>NC_064409.1:57016957-58262957 GCF_023375975.1 Astyanax mexicanus
GACTGCATGCATTAAGAGAATCATAAATTATGCATGCTAATTACCTTGGGCTTCCATTCTAATGAATTATTTTAATTAAACTACCACACTGAGTTTTTTTCTTTTTGCTTGGCATGCTCTATATTTTATCCCCTGCCTAAGATGACCTTCTTCTTTGTAGGAGAGGCTTTGGAACATGTAAGAGAGAGGAGGGAGGGAACACTACAGCAGTTCTGTCTTTGATTACACAACACGGTTCATGTCTGCACTAATGAACGAAGAAAGCCCAGCGAAAGACAACAGGGCCTGCTTTATTAGCTCTAGAGTCACACTGACACCAGTGCTCTGGATCTCAAGTGTAAAAGTACAAAGATAACATGAAATTGTATTTTTGTATGTCAGATGCGTTTCAGTGGGGTTAAAAATGACAGAGGTGTGTGTGGCGGGTCTGCATGTATGGAAATACATGTTGTGTGGGAGGACTGTTACTCCTACTTTGGCACGCAGCCTAGGCTTTTATTTGGCTTTAAAATAGGCTTAGTGTTTAAAGAGTCATAGCTGATGCACTTGGTAAATCTGTAAGACGTAAATGAATGAATAAATGAATTAATAAATAAATAAACAAATAAATTAATTAATAAATAAATGTATGTTTGTACGCATTATTATAAAAAAAGTATTAGTAAAAATTATGTTGCAAATAACGTAACACAAAGAACAGCAGTTTATTTAACTACGGTTAAATAAAAAAAATAATAAGCTATTAAACATATTACTACTAATCATAATTAATAATATATATTTTTAGATTAAAACGAAGTATAAAATATCTACAACAATACTAGTTAACACACCGCGAAACAAATTTAAGATCTATTTGTCAGCGCAATCTTTAATTTACCTCTGAGCCTTTTTTATTTTACACGCCGAAATCTGTTGCTTTTTAATCTTTTAGAATCTCCTCTGTTTTCTGTCTAAATGTTCTCTAATTTATATCAAGCCGTGAGGTTATTTGTGTGTGAATACATGAACATATTGAATTGTTCCTATAGAGACGCTGCATAAACGAATTTCAAGTTTAATGTGCAAAATGATTAAAAATTAAAATTGCACACTGCTATTTTTAATTGTAGCTTTTTTTCGCAGTACTTAAAGAAAATTAATGATGTAAAAATAATTTATGCTTCTTGTTTAAGTTTATTTTTCAGTGTAAACCTTAAAGTAAATGTAGTTTTAAGTTTACTTTACTTTTCTACTATTTAAACATTTAATCACGCCATTCTGTCTGTAACACGCATACAAGAGTAAACAGCAAAGCCGCACACACACAAATAAAACAACAAAAACACACACAAAAATAAAAGAAAAAGAAAGAAAAAGGGGGAAAAACCTTGCTGTGTTGTGCAAACAGAGTCTAAGGGGGAGGGGCTGGATTTAAATTCCAAAGGGGTCTCAGAACTCGTTTCCTAGTAGCCCAGTCAGCTATGTGTTTGGGAGAAATCAGGCTTTTTGTCTCTGTGAAAAAAAGGCTAAATCTACATCGGTGGCCCAGCCGAAGTTTGCAATTCTTTGCACTTTCTATTGAGCTGAATGAGAGTGAATGAAGTGGCCAGAGACCCTTTATTTGATCAACTCAATTGCATAAAGTGACGGAATCCTAATGTATTTGCTTAATATCCCGGAGAAGGCTGTTGCTCTCTGGGTGGAGATGCAAACAATACACCTGTTTCTCGCATTTTAATCGCTTTAGAAAGCGACCAAAACCAGAGTGAAAAAGAAAAAAAAATATGATAGGAAGAAAAAAATCAACGAATAAAAAAGAAAAAACGGCTTAAAAATAAACGGAAAACGGTAAAAACTGAACAAAAATTCGCACCGCAGCGTTTACTTTTCTAAAGGAAAATTGACAATTAAAAAAAGAAGAGTAAAAAATGTATTTACTGAAGTAACTCGACTGTCAGGAAAAATAAACAATTAAAGGGTAGCACATATAAATTTCCGCTGCGTAAAATAATTTAACTAGGGACAGTTTAAAACAGATCCAAGCAAATGCTTAGATTTAATAGATAACAAACACTCTCAAACACACAGATATCCGAGTGTGAGCTGAGTGTACATGTCTGAAGGTGATGTGTAAAAGGCTGAGAGTGGGCAGATGAATGAGTTGCTGTGTGCGCTGTGGCTGCGCCTCAGCTCCTCCATGCATCCTAATCAAGACCTTCATTCAGGTCTGCCTGTATTCCAACAGGCTGGGAATCAACCCAGAGTTAGTCTATGTGTGTGTGTGTGTGTGTGTGTGTGTGTGAGAGAGAGAGAGAGAGAAAAGTGGAAAAGTGAGGGAAACCCTCATATTTATACTGTTCAAATATCACTCTTTCTGCACAAATGAACACATCAAATTTACATAACCAGCACTAGTTTAGCTATCATAAAACTTGTATCCTTAAAATTAGAAAGTTACTGTATTTCGTCGATGTCGAGCAGAAAAGTTTTTTCAACATGGGGAAAAAAAACTTTCATTTAAAGGTATCTGCAGCATTGTCAATCACGATTTTTTTAAACATTGTAAAGAAAAGCTGCCAGATTTACATTGTCAAAAAGTCAAAAGGGGCAAAATGCAAATAGAACATTTTAGAATGACAGCAACGCTTAATAATAATAATAATAATAATAATAATAATAATAATAATAATAATAATAATAATAATAATAATAATAAATATACATCCTGGTTCTTTAATTCTAACTGAGCGAATAGAAAGAAAACAATTGCACAAAATGAAATGTTTGAGGTTTTGTTTAATTTTAATGAAAAAATATTCTGATGACCAAGTTTATAATTTAATGCAGACTTTTTGCACACTTGTTTTAAAGCACGCATGCTTGCAGCAAAACAACACAAAAATTGGAAAAGGCATGCTTTATATCTCAACAAAAAAGAAAGTACAAATGTACAGCATTTTTAATTCACATGGTCACCACGGCTTTAAATTAAATGCTTCACAAAACATCTCCTGCAAAATAGAGATTATCTAAAACATCTAACTAAAAAGTGCATTTTACACAATTTTATATCACTTATTTGCAATTATTCACATATTTATTTCGCCTTTCACGATTATCTCACCTTTTAAATGTATCTTTCAAGTCTGATATCTCAGAGTACAGTGTAGGCCTGTCTGTTTGGTGTGAAGTGTGAAAATTATTCTTATCATTATTATTATTATTATTATTATTATTATTATTATTATTATTATTATTATTATTGTCAGTGGTGTACAATTGTAAAGTAGTGCGTCTTTGAGCTTCTTCGCTCTCTGCTGTAATTTAACTGGCATGTAATGTAATGTAAGATCAGACCTTAAAACAGTTGAGTAACTTTAGCATGCAAGGTCTGCCAGATCGGAGCCTTTACACTAAAAACTGCAATAAAACTATATTAAATGTGAGTTGAATTGTCTGTGGAATTTCCCAAAAGATTTGACTTTATGAAAGTAAAATGTATACAGATCTAAAACTGATTACAGACAGTTTAGAAACCAACTTTTTTTAGCAACAATTATCCAACTGGCCGATATCTCTGTAGTGTTAAAGGTAAAACCTTGGGCTAGTTTGTTCTCTGGTAAAAAAAAAAAAAAAATTACAGTAATATGCCAGGCCTATATGTGTTCTCAATCCGTGTGCTCATACAGCGCACTATTTAAAGCAACACACATTAAAAACGGATAAAACACATACACAGAAAAGTAACAACATTGCAACACGGACAGATCTTGCCTCGGAATTTCATAAAAATTGAAACAGTCCAACTTTGGAGAAAGTGTCTAGTTCGTGCCGTCGCCTCCACACCACCGTTTCCCCATCGCACTGCTTGTTTTGTTTATTATTATTTAATATTTTTTGAGTGTCCACGTCAGTGCACGGCCACGGACTGGAGGGCGGCGGGACTGGTGAGTGCGTCGCTGGGCGCGCCCGGGCTGCTTTGGCTGGCGGCGGCGTGTGGCGACGTGGGGCTCAACGACTGCGGCGAGTTCGAGAGAAAGGCGGGCAGGTGGTGCGGCAGCGCGGACAGACCAGCCACGGACGCTGGCGTGGCTTTGATTGGCACGGGGATAGCGGGCAGCGTCTGGCCGCCGTGGCACAGCGACTTGATGGGCACGCCGTACGCGCCGTAGTCGCTTGCCATTGAGATGGGCGCTGTCGTGTCCGCCGCTCCGGTGCCGTAAACGTGCGGCCACGCACTGCCCAACTGCCCGTGCAGCGGATACCCCGCAGACATGGACTGCATAGCCGAGAAGGCCAGGCCGCCGGGCACCTTGTACTCGCGCGCGATGATGTTCTCGATGGCGAACGGGTGCTTGAAGGTGGAGGCGGGCGACGCGGCGCCCAAGTTGTAGCCGGCCACGGGCGGCAGGTGCGTCCCGGTGGCGGCCAGAGCACTCAGCCGCAACTTGGCATGCTGCTGCTGCAGGTAGTGCGCCGCCTCGGACGGCTTGGCGCCCGCCGCCATGGCAAGCGGGTCAGCCATGAGCACCTTGAAACGCTTACGGCGCCGCAGGAAGCTTCCGTTCTCGAACATGTCGCCGCAGCTGGGGTGCAGCGCCCAGAAGCTGCCCTTGCCGGGCTGATCGGGCCGCCGCGGGATCTTGATAAAGCAGTCGTTAAACGAGAGGTTGTGGCGCAGGGAGTTCTGCCAGCGCTGCGTGTTCTCGCGGTAGTAGGGGAACCTGTCCATGATAAATTTGTAGATCTCGCTCAGCGGCAACATCTTCTCCGGGCAGCTTTGGATGGCCATGGCTGTCAGGGAGATGTAGGAGTAGGGCGGCTTCTGGTCGCTGTAGGTGTTCCTGCCCGGGCGAGGCATTCTGGATGATTCCTGAGGCGCGTTGGCTTCAACACTGAGCGCGGTCTTCTTCTTTTTTGGAAGGAGGAGGAATGAGAGTGGAGCAGAGTCCCGAAAAATTAGGAGTTAGAAGCGACTCTCGAACGGGTCATGAAGTAACACAAAGTTGAGAGACGAGAGAGAAGAGAAGTTGCACGGGTGGACCATCCGCTGGTTATGTAGGAGTGGAAAAGTCAGAACTTGGCTGCAGTCCGCAATTGAAAAAAATGAAACAAAACAAAAACAAAACAACCCAGATTCTTCTTCTTGTGGTGGTGGTGTTTCTTCTACTTCTTGTTGTTGTTCTTCTTGTTCTGCAACTCTGATCTTCTCTTCAGTCTTACAAGAAACACAAGCTTCCTCTTCGTCTGGCAGCTGAATGGCTCGAGCTCCTCTCTCTCTCTTCCCCTCTTGCTCGGTTAAGGTGAGCTAAGTAGCTGCCTCCATGTCCTTCCTCTAACCATCTGATAGTTTTTATGGGGTGACATGAGCAGAAAAGACCCCTGCAGAGGCGCTTCATTAATGTGCCACTTCTTTGCCATCACATGACAATCGCCTTGGGAGGAGGAGAAGGAGGAGGTAGCAGTGGTGGTGTTGGTGGAGGTATAGAGGAAGGAGGGGGTGGGTGGATGGAGGGTAGGTGGTGTGGAGGGGGGACGGGGGTGCGCTGGGAGAAAGGCATAATCTGGTTTCATTTACACCTATTTACATGGACACCTTGGGCCAATGGAAATCATTTCCATTTGAAGACGGAGCAAAGGGGGTGAAAAGGCTCGGCAGGCGGAGTGGCAGTGCGATGGCACCCGGTAAGAGTGTGTGAAGGTATGCGCTAACCTTTCTGTGGGCTACAAATGGAGCTACTAAAGCCACGGGATGTTTGACATGGAAATTGGCTTTCAGGTCGCATTGTACTGTCACGGCAACTTTCTCTCCTTTTTTGGGGTGGGGTTGGGGGGTCGTATTGCTCGCATGACTTTTGCTTTGCTCTTTGTTGCCGTTTATCAGACGCGTAAAGAACGTGAAGGCGAATCGCGCCAACAGCGTAAACATCATAGCAAACTAAACTGGACATTGTAGAAAGGGTGTGTGGTATCTTGTGATGCTATCGATCCTACTGTATACCGAAAGGGCCCGTGTGCGCGCGATCATTCCCACCGCATTGCAGCTGTGTATGTGTTACTGTCTCCAGGTGTGCTTATTATCTACTCCTGTTCAGATGTAGTTATAGAGTGAACGGATTAGAGCCTAAGAAGAGAAATTGGTTTAAAACATGTAATCTCTTCCTCCACGTTGAAATGCGAGAGGGGCTCATTGGTTCTGTTTTAAATGCGCGAGCACAGCCCTCAA
This sequence comes from Astyanax mexicanus, assembly GCF_023375975.1. Taxonomy (NCBI): domain Eukaryota; kingdom Metazoa; phylum Chordata; class Actinopteri; order Characiformes; family Acestrorhamphidae; genus Astyanax; species Astyanax mexicanus. The sequence continues at coordinate 57,023,166 of NC_064409.1, forward strand.
TATCAGCCGCAGCACTCTAGAAAGCTCTCCACATAAGCAAGGAGAAGCTAATATAAACATAAAGAGATACAAGTGTCTGAACCAACTAATACGAATGAAGCAGTAATGCGCTGATCAGCCTAAACAAGCACAGCTATTAATATCACCCCTGCCTTAATAAACACAACTAATAACATAATTTCTTCTTTAATAAACAATCCAGTCTTAATTAACATAACTATTAACATCTAATCTGCCTTAATAAACACAACATCTAATGCCGCCCTTAAAAATTCAATTATTAATATATGCCTTAATAAATAAAACTAGTATTATAATATATGCCTTAATAAACACAGTATTCATTTAAATGTTTGTCTGGATAAACACAACTCTTAATAACAGCTATTTATAACATACTTAATACAACAAATATTAATATCACTTTAGCCTTAATAAAATAATTCTGCCTTAAAAACACAACTATTAATCTGCCCTATACATTTTTAAACAATACATTTTTAAATAATAATAAATATAACATAAATATTAAGCGAATATTCCATATTGTTATTGTATTAGACTATCATAATAATTATACTAAAATACTTCACAATAAATACTATAACCCTCATAAACAAAACTACTATAATCTCAGCCTTAATAAACACAACTATTAATATAATATCTGTCATAATAAATACAGCCATTAATATAATTCCTGGTTTATTAAATACAACTATCAACATAAACTCAGCCTTGTAACTAATAATATTAATTAACTTTGATTTAACATATGCAACTATTAACATAACATAGTAATTTAAAATAAATAATAAAATAAATAAATAAATTAAAATTTATCAGTAATCATTGGACTTTAGCATTAAGAAAAATTGCCATAAAAATACAAGTAATAGCAAGCATGTCTTAATTAATACAACAAATAATATAATATGTCCCGATAAATACAACCATTAATACCATCTCGGTTTTCATTTTATTTCTTTATATAATCTGTTTTAATAAATGCAACTATTAATATCATCCCAGCAGCTTGTCTTAATAAACTCAACTCTCAGCTCTAAAAAACAAAACACAAATAGTAATAACATCCCTGTCTTAATAAATGCAATGAATATGATATTAACCTTAATAAATACAACTATTAATACAATATCAACTACAATGTACAACTATTAAAATTACACCCACCTTAATAAAAAAATTAAAATCTGTTAAAATGTAAAATCTAACTAAATCTATTAACATAACATTTACCAAACATCTACATAAACATATGTCCTTGAAAATAAGCGAATTAATTGTATATTTTATATTAGATTTATATCTTATTATAACTTTTCAATAGCCAAATATATTGGGTGTAGACTTGGATGAGCACTGCAGATTAACTATAGGCTGCTAAAGAAAACGTACAAACAACTACACACACACACACACACTCACACACACACAAAAACTGTCTTTAAACCAAACTTCATGATGCCAGGCAGCCTTTTGTGTAGATGTAAAACAAATTGAAAAGTACTTCAGAAATGCAAATAAAGTCTTTAGGGCGTCGTTGTGAAAACTGTATAAAATATCCATAAGTCAATTATATGAATGTGAAAACCAAATGGAAGCCTATTTTGAGCAATGGCCATTCAAGCTTTTTTTCCACTCTCTCCCTCTTCTTCTTCTTCTTTCCAAGGCTCACCAAGGGCCACCTTTCCGCTTGGTGGATTTGCAATACGGAGGACCACACACACACTCGCGGATTTGCTCATAATTTATGCAAATTTTCCTCCATAAATCCACAATGCGACCCTTCAGCGCTCTGACGGATTACGAATAGCAGCAGCCATACAAATACAAGCAATTGGGAGCTACACACAAACCACACCACACACACATACAGTGTTTATTCTGCCCTGTGTGTATTTTGTTTTTGTAACTTACAAAGGGAGTACAAAAACAATAAACAAACAAACAAACAAAACAGTTAGTTTAGTTTTATTCTAATAAATTAAACTGGTAGAGAAGGGGTGGAAGTGTGGAGGAGTGTGTTTATGTGTGTGTAGTGTGTACCAACGTATTTTGTCCTGTGTTCCTTCACCCTCCTAGTGTCAGAAACTCTATGCAGGCTGGAAGTCAGCAGCTCCACGCTGCGTCTTTAGCGCCGCTTTTTATAGCACCACTCTTTCTTTCTTTCTTCTTTACTCCCATCCTCATGAAGCACCTCTTTTAACTTGTCATTCCTCTGTTTGTGTATTGACAGAAAAGGGCCAAAGGATTCCGATTTTCCAGCCTCCTTTTTTTCCACCAGAACTTTTCCCAAAGAGCGCCGCCTGTCTATGGGAAGCAACGTCCATCAAACGGAGGCTTTTGAGACAGAGCAAGTATTATTTTTAAACATTGTCACATCAGTCTGCTCTTCTTAACACATTAAAGCCTGAGTAATCAGAAAGCCTCAATATATATTTTTTTAATTAATAAAAAAAATATATATATGTGTGTGTATATATATATATATATATATATATATATATATATATATATATATATATATATATATATATATATATATATATATATATATATATAGTTTTATTTATTAACCTACTGGCCAAGCCAAGCCATTATACATATACAAATTAATAACCGTTTTTACATATGAGATTTAATTTGATACATCCAGATTTTTAAATAAACCAAATATGAACATTAAAATAAAATTATTTTAAAAGTAATTTCACACTTACAAACCTGTATGTATTTTTCTGGTGCATGCAGTGCATGAATAATCCACCAGAGGCAGACCTGCTCTATTTTGTAGAACACTGACGTTAAAGAAACTTCAAACAAATGTTAAATATGTAAATAAAATGGGATACACCTGTTTTTAAATGGTTTAACCACATACATCTTTTTTTATTTTAACAATTTTAAAAGCGGGTTCATTTTGTGTATTTGTTTTTTTATTGTACATGTTTATACCGCAAAACAATTTTATAGCTAAAATAATAATTAAATAAAGATAAAAAAATGCAAAAGAGAGTTATAACGAAATCCAGTGGTCTGCTTCATCATTTACTAAAATTCTACTAAGAATGATTAAATTAGTTCCATAATATTATACCCTGTCCTTTTTGCATATAAAATACTGTTATATGTCGCACGCACTGTATGAGCCGGACTAAGGGATGTGCGATGTTTCCACAGCTCATTATGCCCACCGTAGCACAGCAGCGGGGTGAGAGCATAGCGAGAGAGACAGGGACCACCCAACCACCCAGCGCGCTTTCTCCCCATGCAAACCGTCTAATGCAAATCAGCGTCCTTAACTTAGCGCTTAACCAGCGGAGAGACACTGAGCGCAGAGCGAGCAGGTCGTGTTTGTTCACTGAAGATTTGTTGCTTTTTCTTTTTTTTCTTTCTTTGCTCTCTATAATCTATGGCAACTCTTTACTGGAACTGTACTCTGGAAATGCCGCTGCGCCCCAAGCCCCCCTTCTTTACCCCCCACCACCTCCTTCAGTAAAGTACATCAACTGTATAATGTGTGCGTGAGTTTGGTCATTTGTCCAGGCCGCACAAAGGCAGAGCTCCAGCCAAATTGCGCTGCACTTGTGAACCGGGGCTGCGCTCTTAAGTATCTTTTCCAACCGGGGCTGAGGGAGCGCGAGGGGGGCTGAGGGGGCTGGAGGTGAGGGGGTGAACAATTTTGTGCGCGTCCAGAAAAAACGGAGAGAGGGAGAGAAAAACAAAGGCACTTTCTGAGGCATCTCAAAGTAGAGTAGTGAGGCGTAACATTCCCAGAGCGATGGAGCACAAAAGCTAAGGTCAGAGGGATGAAAAAGAGAATCAAACAGCCACTTTCACACGTCTGCCCTCGACTGCTGCTCCGCCACACAATGGGAAACAAATGTTGTTAAAAGGGGATCGATCCCATTCATTCTAACGCGGCGCATGATGGCCAAACAATATTGTCAAAGTGCATCAGCGAGGGGATCTGCGCCGCCACCCAGAGCACAGAACCCAGAACCCAGGAAACGAGCCACTGAGACCCAGTCAGCTTAGGGCCAACAACACAAGAAGAAAAAAGAGAAAAACATTTTTTCACTTGAAAAAAAATCTCAACGCTTATTAATATTTATTTTTAAAGCATTTACCATATAATTCCGATAATAATAATAATAATAATAATAATAATAATAATAATAATAATACTTGTTGTTGTTAATAAAAATGCATACAAAAATTACCACCACAAATTCTACTAATACGACGAATAGTACGAATAATTATTCTAACAACATCAATTACAATAATATAATAAGTAATAACAATACAACGCTACTCAGTAGAAATTAATTTACTATACTGTACAGAATAATGTACTTGGCTATTTAACATACAGTGCGATTAAAAAAATACATTACTTTCGAAACTGCTCGAACTCAGCAAACCTGAAACTCCGGCTCTGTGTGTGTTTGTTTAAAACATCACACAACTGTTTAACATGCATACAAACAAAAAAATCCGATAACACTTACAGCTGTTTTACATGCAAAGAAATCCATTCCCAGTATTTTAGATGATATTTACAAATACCTCCCAAACTCAGCAAACCTGAACGTCCGTTATGGCCAGGCTGTATTTGTGTGTAAGTTAACCAGCTCTAGGTGTAATTAAATATATAAAAAGAATGTAATGTTTATATTTACAAGCAATCCGAGTTTCCAGGTTTAGCCCACATTATTTCGTTTCCTATTTCGTTTTCCAAACTGTCCAAACTCAGCAAGTCTGAAGGTCCAGTATGGTCAGACTGTGTTTGTGTGTGAGAACGTTAACCAGCTCTAATTGTAATTAATCACACAAAAATAATTTAGTGTTCAAGTTTACATTATTTTGTTTCCCAAACTGCCCAAAGCCAGAAAATCTAAAGGTCGGGTAAAACTAAAGGTCCGGTCATGTTGTGTGTTTTAATTTATTTTGTGTGTGTGTGTTAAACAGCTGTAAGTGTGTTTGTGTCAGACTGTTGAGTGTTGGGCCGAGAGTCCCGCAGTGCTCTCAGTAAACTAAATGTGTGTTTCAGCATTATTAGCCTCCTCTGTCTGCAGGCAATGTAGATTTACCAAAGAACTAATGAATAAACAAATTGCAGTTGCTGGCGGTGTAATTGACATTGTTAATGCAAACATTTGTACACATGTGTAATTAAAGTCTGAACTGGTGGACAGTTTCAGTTTCACAGCTTAGTCTCGAGTCCTACTGTACTTCCACACCTGAGAGCAGCAGCAAGGGCGAGGGCTGCACGAGGGAGCCTTAGTATTACACACAAACAGAGAGAAAGAGAGAGAAAGAGAGAAAGAGAGAGAGAGAGAGAGAGAGAGAGAGAGAGAGAGAGAGAGAGAGAGAGACAGGCCTCAGCTTACCTTTTTGAGCCCAGACAAGTATTTTTTAATTAAGTCTGTGGCGATTTCCCCTCCCCTGAGATGCTTTACGGTGCAATTAAATGCATATTTTGTGATGCAATGTATGAATATTCAGGAGAATGTCAATTAATTAGCAGATAGTGGCTCTCATTACGATGCTCGAACAGTCATTGTACGGAGCATTTGTTTGAAATGGGGGGTGTTACGTGATGTTAGTGCCCTATTGATGCCATAGGATGTCATTAGCTGACGTTTGACTTTTAAGCACGTAATTTAAAATATAAGCTAATCGCTTATTACTGTGATTGATCAATTAGCTATATCACATTATTAAACCTAATGCGATAGCGCAGCACTATAAAATTCTCACTGTAAAATTTAGGGAAACAAAAAAAAAACCCTTTTTTTAATACACATTTTTTTAAATCTCCTATATATAAAGGAACCCGCCTCAGGATGGTCAGATCGCCGCTGTTGGGCGTGGGACGCAGTCCATTTCCCACAAAGGTTACCAAGATAAATACGCGCGCTGGCCGCTATACACCGAGCCGCATATTAGTATGCATGTAAAATTAATTAGCTGCTTCTCGGTGACATCAAAAGAAGTACCTGGGAGAACAGCGCCTCCAGGGCATGGCCAACATATGCTGGGATTATAGTTAATGGACTAATTACATGAATTAGACATTCATTATACAGCACATCAGGTGTAAAGCATGTCTCAATTGAGCCCGGGTTGGGACGCGGAAGAATCAAGAGGGGGTTTACTAAAAGCCAGGTCAACACTCATTTGTCTTAACCATTTTTTTTGTCCCCGAATAAAAGGTGAAAAGTAGCAATGTGAGTATTTAAAAAAGCCTAACGTCCTTTAGCCTGATTTAAATATTTTGTATAAGGTCCCCTTTAAAAAAATCTAATAATTTGTGAATGTCATTATGAATTTTATATTATTATATATTAACTATAAAATGTTAACTATATAAAAAAACAAGTTATGTAAAATGTGTTTGCGTTAACATACATACAGCAAATTAGGGGACCACTTCGGTTTCTGAATTAGTTTTTTCTGATTTTGCTATTTATAGGTATGCTTGAGTAAAATTAACATTGTTGTTTTGTTCTATAAACTACAGACAACATTTCTCCCAAATTCCAGATAAAAATATTGTTTACATTTACAGCATTTATTTGCAGAAAATGAGAAATGGCTGAAATAACAAAAAAGATGCAGAGCCTCAGCAGACCTCAAATAATGCAAAGAAAACAAGTTCATATTCATAAAGTTTTAAGAGTTCAGACATCAATATTTGGTGGAATAACCCTGTTTTTTAATCACAGTTTTCATGCATCTTGGCATGTTCTCCTCCACCAGACTTACATACTGCTTTTGTATAACTGTATGCCACTCCTGGTGCAAACATTCAAGCAGTTCATCTTGTGATCATCCATCTTTATATTTATTATATTATAGAGGTTTTCAATTTTTCCAGAGCTGTACATTTACACACACACACACACACACACACACATACAAACTCTTTCACTAAGCACTTTATTAGAAACATTAATAATGTGAAGGGCCACCTTATTACCTCAAGATTTGGACACTTTTTTGACATTCTGCTTCATGTTAATCTGATTGCATCATCTAATTCTACATTTTGAGAAGTGTTTTAATGTTATGCATTTTCCATTCTGTATAATATTCAAAAGGGTTTTTAAGGCATTACATGGATTTATGCTGGTGATGCCACATGCTGATCTTACCATCTCTGGGCAGAAATCAAGTTTAATTCAGTTTTCAATTTTTAGGTGAGTAAGTGCCCATGCACTGCAGCCTCAGCTTTCTATTCTTGGCAGAAAGAAGTGGAACCCAGCATGATCTTCTGCTGCTTCTGCTGCTATTCACCTTAAGGTTCTAAAGTATGTTGTTCATTTGATTACCACAATTACAATGAGTGATTATCTGTGAAATTGTAGTCTTTTTCATCAAGTCCAACCAATCCAAAGCTATTTTCTGACTCTCTGTTGACATTGTCTCTTATGAGACAAGTGTAGTGAATTTTAGAAGCAGGCAAATCCTAATCTTGACCCTAAAATCTAATTGCTTGATTTGCCTAGTATATCAGCAGTGACAGAAATACCCAAATACGGCCTTCTGGCAGCAAGAGATGTAATTTTATAAATCACTGAGATTTTTTTCCCATTTTGATGGTTAAAACATTACCTGAAGCTGGAGGCTTACATCTGCTTGATTATATGCACTGAACATCTGATTATATACTATATATACTATATATATATATATATACTATTATATTCCAGGTGTACAGGTATTCCTAATAAAGTTCTTAGTCAGTGCATATTAGGTCTGCTTGATTTTAGAAAAAAAATGACAATTTGCGATATGCTGTTGTTCCAATATGTATACTGCAATTAGGGGTGTGCCATATCATATCATACACAATAATATCACCAACATTTTTGAATATCATGAACGATATTATGCCCTGAAATATCAGCCACCCATAATTATCACATCAGGGTACACACTGTTCTAATTTCCTAATTGTCTAGTATCATTTATTTTATTTTAGTTCTGGATATATGGAGATATTCTGAATCATTGACTTATGTTACAAATCTGATAAAATTCTTTTGTTACAAATCTGGTAAAACAGTTAGGGATGTGCCATATCATATTGTTTGCAATAATAAAATGTAATTTTCATGTTGCAGTAGTGTATTCTTAAAATACTTTTTTTAAATCAGTGTTTTGTCATATCGCTAACAGTATCGCTATCGTGAAAATATCATGAAATATCGTGATATTATTTTAGGGCCATATCACCCACCCCTAATTGCAATATTAACAATATACAGTATATTTTTACAGATTTTGTCCACAGGTAAATGATCCGACATAGAGTATAACACAAACACTCTCTGCAATCAAAGATTGGAATTAAATAAATCATATATCATCTGCTTTTATTTAGATATGCTGTGAAAAATTATGATACATGTAACTATTACAAATGTGTTATGCATACGTATTGTGCATCTATACTGCATAAGTTACCACTTATCTCTGGAGTGGAATTTAAGCTGCATATTTTAAAGAGAAAGTAGCAGCAGTTGCTGAGATTGGCCATCAGGTGGGGGCAGGCACTGTCGAAAGAAAGGTGCAGCAGCAAAAAAAGAAAGAAAACAGAAAATAGAAAACTACTTACTGAATCTGTTTGAAGCCAAGAGTCACTGAGTTCACTTTTCTCAACTTCTAACAGCAAACGAGAATATAGTAAAATAAAGTAACACATTATAGCAAGCTTAATTAAAAACATTAAACACAGATTTAGAAGTATGTAAATCATTTGAACCACAATATTACCTTTTTATTATACAGATGTGTATTGATTTTCAGGCCATAACAGTGAGTGCTTTCATTTTAGATATGAATTAGATTACTTTAAATGTTACTTTAATCATAAATTTTGATCATATCATCATATGAATAAGGCATGAGTCAATATAATGAGAAAGAAGTCAAATAAGGAGGGGGTTCAGTACCACGGAGAGTTCCACATAATCCATAAGCAGATATTATGCTCTCAATAATATTGTTACTCCATTACTCTCATTAACAACAGTCTGTTTTTAAATCACTGTAATGATCTCACTAAGCGAGAGCGAGAGAGTGAGATATGCATTAAGTTAGAGTGTTTTTACACTAAGCACATCTGGGTTTTAACTGACACATCTGGCACTCGTCTCTGCTGTATCTACAGAATGAGGCACAGCTGGCCATCAGTGTTAAACTGAGCGACACCTGTCCATGTGTGTGTTGTGAAAATATGTGTGTGTGGGCAAATTAGTATGTGTGTGTGTGCATAGACTGTATATATGCACGTGTGTGTGGTGTGTGATAATAGCCACTGCTGCTAACGTGCCATGGGACGCTTCCCAAATCTCCCCAGTTCATTGAGTCCATATTGAGAGAAACAGCGGGACTGATGAGTGCTCTACCTGAGGCCAGGGTTTGGGCTACCAAGTGTGACCAGGAACCGGGGGGCTTTCCGGCTCCCCCCCTTTGCATCATCCATTGAAGCCACAGAGCCACAAAGCGTTCTCCTTAGGTTTGGTGACAAATGGCATTGCCTTACACTGATCACCTAGTGTAACAGAGCCATCCCTGTTCAGCCTCCTGAATGATGAGTGTTCCCTGCAACCTGGATCCAGATACACAGGAAATCCAGATCAGGTCAGGTTAGACACTGTCCTGTAATACGTGTGTAACTGTGTCAGAGTGCAATGACAAATAAACACCACTGTAAACAAGAATCTCAAATGCTTTTCTTGTGTATTTATTTTGTTTTCTTTGTGTTTCAAAACCAATTATAATGAATTATTTTTACATGAACATTTACCAAGCTTCTTGTATTACATAGAAATAAATAGTTTTCGATACTGTGCCTAAGCCAGTAACAGTTATACAGTGTCTAAGTTATACACTGTATAAATGACCAGTGGTCTTTTTGGCCCCAACTGATGACTGTGAAAAATTTCTTAATAAATTGTAAGTGGATTTTTTGGTTTTTGCTTAAGTCAATGCACTGTTTTTTTTGACATCAGAAAAAAGAGAGAGTTTAGTGCAGTTTATAAATGTAATTATAATTTTTATACATGGAAACCAAGCTATGAAAGCAATATTTTATAAATGAATTATTTTTATGCTGTCATGAAATCCAACACAAATTTAACAATGGCATTGCATATTATCAAACATAAATTATTCATAAATTATTAAGTATTACAGTAAACTTGTAAAACAGTAAAATATGTAGTCAAAAATAGAAAGACCTCATCAAAACATTATCATCCATTTGAATATTTTGACATGGAAAACCAAACTTTTATTTATTTTTCTGAAACTCCAGAGTACAAACTCCAGGTCTGAAATACCAAACCTGAAACTCAGGAGAACATCAATTACAAGAAGATGTAATAAAGTAAGAAGATGTGTGGTAGAAAATGAATCTATATATTGTATAGTAACAATATTATTATGCAATGTTTGGTCCAACGTTTTCTACCCAAATCACTTTTTCTACCCAAAGTATTTTATGCATCATGATGACAAAATATAACAATACTATACATTTAATTCACAACACACAGAGGATCACTGAACTATAACTGGACTGTAATACAGTTTCATAAAGTGTATATGTATATACACTAAGTATATATGTTAATATGAGGAACTTAGCAAAATAAAGGTGACCGGTTTTCCAAAAGGCATAATAAGTTAAAGATGATTTCTTTAATATTTAAAGATTGCATTTCACTTCCGCTATTTTACAGTCAAAATAATAAAAATAATAAAAAATACTCTGAATGTTTATTACTTACTATCAGCCTCAGTTTTTTAAAGCTTACTGTAACAGCTTCAAGATCTGTGAAATTCTTGGAGCATCATGCATGCACTGCTATTTTGAGGTCCATTCAGAGATTATCAGTATTTTTTAGGTTCAGGAACAGTGAGGACCAAGGCAAAACCTTTAACTTGTACTTCAGTTTCAGCTTATTAAAGGAGAACTCCAGCGTGAAATGGACTATGGGTGTATTAAAATGTAATAAAAAGTACTTACCTTTGTTGAATATTCCTCCTCCACTCTAACACAGCTTTTTAAGATCCAGTATTTTTTGTGCACTTTGCCCAAACAGGCTTTAGATTGGGTGATACGAGGCATGCTTTGCACCTGCAGATAAATAGCTTTTTCCACTGTTATTTAGGCTCAAAGTAGCTCCACACTTAATTGTTAGAATCCGAAGAGCCCTGACATTTAAAACAAGGCATTTAGAATTTAAAACTGCACAAGAAGTTTATTAAAAGACACTGTTTACCTCCCATAGCGTAGGTAAATCTCCGGGTGCCACCATCTATGCCCCATCTCACTCATTCTAAAGCCTGTTTGGGCAAAGTGCACAAAATACTGGATCTCATAAAGCTGCAGGAGAGTGGAGGAAGGATTTTCAACAAAGGTAAGTACTTTTTTATCACATTTTGATACACCCAAAGTCCATTTCACACCAGATTTCTCCTTCAACTTAAGTATTTTGTGGAGTGTAGGATTTCCTGTTCAAACAGATGGTTTAATATTTGCTGCCAAAAGCGGTGAGGACATTAAGAATGATGTTTGTTTCAGGACTACTATCTTTTTATAGTAATCTTATAGTTTTGTGGGCATCAATACTTTTAATTTCTAGATTGCTAGGAAGCTGGTTACATGAGCCAATAGCTGCTTTCTTAATAATTACTGTGAGCAAGCCACATCCCCTACAAGCTAAAGTCTGAAACCTTGGTAAAAAGTTATCTGTAAACTAAAACCTCTTGGGCTGCCCAAACTTTTGCATGGTGCTCCATTATTTTCTTCCACTGTAAAACAGTACAAAAAAGTAATAAACTAATCTTAAAATAGTCTTAAAATGTTGATAAGAATGTTTCATCTTTAATTTAAGACATCAGTTCATCTTCTATTCACTTAACTTTTGAGATAAAAAGAGAAATTTTGACCAGGGGTGCCCACACATTTGCATGCCACTGTAGTTCACTCAGTTGCACTCAAGGTCTGCTAGACTAAAATACTTGACATTCAAACCCTGTGCTTAATACAAGGCAACGCAGGCGGATAATTATGTGTGCTGATTAAAAAGACGAAAATCAATGTCTTGGTCATGAAGTATTGAGAAGATAGTCTTGTGTCAAATGAAAGATGAAGAAGAAAGAGAGATTAAAGGAACATTGTGTGAAAAATGTATGAATTAGAGTGGTTTTATCAGGTTTGGGCTGGTTACTTTCACAGAGAATAAGATTATGACAGTGGGCTTTGAAATGGATAATAATGGATGTTCCGCATAATAGGAGGCGGTCTAATGAACAGGGTACTGATACTGATATTAGCTCGTCACAGTACTTTCATGTGAGGAGAACTCTCCAACACTCACACACATATGAGAGCCCTCTCTCTCTGTCACACACACACACACACACACACGCACACACATGCTGCACATACAAAATAGACCTGGAATTGTATCACGACTGGCCCTGTGTATTAACACAGCACACTTATTCACTGATTAGAGTGTAAAATATTTAACTGTATATATGGAAACAGACTATACACACTATACACACAGACCCTCTCCCTCCCCTTAATTAGACATTCTATATCAAAATCACACTCAGGGTAAGCTTAACACTCATATACATAGAACTGTAATAAAGACTAAAACTATTTCACAGGAATGAAGTCTGCAGTAAATTTCACAAATACAAGTAAATACATTCAACAATTACCAAGAGCGGCTGTTCAACACACTCAAAATACAGAGTTTTTTCATAGTTTAAAAAAATCTGCATTCTAGATGAATATTAAAGTCATCCAAACTATGAAGAAAAACATATGGAGTTATTTAGTAAACTAAAAGTGTGTTAAACACACCAGAATATGTTTTATATTTTAGATCCTTCAAATTAGGAACCTATTTGCTAATCTTGCTGGTTTTATGAGGTTTAGTCACCTGGAATAGCTTTCTGTTAACAGCTGAGCTGAACTTGAATGTGTCCTCAATTGCAGTCGCAAAGACAATTAAAACAGTTATAATGAAATTGGCTCTCATCAGGACTGCCCCAGGTAAGTAAGACCAAGAGTTGCCTCTGTTGCACAGGATAAGTTCATCAGAATTACCAGCCTTAAAAACTGCAAGTTAACAGCACCCCCAGATAAGAGCCCATCTAAATGCTTCACAGAGTATTTTGGTTTGTTCAACACTTTTAAGTTACTACATGACTCCTTATGTGTTCCTTTACAGTCTGGATGACTTCAGTATTAGTTTACAATGTAGGAAAAAAATAATAAAAACATTGAAAGAGAAAGTGTGTCAAAACTTGTACTGGTACTACATGCTAGTTATAATAAACTTGCATCTAACAAATGGCAACTAAATGGAAGGCAACATAAAAAGTCCAAATAGTGTACACATACGTCCAGGTCCTGTTTGTTTTTTAGTTTGGACCTCATAGTTCAGTTTGAGTTCATTACAACAGATGGAAAAAAAAGAAAGAAAAAAAAACACTCATCAGTCTTTCCATGAGGTTTCTTTTAACTGAATATATACATGCAGTCATGCAAGTTATTGTTTGTTTCATCTAGTGTTGTATAGTGACCTCCTGAGGTTGATAATACAGCCAATAGTGTGTTTATTAAACAGTTAGTATGTTCAGCACACACCTACACACACACACAAACACTGACATATGTCCATATCCAATTTACCAATGATGCTCAAAGTCAGAATATCTGTGATATGCAGTACTTTACAGGAGGTTATTTCAGTCATTTCAGGTGAGGTAAGTAAAGGATAAAGAATAAAGAAAGATATAATGAGCACAAGTCACTCTCAATGTAAGTAGGAAGGGTAGGGAGGAGGAGAGAGGAAAGACAAGAAAAGTCAGTTCCAAATAATTCTGGACCATTTGTATTTGTCAGTCTTGTGCCAAACCTCACATCTCCAAAACGGCAACTTTACAGAAGTTTAAGAAGGCTTCTTAAATTTTTAGTGGAAGTCAATGTAAAAGTATTTCATTCAAAGTCAATCATAGAGAACATGAAGTCCTGTTTGACGATCCTGAATAAATCAATTTGTTTAAATTCCTTCAATGTTTATGTTTTAATCTAATAAAAATTATAATACATATCTGTTTTTTGCAATAAATCATAGCATTAATCATACAGATCAATATCATTCATAACATTAATCTAAGCCTTTCAGTAAGCACATTCATGTGCTCCTTTTATTTACAATTAGGGTTGCAACGGTATGAGATTTTCACGGTATGATAACAGTCTCGGAAAATACCGCGGTATCACGGTTATCACGGTATCACAGTTTGTTACATATATTATTAAACTGACCCTTAAAGAAATTACAACAAAGTTTTTTTGTTCAATTAACTATTTATTGTAGAAACTACACCATCAGGTGAAGGAAACCATGTTTTTCCACTACTCTTAAGGGCATTAAGAGTGTATATATATATATATATATATATATATATATATATATATATATATATATATATATATATATAAAAAGTTGGTATATAACCAGATACTGCAGAAAGAGGGGATTTATTTCTGACATGATCCTCACAATAGAGATTTCTATTTTAAGGCTTTCACACCTTAAAACCTTCAACATATGAAAAACAGGCACGTCAGAATTTGAAAATTAACGCATGGAAATGAATGGCGTCTTTCACATCCAGTCCGGCCAGGACCTTTACACGGACACGTGAATCCATCGTAGCACGCACTTCACGCCTGTACCTGCGTCCCCAAATTTCGGATAACTCAGCGCTTTTGCGGGCGCTTACCGCATGGGTTGTGCACGACTACAAAGAAGTTTTATTTAGGTTATTTAGGTAAAATTATAAACTGAACACATACTTTGCGCTGCACAGCGGGGTGGTGTTCTCGGAGATGGGAGAACAGGTTTGATGTATTTCCTCCTTTAGCTGTGACTACGGCCACATTGATTACAAGCTTGTTGATTACAAGATTACAAGTCTGTTTTCAGGCTGTTTGAATGAGCGAAATATGATCAGAATTATGTTAATTAACACTAACATAGAAGCATAGAACTATTATTTAATAAAAATGATTTTTAAGAACAGCTAAACACAGTGCGGAGAAGTTCACGTGAGAGAGAGAGAGAGAGTGAGAGAGAGAGAGATTTGCGTGTTCTGATGTGAGCTACTCACAGGTAAAGGTTCTCTTTTATCTCCTCGTGCTCATTTTAGTCCAATTCATAATTCTGCAGTTTCTCAGTGTTTTCTGTCGTATTTTGCGGCTAGCGCGAGCGCTTACAACTAACACCGCGGACCGCGAGGTGCAGCCGCGCTGCCGCTGTTATGCCGAATCCGACTCCCTGCTCAATCCGACTCCCGCTTCGCGGACAGAATCGGCACAACACCTCCCGCTGTAGAACTGCGGGAGTGAAAACAGCGCTTATAAATAAGTTAGTTAAGTTTCACTTTCAGTTTTCGTTATTTGGTTCGTTTTCATTAACAATAATAATTGGTTACTTAGCATTAACATTGTGATTATCACACCAGAGCTTTATTTAAAAATAAAATATATAATTAAAAAACAGATGCCTACATCTCAGACTATTTTCTGGAGCCCAACCCGACCCGGCCCGAGGAATGTGGTGGGAAATCTCGGCCCGAACGGACCCGATTTCGGGTCGGTCCTCGGGTCAGGTCTGGTTCGGGCAGAGAATCTAAGCTCTAGTCTGATGCACTTTCTGCCATTCTCACCGCTGTGTGCTGAGTAGCTGAGCGGAGCAGAGTTGCGCATGCGCGGGTGACTTTCTCCGCTGGCTTGCGTTTTACCGGTAATAAGCAAACACACACGGTATGATAACCGTGCATTTTAATACCACGGTATACCGTGAAACCGGTTACCGCTGCAACCCTATTTACAATGTATCCTTAAAAATATTTGAAATGTATATTAAAATTACATCTAAAAAATTAAATTGTGAAAAAAACAGATAAATGCTATGCTTTAAACATACCTTTATCTATTTTTGCAAATTAACATTTTTCTGTTTTTCTAAAGTGGTATAAAATAGGTATCTATTTTTGCAGTTTCTGGATATGTAACATGAACAATCAAATAGAACAATCTACACATTGTAGATGATTCTACCAGGCAAATATATAAAAAGCTGAAAGCTTTTAAGTGTACTCCTGTATATTTTGTACCAAGGCCATCGTTTCCTTAGAACTAACTCACAAGTTAATGCTAATGACACATTTGCTTAATGTTGTTTTCTTATTAGAACTACTCCACCACACAAACACAGGGCTTCCCTCGTAATGCTGCATTCATTCTTTCAGACCCCGTTAATAAACAGCGCGGCCTCATCTGATGATGAACCCTTTTAATTTGATCAGGAGTGGTGATGAGGCAGTGCCTCTTTAAGGCCTGTGTGTTTCACTGAGACCTTGATAATGAGCAGGAGGCACTTAGCCAACTGGGACCAGGCGAGGGGCGTTCGCTCTGTCTTTCATCTCCCGTATCTGGGGACGGGCTGCTGTCCCACGACACCACTCATCCCACTAAAGATCACAGTCACATGCCACACACCAGTGCCTAAATTAGTCTTTAGCACACAGATAAACAATAACAGCTTTCTTTTTTTATATAAAAGCCAGGACATCATGGAGAGTAACCTAAGGGGAGGTAGGTGGGATAATGAGAGGAGGGTCCATATCTGTGAAGTCCAAACGAGTGGGTGTTATTGTAGAGGGAACAAACAGTGTTTCTTTAGGAAAGAGAAAGCGTATTAAATCACCACTGTGTTAAGAGAGGCTTGTGTCTCTATAATAGCAGCTTTGCACACTGTCAGATATAACCTTGTTTTTTCACCAAGGTTTAAAGGGTACAACATGGTCTATAACAGTTTTGACATTTTTATAAAACAATCAAATAATAATAATACAAAAGGTTAAAAAAAGAAAATGAAATATGGTACTTTATGTTGCCTACTCAAATGTAATGAGAGTACCACCCCACTGACAGGCTGAAGCAGTCAAAAATAATAGCTTATTTTCAATTAATTAATTATTCCTGATAAAATGTTGACACAACATATAGTGTAACTGGCATTTTTAATTAATGTAAACCATAAAACTAAATCTTAACATAGAAGGTTTTCTGAAATGGCAGTGATTATATTCCATACCCCATTGACATAAAAGCACACTTAATCTCTTAGTCAGTTATGAATATCAGTTATCAAATTATATTACTGTTACAGTTATATACAATTTGCAGTTACCTTAAGTTAAATTAATTAAGACCGCAATGGTTCCTGCGTTTCACTATAAAACTTGCAGTCGGTCCATCTTGTTGTGCATATGTTTAAGTTTATTACTTGGAAACACTTTCTCATTTAATTTTTATGTTATATATTTTTATTTTCTACGTTGTATATTAATATTAAAGACATGAAAACAATTAAGGAACACATATGGAATTCCGTAGTTAAAACAAAACAAAAAAAGTGTGAAGTAAATGCAGCAACTATTGTTCAGCACCTCCAGGAACTCTACCTCATGAAGACACTAAGATTTGTCCTTACAGATAAATGTGTTACTTAGGAGAATGTAAAATATAAAACATATTCTGGTTTGTTTATCACTTTTATCAGCATGTGTTCCTGTATAGCTTTAATGTCTTTAATGTTAAATTTACAATGTAAAAATTTATACAAAGAAAGAAAACACATTGGATAAGAAGAGACGTGCCTTATGACTAGTACTAATAAAAAACTGTACATGCTGTACATGTAGTTATAAAGCATAAGGTAACTTAAATATATATAAAAAAAGGTTTGCATAGTGTTTTTGAGTTAACTCGCCTTTTGTTTAGTCACAAATTCGCCTAACTCACATTTTTGTTTACTTGTGCATCTCAGATT
Source organism: Astyanax mexicanus (assembly GCF_023375975.1). NCBI lineage: Eukaryota > Metazoa > Chordata > Actinopteri > Characiformes > Acestrorhamphidae > Astyanax > Astyanax mexicanus. Next base: position 57,041,144 of record NC_064409.1, read on the forward strand.
AGCTAACAAAACATTAGTAACTGAGCAGCAGCTATCTGTAAAATTGCTAAAACAGGGGTTGTGATCATGAGATTTAAACAATCACTTGACATTTAATCAGTAAGACTGTTGTAACAAACGGTACATACAGTATCTGTGTCTAAGTCAGAAGGTTCTACAGCTCTAAAACGGGACAACAATCTATCTGCCTTTTAAACGAGTGTGAGGCAAACAAAAGATCAAATTCCAGCAAAATCCCCAAGCTAACTCAACAGAACTATAAACTATGAGAAGTTATGCAAACATTTGACTAAACTAAGCTACGTTCTAATCAGGTAATTTATAATTTACTTTGGCTTTAATGTGCATTGCTTTTTGTTTGTTTTGTTTTTTTCAGTGTAAATTTGATTTCTTTTAGGTTATTTCGTTAGATAACAGCAATGTTTTTGTAATACACATTTTACATAAACACCATACTCTTTAGTGTATTTCAGTCTTGTCAAACACTGTAATGTATTTTATGGACACACCCTAGTTTACATGCAAAGTACTAATTCAGTTTTGATGAACTCATACATCCATACTCAAATTGGTTAGTTGTATGAGTGTGGTTATGATGGCACTATTATCCCATAACGCAATGTGAAACAGAAAGGGTGGAGCTACTCATGTCTGGAACAATTTTAGAAAATAAACTGCCTATATATGTAAGAAATAATCTTTTAAACTTACGCTGTTCATATTAATAGTGTATAATACACAATTGAGACACAATTTTGGACATCTTTATTATCCTGAAAACACTGTGACTGTGTGTATACAGTATGTTAAGGCCCTGGAATAACTTGCCTTGTTCTACTACATCCTTATTCGATATTCACGTCACAATAAAGGTCTCCTTGATCTTGCTCTTCTGATAATCTATTCTGTTGGTCAAATTTAGAAACCTTTTATGCTATTTTCTGCTTCTTGCAATTAAACGTATGTTAATGTAGTTTCTGCTACTGAAAATAAAGCGTAACTCATGTTTAATGGGGGGCACACTAACATCAGCTAACCCACTGTAGACCTCCCTCTGCTATCCCTGTTGTCCCGCCGGTGTCTGTTTTTATGGGTGAGTATCACTTTAAGCAGTTAGAGCCTGTCACAGACATTCAAATACTTTAATTGGCTCTGATTTACATCGCACGGAATTAACAGCGTTTCCACTGTAGAGCACAAACAGGGGCCTCCCAGTAAATCATGAAGCCGTTAATAAGGCCACGCAAACAGTCAACTGAGCATGGCAAGGTTTTCCTCTGCTCCTCGGGAGTGGACCAGCCCCGTGTGCCTCCTGCTGCAAGGTAATATCCATGACACATTTGCGAGCACTAATTCATTTGTTTAATAAGGAGACAAGCTAACCTGAGCTGGTAATAGGGTGTGCTATGAGGAAGGCAGAAAGGTCTTATTAATCCATAACTAATCAAAGGCCGAGGGGGAAGCAGCCTCAAACAGGAATTTGTCACACTGGAATATTTGGCTTTGTGCTAAAGAATGCTAATAGTGAATGCGGTACAGCGGTGGCATCCTCATCTTGTTTAATTATTCTGACTAAGGCTCGCTGTTGCTTTCGTCTGACAATGAGAAGCCTCTCCAGGACTGACACACAAAAAGCCCTCTAATGCATACATAATATTTAGATGCAAAATCGTGTTGTTTTTCGAAGAAAATTCTTCTTCAAGTGCTCTTGATCAATTATCAGTGCTGGAATAAGCTAATCGAGAGCGGGGAGAGAGTGAGGGACAGTGGTGACCGCAAGGCGAGGGGGAGTTTTCCTCAATGTGAGTGGAATTGACAAATGAATAACAGACAAGATGAGTTAGTCCTTCACAAAACACAAACTTTTCTGGCTAGTGAGGAACAGCACTGGATATTCTGTATGATTTTTTTTACACCTGCATATTTCAATCTGGTTAAATCGGTCCTAGAAGGGCTCCGAGTGGTTCAGCGGGCTAAGCGCTGCCACAATGATCAGAAGATTCGAATCCTGTTCATGTAGCTTGCCATCGGCTACCGGAGCCCTGAGAGATCACAATTGTCCTTGCTCTCTCTGGGTGGGTAGATGGCGCTCTTTCCCCACATCACTCCAAAGGGTGATGGTCAGCACAAGGCGTCTGTGAGCTGATGTATCAGAACCGAGTCGCTGTGCATCAGCAGCAGTTCGAAAGGAGGCGGTGGGATAAAATGGGAAAAAATCTGTTTAATTAATGCAGTGCCCAAAATAAATATATATTATTCTTCAAAGAATAGGACTTTATTCAAATAGCATTTCTTCAAAGATTACTCTTTATCACCCACCCCAATTTGTGCCACATATATAGTAGGACTTATCCTGTATTTGTGTATGCATGAAGAGTTCTTCCCCTCCTTTTTAAGTTCTACAGTGAGGCTGTTTAATGCTGTGTGTCACATCCGCAATAACAACAGCAGCAAAAGAAAATAGCACTCAGCCACCGCTTTAGTACAGGCAATCTTAAAGGTCAACATCTCTTCTATTTACGGTTTATGTGTAATACAATCACAGGTTACGGTTCAGTGGATTTACTCTCCTTTAAATATAATCATGACATATGGTCTCTTGCTCTAATTGCTACATATGTAATGAAATGGTCGGGTAGGACTGTCCAAATTACCTTGTGCTACAGTAACTGGGGATACAAATCTCTTTGCTTCAATGATTGGAAATTAACATAACAATGCTATTTGCCACGTTTTATCTGAGTGGGAAGCAGAACTCAGAAAATGTTTCTAAACTGAAAGCAGAAGCATTTTAAGTGGAGAATAGATAAAATATTGTGTAGTAGTAGCTCATTCACCCAGAGTAAAAACAAAGAAACGAAGAAGTGAAGTTTCTGACTGAGCGCACTGTCTCTCTGACTGACCATAACTGGAATATAATTCAACCGCTCTGAAAGGACGGAAAATACTATAATTAGGAGAACTAAGTGATAAACACAACAACATTTAATACTTTATATATGAATGTTATTAGTATTTGTTCAAATATTAATGTTGAACTGAGCATAAAAACACTTTCATTCTCCAGATACACTACTGTTCATGCTCCAAAATCTAGCATAAAGCCTTCTCTGGTCAGTGGAGACAGTTATGCAAACACATGACAGGACAATAATTTAATAATAATATACAGTACATTGTGATAGAACATGTATCAATGAGAGTCGTATGATAACCGAACACATTGCATACTGTAAATTGGCAAATTTACAGACATGCACTATGAGCATTCTGGGCAGTTTCTAGCAGCTTTCATATTGTTTATATAATTCAAAAACAAGAATATATAACAAGAAAACAAGAACATATTGTGATAAATGTTGAACATATTGGCCAGACCTGCTCCAACAAAAACACAATAAATGGAATAAATGAGCATATGTGCCAATACTTTCATAAATATAGTGTACTAAGCTTTTCAATCTCATTCTAATTGATGTATAAAACTTTTGCACAGGACTGTATATAAAGAAAAACATAGGGAGAATGACAGAAAGAGCAAAATTGCAGATGAATAATTCTTATAGACTTTCAATGACAGTCTATCTCTGTATAAAAACTTATTTTACCATATATGCTGCTTTCAATGAATCTGGTAAATCCTTGCAGTTCTTTTCAAATTTTAGCATCCTTTACACATCCAGCATTCTGTACCTTTCCTCCATAATAAATCCTGTGAAATTGATCACGCAGAGTTTTGAATATGACGTTTGGGGAACAGTGCACTTTCATTTATGTGGCACAAACAATTGAACCTGCTGTTCATTTAACATCTGAATAGAATATTACATTCTCAGATCATAATCTTTTGTCTGAGCACAGCGGCACACCTTGCCGATCCACTGCCTAATCTGCTTGTAATAAAGTTCTAAATTTATACGTGAGGTAGTTATGCAAAGTACGGAAGAAGTTAATAGCATTTGCACTGCAATATCCGCAGAGATGGCGGAGCCGGAGTACGGCAGGGGAAACGTGCTGCTGGGGTTATGAGCGAAAAACCACAGCGCGCAGACCTGACAAATGTCAAGTACCACTGGATGGTAGAAAACACCCGCGTCTCCGTCTGACTTCTGCCCTGCCGCACCTTTAAGAGCCTAACTCCCATAGTTAGGGAAATGTCCAATTCCCCTATCTGAACAAAAACCATTACGAGCCCAAATAATTGACTTTCAAAAACCTGTTTCCTTAGCAACAGAGCAAGTTGTGGAAAAGCGAGGAGACTGAATGTTTGGTGGGAGTGAAGTGAGGTCAGGAGCGAAGAGGACAGGCATGAGATCATCCTGGTAAACCTGGCTGTTGATCAGTTTATGGAAGATAAGGCCACCACAAGTAATTATATGAAAACATGTCATGGTATCAAAGATTGAACTTTGATGGTTCTAAATTCTTAAGCCTGGACTGAAGAAGAATTAAAAGTAGTTATGCAACTAAAAGGATTCATAACATGTACTATTTATTGGTTGTTCCTTGTACATATAACATACAAATTAATTAACCATCTTAAAAACAAAGCAAAAAACATACAATTTGAACATTAAATATTACAGCATTGTAACGTTTTTGCCTAAAAGTAAACCATCTTCAATCTACAACTCCTAAACCTAAATCTAACCTGAAGAAATTCTAACCATTACAAGAATGTGAAGTTCTTATCCTTTCTGCATGAGTTAATTAACCTATTATTTCCCTCTTTAGAAGTTTCATAAAAAGCTGTAGCTACACCGTTTTCTCAGTTCTTCTTTGAGTACACAGCATACTACAGATATACAGTATTGTGCAAATGTTTTAGGCACCTGTGGCCATTTTTTGTACAGAAAAAGCTACTTATCTGTGAAGTAAGTGTTTATTATCTCAGTAAAACACAATAGCTCAGCATTACAATAAATACAAACAACAGTTTTACAAAAAGCAGAGCTTTTACAGCCCTGTTTCCTTAAAACATCTCCTACTATCTCATCATCTGAGTTTAATAGAGTTATTTCTAGTTCTCATCATATCAACACCTGGTTTGGTAAATTGTTACATTTGGTAAATCAGGTGAGCTGTTGACGTAACTGAACATATACATATGCTGGCTGAGGAGCATCCAGGAGAAATTTGGAACTACACTTTGTTCTTTAGCTTGGCTCACAGGATATAACATACTTAGTTAAAAATAAGAATTTATTGTTATGTTTTACTTTATGTATGTTTATTTGCATGTGTTTAAATCATATGTATTGCTTTTTTCAGGTAAACACTCATATTGCTGAGATAAATGGATTAGTGTAAGTTGCTTTGGTGACTAAAATCTTTGCACATTACTGTATAATTAAAATTTTACAAATGTACAAAATGTAAAATTTTGTACATTTGCAAAAAGAAAAAATTTGAAAAGATTTTTAAATTTTTTTTAAAAGATTGTGAGCATGAGAACCTTTAGAAAATGTATATAAATCAAATAATACAAAGATCACTGTATAAATGTGTAACTTTTGATAATGTGGAAGAACTTTATGTAAAAAGGTTCTTTACACACATCATCCAGGGAACAGTGGTTCTTCTTCAGCAGGGGTCACCAGTCTTACCCACAGAGGACCAATGTGGCTGCAGGGTTTCATTCTAACTAAACAGAAGCTCTTTGGTCATTGGGGACCCCTGTCTTAACATATTTACAACACTGTCAGGTTACAACAAGACTTCACAACAGCAGCCACTGTGTTCACAAACTAACTATGCGTTAATCGTTTAGCAAATTGGTCTAATTAACGCAATTAAACTGGTTATTAAGCAAATGAAAGCTGATTACTAAAAAGCAGAGGGACTGTTTTTTGGGGAGCTCTGGAAATTAGCCAGTTACTGAAGTGATTACTGTAATGTGAAGGAGCCTAGCAGTGTTAAATTGAGTCACCAGGGCACTTAGTCTCAGCTTCATTACTGTGTCAGGGGTCTGTGGATCCTGAGTGGAGATTGATGTGTAGCAGCACGCTAATCCAAGCGTGAGCACAGATAAATGTTGATTCAGCTTAACATTATGAATCGCTGACTGATCTATTAGTAATGAAATGAGGCTGAAAAGGCTTTTTGTATGTTTGATAGATGTTAAGCTGTATCACATTCAAATCTAAAGCGTCAAAGTGAGCGCACAGCAAGAGGTGAACTCCATGATTAGTAGGTACACGTCATACTGCAGACAGAAAGACCTGGAGTTAAACAGTCCAGACTGGTAATATACAGTTGTGGTCAAAAGTTTACATACACTTGTAAAAAAACATAATGTTATGGCTGTCTTGAGTTTTCAATAAGTTCTACAACTCTTATTTTTCTGTGATAGAGTGATCGGAACACATACATGTTTGTCACAAAAAACAGTCATAAAAATTGGTTCTTTCATAAATTTATTATGGGTCTGCTGAAAATGTCACCAAATCTGCTGGGTCAAAAATATACATACAGCAACAAAATTTGTCAATTTTGGTGATGTAGCGAGTTGTGTCAATCAAATTAGCTTCATGTCATGGCCTCTTCACTTCTTGTAAGTGATTCTGATTGACTACAGCTGTTGACTTCTCATGAGCCCATTTAAATAGGGCTCATTTGACCCAGTGATTAGACTCAGCTACAAAAGCTACAATGGGAAAGTCAAAGGAACACAGTGTGGATCTGAAAAAGCGAATTATTGACTTGAACAAGTCAGGGAAGTCACTTGGAGCCATTTCAAAGCAGCTACAGGTCCCAAGAGCAACTGTGCAGACAATTATACGCAAGTATAAAGTGCATGGAACAGTTGTGTCACTGCCACGATCAGGAAGAAAACGCAAGCTATCACATGCTGCCGAGAGGAGATTGGTCAGGATGGTCAAGAGTCAACCAAGAATCACCAAGAAGCAGGTCTGCAAGGATTTGGAAGCTGATGGAACACAGGTGTCAGTCTCCACAGTCAAGCGTGTTTTACATCGCCATGGACTGAGAGGCTGCCGTGCAAGAAAGAAGCCCTTGCTCCAGAAAAGGCACCTTAAGACTCGGCTGAAGTTTGCTGCTGATCACATGGACAAAGATAAAACTTTCTGGAGGAAAGTTCTCTGGTCAGACGAAACAAAAATTGAGCTGTTTGGCCACAACACCCAGCAATATGTTTGGAGGAGAAAAGGTGAGGCCTTTAATCCCAGGAACACCATGCCTACTGTCAAGCATGGTGGTGGTAGTATTATGCTCTGGGGATGTTTTGCTGCCAGTGGAACTGGTTCTTTGCAGAAAGTAAATGGGATAATGAAGAAGGAGGATTACCTCCAAATTCTGCAGGAAAACTTAAAACCATCAGCCCGAAGGTTGGGTCTTGGGCGCAGTTGGGTGTTCCAACAAGACAATGACCCAAAACACACATCAAAAGTGGTAAAGGAATGGCTAAACCAGGCTAGAATTAAGGTTTTAGAATGGCCTTCCCAAAGTCCTGACTTAAACCCCATTGAGAACATGTGGACAGTGCTAAAGAAACGGGTTCATGCAAGAAAACCATCACATTTAGCTGAACTGCACCAATTCTGTCAAGAAGAGTGGTCAAACATTCGACCTGAAGCTTGCCAGGAGCTTGTGGATGGCTACCAAAAGCGCCTAGTTGCCGTGAAAATGGCCAAGGGACATGTAACCAAATACTAATGTTGCTGTATGTATATTTTTGACCCAGCAGATTTGGTGACATTTTCAGCAGACCCATAGTAAATTTATGAAAGAACCAAATTTTATGACAGTTTTTTGTGACAAACATGTATGTGTTCCGATCACTCTATCACAGAAAAATAAGAGTTGTAGAACTTATTGAAAACTCAAGACAGCCATAACATTATGTTTTTTTACAAGTGTATGTAAACTTTTGACCACAACTGTAGGCTAAAAGCCCATCCAACAGCTGCCACCAACAAAATTTATGACTCAGTAAGACCTGTGGTCTCATTTTTATAGTAATGGACTTCATAGACGTTCACTTAAATGCATGAAATATGGGGAATTTATAGAGAAATGACTGGATGTTATGACAGAATAAAGCACATTTTATCAAGTAAAGGATCATATTTCTCATGGAATATTGGATGGAGGGTTAAAAAAGTAACACAATTTTCAATTATGCTGTGTTATTCTTTGCAGGATGGCATATAGTAATATGTTTTAGGACATTCTGTGTATGAGGATTTACTACCCTAGCTTGCAGTGGCTTCTCAAATTGTTGGTTTTGGGTGTCTTGTCCAGATTGAAAGTATTGCAGAATAGGTATGAAAAGTATGGGAAAAATGTAATGTGACGATATATGCAAAATATTGTCATAACATGCGATGTGTGTGCTGATACTTTGGATGATTAAACTAAATCACTTTCTGAGATTTGGTGCCACACCATAATCTTCTCCATTAACCAGTCAATATATAAAGTACCAGTCTTTATGTGGCTTTTCGGTAGCTCTTATCTGGGGTCCTGTTACCTTGCTATTTCTGAGGCTGGTAACTATGTTGAACTTATCCAGTGCAACAGAGAACTCTTGGTGTTCTTTCTTTGGGGAGGTCCTGTTGAGTGCCAGTTTCATCATGACATTTTTCATTATCTTTGAGACTGTACTTGAGGGTATTTCCTAAATTTCTTGAATTTTTTCGGATTTTCTGTATTCAAGAAATCTAAATCTTTCCAAGAGAAAGATGATAAAATTCAAAAAGTCAAAAGATATTTAGTTGCACTGTTCTACTGTGCAGCGACACACTTTCTAGAAGTATCATCAAAAGAATAACTTTTGACATCACCATAAAAGTAAGTTTTAAAGAACATTTAAATAAGCTCTGTTAAATACATTTTGAAAAGAAGTCCTTTGGACTAGTGAAGATAAAATAGAACTTTTCCAATTTTCTCGTTTGTACTGCACAATATGTACAGCTTAGTAAGTAATGTGCTGCTGTTTGTTGCTGTATGCATTATTTACGTTCTCTTTGTTAGATCAAACCAATGTCTTAATTCATCCAATCACACAACAGTGTCTGTGACTTGTCTGGATGATCAAAAAGCAATATAAATCTCAGTGACTGGTATCAGTTGCTGATTGCACACTTCTGGGATCTGTTTTGTGAGAAGCCAGTACTGTGGTAATTATTAAGGATCAGTCCAAAATTTTCAGCCAACAAATGATGAACAACAACAAAAACAGGAAGGCCTATGTTCAATTGGAATGGAATTCCTAGAATGTCACGGTGCTATTATAATATTTCACATTACAGTTCTGAAATAAGACACTAGTTTATATTGTAATTTTACATTCTACAGCAATACTAATACTACTAGTGTTATCCTTATTTTATTTTTATTTTGAAGGCAATATTTTACTCAATATTCTAATATAAATTTAAGTAAGGAAATAACATGCTTTAAAAAATGCATACCTTGCATATAATTCAATATATTTTAAAAGAACGCTAATCCTAGTCCTAACCTGAAACCATTTAATAACTCAAATTAACAAAATAGTATATTTATAATTAAATTAAAATGTGAACTGAGGTGATGTATAACAATAAACAAAGGCTTTATGTATTTTTTATGTGGCAACAGATGTGCAGCAGTGGCAGTGAGGATGAAAACAGAAACAAATACAAATAAAAAGCACAGTATGTTGCATCTAATTAGCAAAATAAAAGGGGCAAGAACACAAACTTAAACTGGAATAAGCAGGAAACAAAATGGAAACACCAAAACGTGCTTGTTTTCGCATTAAACTACATATTTGCCCATGTACTTAAAACAAAAAAATATTTATATTTAGGTGTAGAAGATGATGGCAAGAAATCAGAATAAATTATTGTCAAACATTCTAAATGGCAAGTATGATATCATTTAACTTTAATATTCATAAGCATCGTATACAAGTCATTTGAGCATTACTGTGTTTATGTATTTAGACCTCCTTAATGAATCTCAACAGGAGCTAAACCAACTCAGATAATATAGCTCAATAAATGAGCTCAATAAAAAGCATTTAATTTGGGCTGTCAACATGATTAATCGCGCAGTAAAAGAATCAGAGACCTTCCAGTCAAGGTAGCGACTGGGGAAAAAAAAGCATTTTGCATCTCAGCAGTACCGGCAACAAGACAAGCAGTTATGTGAGCCGGCCCATGCAACAGTATGAATATTTAATTAATAATTAGTCATGTAATTCCTCCTCAGGAATTATTATCCCTAGAACTGGTTTGTGAATTTAATTATTAGCAGCCTTTTTGTTTCCATGTCCCCCTCATTACTGTCAGGATTGATGTAACATAAACTTCATTAAAAATTAAAGCGAGAGTCTTAATTACAAGGCTACCCTGACTGAAGTTAGAATTAGCCAACTCAGTGATGTGCAAATGAGAGCATTATTTAGGAAACATGCTGGAAGTAGTTATGCTAATTTAGAGGGTTCACAGTAGCAGACCTTTTCACTTGCAGTTGCATATTCATTAAACACACTATGCAAATTTAATGTAGCAGTCTTAGTAATGCCTTGTTAATTTATTCAGATTTATTGAGTACGACTTGTAAAAAGTACCAATTTAATTACTCCATCTCCTTGGGAAGGTAGCGCTAGATGGCTAAGGTTTTTAAACTGTGTAAATCAGAATTATTGTGCTTTGATGGAGAAAAGGGGGGATAAGAGGACGCTGTTTTAATAACCAGGCTTGAGAGACGTATTTGATTTACTTAAGATGCACACGCCGAGAGACTCCCTTAAGTCCTTCGTGTGGAAGGTGAAAACAGGAAGGACGGTGGAATCGCATCTTAGCAAAACAGTTTTTACACTCAGGGCCATAAGTATTTAGACAGTGATACATTTTTTCCTTCACTCATTTTGCCTCTGTGCTTCACCTTGGTTGAATTGAATTGTAGCTGTCGTTGAAGTGATTCAATATATATATATATACAAAAATAAAAAGAGTGCATTAGCTATTTAGGAATTGCAAGCATTTGTTTTACATAGTACTTCATTTGTTCCAGACTCAAATGTATAGAGAAATTAACATCATTTTAAACAAAAGGTTCATCCTATATAATATTTGCAGTCTAGAAACTTTGGTATGGCCAAATACTGAGTTTTATTCCTATGGCTACTTTTTCTGGATATTACTGCAGCTACCTTCAGTGATTGCTTTTAACTGAGCATGATGTATAGTTTTATATATTTACATACAGAATAATCCTACTATCAATAAACATCAGTAAACACAATTGATTCAGTTCTACTTGCAGCCATATATGCCCATGTTATAACAGTGCCTCCACCACAATGTTATTTTAGCTTTTTTCAAAACATTAAGCTGGTGTACAGAAGTAAAATACTATAAACCTGACTATATGGAAGTTGGCCATAAAGTGGATTTAAGCAATGCCATATAAGAACCACATCATTTGGTTTCTAAGAGAATCACATTAGAAAATTACATCAAGGAAACCAAGGCATATAGCACAGCAAAATACACAGTGTTAAAAAAAACAGTGTAAACATGTTTTATCTCTCTGGGAGTTTTTTCTAACAACCCCCAGTGATGAACAATGCACAGAGATGGTGTTATTATTCTGAGTTAAAATTTTAAACTGTCTAATAGGCTCAGCCTCTTGATTCTGCTTCATACTAAGAATGCTCTGCAATCACCATTATTTTTTATTTGGGTATTATGTATGTGTGACTTATATGTGTTTGTAGTAAACGGAATTTAGTTGTGGTGGTTCCCCTAATGGAGCGTTATTCACTCTCTTGGTGTTGGGTTGGATGGTGGATAAGGGTCTCCACACAAAAGTTATTGTGTTATGGGAGAACCACTGCTTTTTAGGCAGTTTTTGATGGTCTCTCTTGTTCTTAATAAAGCAAAGATAGGATAAAAAAGTATTTTATTCTGTGGTATAGCTCACATTTTATAATGTTTTATAGATACTCTTCTATATTGTTTGGGTGAAGTTCAGAAAATACAAAAATAAATTCAAACGAATTTAAATAAAAATTGAATTAACAATTCTGAGAGTTGTTTTACTCTGTGGGATAAATGTGTCAAAACTGACAAGAGTTACATAGAATTAATATATGACTCTATACAGTGTTGAATTAACTGTTTTGTTAGAGTTATTTAAACACTATAGTGAGTGGGGCCATATGTTATCTAGGACAGTGTTAAATTCAACCCTTTTTTTAAGATAATAGTATTATATTTTAAAAAACATCTAAAAAACTATTAAACTGCATTGAATGTTCTTAATGGTTCTTTTTTGTGATGAAAAACCTTTTAAAAGCCCTATAAATTACCCATGATCTAACTGCTATAAAACTAATACACAGATTGTCAGTTGAGGTTGAGTGATTAATGTAGAGCATAAGCCCACATATATCCTTTTAGCTCATAAAGATTCTACATCTTTATGCGCTTAAGTTCTATATAGCATCAAAACAATTCTAGTATTGTTACTGGAAGAACTATTTTAGACACAACATGGACCTGGAGATGAGGACATCCACAAACCTTTGGGAAAAAATAGCAATACATTTATAATATATTATCAAGCAAGATAAAGAGAGAAATTAATGAAAAGCAAGGCTGCACTTGCATCAGAAATCTCAACAGTTTCCTAACAAATTTCCACAAAGAAAAATACAACTTGGAAGGAATTACCAATACCAAACACCAAACCAGCCAGTACATCCATAAGCTCAAATATTAGCAACCACCTTGTGGATGGAGAGTCTAATATAAAAACAAGCCTTTCCAAACAGTGCAGACTACAGGTACATATATACTTTTTCTCTACGACATGTCTCCTTCATTTCTCTATCTGAGCAAACATCCCGTGGGAGGCAAACAAATGCAGCAAGTTAGTATAGAGGGCTGAGTCTGTGTGACAGCCTTCCACTGGATTAACAACTTGTTTTTTTGGCTTAGGGGCTTCATTGGGCTGATGACTGCCACATCTAAAGAAAACACCCACCGAAAACACAACTTTCATCCTCCTTCCTCTCAAACAAAGAGATATGACCTTCAACCACAATTTGCCTTCGCTGTACATCAACACTCCGAAAACAGACATTAAAAGGAGATGCCCCTCTCTGTTTTCATGGCCATATCGCTCCCAGATCTGATTATGTTGAACTTATCTCCTCAGATCTTCTCGCCGTGGCCAGTTGCTAATGACTGGATGCCGGTCTCGGGGGACGGCCTGGCTCAGGGGGCCGCCGAGCTGGAAAACATCCTCAGGACTGTGGGCTAGCCGAGCTCAAAGACCCTGCTGGTGAGAACACAGCCTGGAGAGGATCCACACTGCCAGAAACACGGCGCCGGCCACGGCCCAGAGAAGCGCTCTCACCCCAGGATCTAATTATTTACTCCCATCACTCATATCCTCTCTTTTTCCTCCAGAATATGCCCATGGGTCTGTGCTCTCCAACCCCACACACAGTGCACTGACACCGGGGGAAGACAGGACCTTCCACCGCAGATCCAGACAAGAGATGTGAACGGAAAAGAACAATCTCACAACAGTACAACTCTTAGTACGTGTTTCTGAATGGATCTTGGATTTTATGTAAAAAAAAAAATACATTATAATATACAAAACATTATGGCAAAACATTACGAACCTTTAAAAAAATTAAAGGAAGCCATACATGCACATCTATCCTAAAGGATTTGGCATATATTTCAAAATACATGTACATTTATATTGTATACATATACTATGTAAGTGTCATATATTGGAAACATATATGGAAGTTTACATCAATTAGAGTACATAATGTATGATACACATATGATACACTAATCTTTTCCATTTTCACTGATTCAAATCTGGTTGGAATAAATATCAATTTATCAAATGTAATACATGTAACAATATACAGCTCTGGAAAAAAATAAGAGACCACTTAAAAATTATGAGTTTCTTTGATTTTACCAAATTGAAAACCTCTGGAATATAATCAAGAGGAAGACGAATGACCAAGCCATCAAACCAAGCTGAACTGCTTGATGTTTTTGCACCAGGAGTGGCATAAATGTATCCAAAAGCAGTGTGTAAGACTGGTGGAGGAGAACATGCCAATATGCATGAAAACTGTGATTAAAAACCAGGGTTATTCCACCAAATATTGATTTCTGAACTCTTAAAACTTTATGAATATGAACTTGTTTTTCTTGCATTATTTAATGTCTGAAAGCTCTGCATCTTTATTATTTCAGCCATTTCTCATTTTCTGCAAATAAATGATCTAAATGACAATGTTTATTTTATAATTTGGAAGAAATGTTGTCCGTAGTTTATATAATAAAATATTTAAAAATACAAAAATCAGAAAAACTGAGTTTCTGTGGTAGGTGGTTTCTTAATTGTATAAGTTGTATAAATGTAATCATTGTATATGTGGATATGAGTACATTCCACAACTTCTAATATATCATTGTTTTTACTATATAGTATTTTTCTATGTCTTTTAGAGGTGGGCAATACATCATATATATTGTGTTTATATATACAGTATATATATATATATATATATATTTTTTTTTTTCTAATTGTATTCCATTTTCTCCCCAAATTTGGAAGGCCAGTTACCCAACCCACTCAGCTTCACTGCCCCTATCACTAGCGATGCTCCAACACTCGAAGAGTGAAGACTAGTACATGCCTCCTCCAACACAGGTGAAGTCAGCCACTCTTTCCGCACTGCCATTGATGAAGCATTACCATGTTGCCAGCGCACACAGAGAAAAGTGGAGCAACCCAGCTCTGATACATCAGTTACCAGAAGCCTGTGCTGACGACATCACCATGGGAGTGATGTGGGAAAAGGGCGCCATCTACCCACACAGAGAGAGCAAGGCCATTTGTGCTCTCTCTAACTCCTGCTGCTGATGCAGCATGATCCAGGATTCGAACCAGCGATCCATAATATTGCAATAATTAAAATATAAATTATCATATTCTTGGCAATATGAAAAAGCCAATCTAAAAAAGATTTGACTAATTGCAAGAATATTCTAAAGCAACAAAATAAATGTTTTATTTAGAATAAGTATATCAGATTTTTCATAAAATAATAACAAATGTTACAGAATAAAATAATGTAATATAGAAAAAATAATAAAATATTTAGTGCATACGTATAATCTGCAAATATAAACAATTATACAAAAATGCCCTTAAAGCTTTCCAAGGCAGAACACTTCTCTTATTACAATATTGCTTTTTTATCATGGTATTACTGTGTCACAATATACTGTGTATGATATGATATGAAGCACCAATATTGTCTATATATGCTAGTGTGTGTACCAATATAGTTCATGTTTAAAATCTGAATATAGACATATTCATATTCATAGGTTTCCAAATAGTTAGAATCATGTACTGAATGTTTTTTTAAATAGCAAAAATGGTTCCTCTATGAAAACACTATCCAGAACCCCGGAGGCCCTTATTTCTAAGAGAGGTGAAATAAAATGCAAGAAAAAAAATGTGTATGAATCAAATGAACTAACAAGCAGCTTAAGGGTATATTTATTTGAAACACACTATCAAGAAACATCTTGTTTACTGTGATTGCTATTTGCATAAAGAGTAAATAAGACTACGGAAAAAAAGCAAATACAAGCACCCAGAGATTATTATTATA
This sequence comes from Astyanax mexicanus, assembly GCF_023375975.1. Taxonomy (NCBI): domain Eukaryota; kingdom Metazoa; phylum Chordata; class Actinopteri; order Characiformes; family Acestrorhamphidae; genus Astyanax; species Astyanax mexicanus. The sequence goes on from NC_064409.1 coordinate 57,056,826, forward strand.
ATTATTCACACACATTACGTGTACCCTCTAAACCATTTTCACGAATACATTGTGGGTCGATGAACACTCTTACAGTATATGTTGATTTAAAAAGAATAAACACTGCATATTGTTTATTAATTAAACTAAAATTAATACAAAGTCTTATTTTCATTGAAGAAGAAAACAAAAACAAACGCTTGCAAACACACTGTTTTTTTATGCCCCAAAAAGCATTTGAGCGTATGAATATGCATGCTGTCTTATTAGATAAATGATCTGAGCAGGGTCCTCCGAGATTTAAGCGCAGTAAATCATCCGGATCCACCCACACACTAAATCTGTACAACCAGTTTTAATATATTTGTTTTATACATTATCTAATAAAATTAATCTCTAAATCCTGCAATGTTCTCCTATTTCGCACAATAAAGCAGACATGCACTGGCTGAGTGAATAGATGAGGACAAGAGCACTTCATCTTGATTAAATCCATCACAGAGAGAGAGTGTTTGGGTGCTTGTTTGTGAGTCTGACACACAGTCAATGGAGAAAACTCAGTGAAAAGGAGAATTGTCTGCCATAGATATGATGATGAGTGGACATTTAATGGAAGTTTAAATGTATGGTCATATGGTGTCTATGCAGATGCTTATAAGAACCTTTGCAGAATGTTTTTGTTCACTTCTCACTATGAGGATACCCAGATGGATTTATGCAAACACTCTTTAAAGGCATAGATCCATACTGAATAACAATTCTATAGTTTCAGAGCCAATCATTTTATATATATATATATATATATATATATATATATATATATATATATATATATATACACACACATCACAAAAATATAATTTAGATGACAGCAAAAGTTAGAGCAAATAAACTAAAATATTATAGTTAAACTAAACTAACTAAAAATCTTTTACGTAAAAAGACTGGCACAGGTATATTTTTATGTCGCAAATTTGTGTACAAAATATTATTGCTAGGAGATGTCAATAATAAATTAGTGAGCAAAGCTGGCACTACCGTAAAGAACCACCTCCACTATAAAACTCTTTATTTTCAGATGTTCAGTTTTTTGGTTATTTCTGTTAAGGTAAAACCTGATATCGCCAACATTGTAAAAAAAAAAAAAAATTCTGACCATCTGCCTATTTCAAAATTAGCATGTCAAAGCAAAAAATGGAGAAACAAGTTTTTTTTGACACACAGCAAATCATATATATTTATACACTGTATAATTAATTGAATAAATAAGTGAATGGGTGCTGTTCAAATCTGTCTAAACAAAGCGGGATACTAAACACTCTTAGTTTGAAAAAAAGACGTCAGTACAGCATCTTTACAATACATACATTTTACAACACTTTAAACTCATTATAAAATAGATAAAGAGAGTGTGGTAAATCACATTATCAATAACTCTGGAATTGTAATAGCGTTTGCCAATTAACTACTAAAAAAATCTTTACAAATTCTATAAACACTTTTCTGCCATAGACATAATTCCCTCTGCATCCGCATATCCACTGAATATTGCCATGAATCCAACATTTAATTATCTTTTTTTAAGAGAATGGAATCTATGTAACGGCCACGGAGTAGCCTGAAGGTGTGTAGGCCTGCAGGGCTGGAGTCTCAGCCACTATCAGGCTGGCTGGCTGGCTAGCCTGAGTGCCTGCCTGTAATTACCCCAGCACCATGAATAATAGCATTCCCACTAGCCCGGCGATGCTTTGATAGAGATGAGATTAGCTTAATCAAGTCCATGGGCTGGGCGAGGCCTCTGAATCTCATCACCCGGCCCCTCCAATCAGCTCCACACCTCCTGTCCATCTGCCACCACTCGCTTCATTCACTAGCTTGTTAGTTTCACGCGCTAGCCATGCTAAAACAGGGTGTAACCTACAGTCTTGCTCACTTTAAGCCATACGGAAAGAGCCATCATCTGTTTCACTATGTAAGATGCAGTTTTGTTTACTAATTTCTACATAACTCATCTCAGCTTGATTTTATGACAATTACAAATAAGCAGAAAGGGACACAAAACAAAAGGAAACTTAACCTTTAGGCTAGCTCTGTTCTGGCCCTCTCAGACCAGGCTAGCAATGCTAGCAAGTATAAAATGCCCAATAGAAAGTCACGAAATTGTCTAGTAATGACAAAGTCGGTGTACAAAACTCCACAAAAAGGCGTATAAATTTCCATATGCTGAAATTTGACTGAAATTAGCATCAAATTGGCCGGATCAAAGAAGAGAATCAAAGGAGAGTGTTGCCTCTCTATTGCACCACCATGGCTCCGCACATAGCACAGAAGCTCCCTCAGGGTCCGCCTGTTAAACTAGGGGATTAGTGAGGGCCCATTAAAGATTTAAGAGGTGGGTTTAGTTTATTATCCCAAACCAACAACTGTCAGTGCCACGGATATTCCCATCCCTCATTCAACTGAGCAGATTGTCAATAATTTGGGCAAAGAAGTGTTTTATGGGGGTGATAAATAATGTATGATTGTGTTTCATGCTTAAATTGCATAATTGTTATTGTTTGCGACTGATTTCAGGTCTTGGTTCCCCAGAGCCAGATCAACTAATGGCATATGAAAGAACTGTTTACGCTTGTTTTCATAATATAATCAAACTACATCAGAGTTGTCTCTCTCTGTGTGACTTCTTTACATAAGACTGCACCATGTCCCAAAGAAAAAAGCAAAGATTGCAAGGCATTTTGATAAAAAAAAAAGCTAAAAAAAAAGGACACAGCGAGGCAATTAACACCAACACGGATGCTTTTCTTCAGTTGTTTGGTAATTTAACAGAGACGTTCAGGTAATTAAGCTTGGAAAGATCATCCATTACTGTGACCTTGCTCTATAGAAAGCTACAGAGTAAAGTCAACTACGCTGCATCTCTAATGTGTAAGTAGAGTTGGTATGTTTAAGCTGGTTTAAGCACCTCTCATTAGAAATACCAACATTAGATTACTCACGCTAATGTGTTTACCCCCCGAGGCACTCCATTTTTACTGACAACAAATCATTTTTTGTCAAAACTGACAAACACACCCTGGGCTCATAGACACAGAGAGAGCAAGAGAAAGGAAGAAGCAGGGACCGGCAGCAGCTGCTCCGTCGTCTACGACAGCGTCCGGGAACTTTGCAAACAAAGCCAGAGTGAGTGAGCCCCCCGCACGTCCCTGTTTTGACTTTCACACAGGCCCTCTGTCCACACAAGAGCCGGGGAGCGCAGAGACATCGCCTCCATGGCAGAAGACTATTTGAGAGCCATTCATCAAAGCAGACAGAAGATTAATTAAGCCTGAAGTGTGATTTACCCCCAGTCCCCTTTCATCAAGGTGTACATCCAGCCTTAGGTGAGGTGCGGGTCTCTAAAGGTGGGGGGTGGCATCCAGCATCAGCTACTAAATTATGGTACAGTATCAAGAAAGTAACAACGGTTCATGTATTAAGACTGTGGCAATAAGACAAGCATTGATCAGGGTTATTATAGTATTTTTTCACAATATTAAATATCAGATTAGTTAGCTTCGGTTTAGTTCAGATTCTTAACATTATTGTGAATATTTTGTATACAGGCATAATTGCACCGTTGCTTCCCTAACACAGCAGTAGTTGTAGTAGTACTCAGAGAAAGGGTGATAAAAGATATTAACAATACATTACCCCAAAGCATCACCACCACCTCCATATTAAAAGGATACCAATATCCTTCATCCTTCATATACTAGAGGTGGGCAATATGAAAATATACTAAAAAATCTTAATATTTTATCATATCATTCATCCCTATGTGGAGGGCTGTAGGGATAAATATTGAAAATATTCTCAATAATGTATAACAAATGATGAACCTGTTTAATTATTTTTAAATCATTGTAAAATACCCTGAATTACAGTTAGACGCAAGATTTTACAGGATTAGATTTTATTACATGTTTGACCAAATTAAATGCACAGGAATCTGTAAAATTAAGCCTGTTATGGACATTTTTATTATTTTTTGGCCAGATGAAGGTACATACTTTTATTATATTTCTATGTATTGATACACTATTGGGAAATTATAAATTGATAAAATTATATCTATTTACTACCAAGGAACTGTTTCAAATTATTAGACAATTTAATACAACACTTTTATGACTAGGTAAGTGTACAGTTGTATTTTATTTGTGGGTGTTATTGCATTATTATTGTTATAACACTTTTACAAAATTAAGTGCTACAGTAGACATGTTAGCGTTTAGTTTTTAAAGATTTTAACTTTCATTACAGTTAACAGTATATATTATAGCATATCTTAAAGCTTCATATTTTAGTCACATTTCATTTAAAAAAATAAAAATAAAAATCTTTTCTTACTTAAAAAACATTTCCAAATGGCCCTTAATAAGATAAACTCCTTGTTATTGTTTGTTATTAACAAGTTATAATTATGTGGAGGTTACGCTTCAAGTTATACCCTCACATCCCATTAACAAACATCTCTTTACAGAATCTTTCATGGAAAGAAGATGTAGGGGTTTTTTTTGTTTTATGGCATCGCTCCACAGAAACCATTCTGGCACCTTCATTTTGAAGAGTGCTGCTAAGTGAGTCGGTTAAGTGAGTCGAGCTCGTTTTCAAAGCAAACACAGAATTAAAGGTTCTCTAAACATATTTGCATGTGTGTACAGCAGAGCAATATTAAAATGATGGATAAACCTCGGCCTCCTCCGGTTCGTGGCGAATATCTCTTGTCGTCGTCATTAGTCCCGTTGGCATAAGCTCGCACGGCCTCCCGGATATATATCACCACTTTAAACAGCCATCATATCGCCCAAGATTGATGTGTACAATCTGAACTTTGAGGAGGGGGTAATGGTTTCGCATTGCAGGCCCATTTTTCCTCCAGATGAATCCCGAGCAAAACGGTCCCTCCTTCCCCTTTGTACACATAAACATTATGCATAAAACACACACACGGGCGAGCATACAATACACACCCGTGCACACGTGCATGAGCACGCACACATGCATGCGCACACTGATACACACATATTTTAATGAGTTCATTAGCCCATTGTATCCTCTCCCTCATCTGAGCAGGTCAGGCCTGTGATGAATGGTGTGTGTGGTGTGTAGCTTGGGGGTAGGATTTCAAGAGACAGAGGGGGATAGAGAGGGAATGAAAGAGATAGAAGGACCGAGTGCGGATGGTGCGGAGTAAAAACATGGACGGATGTGTGCGAGCAGGGTGGGTGGGGGCAAAAACAAGGGGTTTCTCCTCACCAGAGAATTCTATCCCACCTGAATGCGGCATCTCGGAGACATTAGGAATTTAATGTGCTATTATTCTCCATTGCCCCCCTAAGCTTTCAACATCTGTCCTGTGGGTCTGTGCAGTAATAGGCATGGGCTTTAGGACCTGTTTCTCTGACAAGACACCACACTTACAAGAGCACTTGACACGCCAGCGACTTAATCTGCGACTCCTTCCACAAAATTGACATTGTCTAGAGAGTAAAGCAATCAGCACAACCGGTATTACAGAGCATTTATGTTTGAGCTGGGCTTCCAGACAGACAAATCTTGACCTTTGCGAGGAACCCCAGCCACCGTATTACATTCCGCCTGACAGCGTCTTCCCAAACTTCCCTTGAAGAATTATGTTTGTCATCGGACTCGGCTTTCCTCAAGGTTGGCTGTGGGTTTAAATTCACGCCAAGCAATCTGTTTCTCCTAATACCGCTGTGGATTTGGGGGACAAACGAGAAAGAGGTGGAAAAAGGACAAAAACACTAGAGAGGAGGATATATTCCTGCACTCGAAAAAACAGAGAAAGACATTCATCTCTGGTCAGCTCTGACGCAGAGCTCCGAGTGATTTAGGTATTTGGGGCTGAGCTCTCTTGGCTGTCTAGTATGACATGTAGCAGAGAAACGAGTGACCGAAGGGACGAAAGTGACACCAAACGTCAACGCTTTTACTCTGTGATCCGGCCCATGAGCTAATACAACAAGCAACTAAAAAAACAGCTCAGTTAAAGCCTCTATTATTACCACATAACATGATCATAAATTCAGCAAAACAATACCTTACATGTCCATGTATTTAACAAAAGGTAAGAATATTGTAAGAATCAAGTCTCAAAAAGGTAACTAGTATCACAGAATTTAAATAATATTTAAATAAGTACATACATAGTGATTGGTGACAGACAGTGGGGTTAATTTTTTGTTGTGTTCAACCCTCATCCACTAAATAGCAGTGTTGTACTCTGTCTTCAGTAGAGTTTAGATTCTCAGTCCATGTCCAAGCCCAAGCCGATGTCCAATCCAAATTCAGGCCTGGTCAGGCCAAGATTTCCCACCACTTTTCCCAGGCCCTGTCAGGTTGGGCTCAAGAAAATGTTCTGTGAGGTATGTCTAAATATTTTAATTATATTTTTTATTTTATATAAATCTATAGAGTGATAATCAAAATATAATAAAGTACCAAATTACACTGTGATCGTAAAAAAAAAGTTAGAAGGTTACAAATCATGCAGCACTGGCCTGTGCAGTTAGAACATATGAGCTCCTCCACTTGTCCACATATTTCCTTGCAAATATAATTAAAAGTTCCACACATCAGTCAATCGCCAGACAACTCAAAATTTGGGTATGCAGACGCTTCCACCAGGCAAGACAATGGAAACTTTTGGGGGCAGAAATGAGGAAACACAGGCACCTACAGCTCACAATTGTAGCTACAAAGGCCAGTTTTTATTCTCTACTTACTGAAACAATGGGGGTTTAAATCAGGCTCATAATGATAGTTTATGGGGCAGGCTGGGTCAGGCTTGCACACAATGTGCACAGGCTCAGGTTGGGTTGGGCTGGATTTTTTGGGCCTGATCTGAACTCTAGTCTTCACTGTAATTTCTTTTACTCAGATTTTATAAATATGATGCGATTAGAGCTCTATGATTTCTGTCAGACGTGTGATTGACTTCACACGTGTCGGAGGAAGCGTGTGCTCGTCCGCATCCTCCAAGGGTCACGGGTAGGGGTGTACTATACCGTATCGTTCACGATAATACCGGTATAATTTTTAAAACTCTACAAAAAAATAAATATCGCGATATTAGCGGTATTCTGCGTTGTTTACGTATGTACGTCATACAGTTACGCGTGTGGCGTACGTTCATTACGTGGGGCGTTTGGACACAGCAACAAGTATGTCAGAAAGCGGCTCTGCTGTGGAGAAGCCCGTTCGGAATAGGAGAGCCAGTTAAGTAGTGTGGCAGTGATTTGGTGACAAAATATCTGATACACACTGTAATATGTAAGGTATGTCCGAAGCGCATAATATCAAAACAGAAACACCCAGTTCAGTACGAGGAAAGCCAAAAAAGTCGCGGAGTGACTGCAGTGGCCAGTGTGAGCAGACAAGTCTACGCTGATTCAGCACAACATCGCCACAGCTTTGGAAATATACACTCCCTATGACAGAAAGAGCAAACGCTGGAAATAAATTACTGAATTATCGCATTTTGTTTAGCTATAGGATATGATTTGTTTAGGATATGATGCCAATTTAAACTGTTGAGAAGAAAGGCTTTACCAAACGCAGCCAAACACAAAGGTACCGAGCAAGTAATGAAAAATAGTGGACATATTACTTCAGCGATGTGAAATTCGTAATCCTACCGTTTCTAAAAACTGCAGAGTCATCGCTGTGCGGTTAGATATATTGTTAAACAATAATGTGCGCTTCTGTTTCCTTCACGTTTGAACTTTAGAGTCCTTATTTCAGTCAGAAACTCGCGTTTAAGTTTAATCCACTGTCTGAGTTTCTCCGTGGCTCTGCGGCTATCAACGCTTGAGCTTGTAAACAATGTTTTGAATCACGGATCATTGACTTGTGAATAGATTCACTCAGTGAGTCGACTCCTCACTCAACCCAAAGCGTCTGAAAATCAAACAGATCACATGATAATTCCCTATATCCGTGGAGTTAAATGTTCAAAATTTCTTGCATATATATATATATATATATATATATATATATATATATATATATATATATATATATATATATATATATATATATATATATATATATTTGTCATCTGTATGTTTAGTTTATATTTGTTCTTCTGTTGACTTTGAAGCTTTAGAATATTTTAGTATAATTTGTTGCAGGTAAAATTTTAAATCATGCAAATTTTTTTTAAGGAGTTTGTGATATTTGTTACATTAGAGTCTTGAAAAGGCAAAAAAAAGTAATATTTAAGTGTGAAATGCATTTATACTAAATAAAGCTTAGACATAATTTTTTTTTCTGCAATACTGTTTTCTTGAAATTAATAAAATATCTTTGTTATATCGTCAAAAATATCGTTATCGCGATATTTCCCTGAAATATCGTGATATTATTTTAGGGCCATATCGCCCACCCCTAGTCACGGGTGTCAAAGGGGTGGGACAATTGGATATACAAATTTTGAGAAAATGGGGAAAAATTAGAAATAAAATTATAAAAAAAAAAAAAAAAACTGTAAACAAGTCTAAGGATTGACCAATCAGACAGTGTGAAAATAATTACCACTAAAACAAACTGGTCACAAAAAATAGCAAAGTGTCCATTGTCAAAGTAAATGACCAAGTAAAACGAAGCAGTAAAAATATTTTCAGTCGAAAACCTAAATTCCATCTTAAATTTTTCTTCCCTTTTTTGTGATAATTATAAAAACAAGCCAACTCTACAATTCTATAAATATATTTATTTTTATATATTTTTATAATTAAAAATTGTAAAACAAAAAAAAAATGCTTTTTGCTAAAGTGCAATTCCAAAAAAAAACATTTTGAATATTAAAATTTATTTCATAGGGCCCTAAAATGTGTTTTCATATTTTTTGCAAAATTGCAATATATTGTCTTGTTACAGTATCACAATATACCACAATATTAAATCATATTTTCTGTATTGGGAATTATATCCTGTCTCCAGGTTTTTGCCAATACACAGCCCTAGTATTTACTGTAGGCCAACAGCTTTCCCGAGCTGAGCAGACAGACCTGCTGTTCTTCATTAACAGCTCTGTTATAATGAGCTCCTGTCCAGCTCCATTGTTCAGCTTTGTAGTGTCACCGTCACTTTCTCCAGTCCTCTCTGAATGCTTCATCATAGCTGAGCTACGAGACAGAGCTGACCACAAGGGATTTGAGCGGGAGCTAAGCCGAGCAGCAGCCATTCATATTTATAAGTCAAGGCAATCCCAGTGATGAAGGAGGGAGCACATTAACGCCATCAAATGAAGCAATTTACACCAAACAGTCTTAAAGGGATAAATGTGCTGCTTTCATTCACATTTACCCTTTGATCCAGCGTGTGTTCCTCAAACGCACCACCAGCCCAAGCAGTCATTACACTCGCCCGATTTGGATGGTCTAATTGTTGACTGACAGTTTACAATCTCCACATTTGGGTGAAATATGGCTTTATTAATTCAGACAGTTAGTAGCAGAGATGTCAAATAATATGGACACTTTTGATTGACAAATTATCTCCAAAAAATTGAAATAGTAACTTTATAAGAGAAAGTAAAAACACAGCTTTTATTGAAAGTCAAGGAAAAAAGAGTTTATTACAAATCATTTTTGAAGATTATAAATAATGAACAACTAAATTCACATCATGTGGATAAAATCGTTTTACACTGACCACTAGTAAATAATAATAAAGATTTCTCTGTAAATTTGCTGTTTTGGAGATTATACATACATACATATATATATATATACATATATATGTATATATATATATACATATATATATATATATATATGTATATATATATATACACACACACATACACAATGTATAGCTATATTTACAAATGACTTTGTAAGAAACTTTGCTTTGTACCTTTTTGCAGACATGCTTCAAAATGATGTGGACTAAAAATATTTTTAAGTCACTGTTTTAGAGATAAGGTATGTTTTTTGTGTGATAGTGAAAATATATTGCTATAAGTAACCAGTGCTACACTTTTCTTTATAGATAATGATCAGTACATGTCTTGTTCTGTTTTTACAGACAGTTAGCCATAGCTATATAATAATTGCCTTAGAACTGGTGTCTGAAAATAAAAAATTCATGTCGCTCTCTCCCCACACAAAAAGAAACATCTATTACCATGAATTAAATCTAGTCTGAGGACAGATAAATCTGATTTAAAGGCTCCAAATTCCCTACAGGCCCTATTAAATATACAATCTTTAAAACACAAAAATAATCATTTGGCACATTAAATATTAACGCGATTGTGGGAGACTTGCACTTTCCGAATGCAACATTGAGCTACTTTTACATTTGCTTTGCAGAAATGTTCAAAAGCGCAAAAAAACAAGGTTTATTATAAACAACAATCAACAAAAACTGCAATGCAAATAATGATGTAAGTAAGGGAGCAGCAGTTTAGGCAGGAAAAACAGAAGCAACCCTCTGCTCTCCTTTTGTTTTGCACAAAAACAACACATCCTCTCCTCCTCTGTGAGACAGGATGAAAAAACGAGCCTATCTAAACAGTTAACAGATGGCTAAAGCCTATGTCTTTAAGCACTGTTTCTCTGCAGCAATTAAAAGTTTCTGGCTGTTATTTCTCTCCCCAAGTGCAGATTGCAAACAACACAAGAGGTCAAATATCTGCGAGGGAAAAAGCGGGAGAGGAGCAACTGTTCTGCCGAGCTGCCTCCCTCTCATCTGCTGCAGAACGGGACTGGTATTCACCTGAACGGGCGTCCGTAATCACCCAGCACCTATGTGAATAATTAGCGCAATAATTACCAGCCTTAAAACCAGGCAGTGTGCTGCCCTCTTGCACAACGCCATCAAGGATAACAGGTGTTGGCCGTGCCTGGGAGGGACAGAGATTAAAGATTATTTCACTATCCAGGCGTTCTCCTTCAGGCTAAAGCCATCTCCCTCTTTCTCCTCTCAGGCACGGAGCAGGGGCCATGCGGGGGGCTCATTTCGCTCCAGCCTGGCAGTTCGGGGAGAGGCGCGCTTGACAGAGAGTGAATATTGTTTAATCTGGGCAAAGCCGATATGTCCTTGAGATTCCTGGACATTCTGTGTCCACATAACCTCCAGACACGTAACGTGGGCTAGCCTGCTACTAATGAGGAGAAGTGCTGTGTACCGCAGTGAATGGGAGAACACCAAACCATCTGTGAGCAGATCAAGGACAGGTAAGCTTAAAAAAATAATAGAGAAAAAAAAACAAGTGTCACTATTATGATACAGAAACATGATTAAGGGTGCTACAAATGATTTTTGTTGTAATTTTAAAAACTAACCTTTTTTGGTTCCATATAAAGAACCATAAGAAGTCTAGCTGTAAAGCAGGAATCCCCAACCTGAAGATTGTGCAGGGTTATTACAGGGTTAGGTCAAATTTAGTTTCACCTGTTTAGAATTACAAATTTAGATCCACGGCCCAAAACTAACGTCCTACATGTAGAATACATGTGCAATTATATGCCAAAAGTTATGGAATACCATGGATTGATTAGTAAACTGATCATAAAGAAGTGTAAGGTGTTATCTTGTTAGTGAGGCTGAGCACTGGCAAGGCAAGGTCATGTACATTTTTGGAGCTCAAGTGAGGCTTGATAGTGGGAGCAAATAGAATGGAACATTTTAATTCCGAAGTGGCAAAATGGCAAAAGCCATTGGACAGAATACTCGCTCCTGTCTCATGACCTTTGGCATATCAGTGTCTATCAAAATATATGATACACTGGCCAAATACTGCAGGAAAGCACAAGGAATTTGTGACAAAACAAGTAAATACTTGTATTAAATTTGAAATTGCTTAAGAACACCAGCTATTTTTAAAAATAGCAATTACCCTTAGTGTATACATAGGCTTCACTCAATTATAACTAAAAAAGGGACGAATCTCATAGAGCTCCTTAGCATTAGCAGAAACTCCACAACTTAAGCAATGAAGCCAGGGAGCCCCGGGGTGTTTGTTCTTGAAGGAATTACTTAAAGACTTGTCAAGATGCCATCATCACTCCTTGGGTTCCCAAGCTCTTCCACTGTTTGTTATTCCAACTTGTGTGTGTGTGTTTTTAGAATTACTACAGCAGGTGTAGCCGATCTGATGAGAGAGCAGTGCCTCGTATTCGTCCACATTCGGGCTGTGACTGAATTTTTTCATGAGCTAATGAGCCATTGCTTGTGAGCCATTGCTTGTGAGATGAGATCACGGATATTATTCATTGCATTACAGCTTTAGTTCTGTACGTAAAACCTGTATATTTTGCTTTATAGGATATTAATCAACTGCAGTTCTTATATAAACTATATCCATACAGTCTTGTATTCAAGACTAATGTCTTTCATGCTTTCAATCAACATTGTCCAGAAGAGATAGAAGAGGAGGAAAAGCGACATTCCTTTTCCGCCAAGTCAGTTCTGCCTACAGGGAATCACACGTATCTCAGCGTGGAAGGATGAGGCCAAGCCCTGCCGTTCTTTGTCATGATTATTTCTTTCCATTCATCACTAACAGCACAACAAAGAGCCCCGCTCCTTACAATTTAAATAAGGCTTTGTGTGACACTTTCCGTGACAATCTGATGTATCCATTCAGTGGCGGGTAGAATATGTGCATGTCTATGCAAAATCAAGATGAATGTGGGGAGGGACAGACAGCGGCTGATTAAGGTGCGGCAGAGCGCACTCTATCTTTCACGGTGTGCTGTTGTCTTATGATATCTTATCATTAGTTTCCCTGACAATGATTTAGCAGTCAGTACACCGATGCATTGCCAGGCGCTGTCTTTAGATGTAACCTTCTTTCAGAAGTGGCTGCTATTTGTCAATTCTGAAGTGTCAAGCGCAAGGGCTGCATCATGGCGAAATTGGACACGTCCAACCATGGCCCTCTGGCCTGACGCAGGCAGGCAAGTATGCAGAATCAGGATGGAGGACGGAGCCGTATGCATCCATAACGTTTAACCGGTCACAGAGGATACCGGAGTCGCTGCTGAAAGATTACCACCTCTAATTTCTTTGGGGAGAATGGGACCCCACTGCTGCCAAGCTTTTTTTTTTCTCCTCCTCTCTCTCGCTCTCCGTCTTTTTCCCCTTTGTTCCTTTACCACGTCGGGTCAGGGCCTCCTGACTGTTAAATAAGAACCAAGGGCAGGTCAGCAGGCTGGCTGTGGGACCAGAACAGAACATGCCCTCTGCTCTCTCTCTGGCGGCCAACAACTGGTGCAGAAACTCGCCATCCATCTCTGGCTCAACACTAACGATGCCTTCTGAACTACAGACCACTTTGTGCCAAGACGTGTTTTTAATGCAGAGCCGTATTCGCTACATCATAGCATCAGGTGATGTTTAAACGGATGTTGCGTTGCTTAAATGCTGCTACAACAGACTAACAGAATGGGGCTACTTTAATCTGGAATGATACTTATTTATAATTCTGGTGTGTTATGATCTTTTAAATTGATACTAAAGGGATCCTTCACAGTAATGTGAACATCAGCTAGAACATATACATTTCCAATTAGACAATATTAATATTTAGGAAGCATTTGTGTACTTTAAATTTTTTTTTTTTAGTCTATTAATCACTTTAACAAATGACAGAATGGCATGAAAAATGTGGGTACTTCTTGGGTAATAAAAACAACAAAACATTTTAAACAGGTTTAGAGTTATCTTTTTGTTTTATACAACTTTATGTAAAAAGTACTGTTGACCATAAACAGGTTTGAGCACTCTAAGAAATTTAAGCCCCTAGATAGCTTTTACAAAAGTCTCAGTTGGTAAAAGTTTCAAAGAGTATTTAAATATATGTTTCTAAATACTGACCATGAAGGATGCCCAAGTTTTTGCTTCACACTCTTTTTTATTTTAAAAACTGTAAAAGACAGAAATTAAAAAGTAATCTTGCTTTAAATATATATATTTTTAATGTGTCATCTTGTACATGTCCTCTTTAATTCAATTATCTATTTGCAGTAACAGGAGGCTTGACTAGGGTTGTCCAAACCTTCACATGCCACTTCACACTGCAGTGTATTTTTTGTTATCTATTAAATATCATTACACAAAGAATCCATATTGGATGTGCCTCACTAACATTGTTAAACCGGTACAGACAATATATCACAGAGTACTAACCCAGTTTGCAGGTAATTCTCTGTTGTTGCCTCCCCGCTGTTTAGCTCTGAAGCTCTATGCCAGCAAAATACAAGACCACAGAAAAAAAAAGAAGGGCCTCTAGTATCCCTTCAAGACATGGAAGATGTGTTTGATGTCCTTACAGCCCCGGTTCAAGCCCGTGGTTGTCTTCTCAGAGCTACGCTTTGGAGAAAATGTCTCTGGTGGTAACAGTTGAGACCGCCTTTTCTGTTTTTTTTTATCTTCCTTTCTCTTTTGGAACTTTCTGGATCCAAATTTTGAATAATGCAACTCTTTCAAAGCAAACTCTCGGCTGAGGCCCCCTGATGATACTCTTTTTTTTTTTAAAGCTATTTGCCAACTGCTGATTTCGCCTGGCTACTTTCCATGAGCAAGCTGCACTTACGGGCAGGTGCGGAACGTTCGCAGCAAGATACGGTGACCTAATCCAGGGGACCTCTGTGACACTTTGCCAGGAACATGTTTACAGGAAGAGATGAACATGTTGTCCAGGAGAAAGATGTAAATAATTACCCGCTCACAACAGCTTTTCTTTTCCACTGGGTGCTACTGCAAAAATTGGCAGAAATCTCAGGACTGTGGAGATGATACTAATTAACTAATGATGTGAGATTTATGGAAAATATATGGAAAACAGGGGTGCAAATTGATTTACCTTATGGCTACAAATAGGGCTGCACAATATTGGGGAAAAAAGTGACATTGCAGTATTTGCAATATATACAGTATATTTTGCAATATACAGCTCTGGAAAAAAAATAAGCGACCACTTGAATTTCTAAATCAGTTTCTCTGATTTTGCTATTTGAAGGTATATGTTTGAGTAAAATGAACATTGTTTTTTTATTCTATAAACTATGGTCAACATTTCACCCACATTCCAAATAAAAATTTTGTCATTAGAGTATTTATTTGCAGAAAATTAGAAATGGCTGAAACAACAAAAAAAGATGCAGAGCTTTCAGACCTCAAATAATGCAAAGGAAGAAGTTTTAGGAGACCAGAAATCAATATTTGGTGGAATAACCCTGATTTTGTAATTTTCAAAATAAATAATTCTGGTACGTCATGGATATCTGATAAATGTGTCATATAAAATATATGTATATTATTAATTTTCCTAAGATACTGCACACTGCATCAAAGATGCTGAAATGATGTACGGCGCCTAATTATTATTTTTTTTTACAAATATTTCTATATAAATGTTAATTGACTAAAAAATATATAACATACTAGCAAATAATCAAAATAAAGCTAATTTGCTATTATGTTGTTTAAGGTAATCAAATGTACCGGTACTTTTTAAAAAATATATACTTTAGAAAGTGCCAGACTTGGTGTAGGTTGTGTTCAAATATATAAATAAGTGTTTATCCTCCAGAAAAGAGCATAAACAAATTTTGTTCTGTTCTCTTACTCTAACACATCAACACATCCAATACAGCATCAGAGCATAATTCATTATTAAATGCATTTATGACTTCAAAAAGACTGACTCTGCCGCTCATGCAGTTTACAGAAGAAAGAGACAGCCCTCAGGAAAAGTAAGAGAAAAGCAGTCGTTTCAGCACAAATATGGTTACTTGCCTCGAACCAAAGCCTCCTAACAACAAACCTCCTCAAGCACTTTAAGAGTGAAGCAGCTTTACAGTTCCATGATTTCCTATTACAATATCTGTATACCATCAGATTGTAAGATAAGTATCAGATCATTATGATTTATAGATACATATCGTTAAAGACTAAATACTTTTAGCTCTATAGATGGACATAATCACTAACACTGTCAGCATGCTGCAGCTTTCACCAGAAACACTGTTAATCGGTCAAAGCTCAGAGAGCCCAATGATAGCACAGAAGCTATTTCATAGCTGAAAGAACCGGTTCTGCCTCAGGTAGAACCTTCAACTACAGCAAATGTCAGTTTTGAATCTTGCTTGAGTAAAGTTGTTGCAGTGAAGATGTAATATGTTTGCCTTTCAATTCAATTAGTTTACAAAAGACCTTGAAGTGTATTAAACTGATGCAATCCATTATAAAATGACATTCTTTTACCTTGCCATAAGCAGCTGTGATGAAGAGGCACTGCAAAATGCCATTTCTCCTGCTCTTGGAATGACAGACTATGCAAGAAAATACACATAGAATCATACATACTGTATACACTGATATGCCAAAAGTCATGAAACAGGAACTAGTATCTTGTTCCATGTTTTTTGCCATGTCTGATGAAACACTAAAGTGAAGCTACACAGGCTTGGGTCAAACTAATAAAATAAATTCACACTGTTCAGACTCACTAAAAATCTTACAGCTCTCAACTTGTACAGGTGTAGGCATTCCCAAGCCGTCCCCAGAGGTAACACTTCGTGATTAATTTACATACTGCCATCCCATGAATTTTGGCTTGTGAGTCAGTATATATAAATTGGGGATGGACCAGAATGCAAACATTTGGCTATAATCAAAAAGGAACAAAATGAAACATTTGGCCAAAGACAGAATATGCTTTTCTGCAGTTTTCTTTTTTGCTTTTTTCACCATTTTACACATTAATAGAATACATGTATTTTTGTCTTTATTTTCAAAGAAAAGCAATTAGATGACTTCGATTTAAGACATTGAGACACTACATATTTTAACAACCAGCTGATTGCAATTTTAACACATCAACAATATTATAAAAAAAATAGAATATCATTGAAAAGTTAATTTACACCACTAATTCAGTTCAAATTTGAAACCCACATGTTATATAGATGTTTAACATTTAGAGTGATCTATTTTAAGCGTTTATTTATTATTTTATCTATTGTTGATGATTATGGCTTACACCCAATAAAAACCCAAAAGTCAGTATCTAAGAAAATTACTGTGTAAAACATGTATATAATATATAAGTTTCACATTTTGAACTGAATTATTGAAATAAAATAACTTTTGAGATGCACTAGTAAAGTACTCAGATGTGTTTTTTGTGACATGTGCTTTTTTGCCATTTTCAGCTGATTAAATATTTTTGTCAGAATATTTTGTAAATTCCTAATGCCTAAACCTACACACACACACAACCTAAAACTCCTACTGTTTAGAATGGGAGTGGATAAATCATGCTATGGGCTTGTGTTGCAGACAGGGACGCAACACAATATCAGCAATATCAAATTCTTCAATATCAGCAAAATCAAATTCTAGAAGTTAACATTAAACTATCTGTTAAAAAGGCTAAAGATGGAAATATGCATTATTTCTAAAGCAAAATATTAACATACATCTTAAAATCCAGAGTAGAGCAGCTCAAGAGTTACAAGATGAAACTTTGTAATGGTCCTAACAGTCCCTTGGCTTAAACATCATCAGGAGAATCACATTGCAAAGCAAAATGTAATTCTTACTGCTTTGAAATGGCAGACCATGCAAGACAATACGCAAGACACCATCACATTCAGTTGTATATACTGATACATACACCCACATAATACCTACCATAATAACAAAAAAAAAAATATTCAGGCGTGGATTAAATAATACATATAGGAGAGCTAAATCTGTATGACAGTACACTGAACTACAAAATCACATTATCTCAAAGAAAAGGTTCCAACAACTACATTTTAGTATTACGTACATCATCCAAGCACAACAATGCACAGCAGCTGAAACAAGCACTCCATACCAAGAAACACACAGCATTACGTCCTTCATAACATATTCTAATGGACACAGCCACCATTAATTGTCTCTTTTCCTTAACCATGTGCTCTATCATTTCATCTAATTTCCCTAACAATAAAAAGGCCAATTAAAGCATAACTGCATTACTTTGTTAATAAAGCAGACAGATCGACTCTGGGGAACACTTCATTGGTAGTTAATTATGCGCAGTGGTAGTCCCAGATCCACTGAGCAAATGTGTAGCCATAAAAGCCTTATAGTCCTGCCAATTCCCACTCATGGTCATATACACAGCTAAAATCCGACGGTTTTGCATATTACAAAAAGGCCAGAGAGACACACTCTGAAGAGAAATTGAGCAGTCTGCAATTCTGCAACTCCTCCAAAGACCCTGCACCGGCCCATTTCTAAGCCATGAAATGAACAATGGAACAATAAAAGGATGCTCCTACAATCAGAGACACAATATAAAAGGGTCAAAGATTTCAGAACACAGCAGATAAATGCAAAGAATAACTTAGATTAGCTCATTATAACGCACATTAGAGCTGCCTGGGCGCTACTTTATACTGTATGTAAGGTTTGTTCTTTTACAGCCAGGGTGATGCAGGTCTGAGGTTAAACACTGTGAAACACTAAGCACAGCAACTGTCACTATGCTGAATGGCTTGACCCTGAGTGATCCAGGCGTGTGTCCGGCAGCTCTTGCCGCGTGTGTACGCTCTTAAAGGGAAGCATGGTGGACTGTGAGTAAAGGCTTTGAGTGGGAAAGTGACATTTTGTCAATACTCTATTGGCATTCCACTTAACCTCTGAGACAGAAGGATCATGTTGTTGTAGCCGGGTAGTAAATTGGTTGTTTGCACTGCAATTTTCTCCACAGAACGTTTGTGGAACACACACACACACACACACACACACACACACACACGCTCTCTAATATAATTTATTGCTCTCATTGAAGTAACTCATTTTATGGACTTCTTTTTTATTTTAGCAGTTATGTTAAAAGTGAAGAACATTATGGTTACAAATGCCGACACTAGATACATATTATGCTCTACATGTACACAGTACTGTAAAGTTACTTATATGTTATTCTGTCCTATAAATATAAATAATAATAAACTTTACGTTTTGTTACTTTTTACTGAAGATATGTTTAGTTGCACCTGTTATAATGTAATTTGTTGTTTTTATAAGCAAAAACTTATTGTTTAGTGCATAAACTCTCAGCATTGTATTTTATTTAAAAGGTTATTTACTCACTGAACTCTATGTTTATTAATCAATCATTAAGTCAAATGCAGAAATTATTGATTTTTTTTTTTTTTTGGAAAGTTTAATTTAGCATATCTTGTGGAGTCCCACTAGGTTATAGTTTATGATCTATGAAACTAATGTTAAATATGACACTAACGCTAATAGCTCTAAAAGTGAAGAATGTATACTAGATGGGGTAATTATAGTACATGTAATTTTACAAAAAAATAATATAGTAAAATAAATACAATAGAAACTAAAAACCAAGAAATCAAGAATATTATATTATGATATTTAAAATACATTTTGTAATATTTTTTTAGACTTGAATATACTGTACGTTTAAAAATGTATTTAGATATTTATTGGGAGTGGGCTTCATAATTTTAGAAATAAGAATAAGGCAATAAGACTGTGAAAAAGATTGCAAAAAAAATGTTGTGTGATGTTTAACCTTGAAACCCCAGCTTATTTTTGCTGTGTTTTCTTCATTTGTCAATTGACACATTTAATGCACATTTTTTACACATTTGCATCACTGGAGTTATAAGGGTTAATTAAATTCCTGTAAAAAAAATAATTTAATTAGATCAAATTGTCAGTAGACACATATTGTGTTACAAATTTTTTTTTTTTTTAGAAAAATGTGCACTTTTTCAACATATATATATATGGAATATAAAAATATATAAATGCTATTCTAAAAGTAGCTGTCCTGCCCAGCTGTATGTTTTAAAAAGGATCTCAATGATTGTCATTCTTACACATTAAGATCAGTTACAACCCCATGTCAGGCAGCACTGCTGGAGAGCCATCTGTGACAAATGATGCTTGAAAAGCACCCAAATCAGTCACTGTTAAGAACCTGGCTTCAAGCACACTGGGACGACTTCATTTCCAAGGGTTAATATGACATGCCCTTTCCAAAACAACAGGAGTTTAAGCATATCTGTCTGTCATTCGGGAACCTTGGCTCTTTGGCGGGGTGATCGATGGGAGAGGATGATGCATATATGTTACACTGACATATACATCTTGATGTGATTAGTCTTTCTGCCCCATTGTTCAACCGGCTCATGTCATCTATTTACATCTTCCCAAACTGAGGTTATACAACCAATCAGACAGCAGAAACTGACAGGCATGGCTTATCCATCTGTCTAAATCAAACGCTATTAAATCAAATAGTAATGCTTTGGAAGTCTTATTCAGTGAGGAAAGGAGGTTTTCTTTTTATTTGGATGCATACTGTACCACTGAATATGTGAAGTACATATTAACATAACATACTAATATATGTAAAAAAAAAAAAATATATATATATATATATATATATATATATATATATATATATATATATATATATATATATATATATATATATATTTATATACATACATGCAATAAGATATAAATATGGCTTATATTTTAGTATTCAAATAGATACTCGACACACACACACACACACACTAAATGGACAAAAGTATTGGTGTATTTGCATTCACGATTTTTTCTTAAATCTTAAATTATCCTGCTTTTATTGGAGTAACTGTCTCTACTGTCCAAGGAAAGCTTTTTACCGGATGTTGGAGCATTGCTGTGAGGTGAGGATTTGGTTGCGTTCAGTGACATGAGCGTTAGTAAGTACAGGATGTTGGGTGATCACCACCCCACCTCATGCCCAACTCATCCCAGACTTTTTCCCAAAAGTACTGGATGGAGCACCATCATACCAGAAAACACAGTTTGACTTTTCTATAGCTCAATGCTGGGGTATTTTTACCCCTCTATCCAATATCTAGCATCAGGTATGGTGCCAGCCATTAGGTTCATGTTTATGTTCTCAAGAGAGCCCTACTGACTAGACAGGTTCCTGTTCATTTGCACATCTGTGTTACTTAAAGCACAGTAAAAAGCATTCATTAGAAAGGGTGTAAACTAATATTTGGATATATATATATAGGTATATATGTGGCTGTGCATTGTTTGTTTAAAATACCGGGTGAAATGTATGCGTGTGTGTGTGTATAGTTATATATCTAATTTGTATATATACACTTTTCTACAGTCCATTTTAAAATAATATATTATCTATGACATTACTATGTGTGTGTCTCTACATGTGTGTATATGTGTGAAATACAGGCAAGTTAATATGTGTCTTGTCAGAGCTTGTTAGATTTGTTACTTTTCCACAACTTTTTTTTCTGATTATCTCCGTCTAAAGCCGGGGGAATAGTGTCTGGAGAAAGTCTATCCTCTCTGAAAAAGGAGAAATATTGTCTTTTAACAGCCACATAAAAGGAGAGATGCTGTGAGCCACTTCAACACGGTGGAATAGCCTGCAGGGATTTAAACAGAGAGCACAGGCTCGGGCAGAGCTGATGCTGTCACGCACGCAGCACAAACTTCCAGTTTATGTGGGAATTATAAGCAAATAGTTATTATTTTCACAAAATTGAGCATTTCCATTCTAACTAGGACTAGGGATGATAAAATATTGAAAGATCTATTAAACATTAAATTTTGAATACTCCCTACATCTGTCTCCAGCTAATTGAGTTGCTACCAAGAATGTTAGGACTCAGGAGAATAATTTGTCAGTGCAAAAACATCGAATGGTCCAATTTATTGCTTGCTGCAGGCTGCGAAGTTCCAACAGTCTTTGATCAACCTTTTTAGGTCAGAATGACTTGAAATACAGAGAGAGGTCTCTGAAAAACCAGAGAGAAAAGATTGTCTTTTTTTCCTCAAAGAAAGGAATACGGATTTCTGCGGTCGTGAACTGTTTGGTTGAGCGGGGTGTGATGAATTCTTCATGGGAATACAAAATCAGGATAAGGCTTGAAAAAGAGAGAAATCACCTATGCTGTTTATTTGGCATTATGCCTCTGCAATTAGTAAAACATTTATTACAGAGACGGCAGCGAGTGCAATTGCAAGTTTAGCTACCTCACCATCACTTTATCACCCACTTTACATCAACAGAGACATGCCTGTCAATAGATATTCCTCAAACGGATCTGTTCACACAGCTGGGTTTTTCTTATAGCTACAGAAAGTCAAGGCAAATCCGAGAAACATGAAACATGTCGAAATATGTCAAGCCCAATAGTGTCTCACACAAAGCGAAGATTCTCGAACAAGGAGACCCGAGATCAACAAACCTCTCAGGGTTCCAAACTTTGGGAGGAGTTTGCTCAATGAATACATATCCATATTTAATTTTGCATCACATTTGCTATTTAAGTCCCAATACACCTTTAGTTTACAGATGAAGCCATATTATCAATTATGTAAAGGATGACATATGTATGACGATGAACTTTTATCATATATGTTGTATTTTCCATCTGTAAATACTAGTATATATATATGTATACAGTGTACAGACATATTTTTTTTTATAAAAGCTCAATATTATTTGTAATAAATAATTCGTTACCTGGTTTGGATAATCAGTTCTTCAGTGCATGAATCGGAACAAAATGTACACAGTGGTTAAAGCACTGGGGATGTATTGGAAATTAACATTTTACAACCCTGTCACAATGTCAACTATTTGTTTTTTTTCTTTTTGTTCATTCTTGTTCAATTTCAATCAACATTGCAGCACTGTCGCACCAAAACCGTGCTTTTAA
Source organism: Astyanax mexicanus (assembly GCF_023375975.1). NCBI lineage: Eukaryota > Metazoa > Chordata > Actinopteri > Characiformes > Acestrorhamphidae > Astyanax > Astyanax mexicanus. The sequence continues at coordinate 57,079,616 of NC_064409.1, forward strand.
TCTTGTAATTCTATATTATATTCTATTATATGCTAGGAACCCCCTTGAAGTATGAACAAATATAAATGCTTTAAAATGACTTGGACTTTTTTAAAAGATACCAAATTGTGTTTAATTGGGGTTTTTTTTGTATATACTATAGTGGTATATAATGTTTCATATATGTATTGTGTTTTTTAACACATAAATGGTTTAAATGGCCTTGGCACACAATATTGTACACACTATAGAGATGCAAAAACAACATATATGAAAAACAGTTTATATGTAGTATATCATCTTTAAGTTTTCTTAAGTGCACTTTTTTCTTTTCCTTTCTTTTCTTTTTTTTCTTTAGTAAAGTCATTTTAAAGTGTTTAAAACTAAGCATAAGTAGTTGTTATAATATATTTTTTTGCTACTTTAGATCATTAAAAAAATCCCTCAACATTGCTTTCAGGGTTTATAAAATATAAGACACAGTTCATTGTTCTTAATTTTCTCACTATTCTGTCTGCTGGTGTCTAGTTAACCTTGACAGTGCGGGGAGCTGCTAGCTTTCAGAGGGCAGGCGGGAGTCTACTCTGCTCATGCCCTCAGCCCATTCATTATCCTACAGAATGATCCCAGGTCGCAGGGCCGGAAATTTTAATTACGTGGGCCATAAATGGAAAAAAATTAAGTAGCACATTTTAAAAATGCTGAATCGGTGTAATGAAGTTTTTGGATGGCAGAGCCAAAGGGGAAAAGCTGCAGTGTCCTACTCCACACTGCCCTACCCTGCACATTAGGTCCATAAGAGTGAAGGCAGGACATCTATCTGAACTGTGTGCCGTGACAGTTGTCTTATCGAGGCAAACACTGCCATTATTCTGCTTTATGAGCTCAGGTTAAAATACTACATGGCACTCGTGGTTTAACAACTAGTGTATGTCTCTCTGTCTTGCGGAGTAGTAAAAATCTGACTTAAGGTTTATACCCCAGGCTGGCCTGTAAATTAAAGTGAGATTCACCTTCACTTACATTTGGTGTCAGGCTAGGAGAAATGAGCCGGGTCTGTGAGTCACTCGCTCCTCTGAGGCATCTGCAGATCAGTGATCCGGCCAGCCGCCCTGTGGGCACTGGACATAATTAGGAAACATCAGGCATTAACTTGGCATATGCTCCTGGCCACTGTTTTCCTGCAACTTGCCATGTTTACCGGCTAATGGTAATTAACATATGAGCCGCTTCAGTAGAGCTTTTGCCCTGTTTGTCCTGTTTAGGCTCTAGTCCATTAGAGTTCAGGGACATCATTTAGGAGCTGAAACCCGTGGCCAACAAAGCCCAAACAATACAATGAAATAATTATGTTTATGAAATGCTTTCAGCACTAGGAATACATAAAATGTCTTTTTTTAATTCAATATCTAATAAGATAGTCATTAATAGTTATTTTTAAGTGTATAATTGGAATTGGCTATACTAAACTGAACCCTTGGTGTGAGTGAATGTGGGTGTGTAGTACCATGTCCAGGAGTCATTCCTGCTTTGTGTCCAGTGTTTCCATGTAGGCTCCAGACCCACCACCACTTTCACTAGTAAGAAGCAGATTAAAAAATGAATAGACATACATATATTTTTTCTTACAAATTATAAAACAAATTTTCAGGAGATCGTAGGCTACTCAAGTGTCTTTATTCAAACTGTAAATATTACATATTTATATGAACTGGACCATGTTTTAAATTAAAATTTATTATATACTATACATCTTTGTCTATTTTTACATTAACCTGTAAAGACTATAAAAAGTTAACATCTAAATAGATTAATAATCTAGTGTTTTTTTTAGCATAAATTCAATTTTTTATGGAGATTTTTATCATAAGGTTTTTCATAAAACCTGACAGTAGTCCAAAAGAATAAAAAACAGTTATAGTTTAATTTGTAACGTATTAATGTATTAGTATTATCCAGGCTCAGGACTTTAGTTCTGAAATTTAAATAATTTGCTCAGAGGACATTTGAAACTGGTATGAACTTATATGTTATTACATATTGGAGCACCCCCCATCCACACTAAGACTAGAAGAGATGGTACATTTCTTTGAGCTGGATTACTCACTAAAAGTTGATGACAGATGGCAATTGGCTTCTGCTATGATGTCTGTAGATTACTCTGATCCTGAATTATGAAAGTAAGAAATCTGACATTGAGTAGCTTACAACCCGCAGCCCACATCGTGTTAATTTAAAAACTATACAGTGTTTACAGTGGTTTTGAGAAACAGTATTGCAAATTTTGCAATATATTTTTTTTTTAACATATTTTCTTGCACCCCTTAAAACATGTTGTGGAATCTCCTGTAACATCTCCAAAATCATTTGATATCCCACTGTCTACAATGAATAGAAATAAAGAAAATTTATTATAAAATGTTTTTAAACAAATGAAAAACACAAAAACACTGGCCATGGAAAGTACTTTAGAGATACAAAGTGGATAAAGAGCCTTGTGGAAAAAACAGGAAAAGCTTGAATTGCTGCCCACCGTAATATGATTAGCAGTAGCATGTGAAAAGTCTCTGAGGACTGTTAATGTGAGCAGGAAAAGTCTATTTCTCTGCTACAAGGTTAGACAGGGAGAGAGGCATTTGGAGGAAATTGTGGTGATGCATTAATTAGGCAGAAAGCTAAAAAAGAAGGCCAAACCTTTTGGGAGTTGCCAGCCTTACTCTGAATCCAATAAGGACTGAGGAGGTTAATGCAGCTTCTAGTATTCAACAGGAAGTAGCAGATAACAGCACGCTTAAAGAAGTCTTTCAATTACCAATTACGCATTCAGTCGAGCAAAACCCTCAGGTATGAAAAGGGATGCATTATTATTAAAGCGCCCTTCAGAAGGCAATAGAATTTAAAAGCAGTGTAACTGACCCTGCTGGACCACAGATCATGCAAATACAAACCACTTTCCTTAAATATATCGAGGCGAGGGGGGAAACTGCTTTTACTGCTTACAGTAAACGAAACGTGCAGCTGAGTGTTAAACCACTGGGGAAAGGGGTGGAGGTGGATTATTTTTACCTCAGACTGAGCAAAGCCTTGCACTGTAGCCTAATGCCTGCTGAAACAGCCAACCCCTGTAGCCAGACAGGGAAGACTGATGAGCTCGCCATGGCTGTGAAGATGGAGGAACAAAAGAGAGCCCCGTTCTTCCACTAGAGCCATGAGCACGCTAACAGAACGTGAAAGGCTGTGTCCGCCGAGCTGCCCACCAGGGGGAACAACAGTGTTCAGTCAGGGCCGATCCTCCATAAGTCACAGGGGTAATGGTGTCGGACTGCAGGCGGGGTTAGAGCGACGTCTCTCATCGCTCTGCTCCGCGCTGCAGCCCGAGCAGAATCCTGCGAGGCCCCAGACGCACCGCGCTGTCAGCACACACGCATGTCTTGATGGATGGGCCACACAGGTCACTGACATTAGTGCCACAACCTTCAGCACGCATTATAAAAGAGTTAAACACAGGTGCCAGCACATCGCTTTTGTCCCGGGTCAGTGCCAGTCACCTGAGTTATATGCTGTAATAGAGGTAAACAGAAATCAATCTAACAGCTGAGGCAGTGCTGTAAAGCATTAGCAGCCACAAGAAAGTTTATTGGTGCTCAAACATTTACAAAATTTAATTTAATTTAATTTTTTTTCTATTTTTAGTCTGATCAGATTTGTAGCAATGGTAATAATAACAATGATAATTATAGAGATAACAATAATAAAAAACAAATAGAAAACAAAACAATAACATATAAACAATAAAATATAATACACTGTAAGCCTGAATAAATTGCATTCAATTTATTTATGTAATTAATTGCCTTAAATTTATGAAGTAATGTTTACTGAAAACCTTAAAAAATGTAGATAAGTACACTTAAATGTTTTTGTTATGTCTAAACTGTAATTTAAGTTAATTGATGTATTTTATTGTAGCAATTGCTTTGCACAACAATTTTACTTAGAATTTTAAAGTCAGATGAATAAAACATATTTAATGAAGGAGAGAAAATCACAGAAGACACACTAGCAGAACCTGGCAAATACATGTGGTTTTAGACAATTTTGTGTTGACAGTGTATGAAGTAAAAGACCTGAAAAACATGTAAGTACATATGCATTTAAGTGTTATATTTGCTTAAATGATCAGAGAAACAGATTGAATTCATTAAGGAAAAAGGTGACTTTGGCACTTTAGATGGCATTTTCTCTCCACGTCATTCGTAGTACATTTGTACATCTGTAACCAAGCTAACAATTTCCTGTTAGCATAACATTTTCTGAATGTTATAGTTAACATTCTTGTTGGAATGTTGTGTGTGTGTATATATATATATATATGTTTATTTTGAATAGTACCTTTCCACTTTCCATAATGTTTAGATTTGTAAAGCTGTGAAACGTTCTAACAAAACGTTGCAAACTACTATTATGTCACAGGTTTTCAGAAAATTCCTGCAACATATTTTCTGTAATGTTACAGTCTAACATTCCTGAAATCTTTTAATTATCTGATGTATCAGAGCTGGGATTTCCTTCATGTGTGCTGGTTACACAGTGATGCTGCATCAGTAGCAGTTCAAAAAGAGGCAGTGGCCGACTTCACACGTGCTAGCCTTCACCCTCCTGGTGTTGGGGTCTTTACTTGCGATAAGGAAAGTCCTAATGAGTGGGTGGGGTACTTAGCCTTCCAAATTGGGGAGAAAATGTGATAAAATTTGAAATAAAATGTTTTTTCTTTTTTTAAAATAAGCAAATGTAAATGTTATTTGATGTACTGATATTTGTAAAATGCTGCAGCCTGTGATCCAAGCTGTGCTTCACTTTACATAATAAAGAAATAAATCAGGTGCAGGTTTGAGACCAAGACCAGACTCAGACCAGAGCGCAACAACACTAACAAAAATAATAATAATCTCACTTTTATTTCCAAATTCCATGCATTTTCATGTTTATATCTGAAATCTTCTCCATGTCTCCATTCAGTGACTCTGCCCATGTTCTTTGTCTATGTATTGCAGAAATCACTGCGTCCTAAATATAATATATAAAAATAACAGGATGTAAGCATCTAAGCAAAAAACAAAAAATAATTCCATTTAGAAATGTCAGTCAATCGTTCACTCACAAACATGTGCACAAAAAACCACACATACACACACATACACGCACACCTACGGGAAGCAGCCAGAGCACTTGCTCCACTCAATTATTTTGTAGTATGATAATTAACCAATTCACTATGCACAGCCAATTCTCAAAGGCGTCTTTGAACTAATTGTTCTCATTGACTCAATTAATTATTTGTTTGCTGATTTAATTATTTTCAGATCTGGAAAAATGGAAATTAAACAAGAGGCCAGTGACTGGTGCCAAGAAATTACGATCTTAAATAAGGGGTGTGATGATGTTATCACCTTTGTGTAGGCAGTACCTGCTCATGTGTAACAGAGCTTGTTATTTGTTATTTTAAAACATAAAGACGTTCATAATACACAGATGCATGATTACAGTAAAAGAATAGCACAATTAAAGGGCATTTAGCTTAGTCTATTGCCCAAATACATGGAAAGAGGTATGACATGACATTGCCATTGTTTTCTAGCAAATGCATTTAGTTTAACTGTGTTAGTAAAGGAAATTAGTATTAGTAGTGTACTAATTACTTCAAGTGTTGATTGGAAAAACTCCAGTCTTGTGTCCAGTGTCAAACCTCTGAAAAACCCTGATTTTGATGCTGGAGACCATGAGTAAAGTGGATTTGTCAAGGAAACATCTGCAGTAACCCCGCAGCTCCCTAAAGCTCAGATGACTTGCGTATAAGTACTAATCAGAAATGCACCAGCAGCCTTTAGGGTTCAGAAACTAGACTCAACATGAAAACAAGCCTGGCTGGTAAAGGCACTGCTGGAGCCAGTGGCAGTACATGTACAGTACAAAACATGCTCTAAATCTGAGAATTTTGTTTAATGATATAGAACTACCAACATAAAAAACATATATATAAATGTTACGACAGTTAGTTGGAGTTACAGCAATTTCAAATTTGGATCGTGGATGTGACAATAATAGCCAGATGCCACCAGACATAATCATTGCTACCCACTGCCCTGTCCACTGTGGGTAGTAATGCCTTCAATTTCTCATTCTCATTACACTTGAGACACATCAAGAAATGTTAGATGTCTGCACATCTTCAGAGATTGAGTGTCCTATCCATCTGGCACCCACTATCAGGCCGCATAAAAACATAGAAAAATTACATGGACTTGCCATGAGCACAACGGCCAGTGTTTAGCCTTACTCAGAAGATAGACATCATAAGTGTTATCCTGAGGAAATAAGAATTAGAATGTATTATTAAAGCTGTACTTATAAACAAATACTTTCTCATCTCTGTCTTTGCTGTTTTAAAATATTTGGAATCTGGCAGCTGTTACTGATATTGTTTATAGATTTTCTGAGAAACACAACATTAGAAGAAACAAACCATTTCAATCCAAGCCCACCGCCCCCCAAATCAATGCATAGAACATAGCATAAAGGTGTACATAACATGTTAAAATACACAGAATTTTATGATGAATGAATGAATAAGAATTCTGGACAATGTCTTGAAATAGAATATATATATATATATATATATATATATATATATATATATATATATATATATATATATATATATATATATATATATATATATATATATACATATATATATTATTTTTTGTGTGAAATTGAACTATACCCTATGCTTTACTTTTCTGAGTTCATTTAGTTTCCTAATGTAATGTCCTCGTCTGGCATAAAAAAATATATATAATCTTTCCCATTTGCCGATGCCAACGTCCTGCCCGGGACTTGTAGACCAGCGGAGGCATTAAATCCTGACTGGCCTATGGCATCCATCCAAACGGCTCTGGACAAAAAGCTAATATTCCTCTGCAATGTGCCAGGCCACGCATGCTAAGTTGCAGACCCATCGAACCCCTCTAACGACTGCCATATGGAAAACAAATTGCCGTGGCCGGGATCAGACACCAGCCTATGCGTGGCATGAATTCTGAGGGCCTTGTGGCAAAACTGTGTCCAGTGATTGCTTGTTTGATTCCACCCAAAGAAGTGTATCTGTGTGCATGCATGCATATGTGTGTGTGTGTGTGTGTGTGTGTGTGTGTAGTGGGGGGAGGGCGATTTCCTTACGAAACCCACTATTATTTATCATGCTGCTTTAAATGTTTTGCTCATTTGTTTCCATTAAATATTTCATCTTCCCTTAAATATTCATTTAACGTCTCCTTTTAAATTTTTTACCAGGTTCTTTTTCTCTTTCTCTTGCTCCATGCCTTCCTTTTAGGGCTTCGCGATCATAAATAATTATTCATGTGCACCCAGAAACAGATTGCATAAAACATGCACATGGATTCCTTTTTGTCTTTTCTCATTAAGAGATATACTTCAAGTAGCCTAAATACTTCCCACTGCTCCACTTGTGGAAATTGGATATTCTATTCTGCCATACTGGTGCACAAATGGGTTATAGCCTCTTGTTATTCAAGAAAAAGAAAGAAAAAGAGAGATTTCTATGAGAAAGAAAAGAGAACAAAACGGAGCACCCTCCCTTCAAAATTGTGTGTCACCTTCACTCTAGGTACATTTGTACATTTGTGTGTTTCACACAAGCATTTCAGACAGTTTTTGTTTGGTATTTTTTTTTCTTCAAAACTGGATGATGCATTCTTAAAGCTGTTATTGCAATTTCATCTCTTAGTAGCAGTTACTTGTAAACATTTAGGCAATTATCTTTTGAAAACCAAACTACTGGCTTTCTTGCCCTGAGTGCTTCTTTCATGCCAGTTGAAGCTGGGAAATATGTTTGCTTAATAGCTTCCTTGTTATGTCCTCATAAATTAAGCACTCACTGCATCTCGCTCTGCTCCAGATGAGAAGAACATCAAACATTTTGGTGCAGAACTCATGCCCCGACTCTGTGAAAAGAAAGTTTGCTTTTGAAAAATTTAGAACACTAACTGAAAGAGAGAGAGAAATAGAGAGAGAGAGAGGCTCTGATACTTACTTCCATTGTCAAGTGAATCAAATCCCACGGAACATCTGTTTTCTTTCTGTCTCTCAATCTCTCCACCGCACATCTATACACACACACTCCAGTGCTCCAAATGTTTGACAAGAGGCAGCTCGGTACAAGGTAGCATCTGTAAAGAACACACATACACATATTTTACTGCACAGTAGTCTGGAAATACAATAATTGTATTTGCTGTATGTAGGTCTAAGCAGTTAAAGGTCAGTTCATTAAATAAAGGAAGTACACTGTATGTACTAGAGAGTTGGACACTGTTAGCTTAGGTGGGGTCTCGCTGGTTTCCCTATTGATCTACAAATATCACAGAGCCTCTGTTATCTACTATCACTACCACTGTTTGCTGTATCTTCTTCAAAGCACATCAGTGCTTCAGTAAGTAAATTTGCTTTAGTTAATGAGAAAGGCAAGGCCAACAATCCAACGCACCGGATAACTGAATAACTGTGTCAGAACTTGGAAAGACACATTTGTATGCAACCCCCCGGACTTCAAAGTCTACACTGGCCTCTATTTGTGAATTATACCAATATGAAGCCAAGGCAAACACCAGCACACTGAGAGATGAAAAGGTATTGTAAACTTTCAATTTGATCGGATTATCTCTTAGTTAGCGAGGACGCTTGATCAGACAGTGCAAATAGCAGCGTGTTAATTAGAGATTATAAAGAGTGATCCTAAGCACACAGTTGAGGTATCAGGGTGTTATAGAACAACGTTTGGTTTAGCCAAAAAAAAATCACAAAAAAGATGCACCCATGCCCAGATCAAAATATTCTTTCTCTAAAGTAGAGTTGAACTATGCATTAGTAAAAGCACTACCAGGGCATGATGAGGCAGTAAATGCAGGAAGATTAAAAAATACAGACGCAAAGCCATAAGAGCTCCGTGCACTTTTCTCTTTGTTCATCTGTCAAGAAATTACAGAACGCTTGCTGTAGTCCTCGCTCATTTGCATACCCTAATTGCTAGTTCTCATCATGCAGCATGAACGAAGCTCATTTGATAATAAGACAAGAATAATAAATCATAGATTTCATCACACACACACATAAATTAAGGGATGATAGAATATTTGCAGTAGTGTGCACCTGTTTTTTTGTGTTGCATCTTCTTTTTTAAAGGCTGTTTTGTTGCATTGAAGTACTTTTTTAAGTACTTTAATACATGTTTTTACATTTACATTATTTATACATCATTTTAAAAATGTACAATATCTTGCATGTTCCCTTTATTTCTGGTTTAATGCAAATTAACTGTTAATGAAATTACAAATTAAAGCAGATACAATGCTGACCTTTAATGAATTAGTAAAAAGAAAATGGAAGCTTGGATATACTCTAGTCTGTTTCTACACCCATTTTCATCTAATCCTTTGTTATGTTTGGATCGCAAGAGCATGCTTGGTTTATGCCTTGAAGGTTGTTGTCCTCACCTAATTATCTCACTGTTGGAGGCCACCGGAGTGCTGCGTGACAGAAGAGTGGAGAGTGGAGAAAACTCTGCAGTGATATGAGAATCACTGTAGATTTGATATACATAAATTAAACTGAACAGAATTGTCTGTTGAGTAATTATATTTATGACTATATATATATGACAATGTGATATATGTGTTCCTAATCAAGTAATTAATTTAAAAATTACTAAATTAAAAATAATCAATTTTTTTAAACAAATGATTTAATTTAATTCCATCTAAACAATTTCTGGTAAATTTGTTAGCAGGTCTGGATTTTATTTCTGAATTGAAATTGATGCAACACCTTAAATACTACATAGTAGTGATAAGAATTTCCTTTTACTTCATTTACTTTATTCCTATAATCATTTCATTTATTTATTTACTATAAAATGTTTTTTTATTAATTTATTTTGTGGTTTTTTTTTACCATGATATCTATCCTACTGATACTGAGCCAACTATAATCACTGATGATCGAGTATAAACTACAGTATGTGAAACAGTCAGAACAGACACTCTGATTTATTTAGTCAAATGCTGCCATCTAGTGGGGAGTACGTGATGACACAGACCCTCAATGGGAATTTTTAGCAAAAGGTAACTGTGTTGTAACACTGCCACACACTGGTAAACTTTACAGTTTAAACAGACTCGTATTGATTGATATCTAACGCTGGGCAACATAAATAAAATCTATTTAATTTTAGTTTAAAAACTTAATTTAAATGTAATAGATCAAGATGGCACACTATGCATTTCTGATTTTATTTTTCAGTAATAATGTGTATGGTTATGATAAAGAGAGCACCAAATACTCTGGTTAAATGGATTTAAAAGCAGTGAAGTGAGTAAAACGTTGAATAAAAGCTTTCTGGGCTCAATGTGCTTTACAGTACTTTCAAATGTGCAGACACTGTCTCTATACCAAATTACACTATTGTAAAACATTGTGTATCCTGTATGAATGCTTCCTAAACTATGGAGATGCTATATTTCTGGCATATCATCCACATCTAACCTGATGAACAGATAAAGACTATGCATAGGAACTTATACCAAGATTACATTCTAGCAACCAGTAAAGCCAAGAGCTGTGATTTAAATGCACAAGCAATTTAGAGATCAAGAACTGTCTAATGAAACCACTATAATAATACAGTGGCATCAAGTTATCCAAAAGCAGTGTGTAAGACTGGTGGAGGAGAACATGCAAAGATGCATGACAACTGTGATTAAAAACCAGGGTTATTCCACCAAATATTCTTTTCTGAACTCATAAAACTACATGAATATGAACTTGTTTTCTTTGTATTATTCGAGGTCTGAAAGCTCTGTGTCTTTTTGTTATTTCAGCCATTTCTCATTTTCTGCAAATAAATGCTCTAAATGACAATATTTTTATTTGAAATTTGGGAGAAATGTTGTCTGTAGTTTATAGAATAAAATAACCGTGTTCATTTTATTAAAAAATATACCTATAAATATCAAAATCAGAGAAACTGATTCAGAAACTGAAGTGGTCTCAGAGCTGTATATTTATGGCATGGTATAGATTAAGTGATTTTGTTGATAACGGGAGAAAGCAAAGCAAATTGGATAGCTAACAACGTTTAAAGAAGATATGCCCAGTTTAGCAAACAACAATGAAACAAAAAGTTAAAACTAAATGGTTATGTCTCAGTTTTTCTGTATACAAGTATACAAACATAAAATGGAAAAGCACCCAAATAGAGAACCGACAAGCACACAAGCACAACACCAAACATCTTCCAGACCTTTGAAAGTGCTAGCTATTTACTGAGTTAGGCGGCTCCTAAAATGTTATCAGACAACATTGGCTTGCTATAACATCCCAGAGCAAATATTAGGAATCCCTGTAAACTGCAAAACAGAGGGGAAATTTTTGGTTCTGCTATGAAATGTGAATACGCACCACAGGAAGCTGCACGCTATCGGATATTAGCATAATACTAGTTAGTGCTAAAGGGCTCTAAACGCTGAAAAATTTCGCAGGGAACAGCAGTCTAAACGTGATCATTTTTCCCTTTTTAATTCTATTCGTCAAATGATTAGTTGAATTCTTCAATGTTTCTGTGCCACCTTAAAAGCTGCCTCTATTTTCACACAATTACACCAACACTGGCTTATTAGAAGTGTTCCTTCCACCTTAAACAGTAAATATATAAATACCAAATATATGTTGGTTTGTTTATTTTGAAGGCTACACTCACCTGTTAAAATGTGTAAGGAGTGGAGTAGTGATATATACACTGAATTTACACATACAGAAATTAAACTTATTTGAATCCAACCCCTTATGAGGAGTTAACAGTAAAAAATGTTAAAAGATTCCAAAAAGATTCAACCTAAATTTGAATCTTTTTGAAAACTGATTCAAACTAGTTTTCTACAGATTCGAATCTTTTTGAAAACTGATTCAAAGTACTTTTCTACAAATTCGAAACTTTTTGAAAAAAAAAACTGATTCAAATCTTTTTGAAAACTGATTCAAACTGTTTTTCTAAAGATTCGAATCAGTTTTCAAAAATGATTCGAATCTTTAGAAAAGTAGTCTTTTCTAAAGATTTCTAAAGATTTTCTGAAGATTCGAAAGTACTTTTCAACAGATTCTAATCTTTTTGAAAACTGATTCAAACTGTTTTTCTACAGATTCAAATCTTTTTGAAAACTGATTCGGACTACTTTTCTAAAGATTCTAATCTTTTTGAAAATCTGATTCAAACTGTTTTTCTACAGATTCAAATCTTTTTGAAAACTGATTCGGACTACTTTTCTAAAGATTCGAATCATTTTTGAAAACTGATTTAAACTACTTTTCTGAAGATTCGAATCTTTCTAAGAACTGATTAAAACGATTTTAAGAAAATTCGAATCGTCAAAATAACGCAAAATAGTATGTGGGTGCTTTTCCATATTTTTAAATATATGCTAGATTCAAAATTTGTCTAATAATAGTAATAGTAACAGTTATTTGAATCACCTGCATAAAATATTTGAATGGTTTTAAGTGGGTAAAGAAACATATCGCTTTTCAATAATTATTTGAATCCATACCAGATCCCTGCAAATGAGTGTTTTATTACTTAAATATCAATACTTAAATATATTAAGAGTGACTTATTAGCAGCAAGTAACAAATCAAATTTAAAAAGTATCATACTTTCCATGTGCTGTAGGACTTTTGTTTTGAAGTGCGGCAGTGGGGAGTTGGTGAAAACACTGCGCTGTATAGTTGAGTTCGCGTTATACCGGAGAGTCCCTGAAACTGCGGAGCTGCTGCGGTGGACGGTCAGGAAATGATGTTCCTGACAGACTTTTAGAGAGGTTTCAGAGTCAGACAGCGGTTAACTGGGTACCATAACTGTGTAGACGGAGAGCGGGTGTGTGAAATGAGGTGTTGTGGGTCTCGGTGAGCGGGGTTTTGAGTGTGTATCGCTGCTCTGTTGCTGTCAGTCAGCGCCGGGCTGGGCTGTGCTGTGGATCGGCGATAGGAAGGAAGGAAGGAGGGGAAGAAGGGAGCCTGCGCACTGCGGGGCCACGGAGCGGACTGGAAGAGACACTTTTCGGGAAGTTTGTTTGGAGAGTTGTTTAGTTCTTGAACTATGCTATTGTTACACAAATTGGTTGCCAAGTAGTTTGTATTTAGCTAACTAAGTTTACACAGTTAAAGTCGGCTGGCTCGATGTTTGGCAGGAGTAGCGTTAGGTTAGGTGGGTGAAGATTTGATTATTTGTACGGTGCGAGTTGTTTCGCTGACTTTGGCTAGCCAGCTAGTTAGCTAGCGTTAGCTACTCTAGCTCCCCTAGCTGTCTGTGTCTGTTGCTGGGCTTCAGTTGTCACACTGGGCACGCACTGCTTGGTGAAGGAGGTTTTTATTATTGTTGTTCAGTAGGTTAGCTAGTTAGTTAATTGCGTTTTTAACCTGACTGTCCACCCCCTATGGCCACAGATGTGACTGAGGGTGAAGGAGGCTTAAAACAAAGTGGTAACCTTACAGCCGCTGTGATTATGAACAAAAGCAGCTCCGAGTCAGACACACCCAGGACACTGGAAACGCTGGAAAACAAGCCGACAGGTCTCCACTCGTCACCGTCTGAACCGGGAAACGGTGCGAGTAAGGCCGCCGTGGTGTCTGTGGAGAACGGGGACAGAGCAGCCCAAAACAGGCCCACAAAAACAGGAGACCCGCTACAGGAAACTGCAGCTCCGCACGATGGAGGAAACCAGGAGAGGACACGGACCCAGCAGCCCTCGAGTCCTGTTAAACTACCACAGGCACAGAGCTCACCCGTGGAGCACAATGGAAGGTAACTTATAGCGCTATTAGCCTCCGGGGTTGAAGTTTAAAAGCTAACCCGACTACCTTTTCAGAGCTGAGGCGAGCAAGTGTCCCGTCAACTACAGATTCGACTTCAGTTTCTGAATCAGTTTTACTGATTTTGCTATTTATAGGTATATGTTTGAGTAAAATGAACATTGTTGTTTTTTTTTCTATAAACTACAAACAACATTTCTCCCAAATTCCAAAAAATAGCCATTTAGAGCATTTTTTTGCAGTAAAAGAGAAATGTTGATTTCTGAACTGTTAAAACTTTATGAATATGAACATATGCTGCATCTTTTTAATTATTTGTGAAAAGGATGCAGCATATATTCATATTCATAAAGATTTAAGAGTTCAGAAATCAATATTTGGTGGAATAACCCTGGGCTTTTAATCACAGTTTTCATGCATCTTGGCATGTCCTCCTCCACCAGTTTTACACACTGCTTTTGGAACTTTATGCCACTTCTGGTGCAAAAAATCAAGCAGTTCATCTTGATTTGATGACTTGTGATCATCCATCTTCCTCTTGATTATATTCCAGAGTGTTTCAATTTGGTAAAATCAAAAGTGGTCTCTTATTTTTTTTTTTTTCAGAGGTAAACAAGATAAAAAGAAACACATTCAGAGAGCATAACTAGATAGGTTAGATATACAAGGGTTTACAATTTGTACTGTTTGCATAAACATAGATTTAAAAACTCATTTTTTACAAGTAAAACTGTTTACATTTTGTATAATGTAACTTTTGCAAATAGAAACTCTAGATTTCAGAAATCTATATGTTTCTACTTATTGCAAACTGTAATTCCAAATATCAAATACCATGTAAATAGGATATGTGAAGTGAGTAATTAGAATAATTTTATTCTATAATTGTAACCTTATTAGATATTTAATAGCTGATATGTGAAATGAGAATTTTCAAGTGAAAATTACACACAAATCTTTAATTTTAGTTTTTACTTTAAAAATTGAGGTAGAACTGCATTCGCTGGTGTCATTTTAGGTTAAGACAGCTTTCAGTGGAAAATAGGAAGTCAGCTATTCAGTGCAACCCCCACTCCCCACCCCCCTAGCTCTCAAAGGGTAAACAACTTGATCCCAGACAAATGTGCAGACATTGACAAGTACACTGTAAAACTGTCAGTTGCTTTGTTGTCTTCTTGAACATATGAAAATTAATGTGTTTAAAGTCTGATGTCCTTCTCTCTAAAGATAGTGCTGTATGCAGACCATTTACTCAAATCTGCACAGTTAAGCTACATGATGCTGTTTTAATACTGTGTATCAAAAGCCGTAGTGTCTCTAAAAAAAACATGATATCAAACTCCCTTTTTCCAAGGGGTCTTGGACTGTTTAATTTTATTGACTGTGCTTACTCAGCACTCTGGGCTCTTGTCGGTTGCGAAGGTTAGTGTGAATGATTACAAACGTCCCCCTTGAAAAGCAAGAGTAACACTACACAGATGGCATAGCAATTAGCTGTGCACGACAGTCAACTAGTGTTTGTGTGGTCCCCCACACTCACATCTGAGTGACTTCCTTTGAAATGGCTAAATACCTTAGATGGCTTCATGCCTTATTTTCTTTGTTTCATGCACTGCTGCATTTAAACACGAGTCTGGGAGTTGATTGAAAAGTTACTTATTTTTTTTTAATTATATTTCATGATTAAGGAACCATACATACTGTTGCATTATCTTCTCTGTGTGTGTATACATGTTAATGTTATCATACTGATATATTCATTAATAACATGGTTCTAATAGTAAAGACTTCTTGCTCACAGTATCAGTGCTATAAAATCATATGTGGCAGGGAGAATGAAAGGTTTTTAACATTTATCATTGCTATGTAAAGACAGGAAATGGCTTGCACATATGTAATTCTTCTATATATATATTTAGCTCTGAAGTCTAAGAACATGTTTACCTCTTGGTCACTTCATTTCTCCTGAGAATCAGAAATCGGGTTTGTATCTGTATATGGCTAAGCCACATAAAAGTGTAAATGCATCCAAGAGACATTTGAAACAACATGAAACAAATACGATCACTTGAACACTTCTGAGGAGCTTTTAAGCCACATGTTATAGACACATGTCTCTAAGACTCATTCAACAATCCATACTTCTTCCTATGCAGTGCATTTCTGAGTTGATTAGTCTGATTGATTGTTTGCCTGTAAGAATTGATTGCTGAAGCTGTTGCTTTCCCCTAACTTTGAAGAATGGAGTATGGCATTGTAATGGCATTGGAAAATTGCAGTTTCCCAGTTAGGAAACAATGTTTAGCGCTGCACAGGAAGCGCTAAATGTATGAACAACCATTTGCCCTGTAATAAGCATATGGGTTGTATATTCCATTCCACACAGCAGTTTGATTTCAGTCCAGCTACCAGAGATGCATTTGACCACTAAGTGTAAATGCATCTGGTTAAATTTTTATCTGGATCCACTCCAGATACTTTTTGCATGAAGTGACCTGGTGTAAACAGGGTCTGAGTGAACCTGAAATTTACTTTGATGCTGTTCTCATCTGCTCACTTCATGCGTCTTTGGATCTCAGGATTATATCTGAATAAGGCCAATCCACTTAAAAATGCAAGTGTGAACACACTTAATATTAATTAAAGATTCACTCAAACCATTCATCAACCAACACACCTCTCAGGGCAACTGTAACGTCAGTAGTAATGTAGCGAGATTGCATGTTTTGTGTCACACACTGATCAGATTTTTGTCTGATCAACTCAAGACACATTTGACGATAAAGCATGTGGCTAAAATATGGATTTAATTCTGACAGTGTAGCATCAACAGGATCTTTGTTCACATTTAAATCCTGATTATTTGTGCAACTAATCTTTTTCTCAAGTGTGTTAATTGCCTTGACTTGGCTCTGCTGGAAAGGAAAATAGGAATGATATCATTCAATTTATTTGCCAGCCTATTTTTGCTCCAGACATCAGTGTATTGTTGTTTACTTTAGTCTTCCTTCGTTGTTCAGAAACAGATTTGTGAGTCTTTTAAACAACATGGTTCAGACAAAAAGTCCTACAAATAGTCGACTGCAACTGTGCTTTGATTTAAACCCGAAAGAACTACTAATCTGTTGATATGTTGATCCCTGCTTTAGAAAAATGACCCAGAGTGTTTTTTTGTTTGTTTTTAAGACTAAATGCATTTCAAGCTGTATGAAAAGATTTCTTGTGACATTTCTTTTTTTCAGTCACAGTATAGGGGGGATGTATTGGTATATTTTATTAACTTGTAAGCAAATTTTGTTGTTCATAAAGTACTTTGAGACTTTGTTTGCAGAAATATTTGGGATTACTACATCAAAGAGGCTCATACAAATTCCTGTTTGTGCTAGTACACTTGCCTGAATTTAGTTAAGCAATTTTTATATTCTATAAGCTAAGCCCTAATTCTCTGCTTGTTAGACTCTTAAATGCAGAAGCCATATTAGGTAATAGAGCAGCCAGCTTGACGTCATAGGCCAATTCAGAATTAGCACAACACTATGATTCAGGTGGAGCAGCAACTATGACTCACTTTAAGGCTTCTGTTGTTGATTCTTGTCTTTATTCTCGACGAGCCTATTGGATTCTATTGTGAGTGTAATATGTGCTAAACTATGGAGAGTGATGGAACCTGAGGCAGTGGTTTGTAATCAATTGCCTTGATGTCTGCATGTCTTTTTTTGCCTTAGTTTTGAGCAACAGGAGTCGGTCGCTACCACAGAAGCTCGATTGAGAATGGAAGGGGTGGAGCTAAAAGAAGAATGGCAAGATGAAGACTTCCCCAGGTAAAAACTAAATCAGTCAGTCAAAGTGCATAGCTTTAAGCCAACTCTGATTTGTTCTCTTCATGAATTGACACTGAAGCTTGTTAGAACATTTTAGTGTTGGGAGTAGGAAAAGTTTAAGGTGTTGAAGTTTAAAAAAAATGAAAATACCTGTTTAAAACACTTTAGGAGGTGGTTTGAGGAGCATTTAAGCCACACGTTATAGCAGTGTAAATACATTTAACAACTTATACTCCTTCCCATATAGTGCGTTACTGATTTGGTTAGTTTAAACAGTTGTAAACAGTTGAAAGATTTCATTGATATGTAAATCAGTGCAAAAAACAGCATTATAATGTAGCCAATCTGTGTTAATGAGTGAAAGCAATCAGTATCATCATTAATCTACTTGCAATCAATCAGAAGTAAAGATCACCAGACCAGAATTTGGATTTATTTGGAAACCTTTGTCCGGTGTGATTTGTTCTAAATGTGGGTATGAAATTCAAGTGGGTAGTAATCTCAGATATTGTTTTGCTTGGATTGTAAAGGTTTTATTGTAATTTATTTGTTTTTGGTTCATTTGAATTTTAAGACCTCTACCTGAAGAAGAAGACATTCAACTTGATGACGATCTCTTCCCTGGAGAAGGAGATTCTGGTATGAACTCGTAGTTCGGGTGGGAATCACAGGGCATGTCATGTTAGGATGTTGTCATAATAGGTTGCCAATGATATCACAATACTATGATTCTTCGTTACTCAGTATATTATAAAACTATTTTCTATAATCCTTCACATTGTCTTTGTAACTGAAGAGGATAAAAATATTCAACATATACAAATACCAGGACTTATTTATTTATTAGTGATAGTTACATAGAAGAGTATGAAGCAGTGTACAATAATGTGCATAGCTTAGCTTGCTCGTGTCTCTTTATACATACTGAAACTGTAAAATAACCATAAACTACTACTGTACACTTTAAACTATTGTACTGTACTACTGTACACTACAAAAACATTGTTTCAAATTGTGTAACATGTGCTTACAAAAAAAGTAAATAAAAAAAAAAACTAAATGCAAAAAAATAAATATTGATATTTAATTTTACGTATTTTTTACTTATCGCAAACAAAAATTATACTATATATTACCATATCAATATTTGGCCACGAGCCTGTTCCAAAGTGTCCACAATCTCTTTTTAATCCTGCTTTGGGGGACCCACTAATACACTTTATGCAGAGCTGTGCTGTACCAGGGCACAAAAAGAGAACCACTCATCTAGTTTTCCATAGCTTTTACATTCAATTGTTACTCTCTGCATTTTGAAACTGTTGTTTTGCTTTACTTTTGCAGCCCCACAAGCATATGGATCGAACAGTGGAAAAAGAACGAAAAGGAGGCTGTTGGCCCCAGATATCAGTCTGAATCTAGATCGCAGCGAGGGCTCAGTGCTCTCTGACGAGCTGGATGAAAGCACAGAGTTAGACCTGGATGGCATGGACACCCCCTCAGACAACAGCAACGAGTTTGAATGGGAAGGTAGGAGTTCTTCAGCATCCAGTCTGTTAATATTCCCATAAAACACTAATACCTTAAAGACAAATAACACGATCCTGAAGCCGTTGGTCCATTGCTTTTAGGAAGTAGTCACATCTCTCTGCAGTTCATCCTATGGCTTGGGTTCTGTTGCTCAGATGGTGAAAAACAGCAGGTGGTGCACACGACTACACAGTTAAACCTTATTTTTGTTTTGTTTCCATTCTGCTTCGTTCTTCTCTCTGTCCTGGATGGATTGTTTCCTCTCAGTGGTTGGGAGTAGGCCTCTGGCCTGCACTCTGTGGTAAGGTTATTTGGGTGGTCGTTCATGTCAAATCCGTGAAAGTTGATTGCAAATTGTAAATTTATCCTTTATTATTTTGATTTTTTTTAACCATTTACATTGAATGCTGCAACTATATCATCTAAATCTTTAATCCCAGTGCCCCATTGTAAATGTGTTGTTTTTTATTATTATTTATTCATCATTTATTTATTTATTTTTCAGATTTTTGCATGGTTTCAGTTACGTCAAACCAGTGAATCTACCAGTAAATTTTAATTTAATTCAATTGTATGAATTTGTTATGCTTGGGAAACAATGTTTGTGATTTCCCCCCTTTCTTTAATATAAATATCTGAATGATTAAATGTCCTTTAGAGGCTGGCAGGAATTTTTGCTTTTCTTTTAAATCATAGCCAGTCTATTCAGCCACTGCATTACATATGTTTATATGCATGATTTGATTTGATTGTATTTGTATTTATTTTTTATCAAATGCTGCACCACGTTCTTCGCTATTAGTGCAAATGTTTGTAGACACCTGCTCCTCCAGAGTTTCTTTGAAATATTGGGTAATAATTGGGAGTCTGTTTGCCCTTTTCTCCAGTAACAGCCTCTTCTCTTTACCAAAGGCTTTACACTAGATGTTGTAACGTTGCTGTGATGATTTTATGGCGTTTGGTCATTAAAGCACTAGTGAGGTTAGGTACTGTGAATGGATGATGAGTTAAAGGTTTAAAAACACCACTAAAACCTATCCCAGAGATATTGGCTTAAGCTTTTTAGAGAATGCCACTACTTTACAGCCCAGTGCTGCAGGGCTTTATCCTGCTTTATCTACCGGATGGCATTGGGCATGGTGATTTTGGACTCAAAAAGCGTGGCTGCTCCAGAACGTCCTGTTATATATTTGTAATGCTTTTCTATGGTGATTAGACAAACTTTGCGTGCACAACCATAAAGGCCTGTGTCAGTAATGGGTTTACTCTTAAAGTAGCTAAGCTCACTCATTAAAAGCAGTGTCTGGATACGTTTGTACGTATAGTGTATGAACATTTTTCAGAATAAATTTAAAAAATCAATCAAAATAAAATGTCTTCATGATTTTGAATGTAATAAGGGCGTTTTTTCTCAATAATGTGATTACTGTTTGATTTGAATGTTGAAAAATATAATTTAAGAAGCTGACAGCGATAATATTCATTAGTTTGAGACTTTTATTCTGCATTTGTTTCCAGAACATGAACTGTGAAACAAGTCACATTTCAGTGAGAATAGATTTTGCATAGCAAGTAGATTAGACTTCAAATATGCTATTTATATCTACTTGGCCTCTGCAGCATGTCAGTGTTAATTTGGGAGGAGCTGACTATTGGATTAGTGCCTAGAGCAGTACAATAGCACCTGTGGGTAATGAGAGCATATTTCCTGGTTTTAGGTTTACTGCCAAAGATATACTGCATTGTTGTAGGCTATGAAGAAGAAACGCACACACATTTATATGCACCAGAATGTCTGACACCCTCATTCTTGCCCTTTTAGATGATCTTCCAAAGCCCAAGAGCACAGACCTCCTGCAGAAAGGTGTAGAGTCAGTGAGAGAGTACTCTGCCTCTGAGGAACGTGACGAGGGCAGACGCTGGAGGATCTTCCGTATTGGCGATCAGGAGCACAGGGTGGATATGAAGGCTATCGAACCCTACAAAAGAGTTATCAGCCACGGAGGTCAGTAATGACACGGCTACAGTTCAGCATATGTGTGAGAGCCTTCTTTGTATAATATTAGTGAAACCTTTAAATTAACATGTTATTTGCCTAAATATACACTTGTTTACCAAATAAACAATACCCCCTGGCCCATTTAGCCTTGTGTGTATAATTATCTGTCATGCCGAACTCAGATTTAGCCGTGTAGAATTAATAACACGGTACAGCTGAATTGTTAATCATGTGAGTTTGTGAGAAGGATTGTCTACAGGCATGCTCAGACACGGCTCTTACTTTCACAGGATATTACGGAGATGGACTGAATGCTATCATCGTCTTTGCAGTTTGCTTTATGCCTGAGAGCAATCAACCAAACTATAGATACATAATGGACAATCTTTTCAAGTAAGTGAGTTCTGATTGTGTGGTGTCTGTTTATCCACCTTTTTACAAGGAGTCATTTAGGCCACATCCACACGTATGCGGATAGTCTTAAACAATTTGGAAAACAGTTACAGTTACAGTTGATAAAATATAATTCCAATATCAATATGGATCATTAAAATGGGGGAAAAACTGCTAAAAAGGACTACAAATTAAGTACTTACAAACTTTTGACTTCATGTTTAATGTGCCGTGTAATAATGGTATACATATAAATAACTGGTATACATTATTCTGATATTTAATCTGGTTTGTTATGGATGGATGGAGCTAAATACAGGGCAATCGTGGAAGAAAACCTGTTGAAGGCAACTGGAAAAGAGATTCACCTTCCAGCAAGACAATGACCTTAAACATACAACCAGAGCTACAATGGAATGGTTTAGATCAAAGAATATTTGTGTAAGAATGGCCCAGTCTTAAATAGCATTGAGCGTCTGTGGCAAGACATGAAAATTGCTGTTGACAGATGCTCTCCATCCAACTTGGTTGAGCTTGAGCTGTTTTATAAAAAAAATTGGGCAAAAATCTCAGTCTCTAAATGTGCAAAGCTAGTAGAGACAAACCCCAAAGTACTTACAGTTGTAATCACAGCAAATGGTGGCTCTACTAAGTATTGATATAGGGGGACTGAATACTTTTTTTCTCATCACACTTTTCAGTTTTTTTTTTTTTTTTTCTTTTTGGTACAAATTTTAAAAACCCTGTATCATTTTCATTCCACTTCACTTAAAATCGCAATAAAATACATTTAAGTTTGTGGTTGTAAGGTGACAAAATGGAAAAGTGGAAAAGTTCAAGGGGTATGAACTGTATAAAAAAACTAATTCCAGTTGCTATTATTTTTTTCTGCATTGATGACATGCTCTTATAAAGTATTGCTTCATAATTAAATGTTGAATGCCTTATGGAACCCTTGAATTTGAGAAAGTGGTTTGATCTCATTTGGAATGATGAATGGGTTTATCGTTCTCAGGTATGTGATAGGCACTCTGGAGCTGCTGGTGGCAGAGAACTATATGATTGTGTACCTAAACGGTGCAACTTCTCGTCGTAAGATGCCCAGCGTGGGCTGGCTTAGGAAATGCTATCAGCAGATAGACCGGAGGTGAGTCCTGCAGACTCATTGTGACAAGCTTTAGTTTCTAACTGCCACAAATACAGTGACAAGCCAAATATTATTCACTTAATCTGCTACCATTTAATTGTAATTGGATTTTAATTCATATGTATAAAGTATACATATTTATAAAAAAAAAAACAGTGATTAAGCTGAGATGCGAAATAATATTTGAACAGAAGATGCACTTTTAGGTTTCATAGTGATTAAAGTTGAAAAGTATTTGTTACTGGTAATGACTTGTCATGTTCAGCAGCTTGTTTTTTTGTATTAATCTAAACTATTTGCATCTTTGTTTTGGGTAAAGGTTAAGAAAGAATCTCAAGTCTTTGATAATCGTCCATCCCTCTTGGTTCATTCGCACTCTCCTCACCCTCACAAAACCCTTTATAAGGTAAAATCCCTTATAATCTACATATGATCATGATACATGTAGATCATCTTTTCAGAAATGTCTTTTTGCAATCATGTTAATTTAATTCCTGTTTTCCTCCCAGCTCAAAATTTACCCAAAAAATTAGGTTTGTGTACAGCCTGACAGAACTGGCTGAACTTGTTCCAATGGAATATGTGTCAATACCAGATTGCATCAAGCAGTAAGTGACTTTTGATGATTTCGATGATCATTTGATTTTGTGGTTGTTGTAACTAGTTTTATCTCCCTGCCCGTTTTCCCCTTTTTGTACATTTTTGTATTTGAATTAAAAAGGAATCTATAACCAAATATTTGTGCAAGTTCTGGTCTGGTGACCAAGATAAAAAGTGATAAATAAATGTTCAGTCATCAGATGGAAGAAAACAGTGCAGAGGCGCATCCTTTTGAACATTTATTTTCTTAATTCTTAAAGTTATTGAATTTTGTTTGTATGTTTGTTGGATCATAATAAAAAAATAGCCATGAGTTGTTCTTTCTGTAAAACACCATTTCTCTGAACGTAAATGTTATTATGTGTAGTTTTACTAGTTTGGGTAAATAATAATAAATAATAATAATAATAATAATAATAATAAAAAGCTAAATCTATATCTTTTATCTAAAAAATAAAAATATTAGCATGGCTTTCAGATATCTAAGGGCCTACCCCATCAAATATCAGTCCCTCATAAACATGGATAATGAAAAGCACCTGGCCAATGTTCAAAACCAGTGGAATGAAGTTAGGGCTGATAAAGCAAAGTGATCCAAAAAGTCTGCCACAAACCATTTGCTGCATTCAGAAAACTACATACCAGTTAGTCCAGTTTGCTGCAGCATCAGGGAATCACATTATCTACCTGATTGTGAGCAGAAGCTGCACCATGTAGCTGACTACATTAACTATATATATGTGTAATGTAAATAAATCAATGTAGACTATCAAAAGACTGTAACGAAACTCCATAAATATTAGTTAAAACTGTTCAGTTTGATTTAAACTCACCCTGTATCAGGTGAGACCTTTGTCGCTTTAGTGTGCACAGGAATATTTAATGGAAATCAATATAAAAAAGTATCCCCCCTCCCCCAAAAGAATGACTAGGTTTAAGGAGTAATTGACGAATTGAAAGAGTAAATAAGGGAATTTGTTCTATTAGATTATTATTTATATATATATATATATATATATATATATATATATATATATATATATATATATATATATATATATATATATATATTTATATATATATATATATATATTTTTTTTTTTTTTTATTAGTGGTAGTAGTAGTAGTAGTAGTAGCAGCAGTAGTAGTAGTATGGCAATAAAATAAATGGCTGCCACAACATTTGAATTTTACTAGCTTCTTCATCAGTCTTGCATCTCTGTAAAGATGGTTTCTGCCTTTTACTAAATGCCTAAAGTGCCACGCCTCTTCTTGTGAGTATGACTGTCTGCTTCATTAGCTCTCGTATCTTAACCTCCTTTTCCCTGCCCTTCTTCAAAGGTTTGATGAAGAAAAAAATAGGAAAACACATAAAAGGTATCGTTATATTCACACTAGGGCTTGCGCCAGATGTTACATGTATTGCACAAAACTAACAGTTAATTGGCTTTAAGGAACGTTACTAAATATTCTCACGCATGTGTTGTTGTTTGTTGCTGAATCAGAAAGTGCTGACTTGTCAGTTTGTGTTGTTTGTTAAAGGTCATGTACTCCTGCACTGTTGGCATTCACTGCATGTTCTGTTCATGGCAGATTAGCACTGTTTCACATTTTAGGATCTTGTTATGCTGCTTATTATACTGGTATTCTAGCTACGAAAAGAGGGATTTTGTCCATTAAACATATTTCCTCCATAATGCAGATATGACCTTGTTAATCTTTGCTTTAAAAAAAAAATCTAAAGAATCTACAGATTTGGATGCTGATGTAATTTCTGCACTGTGACGTAATCTGAATGGTATGTATAGCTAAGCTGCTTCCATCTTCTATGGGGGAAGTCTCGTTGGACTTCAGTCACATGCGGTGCCTGTTTGTTTTCTGTTACATGAAGGGTTTGTCTGAATTTGCACGCTTCACAGCTACTTGCATGCTTCACCCTGTACAGCCCTGCCCTGCCCAGCCCAGCCCTGCCCGGCACTTCACACATCTGTGCTGTCTTTGCAGACCTTCCAGTTCAACTAGCTAGCATTTACCATGAAAGAAAAGTGGTTGACTTCTGGGGATATTTTAAATACTTCTTTAGTTGAATTCAGGTAGATCAGGTTTAGCCACAGTTGTGTTCTAAAATGTGAAAATGATCAGGGAATAGTTTGTGTATGGGTGTATAGGTCTTTTAGAATTTCTTTGTCCGTGTTGTACACTCTGCAGACTCTTTTCATGTTGGTAAACAAAGCACCTGCACCACCCAGCTGCTTTATCTCTACCACGTCATGTACTCCCAGTATAGTAAATTGCGGAACAGACAAGAATACTTTGCTTATTATTGTGCCTCAGACATTTAACTAACTAAATCATGTTGGCATAAACTGGCTTTAGTTAGGCCTATATGTGAACACATTTTTAGCTGAAGTTAGGAAGGTAATGTTAGATTTTTCTCCCATAAGCCCCAGTGCACTTCTTGGTTCTTTTTGTCTCTGTTTATTCAAAGCAACTCCAATCATGCAAACCTGTCTAACTAACCATATATGTGTTAAATTGTAAGGCTAAATGTAAATCTAATGTAATTGTGTGTCCCCAGGCAGAAAATATTTAATTGCTACTGGTAATGACTAGCCATTAGTCACCATTGTGAACTTATTTATGTGCTTAAAGTCTAATTTTGTTAAATTTGTATTCAAGTGTATTTAAAATGGAATTCTTGTACATTTACTCTGTTACAGTTCAAAAAGAAAATGCCTCTTTTTCCCCTCACTTACACTTTTATTTTGACCTTTAAAGCCCTGTGGCAATAAATGTGATTCAATGTGTACATGGTACATGCACACTGTACATATTTGTAGTGAACAATGGGCAGTTACTGATACCTAGTGGACTGTAAAGGTACTGCAGGATTAATTGAAAACATTAATTGAATATTACATTTTCATAGTTTTGAATAGTTACAAGCAGTTTATTCTGCTTTTGTTAGAGCATTGCTGTGTTGTGATTGCATTCAGTAACAAGACCCTTAGTGAAGTCAGAATGTTGAGTGATGACTCATCCCAAAGGATTTGGATATAGATGTTGTGCAATCAGTGCTAATAGTCATAGTGCAAATAGGTTCCTGCACTGTTTATCTGCTCCAGAGTGTTACTTAATTGGCAGTATGTCTCATATATAAGCTGTGTATGTGCATTTGCTCATCTGTATCAGCAATGGGTACATCTTAAAAGTAGCTGAATGCATTCTTCATAAGGTGTGTCCACAAATATTTAGACATTTATTGTAGGTGTGTAGACACTGATTTTCTTGCTCTCACTTAACAGAGCATGTGTGCATGAAGAAAATGAAAAATACTGGCAATATATGTACATTATTGTACTCACACATTTACACGTTATGGCCCCAGGAGATTGATTTCCTTCCAGTGTTTTTAAAATTGCCTGTAGAACCAAATACACCAACCACAAAGCTTTATATAGTTTGTGTGAGGTTTAGTGTTAAGGAACACTTAAGGTCCGTTTCTCAGACAATAATTAAGTCTTGTATTGGACTTCACAGCATTTTATAGATTTTTTATTAAAAGATAATTATAGCCTATAATTAGGCTTAATTCCCTGTACATGAAACTGACCCTTAATTTAACTCTGTTTTGGTTTTGTTTTTTTTTTGCACATTCATGCATTTATTTAAAGAGTATTTGTCAGTCTTTCACCTCTGTTTGTAACATATAAACATTTATGTATGTTTGTTTGTTTATCCTCCAACAGGATCGACCAAGACATGCGTGGCAAAGTGGAGATTGGAACCGCAGCAGTGCCGGAGTGAAAGTGAAGAAGAGCGGAATAAGAAGTGGATGACAAGAATGTTATTTTTTTATGTATGTTCTCTCAGCTGGAAAATGTTAGTGCCTTTCAAGACTGTGTTGCCTGTTACATGGTGAAATTTTTAATCTTTATTGTAAAAGTGTGCCAAACATTGGTCAAAATCTTGATGTGCTTTCAGCATTTTTATAACCTCTCATGTATGAACTGATTTGTCATTTTTCAAGGAATCCTGTCTCTCGCTCCTATTTAAGGCACTTTGTTTAAGATAGGGGATGCATGTTGTACTATGTTACATTTAAATACATATTTATATTCAAATGGTGATAAAGGAGAGATATTAATATATATATATATTTTTTTTGCATTTGGACAGTCCTGTTTGGTGTTACGGTTGTTTAGTGAAATCTCACAGCGTCATACCTGTTACTGTTTACTGCTTGTTTTGATCTCATATGAGGAAAGCTTTGTGTTGTCCTCTTCCTGTCTGTCCACTGAAAGGGAGGATAAGAAAAGGATGGAACCATTAGTTTACTGTAAGTTTTAGTCACAGGTTGTACTGAATGAATCACGTCATTTGAATTCTGTAGTTCACATTTGTCAAAAAAATTGTTTGGGTGTGGGCTCTTGTATAATATTTCCTTGCAAGTAAACTTCCACACAAAAGGCTGGTCGTTTTTATAATACTGTGTTGCCACACATTTCTTTTTAATTTTTTTTTCTATTTCAATTTTTTTTTCCTCATTTTCTCCCCAATTTACACAACCAATTACCCAAGCCACTCATTAGGACTTCTCATATCATTAGTGATGCCCCAACACCAGGTGGGTGAGGACTAGCACATGCCTCCTCAGATACATGTAGTCAAGCAGAGACGCCTCGTGCTGTCGACATCACCCTTTAGCGTGATGTGGGTAGAGAGCCCCATCTACCCACCCAGAGAGAGCAAGGCCATTTGTGCTCTCTCAGGACTCCGGTGGCTGATGGCAAGCTTCATGAACAGGATTCAAAGCAGCAATTTCCTGATCATAGCGGAAGCGCTTAGCCAGCTGGACCACTCTGAGCCGTTGCCACACACTTCTAGTAAAAATTGGACATTGTGCAATTCAGACGCTTCAGAATTTACACTCATCAGACTCCAGCAGACAGCTCTTAAGTAAATGCTTGTGAACAAATTTTAAAAGATTCTATCCCATGTGCTGATAATAACCATGATGAGTTTTAGTTTCAGACACTCTATCCAAATATATAATTCGTGGACACTCCTTTTAAGTTGCACCAATTGCTGACAAAGATGTACAAATGAACACACAGCTTGTCTAGTTACACAGGGTGTGTTTCTGCTGGAATAAAAAACCTGCAGCCACATTGGCCCATTAAAGTAAGATTGGTGGCCCCTGGTCTAGCCCCTCTTTTGAGAAGTACTTCCAATAGAGCAGATAAACATGAGCGCACTGGCACCATGCTTAGGGCATTTTCACACCAGCTCTATTTGGTCTGGTTAAAACGAACTCTGGTCCGTTTGTAACTTTAGTGCGGTTCAAATAATTAAAATGAATCAACAGTGGTCCACCGAGAAGAGCAGCAAAAGTTTTAAAAGGAGCTTGGGTACTGCCATGTTGTTTTCAAATCGCCCCACGACTTCTGTTGACGCCAGAGACTGTAAAAAAAGATGAACGCCGTGTTGCCATTCCCATTCATTCAATGAAAATGAAGCCAAAATCTTCCATCATGTTGCTGATCCTGAAACCCGAGTCTGCACAGTAGAGACCAGAGGCTACCTCCACAGAGCTCACACAGTCTATGGTCCCACCCATACAGTCATTGGTCCCACCCCAACTAGGTGTTACCCAGCCCTTTTACAATAACCACACCTTTTTGCATAGAGCTGAATACCGTTTTGGTATGGAGAAGAGGTACCTTACTAGAGGAGGTGGTCTCGGTCCGGTCCCAAACGAACTCTGGAGCAGTTCGCTTTGTGGTGAGAACCACCTATATTAAATATAGTTCAGATAACGCTAATCACCACAGCTATGAACGAACGAGGTGTCCATGCACGCGCGGTCTTCTGCGTTCACTTCTCAGCCGCGTGACGCGGTTTACTATGTAAACATCTGCGCTGCACGTCTAAACGCTGTGTTTGAAAGCGCAGCGTTCAGTGGTTCAGATATTCGCGCTGGAACACAGAAGCTTCTAGCTATATTTACTTTTTTCGTTTATTTATATTTACTTCCACGCCAGACAGCTGTGACCAATCAGAGGACACAGCCTGCTCGCGTGGTTTATTGCTGATTATTTTGGTGCGTTTAGGTTTATGCCATGTAAACGAACTCATCAACTAATTCGGACTAGAGAAACGAACTACAGGTGTGAAAACGACCCTAATATCAGGTGTGAAGTAGAGCATCGAGCTGTGGAGTAGTGGGACTGTGTTCTCTGGAATGACGGTGCTTTATCAATTAAAAAAAGCCTTCATAAATGCAGCTCAGGGTGATTTACAGAAAGAAATGTAGAATTAGCTAAACTGGTATTTGCGTAACATATAAAGTAAGGTGCAAAGGAAACCAAGGTATTATTAAATTAATAATAATAATAATGAAAAGGTGTGTTGGTGGCCATCCAACATTCTTACCTCACCAATAACTTTTTGGAAGGTGCGTGTCCTGTTACATCTGGAGCAAAACGAACACAATAAAATAACCGCAGGTAGCTGATAACCGCACTGATTAAAAAAATATTGGAAATCTAAGCTTACCATACTGTAAACAGAAGCGCTTTACTAACCAAATAAACAGTTTTCAGGAGAGAAATCTGTGTAGGTTGCTGTGCTACACCTCTGTTCCTTACTATTGTCGCTTAAAATGCACCTTATAATCCGGTGCAAATAGAGGTTAATTGATAGTGCACCTTATAATACGAAGCATAGAATATGGTACATTTAAAATCAGGGTTTGGACAACTTGCTGTAATAGTTGGAGCCAGGATTTCTGCTGTTTACCAGACAATCCTAAAAGAGAATCTCCGGCCATCTGTTCGTAACCTCAAGCTCAGATGTACTTGGGTTCTGCAGCAGGGCAATGATCCAAAGCACACAAACAAGTCCACTTCTAATAGGTTACAAAAACAAAAGGTTTTTGGAGTGTCCTAGTTAAAGTCTGAATGAGATGCTGTGGCATGATGTTAAACAGGATGTTTATGCTTGAAAACCCTCCAATGTGTCTGAATTAAAACAATTCTGTAAAGAAGAGTGAATACAAATATGCTCCACAGAGATGTGAAAGACTCGTTGCCAGTTATCAGTAAAGCTTTCTTGCAGTTGATGCCGCCAAGGGTGACACAACCACGTGATTAGATTTAGGGGGAAAATTCTTTTTCACACAGGGCTAGATTGAATTGAATCATTTAAATTTAGCTTTTTATATTTACTCAGTTTATATTTATCTTATATTAAGTTTGTTTGATAATCAGTGTGATAAGAAAAAAAAATCTGTAGAGGGCAAATACTTAGCACGTAAAGTAGTGACAGTGTAGAATGTGCAGAAACTCAGAATGCCCACCAGAGGGCAGCATTGATGCACTTTTGGCCTGTTTTAGCTGCAGACCATTCTCTGGGAAACACCTTGTGTGGCCTTGTTTTTAGTAATGGATTGCAAGTTATGAATGTTCTGACTGACATATTTAGATTTTTATTGATTATTTTAATGATTTAATGGTTTCAGCAAATACATCTGATTGAGTGAGGTTTGTCTGTTTAAATAGCAGCATACCTTCTGGCGCTTATTGTTGATGAATTCAGTCGTATGTGCCTGTAATATTGAGGTCAACGAGTCTAATCTACAAAAGACAGCGGTTCTATACAGTCAAGAAAAGGCACACCTGATGATTCCATTGGTCTTTCTCAGTGAGAATACCACAGCTTACATACAGTGACAGGAAGAAATCTTGGGAGGAACTAAAATTCAAAGGGGGGATACATGCTCTTTGATCACTTTACCAAAAAGTTTCTGTTCCATCACGTAAAATGATAAGAATAATAACATGATGATAATGGTTACTGGTAGTAGTAATAATATTAAAAGTAATAAAAGTAACAATTAAACAATAATAGAGTCAACAGACATCACAGGTTGCAAAAAATGTATTTCAGGGAGGAACCGCCGGACCTGGACTTATGTATGTGTATATACCTGGGTATATACACACATTAACTCACCTCAACATGCCTTTTGCGATCCTTTAGTCCCCCATGGGCAATGCTAAAATCACTATTAAAAACTGTACAGTGGGCAAGACTAAAATTGTTTTTTACTTTTAACAGACATGGATATACTTTAGAGTAGTAAGAGGTGAAATTAGTTTTAATGGGAGCCATGATGCTCCTAAACGCATCCCATCCAGGAGAGGAAAAAAAAACACTGCCCACCTACGCTAAAAACTGATTGGCTCACATACTTTTTTGCAGAGAACAGGTCAATCAGAACCCTCTCTGTTCTGCATGCACTTCATGAATATGCACACGAGAGAAGCACCTTTCTCTCCCTATCTTTCCTATATGCAATTGGGGAAAAAAGTATGTGTCGTCCTTGTACTCATTTGTTTATTTGTTTATTTTTATTTGTGTCCCTATTAGCTCCTACAATGTTAGCAGCTATAATCTATTTACATTCCAAATCCATACAAAATAAAATAAATAAACATAGGTAAGTAAGAAAATACAAGAAGTTGAAAAAAAAAATGTGACATTGTCATTATACATTATGGCAAGTGTCATTATGAATCCAGTAACCTCACTGTTGCCATTGATATTAATTTCCCTACTCTACTTTTTACTTTAAGCATTTGTTTTAACTGTTTAGCCACTTGGTCTAGATTCCGGGAGGTTTTATCTGACTTGCGGGCATCAGGGAGCTGTTATTGATATGCAGTAGACTCCCGCAGTATCCAGGAGACTTGGGACATCTGTAGTCAATGTAATATTATCAATATACTGGTAGTCTTCAATAAAGACTTCAGTACAGTGCTGGCAACTAATCCTAGGCAGGTGGCAGTAGCTTAACATATTTGGACAGAAAAAGCACACAAGCATCTTGGGTTGCCATGTTTCCCTGTGTCGATAACTGCAGCAAGAGCTGCTGCTGTTCAAAATATTGGAAATCCAAGCTTACTGTGAATAAATGGAAGCGCTTTACTCACCAAAATAAATTATTTTCAGGAGAGGAATATGTGTAGATTACTATGCGACACTCCTGTCCCTTACTTTTGTGGCTTATAATGCACTTTATAATCCAATGCACCTTTTGTATGAAAAAAGACCAGAAAACAGATGTTAATCCAGGGACAGGCAGTTGCTCTAACCTGAAGAAAGGGCACCCCACCCAAAAAAAAAAGAGACTCTCTCTTTCTCCTGTATTCGTCTCTTTTCCGTGGGCATTTCGTATTTTCTGCATTAACACAACGTGCATGTGAATAATTCGAATAGTGCTTTATGTCCGTCATTCATCTTGCTTGATAAAATAAAATGTTATCAGCTGCATGTAACTTAGTTTGGTTAGCTTAGTAAGCGCTGCCCGGTCGTGTGCTGAGTTTTTTCTTTTCTAGTGAAGCGTGCTGCGTGTCCCCCCGCTACGCCCGCGTGATTAGTTTCTTTGATTTGTTCTTTGAATATAGTCAAGAGGAAGATGTTCAAATTTGTGCACCAGGAGTGGCATAAAATTATCCAAAATGTACTGCACAAATGGTCTTGGGCCCTAAGCGTTTAATCCTAAACTATTAATTACGAGTAATCCACTAATCGAAAAAATTATTGGCAGATTAGTCGACTACTGAAATAGTCGTTTGTTGCAGCCCTAATATTATCTAAATCTGCTGTGACATGCTGTTAGTATAAAATATTATTTACATTATTTTATGTATTTTATGCATTTAAAAGAGTAGATCAGTTGTTGTATATTTATTTTATTAAATTATGTTGGTTAATTGGTGCCAAAATCTGCATTTACTTTAAAAGGACACGCTTTCACATACATTATATATATGCATCAAAAATAGTCAATAACATTTTTTAAATTTATTAATTATTAACTCTCGTTAATAGGGACATTGCTTAAGAAATCATGCTTAAATAAGATCTCTGTGAATTATGGATTCAGTGAAATGTACCTCTGATTTAAGCTTCACTAGTGTGCTTACTTGAGCTGCACCTGAACATGGAGGCTCTCAATTATATTTAATTATCATACAAATGGTAAATGATTTTTGCTTACACAGCTGCTCTACAAACCATTGCCTGGTGCATCTCGCTGATATTTGCCAAAGCAATAAAAAGTGGTTAAATATGTTTAGGAGATGGCTGTGTTGATAAGGATATATTTACGAGATATCTCTTTTTGTTTTGGTTTAAATGTGTACATCAAACTGCATGTAATACTAAAATCCTGACCCCCGACTTTCATATTGTTCTACAGTTTGAGATTGTCATGCATGACTGTAAACAGGCAGAGAGAAAATAAGAGACACTGC
Organism: Astyanax mexicanus; assembly: GCF_023375975.1. NCBI lineage: Eukaryota > Metazoa > Chordata > Actinopteri > Characiformes > Acestrorhamphidae > Astyanax > Astyanax mexicanus. The sequence continues at coordinate 57,113,342 of NC_064409.1, forward strand.
TGGGATGTAGAAAGAAGCAGTAAAATTTATTGAAATAAACAACAAAATAAACAATATAAAAGAGGACTAGAGCAACACACTAAAGTCGGGCAAAACTGAAAACAAATATAAACACTGACAAAGTAAACGGGACTGGGCCAAAAGAAACAGGGACTAAGGAATAAGTGGAACGGCCAAAACAATAAAACCAGGAAGTAGTAAGGGGAATGGGGAAAAACAAAGGGAGCACTAGACTACAAAATAGCAAACAGAAAACTACTAAGCAGAGCTTAGGAAAATGGCTAGACTAAAAAAGTAAACAGGGCAAACAAACAAAACAAGAAATAAAACAGGGATACTTAGGCCGGGAGGAGTCCAAGGAAAAAACAGGAACTAGGGAAGACAGGCTTGGGTGATAGAACGCTTTGTAGAGCAGCAAACAGGCTGGAACCACAAGGAAACACAGACCATGAGAGCGACCAATACTCGGCAACAGCAGAGAGGAGCAGCGTGCTTATAAGCAACTCTGCCCAGGTGAAGCTGATCTCTAATCAGGGCTGGATGACTGCATGAGCGTGCCCTGATTAGAGGAAGTCCATATATGGGCATGGAGTGCCTCTCAGAGTGTGTGTGTGTGTGTGTGTATGTGTGTGCGTGTGTGTGTGTGTGTGTGTGTGTGCTCTAATTAGGGGAAGTCCTTATTTGGGCATAGGGTGCTTGGCTTGGCTGGACGGGCCTGACAGAGATCAAATTATAATAATAAACTCTGTTTCATGCTTGGATTTTTAATCATTATTAGATTAAATAATGATTAAATATATTATTAAATATATTATTAGAAGTTTATTTTTAACTCCAGTTGATGATCAGTAATAAGACAAGGGCACACTAGCAGGGCTAACAGGAACTTCAAGCTACACCAGACTGCTCTTTTACTTTACTTTCACTTCAGCTACACTGTAGCAGCAACAGCAAACACGCTTTTTAGCGTGCTTTTCGGACAAGGTTGGGCGAGTTGGGTTAGAGCGGGGCGTGGCAAACCCCCTCATTCACACTTTCTCTGTCTGCGGACCTCGGGGGCGTTACTCACGGCTTTAAAAGACAGTCTGGTGGCGCTGATTTCCTAAATAAGATAAGGGCACACTAGCAGGGCTAACAGGAACTTCAAGCTACACCAGACTGCTATTTTACTTTACTTTCACTTCAGCTACGCTGTAGCAGCAACAGCAAACGCGCGTTTTAGCGCGCTTTTCGGACAAGGTTGGGCGGCTACTCCTACGATGGTCTCGTTCCGCCGAAATTTACGAGATATCTCAGCAGACCAGTTCTCCTCGCTGGTGACTGACAACATGCCCCCACCAGGCTCATTTTCATCACTCAATGTAAATGATGCCACCGATACACTCTGCTCCACACTAAGCTCCTGTTTGGACAACCTCTGTCCTCTTACATCTCGAGCCATTAGCTCTAGCAAACCGCAGCCATGGCTAAAAAATAACTCACTGAGGGAACTACGTTCCAAACTCCGAGCTGCCGAAAGACAATGGCATAAAAACCAAAAACAAGCAGACCTAAAAAACTACCAACTGCTCCTGGCTTCCTTCTCAGCCACCATCACGACTGCTAAAGCTGAATTTTATCACAATAAATTCAGCTCCCTCACAGACTCCCGGAAAATATTTGCTACTTTCAAATCACTACTGAACCCTCCTCCTCCTCCTCCTCCGGCTACATGCCTTACTGCTGAAACACTTGCATCATTCTTTACTGGAAAAGTGGCAGCTATCAGCAACCAGTTTACTGATGTAACATGTAGCAGTCCTACTATATGCTCTGCAGCCCGGTGTCCCTCCACCGAAGGCGTTGTGCTCTCCTCGTTCACTTCTCTCACTGAGAACGAGACACTGGCTCTCCTAAAACGTAGCTGCTTGACCCAATTCCCTCAAACTTACTACAAACCATCGCACCTGCAATCATTCCAGCTATCACTCACACCATCAATGCCTCTTTAACTTCTGGTGTATTCCCGACTGCTTTCAAACAAGCACATGTGACACCACTGCTTAAAAAGCCTTCTCTCTACCCCGCCCAGGTTGATAACTACAGACCGGTCTCACTACTACCCTTTCTCTCTAAAACACTCGAGAGAGCAGTTTTAAATCAGGTCTCTGGCTTCCTCTCCCAGAATGACCTCCTGGACCAGAACCAATCTGGATTCAAAAAAGGACACTCTACCGAGACTGAAGCGTTGAAAACTGCTAGAGCTGCAGGCCAGTCCTCAGTGCTCATTCTGCTGGACCTCTCGGCCGCCTTCGACACGGTCAACCACGACTTCCTCCTAACTATACTTTCAAACATGGGGATCTCAGACAATGTGCTGTCATGGTTTAGATCATACCTCACTGGGCGCTCGTTCAAGGTGTCGTGGCAAGGACAGCTGTCCTCAGCCCACTCCCTATCCACTGGGGTTCCCCAGGGTTCGGTACTGGGTCCCCTTCTCTTCTCAATATACACTGCCTCTCTTGGTCAGGTTATCCACTCACATGGCTTTTCCTACCATTGCTTTGCGGATGACACCCAGCTATACCTGTCATTCTCACCTGAAGATCACTCAATCTCTGCACGGATATCGTCGTGTCTCTCTGACATATCCTCTTGGATGAAGGAGCATCACCTTCAATTAAATCTCTCAAAGACTGAACTTCTGGTCATACCAGCAAAACCATCTTTTCAACATAACCTCTCTATAAGCATCGACTCTCTCTCTCTCTCACCGACAAAGGTTGCTAGGAACCTGGGTGTTATGGTTGATGACCAGCTCTCCTTCACGCACCATGTGGCCTCGGTTGCTCGATCCTGCCGCTTCGCGCTTTATAACATCAGGAAAATTAGACAGTTTCTGACGCAACAGGCCACCCAACTCCTGGTACAAGCAGTCGTCATCTCACGCCTCGACTACTGCAATGCCCTGCTAACTGGCCTCCCGGCCTGCGTAGTAAAACCACTCCAAATGATCCAGAACGCAGCAGCACGTCTGGTCTTCAACCAACCAAAACGGGCACATGTCACTCCGCTGCTCATTGAGCTCCACTGGCTACCAGTTGATGCTTGCATCAAATTCAAAACTCTTACAATCGCCTACAAGGTGATGACAGAACAGGCTCCTTCCTACCTGCACTCACTCCTGAAGGCTTACGCTACCTCCCGGCCGCTGCGCTCCTCCAATGAATGTCGCCTCGCTTTGCCAAACACTCACACAAAGCAATCCAGACTGTTCTCATACAGAGATCCCCAATGGTGGAACAAACTACCTTCCACTACCAGATCAGGAGAATCTCTCGCTATCTTTAAGAGACTCCTGAAGACAGAGCTCTTCAAAGAGCACTTACTCTCCTAACACCTCTAACACACTAACTACTTCTAACCCCATTTCCTTCTTCCCCTCCTTCACTTCTCTATCCCTTTATTTCCCTTCGACCTCCTTTAAGCCCTATCTAAAAATGGGCTATCTAAATTCCTATTACTTTGTACTTCATTATTGTAAGTCGCTTTGGACAAAAGCGTCTGCCAAATGAAATGTAATGTAATGTAATGTAATGTAATGTAATGATCAGCAGGAATTAATTAACTTCGATAAAACAATCAAAACCACCTAGTTTCAACAGGTTTTCATATGTTAAATGCTGGTCAATTATCCTTCATGTCTGTGCGCAAATTCGTAGGTAGAGAACATAGTTTTATTTTTATAAGAGAAACTGAAAACAAAAACCTTCAAGGTAAGACTTAAGTTTGCCAGAGAACACTTTTCAGGGCTTCTGGAAACAATATGCTTTAGACAGATGAATCCAAAGTTTAATTATTTGGGGACAGTAATAGAAGACATGTTTGAAGCAACCCAACCAAGCATTTAAGCATAAAAACCCATACCATCTGTGAAGCATGGAGGTGAAAATGTAACAGTTTAGGACTGCTTTTATGCAGCAGGGCCTGACAAGCTCTCTATCATTGATCTACTATGAATTCTTTAAAGAATCAATTAGTAGCTTATTTTTAGTAGTAAATAATAAAATTATATGGATGTATCATCAGATATTAAGCAAACATGCTTAATGCAGGGAAAGCACCGGCAGCTCTTGTCAGCACGGCTTCAGCCCCTACAGTTCCTATTTTAAGTGTGCAGTCCGTCCAGTTGCAGGTATCTGTGTTGGTTTGTCCTCTGACTCCACCTGCTGCTCGTTCCCCAACACTTACTCCACCCCCAAGGTTGCCAGTACCTACACTACAGCCAGCGATCGATGGTACAGCAAAGGAGCTAGCTAGCAGGGCTGGTTTAGTTAAACCTCAGCTGCTACACAGCTTAAAAAGCCTCAGCATGTCTCAAAAAAGCTCAGTGGCCAAAGAAGGATTATAACAAGAGTGAATATTGGCAGTGAGTTTGAAAGATGGAGAAGAATTAGAGCTCAAATAGACTACAAGACCAACCTAGAGCTGCTGATTGATTTTCTCCTGAACAGATAAGATAACTGGCTAGCTGATTCAGTCAGGTAAATTATAACCACCACCAGGTTATCTTACTAGCTTACTGGTGCTCTAAAAAGGCAGAGTGAGTGAGCTAGATAGCTTAGCAAGGTTAGCGCACGTGGCAGTCTCTCGGGCGCCCCCTGCTGTTCGTTTTCAGAAAGCTGTTTAACCCCACCTATCCCTATAGGTTTCAATGGCAAAACAGACAACTTTCAATCCTGTATTTTTCTAATATATTGTAATTCTACCTTTATTCAGCTCTATTAAAAAAAGGTGTGGTTATTGTAAAAGGGCTGGTTATGGGCGGGACCAATAACAGACCGTCAGCTCCGCTCCGCTCCGCTCTGCAGCCTGTGACCACGAGGCAGCCCTCAGGGGCGGGTTTATTTAAATGAGTAGGCTGTCTCTCCACAGTCTTTCTCCCTCCTCTGGTCTCTACTGCGCAGACTCGGGTTTCAGGAACGCCAACATGGCGGAAGATTTTGTTTTCATTGAATGAATGGGAACGGCGACACAGCATCCATCTTTTTTACAGTCTCTGGTCTAAACTTTGTGTAAATTTGGCAACCCGTGGTAGCTTGTGTTTGGAGAGGGGTGTTCGGGGCAGTATCGAGAGTACTTGAGGAAAATTTGAGACCATCAGTAAAACTCAAGCTGAAGTAGAGTTGAAACCATGCAACATGGCGACGACTCAAAACATTCCAGGACATTGACTCAAAAGAAAGAAATTAAGAGCTCTGAAATATCTTAAAAATGGCTCTTAAAAGCTCCAATCTTAATCCTTAATCTTGCATAGTGGAGTAGGAAGAACTTTCTCCATTTTATGTCAAATCTAGGTAGATGTTATAGGAATCGTCTAAAACACCAGCTATTAGGGCATAGGGTGTCTTAATTTTTTTCACTAGAAATATACATTTTTGTTCATTACATTTTACAATTTCTTCATTTCTTCATTCTTTTATTAGTTTAGATATAAACTTGGTCTCTCAGTACTGTTCAAATGAAGCTTAAATGTACATATTCATGTTCAGAAAGACAAGCTTTTCTCACATTTTGTCAAGTATTTTTCACAAAACTGTATTTAACATAATATCTGAACCTATGTAAAACTGTGGCAGCTTTGTTTTATCAGCTAGAGAACTGCATGCCTTTCTTTGTATTTAAACTAACACTGAATAGCATAACATATCATTTCAGAGTGTGTATTATCATTACACCCACAGCCAAGTCACTGGACTGCAGTGTTTAGAAGAAATGGCAGCTGATTTACCAGAAAGGAGAGAGAGAGAAAGAGAGAGAGAGTGGTTTTAAGCTATTAAACATTGTGTAATTATTAAGTAGCATATCTTATCTAGGCTGTGTGGCCATTTACTTATCAAGACTCTAAACAGGCTGGGCAAAAAATAACCTGATTATTTATAACCTAGTAGGAATGACGCAAAGCATGGTGTAAAGTCTACAAATATAAATGTTTACAGAGCAGTTTAAACTGAGTCAATAAACCTACCTGCTAGTAAGTTGTAGCTAATGTTACCTAATTGTCTGAAACAGTCGATTTGTTTTTGTGTGTGTGTGTGTGTGTGTGTGAAATATATCTACAGTAGTGTGTTTTATCCTTAATATGTATAAGAAGTGTTTAGCAGTAGCGTTATGTTTATAGTTTTTTTGTGCTGTTGGAGAGAATCAGTAAGGGGAATGACAGGTTTCATAATACTAAAGAGTTGTACTGCCGTTGGAATATTCATGAGCGCAGGAAGTGATGTAGCTGTTCCTAGGACACTTCCGTTTAGCGGTAAACAGCGTTCAAAACAGTGGACGTAACTTTTTAATTTAACATGAATGCAAACTTCACATAATCTGAGAGTCACAAACAAAGAAAATCAGGTCAAATTGTTCTTTAAACAAGTAAACTATAGAGGACCAAAAATTACATAAGTATAAATAAATACACATATAAATGTATAAATATATAAATAAATAAATTAATAAATTAATTAATGTTGAAATTAATAAATATATAAATAAATGCACATATAAATGAATAAATAAATAAAAAAATAAATAAAATAAATACATGCACAAATAATTGTATAGGAAAATAAAATAATTAATGAATACATTTCTTATTTATATATTTATTTATTCATTTATTTATGTCAACATTTATTTATTTATTCATTTATTTATTTCAACATTTATTTATTTATACTTATGTCATTTTTGGTCCTCCATAGTAAACACGCCTGCTTTGTTTTTCACACTGCTGACCTGCCATGCAGGTACAGTGTCCGCTCACAACTTCTCCCTCCTTCTTATCTATAAACCATGCAGAGTACGTGTAGGATAACTTGCCTGACTCGTCTGACTTGCTCCACCCTCACCATACACTATAGTGATGCCTTCTCTACCATAGGAGCAAATATTCCCAACTTTTCCACTGAGAAAGTAATTATATCCGTCCAAACTGCGGTACGCTTTCACTGCCTCCGTTTCAACAAGATAGTGATACACAACTGGGTAGGTCACCTCTGGCAAGCGTTTTAAATCAGAGGAAAAAAAATCTCTCTTAAATTCTTATCAAAAGGATCAGGAAAAGAGGTTTGATCACTTTTTACTGATCAATTTCTGACCATGTGTTTGCTCTGTTTTTGGGAGACTTGCCAAATATGCGCTCTCATTTTGACAGCTGTATACTTGAAAATAGCGCCACCAGATCCGTTGAAGGAACAGACATGCGCAGTAGCTTTGTTATTGTTTTCCTCATTGAAACTCTATAAAACGGCCGTTAGCATTAATCTCCGCTAGCTGATCCTAATGTTCCCTCCTAGCTAAAGCTAATGTTTTCTGCTAGCTAAAGTTACTAATCTCTGCTACTGAAGCTACTGTTCTCCGCTAGCTGAAGTTCCCTGGCTAAAGCTACTATTCTCCCATAACTAAAGCTACTATTCCAGACATCAAATTGCCCCTAATGCACACACCCAAGGAAACCAAAGCTAAATAGAACTTTACCTTTTGGCTTCTTCTCTTATTTACTGAACACTGAACTAATCTTCGCTAGCCAAAGCTTACATTCGCTGCTAGCTGAAGCTAATATTCCTGGCCAGCTAAAGCTACTAATCAGTAAAAAATAACATTTTAATTTAGCTATTTTTCAAGAATAGCAAGCAGCTCCCTTTAACCATACAAGCAGCTTTTACATGAACTATAAAATAACCACGTTATAATTTATTTAAAAAACTTCAACATCACTGCCACATAAAAAGTTTTTTTAACAGTTTTTTTTGAAAGAAGCACAAACCTATCTACTGAAATGCTCTGTTCTATTCGTAAAGATGAATAATGTTGATTATCCCATTTTGAAATTTAATTATAACATAATTTTGATAAATTACATTAATTTGATAAAGCCCCCAGCACTGATACAGATTAAAATAACGTGCACAAACAACTATTAAAAATGCCTGTTAAAGTTTACCTCAACTCAGAAAATATCTCAGATTTTCACGCTTGACATTACGACTTGAGGGTGTGTTAATGTGCAACTTCCAAGTCGGGAACTTAAAATGATCATAAATCTGATAGCATGTTAACGCAACAAAAGCACAACCTGTGGAAAATAGGAATTGAACACAGAGCATTGTGAAGAGGAGAGGAGATAAAATTAAGTTTAATTATTGAACTGGTTTCACCCGATTAGGACCCCGATTGCTGTGTGGCAAAAATGTTTGTTTACAAAGAGATAATTATGAATCATTATATAATTTTTATTATAATAGTCACACTACAGTTTAACTGAAATGTAACAACAAACGCCTCTGGGGTGGAGTACCATCAAATACCTTTGGGATGAGTAAGTGGTTTTAATAAATCTTTGTTTTTTTATTATTCTATTTTTGTTTTCTTTTACTTCAGTGCTTTGGGATTAGTCACACTGTAATGTTTGCCTACTGTTTTTACCTGTCAGAAACTGTATTAAACATTTTGTAATACTGCAGATGTTCTGTACTTTATTCTATAAATTCTGAACTGAAACGCAGGGCCAAATTTGCATTCTACAACATTTAAAGTACAAATGTGTTTTTTTAAATTTTTTTTTTTAGAAAATGTAATGATAGTTCTGAACTATTATATTTAATCATTACAGAATATCCTCATTGGTCCCCACTAATGTGCTACATGTCACAGAACAGGAACTTGTATCATATCCCTTGACTTTTTGCACGTCATGAAAGCTAATGATATGCGTAAACTGAATATTAATGTGATTTATGCCAAAAGCCATTGGTCATAATCACCACCCATTGCACTGTTCACTGCGGGTTTTAATGCACACAGCTTCAGAAATGGAATGTCTCATCCATCTGATACCCACTATTAGATGGAAAGAATCAAATAATTTTACTTTAATTTCTATTTTGCTGTAATGGTAAAATGGTACCAATTTTAAAGTGGTACAGGGCAGCAAACTCTTAATACTTATTTGGGCAGGAGTTTAGAGTGATTTGAGGAGTGTTCACAAAACCTGACCCCCCCCCGGTAGCTGTGTGAGTGATTGAAAAGAAGGGAGAGGGGGGCTGTGGTGGGTGCGAGGTTTTTCACTACAAAGCTAAGGTGGAACCGGAGGGTATACAGCTCTGGAAAAAAATAAGAGACCACTTCAGTTTCTGAATCAGTTTCTCTGATTTTGCCATTTAGAGGTATAAGTTTGAGTAAAATGAACATTGTTGTTTTATTCTAGAAACTACAAACAACATTCCAAATAAAAATATTGTCATTTAGAGTGTTTATTTGCAGAAAATGAGAAATGACTGAAATAAAAAAATAATGCAAAGTAATAAATACCTATTCTTAAAGTTTTAAGAGTTCAGAAATCAATATTTGGTGGAATAACCCTGGTGTTAATCACAGCATCTTGGCATGTTCTCCTCCACCAGTCTTACACACTGCTTTTGGGTAACTTTATGCCACTCCTGGTGCAAAAATGCAAGCAGTTCAGCTTGGTTTGATGACTTCCTCTTGATTATATTCCAATTTTGGTAAAATTAAAGAAACTCATCATTTTTAAGTGGTCTCTTATTTGTTTCCCAGAGCTGAATATGTGGCTAGGGAGGAGAAGTTCAGGTAAGGTGTGGTTCATCTTTTAAACTGTTATTTCATTTTTATAACAAAGGTTCTTGTATGAAATGTGAAATTGGCAGGTTTACATTTTATCTTAGGAATATTTTGTACATTGTATATTTACAAGAAGCTTGTACTGATATTTTTACTTAATTGGTATCAAATGAAAGTCACATAATGTCTACTATTCCATGTACATAAACATTTCTAACCAGTATGAAAGATTGAGATTAACAGTTTAAAGCTTAACACCGATTGAACATAAATAAATGAATGAGACTAGTCTTGTGTGACCAGTTTGCTATTTTTAGTGTGCTGAATTACTTTCATGTATTATTTGTAAACTATTCTGATGACACATTTGAGCAGTATAAACCACGGTAATAGAGTCTGTAACTACCATTGACAGCTTATTGTAGAGTATAAAAATACAGGTCATTATTATTGTTTTATAGACTAAAGTGTAGCTATGTCTGCAGCTAACTGTTTGAAACAGTTTGGAACAGTTTATTTAATTGATAACCATAGTATATAAACCTTTTAAAATACTACATATAAATAAAGAAAAGCTATGAACACACATTTAAAAATACATATGAACACATATCAAGAGTAATAAGTTATATTACACAGTTCATTTCAGTATAGTTCCTTTTTTAATATTGAGTAATGACTGACCATGAACTGCTTTGTACCTTAAATAAGCCTCCAAGCATTTTATAGCAATATCGTCCACTTCTGGGTCAAACTTATTGGCGAAGAGGTGTTTCTGTCTCACAATCCATTTGATGTCCCCTGCACCATAAACGCACACTGCATGTCTGTGAGCCCCAGTGCACGGTGGGTACGGTGCTCCTTTCCTCAAGTCCCCTTCAAGATAACTCCACTTCACCAGTCTTGCAATGGCCAGCATGTCTGACTCGTCATACTTGCCGTTGGGTGGATTGGATCCAGGCATGTTGGGCATTCTCTGTAGTGTAGCCCACATGTGCTCATCTGGACTGTATGTGTCTTTCTCCCATTCCATGAAGTTCAGGATCTCAGGACTGCTGAACATGTGCTCCACAAACTCTCGAGAGACGACAAAGTAAGCGTTTCCAGTGAACATTGGGGATTTGATGGGTGGATCTGTCTTCTTAATGCTTGTCCGAATGACAGAAGTAGTAACATTATGCTGGTACACCCAGCGCTGCTTTTTGTAGTCATTAGTGGCCTCAGACTCCATGCTGTTCCTCCCGTTAAGCTGCTTCAGGGTTCGAACCATCTCTGCATTGGTTTTGATGGGGAAATCTGCACCACAAGTGTTGAGCAGATACCTCCACTGCACTGACGACTTGAGGAGGTCTTGCATGCAGTTGATGTCGGCTTGAACTCGAGACCAGGAGGCGTAGACCACACTCTCCAATTTGCTGGCCACAAACACATTGGGCAGACAAGATGTGATAGCCTTCACAGCCTCCATAAATTCCTTGGACGACTTCGTGTCCACGTGGACACAGTAGATGTTCTGAGGAGAGTAAATGGCACGCAGGAGCCTCTCAAACATCTCAATCTTCTCATGAATCACCATGGAGAAGGCGATGGGGAAGTCTCTTTCCTCTATGCTCAAAGGCGTTGTTAGAAAGCCTCGTTCACTGATGTAAGCTGGACAGTCCTTGGTTGCACTCAGGTAGTAAGACTCCGTTAGGAGTGAAGTCCTTTTCTTAGAAGCAAGGAGCTTACTGAAGTAAAGGTTGTCCACTCCATCCATGTCTCCTTGGATGATGGCTGAACAAGCATGTAACTCCGCTCTGTCCTGCTTTATCAAGTGTGACATGTTCAGTTGCCCTCTCCGACTGCAGTCGTTTCTGCCATGACTGGTGAAAATCAAATAAGTCACTGAAAAACTGATAAAAATGTAGGAGACATTCCTCAGGATCTTCTTCAGGTTACATGCCATTTCTTGGCCACACTCAACCCAAGAATTAGTCGCAAGAATTAGTAGTTACTGCAAGCATGAGGAAACTGACACCAGTGAGTGTGACACTGCACTGAACAGTTCAGTTCAGAACTAAATAATGGGGAAGCACAGTAAAATCTGATAGCACACCAGTCACTCGTGCAAGAGAGGGATGGACTGCATGGAGTTGCGTAGTAAATGTTCACACAATGAAGGTGTGGCTTTCTCCTTTGAAGAAATGAAAGTATATTTGTCTTAGAAGAACAAAGGGCTGCTTTTTTAGCAAACATCTTTTTTCAATAAGGAGAGAAAACCTGAGAAAATAAATGTAAAAAGCTTGTCTGTATGAAATTAGGGCAGAAATGACTGAAATTCAATGAAATTCAATCTTCTGTATTAACAAGGAAACTATGATTTATATATCAGGATAACCCATAGAAGAAGCAACTGAAAATAGTAAGCATTGTATAGATTCCAATTATTAATATGTAATACATTTAATCATAAATGAAAACTTGGAAACAGTAAAAATAACCATACATTTTAGAATACCTAAAAAGTATTGCCATACAGAAAAATAAATCAATACAAGTAACAATCAAAAAATGAAACACACAAAACAATAATAACATGTAAGACAATGAAAAATAAGTAAGTACATTAGAATTGATAAATATAAATGATAATAAAAATCGTTTTCTAGCAGGTGGTGTGGTTAATCTGATGAAGCCCATACATGACATATAATAAGAAGCTTTTAAAACATTCTTTAAGACTTTTTTAAAGAACTGCTCCCCATTTGCAACCATTTTAAAGAAACAAGAGGTTAATTCAATGTAACTGCAACTGCAAATCTCAGTTTTATACATTTTACTCCCCTTACAATACTGAATACTGAACAATACTGGTCAAAGTTTGTATAAAAAAGTTAAAACCTCAAAACTGTACAAGCAGGTGTCACTGCTTATCACTGTCTGTTTTTGTTTTTGCCTTATTTTCTAACATTGTAGCTTCTCTGTACACTGTGGTAATAATTCTGAATGAAATGCTCTAAACCTACTTGTACAGTTCTGTAAAGGCCTTTGGAGACTTTCACCATTATTGGACAGTGACTTTACACAGCTCATGTCTAATCTGTCTTTCTGTTGTCTGTTTTTGACATACTGAGAAGAACTGATATACAAATTTACCTTTAAAGATACTGAGGATCTGACATCACTTTTTTTTTTACAAAGGTTGCAAAATGTGAACTTTTTTTATCTTTACTGAGCGTAATAAAGACTGTGCTGACTGGTTACTGGGTGAGGCCTGACTGAACATTTGACGTCGTCCAATATTTCTGCCCTTCGTCTAAGAGCTGCACCTTAAATCAACATTGCACTATATTGGGTTCTGTAATATAGAATACCTTATGTCATCACTGTAGTCTATAGCAAAAACCACAATACAAACATTTAACTGAGTTAGTATATCTAGTAATGTTCTTCTCTGGGCTTGTTGACCTTCCTGTCCAGTACATACATGTTTGAGTTTTATTTGATCTAAAATGCCTGTTTATAGTGTGCTATTAAAAATCTATATTTTATGCAGTTAAAGGACAGTTAAATGACATTGGTAATCTAAGTGGGTTTTTATTTTATTTTTTTTTATATATTTTGCTTTTTTTCCCCCATTTTCTCCCCAGTTTACACAGCCAGTTACCAAACCCACTTATTAGGACGCCCCCTATCACTAGTGATGCCCCAACACTAGGAGGGTGAACACTAGCACATGCCTCCTCAGATACATGTGAAGTCAGCCACCGCCTCTTTTCGAACTGCTGTTATCTTGTGAGTGGGGCTGAACACTGGCCAGTGTTCTCATGTCAATGATGGAATACATAATTGTGGGAAGGCATTGCCACCCACAGTGCACTGCATAGTGGGCATTGATCGTGAGCAGTGATTGGTCCACTGGCTAGAATTTTTGGAGGAGACAGCAACTCTAAATCACATCCACGTTCAATGCAGGAGCCCCCAAACACATACCCTGAAGGTTAGTGCAGGGATATGGCAAAAGTCTTGGAATGGAATATTATTTCCTGTCCCGTGACCTGTGGCATGTCAGTGCATGTTTTACATTCATTTTTTTTTAACTTCCCATAAGACAGTAGTTCTCATACAAAAGCAATCAATGGCAATCACACCAAACTCAACAAGGTTTGACACAATTTGCTGTTTTAATACATTTCTTAAAAACGGTATTCTCAAAGGATTCTTTGATTTTTTACAACGTTAAAAATGACTTACATAATATATACAAAATGTAATGTTAATATTACAGTCTACAGTCAGTTTTAACTGACAATATATTGCTATTCTCAAACATAAAAAGCTATATCATATGTGTTACTTATACATACAGCACAATATATATTTCAATAAAAAGTATCTGAAAAAGTATCAAAAACAATATTCTAAAAACATTAATTTCACTGAATACAAAAGAATTGAGAAGATAATAAAGCAATAAAACACACAGTATGGCTTGTGTGTGTTTTCAAAGTGTTTTTTTTTAAGTGTCAGTTTTTTAATTCAGTGTGTTTTCTTTAGTAGCAGCAAGATGTGTAAACTCCCACTAGGCTCTGCTAAGGTGTGTGTTCTCGTTAGCCTCCTCCTCTTCTTCCACCTCCTCTTCCTCAGTGTCGGCCTTGTAATTGAAGCTGCAGCGGCGGTAGATGGATCCGTCTCGGCAGGTGTACACCACGTCCGCCTCGTCCCCGCTGTCGTCTGGCTCGGGCACACCGTGAGGCATGGGCCGGGGGTCAGGCCTGGCAGCCCCACTCAGTCTCTCATAGCTCCGCCTCCAGCACAGCCTCTTCCTGGCACGGGCTCGCACCAGGGCAAAAACAGCCAGTGCCAAAACTACAGCCAGACAGACAGACGCGGGCACGGCTGCAGAAGAATGGTGAAACATCTGAGACTTCAGATTCACCTCGTCACTCTCAGTCTGGCTTTCTGCTGGCATGGGAGCCTCCAAGCACAGAGCTGTAAAAAGAGAGAGAGCATGTCTTTAGGGAGTTATAGAAATATTTTGTGTCTCAGCCAGGCTCTAATGCTATATAATCATGACATTAGTACAAAAGTATGCATGAAGGTCCAGATTCCAGTACCTCCTGAAACCCATGCCACACCTGCATTGCTAGCGATTGCGATATATGAAACTGATATGCACTAACAATCTCATTTTCACCTCCACCCTGAGCCTTGTATTTTTTACATTTAACTGTAAGTGCCTGACTGCCACTAATCTTGCACATACAGCTTTAAAATAACGAGTTTCTTTGATTTTACCAAATTGAAAACCTCAAGAGGAAAAATCAAGAGGGAGATGGATGGTCACAAGCCATCAAAACAAACTGCTTGAATTTTTGTTATCCAAAAGCAGTGTGTAAAACTGGTGGAGGAGAACATGCCAAGATGCATAAAACTGTAATTAAAAAACAGGTTTATTTCACCAAATATTGATTATTATTGGAAGCTCTGCATCTTTTTTGTTATTTCAGCCATGTCTTATTTTCTGCAAATAAATGCTCTAAATTACAAAGTTTTTATTTGGAATTTGGGTTTTTTTTTTCACTACTTTATAGAATAAAACAACAATGTTTATTAGACTCAAACATATACCTATAAATAGCAAAACCAGAGAAACTGATTTAGAAACTGAAGTGGTCTCTTAAATTTTTCCAGAGTTGTATGTCTGGTGAGATTTTTTAGGCTTAATTAGCTTTCTATTAGAACAGCAAAATCTAATGTCATTATTCAAAATTAAACATTATGAGTAACATAGATTATTCCGTAATAACGATGCAGGTAAAGGTCTGTGATACATATTTGGCAGTAATTAAACAATATTTTTTTTGGATTACTGGAAAGAAAGGAAATAAAAAGAAAGTGTTCTTGTAAGCTGTGTAAGCGTTTTTTTTTTTACTAGCTGTGGTTCTTCATGTGACTTGGAGGAAGCACATGCTAGTCTTTACATCCTCATAACACTGCACAGGAAATTTGGCAGTGTTAAATCAACCCTTATTAGTGTTAAACTTTACACTCTCAGTTTTAAATTAACACTTATATTGTTGATTTAACACTGCCAAATTTCCTGTGTGGTAGCATCATGCAATACAGGAAGTCCAATGTGAATTTTAAAAATGCATGATATATGTAGAAAAAAATGGTATACAGCTCTGCTTACAACTGTGAATTAATAATAAATAAATAAATAAATAAATAAATAAATAATAATAAAAATAATAATAATGTTTTGTTGAGCTCTTTTAGTAAAGATTGCAGCTCAAAGCATTTCACAGATAGGAAAAGTCACATCATGATTTATGCATTTACCAGTTAAGTACAAACTAATTAATAGAAAACTGTCTTGACTAACCTGATGGTAAACATGCAGCAGGATGTTATTAAAGAGTTAGTGTTCAGAAAAAGATCCAAACTACTATGTTGTTTAATGATGCATGTACAATAAAAAGTAAAAAAGTAAAGAAAAACAAAAGTAAAGCAAATTTTAAACCCACAGTGAATCTCATGAGTTTCTCTTTTATCCTAGACTGAGCTTCATTTTTATGTAACAGACAATTACACACTGTCAGTGTTGTGTCTTTATATTCCGAAACTGTGCTTTCACAATGATTAAGTGTGATTTTGCGTTTATTGTGTCCGATACACTATTTACACAGCACTTTGAAACTGTATCGGTTTAGTACATAGAGTCTTTTGGACATTTTAGTATAACGATGAAACTATCTTAGGAATTATCATGAGAGACCACTGTAGTCTCTCTCTTATGCCAATATTTGGTGTTCCATGTCTGAGCTGAATTTCTCTGTGTACATTTCTCTCCTGATCTTCACTGGACCCTCTGAATTACCTGATTCGTAATAAAAATAATGCTAGCTTTTAGCTGATGCTAAAGCTGATACTGAACTGACGTCACAGCCCAGCGGCTCAGAATGACACCTCAACACACACTTCAATTCAACCTCAGGGAACTCCGGTCATATATTTTACAGCATATTACAGCCTACCTGATTCAACTAATGAACTGACTGCCCTCACTGGGGCAAGCTGGGTGTGTTACAGCAGGAAATCACTAAAACAAACAGATCAGTGTTACTCCAGGACCATGCTTTAAAAGCTGTGTGAGACGAGTGCTATAAGCGTGTTTAACTACAGAAGTATATGATGTTCTATGTGTTACTCTATCGGTATGAGTAACAATCGAAGTAGCCAATCACCCTGGTTATGCTAGTTGTTTAGTACATTAAGCCATGTTAAACTTTTTTGCTTATAATAGGTTTCAGTGAGAAGAAAACCCTTGTTAAACCTTTCTACGTTAAGCATTTTAGAGTACTTTATTGTTTTCCTGTTGTAACACACACAGTTCGCTAGCTAGGTAGCTATACTGCTGTTTTGGAGGAAAGAGTGGACCTCTGTGTGAGAAATTGCAAGTGTGGTGTGAGAGCATGAGAATGAGAATAACATTATTGTGTTACTGTACAATATGATCAAACAGTTACCCACTATTTTTACTATTGTGTTTGTACACACCGAGTGAACTGTGACAGGTAAAGACTACTGCAAAACCTTGACAGACAGTACGAATTGCCAAAAAGTATACATATCCTAGACTTATATTTTTTACACGCTGCTGTTTAACCCCTTGCACTTCATAACATTCAGTAAACCCTAAGGATTGCTAATCAGTAAAAACATGAAAAGCAAAATTGCTGAATAGTTCCTAATTTATACTAGTAGTAATCAGTTGTGGTTCTGAGTAGATAATAATATAATTTATTGCAGTTATTACTGGGACAGGATAACATTTATAAAAAAAAATTATCATTAAAAGTCTAAAATGATTTTATGCTGCAAACTGAGTTTTAGCTTTTCCCACAAGTTGTTTCGTCTTTCCTAGAGACGGGTGTATCTCCAGGTGGCCAGTGACTAGTGTGATGTGTAAACCTGAGAGATTCCAAATCACCCTTCTCTGGAAGACAGTTCTATGTAAGATAACATCTGTTTAATATTTTTTACTTAGATCCAATGTCAACAAATGCATTACGTGACTATCTAAAAACTTCCAAAGAAGTGTGTGAACAATACACAAACATAACCCAAAAGCTAAATAAAAAACGTTTGTCTTATGTCCACATGAACTCCAGAACAAGGTTCTTAATTAAATATACTCTGTGCACAAGAGGCCATAATGTGTTTTTAGCTCAGTTTATGCAGGCTGGTTCCTGCAGGCTGGTTCCTGGTTCCTACTTCCTGTCTTGGTTTTTAGAGTGTATTTTAAAGGCGTGTGTGTGGTGTTTTGTGAGAATTAAACAAGAAAATGAGCACAAGTGTTTCCTAGAGATGTGAAGGAAATACTGTTCGCTAAAAATCTGCTCTATAGCATCAAAACTTAATTCAGTAGTGAGTTTAATTCCTTTTCTAAGGACGACTGGAACCTGCACGTTTTTCAAGATAATGATGCTTTTATCCCAAATATCCTATCTGCTGTTTCACTTAGCTTGGTAGATTTAAATACAAATTACAATTTAATATCACTTATAATATCCTTTAATAGAGTTTATCATTTAACAGAGTTGTTAGTATTTGTGTTTACAGAAAATAACCAAGCTGTTTTGGACATCAGAACCACCCTCCAGAACCAGAACCAGTCTTTAGCCCTGGTGGTACCCTGTGATATACATTTGAATGTGTCCTGCTGTAAAACACTCAGATTAAAGGAGAACTCCTGTGTAAAATGGACTTTGAGTGTATTAAAAAGTGATAAAAAGTACTTACTTTTGTTGAATATCCCTCCGCCATTCTCCCGCTGCTTTCTGAGATACGGTATTTTGTGCACTTTGCCCAAACAGGCATTAGAATGAGTGATACGATGCATCTCTTAAGCCGGCAGATAAACCACCTTTTACACCGTTATTCAGGATCAAATTAGCTCCGCACTTCATTGGAAGAATCCAGAGAGCCCTGACATATAAATCGATGCATT
The DNA here is from genome assembly GCF_023375975.1 of Astyanax mexicanus. Lineage (NCBI taxonomy): Eukaryota > Metazoa > Chordata > Actinopteri > Characiformes > Acestrorhamphidae > Astyanax > Astyanax mexicanus. The sequence goes on from NC_064409.1 coordinate 57,131,949, forward strand.
TTGAACTTCAAAACTGCATGAGAAGTTTATTAAAAGCCACTGTTTACAACTCGTAGCATGTCTTAAAATTAAGGTGTCAGTGCCTGGAGATTTACATTACATTACATTACATTACATTACATTTGGCAGACGCTTTTGTCCAAAGCGACTTACAATACTGAAGTGCAAATAATAGAAGAGGTTAAGTACAAAAATAATAGAAGTTAAAAATAAAGCATCTATAGATAGGGCCTTAAGGAGGTCAGAGGGAAATAATGGGATAGAGGAGTAGAGAAGAGGAAGAAGGAGATGAGGTTAGAATTAGTTAGTTTGTTAGAGGTGTTAGGAGAGTAAGTGCTCTTTGAAGAGCTCTGTCTTCAGGAGTTTCTTAAAGATAGCGAGAGATTCTCCTGATCTGGTAGTGGAAGGTAGTTTGTTCCACCATTGGGGAACTCTGTATGAGAACAGTCTGGATTGCTTTGTGTGAGTGTTTGGCAAAGCGAGGCGACGTTCATTGGAGGAGCGCAGCGGCCGGGAGGTAGCGTAAGCCTTCAGGAGCGAGTGCAGGTAGAAAGGAGCCTGTACTGTCATCACCTTGTAGGCGATTGTAAGCGCTTTGAATTTGATGCGAGCAGCAACCGGTAGCCAGTGGAGCTCAATGAGCAGCAGGGTGACATGTGCCCGTTTTGGTTGGTTGAAGACCAGACGTGCTGCTGCATTCTGAATCATCTGTAGTGGTTTTACTACACAGGCCGGGAGGCCAGTTAGTACGGCATTGCAGTAGTCGAGGCGTGAGATTACCACAGCTTGTACCAGGAGTTGGGTGGCCTGTTGCGTCAGAAACGGTCGATTTTTTTCGATGTTGTAAAGCGCAAAGCGGCAGGATCGAGCAACTGAGGCCACATGGTGCGTGAAGAGAAGCTGGTCATCAACCATGACACCCAGGTTCCTAGCAACCTTTGTCGGTGAGAGAGAGAGAGAGTCGATGGTTATGGCAAAGTTGTGTTGAATAGAAGGTTTTGCTGGTATGACCAGAAGTTCAGTCTTTGAGAGGTTTAGTTGGAGGTGATGTTCCTTCATCCATGCGGATATGTCTGAGAGACACTGTGATGTACACAGTTACCTATGTACACAGTGGCTTTTAGTAATTTTCTTGTTTCACTTATTCTAAAGCCTGTTTGAGCAAAGTGCACAAAACCTTGGATCTCAGAAAGCTGCAGGAGAACGACGGAGGGCTATTCAAAAAAGGTAAGTACTTTTTATCACATTTTAATATAGCAAAATTTAATTTCTCATCAGAGCTCTTCTTTAAATAAGTAAGCTGTTGTTTGATCAGATTAGATGGATCATGTCTGCATGAAGCAGGGGAGACACTATAATGTGCAGGGCAGTGTGTCAGGACCAGAGAAGGTAAATACTTCTTTAGATAGCTAAGCTAACTCCAGGCTGCTGCGTTTGGATATATGATTTCCCCAATGGCTTCTTGCACCCTAGAAAGTGCATGAATCAGATTCCAAGAGTAGTTTTATTTGCAGTTATATTGCACCTACTTTTCAATAGGGAAAAGTTCAATGTGTGTCTCTTGTAAAAACTGTGTATAAAACGTTACTGTTGCACGTCTACGCTCTCTTTACTATCCCGCAATAAATAAGCTGGTATAACGACTTGCTTCCATGTTATTTGAACAGAGTCTATTTGGTTCTCTTCCTTGGAAATTAACTGAACATTTAACAGTCATAGAAACAAGTGGAGTAACTTGGTCACACCTGTAGCAGAGTCACAGAGGCAGCAGTTTCTGGCCATCTCCTCAGGCCGACAGCAGGACACACAGCGGCTTTCCACAGCATGAAGACCGAAACCTGCGTGGCAGGTCAGGCATCGCTCAGGCCCAGCACCGGAGCAGTGCTTACAGGATTCATCACAGGGCTCACAAACCTCCTAGCACACGTCACAAAGAGGAACAGACACATGAGACCCAAAAGATACAAAATTCTAGGTATTTAGAGTAATAGTAGAATTTCATGTTGAACTATGATGACTAAACAGATTGGTCACTTTACCACAAAAACATATATATTCAGATGAATATATAGAGACTCAGGAGATAGAGACAATGTCACAAAAAGACCTTTATGATTACAGTAGCAAATGAAAAACATGAAATAAGCTTGTTGGAGCCTGCTGTTTACACATCCACCCAGACCCTCTTCCTTTAAATATGGACTAAATAAAATTTAAAACAAACAAATACAACAACTAAAACAATTAAAATTGCATAACACATGCAATTGTACTGTAGCAAAATTCACATTTATAGATTTTAATCCACAATATTGACAATGCCAGAAATCTGTCTTGTCACTAAATCTAAGACCACTACATTCTTCACTATTTATGATTTATTAGCTGTATGTTGGTATGATCTCTTATGCTATACCTGCCTAAATATTTTAATTGTGAAGATAGTGAGTTTATCTAAAATCACACCTGATCACTGTTTCTTTGTGTTTTGGGTCCTTTGCTAGATACAGTTTTCATGATAATGAAAGAAATCGATTTGTGAAAGTTATGACTGCATGCAGTGAGGCATCCTGAATATGGTACTGATGCCAACGCTACCATTCAGAGACAGCAGGGATCACTTTGTGGTAGCGGATTAGCAGGAGCTCAGCTAAAACTCAAAAATTCTAAAACTCTGACCTATCTTGGTGTATTGGCACAACATTGTTTAGATTGTTTGGTTACAAATGTCTTAAATCTCAACAGAAACCTGTACAATGTGCAAACAAACTTGTTACCAATACAGGATTAAAAATAACAGAATATATTAATAAAACAGGTGTCTTTGTTACCATTCATTGAATGAACTCAGAATTTATTTAATACTGGATCAAAGGCGAGGGTGAGTGCAGTAACAAAATTCTTGTATTGTTTAGTTCTTTCTGATTTAGTGATTTGTATGATTGCAGTGAGCAAAGACAGCTATCACAACTGGATGTTTTTACTGTACATTTATACCAACAGCTACATTTTGGTTCTCAACACCTAGACAACTCACTGCACACTCATCTTCTGGCGCCTGTTTACAATCAGTTTAATCACAACAAACTGGTAAAGAAGCTGTGGCTTGATAATAGAGGATTTCAGCAGTATCTCTCCTTCATCTCTAAAGGACACTCTTTCACAGTGGCAGACCTAAGTCTACAGCACCTGGCTCAGTTCTCATTAGTTTTTTACCACATCAACTATTAACTATTAGATTTTAAAGACAAGACCCAGGATCCACTATCTTGCTGTTGCCAAAAGAGCTAGTCTTTCCTTTGATGTCCTAAAACAGATATACTTGACTTTTAAACGCCCAATCCTTGAGTATGCTAGCCCAGTTTGGGGTGGACTGACAAAAAAACTCAGAGGAGCTGGAAAGGTGCAAAATTAATGCTGCAGGATCATTATTTCTGATGAGGCTACCTTCCTCTACATGGCTTTTTGCCTACAGCCCCAACATCTACTTACTCACTTCGTCTGCAGTGGAAATTTTTAGTACCTGTGAGCAAAACTAAAAGACATGAACTCTTTTTCATTTCTTGTGCTTTTAAATTGTTTCTTAATTGAAGTTTTATGTCTTAGTTTTAGACATATTTATATGGTAATGCCCTGAAGTTAACTGTTTCTGTTTTTGACACTGATTGTTGAATATTTGACATATTTCAGGTCTTACTGCTTAAAAATAGTTTTTTGCTGTTGTGTCCTTCTCAAATTTAATAAATGAAATTAAAAGAAATGATCAAAGTTAAATTTTGATCAACTCTGCCAACTTTGCCCACTTTACATAGCTGTAGTTTAAGCTGCCTTTTGTTGCCAGAAATTACTGACTTATCTTAAAACCAAATTAATATTGGCCCTTTGTCACATTGCACCGTTGCTAGTGTGAATGTAATTTTTCCGGAATGTGTTTCCTGATCAATTTGTACATGTACAAATCACTGTGAGTAACATGTCTATCTATATTTGTTGAGAGTGTGTGTGTATTATGTGTGTAACGTGTTTTGTCTTTGAATGGAGTTCTAGACGAGTGAAGAAACAGCTTTATCTGAATTAGATTAACTAAATAAAAAAATAGCTTCCTTGTTGAATAGAACTTGTTGAAACTGGACCTGTGCCAAAGGGAAACACACAAAGACAGACGCATACAGGAACAGTGCTTACATTCTCTGAGAAGAAATGGCTTTCTTCACAGTAAGGGTAACACACCCCGGCCTGCAGGACACTGCCCCAGTCACACGTCACACAGCTCTGAGGTGTGTTATCTGCAAACAATCGCACACCCATGTCATAAAAAATCTAACAGTATTAAAAAGATGCTTAGCTAACCTCACTCTGGTTTCTGTAAGCACTAGAGTTCGTAAAAGAGGCTAAACTAATAACAAATATCACAAACCTACTTTAGGAAACTTATTTAGTTACATCAAGTTGTACCAATTTAAACTTCAGTTTAGACTGATTGCTTTCTAAAGTTGTACCGTAATTGTTGGTTAGTAACAGGCTTGCACTGGTCATGACCAGCAGAAACGGGAACAAGTTGCTAAGTTGCACGTTACAAGTAGTCGATATTAAATTAAACTGACATTCACTTTAGGCATCAAAAGTCCAAAGGTTTGGTAAAACCTCTTTTTATTCTATATGTTTTCTTTTTTAATATTTTAACATTGTAAATTTACTATTGAAGAGATTAAAGCTATACAGGAACGTGTTAAATAAACCAGAATATGTTTTATACTTTAGATTTTTCTAAGTAGCTGCATTTAGCTTTGATGACACATTTGAATACTTGGTATTTTAATCTCAGTGTCTTCATGTGGGAGAGTCACCTGGAATAGTTTTCTCAGCGTCTTGAAGGAGTTCCTGGAGGTGCTGAACAATAGTTGCCGCTTTTCCTTCACTCTGTGAAGTTCCAGCTCATCTCAAATCACCATCTCAGTTGGGTTTAGGTCAGGAGATTGTAGAGGCCAAACACTTTTTTTTGTTTACTATGTAATGGCACATGTGTTCCTTAACTGTTTTGATGTCATTAATATTAATTTAAAATGTAGAAAATAAATTAAAGCAAGAGAAAAAGAAAACCATTGAACATGAAGGTGTGTCCACACCTTTGACTGGTACTGTAAGAAATTAGATTGATACGTAGTCTGTGTGACAAACTGGATTATTACATAACATTGAAAGCAAACCGATATCCAGATACTGATAATATATGACCTGCAAAATTTACAAGAAATTAAAAAAATCCAGCATTTTAAATTAAACTTTTCACCTGGAGTAGTCTGGCTCTGTACAGCTCTATACAATATCATGTCTGCTTACAGAACATTCCCTCATGGGTGATGGATAAGGAAGCTGATCAAGCAACACAATTTCTTGCCTTGTAATTATTGAAAAACTCTACAGCACTCTAAATCATATTTATTTAAGATAATAGGTAGAAAATAAATAAACTCAATTATTTTCTGATTTTGTTGAGCTAAGTCGCAAGTCTTTAAATTCATGTGACACCTCTGATAAATAGAAAATATAATAAAAGCCAGAGCATGGTCAGCTTGGTGATATCCAGAGCATAGCAATCCATAATCAATTATGTATAACAACAATTATTTATAACAATCATTATCTATAACAAGTAGATGCACATCATGCTTCAACCCAATCAGAGCAGATATCTGGATCCTCACCCTAAAGGAGATTTTTGTAAACCTCAGTCACATTTAATAGTGCAAACATTGTTGTCTGGATTATTACCTGTACAGGTCTGACAGCTGGTGTGACATTGCCTACAGCTGTCTCCGTTCTGGTAGAAGCGCTGTGGGCAGCGCTCCACACACAGTCTGGTGCCCTGCAGGTCCAGAAGGGGAGGAACACACACCCTGCAGGCTTCTGGCCCCGGTCCTGAGCACAGCTCGCACGATTCATCACACTTCTCACAGCGCTGCCCTGCTCGGTAGTACCTGGTAATAAAAACATAAGCCATTAATGGGCCTGTGGCAAATACAACCTGTTTGATCATATGGTTGTTTAAGAGTTTGGATCAATTAAAAGTAATCTGTAATTTGTAACTATTTGTAACTAGCAATTTCCTGGCAGAAACGAGAGATGATAAATAGACACATAGATGAGTGTGGGTCAGAATGACTGTTGACTGTTGAGTCCATGCAGTTTTTGGCTGCTGGGCAAATAAAACTCACTGGGGAAAAATTAAAATGAATAGGATTGAACTGACAGAACAAGGCAAGAAGAAAAAGATGAACAGATGTGTGTGCGTCTAAATGATGGTTAGAACTAGAGGGCCTTGACTGAAGTTTGATGGCTGTCAGGACACAGATACTCTACGCATCTTGGCATGTTCCCCTCCACCAGTCTTACACACTGCTTTTGGATAACTTTATGCCACTCCTGGTGCAAAAAATCAAGCAGTTCAGCTTGGTTTGATGGCTTGTGATCATCCATATTCCTCTTGATTATATTCCAGAGGTTTTCAATTTCGTAAAATCAAAGAAACTCATCATTTTTAAGTGATCTCTTATTTTTTCCAGAACGGTATATATCTTTCCTATTCTTCAAAAAAAGGTTATTATGATTGGTGGCTTTTAAGGGTATTAAAGCTGGTGTTGATATTGTATGTTAAAGCCATTTAAAGACACAATGCGCTGCAATTATCCGTTCACTTCTAATTAAACTGAACAGAATGTTCCCCCACTGCATGGGCGTGGTTTTCCTCTGATGATGTGCTCTGTCTCTATTGTCCATTTTCACTTCTTCACAGCAAATGTTGCGTTAAGATAAAAGTTAAATGAATTCTGCATATTGTGGAAGTTTAAATATTTAAATCTAAGAAAAATAAAAAATATACAAAATTAACACACTTTATTATTATTAGGGTTCAAGCACCGAAGGTGCGTAGAACCCTATTGTTTTTGCTAAGATTTTTCTTCTTATTATTATTATTATTAGGGTTCAAGCACCGAAGGTGCGTAGAACCCTATTGTTTTTGCTAAGATTTTTCTTCTTCTTCTTCTTCTTCTTATTATTATTATTATTATTTTTCTCCTGTAAAAACAGTTGTGCAGCCTAAACCGTAAGTCATAGAGAAATGAAACTTGGTAGGTAGATGTAGGATCATCTGTGGCACCGATTGGTCAAGTGGTGGCGCTATAAACAAGGCAATTCATTTTTCACAATTTTCTCAATAACTCAAAAACCATAAGACCTACATTCAAAATTCTTTTTTGATGGATTCCTTGGGTCAATACCAACAACTTTCCAATTTGGATCATGCACTTCCGTCTATATAGATTTTGTGCTAATTTGCATAATATGCAAAACCTACTTTTGCAAACTAGTCCTAGGAATTTTGACCAATCCTGGCATGTTTGGTATCAAAACACTCGTGAGAGCATGCGCTTCAATATTCATTAAGAAAAAGTTGAAATATGTAAACAATATGGCCGCCATATGCAAATTAGTCCTTCCGGATATATGCCCCATTCACTTCAAGAGGTAAATTTGGAGCACTGTTTCTCAGCAACCGTGCAACCTAGCAAGTTGAAACTTTGCATGCAGAATCTATCATACAGCCTCTAAAGGATGTTCAAAGGGCAACTTAATCAATCAACATGGCTGAACACCATCAGCCAATCAGCATTCAGCAGACATTTTGGCAGGCTGAATGTTGCCCAATCTGGATGATATTTGGCAGTTATGTTCAGGTGGAGACACTGTAGTGACCTGCAAAGTGCTGAAACAATCCTCCCACTGGGGGGCGCTGTTCCAAAAAAACGAGTATATGTCAATCATGCTGTACTATTTTGACATCTAATTGTTTTTGCCATATTTAGTACAGTGGCTCTGACAAATTTCTCAATACAACTATGTTTAAAAAGTGCTTTGTTCATTCATAATTGCTAATTGTTTGAAAATAGCTATATTGAAACTACTCTCTGGATATTTGGCCTATCACCTCCATTTCAGTCTTGCTGCACACTGTAGAATCTCTAGGTAAATGTTCATTAAAAACATTTGTGAAAATTTCACATACAATACTCTCCAGGCATCAAGCAATCTGTGCGTCCTTGGAATTTCTAACCTAAATTGCTGTAACTCTGCAGTATTTGCTGTAATCTCACAATGTTAAAGACCTCTGTACAATATCACTCTGATGAAGCGCCATTTAATACAGAACTAGATTAAGAATAACTTGACATTACATGTCATATCAGAACATTCACTCCTTTGTGCCTCTTCTCAACATTAATAACAGGTGAAAGACTTTTGATCATTTTAAATGTGACAGAATGTCTCCAATTGTGTTAGACCTTCTTACACATCACCATCCTATGCTCTAGTAGGCACCATTGTGCTAGTTGGTGCTTGATGAAGCGCCATTTAATTCAGAACTAGATTTATAATAACTTCGTAATTACATGTCATATCAGAACATTCACTCCTTTGTGTTAATTTAAACTTGTTTGGTCAAACATTTCAGCTTGTTCTGCAAAGGTTCAAAGGTCAATCTGAATACCACTTTGTGAACATTCTGGTTGAAGCCACCTGATCAATACCAATAACATGTAGACACCTTTTGACTAGTTCTAACTCACTTAATGAATATCCTACAAAGTTCACTAGATTTACATGTGAATTTAAGCACTGATCAGGTTGAAAGGCCTCTGCTCAACATTAATAACAGGTGAAAAACTTGATCATTTCTAAATGTGACAGGGCATCTCCAATCATATTAGACCTTCTTACACATCACCATTCAATGCTCCAGTAGGCACCATTGTGCAAGTTGGTGCTTGAACCCGATGATTGCCGCTTGCGGCTATATTTATTATTATTATTATTATTATTATTATATTTCTATTAAGTTGTCCAAAGGGGGTATACTTAGGGTGTTTATACTCACATTTAGACAACTAATAAGTTGTTGAAAAACTTAATGATATACAATCTTAAAAATATATCTGCACATTTGGTTACAAAACTACATATCAATATTCTTTAAAAGGAAATGCCAAATTTCACATTTCAAATTATGAGCATTTGTACAGTAAAGAGTGGAAGTAATCACCCTTAGTGCCTGCCAGGACACGATAATAAAGATAACCTGCTGTTTGGGGAGCAAGGTTCTACATCTAGATCAATAGCCTACGGAAATTACCTACCTACGCAACACAGTCATTTAACAGATGTTGCCTATTCAAATTATGTGTTTTGTGTAAAAGTAAGCCTGTTTAATCACACATATGCTGCATTAAAAGCAGATTTACTGTATGTAAAAAAAACTGTATTTTACTTGTAATTGGTGCCTGGAGGTCAATCTAATTTGATTAACTGAAGTACTGTTTTAAAGCCATTTTTAACCGAGGTAATCAGGACTATACATCTTTACACAGAACCTGCTAGAGGGATTTCAGAATATAGGCTTATGCTTCAGTCATGAAACCTTTAAAGATCTTGTTTATGTGGCAGTGACTTGTACTTTTGAAGATCACAAACATAAGTAGGTTATTTTTATATTTTGTTTAATATAAAATCTGCTTCTAATGCTGAAGGTTACTATCCTTACATTTTAAAAATAAACTCTTGTTTTTATATTGGTTTCATACAAGTTTTTTTTTGCTTGCACGGTTTGGCTTCTTTGAAATTAAAAACTGAACAAACTGAAACTAAACTTTTTTTTTCTGTTGTAAGAACTACCTAATGGAATTGAGTTTCCCAGATCGGAAAAAATATAAGAAATGTAAGGCAAAAGTTTTTTTTATGATAGTAAGTATCAGTATATATGACTCTTTCTGGGAAAATAATTGCACAATTGTAGTTTACAGGCCCTTTACAACCCATTTACAGTCAGTTTATGATTTACGGTCAGCTTGTGATAATGACAGTAAGCCAAGCTAAATGCAGGTTTTCATTCTAGGGCAAAATACCTTTACGTTATGTTAAGAAACAGACAGAGAGAGAGTTTAAAGTCACAGTACCCTGATCTCACATTGTTTTTCTTCTACAACATCTGAAAAATCAACCACAGATAATAGAAGAGTTTCTACGGCATGATGTAACAAGCTATTCTTAGCAGAGCGGTCACAGCTCCTATCAGCTGCCATGCTTTATCTCTAAAGTAATTAGAAGCAATTGCTTCGATCACAGCTTGACTGCTGTGTATTTAATTTACTTTCAACATCTGCTGACGTAAAATGTCCTGAAACATGCAAAAGTCCGACATCACTGAGTCATACAGTGTTCCACAATGAATATTTGTTTAGTGCAGCTAATACAAAGGATTACTGTCTGGACGGTAAACTCTGACGTGACCTCTGGGATGCCAATTCTTGGAAATGTCAGTGGCACCTTGACAGGAAGACTTTACATTTCACACCCAAAAAGTCTACACAGTCCTGATTCAAAATCATCTGTATGTTTACTGCCATGTAAGCTTCAGTTAGATAATGCTGATTGCTAGATAAGCATATAAAGTAAGAAACATGAATAATAATAAATACAGACCTAATATTATTGAGCATTCCCAAGATAAAGCACAGAAAGAGTGGTGAAGCATCATGCACCGAAAATCTGGAACTCTACTCTACTCTACTTGTAAAAATTAATTATTATCAATTCTTCTTCTTATTATTATTATAGTCAGTTTCGCTTATTTTTGAGGCATTTCCGATACACATGCAAATTGGCCAATTTTCTTACCTGTAGCTAGAGTACCCTACATCGCCCCCTATTTGTTTCAGCTAATAAATTAGCTGAGGCTATCTCAAAAAATTCTCCAAACATTCTTGAATATCTGTAGCAGCATAGATATTACAATGCCTCAAACATTACTCATTGGTTAATACTTGTATTAGATCTGCCCAACAAGAAGTCAGCCATTTTGAAAGATGTCTTGTTTACTGCAGAATGAGGTAGGCATTATATGAGTTTTTGAGTTTGTCAAAAGATAAATGTGAATAACTGCACATTTTGTAAAAAAAAAAAAATGTGAGTCCAACTTTGACTGGTTTCTCGATTTGGCCCGGTGCGACATGCACCATTATGTGAGGGCCCTATGTTCCCCTGACAGGGGGGGGCCCTCGTTATTATTATTATTATTATTATTTAATATTAAATCAGATCATGCAGGCAAACTTTCCATTCATTGCACACAGTGCTACACAATGCAGTGTTGATATAAAGCATGATCTCTGATGGCTGATGAAGTAACTGATAAGCAGTTGACAGCTGCATTTACACAGACCAATATTTCTTCAATCTGCCATTAAAACTTTTTGTTGAAAGTTGTGACTTTCAGCCCAGTGCTGCAAGTGTGTTTGTGGTGTATGCTTTACCCTGTAGGACAATGGGTGACGCAGAGATGAGAGAGTAGGTGCAGGTAGCCCGTAGAGCAGCTAAAGCAGTCTTTATGAGAAGCACCAGAGCAAGTGGCACACACATGATCACAAGGCATACAGAAACCCAGCTCAAGTCCATCAGCTTCCTCATGAGCACTGTACGTTCCATCTGGACACTCTGTTACACAGGAGCTATCTGTAACACACACACACAAACACACACACAAGACTAAGATGCACACCTAAAATATAAATACTACACAGACGAGATACTTTGGTATTTGTATAAGAAATACCAAACAGGATCTATTTTAATAGCTGGGTGGTTTATAGATTCAGATTCAGTTCCAACTAACTTCACTGTTATCATAATACATAAAACATATAATGCAAATGCCTAAACCTAGGTGGAGCCTTTTTTTGGCCAGGCAGTGTAGTACAAAACATAAAACAAACACTAAAAATGAGAAATGCAAACTCAGGTAAAGCAGACATGTCAAGGGTGTGTGAGAAGGTACCCACTCTGGAAGTGGGTGTGACTGAATAGAGATTTAGTCCTCTATTATTATTGAAACTGTGAAACTGTGGTGATTGAGCATCATCAGTCTAAAAACATTGTGAAATAAGGATTAAATATATTGTTCCAAATCTTATTTGGCTATGCAGTTCACTTCTGTTGTAAACACACTTCAGATCGGTTTCTCTCCTTCTTGATATTACTACAGCTTTGTGCAAATAAGTTGGGGAAAAACTTTTTTCAGTCCAAATGCAGCATCAGAAGGGGAGTTAATTCATAACTTCAATACATATTGGGTTGAACAATTCTTGATTAAATTATTGTTCTTGAAGAACAACAATAGCACTGGACAGTTAATGCTAAGTCAGAGTGGTTTCCTTCCTTTTTACCTCCTGACATCTCTTCTAGCACCTCAAGCAAGCAGAACATTAGGTTAAGTGAGAGTTCTTACAGGTTTTACACAATCAAGTTAATCCATGCTAAATTTACCACAAACAGCAAAGCTAAATATATAGTCAGAATGTAGCTCAAACTATTAACATTACTGTTGAGCACTAAATACACTGATTTCCAAAGAGGCAATACAGATTAAAAAATAATGAACAACATTAAAGTTGCAGTCCATATTCATTTGTTTCTAAACTAAAAGCAAAAGCATTTCTAAATGGAGAAGGGACAGAATATTGTGTTTAATGGTACCAGTGTGCTGAAACGACCATCCCCGCTAAGCTTAATATATTCATTTAAAAACTGGGGTGTCGGGTCGCTTTTCTCACTGAGCGCGCTCTCTCTCTGCCTGAATATAACCTGGAATCAGAATAATCTGCTCTAAAAGAAGACTATATATAAATATATATAAATCCAACAACTCTCATATAACTCAGCCAATTAAAATCAAAACATTTTATCTGCTGGATAAGCTGACCAAAAAACACATTTGTAGCATAGTTAGAAACAAAGCATTACCAGCATGACCAAGCTGGTCAACCAGCATTATCAGTATGGCCAAGCATGACCAAAATCAAATGCAACATAAACTATGCTGTACTAAAACCATACATAACTGCAAAAGCTGAACCTGAGCTGGATTTTTTTAAACTTTAGCCACTGTATGGATTTTGTTTAGTTTGTTTAGCTCTCTTGATTAACTGTACTGTAATAAAGAGTGATTGGATAAATAGATTTGATTGTAATTGCACTGTAAGTACAGAATATAGCAAGGCTTTTGCATATCCCTACACTGATATAGTACATAATGTACAGACTGCTTACACAAAGGTTAGACATTACCTGAATGATACTGGACAGATTTAATCTGTCTCTAGTACATATATAATGGGAAATGAGAACAGTGTAAAATTTTTGCTATTTGCACTCTCTATTTAAGCATATTATGTTTGCATTTCTCATTTTTAATGTTTGTTAAAAACAGCAACAAAGTAGTACCCTGATGTGATAATTAGGGTTGGGCAACATGGCACAATATGTCATGGAATAATATTGTTCACAACATTCAAAATTGTTGGCGAAAATGTTGGCGATCTAGTATTGCTACCTTGATAAAAAAAATCCAGCTCAAGCCCAGCTTTAATTGGCGGCGGGTCTTAATTGGTGTAAGGTTAAAAAGCTGATCATCCAGAGGACAACACAATAAATATTATACTGTAAGCAAGATGATAACCAGCTCTTCACCAGCATATTATACTGTATGTTGCATTTGATTTTGGTAAAGCTTAGTAATGCAAGTCATGCTGACTGTAATTTGTGTTCCTGCTAATCATGGTGGTCAACTGGCACAGTCAAGCTTGTTCTTACAGAACTTGTTGCTTTGTTTTGCCAGACTGCAAATCATGCTTGTACACCAGCTAAACCATCAATCAAAGACAGACTCTATGTTATTACATACACTAGCTTATCTAGTTTGACAAGCTAGAGCTGGCAAAGCTGTTTTATGAGAAAGATTGTTTCAGTTGGTTCTGAATAGAGATGAGTAATACAGGTCTAGAAAATACAAATCCAACTGCCTGGGAAATGGATTATTTAAATCATAAATGAAATCACTATTGTATTTCACACTCCTCCTTCAAACAGGAGTGTTTTTGGAAAGCCTTTAATACTTCTAAAAGCACCTGAGCATCTAACCCAATGGATGATTGGGTTTATGTTATCTGAAATACCTATAGACTACAAAACTGCAACAAACAATTTTAAACCTATTTTCATTCAATGCTAAATACACTGCCTGGCCCAAAAAAAGCTGCCACAAAAAAAGGGTCATATTTTGTTTGACCGCCTTTAGCTTAGATTGCGGCACGCATTCATCTCAAAGATTCTCAATGAGGTTAAGGTCTGGACTCTGGTGAAAAATCCATGTGTGAAAATGATGATCTCATGCTCCCTATATCACTTTTTCACAATTCCAACACCATGAATCCTGGTACTGTCATCTTGGAATATGCCCGTGCCACCAGGGAAGAAAAAAAATCCATTGATGGAATAATCTAGTCATATATATTCAGTATATTCAGGTAGTCAGCTGACCTCATTCTTTCAGCACATACTGTTGCTGAACCTAGACCTGACCAGCTGCACTAACCCCACATCATTTGCCTAAACCTAGGTGGAGCCTTTTTTTGGCCAGGCAGTGTAGTACAAAACATAAAACAAACACTAAAAATGAGAAATGCAAACTCTGGTAAAGCAGACATGTCAAGGGTGTGTGAGAAGGTACCCACTCTGGAAGTGGGTGTGACTGAATAGAGATTTAGTCCTCTATTATTATTGAAACTGTGAAACTGTGGTGATTGAGCATCATCAGTCTAAAAACATTGTGAAATAAGGATTAAATATATTGTTCCAAATCTTATTTGGCTATGCAGTTCACTTCTGTTGTAAACACACTTCAGATCGGTTTCTCTCCTTCTTGATATTACTACAGCTTTGTGCAAATAAGTTGGGGAAAAACTTTTTTCAGTCCAAATGCAGCATCAGAAGGGGAGTTAATTCATAACTTCAATACATATTGGGTTGAACAATTCTTGATTAAATTATTGTTCTTGAAGAACAACAATAGCACTGGACAGTTAATGCTAAGTCAGAGTGGTTTCCTTCCTTTTTACCTCCTGACATCTCTTCTAGCACCTCAAGCAAGCAGAACATTAGGTTAAGTGAGAGTTCTTACAGGTTTTACACAATCAAGTTAATCCATGCTAAATTTACCACAAACAGCAAAGCTAAATATATAGTCAGAATGTAGCTCAAACTATTAACATTACTGTTGAGCACTAAATACACTGATTTCCAAAGAGGCAATACAGATTAAAAAATAATGAACAACATTAAAGTTGCAGTCCATATTCATTTGTTTCTAAACTAAAAGCAAAAGCATTTCTAAATGGAGAAGGGACAGAATATTGTGTTTAATGGTACCAGTGTGCTGAAACGACCATCCCCGCTAAGCTTAATATATTCATTTAAAAACTGGGGTGTCGGGTCGCTTTTCTCACTGAGCGCGCTCTCTCTCTGCCTGAATATAACCTGGAATCAGAATAATCTGCTCTAAAAGAAGACTATATATAAATATATATAAATCCAACAACTCTCATATAACTCAGCCAATTTAAATCAAAACATTTTATCTGCTGGATAAGCTGACCAAAAAACACATTTGTAGCATAGTTAGAAACAAAGCATTACCAGCATGACCAAGCTGGTCAACCAGCATTATCAGTATGGCCAAGCATGACCAAAATCAAATGCAACATAAACTATGCTGTACTAAAACCATACATAACTGCAAAAGCTGAACCTGAGCTGGATTTTTTTAAACTTTAGCCACTGTATGGATTTTGTTTAGTTTGTTTAGCTCTCTTGATTAACTGTACTGTAATAAAGAGTGATTGGATAAATAGATTTGATTGTAATTGCACTGTAAGTACAGAATATAGCAAGGCTTTTGCATATCCCTACACTGATATAGTACATAATGTACAGACTGCTTACACAAAGGTTAGACATTAGTATGAATGTTTACAATGACAATGTTATACCACTGATACAGTAGATGTCAGTGAAAAGTATTTCTCAGTTACAAAAATGTAAATTATCAAAATATATGCCTGAATGCATTTGTTTTATAACTTTAATAACTAATTATAATTACCAAAAGTGCGACTTTTTAAGTGAAAATGTGGAACTGAGCGAGGTTTTTGGGTTCTTACTGTGGAGGTATCGGGGTAGGGCACATGTCTGGCAGTCTGTAGGTCCCGGACCTTCACATGACTGGCAATGGCGATGGCATGCCTGGCACGTGAACTGGTTGTCACGGAGAAAGGTTCTGGGTGGGCAGTCTGAGTCCCCAGTCACACCACACATCATGGTGTTGGGGTCCAGCACCAAGCCCTTCTCACACTGTGAGCACTGGGTGGGCTCCGGTCCCACACACCGAGCACATGTCTGGTGACATTCTGTGGGATAAAAGGAGAGAGAGAAAAACAACAACAAGCAGGTAAATGTTTCAAACTCTTAATATGTTCACTTTTGTTTTAATCAGATTTAGAAAGGCTTCTCACATATGTTGACAGATTCAATGATATGCATTTAAAGGGTAGATTACAGGCCATAGTCACTAGTGCTACTGAGATACTGAGACAAATACATGGATTTTCTATCCACATCAACTTAGAGAATCCAAATGTCTGCATGAACTTTAAATGCTTATTTAGGTAATAATAAGATTTCTACATTGCAGACATATTTTTACAGACGCAGGCATTCTTAGAGCCTACTCTATATCGCTGCAAAACTGGAGACAAGCCTCTTCTAAACAAGCATCTATATTTTTGATTACATTTGAGTGATTGCACAGACTAATAAAAAATAAAGAAATTAGATTTAGCATATTCATGTCCTGAGAAATCTGATTACTGAGCTAAAATCTTTATCTCCTTTTTCAAACTTCCTATTTACATTTCTAGTCCTCAATTTAATCTAAAAATCAGACCAAATAAATAATAAGATAACTGCAGAAATCCTATTATAATTAAATTAAATAGCAATATACACACAGTAAATGTGCCAGTGTTAGATCAACACTCTTAGAGGTTAATTAACACCATTAATTAATAATTTACAACATTGGGTGTGACACCAACAGTGCTGATTTAACATCTAAAATGGTAATACTGCCAATTTTCAGTATACTAAATATTTAATGCTGCATTTAGTTTGTAATATTCTGATGATATTTACAACAAGGTTTAATGAAGATAATAATCTATAGTCATTACATTATTAGAAGTGGGGGAGTGGTTAATGCATTACATGACCCTGCTGTAATGGGTGTTTGTTGGTGCTGTTTGTTAATTGATTTTTATGTCTGCTCTTTCTTACTAAACAATGTTGAAAAACCTCACTTAAAATAATTTTCTATAGCTGGTGATTGTGCTCAAACTACTCAAATATTCCCATATAAATCATCAACTTAGTGTGAGTGTGTTTTGTTTAAAGCTATATTTTATTTTTCAGAATTAACTCCCTTTTTAAGATTTCTGATCCAGCATTATCCGCAGATGTCAGCCTGATATTGATACACACTATTTCAAATATGCTCTCTAATGCACTGTAATTTTTTAACTGTTCCAAGACAGCCCATAAATCTCCACCTGATTCACAGTATTGAGAACAGAATTGAGAACACCTATATATATAATCAAAAATCACTCAAGAGCCAGATCTAAGGGTAAAGCAAAAATGTAATTTATATTTGTACAGCAACTAACAACTAGGCCAGTTCAACAGTGCAGTTGTCAGATGTAATATATGAATTTATAACATTTAAAACTAGTGTTTAGTCATAGGACAGTTTTCAGGAGGTGCTCAATCACACTTAAATACACACTCAGATTTGATAATATTTGTGAAGGGAGGCCACTTTAAGAGGCCTGGTGTGTGTTATGTGGACCATGACCTCACCCTGACATTCCATGCTGGAGGTCTGGTAATAGGTGCCTGCAGGGCAGTCATCTGAGCATCTGCCCTCATACAGCTTGGGGGCAAGAGAAGAGCAGGTCTCACAGTCATCTGGGAGAGGGCCAGAGCATGTGGCACATGATACATGGCAGTTGACGCACAGGCCCTGGTCCAAGTCCTCAAAGTAACCCTCTGGACAGCTGGCTTTACACTTGCCGTTCAAGAGGAGGTAGAGAAAACTACACTCTGAAAAATAACCACAGCCACAAATCAAATACACACATATAAATGTGAGATAAATACCACCTGACTGGAGTGCAATTAAGAAGTGCATGGCATTTTAATTGTTTTTTGATAGTCAGTCAATAAATGAACAAATCAAGATAAAATTACATCTTTTTTTGTCTGTATAACTGAAGGTGTGGTGACTCACTGGAGCATGTGTTGTTATCTGTACAGACGTCACAGTGAGGGCCACAGCGTCGGCAGGTTCCATCATCAGCAGCGTAGCTCCTGAGGGAGCAGTTGCGTCTACAGATTCCATTTTCCAAATAGAGACCTTCTGCACATGCCAAGCACTGTGACCTGCTCCCATCACAAGTCAAGCAGAGGTCATCACAGGGCTCGCATGTTGCCTCCTCTGTCTCAAAATAACCACTGGAAACATGGACACACACCACACACAGCATTTAAAAAAATGAGATTGCTATGGAAAACATGCAAACAAAATAAAGTTTATGCTCTATATTTCTGTCTTATATAGAGCTGCTATATTTAATGGTGCTGTATATGATATGATTTATGCAGTCATGTGGTTTGAGGTGTGTTTGTTTTGCTGTCGAGTTCAAGAATCAGTCGTTCATATATATATATATATATATATATATATATACATATGAATAAAATAGGAGACCAATTCAGTTTCTGAATCAGTTTCTCAGATTTTGCTATTTATAGGTATATGTTTGAGTTAAATGAACATTGTAGTTTTATTCTGTAAACAACGGACAACATTTCTCCCAAATTCCAAATATAATTATTGTCATTTAGAGCATTTATTTGCAGAAAATGATAAATGGCTGATATAACAAAAAAGAAAAAAAATACAGAGTTTTTAGTCCTCAAATAATGCAAAGAAAACAAGTTCATATTCTTAAAGTTTTAACAGGTCAGAAATCAATATTTAGTGGAATAACCCTGGTTTTAATCACAGTTTTCATGCATTTTGGCATGTTCTCCTCCACCAGTCTTACACGCTGCTTTTGGATAATTTTATGCCATTCCTGGTGCAAAAAGTCAAGCAGTTCAGCTTGGTGTGTAGGCTTGTGATCAGCTTCCTCTTGATTACATTCTACAGGTTTTCAATTTGGTAAAAAAAAAAAAAAAAAAGAATCATTTTTAAATGGTCTCTTATTATTATCCAAAGCTGTATGTATATATATATATATATATATATATATATATATATATATATATATATATATATATATATATATATATACACACAGCAAAATCGAAAATGAACATCTTACACGAAAAGCAAACTTCCTAATACAAAATAAAGGTAATCAAATCCCACAAGCTTTAACTCTGATACATTTTTAATCACAATAATTTCAGTAGCATTGACTCACTCTGGGCATTCTGACCAGCAGTTGCCTTGGAAGAGAAAGAGCTGATAGCTGCCAGTCTTACAGCTCACGCACTGATCTCCACTCTCACACACCTCACAGTTATCTGAGCACCTCTCACATAGCTGACTGGAGCTGTTTCCATAGAACCCTAATGGACAGCTCTGTACACAGATTGCATCCTGCTGCTCCAACATGTAGCCTGTAGGAGAGAACAAGTAGTTTCAATAGTAAAAAGAGGAGAATACAAGGAAATACTGTGAGACACTGCTTAATTGTAGTAAGTCCACTACTCTGTATGTTGTAGTGCTTTCCTTTCTTTCAGAGACCTAGTTCACATCAGGAATGGGTGTGGGTGGGTTTATGGCTGCTTGCACTAATGCTAAACTAGCATGCTACCTATCCAGCCAGGCGCTACTTTATTCCACACTTAAGTTCTGTCCAAATTGTCCAAGTATTTGTGCAAAGATGCATCATATAAAATAGGAAAAGGAAAATAATATTCAGTGACTACAGGCATCTGTGTCATGTTCAGAACCGCACTGCCAGGGATATGAACAAAGTACAGTGGGAATTTAAAGTTCACAGAGCAGAATGTGGGAACCTCGGACCCCCCTTGTATTTTGTGATTGGTCAAAAGAATTTATTCAGCCAATTGATAAAGAGAATGTCGCTTCACAAAGTCATAATTTATTTACATGAAGTTGCTTGTCACTTGTATCTCTTACTTTGGCACTTGCTGCTTTTCACCGAATTGAGGCTACAAATTGTTTCCTCTTATTGAAATTGAATGGCCGCTTGTCACTCTGTCACTTGCTAGTGTGAACACAGGGTTAAAAGCAGGGGAAACTCTCAAACTAACAGGGCAGTGCAACACCTGTACCAAAAATTATGCTATGTTTAGACTGCCAGCCCAAATCTGATTTTTGGCATATCCAAATTGATTTGTCATAGTCTGAACAGTAAAAAAAAAAACAGAAATTCAGATTTTTATATATCTGATCCACATCAAATTTAAAGGTGCTTTGAAGTGCAATTGCAATTTGATTTGTACAAATTATCACTAACAAATACACGTTTAGACAGCTATCTCAACAGATCTTAACTAAGAAACACATTCAATTTGCCTGCAATCTGAACATAAACCTGACAGCAGGATATCTTGCTTAAATAACACTTATACACAGCCTTAGTAGGCTAGGCTTCACTGACACTTAAACACAGATACACACTGTTCACATCATTATGAAAAGCAGAATGTAGAAATGAGTAATACAGTGAGAAAGCTAAATACCATTATTGTAATAAATCAACAACAACATGTCCTTGAGTGTACTGTGAGTATTTAAAAAACACTGACATTTTATGAAACGCATGTCTTATAAACTATTCTACAGCTCAGCATGGTTCTGTTTAAGGGTTGTAAATAGAATTGTAAAATGGGCCAGTTTACACCCATATGGATATACTTTGATCGGACTGTTAACAGTTGTCATTAAGATGTGTCTCCAGTGTCAGCAGACAAAACTCGATTTACCAGTGTGTTTCCATTTTATTTCCTGTTATCTACTGATAAGCACATACGCAAGCATGCAAACACACTCCCACAACGAGAAAGAGAGAGAGAAAGAGAGAGAGAGAGAGAGAGAGAGAGAGAAGAGAAAAAGTTGGAGAGAGAAGCCAAAATCCATAGTAATTGTAATTGTTTTTTACTTCCAGACAGCTGAAATTTAATTGTGATCACATCACCAAAAACGCAGGTTAAAAGCAGGCATAAACAGGACAACTGCGTTTTAGTCTCACCAACCATAGTCATACGAACAAAGTCATACTAACAATCTGCACATTACAAAATAACTTTCAATACAAGAAAAAGAACATTCTAGACTGCATTTTATTCGTCTTATGTGATAACTGGATTTGCAACTTTTAGCAGCCAACTTTTAGTAACCACATTCTTTCTATACAGTAAACAGTAAAAACTGCCTGTAAGTCTGGTTGGCTTTGTCATATTTTCCACCCTTGGAAGAAAGCGAAACTTGTCTTTTACCAGGAGCACAGCTGTAGCAGTTCTGTGTTTTTGGACCATAGCATGCCTTGCAGGACACATCACAGTAACGGCAGTCTCGAGTCACACCTTCAAAAAAATAAAACAAGAAAGACTTGTGGATCCCTGTGCATGTATCAGTTCATCATTATTTACATGTTATATAACAAGTGACACAAAAGTAATTCTATAACAGATGTAATGCAGTATTCAAACATGTCCAGCAGAGGTCAGGCTACTATCTGCACATTAAAATCCAAGCCTGTGTTCAGTAAAGCTGTGCACTGATCGTATATCACATTAATGATCCTGTAGTGAAGCACAGCAGAGATTGATTACTCCTTCATAATCTTCAAGTGTTTAAGAACATTAATATTGTATAAAAAGAAGTGTGTAATGAAATATAGTGTTTATAAACTTCTAAGATGTTAGGATCAGACCTAGTGCTGGGTAATTATTCAAACTGTTCAATATGAAAGCTGCTTGTAATTTTAAGGGAGCTGCTTGCTATTCTTAAATTAAAAAAAACTTTTTTTACAGGTTTCATTGTGTTTGTGTGTTTTTTACTCGCTTAAAAATAAGTATAAAAGTTTTGAAGTAGTTTCATAGCTCTAATTGGGTTTATGTTACTATTTTTGCACGTCTACACAAGAAATCTACAAAACTGTCTTTTCCAGTTATGTTAAAGCTAAAAAAACACTCATATATTTGAAGTATATTAAGAATATATTTTTTACAATATCAACCAGCTCTAATAAAACCCTTTGTATTTAATGATTAGATGTTGTTTTCACACTTACTGTCAAAGTACTGGCCTTCAGGGCAATTGATGATGGGGCACTTTCCATATATGGGGCGATTCCAGCCACTGCATCTGTCACAGTCTCTCACTCCTGGGCCGTGGCAGGTTAGACAAGAAGAGTGACAAGGCTGACAGCGCCACCCTCTGGCATCTCCGAATGTGTCCTGTGGACACTCTTTCACACAGGCACCATCTGACAACAGAGCAAAGAAAGCATGTCTGAATTAATAAAATCTATTTACAGGTGCAATTAAAGGTTGAATTCAATATTTTTTTTCCAGAAATAAGGGGGAAATTGTGTGCTTTAGTTTTTTGTCACAATCATTCCTATATGTTTATGTCCAAACTCATGTTTAAATGTCAAAATGTTAGAGTAAGAGTGACTGTCAAGACTTTCATTGTGCTTCCACATTTGCATTTAGCTACTTTGCATTCAATCACTATGGACACGAATTTCACAGTCAAATGAGAGAAGCAAATCTTGTGCACATTCTTCAGCCAACAACGCACTTAATGCAAGAGTTCAGTAAACATATAATCTATTATTTTTTTCCTTTAGTCCTGCTGCAGTCACCAAACCAATGTTTTTGGAGTCTTTTTTTAGACATTTCATTACAAAAAAGTTAATATGATTCCTAACATTGAATGTGTTTACATATGATCAATAATCCAATAACTACAGACAATTCAGGGTCTGTTTACATGCAATGGAAAGATTATGGGTAAATTCCAGGTATACATGAGTTAGGCAATAACTGAACTTCTACAGCTTCTACAGTCATACAGAAGCATGTGACATACATTTAAAACAAGTATTTGCCTTTTCCAGGTTTATACTATTTAAACTGGCAAAGACAACTTGAACAAGATGATAGATTTGTTTATACATTTCATTTGTTGAAAAAAAAAGAAATACCCAAAGTCAGCAGGCTCTTTGTGAAAAAAGTCTCCCTTCTGTTTTCCTTACTTAACCATTAAAATCTGTAGACAATTAGATAAATTAAACCAGACACAAGAGCATGAGACCTTAATTTTGGTGTAAAAGGCTGATTATTATACCAAGGTTTAAATCGCTGCTGTTGCTGCCAAAGGAAGCACAACCATAACAAATTGATTTTAGCAAAAGAAAAACAGTTACTGGAAAAAAATCTATTAATTAAATGTTTGTTTATAAACATATATGTTTGTTTCTTTATGCTATCCATATCTTGCCTGTCTAGCTGTATATTGCCAAAAAACTCAGAATATGCTGTACACACTGTGGAGGAAGTGGCCAGGCTGGCAGGCCAGGCAGAGCGTTTCACTCCTGCAGTCTGAGCATGGATCTGGGCAGCTCATACATAGGCCCCTGCCGCGCTCCTCATAGCTCCTCTGGGGGCAGTGTCGGCGACACTGATGCCTGTAGCTGAACAGAGAGAAAGAATAACGAGTCTGTAAAATAACACAGTTAAAGATTTTCTACTCTGAAGCTTAACCTTAAAAGTTACACATTAAATCAAACAGAAAAGTCAGAAGTGCAGATGCAAACCTGTAGATGCAATAGTAAATATGGTTTATTAACTAACTATGCAATTAATAATTATAATTATGTGACTCAAACGTAAATGTAAAGTACAAGAATCGCTAATTACTACATTTACAATTATTAATATCTATTGAGTCCTGTTATACAGCTATCTTTATTCATTTAAGTTAAGTCAAGTAGATTTATTCTCAATACTGCATTTGTACAGAACATACAGAGGAT
The DNA here is from genome assembly GCF_023375975.1 of Astyanax mexicanus. Taxonomy (NCBI): domain Eukaryota; kingdom Metazoa; phylum Chordata; class Actinopteri; order Characiformes; family Acestrorhamphidae; genus Astyanax; species Astyanax mexicanus. Next base: position 57,156,032 of record NC_064409.1, read on the forward strand.
TGAAATTGCTGTATGTCCAGTTACATTGCTTAACTTAAAAATAAACCAGCCAATTAGAGCAGAGCTTATCTTTATATGATAAAATGAAAATCAGCATGTTTTATAAAACATGTGAATGGTGGTAAACAGTATTTTTCTAAATCTCCCAAAATGTTCAGACACTAAGATCTCAAGCAGAAGCCCTGCTTCTGTCATATATTAAATGTATATATTATAATATATATAATAATATAATATATATTATATATATTCTTATATATATTATATTATTCTTATATATATTATATATATTATATCATATATTATAGTCATAGCTGGTGAAAATGTTGTTAAACAGTAAAATGTGACCGAAATAGGAGAATATGGTGTTATTAATACTAAAGAGCAAGAAACATCATCTCTGAACTCCTCTGAACCTTGTCACCACAGGAACACAAACTCGGCAAAAGACTGGTTAAGAGCTAAAACTAGCCTAGTGAAACTTATCATCTCTTCCCCACTAAAAACCAATCTGGGCTACCTCAGATGACTACTACAAGGAGCTAGTAAGCATGACACACAGGCCTAAAAGATTAAACTTTTGCAGAATTCAGTATTCCTAACACACACTAGCCTTTAGTCTTTACTGGAATGTCCAAACACATTAATTGTGCTCCTGTTAGCTGTACTGAAGAACCGTAAAGATGTTTAAGGGAGTATGTAAACCAGTGAGCGCCCTGTTAAATAGTACAGGCAGAAGTTTAATAATGGTGGTCTGACAATCCTTTACTGGTGTTTTATGGCAATTTATTGAGACAAATATAGACACAGCTCTGGAAAAAAATAGTTACCTTGATTTTACCAAATTGAAAATCTCTGGAATATAATCAAGATGAAGATGGATGATCACAAGCCATCAAACCAAGCTGAACTGCTTGAATTTTTGGACCACGAGTGGCATAAAGTTATCCAAAAGCAGTGTGGAAGACTGGTGGAGGTGGAGAACATGCCAGGATGCATAAAAAACTGTGCATAAAAAACAGGGTTATTCCACCAAATATGAACATGTTTTCTTTGCATTATTTGAGGTCTGAAAGCTTTTTTGTTATTTTAGCCATTTCTCATTTTCTGAAAATAAATGCTCTAAATGACAATATTTTTATTTGGGATTTGGGAGAAATGTTGTCCGTAGTTTATAGAATAAAACAACAATGTTAATTTTACTCAAATATATACATATAAATAGCAAAATCAGAGAAACTTACTCAGAAACGTTTTCCAGAGCTGTATATGATAATAAACTGTATAACACTACTACTGTTCTACTGGATTCTGAATTCAGGGGTGGTAAGTTTCTCCCCTCATTCTGAGTGAGAAATATATCATTTCTGGAGGCATTTGAGTTTGAGTTGCAGATTCCTACATTGAACTGAAATGGAATGCAGCATAAATATACGTCAAACAACTCATAATAAAGTTTTTGGCACATTTAAAGCTTGCCTTACTGCGCAGCACAAAGAGGCTGTTGAGACACCCGAGGCAGGCAACCTCTTACACTCTGCCAAGCCGAAGAAAGCTAGGTGAATAGTAACCAGACACGTCCCTTCATTTTCCAGAACAGAGAATAGAGCAATAGCTCAAAGGTACAGTGCACCTGCTGCACTTGCCACACCCCCATTCATCCATCACAACTTTAGAGGTCAAACATGAAGGTAATCCTCAGTCTCAAACTTGTGCAGATCTGTCATAAAAAAGTTGAAGAGAGGACAGCATTTAAGAAGAGGCAGCATTTGTTTGCATGCAGGAAGAAAGATCCCAGTCATCCAATGAAATAGTTCACACAATCAACAGTCTCCTGGTATTGTGTTGCAAAATAGGTGAAAGGTCACTAAAGTCTGTGTATTGCCAGACAGCAGCCTTTGAGGATTGTATTACACTGATATCCCATTCAAAACAATGGTACAAGATGAGTTCACACTGATTTTAAAGGAGAAAAGACAGACTGACACGACGTAATGTCTACTCTGCTCATCTTCATCAGAAACCGAGCCATGCGGGGCTCTAGCCTACTAGGCACCTCCTGCTGTGTTGTGCTACTGGAATTAGTCGAGGAAGAGCAGCCGGGAGTACCACAACACATCCATCATAGCTGAACTAGACCAGGGTGTTCCACACACACAGACAGACATACACACACATACACTGTCCTCAATTCAGAGAACACCAGAGACTGCAAGGAATCCCTCAGTGCAAACACTCATCTGCTCATTGGCTGAGCAAGAGGGTGCATCAGCAGGTTTAGCCTATGGCACTAAGTCTTAGCGGCTCACATTTCTCAATCTACTAGAACTAGCCTTATCCTGTAAAATTACCACTATACACACTTTCATCATAACACCACAGAAACGGTCAAAAGTCTTGAGATACGGAAAGAAAGAAATACAGCTGCAAGACACACAAAAAAAGTCTCAGACAGCAGAGTTTGTCTCTGTTCCAATTAGTTGCTTCACTTTTAAACAAGCTGGGTTCGTGTGACAGTGGACAAAGCCTCCACCACAGCAACAGAGCAAGCACAAAGAAAGCATGCAGAATGTGCCGGCTCTGTGCCTCTCTGAGCATGCACTCATTACTGAAGACTCTCATCCACAGAGAGAGAGAGAGAGATAGAGAGAGAGAGAGAGAGAGAGAGAAAGAGAGAGAGATGCAGAAAAAATATATATTTGGTAAGTTTTAGTAGCAAGGCCTATCAAAATAATTATGTAATCGACGTATTATACAATATATGTACAGAACCTTAATTGCTTGAAAATGCACTCACACTGCTCGTTTAGTCCCTGTTAAGATGTGTTGACAATAGAAAAGAACACTCCAGGGTAGATGCACAAAAACATATTGCACCACATAATGAGCTGTGGACAATCTTAACACTGAATGCAATTAAATCCTCACAACAATGCTCTAAAATCTAGAAGAAAGCCATCCCTAGACATTTACTTCAGAAAAGCATGATTGGTAATCTCTTTTTAATACTCTTTTGGAAGAAACAATGAATGAGCCAGAGCCTGTCTGTCTGTATCTTTCAATCAGAAAGAAAGAAAGAAAGACAGATAAACACACAGACAGACAGGTAGGGAGGTACATAGACACATACACAGACAGGAAAGGCAACAGAAAGAGCACATTCCCAAAACAATCCAGGCACCTGCTCAGACTTGGTCCTGCCCTTGCTGCAGTCTCGAGTCCTCTGGGATGAATTTCTGCTACATGTTGGAACACCATTAATGGGATTTGATTCCATTCAGCCACAACAGCATTAGCGAGGTCAAATACTGAAACTGGATAATTAGTTCTGCAACTCATCCTAAATGTATTCAACTTGGCTCCTGTAGTTCAAAAACAAGTTTCCACTGCTTCATAGTCCAATGTCAGTGAGCATAACACCAATTATCCAACATCTGACATTCAACACAAACCATTTATAGTGGTGTGTGTTTCTTTTTACAGGAAATAATTTTCAATGGAGATCAAATGATTGTGTGTGCATCTGTTATCACTTATAGCAACAACAGATTTGCCAGCAGAAAAAAGTATGGAGTTTGTACTCCGCCCTGGCTCTGTAAAAAGGAAACAAGAAGCACTACACTATTTCAGCCAATCAGTAATGCTAACAAGCATGAAAAGGGAGGGGACTGCTGCTCTATACCTGCTTGATAGGTGGGTAACATTGATTTAATTTTGCTACATAAGTCAGAGTACTGTTTTATTTCATTTGTGGATGTTTGTGACATAATCAAAAGTGGTTTGCTCAGGAGCAGAATCGTGGCAACAGCTTGCTAAATCACAGCATGCATGTATTTGGTAAACTGAGATACTGAAGGAGAAATAAAAGAATGGGGTGTTTGTTTTGCCGTTGACTTCAAATATCAACCAGAAACATACACAGCACCTTTACAAGACTAAGACAAATGGGTGCTTGTGTATCATAATTATATACATAACTCATGTGTACAAATAAAAGAAGTTTGTTTAACAGTGCTACACAGGAAATTTGGCAGTGTTAAATCAACACTGTTAGTGTTAAATCAACACTTATTAGTGTTAAATCAACACTTTTAGTGTTGATTTAACACTAACAGTGTTGATTTAACACTGCCAAATTTCCTGTGTACAGAAGAACCACTGTTGTGTTTTTTTATTTTGTGTAATAGAGACGACAAGAGGGTGAATAAACTTTTAAAGGTTTATATAACCTTTGATTAATGTAATTTTTTGCACAATCTGTTATGTACAAACATAAATCTTTGTTTTGTGGAACCAAATGTGTTTCCTCCATGGCACAATTTGAATGTGTAATCAGTAGGGGTGGGCGATATGGCCCTAAAATAATATCACGATATTTCATGGTATTTTTGCGGTAACGATACTCTTGACGATATAACAAAACACAATTTTTTTTTTCTTCAAGAATACACAACTGCACAATACTAACAATGCACTCTATATATCTCCATATATCAAGTGCTGCAGTAAAATTAATTATACTGGACAGATATAATCTGTCTCTATTAGACATATATTGGGAAATAAGAACAGTGTGAATTTTTCTTTTGCTATTAATAGCAAAAAAGTAGTACCCTGATGTGACAATTAGGGATGAGTGACACAGCACGATATTTTAGGGTTTATTATCGTTCACGATATTTAAAAAATTGGCGATATTATCGTGTACGATATAATATGGCGCACCCCAAGTAATCAGTTCTTCATAGCTCTTTTAAACATGGATCTACTGTTTTGCTGGTACAATTGACATATGTCAACTTGTTCATATTGTGTATCGTGAAAATGTCTTGGATGCTTTAACTAAAGTGACCTTGTATGTTTGCCATACTGCCCATCTTTGTAGACATACAGCCTTATAGACAGAACTGGGAAAGGAGAAGACAAAAGCTCATAAGAGGCAGGTGAAAGCTTTACAGTGCAGGATTGGAGGGAATGGATCTCAGGTAACCAGGCATGACAGTGAGCTCAGGGAAACCTGATGCACACTACAGCGAGAGGCCACAACACAGGGGAAAAGCACACAATCACAGGTCTGTTCCCCTCATGCTAGACGAGGGACATAGTCTGAGTACACCATTCAGAGGATTAAAGTTAACCACATAAACACCCAGTGTACTATACACATGAGCCCTTTATAACAGGTGAAGTAAAAGCAATCAGTATACTCACAGGAAGTAGCCGTCCGCACAGCTGGTACAGTATTCCGGGTCATCTAGTGCAAAAAAACAAAGATAAGTAAACTCTAGCAAGTAAACAATCAGAAACACCGATTCAAAATTCTTAGGAATTAAATTAGAGTATTTATATAGAGACACAATTCTATAAGCAACGCACAAGCAACACTTCGATATATTTAAAGTTTTTTTAACAAGATGAACTTCAAACAATATTGGAAAATGATGGCATTAGTTTATAGCCATCATGAAACGGATGCTTTTAACTAGGCATCTGCATTAAAGGTCACAATACTTGAGAATAATACTTTTTCAGGGGTGCTTATTACTGGTCCTGGAGATCTACCACCCTCCAGAGTTTATTAAGACCTTTAGAGACATAACAATATTCTGTTACATCTAAACCATCCAGGACCAGGAACGAACATTCTCCACTTATACTTTGTGCTACAATTTATAAAAAGACCAGACATCTATGTCTATACTACTAAAGGCTATATTACTATAATCTACTTTTTTTACTGAAGCATTGCTAACATTCTTAATAAATGTGTCTCTACTGCTTTTTAACCTTGTTATTAAATGCTTATGCTTTACTTGTGAAGTTTCTTTGAAGGCAGGCATCAAAAAAGTATTACTTTCGTAAATTATATCCTGAACACAAAGGCTGTATATATATATTTACCAGCAGAGCAGGTCTTGCACCCAGCCTCACAGTCAATGCACTCTCCTGAGTCTGGATCCTGAACCCGGCCTACAATACAAGGAGAAATATGAATTGTCAAGAAACATAATGCATGGTATGAGCAGACAATATATACTAGTAATTAGTAACTAAACAAAATAAAACGGAAACAAACCACCAGTTTACACCAACGTGCACCACTAGAATTGTGTATTTATAGTTAACTATGTTATAAAATATTAAAGATTGATACTATAACTCAGATAAACACTGTATTAGTGTGGTGAGCAGAAAAAAAATATTTCAGAAAGAACAACACCTTGAGGAGGATGGGCTACAACTGAAGACAACTACATTGGGTCCCACTTCTGTGGTCATAGGCTTACCAAAACTAGACAGTTATATAGTAGAAAAATGTAGCTTGACCTGATGAATATGAATATGTATTTCTGATGAGGAACACTGATGATCAAAATTCAACATTCTAGCACTAAGTGGACTAAATGCATAGACCCAGCCTGCATCGTCTCAACGGTCCAGGCTGATGAAAGTGGGTGTAACAGTGTGGGAATGGTTTCTTGACTCACCTTGGGGAGCCAACGCTTAAATGTCACAGCTTATCTGAGGATTGTTGCTCACCATGTCTCTCAACCATGTTGATCCCTTATTATTCCATCATATTAATTTACCCATCTTTTACCGGCTAATTACAGCATGTTTTGTAAACACATAAATTAGTTTTTAGTAAAAGTATTAGTAAAGCTTTCTATTAAATTGTTTCAGATGAGAAAATACCATACAGACACCAAATGTATGATGGTTTAGTTTGATAGCTCATGCATTCTGGAACAATTAAGATCTTATTAAATGATTATAAAAATAATAATGGTCAATTTATCCGCTTCAAGTTGTGATCACCATTTCTAAAATAAGAGACATTAGCCGTGTGTTTCCTCCTCTGAGCCATCTAGTCTGCTTTCCTGTTCACTTACCTGATCCACACAGCTCAGTCAGACAGAGTCCACTCTGGAGCTTATATCCTTCCCTGCACTTGGCACAGACACGGCCGTCTGCACAGATCTCGCAGTTGTGTATGCAGGGTCGGCAGGTGTACTGCACTCGATCTGGGTAAAATTCCCTTGGGCAGTGGGCTCTACAGTGGCCCTGGAAGAGGAAACGCTCCCGCCCATCATCATCTAAAAAAGTAAACAACAGCTGGTAAATGTTTCATATTGCACACTACTGCTTCGCACCTACTTCAATGTCCAGAGCTAATACCAGAAAGTACCAACCTACACTGATCTGAGAAAACTTTCACCAAAAACTAAAATAAATACTCAAAACATACTCAGTTAAAGTAGAATTATAAACCAGTTACCGTCAAATGACCTTGTTTTGCAGTGTCTAATGCAAAATACACTTTAGCATGAGAACCAAATGGGTACTTTGGAGCAAAGCCATGAAAGAAGGTCATTTGGCACCATAAGTGAATTGTTTGTTAAAGTACCATTTAAACTAAAATATGAGTGTCGTATATTATAACTCCAAATCAGTAAAAGTTGGGACAGTAATCAAAATGCAAATAAAAAGAAAAACGTTTTTTGTGGATACACCTAATATCTCCAAACTGAAAATATTTGGCAACAGAAAACATTTTCAGTGTTTGGCTGAATAAGAGAAAAGATCTAATAACTTGAACTAGATTTCAGTGATCCCTCTAACATTAGGAATGTTTTAGCAGCGGCAGCAGGCCCACACACCTTTCCCTTCTCCTACCCCTGGCTATCAGCAGTGCTGTGTGTCAGAGTGCTGCTGTATATAATATAGGAGAGAGCCACCAAAGAGAGCAGAGAAACAGCAGATTTAAGTTTAATTTTTTTAATCTACTAGTTTTCCAGCTATAAAATATGAGCTGTAGAGGGTTAGGATAGTAATGCTAGCTAAGGTGACTTTTTCCATTTTTTTATACTGTCCCAACTCCCAACCTCTACATAATATTATGATGCAATAATTAAAAGTATATAAAACATCAATATCTTTCACAGCTTCGGAAACTTTTTTTTTTTACAATAGTCTGTTAGACTTGTGTCAAAGTGCATCTTCTTCCCATGGCCTGAGCAGTTTCAAGGCTGAATGGACCCTGCTGGGTTTGCGGATAAACAAATTACAACACAGGATCAAGTGTGTGTGATCATTAAAAGGTTCATTAGCATTAGGCACTGTAAGAGCAGCCATAGCCAAGTGAGAGAGAGTTCACAACTAGAAATATGCAGAATTAGCACGAACACATCACACTTCCAAAAAACTGATATTTGCCTACAAATTAAGTACTTATTACAAAATTCTAATCACACAGTAAAACAAAGGTAATCAAGTAATAATCACAATCCTAATGCTGTCAACTGTGTTTGCCAGTCATGGAGTTCTCCATAAATAGCAACAGTGGGGGTGCTCTGAGTGACAGGGATTGCCAGGACCAGAAGATAAGTAAACAAGGGCAATCAAGAGCGATGGAGAATAAGTGGTGGTGCTGTGGTCTTGTTTAGCATACTTGATGGATGTGAGGCCACCTGCAGCGAATGCATCCGGCAGCCAGGAACGCCTTGGAGTTACACACTGTCACTCTCAATTGAAAGTGTGACACGACTGCAGTTATTAAAGCCTTTGCAGGGAAAAAGACTAGGCTAATGAGGAGCTTTGGCTAGTACTTCTCTTTGATCATTATTAGTAGGCCTGTCATGATAACCAATATTTATTAGTTACCTTACTGTCAGCTCAGTGGCCAGTGTCCAATCAGAGTCATACTTAAATTTAAAGATTGAAGTCAAATGGTTTAAGTACAAAAAAGAACTGTCAAAAGATGCTGTAAACTGGGTATTTCTGGTTGGTTTACTATTCTCAGTCCAGCAGTGAATGTAGGGTATTTAAAAACTCCAGCAGCACTGCTTTATCTCATCCACTTGTATCCGCATAGCACACAATGACACACCACATCCATATCAGATCACATATCAGTGCTCAGGATGCTCACCCACCACCCAAATAACAATACCTGCTCTGTGGAGCTCCTGTGGGGTCCTGACCATTGAATAACAAGATGAAAGAAGAATAATAAAGTAATCAGATAAAAGACATACAAACAACAGTCTGTAATTATAGAATTACAAAGTGTTCCAGGATGACCAGTGGAGCTGAACAAATGGACAATGAGGGGGTCATAATATTCTGTCTGGACTGTGTATACATAACCGGCACCACTTTAAAATGGTTTATGAAGTGTATTATTGAGTATTAATTAAATTAAAATTAGTAACTAACTTATTAATGTCACGTCTTAGCCCTGTCTCATGTCTCTGTGTGTCGTGACCTGTGCTCCTCTGTGTCTCCCGTCTCAGTACTTTTCCACCTGTTTCTCATGTGTTGCTCCGCCCCTTCCCCAGGTGTTTCTAATTATAGTGTTTCCTGTTTCTTTAAATAGCCCTCGTCTACCACTTTGTCTCCGTCTGTCTTTGCACCTTCCTCTGTTGTTTTGTCATTCTCGTGTTTTCTAGCCTAGCCCTCGTTTTCTTAGCTTTAGCCCTTGTCCTTTGTTTATCTCTTGTTTAATGTTTCTAGTTTCTTGTTTATTTCCGTGTTCCCTAGTTCCTTGTATATACCCCTGCTTTGTGTTTATTAGTTTATTCCCTTGTTTATATTTCCCTGCCCTGTTTGGTTTGTTTATTATCGCTCGTTTGTTTTGGTTATTGGTTATTTGTGTTTCTTTGTTTAGTGTTACTCGTTCCTTGTTTCTTTGCTTAATTGTTATTTAGTTATTAAATTATTATTTATTTCACCCTACCTGCACTTGCGTCCGCCTCCTCGTCTCCCTGCCTGGGTCACTTCGTGACAATTAAGGTGAGTAACTAGGTCTGTCACGATAAGATTTTTTGTGGACGATATATTGTCCCAGATATTATTGCGATACACAATATTTTTTTATTTTAAGACTATTAAATGCCACTGGCATAATGATAAACGAATTGCATAAAAAAGCAATAATACATGTCTTAAAGACAACAAATTTTGAATTAATCATTTATTATTATTATTAGTTTGGGAATTATATACTTATTTTTCTTCACCTACTTTAGGCCACACTGTCTGTATGGAGTCACAGTTACTGAGGCATGACTGGCTAAAATACTGTTCACTGTTATATATGTGAAAAAACATACAAAGAAACACAATAGACAATATCACGATTAGCAAAAATGATTGAGGTCATGTTTATTTATTGTACGATAAATCGATATTACAATTATTGTGACAGGCCTATTAGTAACACTAATAAGCAGATAAAACATAAATAGAAAGGTGACAGTGACAACCGTCTTTTGAATTTATATATATTGTAAAATCTCGATCTTACTTTGTCTTTTCAATCAGCCATAATAATCTATTTGTAAATGTGTTTAACCATTTAACTACTATGTTTAATTATTTAACCAGTAATAATAATAATGAGCAGTGCAAACATATTAAAAGACTAAAAAATATAGTATATATAAATTTTTCACTGTTCAGTATTTGGCTTATTAATGGATTTTAAGGCACTTAAAACCTAATTAATACTTATTAATGAACTTCCTCATAAACCATGTATAACCCCTTTATAAGGGTAGTCTTTTTTAATAGGCACCGTATAACCTTCAGCAACCTTTCCAGACTCTTTCTACTATTTACATCTTTACTATGTAAATATTATAATCAAGTGTTTAAAGCAAAGGAGTTCATACGTTACTGTGTATGAATGTTGATTGCACTGTTTGGTCTGTAAATCATTAGTCTGCATTTGTAAATTCATAGAAACACTCCAAGGTAAAAGAAAGGTGACGGCAGCCACGGTGAGCAGCAGCACATGCTAAAACATCCAGTATCAAATCCCATGGGGCCCTTTCTGACAGCACTACAATGGCCTTCTGTCTGGCATTAACTTATTTCCTAAAGCTTCAGACAAAAAGCACATTATACTGACGGGTTAAATATAAAGCATGTAGCTGTATTAAGGAGTTCACCTTGTGTGAAGAGTAATCTGTAATCTCCAGAGGGGGCCTAAAAATCGTTAAGGTTGTAGCTAATGGTGGTCTGGCTAAAGGTCACAGTTATGAATGATAAACTGCCTGTGAATCATCATTCTAGTTCTGAAACATCTGAACCCTGCTAGTGCTTGTGGGCATTAAACAAACTGTGTGCTAAGGTAAGGCTGCTTTTGTTCCTTTGAAAAATGGGAAGGACCATGTGAACCATCTCATTGTTTCATCCCAGCAGCTGGGCAGAGTGTACTGGCAGCAGGCTCTTGGAATGGTTGCTTTTGTGAACCTACACAATAGTGTGTCCCTCCACTCAAAGAGCAAACAGCCCCAACAACCCTCCCCCAACCAAAAGAAAAAACACAACAAAAACTCTCAAGCTTCTCAAAGTAATAATACTGATCTGGGATCAGACTACACTCTCCTAATCCTACGTCATGAGACAGAGAAGAAAACATTTACCGCTTCAGCTTTCCACAATATTTTCTGACAAATTCAGAAAAATACTGACAGATATTTTACAATTATCATTTTTTTTACCAAGTTTTGTGAACTGAAGTAGCATGGACTGTATTAACTAACGTTTTTAAATCTTTTTTCCTCTACTTAGGTGTAGTTACGAAAAATAAAATAATGTAATATTAACCCTGCCACATAACTTGCTCTGGCTGTTATTTAGCTAAAAATACACAATGAAGTAAACATTTTGGTACTTTGGTAAAAAGAGGGCAATGTGACCAGTAGTACCAGGTCAAACTTTTTTGCTAACAGAACTTCTTTGCAGATCCAGCATCTATCAGTACAGAAATAGAAGAAGATTTTCATTTAATTTTCATTAGATGAGATTTTCATTTTTTGGTCAAATAATGCTGTCAATAATGCAGTGACAGCACCTATTACTTACGAGGTTTTGACTGTAAGTGCAGTAAAAAGTAAAAATAAAACACCTGGATACTTCATACAATAAAACATTCTGTTGCAGCTCTATGTAAGCGGCTAGATTTTGATCTGGCCTTCTAATTGAATAACATTGTCTTAACCTTACAAAAGTACCAATACATTTACTTGACTCTATGCATGGTCTAAGCAACTCCTCCCACTAATGTTAATATTTTTTTTCTTTAAACTGTATATTGTTTTACTTCTTGGATTTATGTTAACATTTTATCTACCCAATGGGATTCATAATTTAGCTGTGTGATTTATCTGTTTTGGCTGGTCTATGACTTTTGAAGTTTATCATTTATTTTTTTATTTAAAAAGGCCATCAATATAAGGAAGCTCCCAGAGATTTAATTCATCAATGTTAATTAGCAGGTCTATTTTATCATCTATGTTTGTATCCTCAGTATCCTAATATAACTAGTTAGCTACCAAAGCTAACATTTAACTACTTTACTAGCTAGCTATCTATGCTGTTTAGAAATTTAGTATATTAAAAAAACATTATTTAACAAGTGTAAGTCCTGCATTTTTTTTTACAGGAAAAAGTACATTAAACAGAGGGAACACCTAACGATTAAATAAATGTTCTTTAGCAGCTCTATGTTAGCATCTATGTTTGTGACCCCAGTACATTAAAGTAACTTTTAAAGCTAACATTTAGCTAACTACTTCACTAGCTATATTGTTTAGAGAACGTTTTTTCGTTTTATTATTATTTCTTTATTTTAATAGTTTATAATATTTAACAAGCGGAAGTTCTGCTTTTTGGCTGATTTATGACATTTGAGGTTTATTATTCATTTTTGACAGATAAAAATGCATTAAAAAGAGTGAACACTGAGTGACTGAATGTACTTTAGCAGCTCTATGTTTGCATCTATGTTTGTGACCTCAGTACATAAGTAAGTAACTATCAAAGCTAACATTTAGCTACTTTATAGCTTGCAGCGGTTACATTATTTAACAAGTGTAAGTCTTAATTTTTGGCTGGTTTATGGCTTATTGTTTTATTTTTTTAATATACAAAAAAAGTCCACTATAAAGAGAAAAATAACCTAAAGACGTTTTCTTGTAGCTCTAAGTCAGCACTCGGGCTACAGTTTTACCTCACTAAACTACCCAAACATTTAGTTAGCTAACTACTTAGCTAATAAGCTACAGCTTTAGACAACTCTTACCTCTATTTTGTATTAATAAGATTAAACTTAATGTTACTCAATTTAAAATACAGAGAAAGTTTAAAGTTAATATTATATTAAAGTGATGAAATTATTAAACAGTTGTAAAGTAAGTTAGTTAACTAAGTTTCAGCAGTATACTCCCAGATAAGACCTGAGCAGCACGAGACCATAGGATCCTCATGAAAGTTTCTGAAAGTTCTCTACAGTGTTTCATGCCGGGCTGATCCACCTGCGAGCTCTGCTGCAAATCTCTTACCTACTCCACAGGCCGTGCACTGAAACAGCTCGTGACCCTCACACTCCGCGCAGGTGGGATGACACAGCACGCACTGGCCTTTTAACGCGAACTGACCGCTGGGACAGGAGACGGGCGACGGCGACTTCGCCCGGACACAAATCAGGCAACATGTAAGTAAAAGCGGCGCTAATCCTGCCTTCATCGTTCCCGGTTCTCCGCGGCGCTCCGGCGGCTCGCAGAAACCCCATCCACTCTCCACACTTCACTAAAGTGGGTCAGTCCCGAGCTGCTTGCCAGAGCCGCTCCAGCTCCAAAACAAAAACCTCCTCAACACACCGCTTAAGGGGATTGGCCAGCAGCGCTGAGAGGACCACCTATTCCAGGCTTCGTTAGCAAAGAATGATAGGCCTATTATCTTCTTCAGAAAGCTGCTGGAGGAGGTGATGATGTGCACGCTCAGCAGTTTTTAAACAAAGACTATGTACTATGACTAACGCAACTTTATGAACTCAAAGGGAAAGTAGAGGATTTTATTATGAGGTTCTTGAGACGTTAGAGAGTATATCAATTGTATCTTCATTAGAGAATTTTTTTTTTTATTATATTCATACGTTTCGTTTTACAACACAAGTCTAGTGAGTTATGAGCCTAAAAAAATACAATTAACAATACAATTAATTTACTTTGATTTTACCAAATTAAAAAATCTCTGGAATATAATCAAGATGAAAATTGGCGTAAAGTTATCCAAAAGAATTGTGTAAGACTGGTGGAGAACATGCCAGGATGCCTGAAAACTGTGATTAAAAAACAGAGTTATTCCACCAAATATTGACTTCTGAACTCTTAATACTTTATGAACTTGTTTTCCTTATTATTTGAGATCTGAAAGCTCTGCATCTTTTTTTTATTTCAGAATGACATTTTTATTTGGAATGTGGGATAAATGCTGTCCGTAGTTTATAGAATAAAACAACTATGTTCATTTTACTCAAACATATACCTATAAATAGCAAAATCAGAGAAACTGATTCAGAAACTGAAGAGGTCTCTTAATATTTTTCTGAGCTGTTCATATTAATAAAGCACCACCAGTACGAATACTTTAAAACTGCTTGCCACAAGAGGGTGTTAAAGTGTTTCCCCCTGTGTCTCCTGCCCTATAATATTATGGCGTGGAAGAGGAAGGAAGACCCGTGAGACTCATGCTGAATGCTCAACAGCTCCTTTATTGAACAGGCTTGCCACTCACTTACAGTCTTTAACAAGACTAGGAGAGCTAAAACCATTCTACCCAAATAGGCTACCAACAGAACCAAGTGACTAAACTCACTACTCACTTACTTTATGGTGAGTGCCCTAAACAGCACCCATCTGCATGGCCCCTCCCCATACCCTAGGTTACGGGGGAGGTACCAACTACGTAGGCTAGAGCAACACAGCACACATAGCACAACAGAACACATAAGGCCACACACACAACCCAGAGCCGCCACATAGCCCCCCTCCCAAGGGTCAGCCGTCCCGGCGACCCCACCAACCCAACACAAACCCCGTGTACAACAGAACTTTTTTTTTTTTTCTTTTTTTACAATCAGTCGCAAACAAAGTCATTAAGGCGGGCGGGCGGGCGGCCTCCGTGCCCGCGGCAGCCTGGAGGGGCCGGGCACGGCACCGCCTGCCAGCGGCTCCAAAGAGCCAGAGTTCAGGTCAGGCACAAGTGCAAGGCCGGCAGGCTCCGCACCACCGTCCACAGTGTCTGACAGTCTCGGCCTATAGGGGGCCAGCCTATCACGGTGCACAATCATAGTGCGTCTGCCCCACCGGATCTTATACACCACCTCCCCCAGCCTGGACAGCACCAAGCACGGACCCACCCAGGCCGACTGGAGCTTCGGGCACAGTCCCTTCTTCCACTGAGGGTTATATAGCCAAACCCTCACCCCCACCGCCAACGGGTCCCCAAAGCAGCGTGTGTCGTACGCACACTTCTGCTTCTGTCCGGCAGCAGACTGGTTGGAGCGCGCTAGACATGTGCTAATTCCAGCGAAGACATAAAGTCCGAGACAAAAGTGGGCGTGTCCGAATCGTACCCGCCCCCGTCAGGAGGCGCCCCAAAAGCCAGGGAGACCGGCGTCCTCAGTTCGCGCCCGAACATAAGCAGAGCCGGCGTGAATCCCGTCGTCTCCTGCACAGCGGAGCGACAGGCCAGCAGCACTACCGGCAGGTGCCTGTCCCAGTCACGCTGGTTCTTGTCCGACACCATGGCCAACTGCGCCGCCAGCGTGCGGTTAAAACGTTCCACCAGTCCGTCACTCTGCGGATGAAGGGGCGTCGTCCTGGTCTTATGGATTCCCAGGATGCGGCAGACCTCCGCCATGACCTCCGACTCGAAATTCCTCCCCTGGTCGCTGTGCAGTTCTTCCGGAACCCCGAATCTGCAAAAGAACTCCCGCACCAGGATATCCGCAGTAGTGACCGCCCCTTGGTCCGGCACCACGTAGGCCTCTGGCCACTTCGTGAAATAGTCCATCGCCACCAGAACAAAGCGATTTCCAGAGTCAGTCACCGGAAAGGGGCCCAGCACGTCCACGGCCACCCGCTCCATCGGGCCGCACTGGTAAGGGTGAAGTGGGGCGCGGGGCGCCCTCGAGGGGCCCTTCTTGGCAGCGCACACGTCACAGCAGTGCACGAAGAGTTCCACGTCGGTTCTACACCCAGGCCAATAGAAGCGTTGCCTCAGGCGCTTCAGAGTCTTGGTGACACCAAAGTGCCCAGCCCCAGGTGACCCATGAACTCCCCGTAGGACCGATCCCCTAAGTGCCCGCGGTACCACCACCTGAAAAACGCGCCGCCCGTTCGCCGGATCCTCCCAGGTATGGCACAGCACGCCGTCGGACAAACTAAAACTAGCCCAGTTGGAGCGCAACGCCTTAGCAATCGGGCCCAGCGGCACCACCTCCCCCCACGACGGTGTGACATTCACACTGAGCGCGTGTACTGCCCATGATAATTCGCGATCCGCCCATTGCACCCCATACACGTACGCTCGGAAATGTTTAAGGCTTTCGACCACTGCGAGTAGTTCCCGGCGCGTTACGCAATAGTTGCGCTCCGCCTTGTCCAGGCGGCGGCTATAGTACGTTATTACGCTATTAGGCCGTGGTCGCTCGCATCAGTATCCACAATGAAACTCTCAGACACCTTCGGATACGCTAGAATCGGAGCATTGCACAGGCGGCTTTTTAGCTCCTCGAATGCCCGCTCCACCTCGTCAGACCAGCGGAATTTCACACTAGAGCATGAAGCGGCGCTGCCACGTCCGCGAACCCCCTAATAAACCGCCTGTAATACGAGGCGAGCCCCACGAAGCTGCGAACCATTTTAGTGTCTCGCGGTGTGGGCCAGTCACGGACCGCCTCCGTCTTTTTGGGATCGGTTTCCACGCCAGCACCGCTCACTACGTGGCCCAGGAAGCTCACGCGCTGCCTTAGCAGATTACACTTTGCCGGATTGAGCTTCAGGTTAGCCGCCTGAATTGCGCCGAGCACCAGCCTCACGTGTTTGCGCAGCTCGCTCGGCTCGAGGGCGCGCAGAAAGTGATCCAACGCGAGCCTCCTCTGGGCCGCTCGCGGAAACGTTGGGTAAGCTTGGCGGGTTAGCACGCCCAGTGTCTCTCCCTGCTGTCGGCGTCTGTCCGCCACTAGCATTTTGGCGCCCGCCTCCGACGGTTGGCGGCTGTAACGTGTTCTCAGCGCCCGCGTCAGTTCAGGCAGCTCGCAGCGGCACTCGGCGGGGAGCTCGATCAGTACCCTCAGCGCGTCGCCCTGCAGCGCCAGGCAGAGGTTGGCTGCCGTCTCGGCGTCCGTCCAGCCCGCACCGCCCGCCACGATCTCAAGCTGAGCTTCGAAGGCTGTCCAGTCAGCGCTGCCGTCCTCGCGCCGTCCTCTCCCCGGCCACGACCTCCGAACAGCCCGCTGGCGCCGTCAGGTCCGAGTCCACTCCGCTGGAGAGCCTTGCCTCTAGTCCGTTGGTCCGCTGTCTTCCTCCTCAGCCGTTCGATTTCCCCTGCCAGCAGCTCAATATCTTCCAGCAGGGTCACTTCTGACACCAAATGTGGCGTGGAAGAGGAAGGAAGACCCGTGAGACTCCTTTATTGAACAGGCTTGCCACTCACTTACAGTCTTTAACAAGACTAGGAGAGCTAAAACCATTCTACCCAAATAGGCTACCAACAGAACCAAGTGACTAAACTCACTACTCACTTACTTTATGGTGAGGGCCCTAGGTTACGGGGGAGGTACCAACTACGTAGGCTAGAGCAACACAGCACACATAGCACAACAGAACACATAAGGCCACACACACAACCCAGAGCCGCCACAATATGTTTTTAGAGGGTACTTTGAGGCAGTGTACCTCTTGGTGATAGAAATTGTTTGCTGCTAGATATGCCTCCAGAATGCTATCAAATTTTGCCCACTTGACAGACTTTGAGAGAGGTCGCCTCACTGGACTGAGAGAAACAGAATGCCAAAAACAGAACTGGACTTTTTATAAGAATGCAGCATCCTAGATTATTTACAATCCACAGGCCCAGCTGAAACATCTGTAGGCAAATGTGATATATGATGTCATATGAAATGTATGCCTCCAATCCAGCCATTTCACTTCTTGTATGCAGGCAAAACATGACCCAACAGGGTGCAAGAGCCTCCTTTTAATGATAGAGTTCATTCCAATAAAGAATTCCTTTTGCTCTGACATTGTAATTACTTAAATATATAATTATTACATTCACACTTATAAAGTTACACTTGATTCAACAACTCATTCTTGGTCAGTTATTGTCACGTCCCAGATTATCCCAGATTCTGCCAGAGAGGTCTGCAACTCTGTAGGTGAAGTGTGGGATAACCTTTTCCTGAATGATTATTTTTCTGGTGCTTCTCTGTGTATGTTTTGATGGGCATAAAATTCTAGGCAGAGTTGCAGTGATTCTCGTGATTCTGAATGCCCTCTATATGTAGTAATCTTAATTGATTACTAGAGGATTTGAGGTTTTTTTTTACCTAATTGACTTTACCATTGCAGCTGTGGTTCATGTACTTTTGCAAATGTTCTGATTAAATTTTTCATGTGTTCATGACATTACATATACAAAAAGTGGTGATGATAAAATAAGATAATCATGATAAAATAACAGAAAAAATCTAAACTATGCAAGGAACTTTCACGCAGTACTGTAAGTACATGCTAAAATTAGTTGCCCACAATAGTGCTTTTAAGCCCACTCTTTTCCACAATGCCTTAACTTTGTTCACTAAGCAAGGATATGGTAGTCTTCATATTAATTAGGGTCTGGGCAAAGTAGGTTTACTACATGGTAAGTTATGCGAGCAGGCCGGAAAAGGATGTGGGGCTGCTTCGGGCCCAGCTACCTGGCCGCAGGTGCTGTAGGTCTGGGAGAACTAGAAGGAGAGGCTGTAAGAGTGGCAGTGAGTTTCATCATGGCACAACTTAAACCTCCAACTCACACTGTTATGCAGTTACAGCAGCAGCAGCACAGTTCTGCAGTTTGGATTTGTCTGCTGCATCCACGGTGGACAAAGTCTATTGTGACAAATAACAATAATGGAAGACTGGATGAAGGTATGATAGAAAAGTCACGTATGTTCCAAAATCACTGACAAGCAACACATGCAGTTTTTACCATCATGAAGTCTCTCATTTGTATATTTTGTTCTGTTAAAAGAATTCCTTAGTAGAGCAAAGACAAGGAGGTGGGTCTAACACTTAACAATTACAATTACCACTTGAAAATAAAGGTGTAGATTTTACTTTGAGTGATACTGTAAAAGAACCACTTTTAGTTTCTTAACGAGCATTCTTAAAAGCGTATGTAATGGGGATGTGAGTGTGAAAAACCTTTTAAATGTCTAGCCCTGGTGAAACCAGTTGCTGTATGCTCCAAAGTCATTAGCTAACTGTTTTTTTGAAAATGTTTTGAAATGGTGTACAAATTGAACAGGAACATTTCATTTCTAGCTCCAGCATTCAACGTCTAAGGTAAATTAATACATTCACAATTCACATTTTATCTCTTTTATAAACATGATTCATGAATCACATAAAAGTTATTTTTGTATGGCATCACGTAAACATTAATTTAAAGCATCTTTAAATGTAAGACTTTACTATATTTTGTGTGTTTTTTTTTTTTTACAGAAATACTAAGGAGTGTGAGGAGTTAATGGAGGCCTCTGAACAGCAGAGGGGGTAAGAGTGTAATGTGCATGTCTGTCTATCTGTATAAACCCATGTATGCAACACACATATTTTTTAAATAATATTTAAACAAATATAAGCGCATTACATAAGTAAAACAAAACACAAATGGTTTATGACATTTGCATGGCCTATTTCAATTTATTTGTACACCAATGAAAAGTACTTGTTGTGGTCAAATAAAAAACTGGAAACTTTGAAAAGGAAATAAAAAATCTATCTTATGTTTCAAAGAAATTAAGTTTAGAATCATCTTATTCCAAATCATTTTAAAGTATTTCTTTTTTTTCAATCAATTGTTTATTGTCATTTTACGTAGAGTGAGTTATAAGGGTACATTGGAGGGGCATAAAAGGGGGGGGGGCGGTGTAAAGAAAATGGTGAAGGATTGTTGCAGAAAAAAGAAAAAGAAAATTGTATCTGTAGTGATTTCTTTGCAGTGATATTAAATGCTCTGTTTAAGCTTGTGGCTCAAGATGCAGCTCCACATGTTATTCTGTGGCGCCCTCCTCTGGCTGGAGGGGACTGAAAGGTGGGCTGGGCTCTGCTCCATTTACTCCATTTGTCAGACTGGGCTTCCATCACTAGGTAGGAGTTTAATTAGCAGCTCTGACACAGACCTAACACAACACTGAAATCCTCATGAGTGTGAGGAGAAATTGAGGAGGGAATACTAAAAAAAGGCGGATAAACGTCTTTTTTCGACCAACCATAATGATCTTAACAGAGAAAAAATATATATTTACTGAAACAGTAGACAGTAGGCCTCACTACTCACGGTTCACTAGTTACAGTATATCAGTATTAGGATATCCAACGTTCTCACATATTGTATTTATTGTCCATATCGTGGACACCTAGTATGCCTACATGTGTTTACAGGGTAAGTCAAAAATAGCAGAACACCCTTTTTTGTGGTTATGTGATATAACGAGACTGGAGACAGAGTGAGGTAGAGTGAGGTATTTATTTACAAAATGTCCCTTTAGTTAATAGTTAGTCTTAGCTTAATTTTATGCTTAATATATCTTAGTTCATTTTTTTTCTTTTGAAACATGACATATATTTTCAATTTTACCATATTATTTTAACCTCTTTTCATCTCTTATTTATAAAATCATATTTTAATGGTTTAAATGATTTATTAATGTGGTTAATATTTAACCTGCTTATTTTCCTTTGTTATGTTTGTCTAGGGTGATTAAATATTATAATTTTTTGGTTTTAAATCCTTGTCTTGGGCACTCCGAGTGGTCCAGCGGTCTAAGCGCTTCCACTATGATCAGAAGATCGCAGGTTCAAATCCTGTTCATGTAGCTTGCCTCGGTTATCGGAGCCCTGAGGGAGCGCAATTGCCCTTGCTTTCTCTGGGTGGGTAGATAGCGCTCTCTCCCCACATCGATCAGCTGATGTCGAGTCGCTGCGCTTTCCTCAATGCAATGCTGCATCAGCATCAGACTGTAAAGAGGCTGTTATTTTATCATGATTATCTTATTTTATCATCACCACTTTTTGTATATGTAATGTCATGTTTGTATTTTGTCAGTTCCATTTACTTGTTTTGAGGGAAATGCGTGAGTTACCATCAGACTACATAAAAATGTAATCAGAGCATGTGCAAAAGTTAATGAACCACAGCTGCATTGGTAAAGAGTCTGATTTCACATGTTGGAGGAGGCATGTGCTAGTCTTCACCCTCCTGGTGTTGGAGCATCACTAGTGATAGGGGGAATCCTAATGAGTGGGCTGGGAATTTGGCTGTGTAAAATGGTGAGAAATAAATTTAACAAAAAAAATTCACTTTAGTTAATAATTAGTTTTAGCTTAATTTTATGCTTGTCAAATCTTTTTTTAAACGGTTTTTAAACGAAATAAATCAATTCATTTTCTTTTTTCTTTAAAAAGCATCTTAGATGTTTTTTTTTTAATTTCTTATTTATTAAAATCAAAAACCCTAGGTGAGTGAAAATAAAGGTTGATTGATTATTTTAATCTTTGTATACCATCGTTGCCACTTATTTTTTTATTTACCTATTTTTACTTTTTTTTTGTGCTTATTGTTGCTGTGCTTTGTCAGTGTTGTTGTCATCCGACCACCAAAGCTACTTTTTCCTTCTTAATCATAAGAAATGCAGGTGAGAAACAGCGGTTTTGGGGAAAGTGGGCGGAGCCTGCTATCTGCCCCTCCCTGACGTCATGCTGTAGAGGGGCCGAGGTGGGCGTGGCCTCCAGCCTCTGCTGCATCGCTGAATGGCACGGGGATGAGGAGCGGTAGCGGCGGCTAGACGGAGGCTGTTTTGTTATCCGGTTTTAAAGCCATATTTCGGGAAGGACGGATTTGTTTGGCTAGTGTTCGGCTGAAGAGCGAGGGATAGCGGATGACGGATGAAAGGTAGGAGCCGGGCCTGCGGTTCTGTCTCTGCCGAGGAGCCCTGCTTCATTTCTCATTCTCGGGATGTGATGGTGATGGGGGCTGGCCAGCTGTTGGAATCAGTGCGTGAGCTGAGCAGGTGCACCTGGCGCTGTTTTTACCCTCCTCTCGGAGGCTCTATTTGGGCTGTGTGGTGGTCTGTGAGCGTACTGAGCGTTTGTTTACTGGACGGAGAGGCTCGGTGGGCTCTGGTGAGCTGTTGGTGAGGTACGTGTGAGGGCGTCTTTTTCTAGTGCATCAGTGGAAAAAGCACGAGCAGCAGCAGCAGCGAAGCCTGCGCTATAAGATCCGGCAAGAAATCTCTTTGTCTGAGGCAGCAGTGTGGCGTAAGATCAGCCTGCATGTAGGGCGAGGAGATGTATGGCTGTTATTACCAGTCTGTCTCTCCCCCTGTCTCTCTGTCTGTGTGTCTATAAGCGCTGAATAGCAGCAGCTGAGCTCTGAAGCTGAGCTCTGCTGTTTGTCTATTCAGCCTGCTTGCTTGCTTTAGCATGTGACTTGGTTGGTCTATCTTACTTCATACACGTAGCTGCACGAGATGAGCTACATGTGAAGCTGTAGGGCTTTAATGAAGCCCAGTTTGTTTCTTTTCCAGCCTGGTCTAAGCGTTTTTTAGGTGCTATCTTATGTAAAGTGCTATATGCCTGTTTAAGTAATGTATAGTGTATAGGTACTATTATATAAGCAGTGGCAGGTCATACTGCACGTGAGATTGACCCATAATCTGTATGTAGGCCACGCTATTTCTCATGATAATGACAGTTTTGACTTATGTTTCTTTAAGCATAGACATTGCAGAACAATTCATCCTCATTTATGTTTAGATTTATCTGGTATATACTAAAAACAGCCATCCATAATATAATTTAATATATTTACACAACTATTTCTATTCCCTCCTTTCTATCCCATCCTTCTAAAAGTGATAGGTTAAATGTTTTCTGTTGTGATTGGCTGATCTGTATTTCTGTTCTCCATTCTGAAAAGCACTCTCAAGCTGAAACACTGCTTATAACTTCAACATGAATGGACTCAGCTGGAATTATAATCAGCTTTGGACTTTGGCATGTTTGGACTCGATAGTTTGGGGAGTGAAAATAACTGAGATTAGGCCTGTCATGATAACAATTTTGTGATAGTATGTTGTCCTAGAAAGTATTGTTATAAACAAAATTATTTTTGTCATTTTAAGGCCTTTAAAGACTATTCATGCCTCTGATGTAATGATAGTCCAGTAGCATGACACATTACGTTTAGAGAACATTGAATTCTTAACTATTACAGTATAAAATTTAGACTAGGGGTCTTCCATATTGTATCATACGCAATAATAATGCCAACATTTTTGAATATCATGAGCGATATTATACCCTGAAATATCGTGCCAGATCACCCACCCCTAATTATCAAATCAGGGCACTACATTTATCAGTCTTTAGCAAAAGAAAAAATCACACTGTTCTCATTTCTCATGAAATATCTATTAGAGACCGATTATATCTGTCCATTATCATTTATTTAACTTCAGTCCTGGGTATTATTATCAGTATCATGACATTCTGGATCATTGACTTCTGTTACAAAAATATCTCAGATAGGGGTGTGCCATATCATATCTTATGCAATAAAAACATTTAATTGTCATTTTGTTTTAGTAGTGTGTTTTTGAATTATTTTATAATTCAGGGTTTGTCATATCGCCAAGAGTATGGTTATCGTAAAAAAATGCCATGAAATATTGTCATATTATTTAGACCTTTGTTCATATACCACTATATATCCTTAATAGGAATAATACATATTTAAATATCCTTTATAAATAAAACATAAATATGCTTTTAAACAAAATCGATATTTCCACTCAATTACGTAAATAGGCTCACCTCACTACCCAAATAGCATGTCCAACACGGGCCTGTATAGGTAGCCCAACTCGGAACCAGAAAGTTTTGTCCACAGGTTCCGTGTTGGTCTAACATATGGATGTTAGTGATTAGACCCATCAGGGCCAGTAATGCATCCAGGAGGAGTTAAACACAGACCCCTGGGTTGTACAATGCACATGGGGCCAAGATGGGACCCATGTAAGATTAAGGTGGTATGAATGATGGGGCCTATTTTGAAGCCTATTTGGTCACAGTAACAACACATATACAAACCCACTCAGAGCCAACCTATGCTCACCCATACTAGTCTGTGTTCCACCCATGTTAGCCCCACATAAGAATGTTGGCTGGGACCATTTGATGGCACTGATATAATCATAATATAAAAGAATATTAACACATTTACACATTCTATAAAATATCAAACTGTAAAAATACCCTAAATAAATAAAAATTGACAGAATCTTTTTATTTTACATTCTAGCTTTTTATTTTAATGGAGATTCCTTGCTAAACAAAATATTGAGATCAGAAAAAAATATTTAGGTCTACCAGTATATATTGTGCAATAAGTAAATGAGATTTATTGAGACTTTAGAATTGAGTCTTAACTACTTATTTGGTGCTATACTTTTTATCTTATACATAATGAGTTATTTCTGCATGGCATGTGACAATAAACCTGATTTAATTTGATAGCAGAAGATATTTGTCAGAATCATATTTATGTTCAGGTTTATCAGATTGTACTAAAACAGTCAACACACAACACACTGCCATTTCCAACCTCTGTTAGAATAACCATTAGAATGAATAAGATTTGATTTTGTTACTGTCCCTTTAAAAAATACAAGCCTAAATGAGCTCAGTTCTAATTGGCTACACTGCATTGTACAATCCTAGCTGAAATACATTTTTATTAGGGGTGTCACGATCTCGATATTTTATCGAAATCGAATCGAAATGAGGTCACGATCTCGAGTATCGAAGTCAAAAAGAGGATCGACGATCCCTCCCGCGCGCGCTACGCAAATAGCGAGGCACCAACACAGCGCATCCTATTCATTTAAATAGAGATAGCCACTGCATGAGCGCAGTCGGCGGGAGTGTGATCACTGTTTTTATCTGTCCAACGGGGGAGGGGGGGCGGGGGTTGGGCGCGCAGGTTTTGTATCTGTATCTAACGGAGGGGTGGGTGCGCGCAGGTGAGAGCGTGTGAACTCGCTGAAATGCGTGTGTCAGTGTGACTTGAGAACACTGACTATAGATCACAGTGAGGTGGATTAAAAATCTTAAACTTATAATTGACTACACCTGTTGCTTTCCATTGAATTAAAAAAACATCTTTCTCTCAGATAAAGTAAACACAAGCGTGTTTCTGACTAAAATAAAAGCTTTTCAGGAGAGATATAAGTTATGTGTAAATATTTATAAGACAATACCCACATCACTTATCTAACCAGCCTGTACTGATTTCTGCCCCCAATAATGCTTTCAATAACCTCTTGTAACCCCTGGGAGCCAGGGGTTACACTCTAATAGCCTTTAATAGTCTTCAGTAGCCTTTAAAAGACTTACCTGGCGGCCGTGGTGTGTCCACTAAACTCCGTAGTTATAAACATCCTGAGGTTAGCAGCGCGCTAACTGACCTGTTTATAATGTAATCCGAGCAGTGCCTCCGTGTCGGCTGTTCTAACCTGCTGCTGTTAGCTGCTTGGGCTGAAAGATGAACTGTAGTGAGCTGTATTATCCGGTTAGTGGGGTTAAAACCTTTATTTGTTTACAGAAACAGTAAAAACGGACTGGCTGAGCTCTGTAGCCCGTGGCTGGGCTGTACTGAAGTAGTGACTGAGTGAAGAGAGCGGGGCTTGTGCTGCTGCTGCTAGTGGTTGGATGAAGAACTGCAGCTTCATGTAATGAGCAGTTTCACCAGCCATCCACACACAGCTCTGATAAACTGCTTGTTTTAATAGTGCACACTGTTGCTACCAAAAAAAGTCACTAGATGGCATTACCATATATATCTTAATAAATAATAATAATAATATTTATAATATTTATAATAATAATAATAATAATAATAATAAATATATTATTTAAATTTTATGAGGCATAAAATAATAACAAGAAAAAAAAACAAGAAAATCGAGAATCGAATCGAATCGTGACCCTCAAATCGAAAATGAAATCGAATCGAGGATTTAGAGAATCGTGACACCCCTAATTTTTATAGATTTAACATGAATGGGCTCTGCTAAAATTGAGAAAAATATGTTTTAGCAGCTCAGTTTCATATTTGGACTAGATTGACTGGGGAGTGAAACATTGAACCTAACTTTCCTCTAGGTCTTGTTCAGCCAAACCATAAGCTTAAGTGCTAAAATAAAAGATGTGACCAATGTGACACTCCTCTTAGAAAAGAAGAAAATCTTTAATATAAAAAACATGTATTTATTTACAAACCATATTGTTTTTATCTACATGCACTCTTCATGTTACAGACAACTTCTCAGTCTATGTGTTTTCACTGCAACTCAGCATATATGTATACTTTGGCACTGAAGTAATGGCTACAAACTACAAAAATAACCCACTTTATATAAGCACACAAGTAGTAAAATGTTATCATATACCATAACAAGTATCGGTAGGAGCAGCAATGTTCAGCTCTGCTTCAGCGGGCAGAAGTCTTCCTCAGCTCACTCTCTAATTGGACTTTTCATCAAAGTGACACTCAAAAAGGCAGCAGATATGACCTTGACCCTCCAGTCTCTGATTCCATCAAACAGCCCAGTGAGGCCTTTTTGTCGTCCTGCTGGAGTTTTTTTTATTAGAGACAGAAAGCAGCGAGCGATTCAGAGACAGATGGAACAATCAGGGCAAGGCAGCAAAGCGGAAACCCTGTCCGGCATGGCCATAGCGGGGCTGTGTATGGCAGGGCACGGGGGACAGGCCTTGGCTTCTGATCAGTTACCACATGGAATTCTGGCCCTGTCACAGGCACTTTACTCCCAGAAAGACTGAGCAGAAATATTATTGCTGGATCAGCCTGCCTGCGTGATGCACACTGAGGCCTTGGACTTCATATAGAGTCACTCTAACTGTCTGTAGTCCAATTCTAAATCTAGTTCACCATCTTCAAAAAGACTGAACGATATCGGTTCTGTCTTTTAAGGGACAACACCAATAAAAAAATTAATCATTTTATTTTATGTTTTATTATATTTAAAAAAGTAATAAAATATTACATAAAAATTTACCTAGTAAAAGAAAGTTTTTTGCCTTAATGTGAGACAGATTCTTTTTTTTAGGGCTGTTCAGATTTGGGTCACTTTTGTATGTGGTCCTGGAATAGATACGTATCTGATTTTTAGTCATGAATGTAAACAATCAATTTAGATTTCATGTGTCTTTTTGTCAGTTCTTATAGTTGTACGGACTGTAGTCACACTATGCTTAACTCCTCCTCTAATTGAGGTGTAACCAGCAAGCTGATTGGCTCTTTTTGTTGAAGGATGGCATTTTTCCGTAACTGACATCATGTGAGAGTTTTCCTAATTTAATAGCGTCTGTAGATGCACCATGCATAAACATATCGGTGTGTGCATGCAATCGTCAATACGTCACTATGGAGGAAGTGCAATGCTTTCAAATTATGTTTTTTGAAACTCGTAATTATCTCATATTGTTCTCATTTTACATAACAATATCTACCAAACTATTGATTATATCTGCCCAATATCATTTCTTTTAATCTAATCACAGATGTCATTATTGTTTTTATGACTTATTGGATGAATGACTTCTGGCAGAAATTCCTGCAGCTCTTTCAGTTTCTGTAGATGCCGCTCTCTTTTTTTTGCGGAATGCTTTAGAGATGTTTTTGGGTCGTCTGGGTTGAAGAGTTTGCTTATGGTCTGTCCACAAATGTTTTGGTCAGTGGACTGTGGGGTCTGTGTGTTTCTCTTCGAGTAGGCTTTAAAGTATATTTTGGATCTTTATGCTGTTGCAGATTACATTTTTCAGCTGCACAGACTTTTATAAGATGGTGTGAAATCCACATCCAGGATTTTCTGCTTTTTTTGTAGAATCTATTCTTCACTCCACCTATGCGGTATTGTCAATACTGCTGCAAATGCCTCATGTGAAGGGCTCAGTGCTGTCAGCCATGTTTACTTTCCTACTTTAATGATGAATGTCAAGTTGGAGTGATGTAAATATGAATTAAATATAAGTTGCATGAATTTATATCTGTCGGATTGCCGCATTGGATATGTATCAAATCAAGTGGCTCAAATTCAAATTCAAAATGCTAAATTCAGTGTGTTTTTCCATTTTACACTGCCAAAAACAAAACACATCTGTTGACCACTGCTACCTGTTGTGTTCAATTGTGTTTTGCAGCAAAGTCACAGGTAAAGTTTTCTTAATGCCTTTTCCATAAAGGTTGAGCTTGTGCATGCAACACTGCACTGTAGAAACCACAAGCTGTAAAACGTTTTCTTATAGCCTCCTCCTTGTAGCCTTGTTGGCACAGATTACTTTCAATTTCAGACAGTTGTTTTGAAGAGCTCAAGCAATGATTTGGCAAAGCGGCAATGACATCATTGTTTATGTTGTGAAAGGTTTCGTGTCTAATTTTGTGGGCTGAATGTGTTGATTTAAATAATAAAGTTTTACGTTTAGAGCTCAGAGTACGCTGCTTGGGAATTGTGCATAGGAAAAGGTTCAGAGCTATTTTGCTCTGTTTTGTTTTAGGTTGATGGTTTACATTCATCTAAGTTTATTAATTTTTTATGTAAATAAATTTGTCCCTTTCCTTAATTTGACCTTCAGTGTCGCTTTGTTTTTTCTTCCTGTTCATAGATGTCAGAGCCTGTCCAGATTTGATTTGAAAGCAGGGACGTCAAAAAACACATTCTGATATTTGCAGTTCAGATTTTGGCTACTTCAGTTTCTGAAATCTGATACATGTCCGATTTGCAGCAGATCGACTGCAGATCGACAGCAGTCCGACTGCAGACAGATTGTAATTTATGACTTTTACCTCAAGGAGAAGGAAAAAAAAGGATGACAGCAGTGAGTGAGAGTTTCAGTGACTGGAAAGCAGGGTAACAGACCTCGTTAAAAATTTGACAGATTTCTCTGTTACAGTAATATTAGGACTTGTGTCACATATGCTCAGTGTTTCTGATAAAATGGACCTGGCTGGAGCGTCATTTAAGAAGATTCAAAATTAAGAAACCCAGAATGCAAAAGAAAAAAGTATTAGTGGCAAAATAACATGCCTGTTTATACAGCAAACTCAGAGGCAGTATAGCTCCTGTGATTCTGGCAAAGATGAAACCAAAACGTCATGTGAGTCTAAAAAAGTCTGAACAGCCTAAATAGAATCAAATAGAGTCACCTGCTGTGTGAATGTAGCCAAAAACTTGCACATTTGAAAGTACGGAAAGTATGGTTTGTTTTTATGAAACTTCAACAGTATCACTAATATGCAGATTACTTAACCCCAGTGGCAGCAGGTCTACTCACAAGTTTTGTGCAATACTGTGAGAATTGTTTCCTCTTTTGTAACAGTATTTTCCTATAAACTTACAGTACGTAAAAGACATGTTGGGAAACAGGCCTTCTGGGGCAAAGCTGTCATGCACACTTCCACTGTAGAGGAAAGTTACTCAATGCAGACTCAGACATTACCAAGAAAACAATGGAAACAATGACTTAAACTTGCATGTTTAAAACATAATCTACATAAAGAAGATTATCAGTGAACTAGAGCAGATGCTTTAAAGATTTTTTTATGTTATTAGAAGCAGTAATATTTCTTAGTGGGGAGGGACCAAAATCTATTCCTGCCACAATCCCATGCTAAATTTGCAAGATTAGTCCACTCTGATAGGTGACTGCACTATAATGTGCATTTATAAAATTCTTAACTGCATGATCTGTAGTACAGCTACATATTCTCATTAAAAGGTAAAGACTGTCAATTTAACTTTAATGGAGCTATAAATGGCTCTTTAAGTGATGCCACAGCAGAACAATTTTAGAGTCCAGAAAGAATCATGTGAGTTTGAGGACCATATTAAATGCATAAAGATCCTCCAGATGATTAAAAATTGAGCGAATTAGAAGTTTTTTTATTTTGCACATCTCTAACAAAAGGGGATTCATTACTTTGGGGATTAGAAATATTTATTTCATGAAGGAACTATTTGTATTGTCTTTAATTTGTAGAGTTAAATAATGAATATGAATAAAAATGTGTTTGAGTTGTTTTTTTATTTTGCTGATATCAATTAAAATGACTACACACTAGGGGTGTGCCATATCGTATCGTACGCAATAATATTGCCAACATTTTTAATTATCGTGAACGATATTATACCCTGAAATATTGCGCCATATCACCCACCCCTAATTATCACATCAGGGTTCTACCTTATTGGTGTTTTTAGCAAAAGAAAAATTGACACTGTTCTCATTTCCCATTATATATCTACTAGAGACATATTACATATGTCCAGTATCATTTATTTTAATAATCATTTTATTATTTATTTAATTCTGGATGTATGGAGATATTTGGAGTGCATTATTACTATCATGACATTCTGGATCATTGACTTCCGTTATAAATCTGAAAAAATTATTGTATTTTTTTATTCTAAATTAGGGGTGTGCCATATTAGGGGTGTTTATGTAGTGTTTTGTCATATCGCCAAAAGTATCGTTATCGCGAAAATACCATGAAATATCGTGATATTATTTTAGGACCATATTGCCCACCCCTACTACACACATAATTGTTCCATGCATGTTACCTCACACAGTGGCTGTAACATGGAGGAGGCAGGATGTAAGCGCAAGTCAGGTTTATTCTCCATATTTACAAAATAAACTAACAAAACACTAAGGAAGAACTATAAAGAAAAAGGTTACTGAAACAAACACTATACACCAGAAGATAAACTAAAAGACTGAAACAAACAGGCCAAAATAACAAAGAAACTAACTACATAAAGCAAACCTGGAAAACTGAAGACAAAAAACACAACAGGTCTGAGGCTAAACAAAACATTAAAACACGATCTGGAAAGATTAACAGGACACGGTCAAACAAAAAGCGCGACAGAGAACAATGGATCACATGAGGTATTTATACACAGGCACACACTAGGGACACCTGTGGAAGTAATAAGGGGGCAGAGTTACAAATGAGACACAAGGTGACAACACTAATGGCTTGGGCAGGGCTAAGGCGGGGCTAGGGCAGAGACAGAACAATAACAAAACAATGCCATGTGCTCAAAAAAGCACATGGCTGGAAACACAAGACAGGAAAACAGGGCAGGAGCACAGAAAACCAAAAGAGGGAAAAACACAGGACAGACACAGGCTAATATGTGACAGTGGCAGGTCACCAGCTTTCTATTCTAAATGATATCACTGCAATGAAGAACCTTCAAACACCCTGTAGTAAAATCTGCAGGCTTGGTTTAAAGATGCTGAAAGCATCCTTTATACATTGTCACATCAAGGATATTTATAGACAGCAAAGGGCAGCGATCATGAATATATGTATGCATGCATGAAATACTCTCTTTTGTATTTCTTTAGGTGCATAATAACCGGCGAGTCTATCACAGCGATGATCAAATGGGCTTAAAAAGAGCAGTGGTGAAAAAGCTCAGCCCATCAAAGGGAGATACTGTCTCCTCTTTTTTTTCAGAGAATTCCATCTCCCTCCCACCTCATTCCCGAGAAGTTTAGTCCTTGAGATGAGATGAAATGAGTCAAGTGGCCCACAGCAATCAGCGCTCAATCACTGCATGCCGCTTTGAAGTGGTCCACGTCTTCACAGGTGGGGAAGCAATGTTAAGTGCTCTGGCTGTAGGCAGGGAGAGGTCACTCGGAGGCCAGGCGGGATGGGGGGTGGTCATGATAATGGGAGGAGAGGGTAAAAGGAAGAGAAAGAAGATGAAGGGAGAAGATGAGGAAGGGTCCCCTGGGTCATAAAATCAAAAATAAATTTGCTGTGAGTCTAAATGCTCTCAGATTTGATATCTGAAATGTTCTTTTCATGTTATGGTGAAGTCTATTCTGATGGGCTGGAAGGCTAAATAAATCATTATTTTCTTACGCGGGTGCTGGTCTACAATCTGAACACCGGAATCAGTTTAACTTATTTTGAGTGGTTAAAATGGTTAAAGGTGAAGGTGTTAATGGAAGTATTATTATGCCCACAAATCAAAAACAGTGTTCGCTTTTGTTTGGGTTATGATTGATTTGGCAGTAAGTGTGCCTGAAAAGGTTCTATGTAAGTTTATAATCAATACAAACACTCATTATTGAACTTATTTCTTGTTATTTATGAC
Source organism: Astyanax mexicanus (assembly GCF_023375975.1). Classification (NCBI taxonomy): domain Eukaryota; kingdom Metazoa; phylum Chordata; class Actinopteri; order Characiformes; family Acestrorhamphidae; genus Astyanax; species Astyanax mexicanus. The sequence continues at coordinate 57,188,352 of NC_064409.1, forward strand.
AGGCAATAAATAAGGAAAAGTTTACAACAGATTATATATAGATAGATATACACATTTTTTTACCATTTGTATTGCCACTAATAGTATTTTATTTGCATATAAACCCTTATTGACTAGATAAATAACAGATTTGTTTTTTACAGTGTACTGTCTATATATAGATATATACATACATTTCATTGTATGCAAATGTTTGGAGGCCCTGTTCCCCTTCTAAGAAGAAAGGTTATTTAATTAACAATAATTGAGATCTAATTAGACAAAATGCCCTTAAGCCAAGGTCTGGAACATCATTGTAACCTTTATCATGATTCAGTGCTACATATATCCTGTGTGTTGAAGTGGCCTAGTAATGTTTTTATCAACATCTGCATTCAGTGTAGTCAATGATTGAATGTCATTGAATCACATTACAAATGTAATTACATTTTAGCATATTTTAACAATAATTTAACAAAATTTGCGAACTAAACAGTATGCATTGTCAATACTCTAATAAAATATTAATTTTAAGTAAAACTGAAAAAAAGAATGCATCTTAAAAGTCTCATAGAGGTGCTTGATGTTACTGCTTTTAATAATCACAAGGGTCAAACTGGACATGCTGGTTTAGTACTGCCAGTGAAAAGATTAAACAAACAATTATGAGTTTATTATTTGTTACACAATTTAAATTTATCAGCTGAATTCATCATGTAAAAATAACAAAATGTGGCATTGTTTTTGGTTCTATTTATTTATTAATTAATTAATTTATTTTGCCAATATTTTACCATTGAATATGTGTTCTCTGTACTTAGACAATTGACACAAGCTTCTGTTCCAAGTCATTTTGAAGTATTTATATTGACCTATTTATCATACAATTTGTGCACAGTATATAAAAAAACTCCGACTGAAATTATGTAAAAATGTATATATGAGGATTTTGCGTGATAGGAACAATATGTAAAGTTCTTCAGCAGAACATTTAGCCTGTATTCTGTGCTCATGCTTGACATGTTTTAGAGAAATGTGTTTCGTGTGAATACAGTATGTGTGTAAGCCGTTGCAGTTCATCTTAAATTGCACAGCATGCTCAGTATGAACGGCCTGAGAGTGTAGCCTGGCATTTTGATAGTTACACAAACACGGAATAACAGACCTGAAGCAGAAAACAACACTCTGCACTTTACTGCTGCTGAACGACTTTCACTATATGGCTTGAGAGACAAAAAGAAAAAGACAAATGAGAAAAAAAGTAAATAAATAAAAACATAAAGCAGGGTCACCTAAGCACATCTGTTTCGTGTCTGAAAGGGTCCAAACAATGGAGACGTGGGACGGTTCCATGTGAAAAAATGTACAAACGTGTTCCTCCTGTGGTTCAGCAGCTCGTAGACAGTAGAGTCAGGCAGGAGAGGCAGAGAGTGAGCTGAGGATCTGTGGGATTTGCACTGTCATGGTGAGATCCCTGAAATTTACAGGATGAACTCTGTGAGGTCAGTAACTAGGGGATCTGTGAGTGCTTTTAATCTCCTGTCTCATCCCCGTGGAATCCAGTGAAAGCTAAATCAATTGTGGGATAGCAATCTTTCACAGTCCTCCCAACAAATCCACCAGGGAGTAGGAAAGGTAACTCTGGCTGAATCCTGTTGTTTATTTATCCCTCAGCTTACTAGAATCCACTTACAAACAACTAGATACCAGCCTGATCTCCAGGGGGATTTATACATATGCAACTACAAGGCGGTTTCAGGATGAAAATAGGATAAATAAATATGGATAAATAACAGGATCCATGTAATTTAACTCTAGTGCATATGGCACAAATTACTGACACAATCTCAGTCTGTACATGTGTGAAAACAAACCGTAGTACATGAAATAAGGCAAGCAATGTTTGAAGGGATGCTGACACAGAATACTCTTGTAAATGTATGTTCATATTGTGTCTTGAAAAAGTTTAGGTTTTACATTATTTTTTATTATTAACATGATGTCCTATTTTTATAGAAAAATCTGATTATTGCCTGACTCATGTAAACACATTGATCGGAGCTGTAGTGTGAATCGTAAAATATGTACAAAATAAATATACATTATAGCCATATATGTATGAATTTTATGACATTGTTATTAGGATTTATTTTACAGATGGAAAGATCAATAAGCTATTTATCGATATCGGTTGATCAGAACTATTAGGGTGCTAAGAATAACAGCAGCACTGTGTGTCTCACTGTTTTTGCTGCTCAGTCACGGAAAGCTACAGTACCTCATCCAACCACTAGATGGTCTGCAGAGGTGAAGCACAGCTGCAGACACTCGGACACGTAGCGGTAGTTTTTCCCGTTCATATGTGTAGTATGTATAAGACTAACATACGTGGTGGAGGAAAGAGAATAAAGACTTTTACACCACTAACCAGAAAATGAAGAAAGATCAATAAAAACTATTTCATCTTTCAGTCAATACAGTGAGTAGCAGAACTAATAAACACCGCTAACCACAATACAATACAAACACTACCGACCATGTTTGACCAATCACACTCAAAATAGTGGAGTTTGGGATATTTTTGTGGACTATTTTAAGCAGAAAGATGAGCTAATGTTAGGATCCTCCCTGTGTTTGCAGTATTGCTGGCATCTAAGTAGACAAAACTAGTGACTCGGCTCCGATACATCAGCTCTGAGAGGCTGACTGACATCACCTTGGAAATTTTGTTGGCAGAGAGCACCACCTAGCCGCCAATTTTGCTCTCTCAGACTCCGGCTGCTGATGGAAAGCAGCATGACCGAGATTTAGTAATCAGCAATCATAGTCCGCTGAACCACTCGGAAACCCTTATATTCTCTTATAAAGAGTCTTGGACAGTAATCACATATCTCTTCTGAAAACTCTTCTGTTTATTTGGGTAAATAAAGTGTTTTTATTTATTTACAGTCAGATTAGATTTCTAATGTTTGTTTAAAGGTGGGCGAAATTGCTACGTTACCGCCTTCGATTTGTATTGGTGATTGCCTGATTGAGCTGAAAGACAATCAGCAATTGGCCCCAAAACACTGATTGGCCCAAGAGTTGCCTCTTTTGTTACAGCAGTTGTAGATGAGGTAATCTGCATTCAATGTGATCATTACTTTATGCTAGAGAATCTCACAACAAGGCACATGGCTTCTTCTGTAGAATGTGTCAAGATATGTCATGTCACAGCTGCATAATTTACAGTTTTAACAGCAATTTGATATTGATTCATAGTCACTTAAACCTTTTTATTTTTTTCATAACTATTTTGTCTGTATGCCTCATGAATTCTGTCCTTTTGACTTTTGGATCTTTGAGATAGAAGCCAGCGTCGACACAGAATAGGCTGTTATACTCGTAAATAGCAATAATGGGTAAAATATTAAGCATGGATGAATACACCAGGTTCAAGACTGGCTGCTAATGTGTGATTATTTTACTGCTAAATAAAACTGCTGTTTTTAACCCTAAAGAGCCCAGACCCATTTCTGAATATTGATACCAAGTCAAAATCCACACACTGTCCTGTGATGCACTCAGCATGTTCAGTATGTCATTTAGGGATTTTACGAGTTAAAATGAAGGACTCAGGAAATCAGATGCGCTTTGCATCACACTTACAAAGATCTCCTCTGCTCTGGCTCTGGTATTCTGGAGTCTGAGGTGGAGCAGTTAAAATTCACAGCATCTCAGAGAGATTAGTGTAAGGAGATTCTCAGGCTTCAGGTTACATACACTGAAGCCTGGTCAGATTTCATGAACTGGAAAGAAACTGGGCCTCCTCTAAGCTTTTTGAGATCCCTCAGATTTCATGTGTGCATGTAAACATTACCTTTGTACACTAAACTGATGCGGTATAGTATTGCAGGTCCTCTTCAAGGGTGGGGGGGGGGGGGGGGCGGCATTTTATCTTCACACAAACTTCTCAGAATAAAAAAACATTTGTTTAAAAAACAGGGTGGGAAATACAGCTCTAAAATAATATCTTACTGTATTTTGTAAATAATGTTATTTTTGGCAATATGATACAAGTTTAAAATAAATGCATTAACATATGCCATATTTTTCGCACTATAAGACACACTTAAAATCCTTTAATTTTCACAAAAATCTGGTGCGCCTAATGTATGAATATTACCAGTCAGGTTGTAAGGAGCAGTAAAACCACTATGCTGAAGTGCAGCATTATAGTTTAGTTTTTAGTTTAGTTCTCCATCACGAGAGTTGAGACTGGAGCAGTATTAGTATTAGCTGCTAACCACACTAGCTCTTTTGAGTATTATCTGCCTGTAGCCTACTGGTAACCCCGGCTAGCACTGCTGGAGCAGCATTAGCATTACCCGCTAACCGCACTAAGCGCCAGTTAGCTCTTTCGCCTTTCAGAGGGGAGTATATAGGACTGTAGCCAGCCTGTTTACTGTGTGAAAACAAGCTATGTGGGACAAACCGCTAGCTAATATCACCCTGGGTTACCGGAACACTTTCTCAGTGTAGCACTGTCTGGCTAGCCTCAGTGGAAATCTGGAAATCTAAGCTTACTGTAGATAAACAAAAGCGCTTTACTCACCCAAATTAACAGTTTTCAGGAGAGAAATCTTTGTATTTTAAAGTCGTTTGACTTAAAAAATAATGTGCCTTATAATCCTGTGCGCCTTGTGTATAAAAATAGACCAGAAAATAGACATTTATTGATAGTGTGCCTTATAATACTAAACATACGGTACTACTGCAAGAAAAAAGTGTTTAGTAGAACAGTCTAATTTTGTATAAATCAAGGTTAATATAAGTAAACAAAAAATTCTAGAATTTCAAAAACTTAACTAGTGCAGAATATTTAATACATTCATATAAACTGCAAGCAATTATACAGAAGTCATTTAAGGCAATATGCAATAAATAGCAAAACACATACAAAATAGCTGTTATCATACTATGGATTTTATTTTTACAAATAACAAATTTTACAAATTATAACGTTATTATTAGTGGTGTCAATCAATAAAAAAAAAAATCAGATTAATCACAACAAAATTCTGTGATTAATCGCATTTGTTTTTCTTCAGACGCAAAGGTTTATAGTGGATATTTAAATGTAAATAAAAGAATTAATGTAAGAAATGTAAAATGCAATTACTGTATATTAGTGGTGTCAATTAAAATAATAGTATATACTTCTATGTTTGAGGGAAGATAAAATCAACGTACGGTTTTGGAATAAAGAATGCATGATGAATTGGATTATAAGTGTTTAAGCTTGGTTGTGACAGCGCTGGGGTGTGTGTGCGTGTGTGCGTGCGTGTAAGAGATAGAGAGATAGAGAAATAGAGAGAGAGAGAGAAACAAAGCTCTCTGACCAGGTCTGCGTCGTTCAATCTTTCAGCCAGACGACAGATCAGAGCGTTGGGCGGGGGTGGGGCAGATTCCGGTGAAAGTCGGGGTCAAAATTGGTGCCTTAATTTACTTGCGTTAAAAAATAGTAACACGTTACTGATTACAAATTAACAGCGCGCGTTAACACTTTAATGTTGACAGCCCTAGTTTTTATACTACATGCTGCGATAGGACATCTCACTGAGTTAACCAGGGTGAGGAACATTCAAACAAGGTGTAGATGAACCCAAACTGTATCTACCACTGTGTGGGGCATGCAACAGTCATAATGATGTATGCATGCATTGTAGGCTTTGCATCCTCTGAGCATGCTGTCTTGTCTAAAAAGATTAAACTGGTCCAGGCAGATTGTTCTAGCAGATGTCCTTGAAAGGTAACGGATTTCCCCCTGGATTGAGCCACAGATATCAGAGGAACTAGTCAGTGGTCACTGATGATCTGTAGAGGCCCTCACTGTTGAGTGTGGAATCTAAGAGACAGCTCTGAGACTAATCTGCAAACAGGAGCTTTTGGTGGTGGCCTGGTGGGGTTCCTAAGATAGGTACGTCATATTACAAGATGTGATAGATGTCAGGTCAGTCCTGACATGAATGGTAGAGATGTTTTGGTCTCTGCAGGGCTGGGAACAAACACTAACTCCACAGTGGCCGCGGTGTCTTAGGGACAGAAGAACAGCTGACAGAGAAAGGAGAGATACTTTGGAGAGGGTTTGGGGAAAGTGGAGAGTGCAGAGGCTGCCGCTGAGTTTTTGTAAGGGCAGACTCTGGGCTGTCTGGGACTGCTGAGTGGAGAGAGGTCAATATACTAAATCATAAGATTTGTATCATGGTATGTATTGTTTGACCAAGTTTATGCCAAAGCACATACCCATTACAATGTGGACACCCCAGGTGAAATTTTGATTTAAATAAAGGAAAAAAGCAACATTTACACTTTGGGCACCCCAGGAGATTTGAGCTCTCATCACTTCTACCAAAGTTTTAGACCTTAGCTTGTAAGGGATACATGACTTGTATGCAGCCATTGCTAGAAAAGGCCTAATGCAAATTTCTACATTTTGTCCCAAAAATCAGCAGATATGGGCTCATCTAAGCAACTGTTCAGCACTCTAAAAATAACTGATGCATACAAAATTGGAATAGGCTTCAGGAAGATTCTCAAGTAGCTGTTTTCTGCAGTTTTATTGCATATAAATGGACATACAATGCTGCTGGATATCCTGATATCAATGTGAAACATGATGAATTAGAAGTTTGATACTAGCCTGCACTCATTTTAGCCAGGCTAAGGCTCTGTCCAGAAACTTCAACTACTCTATTTCCTCCTCCCTTCCTACTGCTCATTAACCTGAGGAACATGCTGGTAATTGCCCAACTACGTAGTTGTAACAGAAGAGATTTAAAACCAAATAAAAACCCACATCAAACGGTGTGACATCCGTCCTCTCTCTGGCAACCATCTTGAATTCTGCATTTAAAAGATTGGGTCATCCCCCAATCACACTAGGTAGGACTCCTATTGTTCAGCAGGTGGTGGAGCCAGCAACATTTCCCATGAAGGGAATGCAAAAAAAAAAAATTGATACATCAACATTTAATATCTCGTGGCACAATCCCAAGTACCAAGCTTATACATACTTCTTATCCCTACAAAAAATCCAGTTCAAGACCAGCTAGTTATTTAAAAAAAAACATACACTATGCTGGTCTAGTTAAGGAGCTCTTTAGAGGCATTCCTCTGAATGACCAGCAGGTCTTGAGCTGGAATAAAATGGCACAATATTTCTTTCCCAGGTAACCAAATCAATCATTTTGAGCAGCAAACAGCAGTACTGCTCTGCTCGAGTGAACTTCTGTGCACATACATTCACACACACCTGCCTCTCTCTCGCCTACTTAAATATGTTGTTCCCTTAAGCAAGTGGTATGCAGAGCCTCATGGACACATGCAGAGACAATACATTGAGATTCAGTCATAGGTTGCCAGGTCTGTATAGAACTCTCTAAGGGGATTGCCATTTGAATACAGAACCCTCACTGGGGGGGATTCTGGCAATAGTTCTTGCCTGAAGAGACTCTTGTGAGATCCTACAGGAGAGAAGTTTTTGGTTTTATGGTAAAACCATACATGCATACTGTTCTGTATTTTACTGCATATGATAAATCATACATAATTCAGGATCAAAGTAAAAATGTATTGACATCAATTACACGATAATTACTTACAAAATATTTAAATTCATATTTAATAAGCGCTAAATATTTATATTTAGTTCATATTGTGAGTTTCAGACAAATAAAATACTTTTAATCATATATTTAAATTGTATTAATACATATAAATATAGGTGTCTCATCTCGTAAAATAAATGTCACTTTACACCCTTACTTGGTACCTTTTATGTCTGCAGAGCTTTACCTAACAGATGCCTGGCTAATGACTGGCTAACATCATTCTGAATGGACAGTGGAAGAGTTGGATTCCTTGGACTCCTGACCAAAGATGACTGTGTCATTGCTGGGAAATGGGTTGGGTTCCAGTAATAGGGCGCAGCCTTATTAGTCCATCTATATTTTAATACTCCTGACAACTTAATAGAGTTTGAGTTTGCTGGCACATGAACTTCTTGGCTTTACTAAAACAGTGACAAATGTGTATTGTTGTTTTCTCAATAATTACAGTGTAACAGTTTTAGATTTCAAATTTCTGTTTATTTATGATTACATTGATGTAGTGCGTGTTTTTAGTGTGGTAACTATTTGAGGAAGTCAGATTGAGCACTGATCACTTTTTCCAGTGTGACAGTAGTTTGCTGTCTCGTCTCTCTGGTGTTAAGAACTGATAGTTCTTCATGCTCTGTTTCCACTGTGGCATGTCACATTCGTACCCACAGCGTGTGCAGTATCCACAACAGCTCCATGTTTCTCAGCACTTGTTTATGGGCAAACAAACAGGCCCTGGATAGAAGGTGATGCGCTTGCTCGACTTGCTCTGTCTCCTGTCAGAGTGTCTGAGCCTTCATCGTCACCCCCACAACCTCCCCCTAAGCAGTGGCACCACGCCGATGTCACCGTTGCCCACAGTCGCACCAGCTGCGTGTGCGTGTGAGTGTGTTTGTGTTCTGTGTGGGTGTGTTCATGCCAACACACCCCACCCTCTCCTGATTGAATTAGCACTATGTCACTTTGGCTCTGGTGTCTGCTTGAGACATATGACATTGCCCTGCTCTTCTCTGCGTGAGGGAGGATCTTTCCTCTCTTTCACACTTCCCCCATCTTTTTCTCTCCATCCTTTTCAGTGTCATCTACCCAGAAGTATAATCATATGCTATTTTTATGAATCAAAATCATATCCTATTTTTACACACAAAGTGCTATCTGAGATCATTCACATGCAGTGGTATGGCCTAGTTTGCTTCATTTCTTAAGCAGTGTGTACCAATGTTCTCTGCACTCATTTGGGCTTCACTTAGTTGGAAGAGAAAACTGGATGATATAAAACATTTGTAGATTTTCTGGCATTAGTCAAATAAAAAGATATGTATTTGACCCTAGTCAAAGATATGTATTTGACCCTGTTTTATATATTATGATATGCATATCATTATCGCAAAAATACTCTGAAATGTTGTGATATAATTTTAGGGGCATATGGGCCATCAGAGTACAACTGTTTGTACAACTTTTTGCTGTTTTCTGCAAAAGTTCACACTGTTCTCATTCCCTATTAAATATATACTAGAGACAGATTATACTGTACAGTATCTTTTTGCATGGACAGTTCTAGCCAGATGTCACCAATCAAGTTTGTCAACATTGTCACCCACTGCACTGTCCACTGTGGGTGGTAATACATTCTATACTGTATTTCTGGTACACACTACACTTTAGATTGAGACTGAGTAATGGCTATAATGCAACTAAACTTAAAAAAATCAGTGTTCCTTACATCTGGAACCCACTATAACACATTGTGCATAGGAAATTCAGCTTGCTTTGCCATTAACAGACTGGCCAATGTTCAGCCTCATTCACAAAGTAATAACTCACAATTTGTGGCATTTCTTAAGCTGCCCCCTGAGTAATACTTCATGATCAATTTACACACTTCTATCCCATGCCTTTTTGCATTTGCATTTGCAAGGATTACAATTTTTTTTCCAATTTTATTTTTTTTCTGCACCTCACAGTTAGATTTTCAAGAAAAATAAAAAAGTGAATATTTTCTTTATTATATATATATATATGCATATAGGTGCAGAAAAAATAAAATTGGAAAAATGGAGGAAAACGTTTTTCTTATACACTGCACTACATAAAAAATATATAAGTTTTTACATACAATTTTCTATTTTTGCATTTAGCCTCAAACATAAAAAAAAATAATTATTAAACGTTACACTGACCCTTCACCACCCCACTTCATAATCCCCAAATCATTCTATAAATACTGTTTGTTTGCACATCCTTGCAGAGAACACAGTTCCATGCTTCACAGCTCAATGCTGGGGGGCTTCGTACATGTCTACTCAATGGCTGGCAATAAGTATGGTGCCTATAGGTTCATGCAAATAAAATAAAGATATGTCTTTTGTTTCTATTGCAGGCTTCACTTTAAAATAGTATGTTCTGTTCTTCCGCAGCTCTTTCTGCGTTTAGGGAAGTACAGTTGTACTGTATCGGTTAGGCACATGCGTGAGCTAATGCTGGATAATCATCCGTATTAATAACAGGTGCTATTTTTAGACAGGACTCAGCGAGAACACTTTCAAACTGAATGTATTTCGGTGTAAGAGGCTGTGAAATCAGGTGGCTATGCTGTGCTGATTGCAGTCTGACAGCAACAGAAACATTCCAGCATTCTTGCACACAGCTGTCATTCAAAATGCATAAGCCATCAGTTTTAGGGACACTCCCACAGTGATAGAGCACGATGTGCACATCGAAGACCAGAACTGAACATGCGTCCATTAGAAGCTGCAAAACAGCTTTTAGATCAGTATGCAAAGGTAATTTTTCCTCATACTGATAAAGTACGTCTGGAACTCGGCTAATTAGATCAGGACTGTTAGTGGAAATAGCCTGCAATGGCAATGCAATAAACATTATGAACGGAAAGGGAATATTTTCCATGTTAACAAATTATGTTGCTCCTCGGTTATCCATTTTCTGGCCAGTTGATTCATTGCCTCCCTCCGAATGATCCCCAGGCCCCTGTTTCTCCTCCGTACAGTGCTCATCAAGTGTTAAATTAAAGTCATTCATGCAACAATGTGGAGGTCATTCATTCACTCTCTCCACACGCTCCTGCTACATTTCTCATATCTCTAAGGTCTGATGAGAACACTCCGCATGAGAGAGAACTATGAGACACAGCGGGGTGGAGGATCATGGTCTAAACCTGTGGTTCTCAAACGTTTTAGACCATGTACCACCCATGATCATACTGAAAGTTCTACTAGATATTGGAGTTACTGTGTGGGTCTTGCCCAGTTTTGTAATCTACTTATCTAATTATTGATTCTGGTCTGACAGGAATGTTTGTGAGACAGTGTAGTGAACTATGTGGTCTAAGGATGTGCCTTATTGTATTGTACTCAATAAGATATTTGATTATGATTATCACAGAAATACCCTGAAATATCGTGATATTATTTTAGGACCGAATGGTCTATCAGGATACGACTTTCTTGCTGTTTGTAGCAAAAGGAAAATTCATATTTTCTGTTCATATCTCCTATTAAATATCTACTAGACACAGATTATATCTGTTCTATACAATTTATTTTATTTCAGTCCTGGATATATAGAGTGCTTTATTAGTGTCATGACATGTTGGATCATTAACTTCTGGTGAAAATCTCAATTAAGGGTGTGTCATATAATATCGTATGCAATAATATTGCCAAATAAAATGTAATATTATTTTTTGGTGTAGTAGTGTAGTCTTGAAATTCTAATTATTTTTAATTCAGTGTTTTGCAATATCACCAAAAATTGTATCGCAATATCGCCCACCCCTAATTCATCTCCTTGAGCACTAGTTTGTTTTTAGCCATAAATCCAAAAAAGAAACGTTTGGAAATTATGGCTGAAACTATTGATTATTTTGTTAGTCCACTAATCTGTTGATTACTTTGCCAATTAGTCAATTAGTCAACAACTATTTCTGACAAGAGCATTAGTAAAGTCAGGATATTGAATGATCACCACCCCACCTTATCCCTTAATTTCCCAATTCATCTCAAAAGTACTGGATCCAAAATATGTTCCACTGCTCTACAGCTCAATGCTGGGGGATTTACACAACTTTAGCCCATGCCATCAGGTTTGGTGCCCACATTAATGTTTATCTACTCCAAGGTCTTCTCCAGTGAATTTGCACATCTGTGTCAGCAATAGGTGAATAGAATAATGAGAAGGGATGTCCACAAACATTTGAACATATAGTGTATGCACAAAGAACATACAGTTCTTTTCACTCTCATTTAATTGTAAGGAGCAAAAATGTTTCTTATGTGGCATCACTTATGTGGTAAAACCCTTTCTATTACGTATGGTGGTCAGCTTGCCTCAGAAATGAAATGAATTATTAATAAAAGCATGTTTCTGTGGTAAGAGTTGTGACATGTTTGGTGCTGGATGAGGCTGATGGTGATGTTTTAAGAGCAGCTTTTCAGTTTTACTTTAACAGTGAAGATACAGGATGGTCTTTTTAGGATGCTAGTTCATGAAGTACTGTAAAGTGTAGCAGGTGTAAATGTGCTTCTCTATTTAGGCTCTGTTCTCACCTCATATATAGAAATGTCTTGAACATCTTGTTTTAGTCTCGGTGCTGCATGTGCAGAATTTATTAGCTGATAGCAGGATTCCTGAATTTCTGCATGAAGTTCACTTTTTGTGGGGGTTGGTCTATTAAACAGCTGTCTAGGTTGTTCAAGGATGTTCCGGCAGTTGGGAATAAACAGTAAATACAACAAGGGGGAGGAGCCATAGACTCCAGTTCATTTATTTATATTTTAAGATACACCGATGTGGGTATTCTGGGCTGATGCCGACACATGTATTTACCTGTCATTGCCGATATTGATGCTGAGAGACTAGACATCCCTGGTATCTAACCTTATACATTTCTTTTTAAATGAGCTTAAATCAATGAATGTTAAAGTATTGGGCATAGAATAAATACGTAAACAAATATCAGTTGAAATATCAGCCAAATCGGCAGATACCAAAAAAATGCATTCCTCTTCAGCTTAAAACTTTGTCAACAGTAACACTAACATGATTAACCTGAAAATTTTAATGCGTTATTTTTTTTTAAACGAAGTGACCAGAGCCTGGTGACGTATTAGCGGTTATATTAAATTTTTTAGCAATTTAAAATGGCATCGCCACTGTCAAGTTCAGAAAGTCTCTCTCTCTCTCTCTCTCTCTCTCTCTCTCTCTCTCTCTCTCTCATACAGTTACTTAAAACATTAAAGTATTCAAAAGTAAAATGCATTAAAACTACCATGAGACATTATAATAAAGTATAAAAAAGGCTGTAGTCACACCACACTGCACAATTGATTTCGTCTCATGCCCACAAATATAGAGTACCAACATTTATTTTTTATCATAATTTTAATCAGGAATAACCACAGAATATTGTTGTGATTAATACTGTTACTTTTTAAGTGTTTGACACCACTGATATAAATGTAATTCAATTTTTAAAAAAGTATTTTTTAATTAAATTATTTAATTAATCAGATTATGTTTTATAAATCAGTTGACACCACTACTTTAAACATATTGTTAAACAATGGTTGAGAAAATGTTTTGACTAAATTGAGTTCAGTCAAAAGTCGGCCTGTCACGATAATTACATTATAGACTTATTGTACAATAAATGAACATGGCTTCAATAATATTTGATAATCGTGATATTGTCTATTGTGTTTATTTGTATGTTTGTTCACATATATAACAGAAACAAGTATTTTAGCCAGTCATGCAATATTAAACCAACGCTTCAATACCTGGAATTACTCCATACAAGCAGTGTGGACTGAAGTAGGTGAATAAAAAAGTATATATTTCCCAAACTATGATTAATTAAATTGTGTTGCATGTTACCAATATATCAGTAGCATTTAAATGGTCTTAAAATGATAATAATATCAGTTACTGTATAATTTTAAAATGATGTGACGTGTTGTATTCTTCAGTACAGTGTAGTATAGTGATCTGATAACTTGTTTGTATTAGCAATGTCTAGTATGGCAGTATTCATGCCATCTTTTTCAGACACGGGTTGCACACAAAAGAAAGGTCAGGTGATGGCATCTATTTGAGGTAAAAAGTCCAGCCTTTATCAGACAAGCACCCAACCTCTGTCTTCAAAAGCAGCAGCAATATTTAGATTTTTGTCAGTGATAGTCTACTTCCAGACATGACCTTTACCACATGAAACATCAGTTTAATACTGTGCCAGCAGAGGAGGAACAGGGACAGAGAGAGAACACAAGCATGTCTAGTAGACTAATTAATAGCAAGTCTGCTTTCAGGAAAGGGCTTAGATTTGGCTTGAGTCATTTAGAGATGGGCTAAAATGTCATGCTCTTCCTTTGGGAATCTGATTTTCTCTCATAATATCTGTTACACATTTGTTTTTTAGAACACACTATTTAATTAGATGTCCTGAAGGGCTGCTGCCATTGACAGTATATATTAACTGGACCAAGCCATCCTGCTGATTTCAACGGAGCCAGGTGAGGCCAATCGTGTCACTTCCTGATCGGCTTCTCGTGGGGCGTTAAACGGGAAAGTGAAAGATTGCGCAGGCGCCAGCATGACGCGAATCTTCCGCATGCCGTGCAAACAGCCGTACTGTTTATAGGAGCTGCACAGAACTATTCACTCCAAAAAGAACACATTGAGAAAAGCTCCATTCCGTCCCAGAATTGTTCTTTTATTAAATAAACAGCAGATATAGACTATAATTACTGATAGCCAATATCAGTCCATGGATTTACTTAAGAATATTCATAGTTTGTCTGTATAACAAACATTTAGAAACTCTGTAATGATAATAATAAGTGTGTAATATAAACTATAGTTCTATCTATACATTATAATTCTCATAGTCTATCTTACTTCTAATTACTACTATCTTACTATCTACAATGTATTATCACTGTTAGTAGTAGTATTATATTTGCATAATAAGAGGTTACTTTGACCCTGTTCTTATTCAATCGGCTCTTTAATTTTGAATTATAATGAATTATGAATGAATTATAATGAATTATGGGTCGCTTTTTTTTCACATCATCATTAGCATAGTTGTATAAAAACGTTATTTTCTAAAACTATGAACAGATTATTAATCTTATGGATCAAAGACAGAAAACGCATTCTTTGTAAAAAAAAGAACATGGGCCGTGTCATAATCAAAAACGGATTGGAAATACATTTATTATTGGTGCAAATACACCCCGAAATGAATGGAAGTTAATGGATAGCTTTGCTCAAATGGTCCTCTCACCCCCAGGAGCACACTTCCGGTGGCACGTTTTGGAAGGGAAAAGCTGGGGGCCTGGCTGCTGCAGACCTCTTTTAGTTGTTATCAGTGTGTGATGGAAAACGGTTAAGGTAAAGAGAGAGTAAGAGGATGGAGAAGGTTCTACCCATATATTTCCAGCTTACACTGGAATTTTTACCTCAGCAAACAAAGAGCTATTTCTATCTAGCTATTACCAATCATCGTTTTTTCTTTCAGTGCAATTGGTAGATTGCTGAAACTGAAGGTGGGTCTGGGTGCCACATTAACCTTTTCAGGCAAACCTGATAATGCATCATTCAGAAGGTCATCTTTACTTTATTTACTCTTAAGAGGTGTATCTGCTCAGTGCACTTGAGTGAGATAAATAATAATAATAATACACATTAAAATGCTGTACATAAACAGAACATTTAACAAAACAGAAAAAAGCAAGTAAAAGAATGAAGCCAGAACTAGAAAAATGTAGCTGTGGTATAATTAAGTAAATGAATAAAAATGTCACAAAGGGCTTGATTTCTTGCTTTAATCTCATGCTCTGAATATCATGTAATGGATGTTGTTAATTCCTTAAAATAAAGGCGATGTTCTTAAAAGTTTGCAACATGCCATCATTCTGTTATCAATTATACACTGACATACATCAGCTGCTAGGCAGTATTTAATATTTGATGGATATCCAGTAGCTAATCATCATCATCATCCAGTATAGTAGTGTGACTGTGGCACTGAGGGAGAGTGTGCCTTCTGCAGACCAGTCTGGCTTCCTTTAGAAGAGATGGGCTGCTGAGAAGTAGGGCAAGAAAGAGAGAGTGACAGTGTGTGTGTTCACAAGAGAGAGAGACCTAGGTTCTGGCACAGTAGCTCTGCCCCACTGCTGAGTTCAAAGGCTAGTCTGCTCACTCTGTTCCTCTGCTAATCAGCAGAGAGTTCTTCCTGGAGAAGGAAGGGGTAGTCTTGGGTAGTCTTAACTCTTATGTTCTCCTTATACAGACCCACTAGTGGTTAGAGAAATTCTTATTAAAATTAAACCACATGCATTGGTGGCTCTGATGCAAATCACCTAATTAATGTATGTAGGTTATAGTATTGCATTAAATGTGTTAGGGATGAAACGATTACTCGAGTAAATCGAGTTACTCGATTAAAAAAATTGATAGAGTAATTTTCTGTGCCTCGAGTAATTGTTTATTTAATGTAAAATCTCAGAGCGCGGAATTTTGCAATGACTTTTAATGTGACAACGCGCTTAGCGTTACGTCACCCACGCACAGGACGCAGGTGGAGGCGGCAGAGGAGTTTTTTGTTGAGAAGCGGGAATAGAGCGACAACTTACGAGAAAAAAGGGCAATAATAATGGAACATTAGGCTGGCCAGCATGTATTATTTCACAGCTTTTGATGTATTTTGGAGAACATCCCCTGTCCAAAAAGGAGAATCCACCTCCGCTGTTCAGAAGCTAAGATGCACAACATAAAGCAAATGTTTATGCCTTTTTTATTGTTTATTGTTTATAGTTTTGATACTTACAAGAAATCCTTGTTGAAAATAATTTAACTTAATTCATTAAAGTGTAAATTATTATTATTACTTTATTTCTATTTGTGTTTACAGTTTGGAAATACATGTTGTGAATTGATAAATATAACTTTTCTAAAACGGAAAATGTCTTGTTTTCTTTTGTGTCATTTTAATTGCTCTTTAAGCAAACAAATAACTCGATTAATCGAATTGATTTTGCAGTAGTACTCGATTACTGCAGCCCTAAAATGTGTCAAAAGCAGGCAGCAGTAATATTGCCATATTGACTGTCTTGTATCAGCCTAGGACTGGACAATAAACATTTCATTGACTGATGATCATTACAGGGTGGATTAGATGAACGTGCGAATTTGTTTTTCAGGTACTGTGGCCATTACTGGAAGTTTTTATTGTTTCTTTTATATTGTTCATGTTAATATTAACGCTAATATAACACTGGTCAGCGTGCTTATGGCAAAGTGACATGAAGTATTGGAGTTCAAGTGAGGCATGATAGGTGGTGCCAGATGTATAGCACGTTCCATTTCCAAAGGTGTGCAGACATTTAACATTCCTAAATCCACAATGTCAAGTGTGTACTGGGAATACCTCATAAAAGGCATTAATGATCATTACCAGCGGTGTCTGGCTGGAATTGTCAAGGAAAAGAGCCAAGAGACTGGCAGTAATTGCATTCACAGTCAATGCAGGTATTTCCCACAGGTCACTGTAGTGTTCCTTAGCTTTCCCAAGTGCACACTGTCCCCTGATAAGGTAGCAGTTGTGTCCTACAGACTAAAGAATTGGGCTTTAGAACCAAAGGTTGCTGGATGTGTCCCCAGGAATAAAGAAGTGAAGATTAATCACTGCCCCAAGATGTCAGTTGCTCAGCCAAGACAGGTTAGATTTTGATTCTTTACTTTAGAACCAGAGGTGCTAGGGTAACACTGCTAACAGCCACTAGACTTATCATTATCATTATTTAAAAATATATCAAAATGCAGTACAATGATTCAGCACATCTTAATAAAATGAGCAAATGAATTGCTAAAAACGATATATAATTAAATATCAGTATACAGTTTTGGAAACAAAATAAGAGACCACTTAAAAAGGACGAGTTTCTTTGATTTTACCAAATTGAAAACCTTTGAAATAAGCTGAACTTCTTGAATTTTTGCACTAGGAGTGGCATAAAGTTATCCAAAAGCAGTGTGTAAGACTGGTGGAGGAGAACATGCCAAGATGCATGAAAACTGTAATTAAAAACCAGGGTTATTCCAACAAATATTGATTTCTGAACTTTATTTGCATTATTTAAGGTCTGAAAGCTCTGCATCTTTTTTGTTATTTCAGCCATTTCTCATTTTCTGCAAATAAATGCTCTAAATGACAATATTTGTGTTTGGAATTTGGGAGAAATGTTGTCTGTAGTTTATAGAATAAAACAACAATGTTAATTTTACTCAAACGTATACCTATAAATAGCAAAATCAGAGGAACTGATTCAGAAACTAAAGTGGTATCTCACTTTTTTCCAGAGCCGTATATATTTTTTTCTATCTGCATCTATTCCAGCTCTTTCCTGCAGGAAGGTTCTTTATGTGCATGGTTCTGTCAGCAGACTTCTGGCTCCTGTACATTTGTTGTGTATGCTAGGGTCATGTCAGGTCGAACTGTAAACTAAGGTGTGAACTAGAGTCTACCACATCTGTGATCGTGTAATTTGGCGCTCTGTGAATTAGAGCTGCGTATGTTGGTGCGTGAGTCTGTCTGCGTGTGCCAGGCCGAGTCAGGGCTGGTGAGTGGGTCTGGTGTTGGGTGCAGCAGAGCTGTCAGAAAGCCCAGGCATCAGCTGGCCCAGCAGACACAAACACGCTGAGATGTGTCTGACTGGCAGCTGCCGGCACCAACACACAAACACACCAGCTCTCAAATTTACTGGATCAGTCTTTTGACATCGGACCATGTTGGCAGAAACGTCATGCTGGAGAAAGACTATACAGTGTAAAAGCTACTATGGAACCTCAGATAATAGTCAGGAAATTCAGAGTCTGTCCGGTGTAATAAATGCTAGCATGTTATGACCTGTTAAGACAAATTCCTTATAGCTGTGGTATGGTGATATTTTTTGTACCCCATTTAATCACTATCCCCTTAAAAAATAAAGGGCTACAAAGTGTTTTTTGATCAATACCATAGAATATCCAATTTTATTGTTCCATAAAGACCCAGTTTATACAATAGATGTGTGAAGAACCTAAGGTTTTAAACATAAATGGTCCAATAATTGTTTTTTTTTAGGTTGATTCCCCAAACTGATTGTGAGCAGGGACAGATGTCACATTAGGCTTTTGATGCATTACCCTTCTTTTTGCAGGGTTTAATATTTTGCATTGTCTCTCAAGATAAAAGAAGAGAGCATGTGAATGCCTGTGCACTGCACTGTGGTACTCAAAATGTTGTTAGCAGTGTCTGCTTTCTCTGCTGTGTTCTGATACTCCTCATACTGGGCGAAAGAGATGTACTTTCCCGGGGGTGTATCCAGTTAGTGGGGTGTTAAAATCTTTACCCTGCTCTCCCCACTGATCCCTAATACATGCCCTAATTAGGCTTTACAGTCCTGTGATCTTGCACAATATCATAGCAACTTAAATATAAATATCAAAATCTGGCCCAATATCTCTAACTCTAAATTATCGGTCAATCACAAATTAGAGCTGAAAACAGATAATAAACATTTATATTGAGAATTGTCCACTGCTGCATATGGTAAAATGAGGCCAACACTAAAGCATTCTCTATCTTGGGACCCCTTTCATTGCACCAACTCATTCATCATAATAGTGAATACTGATATCCGAAGGAACCCACATAAGACAAATTAGCTTTGGGCTAGCTGTTTTGTGGTGATTCCAGTTGAGATTTGTGACTCAACAACTTGTAAGGTTTGGCCAATTAGCTGATGAACATGATTGATGACTGACCCCAGATGCAGTCACTCAGCCAACGTATATATGTATGTATGTATGTATCTGGCGTGTGCTTCCTTAGGACAGAAGATGCTATGCTAACAATGCTAAAAAACCCTGGAGTTAAACTGCCACCATGTCTTAGTTAACACATGGCAATCTCTTTAAGTATTTACAACAAGAAAATACTAGAAATGTGTAACATCATGCTTTGCTAAGCAGTTATAAAAATAATAAATGTAAATTAACGACAGCCAACATCCAGTGTTGTTAGCAACCTAGTAGCCTAGCATCTCCTGTTCTTGAAAAAAGATGCAAACGTCACTTATCACATACAACTCTGGAAAAAAATAAGAGACCACTTAAAAATTATGAGTTTTTTTTTTTATCTAATTTTATCTAAACCTCTGGAATATAATCAAGAGGAAGATGGATGATCACAAGCCATCAAACCAAACTAAACTGCCTTAATTTTTGCACCAGGAGTGGCATAAAGTTATCCAAAAGCAGTGTGTAAGACTGGTGAAGCAGAACATGCCAAGATGCATAAAAACTGTGATTAAAAACCAAGGTGATTTCATCAAATATTGATATTAGAACTCTAAAACTATGAATATTAACTTGTTTTTGTTTTCTTTTGCATTATTTGAGGTCTAAAAGCTCTGCATCTTTTTTGTTATTTCAGCCATTTCTATAAATGCTATAAATTACAATAATTTTGTTTGAAATTTTGGAGAAATGTTAATTTTTTCCAGAGCTGTATGCTCATTTGATGTTTGCTGAACTATCCCTTTAAGTGCAGGTGGATGTAGATCTAGAAAAAAATCTTCTCTGGACAGTAAAGACAGTTGCTCCAAAAAAAAAGCAGGATGATTTTGGAGGAAACAAGAATGAGCAGGTGTCCCAACATTTTTGTCTACGTAGTTTAATCTGTGCTTGCATTAAAAACATACTTATGACAAAAGATGCCATGTAAAACCAATCTCCCTGTTAAAATGTGTTTGTATTCCATCTGCAGTCATGCTTGTGGGCCCCCCTGGTGCCTGTGGTTCTGAACTGCAGTCTCCAGGGTCTGCTGAGCAGTGAACGTGATTGGAAGATGCTTAATGCCTAATTCTACAAAGTCATTCGTTGGCTTAATTTGTGGGAAAAAACAGGTATGCAAATTAACGTTGTCTTTACTAACCAACGTCTAACTAACGACCTCATTTCGGAGCGCTTATCTGTGGTGTCATATTGAGGAGCTCACATATAGGTCTGTCTTAATTAGCATTATTTTGTCTTACAGACACTTACACACTAGGGTTCAGTGAACAGTGAAATAACTATTTGTGACAATCAAATGGTGAATGAGGCAGATACACTCACTCGGGCAAGGTTAATGACTATTCCTTTGTACTCGTAGAGTAAGCTAGAGCTTATGAATGACACTTGTGTCATTGTGCTGCAGTATATCATGTAGGTCTTTTACAAGGATAAAATAGAGAGAGAGAGAGAGAGAGAGAGAGAGAGAGAGTAATGTATCCTCTACCCACTTCTCCCTTCCGGAACTGTGCATCAATCCCAATACAGACACACATACACATACACCCACAAAATGCACATACTTACAAGCACACACATACCCCAGTAGCACAGACTTGCCATTGTGACCATAGGAGGAGAGATGGGGAGTGAGTGATTGATTCGTGGACTGAATAGGTTTTTTTTTTTCACACTGCATTGAAATTCAGTCATTGAATCTGCTTTCTCTCAAGCAGGGGCTTTTGCAGAGCAGAAGTCCTTCTCGTGCATGTGTTGTTTTATTAAATATGATCATATCTAGGACTGGGTGATATGAGAAAAATAGAGAATTTTTTAAAATGACAATACACAATTCTTATCGTCATAATTTGACCCACAAACAAAACACAGATTGTGTCAGATACGAGAAAAATTCTAATTAAATACTACAGCTATTTAAACAGTGATGTTTGTTATAAATGTGCTGTATGTCATAAAGTTTAGCAGCAATAATGACATTTTCTGTAAGACATTCTTTAAGCACTGATGATATTCTCAAAATATATAATTTATCACAGTAACATATTTATCATGATATGATAAATATGACAATATTGTCAAATAGCCCTAATATAGTCCCATTAGGTGGCTATTCTCTAGACTCTTTTATATGATTAGAATAAAAAAACATGAAATAATTTTAGAGATGATTTCAGTACAGTTCAATACAATCTGTAATGAGATCAAAACTTGTGTGAAAAACTGCCACTATGTTTGAGAGATTGCTTGTTCGAATCCCGGCCTTGTCGCTTGCCATTAGCTGCCGGAGCCCTAAGAGTGCACAACTGGCCTTGCTCTGTCTGGGTGGGTAGATGGCACTCTCTCCCCACATCACTCCAAAGGGTGATGTCACTCAGCACAAGACGTCTGTGAGCTGATATATCAGAACCAAGTCGCTGTTCTTTCCTCCGAGCGCGCTGTGATACTACTTAGCAGTGCTGCATCAGCAGCAGTTCAAAAAGAGGCAGTTGCTGACTTTACATATATCGGAGGAGGCATGTGCTAGTCTGTACCCTCCTGGTGTTGTGGCATCACTTGTGATGGCGTATATACAGCTGACCTGCAGCCAAACGGATGGGACAACTAGCTTAGCTAAATTTAAAAGTAAAAACTGCTCGTTTTTTCTATTGTGCATTGCACAGTTTCACTGCTTTACATAGAGTGCCCAGTTTACATAGAGTAGATAGAGTAGCAGAAAATATATTGATACTGTCTTAGGCACTAAAGCACAGAGGCCATGTGGTTAGACAAAATACAGAACAAGGGAGGGTAAACTAGGGGGAAAACTTACAGCTTTTCCACAGCCCCAGTCAACCCTTCTGTTTTTCTGGTTGGACATCTGTTAGCTTTAATCCTTTTGTTGTATTGCTCAAGTATTATGTGAGAATCAGTATTTCTTGCTCCTGGACTCCCCCCTGCTGTCGGGGGAGCTCACCAGATACAGAACCAACACTAAAGGTGAAAGAAGCATGTGGACTGAGGCAGATGACTCTTACTTCACCCAGTAACTGCACTATGTAACTTTGGCAAAGCTAGAGATGCTGTTCTTCTATTACTAGTCAGTGGAGCATCACAATGATATGTTATTTTAATAGGATAAAATGCTACATAACAACAGAATATTGTTAATTCAAGTAATATAGATTCAGTCTAATTCATGCACTTGGTTATAAATTAATAAACTTGCACTTGTCTTCATTTTGTGGTCCAAATTTAATATTGCTGTATATTCAGTCCTGTTGGCAAATGTAACAAACTAATCTTAACTACAATTACCTGCAAATGGTTTTATTTAAATGAAAATCTTAATATAATCTCAATATAGTCTATAATAAGTGAGCTAGGTTATGTTTAATGTACTGTAGTCTTAATGTATTTGTATCAAAACAGAACGTGGGTGTATTACAGTGTATGCACGCTGTAATAACTGTACCCTGACACAAGATTGATTACGCTGATTTATTTTTAGTTTCTACTGATAAAGAGACTAAGCTTAATGAGGATGATTAATATGAGGATGTCAACTGTGTGAATATCAGCTTTGTAAAAGCTCTTTATTTTGCATTCCTTATTCCACAAACAGGCCTTTCTCTATGACCAATCAAATTCCTGAAAGTCCATTGACGTGTAGGCCTGACCACAGACAGGACAAACGTCATCTTCTACCTACAGTAATGTGCAGCAGTGCACGTTTTGAGCGCTGCTATTTTTTCATTAGCAGGTACAGTGCTGAGAGAGTTTGATTTGGCAGTGAAACAGGGCGAATACATCTCAGTGTAAACTTACAGTCACCATTGCACCATTGCTGTCTGTTGCCTCATGCAAAACTAAGCTGACCAGCATTCAACAGTAACTATTATGGTCACATGGACAGTTGGATTACTTTTGCAAACCTTTGTTTCATGCACTACAGTATGGATTTACCTTTAAAATGATAGTAATGATAGTAAAAACATTACTGTGCAAAACAAAAGCCTCATGTTAACCATGTTCATAATTGGTATCGGCTTCTCTGGGCTTGGAAGCATCTGGAATTGACCATCAAATAGTGGAAATGTGTATATTGTGTCCAGTCTAATAAGTATTCAAGATTTTGTTTAAAGGTCTCATTCCATTGTTTTTTTTCATTCATTTTTAAATGTCTAGTTACATTACATTACACTACATTACATTACATTTGGCAGACGCTTTTGTCCAAAGCGACTTACAATAGTGAAGTACAAAAAATAATAGAAGTTTAAGGTAAAAACATCTTAAGAAAGGTCTAAAGAAGGTCAAAGGGAAATAATGGGATAAAGGAGTGAAGGAGGGGAAGAAGGAAAGTTGGTGTGTTAGAAGTGTTAAGAGAGTAATTGTGGTCTCTAGAATGAATGAATGCAATGTGAGCTGTTTTTTGTGAAAAAAAAAGGGTTCCGGTGATCCGGTATAACACTGCTTAATCAGGTTGAGGAGTGGGGGTGGGGGTAGGATTTTGGCTCGTGCTCATGAATATTCATACATGCAATCAGCACTGCGAGGCAGTGAAACAAACATCAGTTTACAGAAATGTTTTAAAATAAAGACATTGTTACACTGATAACAGTATTTGCAATGCCGTATGTTACTTTACAACATGTATAATGCCCTGCTAGGTGCAGTTCAGCCACTGACTGAGTCTAAGAGTCTCCGTAAAACACAAAATCCACCGGAGATCCTATGTAAACTTGGGATTGGCTGAGCCGCAGCAGAGCCGCCCAGGCAGTTGTAACAAAATCCAGGGTGGATTTTTACTTTTAACTAGTGTAAATAGAACTTTTCTAAAAATACACCTACCTATCTCAATTGTACTTTGCTGGTGGTGTTCGTTCCATAGACATATCTAACCATTTGTTCCTTAGCTCTGAATTATTGGGCAAAGCATATAACACTGGTGTGTTATTTGCACAAATAACACAGGAATGAACGGCCAAATTGACGTTCCTGGTTGCGTAGCTTGAGCTCTGCCAGTGGGCCAAGGTGGGCAAAGCCATGAATAATAATTCCCAAGTTGACATAGACATGGTACTTTCCCTGATCGTCTCGTTTTTCTAAACATTTTATTTTACTAGCTACTGCAGACAATGGAGGTTAAGGAAGAGTTTCATGTGCAGTATGCATATATATGCAACTCAGAAAGAGAAGGACCTATTGCATTTACCAAAAATACAAGAAAAAGTGGATTTTAGCAGAAGGACACATTTGAGAAAAATAGAGCTCTGAACCAAAGACCATCCACATTGTTATCAGCAATAAGACCAAAGACCAAGGTCTGTCATGGTATGGAGTTGTGTTAGTGCATTTCTTTGATGGTAGCTTTAATGTAGAAAAGTACCTTGAGCAACATATGCTGCCTTCAAGATGACATATTTACCAAGAACATCCATACCAAAGGTATTAACATCTTTAGCACTTTTTATGACAATATTGCCATTATACATTTAAGTAATATGTAAATAGTTAAATTTTATGATATTGAATGTATATTTAATGCTTAAAAGAATACAAAAAAAAGTCTAGCAAATAATTCTGACGTATGGAAACTACCCAGCAGGCATCATACCCAACGCAGGCCCAGTCAAATCTCAGAGCCATTCATTTCAGACTGACGTCTGAGCAACAGAACACTATGCTCTGGTATGAACCTGGGTGGCCTAGGATGCAGGGAAATTGGATAATTATGTTGAACTTTTTGTATATCCATAATTATGTGACCATATAAAGATTACATATAAAGGATGTATGTATTTCAAATACAGTTATTACTGTGACATTTATTGTGTTTTTGAAGTTGTTATTTGCAGGGGGTTTACCTATCCAAAAAGGTCAGGAATCGCTCAGATTTTAATAGCAGCTCCCTGATGTCTGCAACTTATAAACAAGATCTATGTATATATTTGATGTATAAATAATATGTGACATTGGTTGAGGCAGACAATGTCCAAATGCTGGTGTACAAGCATATTTACAACCCTCTTATAGTGCCTCAGAATGAATGACATTAGCTGCGTCCAAAATTGTGCCCTATCTTATATTTGTGAACGCCCAGATCACTGTATCACTATATCACAGATCATTGTATATGTCATATTGGGGACGAAATACAGACACTCGCAAGTACAGATAAAATGGATGTTTATTACAGGCTTAGTCGTACAGTCGTACTTAGTCGATGGTACAGGGGTAGTCGTAAACAGAAACAGCACCGGAAAACAGTAGCCACGTAGACAAGACCATACCATAAACGGGAGACAGTCCAGAGTTCATACACGAGAAAGCCAGCATCAGAGATAATCCAAAAATCGAAAACGTTAAACAGTCCAGGTCAAACAAAGTAAATCCACAATCAGAGGTACAGGCAAAAATCGGCGTCGAAGAAACAAAAAGCAAGGTCATACACGAGAAAAACAATCACAGAGAAAATAACGCTTTGTAAATTGGATAAACCAAACAATACGCAACACAGGTGTGTGTGTGGAGTGTCCTTATATACTGCAGGTAATCAGTATTCGGGGCTTCCTGGAGGAAGCAGGTGAGGTGTCACATGATCGGGTGTGTGTGTGATGTCAGCGGGTGGTGCGTTCTGGGTAGTGTGGTTGTCTAACTGAAAACCTCCGTTAGAGCTGTGTGTGTGAGAAACAGAAGCGCATACAGCGCGTGACGTGACAGTATAGATCTCTATTTTAGGAACAATTTTAGATGCTGTGTGCGCATGAGCTTAAAGGAATGCGAAAGCAGATTGTGTTGAATAAAAAATTTGAATGTTATTTTTTCCAAAAGAAGCTCTATGTGAGTCTTCAAACCAAACACAGCCAAGAATTATTGGTATTCCATGTCCAATATGTAGTACATAGTTTGTTTAAATCATATCAGGTTTTTTCTGCCCTTACACTCACTGTATGTTATGCTAAATGTGTGCAAAAATAAAATTCAAAATTATTTAATTTATGAGGAGAACACTTTACTTTGAGGATTTTTTTTTTCTAGAAACCTTTTTATATCTATATAGTTAATATGGCATAGATTTGAACACAGCATCTGTATTTCTTTTTATCGTGGAATTGTTGGAAAAAAAAACTTATTTTATTGGTGATCCAGTTCTTTAATTTTACAGTAAATGCTATTACCTCCTTGGGTCTTCTTGGTGTTCATGTGAACCAGTGTGTGGTTAGTGAGCTGTAAAAGTCATTTTTGAGTGTTGATTCACATGGTTGGTTATTGCTTAATATTTACCATCAAAAGCTTGTGGGCTGGGGTCTGGGTGTGTATGAGCCAAGAGTGTTACATAACATAATTTGAGGGTTTGGGATTGACGCTTTTTACAGTTTTGTTTCATGTTTCTATGTACCAGTTTTGGTTTTGTAGAGAAGAGAAGACAACAGTGTTTGAGAGTCATTGTTTGTCCCTTTTATGTGCCAAACTCACATTATTCAACTTTGCTAAGGTAAATACAGTATTTTCTTTTAGGGCACATTTAAGAATGATTGTAATTGATGTTATGTAATGACAACTGTGTTGTCTGGATGCTTTATGGAATTTTTTATTATTACGGGGTAGTGCCTGAAATCATCAAGAAATAACTAAAAGATGAACAGTATTTTAAAGTCTTATATTCACAAAATGTACACTTTTAAACCAGAGCTATTTGTAAGCCCTGAATTGGTGATAAACTACTCTTTTCAATGACATTTTGATTTGTCAATAACTCATTATGTCATAGATAATCCTTTATGAACATATCACGTTGGAAAAGTGCCTGTTTGTCAAGCTCAGCGTTCATCTAATTTCAAAGAAATCATCCCTGTGTGGATGTACTGAATAAGCCTCTTACCTCATCAATCATGTGACGGGAATGAGCGTTAAGACCAGGCGCTCTCAGATACAGTTTACTACAGAGCTCTCTCTCTCTCTCTCTCTCTCTCTCTCTCTCTCTCTTACCCTCTCTCTCTCTCACACTCTCTACATGAAAGCACACATGCACAAACACATGCCTCTGTCTGACTCACTGTTTGTATGGAACCTACTCTGGAAGTGTGTGAGTGGATAAGGTGGTGATACAGCGAGGGCGGTGATTAGATTAGGCATTACAGTAAAAGCTCCATTTTTTAAATATCTCAGTTAAGGGTGTGCCAAATCATATCTTATGCACTAATACAATTTAATATTCATTTTAGTGCAGTAGTGTATTCTTGAAATTATGTTTTGAATTCCATGTTTTGATATATCGCCAAGAGTATCGTTATCGCGAAAATACCATGAAATATTGTGATATTATTTTAGGGCCATATCGCCCACCCCTATTGACAAATTCACCTGGTTGGCTACTGCTGTCATATTGTCATGAAGTAGCCATTGCATACAGTCTAGTTGCTAGATGTGTGTGTGATTGTTACATAACAGTTTAGAGTTCTGCTGGATCTTTCTGAAGGTTATATCTGTTGTCAAATCATGGGTTTTAATAAGCTGTTATGAGCACTTTATTGGTTTTCCAAAGTATGTTGACCTTCATCTTGACCTACAGCTATTCCTACAGCTATTCCAACAGCCCTGTAGTATTTTTATTGTTATATTGTTTTTTAAAGCTTGTCTAACCTGTTTTGTTTTTGTGAGCAGTACATGAAGAGGTCAGCTGGGACAACATTACATCTGTATAGCCATTCTACTGTGAATTATGGCCACCACAAGTGTGTTGTATTTGAGTGAAATGAGGCTGTATTTGCACATTTTCTACTTCTTTTACAACCCACAGAAAGATTATTATTCCCATAGAATGGCACAGAGTTGACATTCTTTATTCATGGCTTTATTTAATATTGCATGAATTGTCATTTATACAGATGCTATCTCACAAACATCAGGGAAGGCTTTCAGTCGATACCCTAGGAAATTGCTGTAAATATTTTATAGGTTCATTTTGTAGGAATCAGTGCGGTGTTGTGGTACTGCGACACTTTTTATTTTTTTAATTTGGCTTGTGACGTGAGTGATAGGAAGATTACAAGTCTACAGATTTTCATCTCCGTATGTTTATGATTAAAAGTATAAACATAAAGGATAATTTGGCGTTTTTACTGAGATCAAGCATAATTTGCGTGACATTTCTACTCCAGCTAATGAAATTCACAAACATTCCATCAAACATTAACAAATTGAGTCATAATGTCATCACCTTTATTAGGCTGTGTGTTTGAGTCCATTTGAAATGCTGGCACCGACACAAGCTCGGTGGAGGGGTGTGGCACAGCATAGTGCCTGTTCCATCTGGTGCACTTGGCATCCGGTTGGCGCTCAAATCAGTGCCCAGCGCGACTCTGCCCACATTCTTATCAGCTATCACACAGCCCTGGCACTTCCATCAACACATCTAACGCACACTGTAAAATAAGATGATTCATTACATTAGCATGAGAGCGGGAGGAGAAGTTGCTCTTTGATCTGGGCTCAGCAACGAGAACGGCTAAACAGAGAACGGCTATACGCAATGAACATAAACAAACAATAAAAATATTGTTTACATACTGTTTCAGATGAATACCCCCCGGAAAAGCGTAAAAAGCTTACAGTATCAAATTTTACCAACAAAAGAACATCTGTATTGGGGAGAAAAGTGAGCACGCTGCGTTTGTTTTGAGCGAGTCAACACATTGCGAGGCTGCATTGTGCTGATGGGTCATCAACCATTATTACACTGCAAAACCCTGGGCAGGTGCAGAGTCAGTGACCACACGGAACCGATCCCATTAGTGTGATGGACCCCATGAGGCTCTGGTCTCGGAAAATTTAACCCTTTGTAACTTAGGGCCTGCTTTTCTGAGACTACAAAGCATTTACACTGTAGCAGATCTATCTTTCCTAGGGATTTATGCATTAGTTCACTTGGCCTCCCCCATCAAAACAGCATCATCTGCATCATCTACAAATGTAAAAGAGCCTTAAACATTCAGATGCTCCACTTAATTCCTTCTAGAAACCATCTTGTGTTTTTTAACATACATGCACATGCTAGTCAAGCAAATTTTACCTTTAAATTTGGCCCAGTGCTCTCCTATAGCGCTTCCTTTTTAGGCACAAATAAAAAAAAACTTGTACAGAATAGTGATCCATTATATTGTGCACTAATATTCACAACTAAACATTAGTAGGACAACGAAAAAGAAGAACGAAAACAAAATCGGGCATTCTTAATCATACATACATTTCCAAAGATTGCCATTTTCAACATCCTGTAAAGTGACAGCATTGGTGTATAATAATGTGATTGTTCAACATGTATGGAGGCTTACCAAAGACTCAAAATATTAAATTCAGTTTTTTTGTGTAAATGAAAGTGGTCTGTTGATCCATGCAAAGTAAACTTGATTTTGCATCATATTTGTAAGCCAGCAGCTAAACATACAAGGTTTATGAGATTCGTATAGTAACAATTTTCTAAATCTTGCTAAAAGGGAGGCAAAATAAAAAAAATTGGAGTGGTTAGAAGATAATTGCAGAAGAACATTAACAGTCCCCAAAATGTTAAACAGCAGGTATACCGACACACCAATTACAGATCTTACCGACAGTATGTGTGGAAAAATATTTGAAAGCTTGGCTTTGCTTAAGTGAACTCTTTTGAATTAAGTGGACTCAATTGGATTTTGAATTGAATAAAAAAACAAAAACGTACACAAGAATCTTAATTATGAACACGTTTTTGGGAAGAGTGGTCACTATTCTAAATTGAAATATGATAGTATAATTGAGAAATAAAAAAAGTCTATGTCAACTGTAGAACTAACTGGGAATGATTAACACTGGGTTCTTACAAAATCTCTTTAAAATATTGGAATAGCACAGCGTGTTTTTACGCATAAAATACCTGGTTCTAGACAAACCTCTTGCTTTAGTACAGTTAAACATGAAACACATACTTGAAAATGTTTTGTGCTCTTTAAATTAGCTCATATTGTTAAAAGGAGCATGAATATAACACCAGGACAAACTGTACTTATTCCACCATACTCTATTATCCAGTCAAGTAACCTGCGAGAGAAAGAGGAGTTACTTATTTAATGCATGAAGCACACACTCAGACTGGCTTACTGCATTTTGGCAGGTAAATTGTTTTGAACTGAGAACTCATTATAGCTCTGGCTTTTCCTTATTATAAGATTATTTCCTTTGGGACATGGAACATTAAAAAGACTTCCTCTGAGACTTATGCTGTTTAGATGTCCATCAGCGCAAACCATTTATCTGGCCTCTATTGTAAAATTAGTCATGTTTAAATTTGATGTGCCAAACCCTCTGTTGGCCTGTTTGCTGGTATGCCCCTAAGTTTTACTTGGTAATTCTAATTAAATTAGTTTTAAATAAACAAATAGTTATGCTTCAGTATTACTAGATACATATGCGTCATGCCCCTGAATAATGGTAAATAATAACCTCTCTCTGTTATATCTAATTTAGCTAATAAAGGAGCAGCCTAAGTCTGAAAACAGAGGACATGCTAATGATGCTAATGCTAATGCTAATGAGCCTTGTCTAAGCTTGACTCTTTCTTTCTCAATGACTCAGTCAGTCAGGTGACTATATGAATCCACCATCTTGCTGTGATTTACTGTTTATTGTGTGAGAGTTAGCCAACATGCTAAATGCTAAGTTAGCTAATAATATGGAAGAAGCTGGCACATATATCAGCCATTGTTTTATAGAAAGTGTGAAAGTATCAAGTTATCAAATGTAATTTTTCTTTGTGTGGGTTTTACTGTCCATGATTGTCAAGTTAACAAATATCAGTGTGCTGTAACTGAACTGATCTACTCATTTAAATGTAGTGAAATAATGTTTTTAGCATCACTTACCATGCTTGGTGTCAATTCACACAGCTTACTACCTCTTCACAAACTGTCTGTTTTAAGGCTGAAGCTTTCCAGCTGGCTGAGGTAATTTAGCATTAGCATTTGTTTGTTTACTAAAAGACTGGCTACTTTACCCTGTGTAAATTTTGAGTCACATGTGATTTACTGTGGCTTTTTCTGTCCTCCTTAAGGCTTTAAATTATTGCAGTACTGGCAAAAAGTGCTGTGTGGTGAGTTGTGGTATGCCGGTTAACCAGCTTCACAAAGCTAGTCGTCCAGCATAACCACCAGAAGCAAGGAATATGCAGCACACACTATGCTGGTCAATAGCTTACCAGTATAAGGTATGAATTAACCTGGATGACCAGCTTTTTAACCACTTTTTGACCATTAAGGTAAAGCTTAGAACTTCTACTAAAAACCAGTTACCAGCAAAATCAGTAGTTCAGCAGGAATTCTTTGTAAATGTCAGTCATGAGTTTTAATCACTGTAAATAAAGCATAGAGCCCACTGTAGAAGAAAGTAGCTCAATTCCATAGAAGTGTTTAAAGCTGCTTCTGCTGTGCGTAGTTCCTTATAGTGCCAGAATTCTTTTTTCATAGAGTGAAGCTGATAGCAGATGGCTCATCAGCGGCACTTTCTACAGTTTCCTCACATGATGTGAAATCACACCCTTAAAAAGCAGCCATTCATCTCCCTGGTAGAGAGCTGCTAGACTGTTTACCATGCTGTCAGTCTAAATGGGGATTGATGTCACAGTGGTGCAGGAGTGACAGACACAGCCGTCTTCCTGCGACTCACCATTTTATGATGATACTTTTAGGCACTTTTAAGGAAGCCCAGGCTGCTTACAGCTCACCACCGTGTTGGCACAGAGATTGCTCCTATTTAATCATGTTCTTGTGATTACCAAGCACTCTGGCAAAATACATACTGGATTTTAAATTGAAAAATTTGTATATATCTTCCCTCACTCTCTCTCTCTCTCTCTCTCTCTCTTGCTATCTGAGACTGTGTTAGAATTAGCATATGCACACAGTACATGCACACACCCTCTTGATAAACGGGAGTTATTCTGTTTAACTAGCTTTAGACGACAAGTTTGTCTGACCTGTTTCTGAGCTTTACAGAGGAAATGAGAATTAGAAATTGAATGGGTTAATATTTTTCCTTACCCCATGCGTCATCTGCATTTTGGGATATAAGGTTGGAGTGGCCTATATCATGCTCTTATCAGGGCATTTTCCCACCAGCACTATTTGGTTAGAATAAATCCGATTTTGGTTCATTTGCACCTTTGGTACGGTACGCTTGTGCAGGTGTGAAAACAGTAATCGCACTCTGGGAGAGACCTACGAGAGGAGGTGGTCTCGGCCCAGTTCCAAACGAACTCGGTTTGTTTGTGGTGAGAATGTGATCCGGTCTCAGTCCGACACAACTATCAAATATACTTATTTTATTCTAGTTAAACGGCTGTTCAGGTACAGTTAATCTGATATACGGTCCAGTTAATTACCATAGCTATGAACACACGCTGCCTTTGCTGTCTGCCTATGTTAAGCTATTTACACACTAAATGTGGCATGTGCAGTGTTAACTGCTCACGGCCGTGTGACTGTATAATTGCGCAGTAAATCCCATTGAAAACACATTCGCTGTGTTCGGTGCAGCTTAACACTGCACAACTGTACATGCTGATCTGAAACACAGAACTTTCTAGCTATATTTACTTTCTTGCTTCCACGCCAGACAGTTGCAGCCAATCAGAGGAGACTTTGCGCCTGCATGGTTTGTTGGAATGCATTTTGGTGCGTTAAGGTTTGTGTCCGTGTGAAACCAAACTAAATCGAGGGGACAACACTCCAATTAAATGAACTCATCAGCTGATTTGGACCAGAGTTCTTAGAAACAGATTATGTGAGTTGCCAGTTTGACCAGGTCTCCTCTCCAGGGGTATTTTTTTGCTATAAAATATTTATGCAATTTTATCCGATTTTATTATTACAGTTATTTATTCTATCCATTCATAGAGATAGAAGCCTGGTCTTGTGTGACTGGATATTAATACCTGACGGCATTGAAAAGATGGCTGCCAAGTAAACAGTTGCCTATAAGACTCGCCTGTAGGGCTACGACTTCATCTAAGTTACATTTCTATAAAAGGGAATTGCTGGTGTCATATAATGCAATCATTTCAGCTATGTAAGGTACAACATGAATCTGTTCTGCAATGTTTTCTAAAAAATATTTAAAAAAATTGTTCAGTATTTTTCTAGAAAAGTTACAAATAACCCTCAATAGATGAATGAACCAATAATACATATGATAGCAGTGGCTATAAAAATCCAGGCAATATCACATCACCTTAAAT
The DNA here is from genome assembly GCF_023375975.1 of Astyanax mexicanus. Lineage (NCBI taxonomy): Eukaryota > Metazoa > Chordata > Actinopteri > Characiformes > Acestrorhamphidae > Astyanax > Astyanax mexicanus. The sequence goes on from NC_064409.1 coordinate 57,222,078, forward strand.
TCAAGTCTGCTGTTACCGAGCACAGTAATCCACAAACACAAAGTAGAAGAAAAATGGGAACTGCTAGATCTCTCCGCAAATAACTTCACATGAACATCTATCACTTTCATCCCTTTAGCCCTAGAAGATCCCTTGCTGGTGTTTGATTTTAGGAAGTTTGAGAGTTGCAGTGGTTTATGTCTGAAGCAGTGAGCTCCTCTGGGAGTGCCCTTATGTAGGACAATAACTAACAACACAGGGCCTACTAAGTCACTACAGACAGGTGTGTGTGTGTGTGTGTGTGTGCTTGGGTGTGTGTGTGCAGTGACACAGATCCACTTCCTCTGGAGGTGTTCCGCTGAATACAAACCAGACCGTGTCCTTCTGTGCATAACCGTGATAAAACCACTGTAGTGGGGAGAGTCAGCAGACAGACAGTGGCCCCTTTCTGTAACCTGTCCAGTAGGGGCAGAATATTTGAGAATATTTCTTATTGCCATGTGATTACAATAGTGTTATTACTATGGTGCTAGTGCCATGTTAGTATATAGATAGAAATTTGTTAAGAAATGCAATTGTAACTGTAAATAGTTCATACCAAGTTACAGACAGGTTAAATCTGATACTATTGTAACAGGTGTCAGTGACAAGTCTATGGAAAATCTATACTCTTTTCCCTAATATTTTAAAATGTATAAAAGGTAGAATTGTGAAAAGTCATAGTCAAGTCATTTACAAGACCCACAAAACAAAGTTTGAACAAAGTTTCTTTATATAGTGCTTTTAAAGATATTGATTCTATGAAAATATTAAAATGTAGTAGAAGAAGAAGCCAGTGGATAACAATAATAATTTTGATAATTTTAATTTTAACAATAAAAAAATTAAATTGTAGTTTTGTAACTGTATTTTTTTATTAGCATCAGATTTAGGGTGCTTTCACACCTACCTTGTTTGGGTCAAACATTTAAATAATGGAGGTAGAATTACAGTATATTGGAAAAAACGTGATTGAAAGTTGTCTGTTTTGCCATTGAAACCTATGGGGATGGGTGGGGTTACACAGTTTTCTGCATCCGAACAGCAGGGGGCGCCCGACCTGTGGTGGCTTCACTTTTGAGAGACGATGCTCTGTCCAGCTATACACAGTCTATAGGTCCAAACCAAAGTAGTAGGTGTAAAGGGGGCAGTGAACCACAGTCCGGACCAAAGTACCAGAATTTTTCCCAACCAAAAGAGGTGCTTTCGGTCCGGATCTACTGAACCATGGTCCTGTTTTCCTGCAATGTGAAAACACTTTTCTAGATGGTTTGGTCTTCCAGTCAGATTACAGGAAGTTGAGGCAGCCTTTAAACAAACTAGAGGTAGATAAGTAGGTGTTGATATCCGACTCCCTTTGGCGTGCATACGTGTCACGCAGCAGTGTGAACACACACTTTTTTTTATTATATAAGCAAAAATAAAAGGAATCTGAGAATATTTTTTTACACAAACTTTGGTGCGGACTCTGATCTGGACTTCCAGGTGTGAAAACACTCTTAATGAAAACCTGCGAAGAAACCTTTTTGGTATTCGGCCTTCAGAGACATGATATTTTTTCCGGTTTTGTTGATGGCCAAAATGTTTTTGTTTTGGTGCATCTCTACTGTCTAGTCTTCTTAACCCTGATTCTCCACCACTGTCCTCTAAATCCTCCAATAAAATTCACCTCCTGACCAGTTTTCCAGCTCATGAATATTGATGTTGGGCATCAGCTGGTGTGGACAGGAGTGAGTGTTGGGGCTGTGTGAGGAGTGTGTGGGAGGGGGTTGGTGCTGCGTGTGCACATTGCACACCCAACTCAGCCCTCCCATGCTTTTACTGCACTGTCACATACATTATGGTTAAGTCAGCGAAACTGCTGTATTATAAAACATGCTTTATAATACATTACAGCACTCACACATGGACATTTGCCTGTACACTGAGTCTATATGATGGTATTACATGCTATTAATCTTGAAACGGGTTAGTTGTTGACCTCTGGTAGACCCCTTACATCTGCAGATTCAGAAGCTCTATATCACAGTAATTTAAAGTAATTTAAAGGATTGTAGAAGCACAAACAATGCATAAGGGTGCAGAGATGGATGAGAAGGTCTGGGCCGTGTAAATGAATAATGAATTAATGTGGAGATACTTGGTTTCTTGAGGTTTGTGTGCTGCAGGATTTTGCAGGCCTAAGCTGAATGTTTGTCAACAGAGCGGATAATGCTGCTCTGCAGGGTATAATGTGAAAGTAAATTGAGAGTGTTACCGCAACTCCCCTTGCCCTTCTTTAGCCTGTCTGACGGCTTCCTGCATGTGGCTTGTGGGCGTGAGAGTAGAGAGTGTCTGATATATCTGACTGTTAGCTCAGCCCAACCTATGTACACACATCTAAAGCCTTTGTGTGAATTGTGTGAAACATTAAGAGTTAAGAGTTCTAAATGTTTTATTTATTTATTTGTTTGTTTATTGCTGAAATTGGACAAATAATTCAACACTACATATTTAAAAACTTTAAATAATGCTGAAGAATTCTGCCTGGACCTGTGGGATATAGAGCTTTGGAAAAAATTAAGAGACCACTTCATTTTCTGAATCATTTTCTCTGATTTAGCTGTTTATAGGTATATGTTTGAGTAAAATGAACATTGTTGTTTTATTCTATAAACTATGGACAACATTTCTCCCAAATTCCAAAAAATTGTTTTGTCATTTAGAGCATTTATTTGTAGAAAAAGAGAAATGGCTGAAATAACAAAAAGATGCAGAGCTTTCAATTAATTAGATCTCAAATAATGCAAAGAAGTTTTAAGAGTTCAGAAATCACTATTTGGTGGAATAACCATGGTTTTTAATCACAGTTTTCATGCATCTTGGCATGTTCTCCTCCACCAGTCTTACACACTGCTTTTGGATAACTTTATGCCACTCCTGGTGCAAAAATTCCGTCCATGATTATTCCATCCATCTCTTCATTATATTCGAGAGGTTTTCAATTTGGTAAAATGAAAGAAACTCATAATTTTAAGTGGTTTCTCATTTTTTTCCAGAGCTGTATGTATGGGTGTATGGATGTAATTTCTGCCAAAGTTGCTTCAGAGTCTGTATGCATGGACAGTTTCATGCAGACACAGCAGGCCATGATCATTAGCATTACCACATGGCAATTATATCTTTGACATATTCTCAGTACATACATGACACCTTCCCTTCCCATGCTTTTCCCAGTATCATGCAGAGCTCTAGTGTTTAAAATGGGTTCTATTGTAGGACTTTGGAAGCTGTCTTGATCATAATTTCAGAACAAAAACAGCACCCAGTATCGTATGTCTGTGGTTCGTGTCTTTTATTTTACTGCATGATCATACATTATTAAATATAAGTCAGAGAGGTAGAGGACTAGTGTTTCAGTGATCAATAAATGCAGTGAATGGCAGCAGTCTGAACATTTTTATTTACGGATTCACCCTCTTTAGAAGTCTACAGATAAGAAAAAGGGGATTATCTATATAATAAATAATATAAGTGGTCCAGTATTGGTCCTCTTGATCTTTATATATACAAAGGATATATATTCCTCTGCATATGAAGTACAGAAGCTGCTTGAGGTGCATGTGGTTATTCCATTAATTACCATGCTCCTTGATTACAGGAAGGATCTGAATTACTATTAGAGGAACTTAAACCTGAACTGCCGCACTGTGTTAACGGCATACCGAGGCATACTGTAATGCATGCATGGGTGACTGAGCACTTTGTATGGCACTTACTCAACGTACCACACACACTTCCACTGGACTGCTCCTGTACATCTCTAGGGCTTATGTAGACCTGCTGGCAGGATCTACATAATGTTAGGATGCCGTCACCGGGAATGTTAATGTTACACACATTACAATGCCTCTGAGTGTGGGATCCTCTTCAAGAGAACTGTGTGTGTGTGTGTGTGTGTGTGTGATTGTGTGGATTTGTACATGTACACAAGAACACCTGTGAAAAGGAAAGAATAAATTATGCAGAGTGAAGGCATGAACACACAAGTGGAAATCTACAAATGGCAAAACACGTTCACATAACAGGAAACAAATATAAATATTTTTATTATTGTTTTTAATTATTAATTTGTGATGTGTTCTTATTACTTAATAATAATACACTGCCCATCTGAATGTATTTGTTACTATCACAAATCAATACGAATCAAATAAAAATTGATTTTTTTTTATCAAAATGGTGTATACTAATGCATTATCATAGTTTGTGTGGGGTCTGATAGTGAGAGTCACTGGCATTACCAGTTGAGAGCACAGTTAAGTTTGGAGGACCTGTCTCTACTATCCAGGGAAGTTATTTACTATATTTTAGAGCATTGTTGTGAGGATTAGATTGCATTCAGAGGGTTGATAAGGTCAGGATGTTGGATGACCAACACCCCGCCTCATCCTCAACTCACCAACTCACAATTAGACTCAGAAAGATCTCAAATGGCTGTGAGATAAACAAGTGTAAACTTTTCTGTATTCATAACATCCTTCTTCAGTGCATAAACACCAAACACAATATGGTGAATATCACAATATCACCTGGTTGATCTGTAACAGGTCAAATGACCAAATCACTCCGAGAAGTCCTAATAAATACAGTGTCTGAAGTCATATAAAATCCTAAGATTTACATTTATCAGACAGACAGATACCAGAAAAAATAAAAATAAACCCACCGTTCCTCACGCAGGATCGAACCCTGGTTGTCAGGGTCGAGGTCCAATATACTACCACTGCCACAGCTAGTGAATTGGGACGCGGCCGTGAAAAAAGTATCGTAATAAGGAGCCTGAGAACAAGCGGGAATAAAGTCATGCTGCGCAAGGGGAGGAATGTGCACAAAAGCTGGCCAGAGAGGCATTTTATTTATTTTATTTTTTTTTATTACAGTTTAGACAACCTCTCGGGACAGATGTTTCAAAGGCTTTAACTTTTTTTTTTAAGCCTTAATGCAAGGGCTGCCTATTGCCGACCCTGCATTAAGGCTTAAGAATTACAGGCCTTTTGTAGTATTTTATCAGGTTTTTAAATTATTTTTATGTTTAATACCCTTTATTTAAGTTGCTATGACTTATTTTGGTGTGAATTGTGTTGTTGTTTTTGAAAACCCATGTGAAGGATACAAGATACACCTTGAAACTATGAAACTATATTTTGAATTAAGCTGATGCATTTTAGAAAGAAAAAGGAAACAATTTGCATGCGTTAGAATAATTTTGAATAAAACCTGCTGACGTCGACTTACACTGAAAATGAATAAGAAAGTTTTTTCATCCTCCTGTATAGTTGCCATTTTGGATATATAGGTTTTTGTTCGACAACAACAGTATGAAGTAGTGTTTATGGCCTACACATCTATAAAACAATAGTTTGGACAGGATTTCTTCATCTAGTTGTGAATTTAAATTTACAATAATACATGTAAAAATGATTTTGCCATTAAATGTCCCAGATTCGCTTTTCATTACTGTCTTACAGGCCGTGCAGGCAGACACTGGTACATATTGCTATTGCTTATCATACTGTATCTCTCTTTATGCTCTTCGTTCCGCTTTAGTGTGATAGCACATTTTTCCACCACTGCCAGACACCTCACATTCTGGAAATAAACCTCTTCACTTCAGAATGGAATAATGAAGGTTGCAGTGTTTTAATTTTAGCTGTGGAAATGTTGGTCATCAGCGAGAAAATAGGCAGATGTGATGAATGGGTGCCTGACGCTCTCCTGTCGGCCGTGTAGAAGATGACGCTGGTTTTCTGTTGACATTCTGGGGTGGTGTGGAAGAGCCCTGGGTTTCATATCCTGTGGAAAGTGACAGTGGGCAGTGAGCTCCTGAGAGGTGAGATGAGCGAGAGGCTGGACCTGGTGGTGTGTGGGAGGGTTCACTTGAGCTCTCTCTTCTCTCTGTGTTGTCTGTGTTGTTAATCTTGGGAGCTACAGTCCTGTTTGTGCACAGATCACTAGAACTTTGATGGCAAACAACAATCTTTTGCAAGCACTTGTGTGTATAGGTTTGTCTTTCTGTGTAAAGACTTTAAAGATTTGCTCTAGTTATTTAGCATTTCGGTTGTTTATTTACATTTTGTAAGTATTGTAGTACTATGTAAAATCCACTTTATGTACATTAAATTAGGCAGATAAAATCATTTTATTGTCAAATCACTTTAACTAGTAATTGTCTGTCTACAGTGACACAATAACCAGGAATATGACATAGAAGGCATTACCACCAACAGTGGACAGTGCAGTGGCTGATTGTAACCGGAGGCTTCTGGCTAGAGTGACTGGCCGAAATTTTATTCACATTTAATACAGGAGCCTTACATCCTGCAGATCAGAGCATCATTCACACACATATTAAAAGTCATGGGACACAATAGTTCCTGCACAATGTCATGTGGCATGTCAGTGTACACAACAAAATACGAAATACAGTATATACAGGCATGTTAAAAAAATATAATAATTACTGTATTTTTTATCTCCCAAAAATCGTCATGCGCCTTGTAATCCGGTGTGCTTTATGTATGAGTTTTACCAGTGAGATAGTGAGGAGCTGCAAAGCCCCTCCACTGAAGTGCAGCGTTATACAGAAGTTTCAGTTCAGTTCTTCAGCACCGAGGCTGGAGCAGTATTAGCGTTAGCTGCTTACCATGCTAAGCGCTAGCTCTGTCATCGTTCAGAAGTGAGTGGCCTGTAGCCTGCTGTTGAATTGGCCTGTAGCCTGCTGCTAACCCTGGCTAGCACTGCTGGAGCAGCATTAGCATTAGCCGCGAAACGCGGTAAGTGCTAGCTCTTTTGCCGCTCAGAGTAAGTATATCGGACTGTTGTTTGCGTGGTTACTATGTGAAAACAAGTTACGTGGGACAAACTGCTAGCTAATATCACCCTGGCTTTCCAGAACACTGCACTCAGCCATAGTAAAAATCTGGGAATCAAAGCTTACTGTAAATAAACTGAAGCGCTTTACTCACCCAAATAGAGTGTTCTCAGGAGAGAAATCTGTGTAGATTAACAATTATCAACATTAACATTTTTTTTTTTTAAGAATTACAGTGTTGTCCTTTCTGCAGGCATGTAACAATATTAGACGTTATAAATGACATAACATTTTTGTCATCTGACATCATGACCATCATTTGCTGAATTTAAAGGAAAACATGGCGACACCCTTGTTTCTTACTAGTGTCGCATAATGTTCCTTATAATTTGTGCACCTTATGTTATGTTTTATGGCAGATTTCTTCATAACAAGCAAAAAAAAAGACTTCAAGTAGTTTGTCTCAGTAGCTAGCTAGCTAGCTAATTTTCCGGTTCCACCTTAAATGGTGCAACAGACGACAGAGGCTGCAGCATTTAAGACGGAACAGAAAAATAAAATAAAAGCTAATCAAAGCTAATTTCATCTCCCTATCAAAGACGAATTGAGCAATGGACAATAAAAATTAAATTCAGGGATAAAAGGGGATTGGGCCTTATTCTCACATAAAGCTGCTTTAAAGAAAAAAAAAAACTTGCAGCGTGCAAATGCATAAACCACATGTTGACATTACAAAAGCAGTCATGCCCTATGTGTTGCATGCAAACAAACTAAAAAATACAACTCAGTTACATTTTTGATTTCATACTGTTTTTTTTCCCCATGCCGTCTCTTTGGCTCACCACAAACATTACACTTTGCTGCTCTCCTGGACAAAAAGCTGATCTAGTAGATGCACATAAAATTCTAATTGAGCCCATCCATAATAATAATGGCTGGATGTGCTATACAGTATAACAGATAAATCCTGTCTTAAGTGGCTTGTCAGTGTTGTGAGTCCTGCAGTGGAACAGCAGGCAGCAGACTGAAATGCATGGCATGCATGTGAGCGCTGTGTATAGTTGAGCTGTGAATTATGCATGGCACTGAGGGATATTTTGGTCAGATCTTCGCAGGGCTGTGACACTGGCATGAAGACAGCTGGAAAATGCTAGCTACTGTGTGTACACTGCTTTAGGTTTGCATGTGAAGCTGATTTGGGCCCAGTTTTGTGTGTGCCATATTGTATCATACACTATAATATGCAGTGATATTCTAGAAAGCAGTCTATTTTGTATTTGTTTCTAGTGAATTCTACATAATGTTTCTAACAGTTATATTTTTACTAATTAAACTACATTTTGCTGTAGTATATTTTGGAAATTAATGATTAATTTATAATCACCAATAATATCATTTTTGCAAAATACCCTGAAATAGCTAGACATTATATTAGTTGACCCTCCCTAGGCCCATTTTATTTTAGTGTTAGGATTGCACTGGTTAACTACTAGAAAGAGAGATTAGTGGGATGCTTGCTCAACCAGAAAAATACCTAGATGCTCAGAAGCTTTCCAGAAACTGAGCTCACTTTCATATATGTTCAGTGTGAGTGGGTGTGTCCAGGTAGTTAAATACAAACTGACTCATTTTCCATTTGTTCTTTAAACTACTTTAGATCTTTTTCCTCCCTTATTTTCATTCTCACAACTTTTCTTACAAGCTTTATTGTTTGGGTTTTTATATATTTAAAATACACTTTATATAGACAACCATGTTGGGACACCTTCTCATTCATTATTTCTTCCAAAATCAACAATATTAAACCAATTAATTAAAGTTAATTTCTGTTCAAATAAGGTTTTTTTGCTGTAGAATTGGAGAATTGGAGTGAGAATCTGATTGAATTCCACCACAAGAGTATTAGTGAAGACGGGATGTTGGATGATCACTGTACCACCTCATCTTCAACTCCCAAATCATCCCAAAAGTATTCCAGCTTCATTCCAGAATTTCACTGTGGAATAGTTTAATATTAGTTATATCACAAATAAATATATCTCATGCCTGGCATTAGGCATGGTGCCAATAGAGTAGGTTCATGTTTATCTGTTCCAAAGAGTCCTATTCTATTGGCAGTACATTTGCACTTCTTTGTTAGCAATGGGTGAAACTTAAAGTTGCTTTTCCACAGTGGAGCTGTGTTCTCTGAAATGATCTTGATGAGCTCCATCCAACATACGGATAAACCCTTTTTAATATCCTTGATTTCAGAAGAAGCAATAAATGAGCAGGTGTCACTTTTATCTAGTTAGTCAATGTAAATATTCGTTATCTATTTAAAGGTTTATCATTGTAACACCTTTATTTTTAAAAGTGTACCTGATGGTGAATCACTGTCCACTGAAATTTAAACTTCAGTCTTAGCAGATAATAATAATATGCTTCTGGAACTTCATCCATGCATACCCGTAGCACTTTGTTCCACAGATAAATTGTATTGTATGCTTGAGCAGATCTTTGCTTTCTCCACATTTTCCTCATTCCATTAATCATGTATAGCTTGGAACAACACTGCAAACTTTTAATAGACTTTTAAACAAACTGCAACCCGGCTTTTCTCTGATTGCAGATTTACCTGCAGCAAAAAAACCTCTGAGGTATTGCTGGTCTTTTATTTTGTTTATGACAGGCTTTAAAACATCTACACTTGAATGTATAAATATCTATATATATATATATATATATATATATATATATCTATATATCTATATATATATATATATCTATATATATATATATATATATATATATATATATATATATATATATCTTTTTATATTGTGTTAATGATTTGTTTAGAGATCTTTCCTTATTACAGAAATAGCCTCTCATTTAGACCATAAAGAAGTTGTTAACCATATGTAAGGATATTTTGTTCTGTCTGTAATGCACACAGAATAATTATATTGACATTTTTATTTCACAAACCATCCCTAAACATTTAATAATAAATTTGCGAAATGTCAGTAATGTTTTTTATTCCAGTGCATTGGGTGGAGCTAAGCTACTATTTCAATGTCTTGTAAACTTTTTAACTGGCTGGTTGATTATCTTTTCTGATAGACAGCATGGTTTAATTATTGTTATGTGCAACAAATCTTTTAAGAAAAGAACACAATACATTATGTCCATTGTAATGTACTCACATTATGAAAGGGTTAATATTTAATGGAGCTCTACAGTCATGTGAACAAATTTGGAGCATCCCATGAAAACCTGTGTATGTTTAAACACATAAAACTGTATTCAGGTGACTGTATGTGCAGTCATCCATATTTTTTCTTCACATAGTTGATGTTTTATGTCATAGTGACCTTTGGAGATGACTAAGGAAGGCCCAGGCTGATATGTCAGGCTTTGAAGTCTAACACCAGCTGCTCTACATAACAAGGAATTTCTTATCCGTTTACAAAACTGTCTGATCAGTGAAATCTGGTGTTGACATTTGAAGCCGCAGTGTCCATATCAGCTGTATTCTTTTCATGTATAAGTTTCTCGTTTCTTGTTCGTCTCCCAGGCCTAAATACAGGCTTACATCACAGTGCAGTGTCAGACACACTCTGCCTTTGGAGATTGTAGTGACCCTGAAAAGGTAATATTTAGCTTTAGCGCTAATGCTACAGTAAACAATGTCCTGAGAGCCTTTTTTCCCACTTAAGAGTACCAGCGTCAAGGTTACTGGAAGAGTAATCTGGCTGCAGATGGTCTGAGGTTTATGCTCTTACTGTCTTTATATGGGCACATTTCATCTGAAGCTTGGAATCCTCGAGGGGCAGGGGGGCGTGTTTCCAGCAGGTCAGTGGGATATTGGGTCACGGTTGCATAACAGAGGTAGACTCACTGACGTTATGTACTCCATTACCGTGATTAATGTGGCAACACGGTTCAAGTGTGATTTGTCCTTTTATCTGTCTCGTCTGGTTGGCTAACTTTCTCTCTGTCTTTTTGTCTCTCTGTCTTTTGTAGGTATGGCCGTGACCCCAAGTCTTCCTTGTCTCTCCTCCGTCTTGTAGAAGTCATGGATTAAAGAAAGGGAGTGTCCACGTGTGTGTGTGTGTGTGTGTGTGTGTGAGAAAGAGAGAGTGTGTGACTGTGTGTGCATGAGCTCCTGGACATAACCATGGTGGTGAGATGGCAGCTGAAGAACTCTCAGTGAGGACACAGAAAGTAAGTAAGGCTAAAGGTTATTTACCTTCATTCACTAGTCACAACCTATAGCTTTCCAAAAGTTTGTAGACAGCCCTCATAATTAGTAATTTTAGCTACTTTAACTCAGGGGTTCTGTTGCACAAACACAACATCTACAAAGAAAAGCCTTGGCAAAAGCCAAACATGATCTTAAAGTCATCATGTCCAATGCCAAGCAGTGGCAGGAGAGGTGTAAAACTCCCCAGTGGAACTCTTTTCTATGGTGTGATGAAGCTTCATTGGGTATCGCCAAAGTCTCCACCAAATGGTCACACACACTGATTTAGCTGGACCACCTTTAGTGTTGATTGCAGCACGCACTTGCTGTAGCATTGTTTCAAGAAGCTTCTGCAATGTCACAATATTTATTTAAATCCAGTGTTGCATTCATTTTTACCAAGATCTTGCATTGATGATGGTAGGGTCTGACCACTACACAAAGCCTTTTCCAGAACATCCCAAAGATACTCAATAAAGTTATGTAAATGAATAAAGGTCTGGACTCTGTGGTGAACAATCCATGTGTGAGAATGATGATCTCATGTTCCCTAAAACTGATCTATATTCAGTATATTCATGTAGTCATCTAACCTCATTCTTTCAGCACATACTGTTGCTGAACCTAAACCTGACCAACTGCAGCAACCCAAGATCATTTACTTAGTTTGGGAGTGTATGTTTTAATTACAAAACAGCCCATTCATCCTTCACTCTACTACACACCCACGAATTTGATTTAACAATGTGACAGACAATTTTAGCTTTATTTCCTTAGAAATTGCACATCTGTGTTAAGTATAGGTGCAATGCAAAGATCTTAATGCATTCAATAGAAGGGATGCTCACAAATATTTGCCTAATCCATATAAAGATATAAGTATATGTAAGTGAATTAAGTAAATGATTTTTTTTATGTATTTACAAATAGAATATGGTTTAATCATTACCGTTCATTTCCATTCCAAGTCAAACTTGCAAACAAACAGAATGTAACTGCTACTGTGTTCCATACCTGGCAACCCGGGGTGTGGAAATAGTACTGGGCACAAAAAGCTCTGTAAAAGACAATTTAATGAAGAACATACTGGCTGAAGTTTCTGTTAAGTGATGCTAGGATGTTTTGATTTTTTTCTTAATTGATTATTTTCTGAGATAGTAAATGATGTTTAATGATGTCTTAGCCCTCATTGGCAAAAAGTGTATACAAAAAAAACAATAATTGGAAGTAATAGTTTCAAAGGTACTAAAGGTACTGGCTAAAGCTTGGCTACTGAAAAATCCGTTTTTAAGAAATATTACATAGCATGAATAAACCATGACTTAATACTACAAGCAACTTTCAAAAGACTTCAGAAGACATGGTATAGAGACACCTTAGGCTGAAAAAGGCTACAAAAGCACTGATTGAGACCTTTTGTGTGCATGTCTTATTATAAAGTGAGTGGAATAATGAGTGATATGAAAATGCCATAATATACACAGCAGCAAGCAATTCAGTGTAATTTAAAGTTACAGTACATAAATATTCCCCTTTGATAATTATGTACCAGTACTCAACCTTTTACAAGAGCTGCTGCAAAGGTTAACGATGACTCTTCAACTTGCGTGGCCTGCTGAGCTCATATACTGTACAGTATTTTTCATTACAATCCTATACAGTTATGTTTTTATGACTAACTATAGCTTACGTTTATTAATATATTATATTATATAAATGAAAGCAGGATTGCATATGTTCCAAGCTGCTGTTGCGTTGGTCTGTGATACGGACACACTCTTAAGCTCCCAATAAAACACAAAAGCATGAGTCATCTGAGTGAGGAAAATTGGCTCGGATTGTGCAATTTCAGGGAATTTTCAGGTGATGATTTTTGACATATTTACGTGCACACAACTGTCCTCCTTACTTCCAAACATGAGGTCATGATGAACTTGAGGCTTAGAGGGAGGACGATTGGTTGCCCCACCTATATTAGAACACAGTTAACACAGTTTGACTGTTACAGACGATACAGAGTAGGTCACTTTATGAAATCGTAGACACAGGAGGACTGGACCAAATCCTGTTTAACCTCAGCAATGTTTTATATCAACAATAATCCCAGAGTTTATCCCAGATGTTGGAGCATGGAATTGCCAAGGCCCTTGACTTAATAGCTTGAGTGCTTTCCTGAACTCTTATGCTTATGGCGAGGCCTAGCCGGCACTAGACTACGCAACACAATGCCAACGGCTGGCAGTAACTAGGTCAGCTAAACTCCTGCTAAAGTGCAGAGCTGTCTGATTAATAATGCATAGGATAAGGAGGAAAGAAATAAGTTCTTCATCTTGAGCAAAGATATTTTCTTATGTGTGCCAAGGCACACACACACCAACATACATGCAGCATACATGTTATTTCATTAGCTTCGGTTACGAAAGCAAGACCTGGCAGAATAGGGGGTAGCAGATGCTTAACATTTGCCCTTATTAGGAAATAGTAGGGCATTACTGCACTCAGAAGGAGTTTTGCATCACACGTGAATGGTTGCTAAACCCGATGAACTCACTCACCCTTGTGCTGAAGAAAAGATAACGCAGCTGGCTGTCAGACAAAACCCTTGCATCCTAAAAATGGCAGCTTTACAGGAGAGGGAAAAAAAAACCTTTTACTTTCAATGAAAGTCAGTGTACAAATCAGTCTCAAATTTGAAAAAACGTTACAACAGATTAAAGTGTTTCTTACATTTACTTTGGCTTTTTTTGTCATTGCAGAAACTATGGACACAAAATATATGTATCAAATGTTATCTGATCAACTTCAATTTATTCATTAATATACATCAATCGCTACATTTCAGGCCTGAAACACATTCCAAAAAGGTGAACAGCAAAGTATTTACCACTTACCAGTTATGTTGCTGTTCCTTCTCAAAACACTTAAAAGCATTATTTTTATATTATTATTTTTTTATTTTATTTCCCACTCTTTATTCTCCGCACATTATCTTTGCTGGGCAGACCAGTCAAGTACCTATCTACCCTTTTCTTCTGCAGCTAGTCCGTCTGTGCAGCATGTGGTTTTACACTGCCTGGCCAAAAAAAAAAGTTAAATCCACCTGGATTTAAGTAAGTAAATGATGTGGGGTTGATGCTGCAGTCGGTCAGGTCTAGGTTCAGCAACAGTATGTGCTGAAAGTATGAGGTCAGCTGACTACCTGAATATACTAAATATAGACCATTTGTTTTCTTCCCTGATGGCACAGGCATATTTCAAGATGACAATGCCAGCATTCATGAGGGCTGGAATTGTGAAAGAGTGATTCAGGGAGCATGAGATCATCATTTTTACACATGGATTGTTCACCACAGAGTCCAGAACCTAACCCCATTGAAAATCTTTGGGATGTGCTGGAGAAGACTTTGTGCAGTGGTCAGACTCTACCATCATCAATTCTGCAAGATCTGGTTGAAAAATGAATGCAACACTGGATTTAAATAAACCTTGTGACATTGCAGAAGCTTATTTAAACAATGACACAGTGAATGTGTGCCGCAATCAAAGCTAAAGGCGATCCAACGAAATATTAGAGTGTGTGACCTTTTTTTGGTGTAGACTTTTTGTTGGCCAGGCAGTGAACATGCCATGTTGTCCAATTCTTCTAAAAAGTGCCACTGTGTGATGGTCTCTCCCAGATGCCTTGGAGCCCATAAAAGATTGATAATGCTTTTGGATATGGATATAATGCTTTTATTTTAAATGCTAATGTTGTAAGAGGCATTTCTGAGTCAAAGTAATCCCTTGCCAATGTGGCTCTGCTGTCAGCTATTGTTAAATTATGGTCCTTGATACAGTGCTGTCTGAGCGATTCAAAATCAGGATTTTTAGCTTAGGCTTGTGCCCTTGCTCCTTACATACTGATATTCCTCCCAATTTCGTGATTTTATGCATTTGTTACAAACTGGAGATCAACAGCCCATCCTTGCTCCTCAAAGACTTTGCTTTTTGTGGATACTGGTTTTGTACCAAATCATAATTATAATCTCATGTTGACATCATCATTATTATTATTTTTTTTTACCTCATCACTAGCACACATTTTCTCTATCCAAACTTTTTTGGAATGTTTTGCAGGGCTCAATGCAAGAATGGATATTTCTTAACACATGAAATGGACTTATTGAGATCAAACAGTTTGTTTTTGTTTTTTCGGTTTAATCGAAATCAAATAAATGTGAGAAACATTGTGCTTATTTAAAGTTTACATATCCCATGCTGTTGCAACTTGTCTGACATCGCTGAGAAGTGATGCTACTATATATACACCTGTAACTAGATTTCAGTTTTCATCCACGGCTGCTCTTCCTCTTCTTCCCCATCTCCCATCAGTTTGACTGGATTATCTCCCTGGTTATGTCACGTGACCCAGGCAGAGAACATCTGTAACATCATACAGTGTTCTGTAGAGGCACAGGAACAGGCTGCAGGTGGCACATATGCTACAGCTAATGTGCTATGATTTCTTTTACTGCATAAATACTTTGTGGGTGTATGATTTTAGGATCACAGGGGAAAAAGGAATTAAAGAATATTTGTAGCCATTTAGTTAAATAACTTTTTTTCTGAGAAAGAGAGAAAGTAAGCATGTAAGGGGTGTCAATTAAGCATGTACAAATACTTTATGTTACTCAAATAGAAATGTTGGTTATCTATAATTTACTGAAGTTATTATTTTTCTGACAACTTTTTACTTCTACTCCTTACATTTTTACCCAATTATCTGAACTTTCTACTCTTTACATTTTATAAATAGCCTTGTTACTCCTATTTCATTTCAACTTGTTTTCATTCGGACTTGTCATTGTTAAATAAAAACTCTATCCAGATAAATCTCTCCATTTGGATAGAGTGAATTTGATTGTGGCTGAATGAGAAGGACAAACAGCAAGAACATAGCAGACGTATATGTATAAGATCCAAATATCCCAACTAAGCTTCTTTAATATATTTGCATTGTACCAAATACATTAATTTTCAATGGGAATATACACGGCTGCCTAGTTGGTAGCCTAGTGCATTCCAAATTTTTCAACATTAACATTTTAATATAACATTATGGCTTTTAGAAAAATGTGTTTTGGGGAGGGGGTAGTGCACTACAGGCTTCTGTGGTGTGGTGGCCTTAGCTTTTGTCCTTTTTACTTTTACACTTTTTCTTAAGTAAAAAGCTTAAGTTGATACTTCAACTTCTACAGAAGTTGGAAGAGGATTTTGAATCATCAGTAGTTTTCGTTTCTTTTACAACAACTGAAAAATTCTCTATGCTCTTTTACACCAAGTGCATTTTTTTGGCAAGCACTATAACATAGTGGAACTATCACACACAAGTTGTTGAAGGCATTATCGCTTGGTTGCAGTGTCTTTTTTTAATATAATTTTATTTCAATTTTTTTCCCCATTTCCCATTCCAACACACTCATCAGGACTCTCCCTATCACTAGTAGTGCCCCAACACCAAGAGGACTAGCACATGCCTCCTCCGATACATGTGAAGTCAGCCACCGCCTCTTTTTGAACTGCTGCTGATGTAGCATTTACAAGTAGCATCACAGCGTGCTCGGAGGAAAGCGCAGCAACTCGGTTCTGATACATCAGCTCACAGACGCCTTTTACTGATTGACAACACCCTTTGGAATGATGTGGGGACAGAGCGCCATCTACCCACCCAGAGAGAGCAAGGCCAGTTGAGCTCTCTCTGGGCTCCGGCAGCTGTTGGCAATCTACATGAACAGGATTCGAACCAACGATCTCTTGATCATAATGGCAGTGCTTAGCCCGCTGAACCACTCGGAGCCCCCTAGGTTGGAGTTTCTAATTGAGTGGACAGTGAGTGGACATAGTGTTTAAAAACTCCAGCAGCACTGCAGTGCCCAAACCACTCATTCCAGCACAACACACACAAAAACACCGTCACCTACATTTTGGCCTGACATTGCATAAAAACACACTTGTGTATGTGTGTGTGTGTGTGTTTGTCTGTAGAGCTGCTTCTTCACTGTGGGCAGTGTGTCTCACATTCCTCACATTCTTATGTCACGCTCCGTAAGCGATGCGGAAGCGTCCAGCCGGCCACCCGGCTGACACACACGCTGGCGCACATTTACACACACAGAGGCCTCTGTTATTGCAGCGTACCTGTAGGTGTTGCCGCTGTGCCCAGGACAGCTTGGTCTGGGCTGTGCTGACCTCATCTGCATGGCATTTGACCAGGAACAAATACAAGACCTCAGAGTCACTGTCTAAACAGAGTGGGCCGCAACGGGACAGTAGAACATAGAGTGAGGATTGTTGGAGGTGGTGGCGGTGGGGGGGTGAAGAGTATTGTGAAAGTATTGGTCCCATCTGCAGAGGGAGCAGACTGGAACATCACCTCATTCTGCCTACTGTCCAGCTTTGTGACTCATTCACACTGTGCGTGTGTAATGGAAGGAGCGTGTGTGTGTTTGTGTTGTGTGTTGTACATTAAGGACCTAGAAAGGACATTTTACAAAGACTTTGTCTTTGTCCTTTGTTTAAAAAGTGGAAGCCGAAAGCATTTCCTTAGGTCCTTAGAGCTCAGCTTTAAAGAAAACGTCTCTTGAAGCCTTTTCTAAACAATTTCAGATTCCAAGATCATCAGTTCAAACATGCATACAAGTCAGATAAGTACATAAGAACCATGATCTGTAAGAAGACCCAAACTGTCACCTTCAGCTCAGAGGAAACATGTTTGAATTGTAAGGTACAACCTAATAACCAGCAAGGCACAGGCCTGCCTTAAACTGAAAGCTGATGGAACATCAGTGTCGGTGTCTACAGTCTACTGGCATTCAAGAAAGAAACCTCTGCTCTTAAAAAAGTATACCTACAACAAATACCTTAAACAACAAGTTCAAATAGGGTTACCAAAAACCTTCTGGAGGAATGCTTTGTCTGCAAGTGAGACAAAGATGTTTGGAAGAGTGAAAAAAGAGACATTCAACTCCCAAGACAATTCTACAATCTGTTAAGCATGGTGGTGGGAGCATCATACTCTGGGCTGTTTTTGGAACTGGTAGTGGATAAACTAGTGAAGGCAAAGGAAGTAAAACATCATTAAAACACCATTGTGGTTTGTTTTTTTAAGTTATAGACATCCCAAGTTTAAAAATTAATTTCAGGGAGGTACTCCCGGACGTGGACTTGGAATCCCCCCCCCCCCCCCAATTACTTATCTCACCATGCCTTTTTCAATAATTTAGTCCCCCATGGACAATGCTAAAATTGTGTTTTACTTTTAACAGACATGGATATACTTTAGAGTAGTCGGAAGTAGGGCTGTCCCTAACGATTATTTTTTAAACGATTATTCTAACGATTATTTTTTTCGATTAGTCGACTAATCTATTCATTGAGAAACATATTTAAATAATTATTTTACGTTTTAAAGCAAACGATAAATTACTATATTTATATATAACAACAACAACAACAACAACAACACAAGCCTACTAAACCAAACCCCACACTTATAATCACTTACATGTACAGCACGTTGTTTAGATCTATAACGCTAAAAATGGATAAGCTCCCATACACCACAACCGTGTGTTGTTTTCTGTGACCGCTAGATTTTGTGACCACTGGCAGTTAGTTCTCAGCAGACCGGTGCACTGGCCGATTCGAAACGTGTTCGTTTCTAATGTTTACCCCGACTGGCCAAAACGGTTCAGTTTAGGGCTGAGGGTAAGGTGTAGGTATAGAAAGCTTCCGTTTTGCCAATGAACGCTCATAACCGTGAGCACTGGTCACAAAATTCCGACGGTGACAGAAAACGGTGTGACACCGCAGCGCCGACGGCGCTAGCTAAAATAACTTAAGGCATAATAGGCATAATAGCTTAGCTAAACACCTGAACTTATGAATAATGCTACTGTTTCTGGAAACTGCGAAATGCCATGCACAAATATAAACCAAAAATTTATAATTTCTGCCTGTGGCAGGTTTAAAACCTTTGGTAGACAGCCTTAAGTCTTTTTAAGGACACCCGCGGAGACCCTGATGTAAACGGTAACTTACTGTGTGACCCTGTTGACATAGTGCTCCTGGATGTTTGCGCTTCAAGTGCTCCTTTTGCACGTATGGCAGAGGACCACATTGTTGCCCTTTTGCGTGAAATGCTCCCAAACTTTAGATGCCCGCTGGCGTTTTTTTGTAGCTGGAGATTGCTCTCCGGAGTCCAAGCTCTCTAGAGCTTAGATTCTCTGCCCGAACCCGACATGACCCGAGGCCCGCCCGTAAATCCGACCCGGGCTCCAGAAAATAGTCCGAGATGTAGGCGTCTGTTTTTTAATTATATTTTTATTTAAAAAAAATAACGAAAACTGAAAGTGAAACTAAACTAATTTATTTATAAGCGCTGTTTTCACTACCGCAGTTCTACAGCGCAGGTGTTGTGCCGATTCTGTCCGCGAAGCGGGAGTCAGATTCAGCAGAGAGTCGGATTCGGCACAAACGCGGCGGCACCTCGCGGTCCGCGGTGTCAGTTGTAAGCGCTCGCGCTAGCCGCAAAATACGGCAGAAAACACTGAGGGAGCTGCAGAATTATGAATGGGACTAGAATATGAGCACGAGGAGATCAAAGAGAACCTTCACCTGTGAGTAGCTCTCTCTCTCTCTCTCTCTCTCTCTGTCTATCTCTCTCTCTCTCTCTCTCTCTCTCTCTGTCTCTCGCACGTGAACTCCTCCGCGTTTGACTTGCAGAACTGTGTTTAGCTGTTCTTAAAAATCATTTTAATTAAATAATAGTTCTATGCTTCTATGTTACCGTGTTAATTAACATAATTCTGATCACATTTCGCTCATTAAAACAGCCCGAAAACAGCCAGTTGGAATTTTTGGGCCCGATCTAACCTCTAATGCTCTCCACAGGCGCCGCCATGTTTACGACGCGCCGACGCACGTTATGCAAATCGATGTATTTTTGTAATCGATGACGTCGATTATGTCGACGCGTCGCCCCAGCCCTAGTCGGAAGTAAAATAAGTTTTGATGGGAGCCACAATGCGCTTCTTTTACTCACTGAACACATCCCGTCCAGGATGGAAAAAAAAAACTGCTCGCCCACACTAAAAACTGATTGGCTGACTCACAGATTCCAATCAGAACCTTCGCTGGTTTGCATGCACTTCATGAATATGCACACGAGGGAAACGCCTGTTTGTTTCAGATTGTTTCAGATTCCGGGAGGTTTTATCTGACTTTTGGGCATCAGGGAGCCGTTATTGATATGTGGTAGACGTACACAACTTCTAGGAGACTTGGGACGCCTAAAGTTATCTTTTTTTTTTTTCTGTAGTGTATGTATGTATGGACACTGTACTATACATAATCTATTAAGGCAACACATATCAGATTTAAGTCACTTTAACCCAGTAATGTGAACATTGCTAATATGGCAAAAAAAAAAAAATAAATCTTTGCTTATCTCTCAGCTTTTCAACAGAGGCCAACCAGACAGATCAGGTGATTGTTAGTCTTCCCATGAAAGCAGTGAAGTGAAATATAGCAATCAAGCCTTTTGTCAACAAGCTTTTGTTTTTCACTTAGTCATCTGTAGATTTATCATCAGCTGCTCTCATATCGCTCCCCAGGCATTCTTCATAGACACATCAGACTGGGCTATAATTAACCAGTCACCAGTGTATAGGAGAATGGGAGAATGGATTGACGTTTGACACGAAGATAAAAGCTGGAACTAACCAAAATCTGTCTTTTGTCTTTTTCTCTTTCTGTTGCTTTTCTCTCTTTCTCTGTCTGCTACTTTCCTCTGTCCTTCTCTAGATGAGAACGTGACGCTCTGGCTACCACAAAGGCCACTGCTGCAGGCTGGGCAGCACAGCCACATGATCACATGACTCTGGACATGGACGCGGTCCTGTCAGACTTTGTTCGGTCCACAGGGGCCGAACCGGGTCTGGCACGAGACCTGCTGGAAGGTAGGAGAACTAATTTCTTATTCTTAACCACACTTTGGCCAGTCACTTGGACGTTATATTTTCAAAGGATTATTATTTTGAGAAACTGTATAATTGTTTTTTTAAGAAATTTGATGCTAATGATAATATTTATAATATATTGATAATATAATATCATTATAATCCTCTTATACCTTTTTAAAGAGCAGTGAATGTTTGATAGAACATAGAACATTCATAGATTGGTATTGGGATAATAAAAATGGCTGTCTCAATTGTGTGACTGGTCTCAATTGCATAAAATGTAATGGACGAAATTAGACAAAATTAAGATTAGCTGATGCCACTAATGCAAAAAAGAGGACCATAAATATATAAAAAAGCATACAGATTAATTCAAATTCATAATTAAGGTATATATTTAAGCAATAGTACACTAGAGGGAGTGCTATAACGTGTAATAATGGCACTGCTGTGCCAATATTTCACGTTATAGCATGAATCTTGAGTGTATTAATGCGCTTACACCACAGTTCAATTATTGTTGTTTATTGAAAGACTTTGAATTAAAGGGATGAGAAAATACGGTCTGTTTGGTTATACAAACTCCGTTCCACACAGTTCCATTGCTGCTCTGTTTGTAGCTGTGCTGTTTGGCTACTTTTGCTAGTTTACCTGTATGTGGTGGAGTAATACATGGAGAGCTTTGGTTACAGTGCATTACCGGCTGATAATGTCACTCATAGTACGCCTCTCAGCCAATCACACTGCAGGATTGGAACTAACAGTGGTATCATAAACCATAAGTGGATAAGATGTAATCATCATGACTGGCCAAACCACATGAAGATATACTGTATTTACCTAGACAAGTTGGCTACATTGTGTCCTGCAACACTGTGTTATTTTAATGAATGTACCTGATATTAACTGGGATGTAGTGATTTATTGCTTTGCAGTCCTCATATAATGTTGCGTGTGTACTCACAAGCATTCTGTGTGTCATCTGAATGTAATCATTGCAGTAATAAGTGTAGTGTTATATGTTCCACGCCGCTGTGTGTGAGGCGTAAATTGTATCAGGGCCTGGGCTATAGGCCTGTGGAAGATAGCTGCCTTTGGCTAAGCTAGCAGTAATGAGGCATGCGATGTGGTGCAGTGAAGTGATGAATTGCTGTGCTCTGCTCTCAGTGCTGTGCTCAGCTCCAGTGTACAGGGATGCTCGTATTGTCATACTATGGCAGTGCTGAGACTCCATATAAGGTTCTCCTGGTCTTCTGATATTAAGAACAGGATGAGTTAAATTATCGTATGTGTTGTGTATTAAGAGCTGATGTATACACCTTGTATTTTGCCGTTTGTGTCTGTGTGTTTGAGTGTGTCTGTGTGAACAGGTTTGTATCAGGCCGCTGCCTGTTTTGCAGCATTTTGCTGGATTTGTCCGAGCTGCTGGCACAGATTTTTTTAAGCCGATTTGAAAACGGGAGAGCTAGGGTGGTGGTTAAAGGTACAGAAGCATTTATATTTTATATTTTTTTTGTGATAAAATGTTGGGAGTGATCATAATGCCATAAGGTAAGTTTTATTTTTGCTGTTTATGAAGTGACTGGCATTGATTATATTAAAATACAAAAAAAAAAAAGAACAGTCCGCCAGCCTACAATTAGTTCTGTGTTCCCTTTGTTTAATCATGATATTACATTAATATCACATAGACCTGCCTGTGTAGTTTTAAAAATGTATGACATTCTGTGATCTAAAAGTAGACAGAATGTAGCGTTAGGAAAAGACAACATTAGGAAAAATTTTGTCAGTACATTTTTCTGCTGACAGAAATGAGGTAACTTACACAATTTCACGATTCAGCCATTGGTAACTGATAAGCTGTATGCTTCCATTTCCCCACTATCAGCACATTTCCGACACAAGTATTGTCTGATAAGCAAAAGATTAAAGATGCCCATTAATTATTATATATAAATAGTCAGTATGTCACTTTTTTGGGGAGGAAACAGTTCAGGTGTTTATTAACAGGTCTAATTACTCCACTGTTATTTTATCTCAGAGTAAAACATGATGAGTTTCTGTTTGCAGAGGCTTGTACATTTACATTTACATTTACATTTACATTTATGGTATTTAGCGGACGCCTTTATCCAGAGCGACTTACAAAAGTGCTTTGTTGTTTACTTTAAAATATCCATAGCTAATTTGTAAAGGCTAGAATCAAGAGATACACCTAGCTATGATAATAGTTAGAACCCTATAGTTAGAACATCTTTGAAAAGATAAGTCTTCAGTCGGCGTTTGAAGACCGCAAATGACCTGCTGTTCTGATACTGAGTGGAAGTTTGTTCCACCACCTTGGTCCTTTAGCACAGAGAAGAGTCTGGTTGTTTGTTTTCTGTTGGTCTTGAGGGTTGTGGGTCCAGCCGAGCTGTACTGGAAGGTCTTAGAACTCTTGGTAGAGATCTGGCTTTGACCATTGCCATCAAGTGTAAGGGAGCTGGTCTGTTTTTGGCTTTGTTGGCCAGAGCCCGGGTTTTGAATCGTACCAGTAAAGCTCACTGAACCTGCATGTTATAGCATAGTTTTAACACTGCAGCAAAAAAAAAAAAAAAACTGGGTGCCTTGACTGTGCACAAGGCATCACAAAATCCGATGATTTTTAAGTAATTTAGGACATAATGTCAGAAATGTCAAAATTTCAGAAACCTGCCTTTCCGTCCTAGATCATGGGTCTTCCAGCAGGACAATGACCCAAAGATGAATAGAAACAAAGCACCTGAGAGTTCTGAAGTGGGCAGCAGTGAGTTGAAATCTAAATCCCATTGAACCTCTGCGGAGAGATCTTAAAATTGCTGTTGGGAGAAGGCACCCTTCAAATAATGAAAGACCTGGAGAAGTTTGCTTAAAAAGAGTGGTCCAGAATTCCAGTTGAGAGGTGTAAGAAGCTTGTTGATAGTTATGGGAAGTTATAGGATATATATCTTGATTTCAGTTATTTTTTCAAAGGGTGTGCAACCAAATATTAAGTTAAGAGCACCAATGAGCTTGTGCTGCCCATTTTTGGTTTTTTTTAATGAAATTATATCAATTATTTTTTCCCACTGTTTTTTGTGTTGTTTCAATACACACCAATGAAAAGAAATGATTTCCTTTACATGTGTGTAATACAAAATGTAAATTTGTTAAACATGTGTGTAAAACAAAATGTAAATTTGTTAAACGTGTGTATAACAAAAGTGTAATTGCAATAATTTTCTGGGACAAATTTCAGGGGTGCCAGAACCTTCGGCCATAAGTGCAGATACTGTTGACTTTTATCTTAGCACAATTCTCCTGCTGTGATCATTAGGCCATGCATAACTAGGTTTTTCACTGTTTAGTCAGATTTGACTAGGGCTTTTACTAGTGGGCTGGGCGAATGTACATTTTGGAGATGTAAATATAATTGAAACAGTTTTGGGGTTTGAAATTGGTTTTCTTGCTTTGTTAAGGACACAGAAGTGTTTCAGTTATATAGTATATCCTTTCCATTGTTCGTGTACCAAACCCTCATTATTCAGCAATGTCATGGTAAATACAATGTTCTATTCTCCAGCTCTTTTTGACTGTGTGAATACTCCCTACACTAAATCTGAAGATAAAGATCTGTCTCTAAGCTGTCTCTGCATGACTGTGGGTTTTAGCAGGTTTCAGGGTCTTTAGCATGTGAGCCAGTTTCTCTGCTGGTCTGGTTGGCTATAGCTCTGGTTCTCACCCAGGTCCAGTGGAGGAATGTGGTGGGGTTGTGTTCTGATTGGCAGCGGGGAGGCCCGGCGTGCTGGGCGGCGGAGCTGATTTAAGGCTGTGTGTGACGGCTTTACGAGGACGCTCCCCTGGGAGACCTTTGTGCCCGCTCAATGGAACTCATTGAGGAGTGGAGAGTTGTTGGCACTGGCAGAGAAAGCATCACCTCTACAGAAGAGACAGGACAGAAATATACTTCCACTGTAGAGAACGGAGAGATATTTTACAGTGTATTTACTCTATAATATACAATAATTAACTTTTTTTCTAGAAGATTTGAAATTAATCAAGTATGCTAAAATGCAGGCTCACACTGTTACACCTTTATAGAAACCTTTATAGCTTACTCAAAAAGCTAAACTTTGCTCTCACTTAATTTGCTTGCTGGCTTACTGTGAGTCTTTGTTATGTATCAAGAGCAACGGTTTTCAGGGTAATGTCAGCATACCACCAAGAAGGACAAACCACATCCAACAGGATTAACTGTGGACGCAAGAGGAAGCTGTCTGAAAGGGATGTTCGGGGGCTAACCCGGATTGTATCCAAAAAACATAAAACCACGGCTGCCCAAATCACGGCAGAATTCAATGTGCACCTCAACTCTCCTGTTTCCACCAGAACTGTCCGTCGGGACAATAAATTATTGTGGTCTAAAACCAGGTGTTTCATTTTCATTGTCCAACCCCTGTATATTTCAAGTCACAATGACATCTGTGCAGTGTACAGTGTATGCATTCAGAGTATTGGAAGTGCCCGCAAACAAAGTATTGGGACACATGCACATTAAACCTACAGGAGCTTTAATGGCATCCCATTCTAAATACAATAAAGACATAAGTATGGGGTTGGACCCCTTTGACACTGAGTGGCTATAATTTCTAAATGCTTCCATTTTGTTTTATAATACCATTGTGAAATATCTAGGAGCAAAGAAATTTCACAAATTACCTTGTTGTAATACTGAGATTATATTACACTACCCCACTGGAATTCAGAGAGCTCTTTAGAACCACCCATTCATTTTTAAATATGTTTTGTCCATATAGTGTATATACTTGACTACTGGTATATTAGTGGTAATCAATAACCATACAGAAGATGAAGTCCATACGTAGGTAATAACGATAGGGTGTAGGTTTATTGTGAAAACTTGTTTATTGCAAACGGCCTCTTAACAACGCACTAGATTAATTGTATTAAATGTGACGACTCTGAGTGTCTTAGCAAACTTGAGACACTGAGAATATGATGATGCAATGAGTGCTTGCTGTGGTATACCAGGTAGTTGCTATGCTTTTACTAAGTGGTTTCTAGTTGGCTAGTTGGTAGTTGGTTGCTATCGTATCATAGGTGGTTGATGGGGGACTGCTGTGATATTCCAATTGGTAACTAGGTGTTTTCTTTGGTATAGAAGGTAGTATTTGTATTAAATGTGACAGCTCTGAGTGTCTCAGCAAACTTGAGACACGGACATATGACCTGAGAATCACATATTGAAATCCAGTGTTATGCTGCTTTTGCTATCAGCAGCCTGAGCCCGAGAGAGCACAATTGAAGCCAGAGAGGGTACTATTGTCCATGCTTTTTCTAGGTGGCTAAATTGATTGGCACTAGCATCTTGTGGCAGATATGTTGGAGCTGGGATCTATCGCTTTCTTCCTTTCCAGGCATGTAATGCTCCTACATGCCTAGTTACGCTGCATTGGCAGCATCTTAAAAAGAGGCAGTGGGTGACATCAGATGTATCGCAGGAGGCATGCGCTTGTCCATACCCTCTAAATGTGAGCAGTAGGGGTGTCACGATTTCGATATTTTATCGAAATCGATCGAAATTATGTCATGGTCTCGAGCATCAAAGTCAAAAAGATGATCGACGATCCCTCCCTCTAAGCTACGCTAGCACGTGCAGTGCAATGGCGCAGCACGCTATGCAAATGGCGCAGCACACTGTAGCCAACGCCACAGACATTGTGACTGCTCAAAGAGCAGGCCTTTCTCCAGAGAATGTGGACATTCTCATCTCCTTGAAGAAAAACTTGAAAAAATAAAAATAACAGTTGTTTTGTCTAGCCTCAAATATGTTAATATTTTTGGTACCTTAAGGAGCATCTTTCTCTCAGATAAAGTTAATAATATATCTTTGTTAAAGAAAAAAACTTGTCATTCTCAGGGACCGAAAAAGTCTTAAAGTCTTATTTTTCATGTTTAACTGTTATAGTAGGATAGAGTTCAGTTTGTTACAGCTCTATTTGTTCTATTATTTTGTACATGACTGTTCCTGTATTTTTATTATTTATTTTGTTATGTTGCTGTTTTAATAGTGCACACTGCTGCTACCAAAAAAAAACACTAGATGACATTACATATATATCTTAATTAAATTATTTAAATTTGACCATTAGTGCCTAATGTGGTGTATTACAGATCACTTGTATCACTTTGGACCACTTATATCAAGCCCACCTTTTGAAATAAGATATTGTAAATTTGATGAATCAAACCAATGACTGACCAAAGACTAATCTAAAACTGGCATAGGCCTCTCTGCTGTAAAAAAAAAAAAGAAATTCGAGAATCGAATCGAATCGCGACCCTAAAATCGGAAATAAAATTGAATCGAGGACTTAGAGAATCGTGACACCCCTAGTGAGCAGTGGACATGATATGGCGGTTTCTAGTGAGTGAGGTTGTTTATTGGATCAGCTAAATCAGGAAAAGAAGGATAAACATTTGAATAAGTATAAAATGTATCCTTTGTTTGTACATTGATCTTGTTTTTTCCCGTTTTTTTTTTTGCTTTCAGATATGGGCTAACTGTTTGTAAAGGTTACTTTAATTAACTGGTCAACTAGGCTAACTGTTCTGATTCGAGTGCTAAAAGCTTATCCTTAAATATATTAAAGATTACATGCAGGGATGTAAGACTGTGTCATCCCTTGTTGATTCTGAACTCATCTTCCATTGTTCTGATATCTTTCTCTTTCCAGCAGTGTTTTTCATTTTGTTCATCTTATTTGCATACCCATTTTAAGGGAAATTGTGAATAAACACACACCTGCTGTAGCATGTCTGGAAGTGCAGCTGGTGAGCTGCTAGCACTGTCTCCATCCGCCTCAGCAAGGCCAGATCAGGCCTGTTTCCAGCCCAGCACTCAGAGCAGCCTCCAGAAGAACAACACTCCGTTTTTTTTATTGGGCTGCCTATATGTTAGCAGGCCTGTGAAACTGACACTTATTGGAGCTGCGTTGATTTTTAATAGACTTTGCGAGCAAGCGGGAATTGCAGGCGGATCTCATCTTTTATTTACTCCATTGCCACAGCCGTATATGTTACATTATTGCGGACATAATGACATTATTGCAAAGGCATCGATTTTGCTGTCATGATTTTGCATAGCGCCGCTGATTAACGATTCAGGTTACACACATACATCCAAGGTACATTTTCAGCACGGTCACTTGCTGCCGTTGCAATTTGAGTTTTGTTTATAGAGCGGGTACTGAAAGGTGTGTTCTCTGGGCTGTCGAGAAGAAGTGTGCTGAATAAGGAAGGGCAGAGTAGGCTGCATGTACAGGGGAGAAACTTCCTTAGCTAGCTATTTTCAATTTATCTCTCTAGTGGAGTGTCTTAAAAGCCCTATCTGGAGTCTGCATGTTAATGGATGCTGCCGTTAAACTCTTTAAGATGAGGTCACCCATTGCGCTGATCTGAGGCCAGCCCCCATTAGAGTCCAGACCATAACTCTGATAAGGAAAGACACAGAGCAGATCTGAGATCAGAGCTAGCAGTGTTCTGCGCCTAACACCCTGCTGCGAGGAGGCCGTTAAAGCAGATAGGGGTTCTGCGCTGCCTGCCGCTGTTTATGATTCTGGATTAGCAATTTGTTAATGGGCTTTTAATGAGCCACACTGCTGACATTTCACCGTGAAGACAACAAGCTCTCCTTACGAACAAATCAAATTCCTGAATGATGAAGCTGTAACATCGCGGCGGGAGGTGATTCAACACACTTACCACTGATCTCATAAGATTCAAAATGAATAGCCACGGTTAGTCTGTATGACTTTTGACATGCTGATGTTGTTGCAAAGCAGATTTACAGAAATCTGGAAATAATACAAAAAATAAATGAAAGGAACTAATCATGTAACTCCAAGTGAGCAAGCCAAAGCCCAGCAGGCGATGGACATCAGTTTGACGTCAGAAAAACGCTGGACTTCAATGCCAGACAGTGTGTTTTATTGAAAATGAATATTGGGTTGATATCAAAACTTGCAATCAAAGGCTACATTCCCACAGCCACTAAAAATAGCTTTCTAAACAAATCCGATGTGTAGTTTACACAGTCTTTTTAATGTAACCCATATCTGACATCTATCTAAATGGTTTGCGCTTTGAAAGTGACACACATAAGCAACAATGCAATGCTTCACATTAAGTTTTACTTTTATCCAGAATAATAAATCAGAATCTCAAAAGCTGTGATTGAGGTCAGGCTGATAGTTGGGCTTATCACACAGAATTCACTCCAGTTTACAAAAAAAAAAGGCCAATTCATTAGGAACATACCGTTGCTGCAACACAATGAAAGTCTGCTACTGTAAGTCTGCTACCAAATCACTGCTACTGTCAGTTCGCTTTTTTTCGCTGGAGTTCTTCTGGCCACGTCACGCATCTTAATGTACTTGCGTCACATGTACAACCTCTAAAAGAGGATCCGGCTCAGCTTTACTGAACGCGAGCGGCTGATGGAGCAATGAAGACTTCAGAAGGGGAAACTCAGACCACAGTAGCTCATCCACTCATAGTAAAAAACTACGTATGTAGTTTCTGACTGAGCGCTCTCTCTCTCTGACTGAACATAACCTGGAATTGGATTCATCCTTTCTGAAAAGAGACCGCATCACACCCACCCAGTTTAAAATGATCTCCGCATACTCGGTGTAATTACCCATTCTCACCTAAATCCCAAAATAAGGACATCAGCTTTAAAATGATAAAGCACAGAGGATGTGAACATTATCAGTCTGGTTAGTGACTCTGGTCTAGACTCAGGTCTGACTGTAACAGCCAAATGAAAAGGAGAAAGCCAGAAGGTAACATAGACACATGAACATGAGGACACCTGAAACAGAACAGTAGCGACAAAGGTAAAAATTCAGTGCATTACTTTTTACATTGTTTTTACTTTTGGCTTTATTGGTTTGCACGTTTTTATTTGAGGCAGGATGATGAATGCACCCCACAGCATGGTTATGCAATCTATTGTATCTCACAGAAGCAGTAAAGGCCTAGCTAAGCAGCTTCCAAGTAGGCAGAAGGCAGAAGTATTGCTGTCATCAAGTACACTAACTCAAGTATGCCGGATAGGGAATATAAATAACACATAAAGAGGGGCATATACAATTCTTTTGTCATATTGTCACTCATTTCATATGCACTTGACTAACTTTGTGTGTGTGTATGTCAGAGAGAGAGAGAGAGAAAAAGAGAGAGAAAAAGAGAGAGAGGCAGAGCACATGCAGTGAGCTTATTAGCCAAAGGCTGGCAGAAAGCACAGAGTTTTACCTCTGGGGCCAGCCCCACCAGCTGTCTTCAGCATCCTATCCTGCACTCTCCCTCTATCTCTTTCTCTCTCTCTCTCTCTCTCTCTCTCTCTCTCTCTCTGCCTCTCTCATACTTGCTCTTTCTCACGCTCACACACACACATTAACATAACCCATGGTATTTATGTAACATCCACGCTAGCTTCTAAACCATTCAGCTCTGGTTAAAGAATACACATGTGGTTGTAGTGAGATTGCATATATGGTGTGGGTCTGTGTGGTATATGGCAGCAGTGTGCTCATGCTGGGGACTGAAGATGGCTCTGCAGGTGTGTACAGGGTGGCTGGTTGCAGATGTATGCTTGTTTATAGCTGATTGCATCCCCTATCCCCCATGGAGACAGAATCAAGAGTGCCGTATGAAGACTAGCCTCGCTTCACTTCTCCTATCTCTGATCTCAAGGTCACTCAGAGGAGGGCTGTGCCCTTCACTTGTAGCTGTCATTTTGACAGGCGGTTTGACTTGAGCATAATCAGTCTTGATTAGACTTGCATCGCTGTGAATTGGATGCATGATGTTAGTGCTGTTCAGTCTGTGCAGTGTGGTGCTAAACATCAGAGTCAACACTTAGAATAATGGTTATATTGTCCTTTCTACACTTGTACACTCTACTCTCTACATATATGGAGATGTAGCTGATTATTTAACATGTACTGGTCATGGACATCCTTTTTAATGAATGCATTAAGCTGCTCTATTGCTGACACAGATGTGCAAAATGAAGGTTTTTTAAAAATATTTTCGGTAACACTTTCTATGAATGTCATCTTTATTAGACGCTATAACCACATTCATAACATATTATAATGCATTCATAAGGCATTATAAACATGGCTATAAATATTTATAAAAAATCATAACCCATTATAGCAATGTTTATTAAGCATTATGACCTGTGATCATAATACATTATAAGCTGTGCTTATAATATATATGCTAAAATAGTATATATCTATCATTAATAATCTAGTCCTAAAATGAAAGTCTGGCACCTTACTCAGAGCTCACAAAGACCTGTTATAATACATCATAATTGACTATAAATAATATTATATTCAAGACAAGAATAATTTATGAGGGGTTACAAATATATTTATAGCATTATTGAGGGTGTGTTTATAGGTTGGAAGCTTTTTTAGTCATGATACAGTCTGCAAGCAGGGACTGAGTTTCTTGTTATTGATGTATAACATGTTATAAACACAGCTATTAATGCATTATAATCACAGTTCATGATGCATATTAAACATGGCTATGATGAGTTACACATTTTTATAAATATGTATAGCCATGTTTATATTGCCTTATAAATGCATCATATGTTTATAGTATGTTTATAGAGTCTTATAAAGATGACATTCATAGAAAGTGTTACCATATTTTCAATATATGACAAAACACTGAAAAGTATTTTATTAACTTCAAGAACATAATACTGCAACTAAGTTTTATTAAGTAAAAATATAACTGTTTTAAACATTCAGTATAAAATATATACTTTTATGTCTATTGTGTAAACAGTAACTGTCCAAGACGGTCATTTTGTATCAAATAATTATTATAATGTAACAAAATAATAATTGTAGCATAAACATAATGTAAGGTAACAAATAATCTACCACAAACTGAAGTGTTGAATATTTAGTGTATACATATAAACAGCAAGCATGAACAATTATATAAAGAACTTCACAGTAAATAAGAAACCAAATGAACTACTAATATCACAATAACAATATGGATTTTTATTGTCATTTAAAAAAAATATTGATATTATTGACACCCCCCTAGTGCAAACATGCATCTCTTAATCAGCAACTTTACAGGAGTTTATTTCAGGTCATTTGGGATCATTTCTATAGGTCCGGTCATCAAAAAAAAAGTACTCAAATTATGTAGTAAACTAAAAATTGCCAAAAACAAAGACATTTGTTTTTCATTGGACAGCAACAAAATATCCACACACACGGCTTATCATAGCTTATCTAGTCCTTGTAGAGAGGTACAGCCAATAGTTGGGGAGATGGGGATAAGGTGGGGTTGAGATCATCCAACACCCTCACTTTGTAAAAAGCAGGACAGATTGTTTTTAAAACCCTTGATTTCAGAATAAAACACTAAAAATGCTCAGTACAAATACTGTTGTCAATATAGTGATTTTTTTAATGTCTAAACAAGTATAGGAGGCTTATACCTCATTAGCATTGAGCACTGCTGACGTAGTAGTTTCAAACCTTGTCGATTTTTTGGGTAATCTCAAAAAGCCCTCTTATCTGCAGTCCCCACTGAAAATATTCGAACAGCAAGTTCATTTTTTTTGCAGTTGAGAAAAGAGGAAAAATCAATCCGAGCCATTGCACAGGCATTGGACACAGCAATAATTTGGAAGGTCCTGAAAAAGAAAGAAAACACTGGTATACTAACAACCCGGCAATCAGAAAAACAACAGCGGCTGATGATAGAAACACAAAGAGAAAAACTTAGTCTGAGATTTTAACAACAATCTGAACAGCACAGGGGTGAATATTTAGTAATCAACTAGTTAGACTTGGAAATCAGAAGTACAGAGTCCATACCACAATATTTATTGCTGATCTCATAATCATTAAGAATCAGAAGACCAGATGAGGCTGCATGATGGCCCAACAAGAAGTGGGTGTGCCACAGTACTCCATGGGCCTGTAGCTGTAGGTATAATCATTACTCGGGACTCTACTTCTGAGGAGATTGGTGTGTTTTTCCCTGTCTGTATGTGTTTCAGCTATTCTGGTCATGAGAGGATGAACATATAGCTGAAGCACTGCCTCCCAATCTAACATACTAAAAATACCACGTCTTTGCATCCCTCTGAATTCTGTCATATCTCTCCTTCCTGGCTCCATTAATCAGAGAGGGGGTGTCCTACTGAAATTAGAAGCTTCTTTTCAGTCCTCTTTCCTCTCTTCCACCTCATCCCAAATAATCACAAGCTGATGGCGTGTTCTGAACTAGCAAAATCTCCCTTAGGTATTCTGTAGAGGACTTGCAGCCTGTCCAGAAGGTATTCCTGTCTTGCACCCAATTGGCCTTATTCATCAAACCTTCAAAAAATGTGAAAACCATGAATTTACAAATTAAATAAACACTAGATTTATTAGTGAAAAACCTGTGTGTTAATGAAGACAAGTTAATGAGTAAATGATTTTTTTTTGTATTTTGGGCAGACATATCCTTTTTTGCGGTTACCTTATCATTAGCATAATCCTGTTATGAAGATAAATATGGGATGATGAGAGCAAGATTGCTCCAAGTGGAGAAATAAAGCTCTACTCAAGGTCTAAATGATGCACTGGCAAGATAATGGGTAGATGGGTAGACATTTTTTGCTCATCACTCATCACTGCTGTCTGTTAGCTGATGTATCAGAACTACTTTTTTGGGACTAGCCACCATTTATCAGGGAGGGGGGGGCTACTGAAATCAGAAGCCCCCTGAGTCCTAACTCCAAGGGCTAGGAGCATTGGAAGTGATAGGGGAGCCCTAGTGAGAGGGTGGGTTAATATGCAAAACTGAATTGTAGGATAAATGGTTAAAAACGAAAATAAAAAAACACACATTGGCACCATTCTTCTCTTTTGGGAATGTTTTGGGCAGTTGGAGATGGCCTTACTAACACTCTTTTTGCCAAATGTAATTAAATCCTCCCAGCAATGCTGCAGAACATTGTACAAAGCCTACCCTGAACAGTAGAAGCAGTTACTCCATCAAAAGCAGTGTAAACTCTATTCTACCTTTGACTACTTCAGTTATATACTGTACATTTTTGTCTCTTGAATCACAACCTGAAATGATCTGATAAAAATAAAACCGGTTTATAATCTATATTTGCATGTTAGAATACCCAGTGCGTATGTCCAATATCTCCAGAGTGCTTTGACAGGTGCCTCCTGATGGAACATGTGGAACGCTTCTGAGGCTGTGATCCTAGAACCCCAGATAACAGCCTCCCTTGAGCACCATAATCATCTCAGACCACCTCCAACCTCCACCTCGATCATTACAGAGGCAGCCTGGGATCTGGAGGAGGGACGTGGGGGAGCGGTGGGTCAGCGCTGGGCTGATGGACTGATCGACTGGTGGCGTTGGAGGGATGTGAGGCTGGGTGTCAGCTGCACTGATCATTAGTGTGTCACTCTGGCAGACTCACCGCCGCCATGTCTCTCCCCCTGCTGGCTGAGCCTACACGCTCTCAGAGTCGTGATGTTCCCGTTACATTCACACCTCCACCACTCTGTCCTGCGCTTGTTCGCCGCGTTGCTTTGGCTCTTACTCTAAGAGAAGTGGTAAAAGTGTGCCAGAGAGGAGCCCTCAGACATTTGTGCTCAACCTTTTGTGCTTTTAGCTGGTGGCGAGAGTGTAGGGTAAGGGCTGGCACTGATCTTTTTTTTTTTTTTTTTTTTTTTTTGGATGGTAATAAACATAAACAAAATGAGATTTATAGCAAATTACTACATATTTATGATCAAAAAATACTTTCTATTTTGTTTAATTGTATGAATTTATTGGTATAGAATATAGGATATAGGATACAGTATTATTATTGCATAGGATTTGGTTGGTTAGAGACATTTTTCTATGTATTCAAATAGTAAAGTCCAACATCACATAGCAATTAACACACAATATACAGCTCTGGAAAAAAACAATAAAAATTAAAAATGATTTTACTAGGTTTATGTTTGAGTAAAATGAACATTGTTGTTTTATTCTATAAACTACAGACAACATTGCTCCCAAATTCCTAATAAAAATATTGTCATTTATTTGCAGACAATGAGAAATGGCTAAAATAACAAAAAAGATGCAGAGCTTTTAGACCTCAAACAATGCAAAGAAAACAGGTTCATATTCATAAAGTTTTAAGAGTTCAGTTATCAATATTTGGAATAACCCTTGTTTTTAATCACAGTTTTCATGCATCTTGGCATGTTCTCCTCCACCAGTCTTACACACTGTTTTTGGATAATTTTATGCCACTCCTGGTGCAAAAATTCAAGCAGTTCAGCTTGGTCTGATGGCGTGTGATCACCCATCTTCCTCTTGATTGTATTCCAGAGGTTTTTAATTTAGTAAAATAGAAGAAACACATAATTTTAAGTGCTTTTTTATTTTTTTTTTACCAGAGCTGTATATATAATAGGCAGCCTTGACACAAGTTGTTTTTGATTGAAGGCTGGTTGTGAGGATGTCGTCACTGGATATGAGATGTGTAGCACCTCCCTCTAGAGGACGCCAGAAATACTGCAGCCAGTTTTTTTTTTTTTTTTTTTTTTTTTACATTTAAAGCATTGGCGTTTCAAAGTTTTGCTTTTTCACCTGCATTAGTTCTGGGCCGGCGCTAGCCATAGGAACGAATGAATGATTTTTGGTGCCCCCTTCCCAACCCTCATTTTTCCCTAAATTTTTCCTAGCATTACTCTAAAATGTTACAGTAAAATCACTTGATACGTAAACCATGAATAGAATGGTTCTTTGTGAATTTAATGGTGTCATTTGATTGTTTTTTTTTTCAGGATTCCACATTCTGGTTTATGCAAGGTTTATCCTAGGTTTGACTTCTAAACACTACATATTGCTACAGTAATATCACTTGAAACATATATCTTAAATATATGGGTGACGAAAAATGACATATATATAAATAAAAAATGCACATATAAATGATTAAACATGTTAATATATAGATTGATAAAAAATAAATAAATAAACTCATATATCATTGTATAGATATATATAAAAAAAATATAGATATATTTTTTTTCATGAAAAAGTACACACTTAAAATTATATCAGGAATCTATTTCCATATTTCCATGCATTAATCTTTATTTGGGGCTATTTCTGCATTTATTAATTTATATATTCATTGACTGATGTATTTCTACATCTATTTATTTATATATTTCTGCATTTATTTATTTATTTATTTTGACATTTCTTCATGTATTTATTTATGTATTACCTTATTTATTCATTTATTTATTTCTGCATTTGTATGTTAATTAGGTAGGCGTTCCTATCTTCGCTCTAATGTAGGATTGGTTAATGAGCTGCAATAGTTTTAGCTCTACTGCTCCTGCCTTGGCCTGCTACATCCTGAAGCCTTGCTAGCATCATGCTTAACAATCAATGAGCCACAAGCTGTGGACCCATAATTCAATTTTAGCAGTCATTTTTTTCTAATGGCGTTTTTTACGAGCCATTGCAAACTATTTAAGGTCATTAGCTAATGATTTTAAGAGCCATGTGCCAAATGACTGCTTTTTATTTTGTTTAGAAAGGGTTATGGATGGTTTAGTTCAGCTCAGCATGATATGGACGTTGACCTAGCCATGTTATATCTAAAATATCTGCATTTCCAAAATGTTACACTGTTTTACAGATAGCTAATTGTCTTATTTGTTGATTAGACCTTGATAAATGTATTTTTACTGAGCTGTATAGTCAATTATTTTCCATTTTCATTCGCTGCACAAGAGCTCCACTGAGCATGTGGCTACCGGAGATTGGTTTAGACTTTTACTGCTTATATTTGGATTTTTGGACAAAAAAAAGGTGATTGGAAAAGAGCTTTCTGTGCTTCCTCTGCACTTTTTTTATGAGACTACCCACCATATGCCCTATACTACCCGTGACTTATTTGTACTCATCTTATGTTAGTCCTGGAGCATGCTGTATCAGAGGTGGGCCAAAGGCCCCATAAAGTTCAAACAGCGTCCATGTGAGAAAAACTTTTCCAAATTAACATGCGGTTAGATCTCTAAAACATAACGTACTTAATTCATAACCTGTTCAAATATACAGTTTAAATCTGTGCTTGACTGTAATTGTCATTTTGTTCTTTTCCACTGAATTGAATGGAGCTTGCAGGGAATTGGAAGAAGTTTAATACGTTGATAAATTAAAGATGCAAAGGTTAATTACGAAAGAAAAGCCTCTCAAGAGAGACTATGGATGTCTTTGTGCTGGTCTCATTCACTAGAACAGGTGGGTAGACAGTGGAGCCCTGAAAGAGCTCTTATATTCTTTTGCATGCTCATTATCGAGAGTCTGTTTTTTTTTTTACTCATAGTAAAATTTCACTATTGCAGTTAAAAATTATGGATATCCCAAGAAAACCTTAATTTGAACAATATCTAGAGATGCAAGAAGGGGTATTAATGAGTCTTTTTAAAAGTCTTTGAAAAGCAAATATATAAACGTTGAATTTCCTGTTTGTCAGCAAACAAGCTGGTAAAATTATTCAAATGATTAAAAACAGTATTCCTCAAAGAAAGATTAAGGGATTTGCATATTATTCCCTCCTCATTGCATAATATCATTAACCAATTTAAGTCATGGGCACGGGTCTAATCCTATGGTAAACACTGTGATCTCTGGTCCCTTAGCACTGCATCGAGAACCACCATTCAACAAAAGCCGATAGAACCTCATGAGGCAAGAGATTAATTTAACAAACCTTTATAAAGCACTACAGTACAGAGTTACATTCACAAATTACATAAATACTGTACAAAACATTAACTTTATGCTAACCATGTCGAGAAGTGGTGTTGACTTCTGAACAGACAGAACATGAGATATGTTGGGTCCATACTGTCTGCAACTAAATAAAAATAAAAGGAAATATAAGATAGACTGTACATTTAGTAGTGTCATTTTTTATTTGGGGATGTACAATGTTAATACTAGATATTTTCACACACCCATATTTATTACTAGTTATTTATTACTAGCTTCCTACATCACTGAGGACCTAGAGTTTTAATTGTATATTTATATATTTTTCTCCTATTATTCTTAACATGAAGCTCAAAAGCCCATGGGCCCTGTTAAACACCCTGCTCAAGGCACATTGCGAATCTCTTTGCTATCTTACATTGTGTCAACAGTCTATTTTGATGCCTTGTGCCCAATCTGTAAAAATAGTTTAGGAATAAATCTACGCTACTGGGCTTGGTGGTCTGGAAATAAGGTGTGTTTAGGTAAATTCTAGCATGTTTCTAACTTGGCCAAAGAAAACACAAGTGCGCCGCTGACCGAATAAAACCCTAACAACAGTCAATAATCACCCATCCATACCTATCTTATGTAGGCGCACCGCTCTTTACACACACACATGGACGTGCTGCAGGGCTCAAATCCAGCTTTTACATCAAAAATAAACAGTATACAAAATAAAATAACATTTCTGTTCCTGTAAGTTACCTGCTGGCGCACCTTCACAGCGTGAACTTGCAGATACCAATAAGATAAGATACCAATGCACCAGTCAGAGCGCACCTGGCTCTTAAAGGGAATGGCTATTGAAACGCTGATTGGTTTATTTTTGGTTAAGCCCAAAACACACCCATGATTAATTAAAAGAATTAGTACATGCCTTTTGTACATTTGGAGCTGCGCAAGGCTTGCTTTTTTGCATCCTCCTGATACAGAAGACACGCCAACAGGACCTAAATCTAGCTAAGTTATTCACGGTTGACTGCTTGCCCCATATGTTTGAACATGTTTCTCAATTTTAACATGTTTTGTTTATTAGTCACAGCCTACATTATGTTTTTTTTTCTCATCTCCTGCAGAGAACAGGGTGTAGAGGGCAGGCAGAGGAGCTGTGAGACTGTTAAGAGTGCTGTCCAGTCTCCAGGCTGCTGACCATTGATTGGAGGCTATATTGCTCAGCCAGCTGCAAATGCATGTATTAGAGGTGCTGAATGGTCATTCGATTAGACTCTAAATTCTCTTTAAAAAATTTTGGCTGGCTAAAGGATACAGAGATCTATAAAGGGAAGCGGATTTGCATTGATTGACGGGGTGCTGTGAGGTGTTTTTTTCTGTCTAGAAGAATAGATGGTGTTTTCTGTTCTCAGACTGTTGGTCTAGGCCACTTAATTGGGTGTGGGGAAAGGGGAAGTCAGGCTGGCAGTTTTCACACTAGCTCTTTCTCTCTCGCACGTACAACACGCACACTTGCAGAGGTAGGCACGCACTCACACACTCACAAATATACCAATCAGCCATAACATTAAAACCACAGAGGAGTGAAGTGCATAAAATTAATAAACTCATTATAATAAACTACCTGCCAAGGGGTGGGATGTAGTATATTAGATGGTTACATGGTAGTGGTTTTACATCCCTGTGATGATTAAAATTTCTCATTGGAGCCTTTGCCTTTAACTAGTGCTGGGCGGTATGACCAAAAATGTATATCACAGTATTTATCAAGATTCTGATGGTTTCACGGTATATCACATTATTTTTATTTTATCTTATTTATTTATTTATTTTTTGCATGACTGGGCTTTTATATAGGTTAGTGGAGAAAATAGAAAATAGTTCCCTAAACAAGAGATTCAGTAATAATGCCTAGTAAAATTGAAAGTGAATAGGGAAACCCCTAATGTGTGTACATTTGTGATTTCAATATAACACTATCTTTTTTATAGTTTTTCCCTTGTCTTTCTGTACGTGAAATTGTAAGTCATCTTATTCACACAGGCATGTAGCATCGCATTAAGATAAACCTTTAAGAGTGGCTGCAGTATTTAAAATAAATAAAGAGACATTAGTTATAATTACTCAAAAACACTCATTGGCCTGTTTAACAAAAATACATCATTAAATGCGTAAAAATTACAGCCATTTCTTACAAAGTCCATTTTCACATACTACACTGCACAAAACTGCAGAAAAAATTGTATTGACTTTTAAAAATGATTTCTTTAGCTTGCTGACTGCTGCTTCTGTGTGGTTAGAGCTCTTAGCTCTGCTGAGTTGCTGTGCTAACAGCTACTCACTGTACAAACTGAAAAAAAAAAACAGTTTTGAGGGTTATATTAAAGGTAAGTTTAAAAGTCTATGCTTTGCTTCCTCCATGAGGAATGTGCATGTTAGTTTTACACATTTTACAAATATGAGAATGTGATTTAGATACATCAACAAACAAAAAACAAAGATGCAGAAAAAAACCAAGGAGTAAAATATTAGGGCTGCTTTCCCAAAAGGTACTTAGCACTAAGATGATTAGCAGATGGTTAAGCAAGCTTCACACTGAGCACTCTCTCCCCTAAGATGTTTTTAATGTTAAGATGCTTTTGGGAAACTGGGCCCTGGCTAGTAATTAGTGTCTGCAGCTGTGTGCCAGCTCAGTAGCTCCATCCTGTGGTGATCCATAGTAGCTTCCTGTGACCAAGGAGCCTCAAAAACAGAGCTGCTGGTCTTTTCTTAGGATTGGCTGAATTGTAAAAATATCGGCAGATGCAGAGCTGATTGATCTACTGTTCAGACTTTTCTAAAAAGTGGTTCTTCTCTGTGATGCAGTTCTAACCTGGGCTATAGACTTAATTGTTGTCTGTTTGAGTCTGATCTACAGACTTGAGTGTGTGTTGAGAGGAGGTTTATCCCTGCAGTAGAGTAGTGCGAGTGTTTGAGGGCTATAATAAGAGTTAGCGCTGACCTGCTTCTCTCTTTCCTGGAAGCTCTTTCTGTCACTAAGATAAGAACGCAGCTGTAGGAGAGAGCAGCCCGTGTGCTAGTGCTGTGTGTGCACGTGTGCTCGTGTGTGCGTGTTGTGGAGTCTGGAGGTAGCTGTCACTTTTCATTAGAGAGCTAGTTTCCTGTGTCTTCCTGCGGATCTTCCTCCTTCCGCTTCTCCTCTTTTTCATCATCATCTTTAGTAGAACCCATGACCCCGGCCCATATATTCACTCTGATGTGAGGGGAATAGCTCCTGACTGATACAGTGTCTCTTTACATATGTATCCTTCACAACATCCTGTGTCCTCTAAATGTTTAACATGAAGGACATGATGTCTGACATGATAAAGCAGGCCCATGTGCTTTAGATCACTTAGTGTTTCTCTCTGTTGAGTGTAACATGAAGCAGATCTGTATTGTCGTGTGAAGTTTGATGAGGT
The DNA here is from genome assembly GCF_023375975.1 of Astyanax mexicanus. Classification (NCBI taxonomy): domain Eukaryota; kingdom Metazoa; phylum Chordata; class Actinopteri; order Characiformes; family Acestrorhamphidae; genus Astyanax; species Astyanax mexicanus. The sequence continues at coordinate 57,263,508 of NC_064409.1, forward strand.
CAGTGAGCATTTTTAAGAACTGATATTGGCAGCATACAGTATGTAACTGGGATGAGATTGAAGGTCCTAATGAGAGTTGGCAGTTTAATTAAACAGATATTTCCAAAATGTCTGGACTACATTGGTTAGGATAGACTAAGGATATTTAATGCTTCTAAACTATCTGCTTAAAATAAAATAAAATAAAATGAGTTGCTCAAGATGCAGATTACCTTGAGGCTGGTTTAGTGCCAAACCTAATTCATCATACAGTACCAGTCAAAGTTTGGACACAATTCAGTGTTTTCTGCATTATATATTAATACTAAATGTCATCTAAACTATGAAGAAACAGTGTTAAACAAAAAAAGTGTTAAACAAACCAGAATATGTTTTATATTTTGGATTCTTCAAACTAGGAACCGTTTGCTTATACGCTTGCTTAGACTTGCTTCAGTCAATCTGAAAAAAATCGAGACATTTTGAAAGTATCCTCAAGTGCAGTCCCAAATACTGTCAAACATTATGATGAAACTGGCACTCATCAGGACTGCCCCAGGAAATTAAGACCAAAAGTTAAGTCTGCTGTACAGGATAAGTTTATCAGAGTTACCAGCCTCAAAAAAACACAAGTTAACATCACCCTTTATATATATATAAGCCACCTAAATGCTTCATAGAGTATTTTGAATTTACTGTATAATGGTACAGTATAGACGTGCAGTGCCTATAGTATGTGCTTTTTAATGCATAGGTGTTCAGTTATGATATGCACCCTTATCCTTATTATTTCTAAAAAAAAAAAAAAAAAAATCAGACCATGGTGTGTCTCGCATTGGACCCCAGTCCCACCTATACTTTAGAAGATTATGCTTTACTGCTTTAGATTATGTCACCTAATTTCATGTAATAATGCTAAATTCCATCCTAGAGTCCATGTTTTAGGATATGTTTACCAAATTATGCTGTCTTTATTAATGTTAATTATCTCTATGACTCTAATCAGTTATATTCTGTATTTTTTCTCTGTGTGTGTTTGTGTTTCTAAAGGTAAAAACTGGGACCTGAGCGCTGCTCTGAGTGACTATGAGCAGTTACGGCAGGTCCACACTGCCAACCTGCCCCAGGTGTTTAACGAGGGCCGTTACTACAAGCAGCCAGAGCGCAGCGGCACCCCCCAGCACATCAACAAGCTGGAACAATGCCTGCAGAGGCAGGAGGAGAACACTCAGGGTACGACACAGACCTACACCACTGCTTCCATGAGTGATGATAATGCTAATGATGATGATGACGGTATTGATAATAGCAGTGACGGCGAGGATCGAGATGTTGACTGTGACAATGAGCATCCATATGCCCCTGATGATTAAAACAATGATGAGGATCATGATTATGATTGTGCAGATTTAGCTAATAGTAGCAGTAATAGCTTCCATGGTTGTGACTGATGGCTAATAGAAATAATTAGGTTGGGACTGTTTTGAAATGGCAAATTGAAGCATCTCATAATCAAGCAACAAACTTAACAAACAAATTTACCCACTCTCATCCATCTCTTTTTTTTCCCCCGCATCTACAGAGAAGCGTCTCTCTCGGGGCATCTCCCATGCCAGCTCTGCCATCATGTCGCTGGCGCGGATGCATGTGACGGGCGAGTGTGCCAGGGAACAGTTCCCTCTAGAGATGCCCATCTACACCTTCCAGCTGCCCGACCTGAGCGTGTACAGCGAGGACTTCCGCAGCTTCATCGAGCGAGACCTAATTGAGCAATCCACTATGGTGGCCCTGGAGCAGGCGGGTAAGGCCACACCTCAGACTAACAGCTTAGAGATTGAGCTTTCTGGGCGGAGCTTGTGCTTGTGAAATTTGGTTCTGCATGATGTTCATTTGTCCACCACATACAGTACATGCTTCCTCTATAGCCTATGTATCAAACACAATACAGTTTTTATTCAAATTAACACAATTTTCCTTTCTAGTACATAGGTTATATCACTGTACCACACAAATCATATTACTAAAAACACTAGCCCTATTTAATATAAACACTTAATTAGCTAAAGAAACATTTGGCCGAAAAGTAGCCTAAATTGCCTTGTGTTTTTCACTGAACTCAGGGGTGGTCTGATCATTGTAGTCTCCTCACGGTTGACATCTCTGATTTTCCAGGCAGAAGTCACTTTATGCCGATAAAAAGGTTTTTGGCCACTACTGCTACTACTATATTTATTAAATATTAACCTCCTGAGACCTAAACTTTTACTTGGTGTGCTTTTTCATTGTTCCTATCTACCTCTGCCTAATAATCTGGGATAATCAGAAAACTTTGTATTTGTACAGAAAGTCCTATTATGGGGACTAGAGACCGACCGATATGGGTTTTTCTAAGGCCGATGCCGATACCGATCATTAGTGGTCAGAGTCAGCCGATGGCCGATGTGACCTGCCGATTTTTAGGGCCGATATGCTATCGTATTATACTAATAAATATACTAATTTATTATACTAATAAAAAAAATATTAATTTTATTTAGATTGTATTATCCATAACATTTTATTTTATTCATTATATAACATATGTTCTATATACACTATATATTCATGTTTATAGTAGAAATATTATGTTGGCTATTATATAAAATTTACTGTAGGGGCCTACTAATTAACAAATGTATGACTTGTTGCAGTCTGTTAGTCTATTAATTATTCATTTTAATATGTTTAACAGAGTGCAAGAAGACTTCCATAATGTGACAACTTTAGATAGTTACTCCAAAACGGCAAAGCTCATTTCTTCTTCAACTCCATGCAGTTGAAAACGAATGGACATGGGAGGACAATGTTATAAAATGTTCACATTAGGGCTGCAGCTATTATTTTACAAAAATGGGTGACGTTTAAATTAAGAATAAAATTATAAATAATGCAAAAACAGACAGGTGCTGTAATTTAAATATAGCTTTATCTGTTTTTTTTTCTTCTTCAAATGAGCTCCTTAGCCAGAGAAACGCGTCTCATCAGCTGTACTGGAGGCTCGGTGCGTGAGCGGAAAATGAGTTGAGAAAGCTGAAGAGCGCGGACTTTAAGCCAGGCGGACACTGTGCGATTTTAGCCCGATTTTAAGCCCGATCTGGTCGGATGCGACTGAATTTCATGATCGGGCCGAATTTTAGCTTGATCGTGCGTCGTTTGTCGTGCAGTGTGACGGTGAATTTACACTGCTCCGACGCGACAACGCACAGCGACGGATCCCATTCATTTTCAATGGGAAGCGCCGCCTCCGTCAGACGCAGTCGCGCGGTGCATCATGGGTCCGACGCGTCGAGAGCGGGGGATGCGATGCGATGAAAAGTTGAGCCGAGCTGAACTTTATGCAAATGAGTCCGTCCAACGCAATGCGTCTATCCAATCAGAGAGCAGGTGTTGGCCTGTAACGCGTCCTCAGCGCAGCGCATGAAAACATTTTAGTTCCGCTTTCAAGCGTCCAGAGAAGCCTGGAAGAGAAGTTTCAGGCTTCCCTGTTCTTTATAAAATCCCCGCTGATTCACAGGGACTCTGTCAGCGAGGAGAAAGGCTGCTGTGATTGTTGGAGTCTCTGGTGGGTTTTTTAAATATTAATATGTAATTTAATTGGAAAAGTTTGCTTTTGTCCGCTTATATAATGCTCACTAGACAGTGTAATGAAGCTCATTCAAACATTTATATCTATAAAGACACATTTATATTTATTAATTATTGGAAATAATAATAGCTTATATAAAAAAGCATTTCCCATTTATTAAAACGATTCAATTGGACGACGCAGGGAACGCCTTTGTCACGCCCACATGCGACCGGTTGGAGGGGGGTAGTGCGACCGTGTGCGTTGTCGCGTCGGAGCAGTGTAAATTCACCGTGAGAGGGGAAGCGATGTCCGATTAATTGCCCATAGGAGCTGCGAATGAGCAGTCGGACGCGACCAGGGATTTCTGACATGCCAGATATTTTGGTCGCTTGTCTCACAGTGTGAGCTGTTTTGCGGGCCGATTTCTTAACGTCACGACCTGTTTTCCCAAAAATCTGCACATTAACTATAAATAATTATTAGTCATATTTATTTCTGTCAGTTATAAGGATTTATATTTATGTTCGGTACACAGACTTATAGCTTAATATAGCAGACACAGGCATTCTGCTGTTTAATAATTTCAACAGATGCTTATTCTCAGTCAATAGCTGGAGTTTTTGAAAAGAAAAATTAAAAGAGAAAATATCTTTGACAAACATAAATTTATTTTATTTCACTTTGCTATTATATCTGAAAAATAAAGCACATTGTCAGCCTCTGGTGCTGCCCGTCAATTATATAAAACTTAAAACATGCACAGAAATATAAAGCTATATTTTATAATTCGTTTCTTTTCGCCAGGGCAAATTTATTAAAATTATAAATATGTTAATTTATTAATTAAAATCTCGTCCAGTGCTCCAGAATATTAGCCACGCAAAGCCAGCTTAGCGCAGCGCGTGGCATTGCGCGCGGCATTGCCCGCATAATAACCTCTGTCTTCTAAAATAAACGTTTTAATAAATAAGGTCGGAGAAGTGTACTAAAATTAATGCTATTAAACTTACTAAAGCTAATAAATGTACTGATAATTAATCAAGATAAATCAGACAAAATGCGCTGCGCCTCTCTCTCGCTCTCTTTCGCAGCGCGGAGCTGAATTCAGCGCGAGGCTACAGGAACTCAGTTCAGTTGAATAAAAATAAGTAAGGGCCTGTAAGTACAAGCAAAGGACCTGTAAGTAAATATAGTCAAATATAAAGAATAGTTTGAGGTTTTGGTGAGCTGTTTTCATGATTTGAAACTGAAACTAACTGAAACTTTGATTATTCTGCAGAAAGCCTGGGTTATTTTAAACGAATTTTTAATGAGTTTATATTTTATATTTTTTATTTATTCATTTAAATTATTTTTCTTCTTTTATTAATCAAATCATTAAATATATATCTTCATAAGATATAATTTTTTCCCTTTTATGTCAATTTTTATGATCTTTTTTTAAGGTCCTATTTTTCCTTTTTTACGTATATATTTTATTCGTCTATAATAAATGTCAGTTTTTATTCCTATTTTTTATATATATTATTAATCCCTTTTAAACTGTTAATGCTCAGCGGCACTGTAAGTGAGGGTCCCTATCCAGTGTGAATAACCGATTGCTTGTTTAATATTCAGTGTTGCAAAACTAGTTTTTACATAAACAATAAACAGAATAAAAAATAAAATTATTTTATTTTATTTAAGCTGCTGGTGTTTCTTTCGCAGCCTGACGCGCAGTCATTTTTCTATGCGCTCTCCTTCTGTAAAACGGACAACCCGTAGAGTCCACGTCGCCTCAGCCACCTGCGAGTCCATGTACGTCTCTTCCGTGGACTTTCAGCGCACAACAGGGCACAAATAAGCAAAGCTAAGCGCTTTCTTTTGCAAGGCGTTGTGTTGAAGCGAGAGTTTGTACGCAAAGAAAGCTCAGCCTACGGGCTGCGTTTAGACGTGCAGTGTAAGCTCCCCCGTCGCAGCAGGTCAGTCGGACCGTACAGTGTGTGCAGATGAATCGCAGGCGTTGTTCATACACGACAAACGATTCAAACGTGCTGTTTGAGCTCTCCAGAACGCATCCGATTAAAAAAATCGCACAGTGTCCGCCTGGCTTTATAGGTTCAGGATAAAATGAGCTTTTATCAGAAAAGTCTGGAGGGGGTTCTAAAGTAGAACCCGACAAAACAGAAAATTCTGCTCATCGTTTCATTTAATATCTAACAGCGCAAACCGCTTTAAACGGGTGAGTTTTACAGCAGAACAGCAGGAGGCGGCATGATTTAATGTCTGTTTGTAGTGAAGGAAAAAGAGATGTTTTATTTTAACTCCATTATTTTAGAAACTATTTGTTTTATTAATTCGTTTACAATAAAGCTTATTTATATATAAGGAGAAGTACAGTCCTCTAATAATCCTGACTAACCAGTAATTATTATTTCAGCGCAGCTGATGCTGCGAATATCCTTAAACAGTTTTAGTCCTGCCCTTTTTCATTTCGTCTAAAAATAATTTAAATACTGAAAATATCAAGTGTTAATTTGATTTTATTTACTTAGATTTTCGTTTCTGAAGAAGAGACGTCAGTTATTTTATACTAGAGCTTATAGATAGGGCTTGCCTTGCATAGTCAGGGCGCATTCCAAATGCACTCCTGCCATCAACGCTAAGCATAGTTTCGTTTGGAGAGAAATGCTACAACACCGATGCAGTTGAAATTCTATTCTTTTTCAGTAAATGAAGCAACATCACAGATTACTAATCATGAGAGAAAATATAGACTTTGGGACACTGGATTGTAAAAATGGATGCCTTACCCGTTGAAAGTCTTGCTCACTCTTGAAACCTTGTGCTGCGTTCCAAGTAGCTGCCCGCAGATGTGCCGGATTAAAATCGGCGCGGCCAAATAAGAAAATTGGCCGGTGCCGATTGATAAAAAAATAACAAAAATCGGCCGATTAAATCGGCTGGCCGATCGATCGGTCGGCCTCTAATGGGGACAGTAGTTTATTTTAACATTTAAAAATTATTCTTGCCATTTGGGATCAGATTTACCCAGTTAGTTCTAAAACTAAATGTTAGCTTACAGTGCTACAGTGAATAAATAAACTAATTTCAAACATAACATTTTATGAGAATTTTTACCTGGCCTATGTTTTTGTCTGGACTGGATGTAGAAACTTTTGACTGGGTTTTCTGCCATTTTGTTTTTTTCAATTGAGTGTTAAGTTGTCTTGTGACCACTAGATGGAATCAGCAGTGTCTCCATATGATGCCAAAGGGTCAATATTAAGTAAAAAAAAACTGAGTATCATGATGCAGAGAAGCAGAAATATAATATGAGGACAGAGGGTCTCAAGAGGTAAAACACTTTCCAAATGACTAAACAAAAACTTGAAACAAAAATAACATCAAATTATTGTTGGAAGCAGAGTCTCTTTTGATAGTTTGACATGAATGTAATAATGTGACAGCATGAATCAAACGAACTGAGTTCTCTTATCGTTTGGTGGTTTTAATGCTTTCCGGATGTGAGAGTTTTAACACTGAGGAAATTTAATCTAATCTGATCAGGGATTTGGGTACATTTAAAAGACCCACCATCTGAGGACATATAACTTTAAGGTATTAATGCAATATTACAAGGCCAATATTTGTTTTATACAGATTCTTTAAAGTAACAGGTTTTGCTTTCATGCCAAATTTGTCCACTGTTGGCATTATTCTCTTGAGGCAGAATCTGGAATGGTTCTCCAACTGTTTTTAATGTGTTTCTAGAGGTGCTGAGAAATTGTTAACTGCTTCTCTCTTTCCTTCATTTTGCACTCCAACTCATCCCCTATCACCTGGGTTTTGGGTTTTTATATGTCAGGTTTTTGTGAAAGCCAAACACTTTTTAATAGCATAGTCCAGTGTACTGGAGTATCAACTCTTACCTGGTTAAGCCTTTTAGCTGCTAATGCTAATCTGAATAATGAAACAGTTTCATAATTTTACAAAAAATATCTCAAATCTCACAGTGTACATACTCAAAGAAATTATATCCATACATTCATACTATTATAATTTAATCTCCCAGGGTAGCAACACTGCCCTGATGAGTCTAAACTGAGCTACTGCTGCAGTGAGCCATCCACTCCATCATTAGCACATGCAGTATCCAGTCTATTTGATTTGAACAAGTTGGATCAGCACTGCTGGGATGTTGCTGGTGTCGGCTCTCAGCCCTGCTGGAAGAGCCTGCGATAATATCAGAAAAAATGGACGCCCTCATGACCTGGCATTTGCTGTAATTTGTTGTTAAGCTTTTCTTCTTTTGAAGAGGTCTGAAATTGGCCCTCGAGGCCCATGAGCACGAGCACTTGGCCTGGCCAAATGATCCAAATGATGTATTTTGGATGGACAGAGAGAGATTAAACTGCCAAATAAGAGGGAAGTCGAGTCGTAGAGAATTGTACTGCTACATGCTGAATTCTGTAGCCAGAGCTGACACCAAGCCATATCCAATTATGTTTGTGATTAAGATATTATCTAACATCTGCCTTTGTCTCAGAGAGATTAGAATCCCACTCAGTCAGATCTCCCAAAGGAGAGCTGAGCTCAGTGCATGAATCACAGCACTCTACTAAAGCTCTGATTCAGATGATTATATGCTGGAGAAAAAACACAGAATTTTGGGGACAATTCATGTAAATATAAAAGAAAGTAATTGGAAATGTTGGATGAGGCTTTTACTCAACTATTCTCATGAGAAGCTGTAATAAATTATATGTGAGACCTTGTTATTTTTCATAAACAACATTTCAGTACAGTTGAAGCTAGGAGGATGCTCTCCACACCTGATTCAATATGTATGTAAAAAAATCTCATATCTTTAAGATGGAAAACTTACAGGACTAGGAAAAAATGAATGAACTTTCAGTGGAAGACAATTGATCAAGCTTTCAGTTTGAGTAGGACGAGGATGAGTAGGACGGACGTAAGTGCAGATATAAGATTTATTTAAACAAACGAGATATACAAAAACAAAACTGAAAGCAAACATGGGAAACACAAAAACTAAGGAATAAGACTGGGATAAGACATTAACTAAGATAAGAACTAAGACATGGATAAGCTAAGAAAACAAAAAACTCAATAAAAGGAACACTGAGATCTAAGAATAAACAAATCTCACAAGCATACATGGAATCTTTAGAAACACAACTCAAACTAAGCACACAAAACAACAGACCATAGAACACAGAGGTTCTATGGAATACACAAAAAAAATACGAAAGACTTGACAAGGAAACACTCAAATTACAGGCTATATATACACAGAGAGGGTGAAGAACACCTGGGGAATGAATCAAGGGGGGTGGGGTTACAAACAAGATACCAGGTGACAACACTAAGGGCTAGGCGGGGGCTAGGGCTGAGACAGGACCAATTACACAACAAAGCCATGTGCCCAAGGAGCAGATGGGGAGGCAAACAAAACAAGAGAATAACAGATGTTATTTAGAGGTTATAAATCCCCCAGCAACCCCACCAGCACTAATTGCGCGTCACAAAAATCCTATTTCTCAAATAAGTATCACATTTTGTCATGTATGATTTTTATTACAGATAAAACTGATTCAGTACATTCAAATACATTTGAATTATTAAGTAAACCTGAACTTGTGGCAGGTCGTGCACGTACAGCAGAGATACAAGGTTGTGTAACAGTGGCAATATATATTTTTTTTTACATTTACATAGTACAATAAGAACCAATGAGAATGTAAGTATTAGACACACAAGATCCAACAATACACTATATTTCCTAATGTTAGTGGACACCCCGTATAATAAAAGCATTCAGCATTCTATTTAATGTTGCACTAGTTATTTATATATTGTTTTATTTTAAGGGTAATTTTTTCAAGTATATCGGGTTTTATATACATTTGAAAACATTGATTTAATACATTTGAATGATTGAGTGATTCACACTTGTGGTAATGTATGTATAGATTTGAAAGCTTAGAGGAGAAGCAAGCTGATTAGTTGACCTGATGCTCCAGGGGCTTTAGGAGGAGGGCTGGACACCTGGGGGCAGGCTGGGTATGGGATGCTCCAGGGTTGGACTCACTAGTCTTGGCTCTGGTGCTCTGCTCTAGTGGGCGTGAGGTCAGCGGCCTGGTACACACAGCCTGCGGGCAGGTGCTTCTGCTGTTGGCAAGGCCAGCCTGGTCTTCTGCTTTGCGGCAGTAAAGAGCAGCAAAGCAAGCTTTATTTGTTCTGTTGCCTTTAGCTGGAGCACACTGTTCCAGCAGGTCCTCTGGGGTTAAGTCATATTTGCAATAGGTCAGATTTATTTTAATATCTATGCATGATAGAGAAACTGCAGCTGCATTTCAAAGAGTTCAGTGTTTTTTGTGTAAATGCATAAAGCATACGGTGTTGTAAAGCTGAATGTTTGTGGATCTTTTCCTGTAGGTCGTCTGAACTGGTGGTCCACCATGTGTACCAGCTGTAAGAAGCTCCTGCCATTAGCAACAACTGGTGATGGCAACTGCCTACTGCATGCTGCTTCCTTAGGTAAGCTTTAATCCTATCTTAATCCTATCTGTTTTACATAACATAGGAAAGAACTGGTAATTCATTCAAAAACATTAGGCCTTTTTTTTTATTTCCTTTGCAGATATATAGGGTTTGTAACTCTTTGGAACAGCTATTGAGTCAGCAAAGCATTGGTCACATTATGCTACACTATGCTCCTCAGTTCTCCTTAGTAATTCATTCAAATCTACCACCAGAGTTGCCAGAGAAACCATACACTTTATTTCTTAGTTCAATACATGTTAAAAAGCACATTCCTATGCATTTATTTTATACAGAATGGAAATGTGTAACATATAACTATTTTTATGCCATGTTTTTACATATAAAAAAATGCAAAAGCGCTTGGTGAAATTATATTATACTGCAATAGACAAATAATGGTTTCCTCAACAGATTAAACCTTCTAACTAGAACTTTAAAACTTTATTTCTCTGTGTTTTCAGGAATGTGGGGCTTCCATGACAGAGACCTGGTGCTGAGGAAGAGCTTGTATGCCATGATGAAGAGTGGGGCTGAAAGAGAGGCCCTAAAGAGGAGGTGGAGATGGCAACAGACGCAGCAAAACAAAGAGGTATGACCTTAGCTTAAAACAAATGTCCTAAGACGTGCTCTCAATACAAATTCAAATAGAGTTGCAGTTCAACACAAGCAGTGTTCTCTAACTCTCTAACATTTAGAGATTTTTTTGTTTAATGTTTGGGAGTTTTTTTTTTTGTTGTTTTTTTACAAATCATCAATAATCAGTAATCTTACTGGTATCAACTGCATTCCTACATTTAAATGTAAAAATGCAATCATAATGATAGGAGCTAGCAAATGCACACATGCCAAGCTTGTCTATTCTATACAGAGAAATATTATTAATACCATGCCTAATAACACTTCGTCCAGCACAGCTTGTGTGTCACAAAGTCTAGTTTTTAAAACCACTAATGACAAATAAGAAAATTAACAGGACTGTTTGTTGATTAAGTACAACAATCATATCTGTCCCTAAAGCACTGATTTAAACTTTACTATGATTAAAATAAAATTAAATAGCAAATTATTTTGTCCCAGTTATAATGAACAGACGTAAAAATAGTTATGTTAATTCCAGTAGATTTGCATAAATTTCACTTTAATAAAAGCAGAAAGCACTTATTTAAGTGTGTACAAGCTCTAGTCTTTCCTCTGTCTTGGAGGCAGTGTTTCTGCACAGCATTTGCCAGCACTGGAGTGAGTACGGTAATGTAATGTGAAAGGTGTGGGTGTGCACTGTGGTTTGCTTGATCCATACAGTAGAGCAAATGTAGAGCTTTCAGTGTGTAGGAGGGGTGGGAGCCTGACAGAAGGCAGGAGAGAGAACGTGTGTGTTTGTGTTTGGGTGTGTGTTTCCTTTAGCATTTCACCATTCGTACATTTTACCCCATCTCTCCCCCTCCTCTCTCTCTCTCTCTCTCTCTCTCTCCCTTCTCTGTCTCTCTCTCTCTCTCTCTCTCTCTGTAGTCTGGGTTGGTGTACACAGAGGAGGAGTGGGAGAGAGAGTGGAACGAGTTACTGAAGTTGGCCTCCAGCGAGCCTCGCATACACTTAAGCAAGAACGGCAACACCAGTGGAGGGTAAAGCTCACCCACCAGCCCACACACATGCATATACACACACACACACGCACATATCCTATTACATCACATCACACATGCACTGAACATTTGATTCAAAGATGTGCATAGCTTCCACATTATACATGATGTATGTATTATAACAAACATAGAAAAAATCTATTATATTTACAAAGAGTTTAGTTCTAACAGTTCCAAAAAGATTACTTTCTTTTTAACATTTATGAAAATAAATGAGATTAGTGAATTGAAAACTCAGATATTTATATTAAAAACTAAATACTGAATACTAAGTACTAGACTTTTCAGACCTTGTCACCACAATCAGTCATGATTTCCTCTAAACAGTGAACTCATATTAAAACAGTAAATGCCCATAAAGCAGACCCCTATGATAAAATCTCCCGGAATCTAGAACGTGTGCGTTTGTGTTTTCTCTTGGGCCACTCGTTCTAGATTCTGGGAGATTTTTTCTGACTTGTGGGCATCAGGGAGCCGTTATTGATATGCGATAATCTTTTTTTTAATGGGTGGCCATACATACAGTAGACATTTGATGTGTGAGTCTGCGTAAAGTAATATGTGGGAGTCCAGCAGTGAATCTGCACTCCACTTTTTTTTATAATTTATATTTTAAATGTTTCCCATTTTCTCTCCAATTTACATAGCCAATTTCCCAACCCACTCATTAGGACTCCCCCTATCACTAGTAATGCCCTAAAACACCAGGAGGGTAAAGACTAGCACTAGTACCTCCTCTGATACATGTGAAGTCAGCAACCACTTCTTTTCGAGCTGCTGCTGATGCAGTATTGCCTGATGCAGTATGCATCACAGTGTGCTCGGAGGAAAGCGCAGCGACTCAGTTCTGATACATCAGCTCACAGACGCCCTGTGTTGCGGACATCTCCCTTTAGTGATGTGGGGACAGAGCGCCATCTACCCACTTGGAGGGAGCAGGGCCAATTGTGCTCCCTCTGAGTGCCGGCAGCTTGATGGCAAAGCTGCGTGAGCAGGGGTTCGAACGTGCGACCTCCCGCTCTTAGTGGCAGTGCTTTAGAATCACATGTGGTATTGACTGAAAGTTCAGAATCCACAAGTTTACGGAAAATCTTCACTTGTTTTATTGAGCAACTAATCATTTATCATATAAATCAGATCAGATTACCCCATGCTCTTAAGACTGACCACACAACAGTACTATTTTAGTTATTGTGGACAAGGCTGCATCTATCAGCACAGTTAGTCTACAGCTTTCTCTCAGATTGATGGTGATCTATGGGCTTCTCCAGCATGGTGGTCCACAATCTAATTCCCAGCAGCCACACTATCTTACATTGCCATTTAAAGGTTGCTGTGGATGAACTACACTGACCTTTACATGGACACTCATTCATTACACATCACTGTGGACACTAAGACTCCATTAATACCAAAGATTTCTCCTTTATTCTGGATATCTTCTGGGATCTGTTTAACAATAAAGCCTGATAAAAAAAATGATAAACTTTATCATGTGTAGGGGACTGACAGTCATAACAATCGTAGGGATGACAGAATTATAGCTGCTTGGTGCTAAATTGATTAAACACACTGCCACCTGGTGGCAGCATGCAGCAAGGACCTGTTAGATAATGTATATGTCTGCTTTGACTTGGAGCAGTGTGTATATTACAACATTACATTTCCTGAAGGTAAGCATGTGGGTGGTAGTGCTAGTGAACGTGTGCTGCGGTGCATCTGTAAAAGCAGCTCTTTTCCACTGACTTCGAGTCTAATCTGCACCACATTCGTTCTGCTAGACTTCCAACACTGGTCTCAGATCTGTCTCTAAGGTCATATTCGGGTTTACTTCAGGTCGTGCGGAAACACAGTGGAAACTGTGCCGTGTTAAGAGAGTGCTGTGGTTTCTCTGTCTGTAGGTATGTTGTGAAACTTACTCGCTCAGATGGAAAACAATGTTATGCTCAGCCATCGTCTGTATTTTCTGTTTGATACAGCTCACAACAACAAGTGAAAACAATACACGCCCACTTTTCACTATTAATGCACACTGAGGGCTTCTTAGGGGAACAGTACTCTGTTTTGGTGCTTTTACACCTTAAGCTTTATTATAACTTTATTATTAAGATTAATTATAACTCTTACTTTCTACTCAAAGCCCAATTTCTAGAGTTTACCATTTATACTCTAAGCTCAATTTTTTGAGATTCCCTTTACACTCTAAAATCAATTTTTACAGATTCCCTTTACACTGTAAACTCAATTTTTAGAGATTCCCTTTGCACTCTAAGCTCAATTTTTACAGATTCCCTTTACACTCTAAAATCAATTTTTACAGATTCCCTTTACACTGTAAACTCAATTTTTAGAGATTCCCTTTGCACTCTAAGCTCAATTTTTACAGATTCCCTTTACACTCTAAAATCAATTTTTACAGATTCCCTTTACACTGTAAACTCAATTTTTAGAGATTCCCTTTGCACTCTAAGCTCAATTTTTACAGATTCCCTTTACACTCTAAAATCAATTTTTACAGATTCCCTTTACACTCTAAGCTCAATTTTTTAAGATTCCCTTTATACTGTAAACTCAATTTTTAGAGATTCCCTTTGCACTCTAAGCTCAATTTTTAGAGATTCCCTTTATACTGTAAACTCAATTTTTAGAGATTCCCTTTGCACTCTAAGCTCAATTTTTAGAGATTCCCTTTACACTGTAAACTCAATTTTTAGAGATTCCCTTTGCACTCTAAGCTCAATTTTTAGAGATTCCCTTTACACTGTAAACTCAATTTTTAGAGATTCCCTTTGCACTCTAAGCTAAATTTTTAGAGATTCCCTTTACACTCTAAGCTCAATTTTTAGAGATTCCCTTTACACTGTAAACTCAATTTTTAAAGATTACCTTTACACTCTAAGCTCAATTTTTAGAGATTCCCTTTACACTCTAAGCTCAATTTTTAGAGATTCCCTTTACACTGTAAACTCAATTTTTAGAGATTCCCTTTACACTCTAAGCTAAATTTTTAGAGATTCCCTTTACACTGTAAACTCAATTTTTAAAGATTACCTTTACACTCTAAGCTCAATTTTTAAAGATTCCCTTTACACTGTAAACTCAATTTTTAGAGATTCCCTTTACACTCTAAACTCAATTTTTAAAGATTCCCTTTACACTGTAAACTCAATTTTTAGAGATTCCCTTTGCACTCTAAACTCAATTTTTAGAGATTCCCTTTACACTCCAAGCTCAATTTTTAGAGATTCCCTTTACACTGTAAACTCAATTTTTAAAGATTACCTTTGCACTCTAAGCTAAATTTTTAGAGATTCCCTTTGCACTCTAAGCTCAATTTTTAAAGATTACCTTTACACTCTAAGCTCAATTTTTAGAGATTCCCTTTACACTCTAAGCTCAATTTTTAGAGATTCCCTTTACACTGTAAACTCAATTTTTAAAGATTACCTTTACACTCTAAGCTCAATTTTTAAAGATTCCCTTTACACTGTAAACTCAATTTTTAGAGATTCCCTTTACACTCTAAACTCAATTTTTAAAGATTCCCTTTACACTGTAAACTCAATTTTTAGAGATTCCCTTTGCACTCTAAACTCAATTTTTAGAGATTCCCTTTACACTCCAAGCTCAATTTTTAGAGATTCCCTTTACACTGTAAACTCAATTTTTAAAGATTACCTTTGCACTCTAAGCTAAATTTTTAGAGATTCCCTTTGCACTCTAAGCTCAATTTTTAGAGATTCCCTTTACACTGTAAACTCAATTTTTAGAGATTCCCTTTACACTGTAAACTCAATTTTTAGAGATTCCCTTTACACTCTAAACTCATTTTTAGAGTTTTCCCTTAAACTCTGAGCGCAATCCCTAGAGTTTATGTTTTACACACTAAGCTCAATTTCTGGAGTTTCTAAGAAAATTTAGCACACTGTGGTGTGGTGGTGCACGGCTCTACTGTGCAACCACCTCTGCACAAATATGGCCATGATGGAAGAATTATCTACAGAAATTCTAAAAAAGACAGATGCATTTAAAAAAAACCTGGACAATTCATTTCTGCTTCTCTGCACCATGATACTTCATATCTTTAAAATGCTGACCCTTTGGCCTCATATTGAGACACTGCTTGTGATCACATGATAACATGGGAATCCCAGTCAACAGTTTCTACAGCTAGTCCAGACAGAAACACAGGCCTGGTAAAATTTCCCATAGTATTTTATGTTTGAAACTAGTTTATTTACTCACTGTAAAAAGATCCAAAATCGCAAGGATAATTTTAAAATGTTAAAATAAAGTACTGTCCGCATCCTGTACAGCAACATTTTTTTTATACTTGTATTTACTAATCCTAAATAGCTAGGAGAAATTAAAACAAAAGCAAAATCTAATAAAAGAAGCTGAGATAATTGCGATTGGGGGTTATTAAGCATTAACCATGTAGAATGTCCAAACTTTGGCTTCTTTTTTTTTAATTTATCAGTTTAAAAACCTTTCATCTCTCTCAAAAAACTAGTGTTTAATGTGTGTAATCTAGCCAGATAGTATTTTGTTGTTGCATTAGATGAGCCAAAAAACACATGTATTTATATCTTAAGTGTTTACTGTTAATCAAAGCATGACAAAAAGTATGATTTTGTCTTGTGTGTCTTATACAGTGTGGATAACTCAGAAGATCCGGTGTATGAGAGTCTGGAGGAGTTCCATGTGTTTGTGTTGGCACATGTGCTGAGGCGGCCTATCGTGGTTGTTGCTGATACCATGCTCCGAGACTCTGGAGGAGAAGGTACTTACTGCACATGTGTACACAACTTATTTTTACGGTGTGTGCTTAAAATAGCAGTGCAAATTTCTGTATATTGTGCATTATTTAAGGTGGTATACTCTTGGTTTAATTTCAGCATTTGCACCTATACCGTTTGGTGGGCTCTATCTGCCTCTGGAGGTTCCCCCTAACCGCTGCCACTGCTCCCCGCTGGTTCTGGCCTACGACCAGGCCCACTTCTCTGCTCTGGTGTCCATGGAGCAGAGAGATCAGCAGAGAGAGCAAGGTAAGCTTCCGAATAACAAAGACATGAACATTTTATCTTTAGTTCAGAGGAATCCAGAGCACAATAATATTTTATTCACAAATATATATATTTTTATTTGTATGTTTTTACTGAACCAAAATACAGTACAACTCTGAAAAAGAGGAACAAATCAAGGCATTACAAAAAAAAAGTAATGCATTAAATTGACATAATACCAAGGTCAATGTCTTTGCGTCTTAGTTTTGAAAGTCTGGGTCAAAGCACAGGGTCAAACCTCGTGGAGCCCCAGAGCAGAGAGGTTAATGGCCTTGCTCAGAGATTTAGAAGAACAGCAGCAGATCAGTGGGTACTGAGTATCGATTCCACAACCGAGTGATCAATAACCAATCACTTTAATCAATTAGCCACCATAGTCTGCTTTAATTATGTTGATGTAAAGTCTTTTTCATGTAGACCTAATATTTAAATTTTAATCAAGTAAATTAAATGCAGTATATTTTTTCTGTGCATATGGAAAAAAGAGGGAAGATAGATTTTAGTGTAACATATTGCCAACAATTTAATAATTGCAGTGTATGTCGTTGTTAAAACAATTTATTCCATGTCATTTTGGAGCATTGCACTTGGTCCATTTGTCATCAAATGTGGACATACTGCAAATTAAAAAAATATTCACGTTATGTAAAAAGTAAAAAAATAGACAGAATTGGAAGCAGTGTTTAAAACATAAATGCATAGCAAATCTTTTTATTCACAAATACACTTACATAGGCCAACACATTTTTGGTAGGTATATCAAATAATCATGGTACAATTATTTAGGAAAACTCAAATGCGCTAAAGTGATATCATATCATATCACATATCATATGTGTAGGTAGGCATAGGGAACTGTACTGTCAATAGATTTGTTAGTTTCAGCACAAAGAGCACTCAGTTCAATGCTCTTTGGTCCTACCCGTCTTTTTACTTAGATAAAATGTGCTGTAACTGGATGATCAAGCTGTGGAGAGGAGTGTATAAGCCATAGGCGAGCAGATTAAAGGCCTGAGGGTCCTGTAGCCCTGCAGGGCAGAACATGTGAGCTGAGAGCAGAGCATGAGCAGCTCCAGCTCATTCAAATTAGAGAGCACATTTCAGCAGCACAGAACAAGATCAAGCCCCGTGTCATCCCCAATGAATAATGCCGACCTGAGCTCTAATTACCTGCAATCAATTATTAATCAGACACTCCTCCAGACCTCAGTCAACACAGGGTGCCCATCAGAGAGAGAGAGATAGCAAAAAAGAAAGTCAGAAAGAAAGATTGGAGAGAGAAGGAAAATGCAGAGGAACAGAGGAGAAACAGTAGAGAAAGGAATGGAGAGAGGAAAAAGAGGACAAGGTGAGAGGAAATATTGAAAAAACATGAGATAAAAGGAGAGAGAAAGACGATGAGAAAAAAAAGGAGGAGAGAGAAAAAGTGAAAGAGAAAGGGAGACTGAGAAAGAGAAAAGTAGTTAAAGAGTGAGAGATAAAAAAGGAGAAAACGAGAGAAAAGAGAGAGGAAGACAGATAGAGACAAATGGAGAAAGGAGAAAGAAATATGAGAGAAAGAGAGAGAGAAGCAAGAGAGAAAAAAAGATGAGATAGGAAAAAAGAGTCTGAAAGAGAGAATGGAGACAGAAGGAAAATGCAGGACAGAGATATAAGGAGAGAGGAAGTAATAAAAAGAAAGGGATGGAGAGAGAGAAGGCAAGGAGAGAGAGAAAAGTGCAAAAGAAAGGGAGAGTGGGAAACAGAACAAGAGAAAGACTGAGATATATAAAAAGAGAAAAGAGAGAAAAAGAGAGAGGAAGAAAGATGGAGAAAGGAGAAAGAAATAGATAGATAGATGTAGAGGGTCTGTTTGGGTTGGTGTTGAAGGACACAGCTGACCGACTAGCTGTTTAGATCACTCGTAAATCCCTCCATTATTTTTACTGCTGTTAAATGGGCCACAGAAACAATGCCACATCACCACAGCCGTGTGCTCCTTAATCCAGCAGCACTCAAATGATAAGCCATAATCACCTAGTTTATGTAATATATTAGGTTGCGTAACATACCCAGTTACGCTCACGACTTTGCTATTACGTTAACATCAGAATACTCAATCTGATTTTTCTGTCTGTGTTTAAGCTCCCCTGTTTGGTCTCCATATTTCTCTTTCATCGAAAGAAACACAAAAAGGCCACAAAGTGAACATAAATGAAAACTAGAAAGAGTTTTGCTCAGTTGTGTGAGTAAAGAGTTTTAAGTCCATTATAAAAGAAGGATAATAAAAGGATGTATGTGTTGTTTTTACATGTCAATACACATAAACCATTCCACAATAGTTATACTGTAAATGATTTGTTCTATTACTTTGCTATCATAACAACAGGAAAAGTACACCTTGCGCGAATTGAAATGCACAAAAGGCATATACTAATTCTTTTAATTATCCTTCGATGTGTTTTGGGGGTAACGCACAATAAACCAATTCAGGACACATTGCTATTTCAGGGGTGCAGAGGAAACTTACCTGCTTGTTTACACTCCTTGATGTAAAAGTTTGCATAGCTGCCAACATGCACACGCTATGTGTGCGTAACAAGCTGGAGTGTATGCCTATTGGGGATGTGCATGTGAATGACAATTCACTGACAAGATAGCAGTGAACATCTGACTGTTTCTAGGTTGTAGTCAGTCAGCAGCACATCTATATTTTCTTCTGCCAAGATAGGTGTCACAGCAAGTGCCACAACTAAGGCTGAGAACTGCTCAAGGCACATGTGCTCACTGTTTCACAGTGTGTGTGTGTGTGTGTTTTCATTGCAGGGATGAGTCAAATAAGAATATACCGTATATCTGTATCCATATACAGGAGATAGAAAAGATGGTAAACAGGTTTTTCTCAGTGACCCACCTTCAACAGGAAGATGTTCTGTAGACCCAGCAGACATATATAAATATATATATATAGACTGAATGCCAGCATGCTCTATCTCTCACTGTCTCAGTCTGAGACTCCTCCTCTTGGCATGCAGAGAGAGGCCGTCTTACTGCACGTGGATTCTCCGGATGAGTGGTGTAGCGCAGAGACAGTGCAGCAGCAGTGCAGACAGGACATGTGCTAGACACACATACCCACACCTCTCCCGTGGCTCTGACAGATTATAAACATTGCCCAAGGCAACTCTGAGTTTAAAGAGCTCTTTCCATTCAGTGCACATCACAGCTCACTGGACCAAGTGGTAACATTCATATTTATTTTACACATAATGATTAGCTTCATATACAGTATAATTTGCTGTCTGTGCACCTTCAGTGCTTTTGGGTGTTCAAAAGAACTAAGTAAAACACGGCATGTCTTTAGGCTATTTACAGTGAAGTATTTTTTTTTGGTTGGACAAATAAGAAACATTACCAGTGTAAGCTAATGAATATAATGGTTAGTAAAACAGACCTTCATTTTTGCAGTTTGACATGACATGAATTTTATGAAGAGGTCTTTATACTATTGGAATATTTAATGATGAATGGTCCAGTAGAAATGACCCAAATTGACTTCCATTTTAAAAAAAGAAGTTTAGATATATGGGCTGCTTGGTGGCGCAGTGGGTAGCACTTCCGCCTCACAACAAGACGGCCTGGGTTCGATTCCCGAGTCTTTCTGGGTCTTTCTGTTTCTGTAAACTGCCTTCCGCCCGATGCTGGCTGAGAAAGGCTCCAGCCCCCCCGCGACCCCCAACGGACAAAGCGGTTGACGATGAGTGATGAATGATTGAGTTTGGATAAATAAGCTATTTGGATATGTAAGATGTTGTGTGATTGTGACCATCTACACTGCTGGTCAGTTTTTTTTTTTTTTGTTTTTTTTTTTCCAGTTGTCCACTGGTATTATTTTGTGTTTCAGCTATATCTGCTCATCTTTAGATTTATTTGGACAGGATTAGTTTTCAATCTGCAGATAACAGTTTACTACTGGACAGATTTGCACAGAATAAATATATAATATATATTATATCAAAATCTAGCAGCTTCATGTTCATAGCACAATATCTGCCAGAAGCATCATGTTTTAAAAATTCTTTTTCTACAGGATATGATGAAGTTGAAAGACAACGTATGACATGGTACATTTGGATTGGACTAAAATCACTAAGAAAAAAATTACATTACCCCACCTCCATATGTAAAACTGATTTAATTTTTGCCAAGGCTTCTTTGACCACTTGACTGGTTAAACCTGCATCCACAAGTCTTCTCTTTCTATTTGATACGGAAACTTTCGTATTTTTCACACTATAAGACATTTAAAATTAATTAATTTTCCCAGAAATCGCCAGTGCACCTTATAATCCTGTGCAGTTTATGTATAAATTTTACCAGTCAGATTGTAAGAAGCAGCAAAGCCACTCCCCTGAAGTACAGTGATATTACAGGAGTTTCAGTTTAGTTATCCAGCACCAGGCTGGAGTAGCATTAGCATTAGCTGGTAACCGCTATTTCTCTGTTCAGAGGTGAGTGTTATGCCTGCTGCTAACCCCGACTAGAAGTGCTGGAGCAGCATTAGCATTACCGCTAATGCTTCAGCCTTGCTGGAGAAATTCAGCAATCTAAGCTTACTATAAATGAATGGAAGCACTTTACTCACCCAAATAAACAGTTTTCAGAAATCTGTGTAGATTCACACCCAGCGCTCGGTTGACTTTGAAAGAAAGTCTTTTGTATTACAGGTTTGTTTACTTAGCTTAGCTTTACTTAACTTAGTTAGTTACCCCCCCCCCCCCCCCCTCATCACCACCCAGCGGTGAGACCTGCTGAATTAGAAGTTCCTTATTGTGTCTTTTAAAATTGTAAAAAACTGTAAATGCCAGTAAAGATTGGATTTTTTTCTAAAACATCTTAGCACTAGTGTACAGTGTGTGATTATGTGTGCTCACTTTAAGGGCATTAAATCCATGTTAAAATAGTGTCAGGCACTGTTGCCTGGTGCTGTTATAAATATTTGACATGTGTAGGTCATGAATGCCTTTTTCTCAGAAGTCAGTCCAGTCTGCTCAGTAAATGTCCAGTAGATGGCACTGTGTCCCTCTCAGTGCTTCAGCTGGGCGGCTCATGTGTGCCCTCAGAGGCCCGGCGCCCCTTTATGCTGTATGCTGTGTTTGAAGCAGCGGGGTGCTGACAGATTAGAGGCCTTCACTGTACTCGCATTGCTTCAGGATGGAGAGGTAGCAGTCCTCCTCCTCCACCACAGCTTTACAGCTCCAGTCTTCTGGACCAGTGCCATCTCACAGCACTGTGCTGTTATTGCACCTATATGCAGATGCATGCTCTTCAGAGCTCGAGAGAAACTGATACCTCAGAGAGGTGGGAATCAATAGAGATCAAGGAAAGGATGAAAACAGAGCGTTTCTATATGTGTGAGGGATTTTTTTTTTTGCATATAGAGGAGAGCCCTTTATTCTCTTGGCTAAATGAGGTCATCTGTTGCTGTGTGACTGAAAAGACGGAGCTGTGAGGCCCCACGCTTGTATTCACCACACCCTCTCAAGTGCTCGCACACAACCTGGGCTTCTCCCTTTGACTCTCCTCAACTCTTTTTTTTTTCCTTTCTCGCTTCTTTTCTCAGTGCAAGAAAAGGTTATTTGGAGTGATGCAGTACACTGGGTCTCAGTCCTGGTCCTGGAGTACCCTCAACATCCTCAACACACCCCTGCCATGCAGTCATGCAGTCATTTTGGGAGCAACTGATTAAACAAGTAGAAGCAGGTGTGATTTAGCTGGTTTGGAATGTAATCTTGCTGCCACACCAACTCTTTGCAAATGTAATTGAACACTAGGCTCTAAAATGTACAGAATAAACGGTACACCAGGAAAAGCCTGCCAGGACTGGAGAACTCTGGTCCTGTAGTGCCAGATTTCAACACACGTATGTGCTTTTACTGCTCAAGCACACATATGAATACCTAAATTAATAGTTTAATAATGTGCACGAAAATGGAATTCTGGAAATTGTGCTGAGCACAATATAAATATCCATCATTTAATTATACTCGAATATGCCCATCTTCTTCTGATACTCATTTAGGAAACCACACAAATAAACAGCACACAGGACTGTTAGAACTTGTTTCTAGTGCATTGGGGCTGATGAAGAACAAATTCATGCACATGACTTATCAAATCAGGAGTCTTAAAGGATCTCTGCACAAGACTTAATTATAATATAATTAATATATTTTATATTTTAATAAATGTGACATGGTGATAAGAAATGAATGCTAACATATAGCTTTATAAATCTGTGTATTTCACTTTCAAAAGTTTTGAATAATTGACGGGCAGCGTGAGACGCGAAAGCACGGTGGCAATGTGCTTTGATGTTTTTCAAATATAAAAAAAGTTGAATTTCAGTTAAATAATAGTAAAACAGTAGAATGCATATATATGCTATATTAAGCTACAATTATTAAGTCTGTGTACTGAAATATACTTAATATAAAACCTTATAAATGTCAGAAAAAATATAACTAATAATAACTTATAGTTACTGTGCACATTTTAAAGTATATATATTTTGTATAGTTGATTGCTGAACGCAGTGCGTACAGTGATCCAGACCTGATTGTGCGGCTGACTGTTGACTGTTGAGGTGGTTTTATCAGTCAGCTGCCCACCTGTGTTTCCCACCGCCAAGATACAGAAACACACCAGATATTTACCTGAACGCACGTCACTTCCTGACCGCCACGCCCATCTGCGTTAATATATTCCTAAAGTCCAAAACTATTTTAATGACACTTGCGCAAGGCGTGAAAATAGACAGTTGACAGGGTGTAAGATAGCTACGAGCATCGCGGCGCACCTTTGCAGGGTGTACGACAGAGCCCTTGGTCACTTTGACTGACAAGCAAACCCAAACACCTGACTTTTACCTCAGTGCTCTTTCAGGAACAATTAGGGGACTGGGGTTCACTTTAGCTGGCTTGCTTGGTTGATGCTGTTAAAGGCAATAAGATACAAATCCAGGTATTAGAAAATATTAGTGGTAATAATATGGGGCATATCGCTGTCCTAAAACACAGGACCTCTTTGCCATTGCTAATTAGAGTAGGTCAGCAAAAGTGAACCAGTCTGTACAGTGTCCTGCTCCACTCTTAGCTCTCTCCCCTCCATGGACGCTGTCTTAGTGGATGTGGCCTGGACTGGTTCTTTTACTGCCCATGCAGCCTCCAACCACCCCAACCCCCACGCCCTTCCTTGCCAAGGTCCTGAGATTCTTCCGCTAGGGTGGGCCAGGCAGCCGTCGCTCATACACTCTGTGTGTTCAGGTGCCAGCAGCTTCCTCAAGAACACTGAGACTCTCTTCATCTCTGAAAGTCTGAATGTGTGAGTGAGTGAGTTAGTAAGTGAGTGAGTGTGAGTATATGAGAGAGACTTACACTCTCCCCTCACACATATTCCGTTTGCACCTCTGTGGCTGCACCATTGCAAAGGAATGTTAATCTTCCAACTTTTTTTATTTTTGCACCTTAAGCTCATTTTTGATCTCCGGGTGGGTCCCTCAAATTTGTTATTCGAGCGTGTGTAGAGAAATCCTCAGGTGTATCCGGCTGTGATATAGACACCCTTCCTCCTCATTCATGTCCTCCCAGGCCGAACCGCTGGAGCTGAATGGTGGCCCTGTCCGAGCCCATGCCAGGGTCTGCTTTCATCTCCCTGCGCCCTGCGTTGTGGCCTGGCTTTGAGGGAGTGGAGTCCACCCACACAAAACCTCTGCTGCTATTTCGAGATGCGCCGGGCCCCTTTTTAAAAGGCCGGCAGGTTTTCTTTGGCTCTGAGCGATCGTCCATTAAAGTGGCTCTGCTGTAAAGCTGAACGTGTTTTTTAGCTTGTACCAGGCAAGCACTTGGTTAAGACTTTTACAACACACTTCCTTTTCAGCATGTCCAGCTTGCCTGCACTGTAATAAGCCTAATGGCATCAGGATGACATTGAATTGTGTGTGTGTGTGTGTGTTTGAGAAAGAAAGAGAGAGGAGAATAAATGAGTGAGTGAGAGACACTGAGGAGACAGACAGGCAGACAGAGAGAGAGAGAGAGAAAGAATGTGTGCCTAATACAACAATAAGAATGTGGTGTGTGATTTCCAGCATGTTGCAGTCATTGAAATACCCGGATCTAAGTTAAAAACTTGTTTATATTCACAACTGTTGTTTATTGCACTCATAAAATACGCAGATGTGTGCGAAATTTGAGAATTCCTTGTTAACACCACATGAGCTCACATCGCACGACAAAGAAAGGCCAAACCAGACTGCAGTGACGAACATCATCCACTAGAGGGAGTCAACTAGCGTCCTATAAAGAAAAAGCCCCACATTCAAAGACTCAGGAAACGATGGCTCTGAGCGTTGAGTTGTTTTCAGATTATATCACACAGGCTTCATGTGACAGATGTGCTCTCCTAAACTCTCCAAACTTTCCGAACTCTGCGCCATATTGAGGAGCGAGACACACTCATCATGCATCACGCTGCAGAAAGGGAGCCGCAGGAATGAAGTGACTGCATACAGTAATGTAGCCTGCCAGAGCCCATCAGCAAGTTATCTGTCATCAACGCCTGTTTATATAACCCATCCATCTCTCTCTGGATGATTTGTGTTCTCACCACTTCCACTGTATAAGGAGCCCCCAACACTGTCCTATCATCGTTCACTTAAAGCTGCTCAGAGCATACGTCTCTATTCTCGCTCTTTACTTTCCTCCTCTTCTGCATTCCTCCTCATCCTGTCATTGTTCAATTAAAGATAATCATTGTATACATCATAAGAGTGCTGGACACAGTGCCTCAATCCTGTACTTGAGAGAAAACAGAGAGACAAATGTTGTTAAATGTTTCAGTGAAAGATGTGGTGGGATGTATTATTTTTGATAGTTTTGATGGTTTCTTCTACTTTAGAGTAATGAGTAATGTGGGATTGTGGGTTCAATCACTGCTCTTGTCTTTGTCTGTGAGGAGTTTGGTATGTTGCCTGGTACTATGGAGTCCGCCTGCCTCAGAGAAACCCATATAGTAGGTGAATTAGGCATTGAGTGAATGGTTGTGAGTGTTAACTGGTGATAGACTGGCATCTTGGGGGTATATCCAGGATGAATTCATGCCTAATTATTCTGGGTATTGCTGACTGCAAAAAGTAGATGACTAGATGGATGGATAGATGAATACCGTATTTTTCGCACTATAGATTATAAGATTATAAGGCGTGGTGGTGGTGGGGTAGCTAACTATGTTAAGTTAAGTAATGCTAAGCTAAGTAAACAACAAAACTGTAATGAAAAAAAAAAGATTTATTTTTAAAGCTGTTTTTTTTTTAAGTTCTTTTTTTAAAGCGATATTAGCTAGCGGTTCTACAGGTCAATAATAAACGGTTAATGCTAATGCTGCTTCAGCAGTGCTAGCCAGGATTAGAAGCAAGCTATAGGCTGATAATACTCACCTCTGAATGGGGAAATAGTGGTTAGCAGCTAATGCTAATACTACTTCAGCCCCGGTGCCGGAGAACTAAACTGAAACTCTTTTATAACGCTGGACAATTACTGCCTCTTTCAACCTGACTGGTAAAATTCATACATAAGGCACACTGGATTATAAGGCGCACTGACGATTTTTGGGAAAATTAAAAGAGCACCTTATAGTGCGAAAAATATGGTACAGTAAATGTTGATGCTGTTGCATAACAGTCTATTGCACCTCCACTGGGCAACTGCAAGGTTGCCCAGTGTTTCATCAGTGTTTCGCACCTTAAACATCACCTTAGGAGCATCTCCTGGTTGCAGTGACAGCAGGTATGTCTCCATGCTGCTGCTGAAATTCGTGTTATAAGCTGATTTTTGCTTTGCGACAATTTATTCTGGGAAGAATCAGGACCCACCACAAAAAAGTGGACAAGAAGATGAATGATAGCTGAATACCTGAGTACAGTATGCTCACCCCCTCCAGACAATTATCGGGTTAAGCGTTGATGCCTTCTTTGCACCCAATGATTCCTGTTAGGATCTGAACTTACTGCATGAACTGCCTCCAACTGCTGATAAACCACAAGTCGATTCCTCAACCTTCTTCTTAACCAAAGCTAAAAGCTGATATTCTCATCATCTTCAGCCAGGTCTTTTAGGATCATCCCATTGGTTTGTTCCAGTTATCCTCAGAAAAAAAAAACTCTTTTGGTGCTAATGAATGCATCTTAACTAAAACATTCAAATGAAGAATGTTTTCCTTCTTCTCTAAACCTATCGTTTTGGAGACAAGAGATTCTCTCTTGTTCTTTCTCTCTTTCTCTCTCTTGCTTTCTCTTTATCCTTCTCCTCTTCCTCCTCCACTTCGTTCCTACTCATCCCACTCTCTATCCACACCTTGCCAAAGCTTCCGTTGAGCTGTTCTCGTTTCGGTGTTTGTGGTAAGGTGGGTGATGTCACCGCCCATATGCGCCCAGGCAGGGTCAGCCGAGGACAACTCATTATGTCTGCCAGCCGGGATAGTAAATACAGTACACCGCACTGGAGTCCCCCGCAGCAGAATTGGCAGGGGTGGTGTTTGGTTCTGGAGTGGACCCAAAGGGAAACAGCAGCGGTGACTGAGGTGCAATGTGAGTGTGTGTTTGTGTGTCTGCGTGTGTGTGTGTGTCCCAGTCCAAGGAGGAGGGGAGACAGCTGCGGTGTGGGAGTCAGGACACGACCCCACATTGCAGGTCCGATGTCCACTGTCTGACCCCGTTCTGGTGGGAACTGTGTGTGTGTAAGTGTGTTATTGTGTTTATACTCATGAAACAAAGTATCTTTCAAAACAAGTGTGTACGTGTCTTTGTTTGATAGCTTGCATATGAATATACCAACTTGCTTGCCTGATTTTATTATGTTGTATGTGTGTTATGTGTGTGTGTACAGTGTGTTCTCTGTATTGGGAGTTCCTCCGGCACACTGTAGTACTCAGTGTCCATTCCTTCATTCTCTCTTGGCTCACTGTTTTGCGCTGGACTGCCGCCACTTGGAGCGGTCACCGCAGAGCCATGGACACAAAGTTATTTTTTCAAAGACAGCCGAGATTACCGGAATCAAAGACTCTGCCAGCCTCAGCTTATCAGTACAGTGTGTGAAAACATTTGTTGTGCTAATGAAGTGTTCCCTGATATTAGCTCAGCTAATAAAGGTCTACTGATTCTGCTCTGGCCTGTTATTCTCCACCAGTTAATCATTAGCTGTTATCACTGTTGCTGGAGGTTTTATGTGTGAACATGGAGTGTTTGGATTTTAATCTTAAAGACTTTCTGGACAAAGCCCTCTTTTTACTAAGCCTTTTCTTTAATGTGTAATGTGTAATTGTCTCATGGAAAAAGTGTGAACATCACTGGAAAAATGTTGTCTTGAAGTAAATGTTGCTCTAAGATCTGTTAAGTGCATCATTTCACATAAATGCAGCATCACACTAGTGTACTAACACAACCTTCATATAGTGACAGACCACGGATAACCACAGTACGGGTGGTAATTGATTCCACTTAATCTACATCACCTTCTACTTGTCAAAATACAGTCAAGTCAAAATTGTTGTAGACATCCCATTATTTAACATGAAATGAAGGGTATTTTTTTAGATAGTTTGTTTCTCAGTGCTGTAGCAGCTTCATCTGATTTTCTTGGAAAGCTTCATACTAGATATTAAACAGGATTCAATTACATTCAGCTGCAAGAGCATTAATGAGGTCAGGTGGTGGTAATAAAATGATTCCTCTCCAACTCATCCCAAAAGTTTTGTCTAAAACCCCATCGCTCCACAAAACACTTATATGCTGCCCACTGCCTTGGCATTGGCCAAGTTTTGCTTAGGCAGCTGCAGATGGAGAGTAAACAAGCTGTATCAAGCCTGGCAATTTTAGCAATGCATTTATCACTTTGTCATTTTACCATTCCTTCTCACAATACTACAAAGACATTTTGCATCAAGGACACCAAGCAATGACATTTATTATTTAAAAAATCTCTATTCTCTATTATTACCTACTTCTTTCACAGCCTTGTGTTTGTAATATGTGCAGCATGTGGTTTTCTGTTGTCTTCTAGTCAAATGTATGGACATCCCTGTTTCATATTGTCTGGAAAGCAGCATATGTTGCTCTAAGATGTATCTTGTATGTATTAATGCTGTTGTTTTAACTGGAGATCTGGTCACCTTTGCTCCTCAAATACACAAATATGTTTGTGGATACATCTTCCGTACCAAATTATGGTACATTATAATTTATTTTAATTTAATAGATCAGAAATGGCCACAGCAGTCTATCTGTTAGGTGGAAAAGGTTACGAGTGTCGTGTAGTTAACAGTGAGTGAGTGGGAGAGTAGAGTGTAGGGTAAAGGAATGGGCCCTATGTGTAACACCAGATGTTAGGTGCAGGATTAATCATCTTCCTGTATATAGAGTAACTTCCTTACTGTCTGCAAAAAACTAAAATTCAAGGTAAATGTTAAAAAATTATATATATTTTTTTTTCTTTTGCATTTTCCTTATTGTCCCATCTTTTTCTGATTTGGGGTTGTAGCTCCACATTTCCATGCTGTTTATAGTGTCACACTTAATTTCTTTATTAAACATGACAAGCTCACACATGTACTTAACTGCTAAAATCAATTAGGCTAAATTATGATTGATGTTGTATGTTTAGTAGTTAAGAAGTTGTCGATTTTAGAGAGAGCCACACTCAGAGAGAGACTAACAGAGCAGAAACTGTACTGTTTTGTAATAGAAAATTGACACTTCGGTACTTGAGCAGGGTATGGATCGTTTTTACAGTCACAGTGTGGCTTGGTCTAAGCTTCTTTGAGGACCTTTATATACAGCTCTTTAAAAAAAGAAAAGAAAATTATGAGTTTCTTTCATTTTACCAAATTGAAAACCTCTGGAATTTAATGTAAAGGAAAGATGGGTGATCACAAGCCATCAAACCAAGCCTAACTGCTTGAATTTTTGCACCAGGAGTGGCATATAGTTCTTCAAAAGCAGTGTGTAAGACTGGTGGAGGAGAACATGCCACAGTGCATGAAAACTGATTAAACAATGTTAATTTTATTAAAAAAATGTACCTAAATAAGAGAAACTGATTCAGAAACTGAAGTGGTCTCTTATTTTTTTCCAGAGCTGTGTGTATGTCTCTCTTTTCCTCTAGCTCTATCTCACACTCTTTCTGTGATTTCACACAAATACAGATTCTGTCTTTCACCCTCCTTTCACCAAATGGAAGATTACAGGCCTAGTGTCATTCAGATGAGTCAGAGTGAAGACGTGCTTGTGCACTCATCATTGGTCCGCTAGAAAAGCAGGCAAGCACTTACTTGGCAAATGTCAGGGATGCTGTGAGGAGATGAAGAAGAAACTGTGTGTTCTACCAACATGTGTTTGTGTGTGTTTGTCTGATTTAGACAGCAGGGATGGGAATGTCCTCTGCTTGAACATGCTGTATTTCCTAGCAGTCCCACCACTTCTCTTTCTCTAGAAGTTTCTCTTCTCTTTTCTTCTCCTCTTTTCCATCAGCACAGCCATGCATATTTTTCATCCCAGTTACAAAGCAGCTGTGTGTATGCTGTGCGTGCTAGGAAGTGGCACAGAAAATAAGGGAAAGAGTGAACAGGGTGGAGGATTAGGGGCTAAACCCAGTCATCGTTTAGCTGTAGGAAACCGTGCCCTGCCCAAGTGAAGGTTTGTGTTCTCCTTGATTAATGATGAAATCCTTTTCCTGTTGGAGAACTGTAGGTGGCACAGAAAAGGCACATTTCTGCAGAGCAGCACATTTGGAACTGTCTCCATGCATCTCCTGTCCCCTGCCACCAAGAGGAAGAGAACCCCCCTTTAGTCAAGGCTGTGAGAGTGACAGGGATCAGGACCTTCCGGCACTGGTTCTAGCTGAAAGGCTTTTAAGAGATGTTTGGGGATAATGTGGCCATTAATCTGAGCTAGAGATTTTAGCAAACACATTACCATTCTGTACTTATCACTGCCTTGCTAACGTAACAGTTAACATAACATTTAACATAACAGTTGACATAAAAACAACCACTCTGCTTTAGTTTTTAAAGTAGTCATAATTAGGTAATCAAGATTTTTGTGTACAGAATTGTGTATAGAATTTGCACTTAAATTAAATAAAACAAAGTCATGTTTGTACTTTATTCAAAATAATAGCTGTTCTTAAGGTTGAAGGAAGCTGCTTGCTATTTTTACTAACAATAGTTAGAACAAGTTTCATTGTGCTTGCATATTTTTGAAATAAAAAAGACATGGTAGTTTGCATATTTAATAGCTGTAAATGATGCTGTTTCTAACTATTATGATACAACTAGAAATAGGAATTTTAGTTTTTGTTAAATACGAACTAACAAAATCCAAAACCGTCTTTGGGAATCACTCATATATGTGACAGTCCGTATGTTTTGCCGAGTCATAGATCTTTCTGGTGAGAATGTGCAATTGCACAGAGCATGCAGAAAAGTACTTTTAAAACGTGCATTGTGGTGCATTTTCCTTTCAGAGGAGTGACTGATTCTGGTGATTTTAGCATGGGCTCTGTTGCACTCTGTTTTAGTTTGCCAGCTGTGTTTAGTTATTACTAATTCTGTGTTTCTATGGTTTTAACAATGCAACATTAAGAAGCTGAAGGTTGAGTTTGTTATTCTGATATCTCTATGTTCATAGTAGCTCTTGGATCAGCAACGTTAGCAGGAACCCAGTTGCTTAAGAATAGCTGTTATGGCCAGAAAGTGGTTTAATGCCCTGGGAAACCTAACAGATGTTTTTAGAATGAATATATCTGACTTTGCAGGGATGTTAACAAAACACATTAATGCCATTTATTATAAGATTTAGTCCTCTCCCCACTTAGGAATACTATTGCTTTCAGTTTAAACTAAATGAAAGTGAGATGAGATTTTTTTACACTCAGCTCTACTTTATAGACAGTGCAGGCAAATACTGAAAGCGGGTGGGGCTGTTTTGGTTCATTAATACTCACTGAAGTTCATCCTGTTTGCTAAAGTTTTCTTCTTTTTCTTCCCCATTCTAGCCGTTATTCCCCTGACAGACTCCGAGCACAAGCTGCTAGCGCTGCACTTTGCGGTTGATCCGGGCAGAGATTGGGAGTGGGGGAGGGACGACAATGACAACACCAAGCTGGCCAAGTAAGACCCCTTGCTCAGCCTCTCCATCTCTTTGGCCCACTCCCACACAGAGGCTTATGGGCTCTGCTGGCTGGCCCACTCAGTCCCCAGTACTCAGGGAGGGGGAAGGTCTAATGAGGGCCTCTCTGTCCGTGTTATCCCCCATGTGAGGGATTTATCTGGACTAAATCTGGGCGCCAGTGTCCAAGTGCAGAGAGACGAGAACACACGCCACCATACTTGAGGTTCCAGCTTCTGTGCACAAGCAGTGACCAATAAAAGCCCCCACACACTTATATAACCCTGTGGACAAGTGCTGAATTTGCCCCTGCTGTGTCAAAAAAACACACATTCAAAAGGAACGAATTTCATCTTTTAATGTGCACATTCTAGTAGCACCAGAACCAGAGAGTGAAGGATAGAATTTTGAGCAAAAAACAAGAATACAACTACAAAACTCATAAGTTTACATAGAATTCATTCATATTGAGCTTGGTAAACTTAGTTAGAAAGCTAACAAAGGTAACAATGCAGTTATGAATGCATTTGTGAATAAAGCATCTTTGAAATAAAATAATGACCTGTTAAAAAAAAAAAGCAGCTAGAATAATGTATTTTAGCAGGAGACATTTCTGATTAGTACTTTAACAGAGCATTGAATTGACTCTAATTACTCTTCCATCTCTAGATGACTTAATTTAGACAGCAATTAAGCTTCACTCATCTCAGAGTTTCCCTGTCCACTTGCTGACTCAGAAGAGAACAGGAAATGGCAGCCCATAAGGCCTAGAATTTTTTGATGTCTGCATTGAATACAAGTTATCGTGTATACCATTTAAAATGTAGATTTAAAGCAGAGCACTGAAGTGTGTTTTCTCTTTTTTTTAGTCTTATCCTATCACTGGAAGCGAAGCTAAACCTCTTGCACAGTTATATGAATGTAACCTGGATTCGAATACCATCAGAGACAAGGGTGAGTATAATAATGTAATTTTCTTCAATTTAATGGACAGACAGATGATGAACTGTCACAGTAATACTAAAATGTCTGGGTTGTGTTTTTTATGCTCTGAAGGCTCCTCTTGCCCAGCCAGAGTCACCCACTGCTTCAGCCGGTGAAGATGTGCAGTCTCTAGCCGAATCCATGGACTCAGACCGTGAGTCTGTCTGCAGTAATTCCAACGTCAATAACGGCAAATCCGGCAAAGAGAAGGACAAGGAGAAGCAGCGCAAGGACAAAGACAAAGTTCGTGCCGACTCTGTGGCCAACAAGCTGGGAAGCTTCAGTAAGACTCTAGGCATCAAGCTCAAAAAGAACATGGGTGGCCTGGGTGGACTGGTACATGGCAAAATGAGCAAGTCTGGTTCGACGAACGGGCGCACTGTGGAGAACGGTGAGCAGAAGCCTAAGAAAAAGGACTCCAAAACACGCAAAGGGAGCAAAGAGGAGTCGGGCCAGTCCGCCAGCACCTCCTCATCTGAGAAAGCCACTAGTCCTTCTCCTACGGACAGAGCTTCAGGCAGCTCTCCTGGGGAGAGACAGCCAGGCTCAGGCAAAAACCCAGGGGACCGCTCACTGGACAACTGGAAGTACAGCACAGATGTCAAGCTGAGTCTGAACATCTTGCGGGCAGCCATGCAGGGCGAGCGCAAGTTTATCTTTGCTGGCCTCCTTCTAACCAGCCACAGACACCAATTCCATGAGGAGATGATCAGCTATTACCTGACCAGTGCACAGGAGAGGTTTAGTGCTGAGCAGGAGCAGAAAAGGAAAGCTGAGGCCGAAAAGAAACCCCAGACCAACGGGGTGGCCCTTAAGAAGCCTGAACCGGAGAGCGTCTTCCAGAGAGAGTGCTCGGATAGTTCCCCTCCTGAGAGTTGCTCGCCGGTCTTGCATCCCAGCCATATCCCGCAGCTGAGGACACAAGGTAGAAACAGTCCGATCCTCGCTGCTTCTCCTATCCCCATCCCAAGTCCTACCCCATCTTCAGTTCCTACAGCTTCCTCCATGTCTCCCGTTCCCTTCTCCTCCCCCAGTAATGGTGCTAAGAGACCTGGGCCTGTGCCGGTGTCAGCCCACTATAGCCATACCCCACCCATCCAGCGGCACAGCGTTATCCACCTAAGGGACGTGAACACACAGTCATCCAGCTACCAGGATGAGCCCTATAAGCCGACGATAGGGATGCTAAAGACCTGCGCCACCTATCCTCAGCAGAACCGCTCGCTGTCCTCCCAAAGCTACAGCCCGGCCCGCATGTCCGGGGTCCGCACCATCAACACCGGAGATTCCCTACCATACAACATGCCAGGCGAGCACAAGTCCCACACCTATACCAACGGCTTTGATGCAGGCGACATCCAGGACTGTCTGGAGTTTGCAGACGAGGAACCGGCACCCCATGCCTGGTTGGGACACGACAAGGCCAAGGTCCGGAGCGGAACCTGCCCCATGTACTGCTTCCAGCAGAAGCGCTGCAAGAGGGAGAACTGCTCCTTCTATGGGCGCCCTGAGACCGAGAACTACTGCTCCTACTGCTACAGAGAGGAGCTAAAACGCAGGGAAAGAGAGGGCAAAATGCACCGGCCTGGATAGCCCCCGCCCGCAAACACACACACACACCTATACATATACACACATACACATTCACCAACCAGTGTGTGCAAAGCAGGCTCCAATGAAGAACAACAACACCATCACCCTCTGCACTCTGCGAGTAATATGAAAACACTGGCAAAACAGTTTCCTACTCTATTTAAAGAATGGTCTCCTTGCGTTCTTGTTACCTTTCTCTAAATAGCAAAAGGATTCTGGGACTCTTACTTTACGAGAAAAGGAAGTACAACCGAAATCAGTTTACAGCTTTGGCCAGAGATTGTGTTGTCATTTATTTTTTGTCAGTTTGCATTTTGTCTGGTTGAATTTGAATCTTTTACTTGTTCTAGAGTAAAAGCTCATGTCTGCGCATTTTGCTCAGTCTGTAAAATAGAATTCCTTGTACTATCTGAAAGAGATGGAAAAGTGTACGTCAGACTCCTCTCAGCTAACCCAAAGCTGAAGGGAAACTCCGTTCAGAGGTCATTTGAATGCAATACTTCACACAATAGCTCTTTGAAATCTCAATATCAAATAACGTCTATCTGCTGTGCATTGCAAATAATTAAATACGGGAGGGACATGCACTGCTAAGCATGGGAATTTTTTTAAAAGCAATAAGTTTGGTAATGACCGCAACCCCTCCCTCTTTTTTATCTATGCATCCATAATGTCAGCCATAGTATATCGTCCGTTGTGTGGATTTGAGTGTGATTCGATCTTGCCCTGATGTAAGAGGACTTGGGGTGAAACATTTCATTTGTGGCAAAGTGTGCTGAATGGTATCGTGGAATTAATACTGTACTTTTAACATGCTAATCAGTCCTCTGTGTACGTGGGTTTGCATTCCATTGCACCTGTCTTCTGTAGACTGTGTCTGATGCAGTACAGAGCCATTTATTGCTAGCTGCATTTTTTGCAATATATCACATTCATGCTAGCAAGCGGTGAGCTTATGTAAAATAGACCTACTCGTGACAACTTTACACAGCGCTCTTGCAGTAACAAGAGAATGGAATACAAACCTTTATACACTTGAACTGTAGACAAACAGTGAAAAGCAAAATGGAACCCTGTCTGAGTGTTGTTTGTCATTATTGGTTGCCCATTGGTTACACTGTGGTGTGGTGTGATGTATGTGATAGCTGTTCCTCATCACACATTCTGTAACCCATAAGCACTGCCATAACAGTCTCTCATAGTCAGATCTGCCTAGTTTGCCCTAAGAAAAGGTTTGTGCCAAAAAAGACAGTTCTCCCCTATTTAATATCCTCAGGTATTGTGTTAAATATGTTGGGATTCTGACAAGTCATTTACATTTCTGACCTCACAGCAATGTACATTTGATTATGATTGTTTAGGAAACTATTTTCTGCATCATGAATGACCAAATTTAAACACAATGAATGCACAAAAATGACTGGAGGAATTATTACATTGTAGCATAATGTAGACAACACATACAATACACCACACATTTATTTATTACTTTTGCATTTAGAATAGAATGAGAATTTGGTTTTGGTAAATGCATTTGTATTGAAAACTATTACTTGTTTAAGTTCTAATCAATGAATGCATTTGATTTGGCACCTTCAGTTGCATTCTATACAAGAATGTGTGTCCAAGGTTTTGAAAGATGAGAGCAACACATCTGAGTACTTTAGTGTAACGTTTATCAGTTTAGTTTTCTGACTGTTTTAAATAAAAATGATTGATTGATTATAAAATATTTGTTTTTCCATTTATTATAGGAAAAAAATATTTTCAGCAGTTTTTTTTATTTTGTTTCTTTTTCATTTCTGCCCCTCACAATCTGAACTTCAGGAAAAAATGCATCTTGCAACAAAAACTTGTTAGATTATGATGTCAGATGTTTGTAACAAGATACAAACATCAGAAATTTGCATTTTCACTGTAATTCAGATTGTGATGGGCATAAATGAAAAAAGTAGAAAATTATATATATTATTATACATCTCTTCTTTAATATACTGAATAAAGAACAATTTTCTGTTTTCAAATTTAACCCCAAATATTCAGACAATTAAACTGATAAATGTATATTCTTTGCCCTCCTGTAATTTGCCTCCTCCAAAGTTTGGGTGAAAGCAGCACTTCAGATTTGACTAAATCTTATTTTTGCCATTTTGGGCCAAAATCTTATGACTAGTTGTTATAAAAACCAATACGACCAGGGGTCGTAACACTAGTCAGAAAAGCATAATTATATAGGAAACATATGAAAGAAATAGGGGTTAATAGTTTCAGATTGTCTCATCAAAGTGGGAAAAAAGCTGTTTAAAAACTTATTGTTAGACATGCAAAATTTGATGCAGCAGCTTTTATCCACGGCCTCACTTTGTGTTTAGCTTTTAGATTTAAGGCATTCGGACAGAGTTTGTTTTCACCTAAATGGGGGATGTGGTCATCCAGATGACAAGGAAGTGAGATATGATTGCTCTCATCTATTTGCAATCAAAATTGACAAATTTAAATGTAAGCCATTAAAAACATGCCTTTTCAACATTCAGGTCTGGACTAATGGCAGCAAAGGTGTTCTGTTTCATTGCTTCTAACAGCAAATATACTCCCTCACCACTAGATGTGCCGATGTTTTGTAATTCTGGAGCCAAGCATACAATATATCTTCAAATGTTTGTGGACACCTCTTGTAATGAATTAGTAAATGCATTCAGCTACTTTAAGTAGGTTCCACACTTTACTGACACTTTGCTGGCACCATATTGGCCAGGCGGGGGCTAGAGGGGTATGAGGCCCATCTACTGTGTTGTTCCTTCCAAAATCTTTAGTATCATTTGAATTGCAGTTAAAAAAAAATTGGTAATACTCCAAAGACTAGCAGAACAAAAGCAATCAACAAAATTAAACAAAAACAGGATAAGCAGGGAATGAGGTGTTGCCATACATTTGTTCATATATTGTATGCATTGTGCTTAACATGGTAGGTCTGTGGCTGATCCCAGTCATGCTTTGATTCCTGTGATTCACTGTGTGTAGCCTGGGCAAAGCAAAGGCCTCTATAAGTGCTCCAGGCCTCCAGCAGGGTCACGCCGGCCGGAGCACTGCTCGCTGCTGCTGCTGCTGGGTGTGTGTCGTAAGCCCAGATAACCCTTGTGCGGTCTCACGCTGAGTGTGTGTGCGTGTCTCTCCTGGCCAAGGATGTCCTCTGCTTCTTGTGTTTTCTTCCCAAGGTTCTACTGCGCCACCCGTCGTGTCTCCTTCCTCCCTTCCTCCTCCTCCTCTTCCTCCTTTCTATGTGACAAGATCATGGACTCACACTGTCTTAGAATTGTAAAATATGATTTTGTATTCATTTGACAGTTTTACACTACTTTAAATTATTAATTTGCACATTAGGTACCGACGTAAACAGTAGGAGGAAAAGAGAAAAGAACAAAACAAGATTAGTTTATTGTTAACATAGGTGTCTCTGTGCATTCTTTCTTTGTATGCGAGTGTGCTGGACTGAGTGAGTGAGTCTGAGGGAGCGTAAGTGAGTGTAAGGCAGTACGCATGCGTGCGTATATGTGCGAGTGCAGTGTGTATGTCTGTATTTCCTTGTGTGTGCAGTTCCCCTCAGCGTCCTGTAATTTGAGCCGTGCCTCAAGCTATGGTTTCAGTCCATATATGAGCCTAAATTAGACTGCTCAGGAGTCTGATTAGAGTCTGAGTGCTTGTATAATTGATCCTGTGGAGTGAAAATAGACTCCATCCTGCTCCACACAGCACCGTTGTGTCCTGTGTGATTCAGAATGTAACCCTGCAGTATTTCAGCTGTCACTCCAGGTCCACTCGTAACTGACAGACGTATGCAGAAATGCAACACTAAACAGCTGTCTTACACATCACCTGTCTCACATCTGCCCTGCAGCTCCCCAGCTAACAATGACCACTATTCTCCACGTCACATAGCATGCTTAGCTAAAACCCGCATTCCTTACATATGTATGAAAAACATGCATGGCCTAGAATTGAACACACAAGACGTAGGCTAGGTCATGCAGCACAGCACTGTATCTGTATTATGCTCCACAAAGCCCCCTCGCTTTTGCACAATGAGGGGTTTCATTCTTTCAGGAGTGGTTCAGTCAAAAATGCTAATGTTGCTAACAAGGTTTCGAACCACAAAAAAAATTTTAGTAAGGAAGTTAAACAGCAGAACATAGATTGAATTATCCTCAACTGTTATGGAATGGAAATGTTCCTTTTGAGACTTTCCTGGAAGGAGTGGTTCATTCAAAAAAGTGAATGCTAAAGCTAGCAAGGTTCTAACCCAGAAATGAACTGTTTAAAGTAAGGAGTAAAACATTCCTTAAAATTTAACTTTACGCAAGGAAATAAAACAAAATAAAGAAACTGAATCATCCCCAACTGTTAGAGAACACAAATGTTGATACTGAACAATAACCCTGTTGATGTATCATGATACAAGAACATGCTAATGCTGCTAACAAGGATCTAAGCTAAAAATATAAATTGACCATTTTTAGCAAGAAAGAAAAACAATGCAAAAAATTATTTCTAATCTCATTTTGCTTGCATCAGCAGCTGGAGTCCAAGAGAGCATAATTGGCTTTGCTCTCTATGGGCGGGTGAATGGAGCTCTCTCCCTACATCACTCCTAGGTGATGTTGATCAGCACAGGCGTCTGTTAGCAGATGTATCAGAGCTGTGTTGCTGAGCTTTCCTCCCAAAGAGCACTGGCTACCCACTAATGCTGCATCAGCAGCACTTCAGAGAGAGATGGTGGCTGACTTCACATAATGTATCAGAAAAGACATGTAGTAATGTTTACTCTTCTAGTTTTTACTAGTAATACAGGGGGTCCTAATAAGTGGTAACTTGCCTTCCAAATTGGGAAAATGGAATAAAATTTGAAATAATTTAACAATGTAAAAAAAAAACTTGAATAATTACTCAAGACATATATCAGGAATTGTTCAACAGCTAACATCTAATACTGCTAACAAGGCTATAAACCTCTGAGCAGAACCCATAATAAACTGTTTTATACAAGGATAAATATCATGGAAAAACAGAATCATCCTCCAACTGGTAGAGAATTATCTTATTGGATAATAATACTGTACAAGGAAACTATTTTGGTAAAAAGAAAAAGTGGTTCTGTTAAAAAAGCAAATGCTCTGCCTAATAAATCACTCTGCCTAACATGGAAACCAAAAATAACAGTTTGAAGCAAGTAAGTAAAACACAAAAGAATGCTTAACTGTTGCAGAACAAAAATATCTTTCTTACTGGACTTTAACTTTACATATGTATCATGATTCAAGAAAACTATTTCAACTGAATCAGTATTTCAGTCAAAAAAGCTAATGCTGCTAATAGGCACTTCACCCAACATGGAAACCAAAAATGAAGTAAGTAAGTAAGTAAGTAAGTAAACCAAAAAAAGAATGGTCAACATCTTCAAATCCTATTTGAAACCAAAATGCATTTTGAAGCATTTTATAAACAACTCAAGACAGTATTTTGTCAAAATGAAGGAAAACGTAATATAACTGATAAAAATTCAGTAAATAATTAAGTGAGAAAACAGGATCACCTTCTACTGTCAGATAATTATCTTACTGTACATGTATCATAAAGCACTGAACTGTTTTGGCAGAAAAATTGGTTCAGTCAAAAAGGCTAATGCTGCTGAAAAAAATCAAAAAGAATACTCAACTGTTACTAAACAGAAATATTCATTTTAAGTCTCTCTTATTGGACATATGTATCATGATTCATGAAAACTATTTCACCTGAAGGAGTGTTTCAGTCAAAAAAGCTAATACTGTTAACAAAGCTCTGAACCTAAAATGTAAACGAGATTAAATTAAATAAAATGAGGAAATGGAGAATGGAATCGTCCTCAACTGTTATTGAATAGAGATGCTCATTTTAAGTCTTTCTAACTCAATAATAACAATGTCCATTTTTATAATTTAGATATAAAAACTGTTTAGCCAGTTACTAATTCCACTAACAAGGTATCAAACACGGAAACCACAAAATAACTATTTTAAACAAGGAAGTAAAACACAAATGTTGTGTAAAAGTCTCTTTTACTGTATAATAACTCTATACTTTACATGTACTGTATTTTTTGCACTATAACATGCACTTAAAATTCTTTCATTTTCCCAAAAATCGTCAGTGCTCCTAATAATTCGGTGTGCCTAATGTATGACTTTTACCAGTCAGGTTGTAAGGAGCAGTAAAGCCACTCCGCTGAAGTACAGTGATATACAGGAGTTTCAGTTTAGTTCTCCAGCAGTATTAGCATTACCCGCTAACCACGCTAGCTCTTTGGCTGTTTAGAGGTGAGTATTATCGGCCAGTAGCCTGCTGCTAACCCCAGCTATTACTGCTAGATCAGCATTAGCATTACCGCTAGCGGTTAGCCGCTAATGCTCCAGCTTTAGTGGAAATCTGGAAATCTAAGATTACTGCAAATAAAAGGGAAGTGGTTAACTCACCCAAATAAACAGTTTTCAGGAGAGAAATCTGTGTAGATTAACATCCAGCGCTCGTTTGACTCGTCTGAAATGTTTTTTTAAAGAATTACAGTTTTGTTTTCTTACTTTACAAGTCTTGCCACCTAGCAGTGAGATCTGCTAAATTAGGAGGAAAACACACAGGGCGACACCCCTTTTCCTCACTAGAGTCGCATAAAATGCGCCTTATAATCTGGTGCACTTTATAGTGCAAAAAATATGGTATCATGATGCCAGAAACTATTTAGCCAAAATAGTCTTCTGGGTAAAATTATTCAATGTGAGCTATTTGCAAGCTCTATTGATGTGCAACATTCAATAATGGGCTCTACTGATGTGTAACATTTATTTTTGGATTTATTTTCATTTATCATAAAATCCTCCAGTATATTTTACGGGCTACCTTACTGCTATATGTTAGCGCATTTTACTGATTCACAAACAGAGCAGATAAACATGGACCTTATGGCACCATGCCTAAATGGCAGGCATGGGCTAGAGGGGTATAAATCCCCCCAGTACTGGAGCAGCTGTGAAGCAGTGGAACTGTGTTCCCTGGAATGATGTTGCTCCAGTTGGGGCAGAGCTGGGGTGGTGATCATTCAACATCCTGATCTTAGTAACACTCTTGTTGCTTAATGCAATCAAATCCTCACAGCAGTACAAAGTCTTCCCTGGACAGTAAAGACAATTACAGAAGCAGGATAAATCCTTCTAATACCTTGCTTTCTAAGGAAACAATGAATCAGGAGGTGTCCCAATACTTATGAGCATATAGTGTATCTGCACATATCATGCTGTTCTTTTACACATTTGTTTACGTTACTTGTTTCAAAGAGTTAAAAAAAACATTTGACTAGATCTGTAGTTTCAAAAAACTCCTGGTACAGTCTGTCGAACAGCATTCCACAGATTCAACAGGGTTCTTCTTCAGGGTTCAGAAGAGACAGCAAATTACTCACTCATCATTATCATAATCAGCTTAACGCTGAGCAACCTGACCATCACGACTTACTCATTAAAGGTTTTATAAGAGCTTTAAGTGGACAGTCTTATCCATACAACCACAGAAACAGTATACTGTATATCAACATATACATCTAGCAGTCATATGTGCATTGCTTCGTTTTAATGTACCTATTGGAAAAATGATGATGGGATGCTGCCTTTAATCAAGTGTACTAAAGACATAATTTGGGGCTTTAGGATGCTGAGTTAAGGAGTAACCCAAAAATGTACTTAAATAACTAAAACAAGATTTATAACCACAAAAAAAACACAAAATGGAAATACAGCTGATCTCAGCAGCTTGACATTTTACAATCATACTAAATTCTCTAAAACCCTTTAAAGAAAATTGTGCACTACTGTTTTTCATTTTGTT
This sequence comes from Astyanax mexicanus, assembly GCF_023375975.1. Lineage (NCBI taxonomy): Eukaryota > Metazoa > Chordata > Actinopteri > Characiformes > Acestrorhamphidae > Astyanax > Astyanax mexicanus. The sequence goes on from NC_064409.1 coordinate 57,306,027, forward strand.
AAATGGGATTTCTGCCACTGTTCGCTGTGTGATGTTTACAGCAGTATGAGAATATTATTTCAGGGTCAAATTACGATTTAGGAAGGAATTTCCCAGTTTACCTTGGGTTGAGAATTACAGAAGCTTTTTGGATAAAAATGAAGTTCATACATTTTTAAGTTTTATTTGAATCTTAGATCCAATTTTTTAAAAGCATTTAAAGCATTGAATAAAAACTTAAGACACATTTAAAGTCAAAATGGAGAAACACATAATCAAACTGATCAAAAGCTTTTACCGAACAATAATTAAGTCACGGTTCAGGAATTTCCAACAGGAATTAAATCCTATAAATTACTTTAAAAGTCACTCTTTCTTTGTGTAGAGACTAAGAGCAGCCGTACTTTCAGTTGAATAGCCCTTATTTACTAACCATTTTAAAGCATTATGTGAGAATTGGCATTTCCTGCTCCTGGGCTCCCTCTACAGTTGAAAAGTGGACGAAGGGACTCACTTTTTACATGCATTTAGCAAGCTGAGAATAACAGAACAATTACTGAAAGTAAAAGAATCATGTAGACCTGCGTGGTAAAATAAAATTAGAGTATAAAGTTATGAAGCATTACAGAGTATTTCTGAGCATGATCCAGACCACTTATACAAAAAAAATCAGACAGGTATTGCACCTAGACTTGAGACTATACAACATTTTAAATTGAGATTTTACATTGAATTTAATCAATGTAATGAATAGGCTTAATCCATTTACAAATTAAGGCATTACAAGCCAATTGCTGAAATCAGATTTTTTGCTCAGATCGGATTTGGCTATCTTGGCGGTTCACATTCACAAATGTAAGAGACCTGTATCTGTGTGTAATGTGAATTAATCTGTCCCTGAAACTCCTCCCATGCGCACATTGATACGTGTATAAACGTCACCTTCTTCACCAACAAAAAAATACATCATATTTGAGAGACGACTTGTAGTTTTACAAAGATAAAAGCAAAAAGACACATAAATTCCAATTTGACCGTTCACATTCATGTCGCATGTCCATGGATTGGATATGTATCTGATTTAGGGCTGATTTAAGTTCACACTGCCATGAAAAAATCAGTTCAGAGCCACATTGAGCAAAAAATCAGATTTGAGTCACTTCAGCCTGGTAATGTGAAGATGTGTGAGGCAACCAAAAGGTTGAGAAAATAAAATGATTAATTGTACTGTAAATTTGATTTTAGAAAGTAACATACTAGAGCATATTTGAATTAATTAATCTTGAATTTCATCTTTTATCCTAATTTGTACATTAGCACTGGACCGTCCTTAATTTAGGAATTGCCTTGGACCTTGAGGCCTCCTGAAGCCTCTGGCAGTCAAAGCCATTGGCATTGGGCCCACTTGCCCGAACAGTAATGCATACCTGCTTATCATTCAGCCCAATAGTCCATGATAGAGTCATAATCAAGTCTGGCCTCACATAGATCGGGTCTTTTACACTCTTGCTGTGTGGTTTTATCAGCTGCCACTTTTGTTTGCTATGAAAATTAAAGTTGGAAAATGAATGAGCTGAATGTGAAAGAAGAAAACAAGGAAGGGAGAAGGTCATCATTTGCACACAGTGTGTGCGTGTCTTCTAGAGTACAGTACGCTCTATGAGCCAGAAGATCTCCATTGCGTTGGTGGTTGGTGGAGAGCGAGCGTGTGGGGGTGGTACGTTAGGATGTGTGGGACGGGCTGAATGTTACTGCAGGGGTCTCGTGACAGGCCTGCTGCTTTAATGGGCTGTGCTGGTGTGCGCAATGCGCAGATTGAGCTCCATTGTACAGCACTCATTCCACACCACATACTTCACTCTGAGCTGGGTCAGGGGATAGATTCAGGTCACACTGTGGAAGGGGGGGTGGTTGGGGGGGGTTCCGCTACAAACAAAAGCAGCCATTTTTTCACACTGATTCAGTTAACAAATGTCTGGAGGAAATCAAATGTATTCATTTTCAAATTATGTTGTTTTTTCTTAGTGTAACTAACATTATTTTTAAAACTAAAACCTTAAATCAGGCCTCTGCTGTGACCCTGAGCCAAAGCTGACATTTAATTTGGTCCACAAGAAAGTCATCCTGATCCTAACCTCCATTAAGTTAAATACAAATTTAAAATGTAAAATTAAAATTGTACCTTAAATGAAATCTTCAAAATCATTGCAATCCAGTTTACACCTTGTCACCTCATGCAAACACAAACACACACAGAGCTGATGGCATGTTTCCACTTTTCAAGCTGTTGAGTGTGGAATATGGAGCTACATATTTATTTTCTCCATTAAAACTTTCAGTCAACCTCAGTAACTCAGCAAATTACAATATTCTAGTTTAAAAAGCATCAAAACTACACTGAGATATTATAACACAGTAAAAAGAAGTATCTAGTCTGCCAGGTGTAAACCACACTACACCATTATTACTGTCTCCTTCCCAAAACAGTTACGTACCAGCATTTAAAAAAACATGATTTTATCTATGATTTATTCACAGAAAATGTATGTGATTAATACAATAAACTAAGGTACTGGCACCAATAATAAAAAAAATCTAAGTGGTCTTACACTGATAACTTCATTCACATTTAAATACCCATTATCAAAAGCTTAGTCTTAAGGAAGAAAAGGTGTGATTAATTGTGATTAATCAGACATAATTGCTTCACCGCAGGCAAATTTGCATATACTGTCTCACACAGCAATCAGATTTCTGTATGACTAAGTGTAAATATATGTGGTTATAATCGTTTTAGGATACAATCCAGTTCAACCAGAATGACTCCAGAGACAAGCATGTAAGAAGAAATACGTCAATTAGATTTATCAGTATGATTTGGAACATAACTTTAAATTGAAGTCTGTAACAAAGAAGATTTGGTCAGCAGTCCAGGTCTTGGCATATCTGGACTCTTACAGATTGATCCTGCTGTATGTACGTAGTTGGCAGGGGTGGAGCCTAATTTCTGGGCAACCAGGCAGGGCCAGTCTGGATGATTGAGTTGGAATAAATGTGGCATCAAAGTCTTCTGTTAGAACCATCGCAATGTAACTTTGTTGGAGCTGCACGAGACCTCTTGCAAGACCTGTGTAGACTTGCATAGCCCAAATCATATTTGTGTAACATTATGAAAATCCACTGTGTTCGTCCACATGCTTCTTTCACTTTCAGTAACGAATCTTTGAATCTCCTAGCTAGTCAAAAATGTTTATAACTGTCCAGAAGGGGGAGCTTAAATCCTGATTTGTATTTACAACAGTGACATAGAAGTCAAAATTACAGTTCCAAACTATGAGGAACAGTATGGGGGAAAAAATGGCACTGTGTACATATTTTAGAAAAACAAAATACAGCTTTGATTTTACCTAATTGAAAACCTCTGGAATATAATCAAGAGGAAGATGGGTGATCACAAACCATCAAACTGAGCTGAATTTGTGCACCAGGAGTAAAGTTATTCAAAAGCAGTGTGTAAGACTGGTGGAGGAGAACATGCCTGAAAAGATTTTTTGAACTTTACAAACTTGTTTTCTTTGCATTATGTGAGGTCTGAAAGCTCTGCATCTTGTTTGTTATTTCAGCCATTTCTCATTTTCTCTTCATGAAATCTCTTCATCTTCATTAAATGTTCATAAAAAACGTATTTATATTTTTTATACTGTTTTATGTAGGCCTTTAGTCCACATGGCTCAGAGACAATATATGTTGTATCATTTAAGACACATTAGTGTATCTAAAAAAGGACACACTAATTCTAAAAGTGTTTATGGAGAGGATCCGTTTATCACTACCTCATCACTGTCCTGCCCAGTAGTGCAAACTTCTCAAATCAGCATTCATGAGGCAGAGGAGATCTAATCAGGGAGACTGTAAAAACAGTGTGTGAACCTGCTGACACTGAAGAGGCCACGTGGAAGAGGGGAAGAGTGGAAAGGGCTGGAGAGCTTCTTCTGGGAGGGTGTTTCTTTTTAAAGGAGTGTGTGAGAAAGAGAGTGAGAGAGAGAAAGAAAGAGAGAGAGTGGGGGAGTGTGCATCCTCTTTGTGTTTTCAGGATTTATGGTAGCTGGTCACATTAGCAAAGAGATCTGGCAGACACACATTGCACACACATAGACACACACACACACACACACACACACACACATTGTTCAGTTTTTTTTTGGCAGACACTACAGATGCTTAGTAGGGACGACAATGAGACAGCCCCACAGCCCTGACAGCCCTGTTGCCACTTGTATAGGAGTAATTTCCCTGCGAGAGTGCTTATCAAAAACACTAATTATCATCTTTGCTTTCATGTCAGTCGCAGGCACAACCGGCTCTGCTCTCCCGCAACAAGATCCCCCTCCAAAAAAAGAGGAATTTAAATACCTCTGATAAATATTGATGTTTATCTGGTGCTCAGCTCCTCATTAAAGCCTCCAGAATCAAATCCGAGCCCCGGTTGTCGTTTCAAATGGAGCATGGAATTTTCCTAGCTCTGTTTCCACATCATGTCTTCATTATCCTTTCTTTCTTTCTGGGGGCTTTTGAAGGCTTTTATATTTTTGTCAATCATGAGGGTGTAACATGAAAATATAATGCCCTTGTAGAGGCTTCAGAGGTTTGGGGTGCAAGGCAGCAACACAAAGAGATATTCCTGAAGCTTATTAATGAGAGCAAAAAGTTCAATATTTATTATTATATTGTCAGAACATGAAGGTTATAGCGTGACACCATGATGAATAGCGTCACGAATGAAATTCGGGATCAGTCTCACATCTCTGCCCCTTTAATCCCTGCAGAGTTGGCATTAATGAGCGGAGGCTGGGTGGTGCGCTGGGGGTGTGTTAACGTGAAGCTGCAGGGCTGTTTAGATAGCTCATATATTAGAGCTGGGCTGTGCCTGTCCCTCGCAGGCATCAGGAGCTCTGAGCTCTCCCACTGATCTCAGATCTGTACAGCCAGCTGCCAGTCTCACATCACTGCAGACCCACAGAGTATTACACGCTGCCCGCACAAACAACATCACCATGAGCAGCACCAGCAGCACACAGCACAACCAACACAAGACAGACAGAAAGAAAGAAAGAAAGAAAGAAAGAAGGCAAAGGTATTAAGAAAGGTATGATGTATAGAATGAGAAAATGGAAAGAAAAAATGAAAAAGTATGGGAAAACAAGACAAAGGAAGTAGGGAAGAAGAAAACAGCAACAAAAGAAAGGACAAAGGGAAAGAAAGAAAAAAAGACGGAAGTAAAAATTCAGAAGGACATAAGGGAAAAATAAAAAAAAATAGAAAAAAATAACAAAAGAAACAGACAGAAGTAAAAGGAAAGAAAAAAAGAAGTAATAAATAAAAACAAACAAACAAAGGAAATGTTTAATTATATATGGAAAAGAAAGAAAGGATGAAAGCTAAGAGCTGAGCTGAGTACTTATATAAATTTTTGAAAAAGACACAGATGAGTGAAGGAAGAATGAATGAAGCAGTGAGAAGTGTAGAAGAACGAAAGAATGAAGGAGAGAAGATAGAATTTTGATGAGAACGATAAAGATTTACTTTGCCAATGGCCAGACTGTGTCCTCCCCTTCTACTCTCTCTCTCTCTCTCTCTCTCTCTCTCAATCTTCATTTCCAGCACAGGCAGAAGTGTGCATGCCAGTGCAAGCCGGTGTCGCCCCCACACAAACCGGAGAGAGAGAGAGAGAGAGAGAGAGAGAGAGAGTTCCTGTGTGTGAGAGAGAGAAAGATACAGAGAGAGAGAGAGAGAGAGAGGTCACACCACAGCAGCACCCACTGAGAGACTCCCACACACAGTCTGAACTGCCTCAGTCTGTCTGCCTCACAGCACCGGGCATTACCATCCTACCACCACCTACTCACATACTCTCTACACACTCCAATCTCTCTCTCTCTCTCTCTCTCTCAGTCCTGCCTTAATGCCTCCCTACACACATACAGTACCCACTCTCCTGCCTTCTCTTCTTTCATCCCACAAACATCAAATATTATTTATGCTATAGATTCAGCAGCACTGACACACACACCTCTCAGCCCTCACACCACAAATATGAGTAAAACTCTGGGTGGTGGAGTGAGTCATTTAGGTGTCTGATTTTTTTTCTGCTGTGAATTAATTACCAGCACTTCATCACTAAAGGCGAGCAGACAGCACTTAACTGCTGAAATAAAACGTAGAAAAAGGAAATAAAAGAACAAAGCAGGAAGCACTTCTTCCTTACCTCAGCCCCACCTCCCCCCTATTACACACACAAACACACACACACACACACAAACACACACACACACACACACACACACACACACACACACACACACACACACACGTACACAAGCTCAGCCTTCCACCCACTTAGTCGTGCTCAGGAGAGGAACACAGAGTTCTCTGGGTTTGTGTAGCTGTCCTCACATAGCCCCTCCTGCTCACTCTACACACACAAAGCGTGGGGGGGAAAAAAGCACGAGTTCACGCCTCGGATTTTGATACAATCGTTCAGAAAGTTCCAGTCTGCAGGTTTTAGCCAGGGACAGCAAGTGCATGCCAGGTCAAGTATGTGAGAATATGATTCTCAGTAAAAACACTTAAAGGGCTTTAGAGTGTTCCTGCCCTGAAAAATACCTGCCATAACCAAAACAGAGCAGTTAAAAAAACACAATCTGTTACGTCCCCCAAAACTGTTACGTCTGTTACAGTCTTCAATCATTATACTGTACTTACACCTCTACAATTTACAAACACCCAGTCCAACTGCATTCAGTCCACAATGGTTTTCCTTAGGGGTCCTATTTTAGTGCTCTATAGCGCACAGGTCAATTGCACATTGCAAAGACTGATTTAGGGCATGTTGGTGTGTCTCTGGTATTATGAGGGCACAATAAATACGCCTAGCGCAGCTCAAAGTTAGCAAAACGCATGTAAGAATTCTCTTAATGTATCATGGGTGTTTTTTGGGCCCCGTGATCCTTAACGGATAAAGCGGTTGACGATGAGTGTGAGTGAGTGAGTGTGTTTTGGGAAAAATGTGAAATAAACAAATTAGTGTGCTAGTTGTCATTCCCTTTAAGAGCCAGCTGCACTCTGACATCAGTGCAACAATGGTCACAACTGCACCTTTAAGATCAGCCTCTCCAGAGTACTAATAAGCTGACTCCGCTCTTCCCACACACACACCTGTGGGACATCAGCTTATTACATGGACTATATATATATATATATATATATATATATATATATATATATATATATATACTGGGATTGACTTACATTGATATCTTAACAGTGTGGCGCTTTTACACGTCTCAGCAGAGAAAACTGACCTGTGCGTTCACACTGTGAAGGTGTGGCAGCAGGTAATTTAAGGGAACAGAAATGTTATTTTGTTCTTTTTTCTGCAGCTTGTTTATTTGTGTGTAACGAGCAGAGGTGTAAGCATGCTGAGCATGTGCAATGTGCACGGTGCTTCTGCATGGCTAAAATGCATGGCTAAAACAGGATTGAGTGGCTGACTGTTGTCAGGGTTTAAATCAGTCAGTGGCACCTGTATTTTCCACCACCAAGATAGAAACACTCCAGATATTTACCTAAACACACCTAACTTTCAGACCACCACGCCCATCAGTGTAGATTTATTCCTAAACTCTGATGCTATTTTAAGGGCGTGGGTACAAGGCGTGAAAATAGACTGTTGATAGGTTTAAGATAGCAACAAGGCTCGCAACACATTTTGCACAGGATGTCTGATAGGGCCCTAAGGGTGTTTTCACACCTGTTGTTTGTTTTTCTGATCCAGATTCCAGTTGATGAGTTCATTTATTTGGAGCGTTTACTCCCTCGATTTGGTTTGTTTTTACAAATTGAATGCAAGCACATTGTCTTCTCTGATTGGTCAGAGCTGTCTGGTGCGAAGGTTCAGTGCTAGTTCTGTGTCTGGTGTCTATAAATCTAATGAAATTTGTATGCAAAGTGCAGTACACACTAAAACAGTAAGTGCAGTGCAAGTATTCAGCATCTGCACAATATGTCCTGTGCTGTCCCCTGTGTTCACTGTGCAGTATAAAGTCAGGGTTGAGTAGAATTTCTAAGTTGTAAAATCAATCATGGGTAAGCAGCGCGACCTCTCAACCGGAATAGTGGCTCAAATTCAAGCCCTTCGCCAACAAGGCTTGACCCAAACTAAAATTGCTGAGCAGCTCGGCATCAGCCAGTCTTCCGTCTGCAAAGCTCTCAAGAAAAACTGCAGCAAGCGCACCAACTGTTCCGGCGTCCGAAAAACTTCTGCTCGCGACAACAAGCAGCTGAGAAAGATCGCAGTCAGCAACCGGTTCAAGTCCACTTCCGAGCTCACCGACTTGTGGAACAAGCAGACCGGCGCTGACGTCTCCAGATCAACCACTTACCGTCGTCTGCGCGAACTCGGCTTCAAATCTCGCGTTCCAGCAGTAAAACCGATGCTGAACAAGAAACAAATGGAGAAACGGCTGAAGTGGGCCAAAGAACACGGCGAGTGGACTGTTGAAGACTGGCAGAAAGTGGTCTTCAGTGACGAATCACGCTTCTGCATCTCCTTCGGTGACCAAGGTCCTCGTGTCTGGCATCGTGGTGGCGAAACCTACAACCACGAGTGCGTGAAAAGATCCGTCAAGTTTCCCCAGAGCGTTATGGTCTGGGGATGCATGTCCGCTCGAGGTGTAGGGAAACTCTGCTTCCTCAAGAAGACTGTCAATGCTGCCGTATATCAAGATGTTCTGGAAACGTTCCTGATTCCAACTGTTGAGGAACAGTTCGGCGAAGAAGACTTCATATTTCAACAGGATCTTGCACCGGCTCATGCCGCAAAGTCGACCAAAGATTGGTTCACTAAAAAACAGCTTGAAGTTTTGGCATGGCCGGCCAACTCGCCTGACCTCAATGTCATTGAAAACCTTTGGGCCATCGTCAAACGGAAAATTCGCGACAGAAAGCCTACTACGCTGGACCAACTGAAGCAGAACATCGCCACTGCCTGGGAAGCTGTGAGTGCGGAAACGTGCGACAAGCTGGTCAAATCGATGCCGCGGAGACTTCAGGCAGTCATACAAGCCAAGGGGGCAGCCACAAAATACTGAGAAAGTGATGATTGTAATTATAATAAAAATTATTCTAATTCAATGAAACGGTTTCTCCATTATTCTAATTCAATAAAACAACAGTGTCACATTTAAATGGCCTAAATGGGCCTTTTGGAAAGCTCAGCTGAGCAAATTTTTTTCCAGGTAACGAGTTCTGTGATTAGTCTAACGAGTAGGACAGGTGCGGTGAACACCTGATTTGCTTTCTGCACAAAAAATGCATTCAAAGAATTTCATGATTGCACTATTTCAAATTATTCTAATTCGTTGACCAGCACCTGTATATGTCACCGGAGAAAGGACGCACACCAAATGACAAAACACTCTTTTTCCGGGTATTTTATTCCGATAGATCCCACATGGGATTTTTATGAAATATAAAAATGTATATGAAATAAAAGCAAAATACAGACTATCAGCACTTTCACTGGCTGAGCAGAAATATTATTCTCAATGCAAAACAACACTGCACCACCTATCTTTGACTTACTGCAACTGCAGTGCACGTATTTATAGACTTTTATCAGAGCTTGTACTCAATTGTACTCAAAATAACAAAAATAAAATGAATACACTGTAAAACCCTAGCTTAGAACACAGCACAGTATTTGGTAGTGGCACTAATTACAGAAAATAGATAAATAACATTAATACCACCTTAATACCATTAACAGAGCTCTTTTTATATTTGTTTTTAAGCTCACCTCGATTTACTCAGCTTTACTCAACAAGACTTGAGCATTTCATCAAGAGAACTTGGACAAACAGCTTCTGTAACCCAGAAAAATACAAGGCTTGACCACGAGGAGCACACTACCCCACAGAAACAATGCCATCTGCCCGCATCTGGTTGTGATTCATCCAAAATACATGTTTAGAAAGGCAAAATAGGCATCTACTACTGTTATAGGCCTACTAAACCTATAACAGTTACCTCTTATTTCATTAGGATGGCTCTGGATGGATCCTAAAATGGAGCACCACCATTCACTTCAGCTTGAGCCTCCTTCTCTACCATGCTCTTAGCTCCTCCCTTTCCTCTCTCAGGGTGACAACACTTCTGATTGTGTTTCTTAAAGTTACAGACTCACATTTTAAAGGTGTATTCCCAATTCACCACCTGGCTACATATATATATATACACTGCTCAAAAAAATAAAGGGAACACTCAAATAACACAATATAACTCCAAGTAAATCAAACTTCTGTGAAATTAAACTGTCCACTTAGGAAGCAACACTGATTGACAATCAATTTCACCTGCTGTTGTGCAAATGGAATAGACAACAGGTGGAAATTATTGGCAATTAGCAAGACACACTCAATAAAGGAGTGGTTCTGCAGGTGGGGACCACAGACCACTTCTCAGAACCTATGCTGTCTGGCTGATGTTTTGGTCAGTTTTGAATGTTGGTGGTGCTTTCACACTCGTGGTAGCATGAGACGGACTCTACAACCCACACAAGTGGCTCAGGTAGTGCAGCTCATCCAGGATGGCACATCAATGCGAGCTGTGGCAAGAAGGTTTGCTGTGTCTGTCAGCGTAGTGTCCAGAGGCTGGAGGCGCTACCAGGAGACAGGCCAGTACACCAGGAGACGTGGAGGAGGCCGTAGGAGGGCAACAACCCAGCAGCAGGACCGCTACCTCCGCCTTTGTGCAAGAAGGAACAGGAGGAGCACTGCCAGAGCCCTGCAAAATGACCTCCAGCAGGCCACAAATGTGCATGTGTCTGCACAAACGGTTAGAAACCGACTCCATGAGGATGGTATGAGGGCCCGACGTCCACAGATGGGGGTTGTGCTCACAGCCCAACACCGTGCAGGACGCTTGGCATTTGCCAGAGAACACCAGGATTGGCAAATTCGCCACTGGCGCCTTGTGCTCTTCACAGATGAAAGCAGGTTCACACTGAGCACATGACAGACGTGACAGAGGCTGGAGATGCCGTGGAGAGCGGTCTGCTGCCTGCAACATCCTTCAGCATGACCGGTTTGGCAGTGGGTCAGTAATGGTGTGGGGTGGCATTTCTTTGGAGGGCCGCACAGCCCTCCATGTGCTCACCAGAGGTAGCCTGACTGCCATTAGGTACCGAGATGAGATCCTCAGACCCCTTGTGAGACCGTATGCTGGTGCGGTTGGCCCTGGGTTCCTCCTAATGCAGGACAATGCTAGACCTCATGTGGCTGGAGTGTGTCAGCAGTTCCTGCAAGATGAAGGCATTGAAGCTATGGACTGGCCCGCCCGTTCCCCAGACCTGAATCCGATTGAGCACATCTGGGACATCATGTCTCGCTCCATCCACCAACGTCACGTTGCACCACAGACTGTCCAGGAGTTGGCGGATGCTTTAGTCCAGGTCTGGGAGGAGATCCCTCAGGAGACCATCCGCCACCTCATCAGGAGCATGCCCAGGCGTTGTAGGGAGGTCATACAGGCACGTGTAGGCCACACACAATACTGAGCCTCATTCTGACTTGTTTTAAGGACATTACATTAAAGTTGGATCAGCCTGTAGTGTGTTTTTTCACTTTAATTTTGTGTGTGGCTCCAAATCCAGGCCTCCATTGGTTAATAAATTTGATTTCCATTGATGATTTTTGTGTGATTTTGTTGTCAGCACATTCAACTTTGTACAGAACAAAGTATTCAATGAGAATATTTCATTCATTCAGATCTAGGATGTGTTATTTGAGTGTTCCCTTTATTTTTTTGAGCAGTGTATATATATATATATATATATATATATATATATATATATATATATATATATATATATATATATATATATATATATAAACTTATATATATATGATTTTATTCATATGAAAATTATTTCTTTAATTTTCTCCCCAATTTTACACAGCCAATTACCCAACCCACTCATTAGGACTGCCCCATCACTAGTAATGCCCCAACACACCAGGAAGGTGAAGACTAACACATGCCTTCTCCGATACATGAACTTAGCTACCACCTCTTTATGAACTGCAGCTTTGCCGAGTAGCATCACAACACTCTTGGAGGAAAGTGCAGTGTCTCGGTTTCGATACATCAGCTCACAGACGCCTTGTGCTGAGCAACAACACCCTTTGGAGTGATGAGGGGAGAGAGCGCCATCTACCCACCCAGAGAGAGCAAGGCCAATTGTGTTCTCTGAGGGCTCAGGTAGCCGAAGGCAAGCTACATGAACAGAATTCGAACAGGTGATCTCCTGGTCATAGTGGCAGCGCTTAGCCTTCTGGACCACTCAGAGCCCATGTGTAGTTAAGTTTGAGTTTTCATTTCTATAAAATCGAAGATAATATAACCACAGGGTCCATGTTTTTTAATTTTTAAAAAAAAAATTGTACAGTTATTGTGCAAAATCACCTACTTCAGCCTCAACCTATTTAAAACATATTTTAAATGGGAATTTGCATTACTTTTTTATAAGCTCACTCATGAGAGATTACAATTTAAAAGACATTATTTAAAAAAAAACAGCTGCTCTTTACGTTGGGTAAAGACCAGAAAACCATAAGAAATGGCCTGGAACTATCTGGAACCTGCATTAAAAGTTAAAAACACTTCTTCTTCTTCTTACTGATTCAGAGGTTTTGTGAGACACTGACGCATGGCTTGCGGTGTAAGTCATGCTACCATTGAAAAATGCTCAAATGTCATAATAAGTCTAGAAATAGTTCCTTTTTCTTCACTGTTTGATTTCCTGCCGCAGTGTCCCGCTCTGACCACCTTTCCTATGGCAACAGGATGCCGTCTTACTCTAATTATTCTTGAATTTGCCGAGTAATTGTCGGTTGCAGGCTGGCAGGATGTCGTTTGTCAGTGAGAAGGGGGGCGAGCAGGCTGGGGCCCAGTGTGTACTCGTCATAATAACAGTGTCAGAAGAGGGAAAAGACAGTAAAAGAAATTCACAAGCTGTCATCTGAGGCTGGGCTTGCCTGCCGCACTCAGCCCCTGCTTTGTAATCAGACTTAAGAGTGGGGAATATATTAAATGCTCTGGCACAAACACAGGCACACACATGCACAGCACAGCTCTCTGGCAATGGTGGCAGCGTGGACAGACAGAGAGACAGGAGGTGGGCAGATTGAGTAAGGAACACACCAGCCTTCTCTCTCTCTCTCTCTCTCTCTCTCCCTCTCGAATATTTTTAGCTCCTTTAGCTTCCTTCCTGTTCAGCTCCAAAGTGATGGAGACGAGCAGAAAGAACAAGGACAGAACGGCCAGTGGGTGGCTGTAGACTCTGATGCCATTTTGCTTACATAACTGATGAGTAGGACCTTGCAGAAACAGGCTACTCCTGGAATCACCATTTTTATCTTTGCTCTTTCAAATACTACTTGACTTCAGACTGGAGCAGTGTGTACATGTTCATAGCTGGCAAAAAGTCAGTTTCACACATACTGTACTCTTACAGAACAACCCACACACACAGAGAAACTGCAGTAGATTTACTGCATTATTTTGTGACAGTATTTCTTTTTCTCCTTCCGATAGTCAAATCTTTGTTGCCATCCACAGTCGTGCAGATTCCTCTATAAGAAACCCCAAACAGCGTCACTTACAGTAAATATTTGCATGGGTGCAGTCAGTCGCTCAGGAACAAGGTGTACTTCCTGCACGCGCAGCCCCAGGCAGCAGGACACAATCTTTTACACAACAACACCGCTGGAGGCCTTTATTCGCTCTCTGTTTTCATTAGTGCCCTGCTGAACAGCTACTTAAGCCAACGGCTGTCATAGCTCAATCATAGCACAAACTAAAAGCTTTAGTTAATATTGTGGCATGAGGAATATTTGGCTTTCTGCCACCACCAACACTGATAACTTTTAAGAGGACATATTATACCTCTTTTACACAAGTTACAGTAGGTCTATGGGCTATACAAAACATGTTCATGAAGTTCTTTGCACACAGTCATTGTTACATTAAAATATCTCACTAGTTTTATTTGTGCCAGTTTCAGTTCCTTTCAGAATAAGCCGTTTAAGGGCTCTGTCACTTATAAGCAAGTTAGCCGCAGCTGGCCACGCCATGGTTAAGTGGAGTGTTTAGCTTGTGCTAAGTGGCAAAACAAGAACAAGCTAGTTCATGCTTAACTCTGATAGAAACACAAATCTCATTATTTGAAAGTGCTTACATCTCCCTCATCTGCTGACTTACCACTGACAGTAGTAGGTACAGATTCCTCTCTCAGACAAAGTCTGCTGGCTAATCTAGCTGTGTACTCTTTGAGGTTTTCAACTAGCAGACCGAAATCACATTTCTTCACCTGTTCTAGTGCGTGGGGCTCTGGTGGGGGTTGAAGAGTGACGGGTGGTGCCAGAGTGGTTTTATGCATATTACCTTAATGTGAAATCACAATAATTGAGCGATCCAAATGGCTTATAGAACCATGTGATTCCTGATTTCTGGGTTTTGCATTAAATATCCCCCTTAAACTTGAAATTAAATGTTGCTCGTATTTATATCTGTATTGCACAAATGCTAGCTAGACGTAAACATTGTCATATGCTGTAGACTGCATGTGTTTGCAGTACAAATAATATAACACTGACATGCCAAAAGTCATGGGACAGGACCTAGTATTGTACCTATGGCCTTTGCTATAGAAGGCTTCACTGACACTGACTGGAGTCTTCTGGGTTAAATGTGGATGTATGTGAGATACTTGTTCGTACACATGGACAGTTCTAGCCAGATGCTGCAGGTCACAGTCATTACCCATTGCATTGTTCACTGTGGGTGGTAATGCCTTCTATGATGTATTCACAGTACATGATACTGTGGATCAAGAAATAGTACATTCCTACACAACTTTAGAAACGTAATGTCCCATCAATCTGCACCCACTATCAGACCATACTCAAACTTACTTTGATAATTCATGATGCCTTTCCCTGAGCACTGTTTGATCTGTGTTCAGCCTGACAAGATAACGCCTCACAACTTATACAGATATGGGCATTCCCAAGCTGTGGCTTTTGGTATGTCAGTGTTGGCTTATCGGGGTGTGCCAGTCCCATTCTTAATATCAGTATTGGGTCTAAATCACTAAATCAACTATTGGAAGAAAAAAGTATAATCTGATATGATGTTGTTTAGATAACCATGTTAAACAAAGTGCATTCAAACAATATATTGTTTGTATTATTGAGATCTTAGTTTAAAAGTTTGAAAAACATGATATCTGATTGATATCAGCATCCGCAGATACTCAAGGTTGCAGTTTCGGTATCGGTATCAGACATTAAAAAGTGGTACTGTGCCAACTCTAGTCAGTGTATGTGATTTAAAAGCAGAGTTGTCATGTAACAAAGTACAACTACTTATTTACTTAAGCAGAAATGTTGGTTATCTATACTTTACCAGAGTAGTTATTGTTCAGACAACGTTTTACTTCTACTTCTTACATTTTTACTCAGTTATCTGAACCTTCTACTCTTTACATTTTAGAAACACCTCTGTTACTCCTATTTCATCGTTCTCATTGTTCACAAAACCCTATCCAGATAAATCTCTCCATCCGGAAAGAGTGAATTTGATTGTGGCTATATGAGAAATATAAGCATCTACCATTACGATACTCTACTGGATCACACGCAATCCATCATACCTGCACACATCACACTGTTACACTTCAGCAGGAACATAGCAGATGTGCATTACATTACTTTTACTTTTATACTTTAAGTAGTTTTGAAACCAGTACTTTTACATTTTTATTTGACTAAAAGCTTGAGTTGATACTTAAACTTCTACAGAAGTATTTTTAACCCTAGTCTCTATACTTCTACCCGAGTAATGAATGCGAATACTTTTTACACCTTTGATTTAAAGTCAAGTAATCAGGAATAACTCACACATATGACCACGGTAAAGCTGCTTATTTATGAATTTATTTTCAAATGTAAACTTCACTATTTCATGCATACAAGTTAAGACAACATACATTATTTGACAAATTCTTGTTAATTCTCATATTTGCATAGGACAGAGTCACAATATATTGTCTAACATGTAAAAAATAATGTCATAAAAAGGTACAGCAGAGCAACCATAGACCAGCAACATTAATAGACTGTATAATTCATGGAACTGTACAACTGTAATACTTCACTGTAGTGATTTTGGTTGATTGAGGAAGAAAGAAAACAAAAAGAAAGAACAGAAAAACGCTGATACATGGCAGTTTTTTTGTTGTTTGTTTGAATGAGGTCATGGAGACAGGAACTGGCCGTAGTAGAAGTTACGAGTTATTGTACAAAGAGCGTTACAGCGGTGCTGTACTGTATAGTCACTGGAACAGGCATCGCATGGTTATGTAGAAAATAGAGACTAAAACATACATCAGGAAGGCAAGCCGAGTACACACAGAGGAAGCCTAGAGGACAGCCTGAGGCCTCTGTCTATACAACATTTATATTTGTTCATATCATGATTGATTGAAGGGCCATTGAGAGTAAAAAAGAATCATTAAAAACAACTAAAATTAAAAAAGTAAATGTACATCATTGATGTGAAAGAAAAGGGAAAAAAAGGAGTCTTCTTATATTAAAGAAGGAGATTTGGCCACTGAAAGATTTAATATTACTAATGTCTATTGATTTACTGGGTATCCAGCTAGAAGATCATTAAAAGAAGTCCATTTGAAGAACATTTAATCCTTCTTTTATCAATTCATCACAGGTGCTGGGCCTTGGAGATTTTTTTGCAGTAAAAGTTTACTGAGTGCACTTTGTTGGAAAGGAACGTGGAAGTTGTTGTATGAATTTGTGTTTATATGTAGATGTTTTTTTTTTTTTGGAACTGTGAAGTTTTTCTATACTGGGTTCTCCCTGCGTGGGGTGGGGCTGTGTGTAGCGTGTGGAGTCTGAGCCTCATATAGTCATATAGTAAGTCCTCAGCATAGTAAGTCCTCCTTATCAGGAGCAGCTTCTGCAACGCTGTGACACCACTGAAAGCTGCTTTTTAAAAAAGGTGTCAGTGTGTTCACGTCTGACCACAGAGATTAGGATACGACCGAGTGGCCGCATGCTTTTAAAGCACTCCTAATCATCACTGTCCACGGCTGAGGCTGCGAAGGTGACAAAACGACGAAAGCCTTCGCATACAGTAACAGTCTACACTCCACCCCGTTTCATGTGAAATGCATTGTAAGTTTTTTTTAGTTATCAGCTTGATACCGACAAAATAAAACTATATGAGAGGATGGAATAAGCTTCCTAAAGTGTGCTTACTCTGACAGATGAATGACGTCAAGAAGTTTTCCCCTGGACACAAAAACAGAATGGCATTAACATTGCCACTCATGGGTTCTTTGGAGATCAAAAAAAAAATAAATATACTAAACTGCACAAGCACAGTGCTATTCTACTTGTGGAGCCCCATCCACAAGTCAGGGTTAGTTAAGTTTGCACAGCTAATGAGGGACGTATGTAGGAACATATGTAGATTTTACATAAGTCTACATATTATTCACAGATATGTCTAACTGGGACAATCGACATCTTAAAGTTTAGCCCTGCCTTTGTTCATTTTTTAGACGTTAAAAAAGGTCTCTTTTTAGTTTCCTGAAGACACAATCGAGAGTACCTCAATGAGTCATATATTTTTGAAGTTTCTACAGCTTTCCTTTCAGCGAATGAGTTTAAATGTGCTTTGTGAAATGACAGAATGATTCCAGCTAATATGATCGCAATATGAACATTTATGCACGTATTCATTCGTCCTTTCTGAAAGCCTTTGGTGACTTGATGTCTCAAACACGAAATTCAGGAATCCGGACCCAGTGAGACTCCAGTTACTGTCAGTCACTCAGTGGCTCAAGTTATAGATCATATAGGACCACTCTGGCCTTTGCTATAGCGTCCTCCACCTATTCAAGCAATAGTTCCACGTGCAATAGTTTTGTGGGCCTGAACCCTGTTTCTTTACAAGCCAAACTCACATATTCAACCAGGACTGGCTACAAGATAATAGCAATACGCACACCAGCATCTACACACAGAAGCAAGCCTTAAAATCACTCTGCCTTAAAAGAGCTCTGCTCATCCTTTCTGTCCGAACATGGCATGGCTGTGTCCATTCTCTCTGTCTACTTTGCAGGCATAAGCCAACAGTACAAGCGCATAGTATAACTGAATGGAAGCTACAAGTCGACTACAAAATGGCAAGAGGGGGGAAAAAAAAGAAATTAAGAAAAAAGTACCCAAATAAACTAGTCACAAATGTATTTCAGTAAATACATCACAGTCAAAAAGAGAACAATAAAATAAATACATAAAATTAATGAAGCTTCAATGCATTGGTTTGATACAAGCAGCACATTTATAGCAAATGCAATTGCAATCCTTTGGAATGGTTGGTTGGGTATTCACTTATGAATATAACGTCCACGAATTCAGGCTTACTAACCATATACGCTCCAAACTGTACAACCGGGACAAATTAAGAATAACATAAAAACAGAAACAAACGAACAGAACAGAAAACCAACAGAAGCAAAAAGTACAAGAAAATCACACAAGAAAAGAAAAGAAAAAAAAGGTTCAACTTAAAAATACTTGTGTATCTAATGCACGTCATTCAATCCTGTACACATACTTAAAAAAACACATCACTCATAGAAAACTGTACAAGGTTATTTATTTAATGTCACCTATATTGTGTTAAATGCTTTTAACTGTCTAAGGGTTGTACTGGAATTACAACGTCATGCCTTTGGCACTCATTATCAAACCTAATGTGCTATTAAAAGAACTATGATTTTTCAACCCAAATCTACGAAAAAACTGGTTAGTATCATTCTGTCAACCAATAAGAAAATAAATTAGGCGCATTATAGGGGCAGTCCTGTGGTTGAATGCAAGGAAACCACTTTTAAATGAATTGTTGAATTCTTTCTTTTTTAATCTTGAGACTTTAGGAGTTGTAAGATACTGACAGATCCGATAATATTGCCATTAGAGTTGGCCCATCATTTCAGATATGCATTCCAAAAACAAACCAAACCAAAACAGAACAAAACAATACTTCATACATATTCATTCATAAACCTTCTCAGTTCAGTTTCTTTGTAGAGGTAAGAGTTCGGAAAGACATGATGAATAACATGGTGATGGTGATCGGAAGCCTCTAACCATGGAAATAATAATAATAATAATAATAAAAAGAAGAACGTAACAATCGTAATAATCATTAAAATAACAATAATAATAATAATAATAATATGGGACTACTACACTACCTACTCACAATGCTGTGGTCTCTATGGGTATGCGACATTTGTGAAAAATGAAGCTAATCACATCAGTCTCATGCGACGCTTTTCTTTTTTAGAGAAGAAAGGATTTACCTTTGTCAACTTCACCTCTTCACATCCACCCCTCTCTTCGTAGCTAATCGTAAAGAAGAAAAAAAAAGAAAAAGAAATGATACAGCTATATCCTGCCTAAAACAGAAAAAAAGAGCGTTCAGTGTCTCTGAATAAAGAGGGAACTGTCCAAGTTTACCTCCCTCACTGCCTATTAAAATAAACATATTAAAACAACAATATAGCATGGAGCAAGCTTCATCGCAGTGGACTGAAATAATGAAATCATGAAACAGTAATGGAACATGGAACAGTAATGACCATAAGCAGAAAAATAATGATAATTACAAACATACTTATTCTTAATCTGAACAAATAATCAGAAATAATAAAATGTTACAAATAAACAAACCCAGATAAGCATTTCCACAATAATCACATGCAACTTGTGTGATTTTTTTTTTTGAGCTGTTAGACAAAGACAGAGCAAATACAGTTTTGTTTTTACTCTAGACATGCCTCGATCTGTGTTCAATGGTCTCGCTTCTGATTCAAGTAGTTTCGGAACAGTGAAAATGAGCAAAAACAACAAAAACAGCTAAATTTGACATGTATTCCACTTTAACCTGTGACTATGTATGTATGTATGAATGCATGGACATATGTTAAGTAAAGCAGAGGCTTCAGATACTTATACTATCTATAAATACAGACTTTTCAGATCACATATTAGCTCATCAGTGAAACGTTACCTCCAGGAGGCCCTTGGTGGATCTATATTTACAGGCCCAGAAGAGTCACTGATGCTATGTGATGCTATGCTACCAGCTTTAGAGAGAGTAGAGTTTAGGGATTGAGATCATGGCCATTCCTTAGAATAACCTAAAGAGCACTCGACACTGACCAGCAGTGAGGAGGATAGGGGATGAGCAGAGATGAGCAGCCTGTTTTGCTGCAGTACGCAAGCTCTCTGGTAGCATGGGTGAGTGAATGGTGAGAATGTGGATGAAGAGAATATACTGTAAATGTAAGTAGAAAGAGATGAGGGATGAAAAGGTGATACATGTCTCCAGATAAGGAGTTGTGAAATTATATAAATGAACTAAACTAAATATGCTTTAAAACCACCACTATTGGCTGCAACAGGCTGGAAGTCCTCGTCACAGTACACTTCTGGAATTAGTCTACAGGGAGGGGAGGGCAGTTGATCTAAAGGAGCGAGACAGCTTTACATGTGGTCTCATTGCAGGAATAATGCGTCTGTGATGCTGTTTACTTTCATTAGGGGTGTTTTCTTTAGGCAGCGGGAAGAGAGAAAGCCTTGATTATGTGCGCTGGTTTGAAAGGCTCGGGCAGAGAGGCCCTGGGGGGAGGGGGGGAGGGCACATGGAGAGACAAGGCCTGGTATTCACAGGCCCTCCACCTGCTCCTGCTGCTCTGGGACACTGCATCCCCCAGCTGGGCAGTTTCCACAGCCTCCTGCCCCTTGCACTGCAAGGAAAATGACATCTTGGCGAGGCAGAGCATCTCAATATACATCTTTGGAAAAAATTAAGAGACCACTGAATCAGTTTCTCTGATTTTGCTATTTAAAGGTATATTTTAAATAAAATGAACATTGTTGTTTTATTCTGTAAACTACGAACTACATTTCTCCCAAATTCCAAATAAAAATATAAAATAACAAAAAAGACGCAGAGCTTTCAGACCTCGAATAATGCTAAGAAAACAAGTTCATGTTCATAAAGTTTTAGGAGTTCAGAAATCAATATTTGGTGGAATAACCCTGGTTTTTAATCACAGTTTTCAAGCATCTTGGCATGTTCTCCTCCACCAGTCTTACAGGCTGCTTTTGGAAAACTTTGTGCCACTCCTGGTGCAAAAAATTCAAGCAGTTCAGCTTGATTTGATGGCTTGTGATCATCCGATTTCCTCTTGATTATATTCCAGAGGTTTTTAATTTGGTAAAATCAAAGAAACATCTACTTTTAAGTGGTCTCTTATTTTTTCCAGAGCTGTATTTCTTATAGTTACATATAAGGCGATTTTTTTTTTGTATTTTAAAGCATTATTTTTTTGGAAATATGGGGGATTCATGATAAAATTATGCAGCATAACCCATAAGCAGCTGGGGGGGGTCAACAAATTAGAAAACCAGATTTAAAAAAAGATCCAATTCCACACATTGTTGTGCAGCAAACTTGTATTTGGTCAATGAAAGAGATGGAAGATTTTATGCATGGGCTAATTGTCTAATTTCTAGACATTTGTTTTTTCTTGGAAATATAGATAATCCATGATTCAATTTAGCAGCATATCCCATTAGCAGACATCGGGGACAAAATGATCAAGAAACCAGTTAATGGAAGATCAAATTCTACACACATTTTGTGTGACAAATTGAAGGTTTTTTGTCGTTTTTATCAATGGAAAAGATTTAGTTTTATGCAATCTAGGCTGCTGCTGGCTTTTTGTGTGGATCTCCAAGAAGAGCTTATTAAGTAGGTTTCCTTGAAGGCCTACATAATGAGCTTTTCTCTGTGCTGACCAATCTGGGGAGTTATCAAGTTGTTAACAATATGATGATCATCATCGTGTAACGTCTCTAAGTACAGATCTAGAGAGAGTATCCTGATATCTGAAGGGAATAGCTAGCTAGATGTTATTATTTTTTCGTAGCAACATGTTTTTGGACAGGGAAATGTGCGGCCTTCACAATCTGCAATGTTTAGCCCCAACAAAACAATGGCAGTGACAATATGTCACAATATGACCACTTCTAAAATGCGGCATCTAATTAAGCACATTTATGACAACAGGTGACAAAGGAATTACAAAGAGATTGAAAAAGTGTGTGTTTAAACTGTGTGTGTGAGCATGAACATAAATAGTAGAAATGAGTGTATGTGTGTGTGTATATGTGTTTGTACGTGAGAGAACAAGACATTGCCACAGCAGTTTAGACAGTGATGCTTCTATTCTCACAATGGTAGTTTGCGAGATTTAAGAGCCTCAGGTCTAAACTGATGAGGTGTAGTTATGAAGCATGGCTTGAAGCAACATAAGACCACTCTCTCACACCAGATCTTCATCCTCCCAGACTACAAGCAAGCAAAGGACGGCAAATCATGTTTTTCAAACGTTTACTCAAATGATATGTCTGCATTACTGCATGGGTTTTGGTAGCGGCATTCACAAGAGCCTGAAGAGCCCCTCTGAAGCGAGAATCAAGTTTGAAAGCAGCTGCATTAGAGGTTTATTGAGGTAATGTGTTTTACGGCAACCCTGACTCTTTGTCAGAGTGTCCGCAACAGTAAAAAAGTGTATGTAGAGGTCTGGATACACTACCAGTATGTAAAAAGTCCATAGTCAGGAGTCTCCTGACATTAACGCAATTATCATGATACACTGCAAACACAAATCCTGACCACTTGCCTGGATCAGATCTATACATCCTTTCTGAGAAAGAGAAGAAAAAAAAAGGATCTGAAAAAAAGTCCACTTTGTCGAAGCTTGGAAAAAGCGAACTGTAAAATCAGCACTCTGTCCTCTTCCGTTCTGCGCCGAGGGGCAAAAACCTCAGATAACATCTCGCCAGACATGCTATACATTCTCGTTATAATTGATAACATAATCTCTCTCATTGTCCACGAGCCTTCGCCTTCTTGTCAGACTCTTATTATGTGTCCTTTACTTTCCTGTATGGAAAAATCTAAATGTTCTGACATTTTGAATGACATTCAATAACAGAGACCCCCCTCACCCCACCACTTTAATGTGCAGTATGTATGTCGCTTTTCCACTGCATAGTATATTTATTCTATTTGACTTGGCTCTACCCAAATTGTATGCTTCTTATTAGGCACATTTATTATTTATTATTCATTGTTATTATTTTGTGGTTGCTCTGAAGGTGACGTACTCAGTGAAGGTGTCACTTCCTACATTTCAGGGACCCAAAAAGGAGTAGAATCAAGTGTACTCAATTAGAGTTGAGTAATGTAAGGTACCATGCAGTGGAAAAGTGCCAATAGTGGGATTCACACTCTCTGTAATTATTAGACAAATAGGGTGTGGGAGAGGAGAGGTGTGTCTGACTGAAAGAGCTATAAGGGAGAGCTCACAGGATATCTCTTCTGCTGGATTCAACCATTGGTCAAGCAATCCAGCCCATCTCTAGTTCATGATGCGTGCAGACGGTTCTCGTAAACTTGTGAATTCCCGGGTTTATTTTCGAGTTACTGTCAGGAACGTTAAGGAAAGTTATGATGCATCGCTTGCTTTTACATTCTCTCATACCACGTAAAAACAACAGAGCAAGCTAGCACTGGTCTATTACCTCGCAATTCCATTTTTGACATTTGAAAAATGGCTTTAAAAAAGGCCAGCTGCCATTTATATCATGTGAAAAATGAAGCCTGACTAGAACAGTACAAATGGTCCAACATTATAATCTTCTGACATCAATTACATCCTGAAAAGTTTTGCAGTTATGTAAAAATAAGTTTTATTCCAACACAATATGCACTGTTCACGTGATAAATTGACCAGCTGCTGGTGATGACCTACTGTAATTACGACTTGGTCACAAGACACTTTTACAAGTTGGCGAGATCCGTCCAAACGCATCATTACTCCACTCAGAAAACCTGCAGTGACCAAGCCTATATTTAATCCTGCCTGGACAAGCCTTCCTGCGACAAATGCTTCCATGTTCTCCATCCATCAATCCCTCCCTCCATTTTTCTCCCTCTCTCTCCCTTCCTCTCCCTGTCAGTCTATCTTTCTCTCTCTCTTTCTGTCTCTCTCCTCAGGTAGAAGCAGAGGCAGAGGACAGCTCTACTGCAGTGGCTCTACACTCTCCTCTTCAGCGCGCTATGAATAGCCCAGTGTGGGACGTTTCCTAGACAGCAGACCAGCCACAGCGGGGCGGGGTGGGGCATGGCGCAAGGCAGAGGTCCAGGGTGTCTACTGTTACCTGAGACTCTCTGCCAACACTCCACCCTCCTGTTAACTCTGGATATCACTGGCAGAACAACAAAAAAAACCTTCCTTCACACTTCTTTGGTGGTTTCTGCTTGTGTGCTTTTGAAAGCGAGTCAAAGAGACCCCGACAAAGTCCCTTCCTGGGTGTGTTATATACCTGTACTGTTGTGAGAAGAAGAAAAAAACCCTGAAGTTGATGCATGTGCAGTCTTTATGGTGCAAGGCAGCTGCTTTGAAACTTTATCCTCCACAATTTTCGGGGGATTTAGTTCAGTTCTGTAAAGGGGAGCAATCGGGCTGTAATGCTCCTCATTGGGCAGGTTGAGCAATGTAATGCGGTTTCATCACCTACATTCATACAATGTAAGGTTTCCCTTTGAAATCAGGACACAGCCAGAACAACCAACACAGCTTTGTAGAGAAAAAAACAAAACAAAACCAAAAACAAATAAAAGGTTTTAAGGGATAGCAACGTTAAACCAAAAAAAGAAGAAAAAAAGGGAAAAAAAAAGAGTTATTTCCAGTCTCAAAGACACAATTCTTCCTTTCACTCCATTCTAGTCTCCTCTCTGTTGAACCACCTCTTACAGACAAACCAAATATCATTATGGTGAGTAAGAATGACTGTTAAACCCAGTGCTAGTTTCCCCTGATGTGAAAACCAACAAAAAAAGACAAAGGAAGAGTGCCATTGTTTTTTAGTTGAGTGTAAGGCTGTTTCTTATGGATGCTTTCTCTTCATCATGTTCATTCTTTCAAGCTAACGAGGCCATCCCTGAGCAGGGCACAAAATTCAACCCCCGTTGAATTTCAGAGTAAAGTGATGCTTGTATTGTGCAGTCAAGGTGAATATTAAAGGAGAAAAAAAAAAAAAAAACAACTGTCTTGAATCCTGAGGTGTGTGTGCCCCTCCCCCTCACCCGTTTTTTTCTTAAATAAAAAGGAGAGAAAAACTCATCGTATACCTGTCAATTTTGTCTACATTTTTGTTCACTTGAACAACAGAGCTGATTAAATGAAAGGAACAAAAACAACCAAAAAAAGAAAAGAAAAAACAAAACATGGAAAACTGGCCACAGCCAGAAGCTATAAAAATACAGACATATGGTTCATAATGTAAATATTGCCATCTGGGAAAGGCATTTTCTTTTCTATTCTTTTCTGTGTTCTTTAATTTTCTCTTTTATGGAGTTGCACGAGAAAATTGCACTACAGGAAGCGGTTATGTACAGTAGAGTACACCACAGCAAGCGAAGAGATTAGCAAAGAGTAGGTGGCCGCTTACAAGTGTGCAACACCACGATTTTTTCCACAGAAAAGAATTCAGGAGGATTTAAAATGAAAGAAAAGAAACACATCCTGGAGCACCAGGGCGGAGGGCTGAAAGTGCGGCCGGTTTTAAGGCGAGTTGGCAGGGCTGAGGGCAGGGCTGAGGGCTGGGCTGATGGTGGGGCTGGAGGCGTCCGAGCGGCTGTAGTCGCTGAGGGAGCCCGGCCGCGTGCTGCCTCCTCCGCCCATCCCGCTAATGCTTCCCTGCTGCCTCTTCAGCATGGCCGGCTGGAAGTCGGAGTGGCGGCGGGCGTGCTTCATCAGGTGGTCGCTCCGCATGAAGCGCTTGTCGCACAGCGGGCAGCCGAACTTCTTCTCGCCTGTGTGGGTGCGGTAGTGGCGGGCCAGCTCGTCCGAGCGTGCGAACTTCTTACTGCAGTCGGGCCAGGTGCAGGGAAAGGGTCGTTCTCCTGTATCACAGAGAGAGACACACACACACAGCTGTCAGTGTTTACTCAACATTTACTCAACACCAAGACTGACATTCACACATATAATACTATCATGTTTTCACAACATTAGCTTTGTAATGTATATACAGGGTATCACTAATGTATACATTACATATCCTCATATAGACGACAACAGAATACAGTGTTGATGCAGACAAGATAACTGAGAAAAACCATACTGCTCACTTTCTGAACATGTAGAATTGTTTGCCATTGTATTTTCTGTTACTGTATGTATATATAAACAAGTATGTCAATTTATATTCTATGTATTTAAACATTATGTAGACAACAAAACACTAAATTAATTAAAAACAGCAAGAACTTATTTATTATTAAATATTAGAATGTAATTAATTATTTGTTTGTAATGATTTTCAGAAAAAATAATTTGAAACCTGTAAAGTTATAGAGATTTAACATTTATTATCAGCACTAAATAAATCTACAAAAAAAAAACATATTTCTATTATTGAAAACGGTAATTTCAAACTTTTGAATAATGTATTTATCATGTATTCAAACCAGAATACAGTCAGTGTCATGGAAATGCCTTGTATTTCCAACATGGCAACATTTAATAAAAGTCAATATATACATTTTTTAAAGTAAATTCTATTGCATTGCTATTGGTCCATTCATCATAACATTTGATACAATGCTATGAGACAATGTCTGATTTACATTACGACAAAAAGTAAAAATATTTTTTTGCCGAGAAGGTTTTAACATATGTAACATTATATTTGTGAAATTATATACACCATACACATCATCATAGTCATGCTAAAGTCTTGCAGTTGCAAAAAAAAGAAAAACCTTTATACTTTTAAAGATTGTATTGTATTTCAAAATTTAAAAACTTTATTCCGAGTAAATGGACACATTTGACCTATTTATTATGCTGAAAAGGACAAAAATACAACAAAAATATATAAAAGGCCTTTTGCATCACATTAGTAATATTGTACTGTGGATTATAACATTACTAACATCAATGCACTTCAGCATGTTTACTCAGTCTGAGCAAATTTTGCTTGGCTCTCTTTTATTTAAAGTAATTTGAGCCCATGTTGAATTGATTCTATTTCAACAGCTTGCTGAGTTCAGAACAAAGGTGTTAAGGAGGCCACAAGTCATCAACAGTACTATGCGTCGCTAACAGCAGTTAACAGGGGAGTCTGTGCCAACTGATGTGAACTTAGCAGTTTTTCCAACCCTTACGTGGACAAAGAGTTCTTTCAGCCCAGCTGAGTCCTGCCATGCCCTTTTGTGTCCAGTATGGCCCCTATTTAGCAACTGCAGACTCTCTCTGTTTTGATAGATCATGTGTAAGATCTTGTATCTTGTAGTATAATCAAGTGTTCGTCTCACGTAAATTCAGCTTCCACTAAATACAACCAAACAATTGAAGCATCTGCTGTCAGAGCCTTTAACGAATATTGGAAGAAGAACCAGGGTGATCAAATAAACACACAAAAAAATACATCTCCAATGTCTATACCTGAGCTTTTTTTCCACAAAGTGAAGTTACTGAATGGTAGGCCATTGTGAATGGTGGGGAGAACCCATTCACACACAGGTCACTCAGGGGTTTAACCTGCATTTAGATCACAAATGAACAGCCAATACAGCCATAAAGGCCCTAATGCTTTTCAGCATTTCGTGAGGCACTGCAGAGTTTAAACACTGGCTCTGACCCATTAGTTTTCCATCTGTAAAAAGCCTGTGAAAAAGTTTTTACAACCACAAACCCAGGTGAAAATCCCTAAACACTAAACAGAACTGTGCCGCAATATAAATGAGCCATATGTGCCAACAATATTGCATCATGCTAATGAAAAAATCATTAGGATAAGAAACAAAACACTGTAAAAGACATAGATAATTTATTTTATGTCATTTCAATCGCTAAATGTGTTTAAAAACACACAAAACTAACACAGTTGGGATGAAGCTCACCCAAGCATTTGTAGGGTTGACGTGAAAGCATGATCCATGCAAGCAAAGCAGCATTTTTCACTAAATGTGCACACGTTATGGAGCCAGACACAGTCTAATTAGGCAGGTTTCAGATGCTAAAGATCTTTAAAGTACTACCCTGCTCTTGTTCCAACATGTAACTATTAGTGACTCCACGCATGGGGAAATTATACCCTTCCCCCTCTTCCATCAGGCAATAAAAGTAGGCTTTGACACAAATCTACTCAAACCCAGATGGGCCTATATATCTTGGTGTGGTTTCCTCACAGCTCCATGTGGAAACTGTGTGAGCGGTCTGTATCCAGCATCTCGCGCTAAGAAGCAGAGAAAAACGCCTAATACACCATTCATTTTACTTCCATGTCACTGGTTTTCTGCCCTGCAATAGCAGGAGCCGCCATTCTAATTTTACCAGCTTTTTTTTTTTACACAGCAGATCCCCAAGCCAATGTGCTGCAAAGGCAAAGATCAGGGGAGCTGCTTTTGAATATAGTGCTGTTTTTCAACATATGGCCTCTGCATGTTATTGTCTTGTGACCGCAGACGTTTGACATGCAAACTATAGGAGAAAAGAAAGGGGTCAGACTGCCCATCTGACTCATTAAATAGGGAAACCTGACAAAGCGGAAAAAGCCATACGAGTGCCCAGACTGCCCATCGCCACTGGCTTTGTTTTGTGGTCTCCCTGAAGACCTTAATGGAAAACCATATTGTCACGGTCAGACAAAAACCTTGTTATCTCAAAAATTGCAACTTTAGAGGGAAAAGGAAAAAATGTCTGAGCTTCCTCTTCTTTTAACTTCTTTCAAACGAAGTTAATGTCAAAATAATTTATTACACCTCATTTTTTATTGGTCCATTCATTTTGAAATTTGAAAACATTGAAACAATGTACAGACCAACAGCCAGATTCAAACAAATTCATCTCACACTGATATGCCAAATGTCATGGGACAGGAACTATAACTTTTTCCCATTCTATGTTGTATAGAAGCCAAAGAAACTGCACTGACCTGCGGGATATTCGAGTGTGTGGCCTTCTATACTGAGAGAATGAAATTTCTGTTCAACCCAACACACAAGATATAACCTCACACCATACACATACATATCATAGGCCCATGCCATACACCAATTTCCATGCCATTTCCCGCGGTAACGACTCATAATCAGTGTGCATGCTCCTATACCTTGACAGCTGGCACTCTATATACATTTTTAAACGTGGGATACTGTTTTTTAGACCATTTGAAAATACCTCGCTCTCTTTACACCGAGTTACAAGTTCACACCACGAGCACATATATAATGTTACGATTCCCTTTTCTCTACAAAGCTACCATTTTGAGGACACAAGCCTTTGTTACAAACGTGACAATATGATGCCAGATTTATGTGAGAGACTGCTGGAGGGACACCGGGATCCCTTCCCCCCCAACAGATAATGGCAGTTAAAAGAGGAGTGCACCAGACCCAATGAGTCTAGACCAGCTAATGTCTAAGCTAACGTCCTGCCACTCGCCTCCACACACACTCGGTGCAGTAACCTACTCCCCCTCTCTCCGGACTAATGGGTGTACACTCGCACGCATTCACACAAAGCCATGGAGAGAACAAAACAAACAACCCAGCTTTTTCATACCAGCTTAGTCACTGGTTATTTAACTCACGAACGGAAAAAAACACGTGCAAACTGCACATTCGCCGAATACACATCTATAAAACGTGCTTATTCTTGTTTATTTACTTCAGTACAGTCCATCAAACTGACACACAACAAAAGGAATACGATAGGCCCCACACACCCACATTCTCACGCCAGCGAAAAGGCGAGCAAATAACGTCTCGGAGCTCCCATTCCTACGCAAACACGCCATCATCTGATTCTCATTTGCAACACATACACACAAATGAACTTTCGTCCGCACAAAACAACAATATCAATCTCTCCCCTCTGTAACCTTCATCGCTTGCACGCCCACGTGAACTAATCCAAAAGGGGTCACTGTTGTTTGGCCTCGTTTAAACATCCTGGATCTCGCCATCATCCTGAGAAATAAACATAAATAGACCAAATCTAAGATTAGCCTAGATTTGAAAGAAACAGCACTATGGAGCGATGGAACTTTACAGGGTTTTGATCTGTCTTTCAGTAATTAATAAGTAAACTATCTGCGGATTATTCACTGAAGCCAAGGTTATGATGTGATTTAAAACACACACACACACACGCCCACAGACACAAACACACTTAAGGTATCTACGTGTCCTCAGGTAGCTTCAGGGCAAAGGTAGCTGATCCAACAACATCAATATTTCACCGGCTATAAGAAAGATGAGCAGGTCTAGAATGACTAGGCTACTATAACAGCCAGGCGCAGAAGCACAATGCACACAGAAATCCGAAACATTACAAGGGCTTACGTAACTGAAGCATCAGACAAGTGTGCTCTGGATAGGCTGACTCCGTTCATATGTAGTTATATTTATATAGGAAAGCACAGATAAATGAGAGGAAATGAATCTGAGAGAAGCGTGGGAGTTTGAAAAAGTGCCACATTAGCAGCGGTAGCAGCAGTCGCGATCTGACTGCAGATGAAATTCTGGATAATTCTGGTCAACTACGCTGTAGCTCAGAAGCTCTATCTATCTTTTGTGCTGCTGTTGCTGGCGACAGTCCAGAACACTCTTGAGGCCAGTGTGAAGAGGGAGCTTGCGTGCGTGCGGTCAAGAGAAACCTCCAGACAAAAGTGCCATGCCGCGTCATCGCCCATCTAAAACAAGAGCGTGCAGCCTATTCAGAGGAACTGCTGCGCTCAGGGCTTTTCTGCTCGTCCGTCCATCTGTGACAAACGAGGACATGAAGCAACATTTCCACAAACACACTAATCACTTATTGGGGTAATCCTCGTCATTGTGTTGAATTATACAATACAAATAGACTTACAAGAAAGGACAAGATTTGGTCAATGGGTGGGCAGGGGGTTCTGAGAAATCATTAGGGCAATGGGAGTGAAGTGGAACAAACTGGAGGGAGTCTTTAAAAAAAACTAATAAATAAAAATACACCCCTAATTTGTCTCAATACACAAGCCACAAGCATGGAAAAGTGCCACACTAACCCTGCTTCATGCACACAGCCATGACTTAGCGAATTTGCACAAAGCACATCCATCTTAACCACTCCCATCACAGCCTTCCTTTTTTTTAACACCAACATTTCTTGAGGGGGGTGCTTGTGGTGTCCCTATCGGCAAGTATCGGCCTAGCGCATGGCATGGGCTGCGGGTTTCTGACGTCAGAGGCTGCCAGTAGGTCAGCTCTCTCTATCTCTCATACTCTCTCTCTTTTTTGCTCTCTCCTCTCTCTCGCACGCTCTATCTCTCGCTCTCTCTCTGGAACGGTGCCAAAAGGACAGTGCGTGCCCCTGCCTTTCTCAGAAAACGGGTTAGTAATTAGGGAAGGGCTTTGGTTCTGAGCTCTGCTCTAACGAACACAGTGACCCAGTTACCCTGAGTGGCCGTAACAGCACAGTCACTCGCGGACACATCCAGCACCTCAGCGAACTGAGCAGCAAGTGTCTTCCCCTCTGAGGAGATATGATTATGTCACAGGTAGCGTGCTTACATAACTGTTCCCTTTTGGTGCCACTGGGTCAGTGAATAAACTGCTTGGTTCCCGTTCTTCCCAGCTCTCACATGAGCACATGACCATTCAAGTCCATGGTTTAACTGCACAAAAAAAAGATGCAGGAAGGAGAAGCAGAATCCAGCCTCAGTCTCAGACCCTACAACTGAATGGGCTCTGAAATGGATGAGTGGGAAACTGGAGAGAGGCCTTTTGAGGAGAACGGTCTGCTCCTCAGACATCTGATCAGCTCTGTATCTCAGCAACCCTAAAAGAGACTGACTAATGATCCTGGAGACTTAATGTCGGTCACCTGTTCCAACAATGAACTACCAGCATGCCGGGGAGACCGAGATAACATTCCTCCAACCTTCTCAGCCGTGAGCCTTGCACGCAGGCAGGCAAGGGAGGTGGTGAGACATGGCCACCAGTGGGAGGTCTAATGAATCCTTCCTGACTGTTGAGCACTATAAGCCCCATAAAAGTGCACTTCCCAGCCCACGCTGTGTTAGCTTAAGGGGTTAGCACACGTGATTTCTGAAGATGCCCCTCAAATATGCAACAAAATGAGTTTTTTCCACATTTTAAGCTTTCCACTAGTTGCCCCTTGGCTACAGTATTGGCACCTGGGAAAAAGCTCCTATTGAGGGGCCCTATTGGGTAAGACTATGTGCGCTAAATAAGGTTATAATGTTCAAAAAGCAGATAAAAGTTGTCCAAATTACACAGATATAATAGACATAAAACAGATAATACACTGAATCTGATATTTGTAATATTTGTAAAAAGCTCCTTTGACTAGCAAGGATGAAACCGAAACTGCATGTGAATCGTTGCTGTTTTGCCTATGCACTTCAGACACATAGCAAAACCTGTTCAGACAAATGTGATGACAAAAGTGCCAGTCCGTATTATTTTGTTTCTAAACTGAAAGCAGAAGCATTTCTGAGTGGAGAAGGGACAAAATAATGTGTTTAATAGTACCAGTGTGCTGGAACCACCATTCCTGCTAAGCCTAATATATTCATTCTAAAAACTGGGGTGTTGGGCCACTTTTCGCGGGAGTTTTTCTGGTCATGTCACGCATCTTTACGCACTTACATCACGTTTACAGTCTGTAAAAGAGGATCCGGCTCAGTTTTACTGAACGGGAGCGGCTGGTGGAGCAATGGAGCCTTCAGAAGGGGACACTCAGACCTCAGACCATAAATCCCCAAATTTATGAACATTAGCTTTAAATATGTTTCACACTAACAAGATTGTGTGAACAGTTTAAAATAAACATCTGATTTGCCCACTTTCATCTGCTGTGTAAACATAGCCTTGCAGACAAAAGAGCAGTCACCCTAGTGGCAACCTTTTGTTTTTCTAAAATCTTTAGAAAGATGCTACATTTTGCAAAAATTGTGTAGCACCGACCAAAGATCTTGTACAAACAGGGCTAAGATTAGGGCTTCAGACCTCAGCCAAAAGCAGCATTTTCTATTCTAAGGACCCAAGACAAACCACTACATCTACGATGAACATAAACACTCCTAAAATAGAGCCTTGAATCTGGCATGAGGTCAGCTTGAAGGATCACAAGAAGTATTGGTTAGACGTTCTGAATTAGCAACCCAGCACTTACCACGTCGAGCCCAGAGCTGCACTGAGCATGCCCACTGAGATCAGTGGCAGACCAAGGCAAATGTGAGGCACTGAATGGCACCACAAATGCACTGGTAGCACTCATCAGTGGGATGTAATTTATTCCTGTGTTTACAGCTGTGGCCGAGGGCCAGGGAGAAGCCAGCCAGCCAGCCAGCAGTGCTTCTCCACAGTGGGTTAATGACACGAGGGCGATGGAGGCTGCACCCCAGCCAGAGTCTGCTCAGGATATAAACTGCCTCTTTGTTCTGGTCCAGGACCAGCCTCGTCCTGCCCAACTGCAGCCCATTAGCGTAAGATAGCACAGCGCTGTTCTCGGATCAGGCCAGCGGAGGAGCAGCTCTAGACTCTCCTCCTCACCAGTCCTCCTGCAGCGCTAGCTCTATGACCTCACTCGCTGCTAAGTCATCAGAGTCAGACATGGCGGGAGTGGGTGCGGTTTTCGTCCTTAAACCACGGCAGGAGAGATGTGGGTCACACCCGCTATCTAATGGAGGGTGTCAAGGAGTGAGCTCAGTGTGGCCGCATATACCATAGAGACCAGAAACCACAAACACTGGCTCAAGGACGGCTTGTAATAAATTCACGTCTGTCTTCAATTTGTCAGATGGAGAGCGCAAACATCACCATACTGTTAGTGTGTTGAGATGCAGCATATACTCTATGGACAAACATATTGGGCCACCTGCTTATCCATTGTTTTACTTCTATCTACCAGATTTTGGAACACTGCTGTAAGGATTTCATTGCATTTAGCCACAAGAGTGTTAATCAGGTCAGGATTTGGGATGAGCATTATCCCACCTCACCCTAAACTCCACAAAATATATCTTTCAGAAGTTTGAAGGTTCAGAAATTAGCTGTGTCCAGTTTTGGCAGTTTTTCCGTGGGTTTTATACTGTTCATATCAATATAAGAATTATATAATAGAAAACAAAATTCCGAAATATAATGTGATATGAATGTTTCACATATCATCCAGCCCTAAGCATTGGGCTTGGTGTTGAAACATTTTATCAAGTTAATCTGCTTCAGAGAGTCTTTTTCTATTTCATTGGTAAAACTTCTTCATAGGGACTACACAAGCTGTGTTTGTGCGTTGGCACATATCGTCACTAAAAACCAATAAAAACCAAGTATCTCCATTTTTGCTGATATTTTGTTAACTACATAAATTGAACAAACAAACTGTCCCTAACACTGTGTCAAAATTTCCTGATGAAGGGACCAGTAGAAATTGTCCAAAGTGACCCAAAATAAACTTTCTAAAAAAGTTGCTGTTTTAGAAATATTTGTTTCTTACTGAGCTGCGACGATATGTGTGAGGACATATTGTATATATATTGCATAATAAATGCTGAGGGGCGGGAGTCTAGTGAGCAGATTGCTGACAATGTTAAAACTTTTCTAGCGTGGTTTGACCCAGATAAAAAAAAGAAACTCTGAGCCCACCGGGAGGGCAAAACCAGAAGGACATTAAACCTATACTGCACGTAAGCAAGTGGCAGACCGAGTGTGCACATGCGAGTGTGAATAAGCGTGCAGAGGAGGGGTCTGTCTAACCACAGACAGCCCAGGACGTCATTACAGGCTTTTAGTCTGTTGTCTCCATTCACTGGTTTGACTTTGAGAAACTGGGGATTAATGTTACAGTTGAGCATGGGTGGAACAAAGGCGCATGGGTGGGCCAGGTGTAATGATCAGTACTGGACTGGGCTTGCTGGGTGGTGAAACAAAAAAAGGCATGTTTAATTTATTATCCTCTTTTGTCTGGAATAGAAATGCAGAAAAACATCCCTTTAGATCTTCAATTATATCATATGAAGAACAGCTTGTGCATAATGGGAGGGCCTCCTCTGTCAGCCATTTCACTCAGACATCCATTTGTGATAACCATAACTCACTCCTCCCACAGTCTACAACACTCAGACACATACACACACATACTCACGCCATACACACACATACAAACTCACACCATACAGTGAGGCAGACACACTCCCGTAAGTCCTGCAGCCTTCGCTCGATCTCTCTGTCTCTCTCACTTTCATTTTCAATCAGGATTGAAGCATGTTTCAAAGACTTGCCCATCTCATCACTTTAGTCTCGTCAATTAGCTGAAGTGGAGCTTCTCCCCGGCCTTGAGGGCGCTTTTAAAAACGCCTGGCAGGTTTGTGTTGCTGCAGCCAGTGGGCTAATCTTTTTAACCCTGGTTAACTAAGGACATGGAGACAGCTGCTGCCATTAGGAGCTGTTTATTTCTACAGAAACGCTGGCATGGGCAGGTGGGCAGCCCCTCATGCATGACTCCTCATCATGTTCCCACTGGCTGGCAGACAGCGTCCAGACAGAGTGGGGTCTTTTCACCTCTATATGTGAAATAGCAGGGCAACCTTCCCCCCTCCCCAGGCCAGTGCCCGTCTGCTGAATGCGCCTTTTCATTCCTTGCGTGACCACGCCTCAGAAAGCCCAACTGCCCTGGATCCTGCACTCATAGATTTATCTGACAGGGAAGGGTCAAATACTTCACAGACGACAGTTAATGTAAATATGACAGCCTGGATACAGCCGATGATCCGGCGCGCTGTAAAGAAGTACATCTCTCTCTCTCTCTATCTATCTGTCTCTCTCCACCCTGTCTTATCTCTTGGCTCATAGTCCCACCCAACTCTACCTCGAAAATCGGCAGCGGTCGTTGCTCCTGCCACAGAGACCAGGCAAATCAGATTGCCGGCAGATGCAGCCGCATAAATGACCTACATCGACGGGGAAGCATTGACAGCAGATCCCAGCATTTCAACCCCACCCCACCCAACCCTTCCCCCTTTCCTCTGCCATGTACAGCACGTCCCGGGCAGCGCAGCAGAGCAATCCAGCACTATGCTAGCACTGGTCACTCTGCTGGTGGCTCAACGAATGAGGACAGTGGCGTAATGACTGGTGTTGCAGATGGTGCAATCATGCTGGGACCATAACACCAAACATGAGCCGCCCCCCTAACATAAGGTCTTTATTATATTACTATATTATATATCCATTTTATAAAAAAAATTATGAATGGTATGATAGTACAGTATAAAATATATATGCTTCAACTTGGGCTGGACAATAAATTACTATCAATATGAAGATGGGCAATGCGATAACATTTTATCATAACAATTGTTCTTATTTCACTGGCAATTCTGTAAAACATCAAGGCTCACAACTGCACATTTAAATAAAAAGAGCATAATTAGTCAACTTTAATTGTTTGAATAGTAGTGTATTTTTAATATGAACTATAATTGTACTTAATACGGAAGAGTAGTCAATGCTTTTGAGTAGTCAGTACTTTTTCAGCATCTGTTATGCATTTTAACTGTGATCACATGTATCACAGTAAATATTGAATATATATTGTCTTCAAATATTGTGATATAAAACTTTACCATACTGGACACCCCAATTCCTATATATATATATATATATATATATATATATATATATATATATATATATATATATATATCATGATATAAAATGTTTCAATTACAGTAAACTTTTTAAACAGAATTGTACATCATCTGTCACTGACCAGTGTTAATTACAGGTTACAGGCTATTGATTTGGCAAATTAATACTTAATTTTGTTGGTACAGACATTCATTTAAAGGTTTCTTGACAGTTTTTCTGGGGCATTTACCTTGTTCATAGCGATATTGTATTTATGTAGCCATGTTGTCCAGCACTAGCTTCAACCATTAGCCTACATTATCAAATAGTGCTACTCATTCAATGCAATGAAGTCAGCTGTTGTATGTGAAGCTCATTCATTTTCTGGGCCCATAAAATCCAAATTTGACTAAGTCAGCAAAAAATGGAGTCACACTAAACCAGAATCACCTCTTTCCTGCCAGGTGAAACTGACACCCCAGGGGAGAAGAGCGAGAAAGGGCAGGCCCCACCAAGCAAACCCAACGACACAGGTCTAAAGGGGGATGGAGACGAACAGAGTGGCTTTTATAAGACTTGGCCAAAGCTAACTAAAGAATACATTACATGCTCAGTGCAGTAGCAAGGACAGCATACAGGAAGTAGGGTATCTTGACTGTGGTCTAATATAACTGGAACTGGAGCATTAACTAAACTAAGCTTAACTTAATATATGTAATTAAATAGGTATAATGATAATAATTTGGATGTTTGGGGTAAATAAAGGAAATATTTTTGGATCTCGCTGCAAAGAATATCAGAGCTTGGTTCCCGTTAGTAGAGAAGCTTCAATGAGTGATGGATGTCTGGAAATGGACGGTTGAGTGTATGTATGATGAAATACTCATGGGACTGAAGCACCTCACCCTTCCCATGTGGGGAGGGGCAAGAGAGCAAGAGGGAGAGAGTGGAAAAAAAAGAGAAAGAGAGCAATTATCAGTGACACCACTGTACTGGATCAGGCTTTGTTTTAGGATGTATCTTTTAAATGAAAGAGAAGTAGAATAGCACTAGTACTTTTTCATGTCTGATAATATACTGTATATATGGACAAAACTATTGGGACACCTTTTCATTTATTGTTCTTTCTCAAATCAAGAGTCAAATGCCTTCTTTTGTTTTAGTAACTGCCTGTACAGTCCAGGGAAGGCTAACCTCATCCCAAAAGTACTGAATGGAGAGCAACCATTACAGAAAACACAGTTCCATTGCTTCACAGCTCAAAGCTGGAGCTATATACTCCCCTAGCCCACCCCTAGTATTAGACATAGTACTATTAGGTTCATTATTATCTCCTCCAGAGAGTCCTATTCCATAGGCAACACTGCTCTCCAGGGGCTTGACGAGATGTGGGTGCGCATTTGCACATTTAAGTAGCTTAATGCAGTATAGTGTATATAAACAAATCCCAGATACTTTAACTGTAAATGTGATTTCAATCCATATTTTTAGGCACAAATAAATATGTGCAACTTGCAGTACATTACTCAATAAATAATAAACTCTGAATGTAATATCTCCTAACTAGGCCAATTGTGTAATTCTAGTGCTAGCTTATCTACAAAGCTAACAGCTCCACATACACTATATAGGCAAACATATAGGCACATATACAAGAGTGTTTATCATGTCCTCCACCCTTTGCTCCCCTAAAGATTTTGATCACAGCACTCTTACGCTCTGCTCTGTAACTTAATGGTCTGACATTTTGTGAGTCTCTAAACATCTCCACTTTTAATAGTTTCACTCATATCTAAGTCAGATGGTGAAATATCTTGAATCCTTAATATTCCACAAACTGACTTTGTGGCTGCCGTGGTATTATTATGCTATCTTGTTAAAGTACTATACTTAAAGTCACTGTAGAACAACATATTCTTTCACTAATGTTTGTAAAGGCAGACTTAATGGCTAGGTGCTTACTTAAGTACACGTCACCATGGTTCTGGATGAAACAAAAACATCCATTTAATTTTAATTAATTAAGATTTGTGTCCTAATACTTTTGTCCATATATAGTCTCACTCAGGGCTGATTTAATTCTTGCTACCTAATGGTGCACTGATGTTAGTTTGAAAGGTACCAACTTTAATGTGAGGGAATGGTGTCAAATGAACAAAGTGTAAATAATCCATAGACAGAGTGATCATATAGTCCAGTACACAGCTGTTAGGAACAGATCACTAATATATCTATATAAACACCTTGTGTACAGCAGAGAACCGGCAGGTCAGCAAAAGTCAAAGTGTACCCATGGGCACCATTCCTGCCCTGTACTCTGCTCTGTAAGCGGGACTCCACAGGTGCGGAGTGGAATGGAAACTGGGCTTAGTCAGAGGGGATAGAGAATTCCTAACATGACGCTGCTGTCCCCAAACGCTATGCCCAGTACTGTCATAAGCCTGGCTCAGTTCCCAGGTTAGCGGTTGGAAACCAGAGCAGGGCCAGAATGCCCAGCTCACACCCACCTATTAGTTGTTCAGGCTGAACCTGCTTCAGGTCATGCTACACAGGATATAAATGTCCCAACCTGATGGCCCACAGGAAAGGGAAAAGAACAAATCCCTGAGACCCCAAACATGTTCCATGGCTGTAATTAGTTTAAACGTGTTGTCAGAATTCATGACCTCTCTGTACAATACACATTGTCCGAGGCAGTGCATGTGTCTATGCACTGTGGCACTGTATACGTGTCTCCACATTATTACATGTACATTGTTTCACAGACATTTTGTTCTAAAGCCCCAGGTGGTACCAAGGGCGCCTCAAGAGCACAATGCCGCAAAGAGCCTCCAGGAGCACCGGGGTTAAGGGAGCAAACAAAACGACAAACCAACTGTGAAATTTGTCGTTATGTGCCTTAGATTGGATTGTGCTGCTAGTGATTAGTTGTGAAGCCTGTCCCAAGCTAATTCAATGACATAATGGCCATTTGTGGAGGGTTATGCAGTAAGGGCTAGAGTTGCCCCTCTGATAGACGTGACTGAGACATTAGCTCATCTAAGCATATCTCATGATTGCTGCTAACCTTATATTTTCCACTACATGACACGTTATTCAATTTCAGCACGCCAACGGGGAACTTTCATCCTATTATGCTCTATAGATATTGCTGCTAGATTATAAAATGGAACATACAATAGATTGAAAGCTTAACTCATCACAAAATAGCCAGCATGCGTCTCTGTAGGATCAGTGACAGGAACTTCAATTTGTAAATCAGCAGTCTCCTCTTTGCTGACATGCTGCACTTTTCACAATCCTGGCCCCTAAAGCTGCTTTAGCCAATCTTTTGTCAATGCATGGCATTACCAGCCCGTTTTCCATAGCTCAGGCCAATAAGCTTGGGTGAAGAGGAACCCTTACCTCACTGATGCAGGCAACCACACAAAAAAGCGTCTGGTAACCTTAGACCCTGAACCTGCTGAACCCTTCTAAACCGGCGAAGCATAATGACCAATCTCTATTCCGGCTGTATCCTGTAACCTGCCAGGTCTTAATACTCTTTTAACCTACAGAAATAATAATACGACACCTACAACCCCTTTGTGGCTCACTGTCTTCTCTTGAATGAGAATCCTAGCTTCACTGTTTGAGATATTCTCATGAAGACTAGTTCTGCTGATGTACTGTAAGTCTTCAGTAGCATGGTACATAAGCACCGATGACATATTGGAGCTGTTCAGAGACCAGATTGGATTATGTTGGGAGAGATAATCCTCAAACACAGGGCCCACATGCACATGTACCTCCTTCCAATCACAAGGCTCCCTAAAGGGTTTGCCAATCACCCAACACATTTGTGCAACTAATGAACTTCCAGAGGAAGGTTCATGCCAAACAAACAAGTAGATTTGACAAATAGAGATGAATATGAGACAGTTTTATAACTATACATTCAATACATATTGTATTTTCTGTACTAACCCAACAAATGATCAAGATGTGCCATCAGATATCAGGGAAACATGCTAAGTTTAAGCACTGGCATCCCGTCTTTGAATGGTCCTTTCTGGAGCAAAAATCTGGTTCTGTGGTTGCCAGGTATGGAACATAATAGCAGGCAAACACAGTGTGCTGCACACTCGGCATCCTTCTAAAAAGCTCCATGATCAGAGATAGAGTAAAGTATAGTGCAAGTATAGTGAAGAGTATACTAAATATAGCTAACTATTGATAGATGAGGAAGCTTAAAGCTCAGGGGGACTACAATACAGATTCTGAATTGACACATTTTCTCCTAAACAAAGGTTAGCTAACCTTAGCTAATTTATCACAACCACTAGCTAGCAAGTAATTTCAACCTTCAAGTGCTCCTACTCACACATGCATTCAGCTGGGTCATCAAGGCAGTGAGTATTTGAGATAGGTAAAGTGATCCAGACTAGTGCAGACTAATTCTGTCCTGCTACAACATGCTACTAACGTGAACTGCTATCAGTCAAACTAGAGGAGCAGATTAGCCAAAGTTGTTTATTACTTCAGCAGCAACCAGTGTGTCAGGAATATACAATAAAGAAACTGAAAGTTTGCCTGAATATTTTGACTCATTTTACCTACTAATGTGATTATATAATGCCATTGCAAAAGTACTTGAACTTACATTGCACTTGTTTATGTAGGTTCAGTGTCCTCAACCTGGCAACTCATGTGAACTTCACGTCTGGTGAGGAGGAAGCAGGGCAGACAACTCTCCACAGTGCTTTAAAATTGGACTGTGGTAGAAATTTCACACGCTTGCTATCATTTGGTACATGCTGTTCCTTTAACCCACAGCCTAGTTCAAAAACATATTAGGCTCTGGCTTCCAATTCAAATAAACTGCACCAGAAAAGAGCAAAAAGCCAAAAGATGTGGTTTTACATATCATATACAGCAGACATTTTTGGAAAATCTGCTACAGAGAAAAAGGAAGTCATAGTAAAGAGAAAGCAAGTGCAGTATCAGTATAGCACATGTGCAGTAAATTGCCCACAAGTGTAACAGTCTCAGCTTTGTCAATCTCCACCAACTACGTCACTTCCTCTCATTGCAGAGAAACTCTCAAGTTTCATGAGAGTGTTTCTCAGATGGACCCCCACCCACTCCATTTCACACGTAAAAGAAACAGCGGGTGCTTATTTCCTCTTCTTATCTCTAACTTTGACTTGAACATTTTACAAACTGCAAGTCTCTTGTGCACTCACACATTTAATGCTAGTCATGCTACTCTGTAAACTAGCCAATCTGAAGAGAGAAGCATGATTGGAAGCTTAGCACAAAGCAAAACTTTGTGACTTTGAGCTTCTGAAAGTTTCAGATTTTACCCTGCAGCTTGTCACTACAAAGTTCTACAAAGAAAAGTCAGTAAAACATGATGCAATGCAGATACAACTTCCCTACATATCTAGTTTTTAAACTCTCTATTCTTCATATTCTAACAATATTGTGCTGCTACATTTACATCAATTCATTTACCTTATTTTGCCACGCCCAATTTTAGGAGTTTTTTTTTTGCCTTTGCATTAGGATTTCTGGTCCTTTCTTAATGGTTTTAATGTTCTCAAGGTTAATGCAGTCTGAAGTAGGTTACTACTTGGACACTAATTATGATGAGAGCACCCAGCTATTCTAACCCAATATTCAAACATGCTATTTAACATTAATAAGAGCTATTTAGAGCATAGCATTGTCTACAATTGAAAGCTGTACATTTATAGTTAACATCCACCCAAATGCCCACACCTCTGCTCTTACCATTTTGAGGAAAGGAAACCAATTTTAGAACTGTTTATCCTGAGAAATTGGTCTGTAATGAAGCTCTGGTAAAGTGGACACTTTGAATGCTAGTAAGATGTTAGCCAGAGCTAACCTGAGCCTCACAAGCATCCGATGCATCAGCTTCACTGGAGCTTCATTTGGAATTTTCTTCACAAAATGGTCGATGCAGACTGATGGATGTCTTAATTTAGCTGTTTTAAGTTATATTGTACCCCACAACACTCAATGTATACTGTGTAGCACAGCATATTACACTTTTTATATAGTAGGATTATTATTGCTCAGTTTTAATATATATGAACATATCACAAACACAAAGTAACACAAAGTAAACCAATATGTCCCCTCTGTTGTTGTTAAAGAAAATAAGGTAAGGGTGTGATGGTTCATATTTGCTGTAGATAATCTTTCTACATATATATTACATTCCCATAATTATTTTAGTATACTTGCTCTTTTTTTTTACCATGGCCCACTGTTTATCAATTCATTAATTTCTAGTCTATTGTAATCATGTGTAATTGTGCAAAGTCTGATTCTGCAGTATTCCACTGGACACATCTTTAACAAACAAATCAAACTTTTCTAAAAAAAAAAAAAAAAAGTCAACAGTTTGTGTCATAAACCTGTCCAAAGAGCAAGATTTGTGTGCTCACTAGGGATTCAATGGGATATGTTTTAAACTATAGACAGTATGATGTTTGTTATGACTTTTTGTGGCTTTTATTCAGTTGAATAACATCTGATTTTAATAGACAAAAAAGCTTGACCAGGAACTGAAACTAATCTGCAAAATGTACAAAGTACATACTGTACAAGTACACATACACAGATACCCATCTACCTCATTACACTAGAGAACAACATAATGTTTAAAACATAACTTCTAACAGAAAAGTTTTAACTTTATGATAAATGATTCACCCAAGGCCAGTACCAGGTACAGTCGGGCTAAGCTGTGACAGACTTCTTGGGAGGTCACTTCAAGGTCATGCCAAAAACCTTATCTCAAATGGGAACATTCTGTAACCACAAGCCACCACAGAATTACAGGGAATGCCCAGTTGAACTACAGACACACGGTTTGCATGGTTATACAAAACAACACTGCAAACATCCAAGAGCTAAAAAGGCCAACTTGCTAGAGTCAAGCAATTGCATGTGTTATTTTTAAATGTGTGGCAAGTCATTTGCAATGTAATATGCAATAACTCAACCTGAAAAGACGTATGAAATCACAATGATAATCCCTCAGTCATTAGGGTTTTAACAAATAATGCAGTTCTACTCTTAAATATAAAAACATACAATGCAGTATGGTGATATATTTAATCAAAAAAAAAAAAACCCAACCGCCTCCTTTTTTCTGAGAATTTTACTTTCGCTCTTTAAAACCGTCCTCTCTTTATTTGCATTTCAATCCATACAGTACTGCAGTTTTCTTCAAAGCAGTGAGTCAAGCCCTCTGTCACATGGTTTAAGCAACTGTTTGATCACAATAGTGCATCTGCTTCAGTTCCACCATAAACCTCCTCTTCTCACAGCAAGTGTCCTATCTTCCCAGCCAGTTGCCCTGAGCCATGCTGCGGTCATACTCCAATCAGCCATAACTTCAAAACCACCTGCCTAATATTGTACCTATAAGTCAAGCCTCCTGTTGATAAAACAGCTCTGCCAAATCAAGGCATGGATTCCATAAGACATCTGAAGGTGTTCTGTGGTAACTAGCACCAGGATATTAGAATCAAGTCCTGTTTGACTTAAGGTTTGACTTGTTTTAACAGCTCATGCCACAGAAGCTTGGGATTCAGATTGAGATGTACAGAACTTGAAGGCCAGTCATCATCAAAAAACCTTTTCATCTGCCTAAACCCATTTCTGAACATTTCTACATTGTGGCAGGGTGCATAGTCCAGTCCAGGGGAGGTGGGTATACATGGTTTGCAACATTATGTAAGTTGGTAATGCTAGGTCTGTAACATCCATATGAGGCCAGTCAAGATCATGAAATTAA
The DNA here is from genome assembly GCF_023375975.1 of Astyanax mexicanus. Lineage (NCBI taxonomy): Eukaryota > Metazoa > Chordata > Actinopteri > Characiformes > Acestrorhamphidae > Astyanax > Astyanax mexicanus. The sequence goes on from NC_064409.1 coordinate 57,350,749, forward strand.
AGTAGCCCTGCCATGATAATTGAATTTTAGCTGACAGTTCATTACCATATAAATTATGACTTTCGCCATGGTTGATGGAAGCTAAAGAACGATGCACTGACCTACATGAAATGCACATGGGGCCTCCTATACTGAACGTGGATGTAATTTCTGCCAGAGTCGCTTGTCTGTTCGCATAGAACATTCTACCCACACACCACCAGAGACATTCATAACCGCTCACTGCACTATTCACAGTAGGTGGTAATGTCTTCTATGATATATTTCTTATACACAAGTGACACTGTGTTTGAGGAATGTTAAAATAATATGTCACACCCACTGTCAGGCCTCACTCTGATCATTAATATTCCCTTGCCATGAACATGCCTGCCAGATTTCAACCTCACTCACAAGATAACACCTCATAACTTATACAGGTGTAGACATACCCAAGCCATCCCCTAATGTGACACTTCATGATTAATTTACACACGGCTATCCTATGACTTTTGGCATATCAGTTTTTAATCACTGCAACCTGAAACTGCAGTCACCTAGCTGATTAGCTAGCTCCTCTGCAAGAAAGTAGAAAAGGCAATTCAGCATCCCAATATCCTCTCACATCAAAAACTTCCACAAAACTTAACCCAGCCATTTACTTTAAAAAGTCAGTCCCTGACTCCAAATAAATTTTATGACAGAAAGGAACAAAACTCCATGCCCAGTTTCTGAATCAGGAAGACAAATGTTCCAAAGCAGAGTTCAGACCAGAGTCGGCAAAGAGTTCAGGGCGTTGCTAAAGTCAAATGAGGACTCCGGCTCACTTGGCTCCCCTCATTTGTTTTTATAACACTGTGTTCCCCCTTCAATTAGACAGTGGTGTTTAGCTGGGAGAGGGATCCATTTTCTCTTTGCTCTACTGGTTGAGACTGAGGGGAAAATCTGCTGAGTGCTTAGGAAAAGGCGCCCAGCACATAGCAGGCTGGCTGAGCCTGGACTGCTGAACTCAAATGACCCACATTCTCTGATTACCAAAAGAAATGAGGCGGAACACTCATTATTCAACCAGAACATGGCCCAATCGTGAGCCTGCGGGCTAAGCAAAGCCCAATCAGCAGAGAGGATGGCAAAGAATAGCCCAGCTAATAGAAAAAGCATCAGGATAGGCCTTAACAGTATACCCTGGCTCCCCCATTTCCAAAAAAAAAACCAAAAAAAAAACGACTGTCCAAAGACCACAGACAGTGGCGTCAGACTACATCACTCATTATGTGGGCATGTAAGTATGACTGCATACCTGTGACCACATAGTTTTGATCTTCTCATAATGCTGACTCGTCCAACTCCTCCAACCTACTTTAAACAAGGGAAACATTGTGATATACTGTTTGTGGTAAAATACTGTTGATATGTTAATATAAATAGATACTAATAGAAATAGCACATGCCTGTATTTTAATTGTTTTTCAACCCCAAAAAAAGACACAATGAAAAAGACATATACACATATACTAAAAACAATAGCTGTCTGTTAACAAGGAGTGGGTGATATAGTGAAACTATTATATCATGATATTTGAAAGCATTTTAACGATACTCCACGACAATATCCACGATATGCCCATAAAAGTAAACACTGTATCTATCACAATAACAAAATGTATCATGATAAAAATACAATATTGTCAAATTGCCCATCTCTATTGTTTATACCTGCAGTGTTCACACAGGTCCACAGTCACAGAGGTATATACCATCAATGAATTCACCACTGTGAGACAGGACTTAACAGAAGAGAAGAAAAATAAACTTCTAGCCATTCAAAACATTCAACTAACCAATTCACTTAAAAACTAGCAATTTCACTGGTCCTACTGGTGTTACCCAACTGAATTAGTCCTCAGAATGAAACAATGTGAAGCACAAACAATGAATTGTCATTTGACCTTGAATTAAACCTCAACAAAACACCTCAAATCAACTTCTGCCCTGTTCTACTTTTTCTACAGTGCGCTTACTGGTAATGAAACCAGGCACAGCATGTGGCATCCTCCCTGCACTCACTCTTGCATGTGAACAGGGCGTGTACAAAGCCCATGTCATAACAAAGCCCTGTTCTGTCTGGGGATGTCTAGGTTAGGAGATCTTCATGTCTTTATTACTTTAACACCATATCCCAGTGTTTCTTGTTGGGAGGGGAGAAGTGGGCATGTCTGTCTTTGTTGTAGATTCACAGGATGTTATGGGCTTGTGATGACGACATTACAAAACTGCAGCCAGGCATAGGCTGAGAGACAAACTGCTGCAGTGAGAAAGCAGCACCTTTAGACTTGGAGTGGAGACTTTGACTTATTTTTTTTGCTGAGAATTAGACACAAAAGCTGTGGATGTGAGGCACAGGGCGGTGCTGTGAGGAGCTCTGCTGCTCCGTCTCTGAGCTCGTCTAGTTGAGTCTGTTGCTGGCCAGATCAGCTGGCAGTCTGGCCGACGGGGGTGTGGCACATCACAACAAAGAGCATAAGAAGGAGACAGGCATCTGCAGAACTACGAGCAGCCCCCCTCCCTCATTCTTTTCCCTTTTTTTCCCTTTCTCGTACTTTATTCACTTTCCACATCTCTGCTAACTTCCTGAGGAGCGTCAGCGCAACGAGTGAGGAGGTCAAAGAGTGCGTTTGTGAGCCTGGGACGAGGGTCTCCATGTGGGGGGCTGCAGTAGCTTAGTTAGCTAACCTAGCTGGGTTACCTAGCGTTATGTAATTCGCTGTTATTTTCGCGCACCCAAACACAAGAGTGCGCGTGCGTGCGTGCGTGTGTATTGGGGTGGGAGTGCTAGTATAGGTTTCTATGGGCATGTGGGTATTAGGGCTGCAACTAATGATTATTTTGGTAGTAGACTAATCTGATTATTTTTTTTCAATTAGTTGCTCCATCTCTTAGATATTATAGAAACAGCTGAACGTGAGATTTAAAGGCCATTTAAATGTTTGAGTATTTAGTGATTAAAAATGTAATACGTTGTGTTTGGTCACTTTTGAAGACACAGACTAAGTTGAGTGTAAACTGTGTGAGTGAGCCATATTTACCCATCTCCCATTGTGTTTCTGTCCCCAGAACTTTGTGTACTGTGGTGCTGTTAGCCTACATATTAACGATTAGACGACAATATAATTTGTAGTCGACAAATTGAAATTAATTTATTAGATTAAATTAGATTATATTGACTAATCATGCGGCCCTAGTGGCTATGTATATGGGTAGCCTATAGGCAGGGAGGAGCTGCAACTGCTGCTGCTGAAGATGATGATGATGATGATTACTAAGTAACTTTTGTTAGCTACAGCAATGCTTACCAGCCTGGGTTAGTTCATGTACTGTATATTAAGCTTATTTAGCTACTGTAAAATCTATTGTGTCTGATAAAAACGAAAACAAAACACACAAAGAACTTGTACAGACGCCCTGACAAAGCATCTCGGAGTGAAAGAGAGAGTGTGAAAGAGTGAGGTCACCCGCCCAGTGTGCTGAGAAGAGGTGTGTGTGTATATGTGTGTGTGTGTGTGTGAGAGAGAGAGAGAGAGAGAGAGAGAGAGAGAGAGAGGGTGGGGGAGTGCATGGGCGAACTGTTGCTATTGACTAGCTGAAGCTATAGCTATAGGTTTCTGTAGAGGTGGGCGTGACCACGTTTACGACGCTGTTTGCCTTAATATGAGTCGGTATATCAGCTAAACAACACTGTAGACAACTTTCGGATTAAGGGTAGAGAGTAAATAAGGACTTTTAAGGTCGTTTATGGGAAATCTTTGATTTTTTTTTCTTTATTTACATATTGAGTCTCTCTCTCTCTCTCTCTCTCGGAGTGTTTGAGTATGTGTGTGTGTATCTGTGCATAATGCTGCCTCCTATAGCTGGTAAACAGAAGCATTGGCAGAAGAAACATTGTTCCACTGTTTGTTGGTTAGTTAATGAGGTGGTGTAAACGTGCAAATCATGTCACATCAACATTTTGAAGTGAATCCACATTGCTTTTTGTTTCTTTTGTTTGATCACATTCGCTTGTTTTTTTTTTCAGTGCTTCAGTATCAGATCTGATCTGCACAAAGGTAGCTAGTGGAAGTACCAAGATTTGGTAGCTACTAGGTTGCTCTCTAGCCAACTAACAAATGGCAAAACACTTTTTGGCTGCGGTGCAAAACTGACCTGTATGTGTCCTTAGGTGAGCTTTGAGATGGGACGATTTGCCATAAACTTTTTCGCAACCTGAATAGTGGCATTTGTGCTTTTTCTGTGGGGATTCCTGCTCAACCCGAGCCCTCAGTCGCTTATTGCCTCTTTGTTTAAGGGCAGAGGCAGCAGCAGCAGCAGTGGAGTCGGCAGGGATGGCGGTAGGTGTGGCAGAGTTTCCATCCTCTCTCGTTAGGGCTGCTGCTGCTGGCACGCTCTCCTCCTTGATTTTTGCCTGCTCTGCAAAATGGTTGGGGCTCTGCTGGTTGAAATCCGCCAGGATCCTGGCCACCACGAACAGGGAAGAGTTGTCCTTCACCAGAGCCTCCTTGGTGGGCTCCTCGTGCAGGGGGGCAGCCGCAGCTTCGGGTCTGATCTCTCTATTTCCTTTAGGACCATGAACGATTGCACGGCTGGACATTGACACAAGGCACTCTGCTGCAAAGTGTTCCATTTCGTTAAGCCACAAAATAAAAAAGAGGAGAAAAGAAAAAGAAAGCCAAAAGAAAAAGAACAAAGGGTCTTCAGAGGCTCCTTTTAGGACATTCAGACCGGACTGACACTCGGTTAAAGCACTGTATCCCGCGGAATCAATCCCTTTGTGTGGTTCTGATGTGCAGCAGTAGGAGGTAGCTGGCTCTCATAAAACGAAACTCACTTTTTCGATCTTACCGGCTTTTCGGTAACACGGGCATCCCTGCGTTAACTCGCGCCAAAAGAAACCGTTCGCGCGCCCCGTGCTCTCCTCCACTCTCTGTCTGTCTCTCTACGCGCGCGGTTCCGCGGAGGGGCGGTTTAATAACTCCTCGGGTGTGTAGTAGTAACAGTAGTAGTACAGTGCCATGGTGGCCCCGGTCCTCTGAGTGTAAACTGACAGGCGGTGTGTCGCGCTGCGCTCCGCGCTGAGCGTATCCATGCTGGGGGCGGGTCCGCGCGCCCCTCGTCACGCAGGCCCCGTGCGCTGATTGGCTGCCCCCGCCTCGTCTCCCTGCTGAACTTCACAAAGTGCCGGGGAAACTTCATTCAGCGCGCGCGCGCGCGCCCACGCGTGAGAGACAACGTGTGCTATGTATGCATATGGCTGAGGTGGTGGGGTTGCACATGTAGGTTACCCCTTTCTTTGTTTTCCGGGCCCCGCCCGTGAAAGTACTTTATTACACTACTGTGAATTTAAAACCAAATTAAAATATCACATTTAATATTCAACTCAGATACTTATTCATCGTGTGTTTATTTTCGTTAAAAGTAACAATGAAAGCACATTATTGATTATTTAAAGTTCTGTTAACATATAGCATTGAATATTTTCCTTTTCCCATAACACACATAAGTTTTGTAGTATATAATTTGTGTAAACATCCCTACATTAAATTAAAGCTGTCAAAAGATATTTAACAGAGGTACTTATGCATGTTGTGTTTATCTATGTTAAAAATGAATGATTATTTAATCATGATAAAGCATGATACTAAAGAGTTCTGTTAACATGTAGCATTTAAAAGGAATTTCACACACTGGATATTCTCCTTTTATCAAATCGCACAAAAGTAAATATTTTAGTAGACAGGTAGATAGATATATATATACAGCTCTGGAAATAAGAGACCACTTAAAATGATGAGTTTGTTTGATTCTACCACATAAAAACCTTTTGAATATAATCAAGCAGAAGATTGATGATCACAAGCCATCAAACCAAGCTGAACTGCTTGAATTTTTGCACCAGGAGTGGCATAAAGTTATCCAAAAATGTGTAAGACTGGTGGAGGAGAACATGCCAAGATGCATGAAAACTGTGATTAAAAACCAGGGTTATTCCACCAAATATTGATTTTTAAACTCTTAAAACTTTATGGATATTAACTTGTTTTATTTGTATTATTTGTGGTCTGAAATCTTTGCATCTTTTTTTGTCATTTCAGCCATTTCTCATTTTCTGCAATAAATGCTCTGAATGACAATATTATCATTTGGATTTTGTAATAAATGGTGTCTGTAGTTTATAGAATGAAACAACAATGTTATTTTTTTCTCTTATAGAACTTATACATACATATACACACAAAATATTGATGTGCTAACCTGTTTTGTTCTAACGGGAAGTGGTTAAGCATTGCTGTGCCAACATAAGTCACTGCGTCACATAAATTCTCCTGTAGATGTTGACACTACTAGTAGCTTATAGCTCTCCCCTTGCATGTTGGCATTACATTGTTGGATCATAGTGTCCATCCAAACCACACTTAGCAAACATAATACCAAAACCAGTTAGCATTAGTAATGAGTACACAATTGGGACACTGTGTTTTTGTCTAATAATGGTGAAAAGTATAAAGTTAATCATGGTATTGCAATAACATATTTTAAGGAATTAATTAACCATATAACTTCAACAGCAGATGCATGGTCAAAAAACTGCACAGTATTCACAAATCTGAAGAGCTTTAGTAATTGCACAATGCATGTTCATATATTTGTGCAAAAGCCTAAATACTGTCACTGAGCTCAGGAGTGAGAGATTCATGGGCTCTGGTGAAATGTCTTGTGCATAACAAAATGTTAAGTTGTTGTTGTGAGCTGAACTCCAGCTGAGATAAGTAAAAGTATTTTAAGAAGAAAGAAGTCAACATTGTTTCAGATGATATCTGTTAGATGAAAAAGAGCTGTTTGTCATTGTAGCGCCACCAGATGCAATTGAAGAATTGATGAAGTTGGAAAAGATATAAACACTAACATTAAACATATCTGATTTCCAAGTTTTGGCAACACAGGGACAGTGAAGGCCCAATAGCATTTTATGAAAAACAGTGATGATGCAGCATATAGGCGCTGGGTAATATAGACATCATTGCAATTATCCAACTTTCATTATCTTGTCTGTAGCCTATTTTGTTAATTAGTGAAAGCAGCAAGACTCTGGGGTCATTGAGCCCAACTCTAAAATTAAACCTTTTTGAGGGTGACACAATAATAAGAGTAGAACAATGACAGGAGTGCACCTTTTAACACCAGCAACGTGCTTCCTCTCCTGTGGGAAAGTGTCTAGTCTTTCAGTGCTGCTCACAAAAGGCTTCTCTGGAAAGTTCCTGGTGCTCAGTGAGAACAAGGCTGAACTGCATTCAGAGGGCCATCTGGCTGTATTACTTTACATATTCTTTCACCACAAGGACTGGGTGTTCTTGCGTTTCGTGTGGTGCTTCGGAGGCACACTCCATGACAGGCACAACAACAAGGGGGCAGTTCCTCTTTCACAAGATGGCTGCCACAAAAGGAAGAAATATGCCCATCCCTCTGTCTTCAGCAGGGTGACAGGCATGAGAAAAACGTGACAAGAAAGTTGCACATTTTTGATAATGCTTCTAAATATAGCGTACCATAGCCAAATACTTATTTTCTCTCCACAGTTCCACAGGAATTTGTATTGAATTATAGATTTACAATTACATCCAGATTTGTCCAGGCATGTTTTTACATTTTACATTTACGGTATTTAGCTGATGCTCTTATCCAGAGTGACTTACAAGGTTATTTCTATTACAGAGGTGCGTCAATGTAACATTAAGAATCTGCCCCAAGGACTCTTATTGGTGTAGCACAGCATAAATACCCAGGAATTGAAACCTACTCTCCCACATGGTGTGGTAGCTCACTAGCAGGTAGTGGTGTTATCCACTGCCCCACACCAACCACCATGCATGCACATGACGCAAAATGTGTACCTGTCCACCTGTCTCCAAAAACCCCAGCCACTGTGTTACTGCACAGCCAGCATACCCTATGACAGCAACCCATGTCAAGGTAACATGATAATCATTTACTCTTCATCAGAAAGCACTGAACATTGTGCAATCTGTGAAACAATTCTGAATAACTCTCACTCCAACCCACACAGTGAAAAACCCACTCTCTGCCCTTTTACTTATGATCTGAGCTGCCAGTGAAACGGTAATATCCAAAAAACGATTTACATGGGTGGTAGAATCTCTCCCACTCTTTGATCACTCCTGTGAAATGACTCACTTTACTATGAGCATTGTCATCATGAACTCATAACATCGGTTCTTTTACTTGATTCAGAGGTGAATTTCCAAAGCCTTGCCAGAAATATGATTCGTTTATGTATCATCAGTTTAACTTTTTGCAATGATCTCAGTGAGGAGCTGTCCTGACTGGCTTGCTGTGATGTTAGCAAGAGGAATGCATTTCTTCTTTTTTTTTTTTGCAGAGCCTGACTGTGTTCACCACTTCGTAGAACTGTCCATTCAAGGCTGTGCTGTCCTAGAACATTAAGGCCTGGTTCTGAGGATCTTTACTGGTGCAAGGATGTATCTGTCTCTCTGGAATAAAAAAAAGAGGCACAAAAGCATTTTTTGAGCTGGACTGTTTTCACCACAGAGGCTTCTGTAATGTAATTTGTGAGACAATTGAGAGACAGTTCATATAAAATTACTTACTTTTTACCCTATTTTCAACTATGGACAATGCAAACTCATTACAGAATTTAAATTATCAATCTGAATGGTGTCTACTTAAAGGCAACTAAGACACAATATAGTGCACATATCAAATAAAATAGAAACCAGTGACTGTGGAAAGTATGTGCAGTGCAATGTCTAAAAAAATTAAGCCACTACAGGCCAAGGGCCTCTTTTTTGGCTGGTTGCAGTATAATGTGGCTCTGCCCATCCCCATATGTTTCAATGACAAAAATAATATTTTTATTTTCCCCTTGAATGCAGTTTTCAAAACGTCTTTCTGTTATATCATAAGAATATAACAGAATATATAAAAGCAATGTAGGTTTGGATTGTCTCACTGGCGAAAAGGGAACACAGCTGATCAGTACTATAATTTAATGGAAATGAAAATTATTTTGCTGTTAAATACATGAGCAGCCATTTTACTGTTTAGATAAAACATTTACTGAACAAATTGGAACAGGTCAGGCTATTCTAGTCTCTAGTGCATAATCTGTAATTGCAAATTTGCAAACATTGCAGAAAATCCTGGCCTCATTTCTATAGAAATGAAAGAATGTAACAACAGGTTTCATGTTTTCTACAATTATTGATTATATCTTTATAGTATTTACTAGACAGTGTGACATAACACCCATAAAAATCACTGCACAACAATCATCACCTACTGTACCAGTATAGGAATTTTACTTATTTCACTTCATCATTTTCTTTAATAGTAAACAAATCGTTTTCATTTGCTTTATACATCAAATAGATTTAATAGTATTGGAGATGCTCAATGCTTTAAGCAATAGAGAGTCTCTCTTTACTTTAAAACAGCCTCTCTGAATCTTTCCAGGAACATTAAGCCAACAGAGATAAAATGGGGGAAAAAACATAATATAACAGTGTTGTGCTGCTTAAAGCTTATACTATGCCAACGGAAACGGTGTGTATCTTGTACAAACACCATAAAGGCATAAAACCTGCTTAATATATGCAGTAGCAGTAACAGTAAAAGCTCATGTGGGCTGTGCATGTGACTCTGTTTCATTTCGCTAGTGGGAAAAGCGTTCGCAGCCGAACTAAACAGCTCTTCAGGTGTCGCTTGTAATCACCCACGGACTGCACTCTTCCCAAGAACGTGTCAGAGTGTTCTGACCATCTAACTGGCAAACATCCATCAGAGAGCTGAAGGTCATAAAGCAATGCTGCTTTAACAAGGGCCAGCCATTTTTCAGCTGTGGCTGTATGTGAGCAGATGACTAGAGCTCCTGATAGGTACTGACTGTAACATTAAAAGGATTCTAAAGGATTATCTTGTCCTTTTTGACTGAGTTCATTCAGTTCTAGTAATTAATAATTTCTGTCATTTCTGGAGCCTAACTCCGTGCTAATGAATGTCTTTGGTAATGTTATTTTCATGTTGAGCAGAAAGCATGTAGCACTTAAATGCCAATGCACAGCACTTGACATATATGAAACCCAGAGGTTGTTTACTTCATGTGGTTTAGCTTTGTTCTCTCAGAGTTGGGAAATGTCTCATTTCCCATCATGAGCGCAAGTACTCTCTTCCTGCTCATATATGTTGCCCTTTTGTGCTGATTTCAGACCAGTTTCTCTTGCTGGTGTTGACATTTATGCTGCTGTAGGAGAAACCACAAAGCTGCTCTCAGAACAGTAGCAAATGAGAGAGTCGAGTGAGATTGAACAACACGTGCAAAAGGCTGCGTACGAAATTTACCAGGGTTCAGAAAGGGGAGTGTCCTCGTAGTAGGTGGCATGCACTATTTTGCTTTCTCGCTCTCTCTCTCTCGCGCTCTCTCTCTTGTCTTATCTGTGAGTCTTTGTCTTTTTGATCTCCACCATCTCCTCAGTGCTTCTGCCATTTGTGATGCCATTCACAGGATCTGTAATCAGCATGCCTCCATTACTGGACATTCCTTCCACAGGCTCACATTTTCCCTGCATGGCCTTGGCTGGATTCCTAACTTTGATGGCTGGAGAGGATCACAGTGTTCTGCAATGTTGTGTCTGATGCCCTCCAGTACAAACATCTCACTTGGCTAAAGGCTGTGCCAGCACATCATCTTGGCAAATGATCCATGCTCATCTGTTTCAGATGCCAATACCACAACATATGCATGAACCATCTTACCTGGTGCGCCTGGTCACACCTTTGCATATCATTGTTTTTCCTGTCACAAGAGAAAGAAAAACAGGTGTGGGCATGCATTTTAGAAGTCATAAATGTGCAAACTGGTATTAGAACATATGACAACAATGTTTGGTTAGTCTGAGGTAAATGAGAGAAACTTGTTCCTAAGTGCTGAGTGTGCATAACCACGGTAAATTCAAAAAGTGTTCAGGAAATCTAACAATAGAAATGCTCACAATGAAAACACAATGAAATCATTAGTCTTGAGCCCAAGAGGAGAAATGTGAGACATACTCTATGTCATCTTACATTAAATAACACTGTTCAAACATAACATTATGAACACCCCCTTTTTTTAACAACACTTATTTTCAATTTTGTCAGCTTCATTAAACCTATATCTCTTTAATTCTGTATTTGCACATTGTAGGCTTTCTGTTTCACTCCATACTTTATTATCCTCCTTTCACACTGTTATTCAATGGTCACACTGACATGGTGGAGGTGTGGTAGTGTGTGTTGTGCTGCCATGAGTGGATCAGACAAAGCAGTGCTGCTTAAGTTTTTAAACACTGTGTCCACTCACTATCCAGTCATTTAGACACTTTTACCTAGCTGGTTTACCATGCAGGACACAGAGTTGTTTAAAAAAAAAAACTCCAGCAGCTTTGCTGTGTCTGATCCACTCATACCAGCACAAGAGACTCTAGCACACCACAACCATGTCCTCGGTTTCACTGCAGGGCTGAGAAAGACCCACCACAAATTAATACCTGTTATGGGTTCATGGTTATTGAAGAAGAGTGGAAGGAGGACAATAATGTAGCGTATTTTTTGCAGTATAAGGTGCACCGGATTATAATTATTATAAGGCACACTATCAATGAACATCTTTTTTCTGATCTGTTTTCATACATAAGGTGCACCGGATTATTAGAAGGCATATTTTATACAACACTAGTAACTAGTAGTAGAAACAGGGGTGTCGCCATGTTTTACTTTTAAATTCAGCAGGTCTGGCCACTGTAAAGCTAAGTAAACAAAACTGTAATTCCTAATTCTGTAATTCTCAGACAAGTCAAACAAGCGCTGGATGTTTATCTACCCAGATTTCTCTCCTGAAAATTGTTTATTTGGGTGAATAAAGCACTTCTATTGATTTACAGAAAGCTTAGATTTACAGATTTTCACTAAAGTTGGGGCATTAGAATGGTTAGCGGTTAGAATGGTTAGTGGTTAGCGGCTAATGCCACTCGACAGAGCTACCCTAAGGAACCCTGAGTGTTCCGGTTAACCAGGGCGGTTAGTTACATACAGCTTGTTTTAACATAGTAAATACGCAGGCTACAGTCCTATATGCTTGCCTCTGAACAGCAAAAGCGCTAACACTGTGGTTAGCGAGTAATGCTAATACTGCTCCAGCAGTGCTATCTGGGGTTAGCAGCAGGGTACAGGCCGATACTACTCACCTTTGCACAGCCAAAGAGTTAGTGCTCAGTGTGGTTAGCGGCTAATGCTTATGCTGCTCCAGCAGTGCTATCTGGGGTTAGCAGCAGACTACAGGCTGATAATGCTCACATCTGGACAGATAAATACTAGCACTTCGCATGGTAAGCGGATAATGCTAATACTGCTGGAGAACTAAACTGAAATCCTTTTATAACACTGTGCTTGGCTTTACTGCTTTTTACAACTTAACTGGTAAAATGCATACATAAGCCGCACCGAATTAAAAGGTACACTGACGATTTTTGGAAACATTAAAGGATTTTAAGTGCGCCTTATAGAGCGAAAAATAAGGTATGCAGAAAAACAGGAGGACTTGCTCCAACAAGTATATGCTCAGTTAAGCTGAAAAAATAGATAATGTGCATAGAAACAAAGTGACAGTGGTCATAGAGTTATGCTAGATTCAGTGTATGTCATTATTTTAAAATGCTAAAGCATCACCTTTATTGCCATGTTTTTTGTTCCTTATCAGAGCTTGACCTCTGTAGCTGGTGTTCCAAGTAAGCACCTCACATTCGAATGAAGCCAGGTCAGAGTGTGTCACAATAAGGAACACAAACAAGTTCAGACTGTGTGTTATCCCAGCAGCGCCTGAGCTTAGCCCACTCCACCCCCCACATATAACCCCCCCCCACCCCCCCCCACCCCCCCACACAACAGCAGCTGGATATTCAGGTTACACGTGCTGTGCTACACAGTCATTTCCACTCCCTGCAATTCAACCATCAGCAGCCACTGTGTTTGCTGTGAAACGGCAGTTCCTGGAACTGAGGTTTTAAAGGAGAAATGATGATATGGCACGCGCGAGATAAGACAGGCATGAAACCGAGCTGTACTTCCACCCTTTAAAAAGTCTTATACCATGACCTTCTTGGTTAATGATTAAATTAAGTAGGGAGGTGAACATAACCGCATTTACCACACTCGTCATAACTAAATGTCTTACAGCGATTATATCACTGAGGCTGATTTAGATAAAACAGCCCATAAATTTGATTTCATGTGACATGCAGGCAGCAGCAGTAAGCCGTAATGCTTTTGAACGCGATGCTACAGGCCAAGGCTTTGTTCAGTTTTTACAATACAGCTGAAAAAAAGAGTGAAATGGGGCAAGCACACTTTTGCATTCCCCTTCCTTATCTGCTGGCCTGTAACGAGAGGCTCTATAGGGAGCATTGATCTTTGGGGCTGTTAGAGTGGGATGTGCCTTGCAGGGCTAAAAGAAACATCTCTCTTTCTCTCCCCATTCAACAGCATCATGCCGTATCATGTGACCACCAGCCTTTACATTAACTCTTCAGGATGACACAGTGGACAGAGGGCCTCTTTCCTCTCCTTATTCAAACTGCATCAGTCCCTAATCTGCCTTTAGGGGATGGGCAGCAGCCCACTATAGGCCTCAGAATCTTTCCCCTTTATGCAGATGGAGTTGTGCAATTTGGCATCCTAATGGGGCAGAATCTGTTTTCATGTAACATAACCTCGCTCTTACACCATCTAAACAACACAGCCCACTTCATGACGCAAGTTGCTCCGTTGAAATCGACAGTATATCGATGCACAAAAAACATGCCTACTTCGCTGTGGATGTGGGTCAATATGAGCTTGCATGAAAAGCACAGTCACTGGACGCTTTCCAAAATTGCAGCTGCACAAAGATCGTCCTCATATTGTACAGCATGTAGCACTGTGATTTGAACATTCTCTCTAATGATCTTAACGCAAAGGTGCTTTTGTGGAACAAGGCCAGATTGCGATTGGTTATGCCTACAGGCAGCCAGTGGGGAAAAACAATGCATGATGCTTCAAAGAACACAGTATTCACCAGTGAAAATGGAAGTAAACAAACCTGCCAGATATTAATAAATCATATTCATACATATTCAAAAATCCTCACATTTTAGATGAACAGAGATTCTCTTTATTCTCTTAATTGAAAATACATATCAACATCATCAGTTTTGAAATAGTACTTTCTGCACATTTTAGATCACACTGACTATATTTGAAGACAAAGACTAGAGAAAGTTATGTTTAAACAATAGCACCAGTTTTTTTTTGCAAATGAACTCTTAATTTCTTGCTGAATTTGTCACAAACATTGGTAAATTTGCATATTCCACATGTTGTACCTTTTTGTTTTTTTATTTTACCAATTTGTAACATTAAGCAAACAAACAATTGTGCATTAATATGTGTAGCAGTATGTTTACTGTACCAGGTATGAACCTAATAAACACTTAACAAATTGACTTAGTAAAACATTATATTGTGTTCCTAAAATGTTTATATAGCCTCTTTATGACAATAACTTCAGATGATCTGAGTGGCCTGTACTTTATATACATTTATCATACATAAACTCATTTTGAACATGTGCATGCATAATACACCACATTAATGTTTTTGTCATGCTTGAACAATGGTGCCACTTGCAGCTTTCAAGCATATTTCAAACAGACAAAAAAAAGACCCCCAAAAAACTAAAACCAAGATGAGCTGGTAGCACCATCTGTGAGTACTTGTGAATTTATGGTGGTTTTAAACTAGGAGCCAGGCTTTTTCCCCAGAAGGTCTGTTAGCAGAAGTGTTGTCAATTCCTTGAAGACTAATCAGGATTAGGATTAGATCTCTACATAAAGCACTGCGTGTGTATGCACAACCTAGAATTCTGTATGTGTGAAGACAACTGACTCAGCTACTTAACGTAGTGAACAGGAATAAAGAAGCTTAATTTGCGTTGCTACATATTATACATTATGTATTATACATTATACATATATACCATTAGGTTTCAGTGTATTATATAATGATGAATTCCATTCTTGTGATGTGTATTCCATTTAAACTCATTTTAGCCATGCTCACATGCAATTGCATAAACAGAACAATTCAGTCCTTCAAACATTTGCACTGAAGGACTGTGTGGATGCTCTGTGTGTTTGCTTTGTAATGTTGCAGTAGCAGGAATCCATACAAGTGATCTACAGCACATACTGGACATCATCCTTTGGCTCCGAGCACAGATATGAATTATGATGGGTTTGTGTTATTAAGAATGCTGCATGATGAAATATAGTCATGCCAGTTGTAGCCATAGCTGTATATGTTTGTGTGTGCAGAGTTTGTTATGGGCTCTGAAAGAAAGAGGTATGGTTAGGTGCACTGGGGTGGACCTGTGCATTTTAATGTGGACTTTGTTTTGTGAACAGTTACTCAGAGCTGTGATTATAATCACTGAATTGTGAAAGCAACTGTACACATATACAGGCATATAATTGACATTTACATTAAAAATATTTGTGGTTAAGCAACCTCCAACCATGACTCATCTACATTGTTTTTGCACTGAGTTGAGCATGTATACTGCTAGGAACTACTTCAGCTGTAAACAAAGCATAAAGTTTTCCTTGTATTTAAGCGTCTGTGCCTGAGTGAAGTGTTTAAAAAAGTCTGGTCTCCAACATGAAAACATGTGTGGGTTAATCTTACAAACATTTCAAAAACAGGGACCCCACAAAGAAATGACTAAAATGTGTATTTGAAAGCCATAGAAAGTCATGTCAGGTTGAATAATTGAAAACCGCAAATGATTTAATTAATTAAAAAACAAAACAAATGGATTTTCCAGTTTAAGTAATCACTTTAAGTAATCACTTAAACTGTATCAAAGACACAGCACACAACATGTCACTGAAATGAAACCACCCCAATTGTGGGGAAAACATTCCTCTAATTTAAAAAAACAAGTGAATGTGTACTTGTGGTTTGCTGGGACTTATATAACTATACCATAAATGTCAACAAAATCCTACTTCAGTATACTTCCACTCAAGAAGGACTAGATATGACTAGATGACTCCCTCTGTGTATGTTTATCACAAAAAAATTACATTAGTACATTTTACTTGTGTTAATACCTCATCAAAACATTAGTTAGCCAACATTAGCTAATAAACTCCCATAAGCCTAAAAAAGCCTATAAAAAAGTTGCATCTTCTTAACATGGCTATTTTCCATATTCTCGTTGTTCTGCATCTCTAAATCAAATGCATAGTAACTTCTCATTTAAAAGTAAAATGCTTATCTACATATTATTAGTATTATTACCTTATCCTCATAGTTCTCTATCTGTCTAAATGTATGTTGTCTGTACTTCCCACACTGTAATGTAAGGTCAATGCTCCATCATGTAATATGATCTGGGTAGTTGAAGCATTGCAATAGTAACACTAAATCTTTGTAATGTACACAACTTCATCAACACCTGCATTAACTTTTTCACCTACTAGACACAAAATGTCTGCTGCACACAAAAGCTAGTTATGGCCCCTGTGGCTATTGGATTTCCTCCTTATGCTCTACTTTATAATCATGTCAAACTTTAAATTGTTTTTTTTTTCTAAACTTATATGTTGTGCATTCCACATAATTTAAATTTAAAGACAAATGAGAAAAATCTGCAATGAAAGTCAACAAAAAAGTCCTATTATGTAACAGTTTTGCAACATAAGGGCTTTTTACATTTTATTTTACTAAAAATATTTCAGTAATGGCCTAAATATCTGTGGTTAAACCACAGTACACAGACTATGGAATAAAAGTACTGGGAAAAATCACAAATTATAAGATTTGTTTACAGATTTGTCTTTTGAAGGAGTGGCCTTGACAGAATGCATTTAAGCCCCTCCCACAACAACTAATCTGTAAATAAATTAGATTTTCCCCAATACAATCTGTGTACTGTGGTTTAACCAATATAATATACATAATATAATAAAAGGCACATAAAATAAATAAAAATGCAATTTATATTGCAGTCCTATTTCACTGCTGCAACATGTTGTGTAAAGCCCTATCCGTACAGGAATAGTCACACTTCTACTCAGTGATAAAACTCTTGCATCCAGACTGCAATTAAAAAAACAGGAGGACCAGTGAGTGTTTTGGCTTTCTTGGTCACATGACACCGCGTTCAGTAGCTCCTCCATTTCCACTCCTGTTGTGTTTACGTGGATCTTAAAGGCGAGGTGACAAAAATCAGAGATGTGGATCTGGACGGGACTAAAATTACAAAAGGACTACCGGAGGACTACAAAGTTCAGCGAAAAACAGTTGGTAATTTAGCCTGTAATTTTCTTAGAGGACGTCTGAGAAAAGCACAGAGGAGCCTCTATAAAAGAGAAAATTATCCCAGGACTCCCTAAAAAATTAATCCCGTCCGGATATAATTTAACATTGAGTTTTTTTCTCTTTGCATATTGTTTTGAATCACTGACCTTGTTACAGTTAAATTAAAGAAATGAAAGTACAGATGTCCCCACAAGGTCAGATGTTTCTGTCGTCTTGTCATTTTGGTTTATTTGGTCCCCATAATGCACTTAACACACACACACACACGGCTGGACACACACACACACACACATATTCTTTGGGGGTTGTTTTGATCTGAGAGCAGCGTGTCAGCGGGTTCAGAAGTGGGCGAGGCTCTCGGACTGCGCAGCTCCCACCCCGCCGGGCTGCGCAGCCCCGGACTGCACGCGCTGCTGCTGCTGCTGCTGCTGCTGTCCTCGCGTGAAGCCCCCGTTCCGGGGGGCGACAGAGAGAATAAGAGGGTTTATAAAGACTGCGTCCTCCTGCCCGCTCGGTTCAGCAGCGCTGCGGCGCAACAGTGTGGCGCGCGCGCTGTTCCGCGCTGTCCTCGGGTGAACTCTTGTGCAGAATCGAGTACATCCCGTTCCCGGGATATTAATAGCTCCCCTTGCGTCACCAAACTGTGCTAGACTGCTGTGCTAGACACGCGAGGGTGCTCGGCATACGGAGCGTTCTCACTGCGAGCAAACACGCTTATAAAACACGATAGACATCAGGGCAGCAGTTGGGCAGTCTAGCATCGACTGTACACACACACACACACGCACGCACGCACGCTGCATGTTCTCTTACAGTGCTGTGTGTGTGTGTGTGTGTGTCTGACTGGACCGGAGGTTAGCTTAGCCAGTGCTATCTGCGTTTCAGCAGGATTGCTTTACAGCCCTCTCTGATTACCAGGGAGAGCCCTTTTCAGTCTCACATACAGTTATCTGGGTCATCCTGAAGCTAAGGGGTACATTTCTACACATTTCAACACTTCTTGATAAACCTTTTGGCTAAGTTCACATTACCAGGCTGAAGTGGCTGAATCAAATCTGTATTTTTTTTTTGTTTAACACGGCTCAGATCGGATTTTTTTCATGGCTGTGTGAATATGCCAAATCAGATTTTTTCAAAATCCGATCCATAAGACATGCAACATGAATGGAAATGGTCAAATTGGAATTCATGTGTTACATGCTTCTCTCTCGTACACACACATCTCTTGTGTGGTCCAGTCAGCTGTGCCATCTATAGCTGCAAAAACAGCAAAAGCAAGCCACCTGGCCTTTCCTTTCTCCTCCTCAACCTGAGCATGTTCTTCAGACCAGATGTTTGCTCTCCACTCAAGCAAAATATGTTCCACATATAAAGCTACGAGTCGTCTCTCAAATATGACGTTTTTTATTGTAGGTGACGTTTATAGACGTTATGGGTCACATGATTTGAGCTACAAACTGCAAAGAATGTTATAAAACTAGGCAAAAAATTTACATGGCCCCCCTTCTCTCAGTTGCCCTCCAATAATGTCTGTGCATGGAGTTTTTGGACAAACCAGCATTTGGGCAAAATTTTTGTCAAAATCTAGTGGACACAGCTTCATTAGTTAAATGTTTTTGCATTCTACCATTTAGCTAAATATATTTGGACTCCAAACAAGTCAAAAGCTTGGGGAAACAGCTCTATTAGCTAACTGTATTTGCACTCCACCATTCAGCCAAATGTTTTGGATTCCAATATTTATTTTTAATGTTTATATAAATTTAAGCTTGTGGACACAGCTCAACACTACAAAGCTGCAACCTCACACAGAATATTTCTGCAGGAATATCTGCAAACTGTAATTGTAATTGTAATAAAATTGTAAAAGTGTAGAATCTAGATTGAGCACATGGTGGATGGTGGAGCTCATGGAGTTACGGCACAAAATGATGGAAAATGCCAACTCTGTTAAAGTCAACTATGTTTTTCTAATGATTTAAACAGTTTATTGGCTACAAAGTTCATTTAAGTCAAAATTTCCATTTTTGAAATGTACTCATAATTAAAGAGTGGGCATTGAAAAGCACGATCGTGTGTTCGTCTGAGGGAGTTATCTAGGCACAGGCAGACATATGACCTTGTGGAAATGAATGCTTGAACGTCTCCTTATATGGGTCGCCCCCCCTTTCCTCTTTCTTACGATTAGTCTTATGATGCTCTGCAGCTTTGAATCTGAGTGGGGTGGGGTGGGAGGGTGGTTAGGTCTTTTAAGGTAACTGCAGCTCAATCTATCCGGCTGGAAACTCTAGTGTCGCTGCCTCAGATGCACCCTCCTTTTTCCTCCTTTTCACATTCAGCCTGTGAGAGATGATGCCCTGAGGATAGGATATTGCACAACATGGTCCAACTGTTTCATTTAGCCTTAAAAAATCATCATTGCACAGTTATGCAGTCATTATTTGAGTTCTGTCTTATGCTGGACAATAGTCAAGCATAACTGATGATGGTGGGGACTTTATGAGTGACTTCATCCCTCCCCCCCCCCTCTCATTCACAGGCTTCTAGTGTAGAGCTTAAAGCTGAGCTGGGTTGCACTGGGAGTTTGGCCCGGCCCTAGGGAAAAAGAAGGAGGGGTGGGGTGAGGTAGGGGGTTGGAAGGAAAGGGAGAAGAAGGGAGGGAGTAAGAGAGGAAGAGAAAAAAAAGAGAGAGGGAGAGAAAAGAGAGAGAGGGAGGTGAGACACTCCGTTGCTGGATTCAGTTCAGGGTGGGGGTTTTGATGTATAGACACAAACCTGGCAGAGTGCTCTTGTATACGCTGCTTCCAGACTCGTCGCAAATACCTCAACTCCACATTCGTTTGATTAATAGCCAACCTTATGGAAATGCATGCTCCTGTGGAAATACATCTGTACACCAGTTGATTTTCGGTAAGAAGGAACAAGGACTAGGTGTTGGTCCACTTCTTACCACTTCCTCTTACGATGAAGTTCAATGTCATATACACACTGACGACCTTATGTAATCCCCAGATCCCGATTATGAAACCTCCTTCGTCATCACAGTTCAAATTTATCAAGCTTTTCTTCAGACGTCTGGTTGCTGTATAACAAGAAGTATATCTGCTGCTGTATATCTGCAAGGCCATCTCCTCCATAGTTTATCAAACCAGCAATTACAGGCCTAAGTGACCCACATCACTGCTACTCTGCTCAAGCAGAGCCTCACCCAGACGATAGGCACCATGCAAATTACAGTGCAACCCCAAACACACCCACCAACAATTATGAGCGAGACATCAACCCCTATGGAAGACGTTTGTTCTGGCTCTGAACTGGAGACGCACGGCAGAAATGGAATAACAGCTACGTGTGGTGAGCTTTTAAGTCACGGAGCGGAGGAGTCAGAGAACGTCTCACTTGGCTTCTCTTTTTCCTATTATCTCTTCACGGATGCATGCTGTACCATCAACAGATACCGAGTGCTGATATGTGTTTTTATTTTCTTTCAATCCCACGTTCTCCAGCAGCTGATGTCATCGTCAACTAGGGCAAGCTCTCCTCAAGGTTAAACTGCCTGCAAGGAAATCAATACATGCCATAGGTTAAAACAGCAAGCTCTGTTGACTCACCCCAAGAGAAATGTGCGTGCTTATCACAGCTGTAAAAGGTAAACAGCACACTCCTTAATTTTATGGCTCATGATTAGTCACAGACAGAGTTTCCAAGGAACTGAGAAAGTAATTACTCAATTGACACTTGGCCCTGTTTGACTTCGCTTAAAGACGTCACATAGATTGATGGCAGATTATTTGAAAACCAATTAACAAACTGTAAAGCAGCTCATGGATTAAAGCCAATATAATATCAAATACATTGAAAATGAAATATTATTCTCTAAGTCTATAATCATAGCAACAGTAATTCGTTCTTCGCATTTAACATACAATGATTAATGGATCAATGCATTATCACAGAATATTCGGTCCAGCCAGGCCAAACACTGAAAATAATGTAAACAGAACTGTACATTGACAGGCTAAATGCCACAGCACAGAAAACTAGCACTGTGTCCTGTCATATTTTCCAAGTTAGATGGTAGCCACAGAATGCTTCCCTGACCTGCAGAATGTGCATGTGGGGAGTCCGGCTTTCAATGTGGATTTATGAGCATTCTGGAAGTACAGTCGCTTTTTGTTCACATGGACAAACCTAGCCAGACATTCATGCCAATCATGATCATTTCCAATAGCTGTGCTGTCCACTGTAGGTGGTAATGTCTTCAATGACATATGCATATACTCTATATCCTTTCAGGGCCTATTCAAAGCATTCACAAGTGAGTATCTGCACTAGCCTAAACGCTAATTCGAGCAGACCAGAGGAAGCACACTTTTGTGCAGGCTTTTTGCAGCTACTGTGCTAGGCTAAACGCTAACTTGAGCAGACGTGAGGAAGCACATTATGGGCAGGCTCCTGCAGAAACGATGCTAGGCTAAAACCTAATTTTAGCAGACCAGAAGAAGCACAGTTTTGGGCAGGCGTCTGCAGATATTGTACTAGGCTAAAAGCTAATTCCAGCAGATCAAGGAAGGACAGTTTTGTGCAGGTTTCTGCATATACTGTGCTAGGCTAAAAGCTATTTCAAGCAGACCAGAGGAAGCAGAGTGTTGGGCAGGCTCCTGCAGATACTGTGCTAGGTGAAAAGTTAACTCAAACAGACCAGAGGTAGAACAATTTTGTGAAGGTTCCTGCAGATACTGTGCAAGGCTAAAAGCTAACTCAAGCAGACCAGAGGAAGCAGAGTTTTGGGCAGGCTTCTGCAGACACTGTACTAGGCTAAAAGCTAATTCCAGCAGACCAAAGGAAGCACAGTTTTGGGCAGGCTGCTGCAGACACTGTCCTAGGCAAAAAGCTAATTTGAGCAGACCAGAGGAAGCACAGTTTTGGACAGGCTTTTGCAGATACTGTGCTAGGCTAAAGGGCAAATTTAGCAGTTCTAGCTGACTAAAGAAAGCACAGTTCAGGGATGCTGTGGGTATCTGTGTCTGCTAAGCTAAAAGCTAACCCTATTTCTTTAGCTAGTTAACTGACAGGGTGCCTCAACACTATCCAGTAAGACTCAGGAATAATAATAATAAAAAAAAAAACAATTGAAATGTTCCTATTACAATGCTAAGCTGTGCTATTCTTTATGACGGCTGTGATTTGTGGTAGTGTAAACTAGCCAATAAAATACTAGTTTTTTTTTTAACCAGTCCATTATAAAAACTAAATTGGTGTGTTTCCTTTTTAGGCAAATAATATTTTTGTAGATAGACTCATAAAACTTAATCTAAGCCAACTAAAATGGCTTTTTAGCTATGTAGCTAAAAATATTAAATAATTGCATTATTTGTCAGTGTTAAGCTCTATTTTGTAATTCATTTAACTGATGCTCATTTCTGTGCAGAAAATGTGATGCATAATTGTTATTTTTAAATATTTTCCTATATACTGTAAGTGAAGCAGTTTTCTTACAGTACTGAAAAGGATTCTTTCAGTAAACCCTTTCCAGTAAAAAATAGGTACAACATGTTTTGCACCACGTAAAATAAATATTTCACCAGATAAAGAACAACTGAAGCTTATAGATGATTCTCTACATTTTCACAGCACCATTGCCTGTTCTATAGGCATATACTCTATGACATTTACATATTATATCTATAATAATAATAATAATAATAATAATAATAATAATAATAATACATTTTATTTATATAGCGCTTTTCAAGATTCTCAAAGACGCTTATCTATACAACTTGTTCGTAACATAAGTCATTATCAGGTCTAGAATATGTTAAATGGGCATTCTTTTTTGCTTCTCTGTGTTTGTCTAGAAATGTGTGCATTAGTGTGTGTGTGTGTGTCTGTGTAACAGAGAGAGTGAGAGAGAGTGTCTATCTCTGTCTGTGACAGTTTAAACAGCAGAGAAGCTCCTAGCTTCTGGATAAAGTGTGCCACTGGGAGTTTCTCTGTTTGAAATATGCTGTGCTACTTGTTTTTTGCTCAGTTCTCATCAAACACAGCACACTGCCAGAGAAACAGTGTAAAATGTAACATTTGAGAATGAATGTTGAATGTGGATTGTCTGGAAGAAGGCGCACACTTTGGGGAGAATGTGCCATAAAAATCACTACAAATGGTGCTCCGGGTTCACAGTGTTTTAACTATAAAAAAGAGAATGATCTGTTCCATAATGGATGCTGACTGACTGCACTACTTAAAGTCAGAAGTGATATCTTTTGCATGTTGCTATGTGGTCTCGCAAACTTTCCACAGGTAGTAATTTACCTTCCAAAGCCAAGCGCATTCTCTTTAGCCCAGTGAAACTAAGTGGTTTTAAACTCGGCTGCAGATGTTTTTTCCATTATTTCACAGATGAACAGACTGGGCAAAATTAGAGCTTTCCTAATGACATCTTTGTGCAAAGTGGCATGCAGTAATCTTCTCTCGCCTCTCTCTGATCCTAAACCAGCTTGAGCAGGTAGGCCTATAGACTGTCCACTGCTTTGGAGCACAGCCAATTATCCCACCTCCTCCTCATTTGCTGGGGGTCGGCACCATCTGTGCCTCAAATCACCCACCTCACTTCCAATTAATACAGACTCAGATAAGAACCCATAAATACAGTGCAGGACAGCTATCATCAGCAAGATTAGACAGATGCTAATTGACTGTTTCGGACAGAGGCCTTCTCAAAGCTTGAGACATCTTGACTAATCGATGCCTTGCACAAAAAAACCTTGTTTATGCTGACAAAAGGCACAGACCTCAAGCTTTTCTGTGGTATTTTTGAGAAGGAAAAGGAAAACAATTTTGCTGCTTTGTAAATGTCTGTATATGCCCATAAAAGTGTCTGTAAGTAGTTCTTCTAAAAAAGCAGCTTTGTGTTTTTTTCTATGTTTTTCTTTTCCTTTTATACGGTTGTTGTTTTTGTCCTCCTTGCGTCTTATCCTTGCATCTTAACTGTGGCCTGTAACCAAATGAGTCAGGAGCGCTTGCTCCTCTGATAAACAGCAATTGTCCTCGGTCCTATCTCCACCCAAATGTTCCCGAACTGTTCTTCTGTGAGCTAGATAATAACCCTCCTGCATGATCACAGACATATTGGTCCTTGTTGTAAGCTCCACGCTCTGCCCACAATTACATGCTGCACATTTGAAGTGTATTCATGTTGGGCTTTAAAGCTGAGTGGAAGGTCCTGTTCACGTTAGAAGGTCCTGAGGTTAATTTAAACTTGTTTCAATGAGGCGAAGGAGAGTAAGATTGTGTAAGGAAGGAGAATATTAGAGGCATGCATTGTTGCACTGCAAACCTGTTCAATTACTTTATGTCCTAATCTGCTTTAGGCCACTAACCCTTAACACAAATCATCCTCAAGCTCAACAGAGCTGCGCTTCCAGCCACACTCAGTGCAGAGAATCACTACACTGACATAAATTCAAGGTATAAAAAAAAACAAAAAACATCTGATGTTTTTAATTATTCAGATCTATATTATCCAAAGTATTCTAAGCATCATTATGCAACAACAACAAAAAAAACATCACATATTGGTTCATATTTAAAACTAAGCAGGTCTAGCCACGTCATTTACAGTTATTAAAGCAATGTAGAACTGGAAACTTCCAAGAAGCCTAGCCAGAAAAAAAAGTTACTGGATGTTTACTCAAGCTGGGTTCCCTAAAAATTCCACAGTCGCCTGCGGCTAAAAGGTCCAAGAGAACTATTTTTCATGTTGATTCTGAATATGTAAGATTGCTTCATTGCTTTCAACATGTTAAGCAAAATGAATTAGTCATTGAATTAGTGCATATCTGTTGGGTCACATATTCCCAGAATCTACAGACTCGGGCAGTGAATACCTTTACTCCAAGTGTATTTATCTGCACAGTGATGGTGGGTGAGTAAGCACTGACTGTCTAAATGTATATTAGAGAAAGCACATGCTCGTCTTCTCACTCCTTGACTTCTATAATGCAATAAAGGAAAGCCATCTGCTAGGTAGGAATTTGCCAAGATTATCATTTCAGTCCTGTTCCAAGGTCCACACTTGCAATTTTACGTAAGTGGACTTACATTTATACTGTTATTTTTGACTCAGTTTCAGTCAATATCCAGAAATGGTACAAATCAAGTGTACAAAAATTGTAATAAAGTGCCAAGGCCTTTAAAGACTTAAAAAAAGTAATTTTAGTACTGTATTATTTTATTTTTAGCAAACAATTTATTGGTTAGCAGCTTACAATTGGTAAGAAGCAATGGAAATAAACTGATCTTTGGAAATGGATTTTTCAAAAATGACATTTACAAGACATTTTTTCTGTAGTAAAGCAGTGGTGGAACAGATGGTGTTACTACACTGTCTACTGTAGCATTTACACACTTGAACACAGAACATTCACACATTCATCATAACAACTAGAAAACGGCACAAAAACACATAGAACTCTATAACTATTAATGAAGTATAACTCTTTTCTTACAACAATTACAGATGAAGCCAGAGAGCAGTAAATGCTACACAGTTTCCTACACCTTTAAAAGACACTTGAAAACTGGAGAAAACTGGTACAGGAAGAGTCAGGTCTGGCTGACCCACATGACAACATCTGCCTTTAGCTCAGCTTAACATTTGACTAAGTCTTAATTTCATTTCAGCAGGGAAGAGAACAATTAGAGGTCTGACAGGTGACATGCAATGAAGTGTAATAGAGCCAATGCCCACACAATAAAAAAGCAGTTGTCTGTGCCATACAGTACTGCTACTGGACAACTAAAAATAGGGATGTTCTAACATTTGAACTGTAGAGTATGTTAATGTGATGCATTACCAAATTTTCCTAAAAGTTTGTGAGTGTGGAGATATCCTGTAAGCACATCTAAGCCCTTTCAACAAATATAAACAATAATATATAGACCAGTTCTCCCTTTTGGTGAGTCAGTAGTTTTCTTTTCTATTTTTAGCTATTTTATTTTATTTTATTTTATGTCTTCATAGTTGAAGTCGGTTAATGTAACAAATGTTTGAAATATTCTTGTTCGAGAATCATATGTGCAACTGCATGCTATAAAATCTTTCCAATGTGTTGGCATACTGCATATGCATTATGCTAATACTAGTTTGTTTGATGTGTATGTTTGGAGTGTGTATTTATTGTGACACCTGTGTGCTTTTTTTATTTGAGAAATGAGATACACTTAAATAATTACCAGAAAACCCAGTACTGTTCTGCAAACCTGTGGTAAAAAATACTGTGGTGTGGGTGCAACAAGAAACGTTAACTAAATGACTGCAGAACAATCATGCACAGCTTGTGAAGAATGTGAGGTATGCCTGACGTAGCTGTGAGGGGTGTTGTAAAGAAAAAAATAGAGTTTTGCTGCCAAAGACAGACATTTAAAGTGCGCCGCAGACCCTAAAGTATATAAGTTCCTTCAGAGAAACAGACAGTAGACTGCAAGCTCAGGGTCTATTTTAGTTTCTGCTGTCTTGCTGTCTTGCAGACTTGGAAATGACAACAACGGCAGTGCCATTGTTCCTCTCAGCAGCGCACTGGTCACACAAACACCCAGCCGTTACACTGAAACTTGTGGCGTCTACAGCGAAAGATATCTGAGCCGTGTTTGCGAAAGTTTCAACGGCTGTTTCCACTGGCGTCCTTTCAGGAGGGCCTCTGGAGGAACAACACAATGAGGGAAAAGAACGTGAAAATAAAGCGCTTAATCCAGGCCTCGTAGGTCCACCATCTGGCTCTGGGGACTGGAGATTGTGGTTTGATACTGGAAGTTTACACAGCTGACATGCGGACTAAAGGCCTTGAAGTTCCCTCTCCTCCCCTATCTGCAAGTCAAATCTCCTCTAACTGTATCCTGGGAGTCGTGTTAGTTAGCATAGGAGGACCTTCACCTGACACCAAAGAGGAGTCCACTGTCAGTACAGAGGGTACACAGGGTTTATGGGACCCTTCACACCAAAGAGAGAAGCTCCTTGAGTTGCTGTGGACAAGTTTTAAGGTTACACTGAACAGAGTGACTGCAAGTGAAAGGTCATGTTAAACTGCTGTTTTTACGGCTTGTGGATTCTTAAACCACATGCCCTAAATTTGCAGTTGGAAAAATTGAACATTGAACAAATGTCACCCTTACATATCTAAAAAAGAAAAAGAGCTACGGAGTCAATTGTCATAACCTACTATATCACTGAACCCAGAACATGTCATGACAACAGAATGTCATCCAAGTTGACATAAGCTGTCTTAATTACAGTTGAGGCCTTTTGGAATAAATTTTATGCACAGTAAGTTTATGTCAGTTGTCATGAGACACTTGATGTAGCCCTATGAACAGCATGTGCTATATTTATTTGATTTAATTTATGAAGGCACTTAAAATAAAATATGTTGTAGTAGTAAAATAGAGAAAATAATAAAAGAAACAATAACTGTTTCCTCCCAAAAGGAAACAATATGGTTAATAAATAGTTTTTCATTGGAAAGGCTCATTTTTATGAGTGCATACTCTTAGGGTATACTACAAAAATGTGTTCTTTGATTCACTGCAGTAGTGGAACCCTATACATATTGTATGCAGGAATTTTACAGGAGAATTTCAAGGACAATAATTATTTACCAGACAAAAAGCTGCAATTGGATCTTTGAAATTTCAATATACCATAGAACCTCTGCCTTTACTACTTTGTTTGAACTTTGTTTTTGAAGGTGTATTTAGTCAAATTAGATCTGTAACTAATTTGTGTTGTATCCTGATAAGATCTTACACTCTAAGAAATATAAGTACAGATTTGTACTTAAAAGAGTACAAAGCTTGTCGCTGGGGCTGTACCTTATATTGAGGTACAAAAAAGTACCTTTCAGTGAAAGTCCTTTTTTGTACCCATGGTTTTTGTGCCAATAAAGATTATAAAAATTATAAACATTATCATCAACTAAATATGTGTCGAGAACTTGATGATCCAAAATTGTCTGGTTTTTAAATAAACAATGTGCAATTAAAATATATATTGTGTATTAGTGCAGTGATACAGAATACTGAATGTACCTTTTGGCCGAATAAATGGTACAATTTTGTACTTATTGCTGTTCGGAATGACTTTGTACTTCAGAGGGAACAAATCTGACCCTGTAAAGATCAATATTGTACCTTTGAGGGTACAATTATGAAGAATGTACCCTTCAGTACAAAAAAGTACTCATATCGTACATCTGTTTTTTAGAGTGTACCCACATACATTTACACTTGGTAGTCAAATGTGTTTCCTAATTGTCAGACCGAAATCCAGTTGCCGTGTGGGACAGAATATGCAAATATGTAAATTTGCTTGTTGTGTGTAGTGTGTAAGAAGTATTGTTATATTTCTATTCGCAATAATGTATCGATTTTCAAAAACACACCCTGCTGGCACACAACAGTGTAAGACGTTACCCTGATTGTCATATGACATCATGACCAATATTCAACCTGAAATTAATGACTATTGTCGTTGGTGGCCAGCTGGGACAGTAATAATTTGTAATTATAAATGTTTACAAGTTTACATGAAAGGATTGGTGTCAGACAGTGGTCCATTTAGTGTTACATTTAAACCCCACACACTAGATGTCAGTGATGTTCTCTGTCATTGGATCTCACTGTCCTATATGCCATTTTTAGTCAGATTTAATAAATATGTTAATATTTTTATTCTAAGACAATATATTGCTATTAATTTAAATGTATTGAATTGCAACCTCTGTATTGGGATATGTACGCATCACCATGTTCTTACCAATAAGCCATCCTTGTTTTGTGTCAGTTGGTTGTTTTGGGAAAGGGGTTTGGTCTTGGAGATATGGATGAGTTTACACTGCTATAACATTTGGCTAATATGTGTCTCAGACTCCGATCACCCCATAAAGTACCCTGGGTGTGTTTACACTGTGTTTACAATTCTATGTGGCTTGGCTTTATCCAGATATTACTGAAGCTTAAGATGAATAAAACAGTGTTTTCGATTACACAGGGTAGGCTCCAATGTTTTTAACCATTTTTATTCCATAAATGAACGAAAAGGGAAGAGTAGGAAAGTATTTTTAGAACAGTTTTCCTCTCTGGTCTGTTCTGTGATGTTTGTAACCTTTTGTTCATTTTTGCCCTCTGAGGATAAAGAGATAAACACACCCAATTACACACCTCAGAAAGGCTCTGGTTCTGCCCCCTCCTTAGTGCAAAAGGGGATTCATGCAATGGTTTTGCACCCTGGAGCAAGCTTGCGAGAACTGTTTACTCTGGATCCACTAGGCAATTCCCCGGACAGTGGAAGAGGGAAAAAAAGATCAGGGAGGAAGAGGGGAGAGGGCTGATCCTGCAGTGACCAGCCAGAATTGTAGTCCGAGCTGCAGTTCAGCCACAGGTGGGGCATTCCCCTGGCTGTTCATGGAGCTCCAGGACCACTCCTCCTTTTGTTAGGCCCTAAGAAGAGCTGTGTGCTGTCCTGGTGCTTTCTTCTACTTCACTCTGCTGATCACACAAGCTTTACCAACCCACCCCAACCCCCCACTTGAAACAGACAAGAAGGGAGCAGAGCCAGACACCTTTTGAAGCTACAAAGAAACAGACACCACCACTGTATGAGTTTCACTTCATGCAGAACACCTGCTTGGCTAAGTCGGTTCAAACCCCCTTGGCAAAAGGTTGATAATTACTGCGGGTTTCTTTGTCTCTGTGTATATAGACTGATGTAACACCTCTCTCTCTGTCTCTCTCTCTCTCGCTGTCTTTTCCTCTCCACCCTTCTCTCTCTCTCTCTCTCTCTCTCCAGTTCTCTAAAGATCAATCCTCACAGGAAACACTCAGTCATCCCCATCACTGTTGATTTTTACTGCTTTGTTGGGGCTTGCTGAGCTGCAGCGAGAGTCGACAAAACCAGCTGTTGAACAGCCTCATCCTGAAAACACGAGGTCCTCCCTCCTCGTTATCACAGCGGCAAAAACAAATTCAGCTACTGACGTCCAGCAAAACATGACTGACGTCCAGCGTTCATCTTTTCATCTTAACCCTTTCAAGCATTCACAGAGAATTTTGTACAAGAAAGAAATATCACTTACAAAGCATTAAAACTAAAGATGTAGGTTGTGATTTTCATTTAGTTGCAGTGTCAAAGGTTATTTCTGAAGTAGTTTCTGGTTTGAGAGAACCGAGTGCACACTAAGTGGCATAGGCTAGCGAGCTAGCATATTATTTGTGTTTTTTATTATAAAAAGATTGCAAGCTGGAAAGGTTACTTGATTGGCTGGCACAGAGGATGGTTTAGGTGATGCAAAAATATTCTCATCAAATAAGCACATTAAATGTCTGGAGCAGAGCATCTAACAAAGTACGTCAGACTAATCGTATGGTAAGTAAGGACAACATGGCAAATTTCATTCATCACTAATAAGTGTGAAATGCTAAATAATAAAATGCTATCATAAGTAAGCTTACCAACAAAAGAAAAAACATTTCCACACAATGCTGTGACCTGCTGCTGCTTTAAATAAAAAATGGAATTAAAAAAAGAACTTTAGGTACTGGCACACTGATGTTATAATTTTTTTTATATAATTTAAAAACAATTATACATTTTTCACATTTTCTACACAAATAATTGTCAATTTATTTTATGTCTCAATTATGTCTTATGTCTTTAATTATGTCTCATACAAACTCATTACCAAAAGGTTTTTAAGATGTATGTAGTAAAGATAAAGTTTCAAAGTTAAGTTTACTCAAACATCCACAGAACATACTCAGAACTGGTCAGTTTTTGAGTGTGGTTGCCAAGGGACCATATTATCCCACAAACCAATGCGAAACAGAAAGGGAGGAGCTACTGACATCTGTACCAATATTAGAAAAATGGCAGATAACTTACAGTGATGTATGTTGGAACAGCAATGCTTTGTTACTTCCTGCGAGTACAAAACAGGTTAGCACATAAATATTTTGTGTATTAACCTGTCAAGCCCACACTATTAAGAGTAGTATATAATATTAACTATTGGGATAGAGGAACAGCTTTCCAGATAAACCTCTGTAGGTCATGCAGACCTGGACCCTTGCAGACCCTGCTGTGTTTAAGCAGGGGTGGAGTCAGCCCCTCAGGCAACTGAACAGGAACATTCTGGCGTTGGTGGGGAAACGTGAATTGTCTGCTTTTACAAACAGGTGGAAGCTGGTGATTGGTCAGGGTAAGGTGACACTGCATTTGAGTCTCCAGGTAGAACTACCATATTTTTCGCACTATAAGGTGCACCGTATTATAAGGCACACTATCAACAAATGTCTATTTTCTGGTCTATTTTCATACATAAGACGCACTGGATTGTAAAACGCATTTTTTGCGACACTAGTAAATACAGGGGTGTTGCTACGTTTTCCTTCTAATTCAGCAGGTCCCACCACTGGGTGGCGAGAACTGTAAAGCTAAGCTGAGTTAAATAAAACAAAACATTGATTCTTTAATAAAAAAAAAACATTTCAGATGAGTCAGATGAGCACTACATGTTAATGTACAGGTATTTCACTTCTGAAAAATGTTCATTTTGGAGAGTAAAGTATTTCCAATTATTTACAGTAAACCAAGGCGATATTAGCTAGCAGGCTACAGTGCAATATACTCTCCTCTGAATGCCAAAAGAGCTAGTTTGATTAGTGGGTAATGTTAATACTGCTCCAGCAGTGCTAGCCGGGGTTAGCAGCAGACTACAGGCTGAAGATTCTTATCTCTGAATGGCCAAAGAGCTAGCACTTAGCGCGGTTAGCAGCTAATGCTAATACTGCTGTATAAACTTCTGTATAACACTGTACTTCAGGGAAGTGGCTTTACTGCTCCTTACAACCTGACTGGTAATATTAATACATAAGGTGCACTGGATTATAAGGCACACTGACAATTTTTGGGAAAATTAAGGGATTTTAAGTGCACCTTATAAATATGCAAAAAATATGGTACAGTGTCCCCAGAAACCATTCAAAGGTTTCAGGAAATGTAACAATTGTATCCTTACACAACTACAATGAGAGAAATGAAGGTAAAAATCAAGACGGTTCATACAGCGAGCACCGTGCCTCAAAGGGTTAATCATGACTTTTCACAGGGAAGTGTGCAAGTGGTCTTGCACAAGGCTCTACTTTCAAGCAAATCTGTGCTTCTCTTTCTCATAGTGTTTTTTTTTTTTTCTCAGCACTGTTTGAGCGGTTAGAACATCATGAGAAGAATAAGCTCTAACATGTCGTGACCCTTTCACTGGAGCTGTGAGACATTAGAGGAATTTGGAGCTTATAACTTCTACAGCCAGGCAGCCAGAGCCTGCTTGTCAGTGGCCACGAACATCCGAAGCATTTTCTGAAAACTTTTAAAGCTGCATTTCACTGTTCAGCACTGGTACGCCATCTGAAGTAGCACTTCCCTCTGGGTGTTTCTCTACTCCTGACTTGCCTCAATCACAGTTGGTTCTGGTCAGTTCCTTGACAACAGGAAAACACTGCCAAATGTTGATGCCTCATTGTTGCCAAGAATGTAATAGGAAATGTTAGCAGATGTAAACAAGACAAAAAAAAAACAGTATGTGATGACCACATCCTTATGAAACCTTTCTAAAGCCGCAGTGTCCTCAAAAATCAAACAATATGCTTGAAAATATTACAAAAGAACAGCATGTTTCAGGTAAATGTTGATAAGGGGAGAGTGTCTGCTGGGTGTGAACTAATCCAGAGAGAAATGGTCTCACTAAGAAAGTATGCATAGTGCAGTAGTCACCAAAGGGAGTGTCTGCCAGATACTGACACTATGGCACAGACATTCTGGTAGAGATATGGTGTGTCACTGATACACACATAAACATTATGATCAATGATTTAATTGTGCAAACAGGTGTATAATAAAATACAAATCTCTAAATGAGTTCACATGAAATGCCCTCCCCACTTCTAGATAGCTCTAATGTCCACAAATAGCACTGTAGAACAAAGCTGTCTGTTTTCTAACAGACATTTGAAGCTTTGTAAAAGTTCCACCTGATATCAGACATCCTACATTGCAGAAACTCATTTTATATTGAATTATATACATATATACAACTATCCCACAGCATTCTCTCCACTTTCCTAATGTGTTTTGTCACTAAAGGAAATTAAGACATAAGGTGTAGCCTTGTTAGTATTATTTTTACTTAAAGCCTATACTTGAAGCCTATGGCCTCATCATGAAATATGTCAATACAGCAGCACTAAACTGAACTGATGCACTATGAAAGAGAAAGTTTGAGTGTAAATCCTGCCAACAGAAAAAAACTGATAGATCTACTAAGCACATAGATAGACAAATCAGGATGTAAACCTCTTCCAAAGAAAACATTCATAGATCTATTGATCACAAGCAGAAACTAGGCAGGATGCCCTGTGTTATATTCAGTAATATACGTAGTAAGCCTGTCTGTCACTCACTCACTCACTCAGTCTCACTCAATCACTCTTAAAATGTGTGCAAGCAATCACCAAAATATAATGTCATAATGTACAAAGTGTATATGATTTGCGGACATTGGGGGCTGCTTTCAGTATGCAAAAGAATCCCGTAAATTGTGGGAGAGGTGGGATGTCTGTGACAATGTTGGCAAAACTAGGATTTAAACTTATGCTTGTGTGTTTCTGAACAACAGGTAGATGGATGTGCCACTCCAGTGCTCTAAAGCCATGTACATATCTGTCTCAATAATAGATTTCCCTGCTCCTCATCCTCCTTTCTGCCTCTATCCCAATATTACCCTTTTTGGCCTCCTTCAGGTCCTGCCAAAATGTTTTGCTTTGGACTTTTATGTCCTCTGTTGTTTATGTACCTCACTATTTGTGAGTTGCTTTGGATAGAAGCGTCCCCTAAATGCAATGCAATGTAATTTACTGCAATGTAAAATAAAAAATGACTTTAAACTGATTTTTTTATGTGGTGTAATGCTCCAGCTCAAAAGTGGTGCAACGATCTGATGGTTAAGAGTGAAGTAGACAAATCTACAGATTCAAATTCTGGCAAGCGCTCAGCTATGAGCTCTTTTTATACCTTTCCTGATGTCATTTTCTGAAAAAGAAAAAAACATAGTAATCTAACACTAGTTATTGTTATATAAATATAGCTTTGATAATTGAGTGTAGTATACGTAACATTTTATCATGTATTATTATGTAATGTTTACATTGAGTGCCTATATTTTGCGGCAGCAGTTTTGCAACATTTTTAGAATGAACAGTGGACACTTTGGGTAATCTAGCAAAAACATAGTCTTTTCTATTGCCCCCGGCTTTGTTTTTGTTTTGTTGGTTTGTTTGTTTAGTGTACACCCCTGTTGTAGATTATTAATTAATATGAAACTGAAACTCATCTTCTGACACACTTGAACTTTAAAAACCAGTCCTGTCAGACCTGCACTTAACACCAGACAGAACATCATAATTCTGCAGTCGCGTGTTTTCAACCTGCCCGAGCTGTAAACACAGGATCGACTTGCTGAACTTGAGGCACAGGTTCACAGTCAGCACTCTACTTTCTAGACAGGCTGTACTAAGAGGGGTGCTTGAAAACACTGTGTGACGTGTCCGGACATGCCTGACTATCAGCACCATTCTGAAGCCTTTTCCAACTCTGGAGTCTCTCCAGGCTGGAATCATTGCCTGCTGCCTGACACACATTCTAAATGACCCGCCTGTGAAACCCAAACAAAGTGGAGCTCGACTGTGAGCACGTGCCCACGTCCCGTACTGTGACATTAGTGAAACAAAAGCCTAAAGGTGTTTTTGTTAGCCTGCCAGGAATATAACAGTCTGCAGTGCACTAAAAAAAATATATTTGTTGACTTAACTCAATCAATACATCCTCTTGCTTTGTCTTAGTTAAGTTGTGAAGACATGGCATTTTAAGTTTGTTCAACTTAAGTCAAAACAAAATGATGACTTGACTGACTTAAGTTAAACCATCGTAACCTTATATCAACTTAATTCAGTCAAAACAAAATAATACCTTGACAGAGTTGACAAGTTGAATAAACTTAAAATGTTAATTTTCACAGAACAATCTTTTAATTTACTCAACTGATTAGTTATTTCAAGTATCGTGTGTTTAATATTTCAGTTTTGACTGTAGTAGCTGTATAAAAAGGTATAGGTAAAATGTATCATATGTACTGTTTTTTTCCGAAATATAAGGAGCACTTAAAGTACTTTAATTCTCCCAAAAAATCGTCAGTGTGCCTTATAATCTGGTGCGCCTTATGTATGAATTTCACCAGTCAGGTGTAAGGAGAAGTTATACAGGAGTATTAGTTTACTGAAATATTATTAGCATTAGCTGCTCACCTTGCTAAACGCTAGCTCTTTTGCCGTTCAGAGGTGAGTATTATCGGTCTGTAGCCTGCTGCTAACCCCGGCTAGCACAGCTGGAGCAGCATTAGCATTAGCCACTAACTGCGCTAAGTGCTAGCTCTTTCACTGTTCAGAGGCAAGTATTTCAGCCTTTAGTCAGCATGTTTACCGTGTTAAAACAAGCTACGTGGGACGAATCTGGCTTACCGAAGCACTCAGGTTACTCAGTGTAGCACTGTCGAGTGCCTAGCACTAGTGGTTAGCGGCTAATGCTAATACTACAGCATTAGTGCTGAAGAAATTTCAAAAACTTTTTTAAGGAGAGAAATCTGTGTAGACTAACATCCAGCACTCATCTGACTTTGAAATTTTTTTTTTTTTTAATAATTACAGTTTTTTTTTTAATTCGCCAAGCTTTATTTAACTTAGTTAACCTACCCCCTCACCACCACCCTGCAGTAAGACCTGCTGAAGTAGAAAGAAAACATGGCGACACCCCTGTGCCTTACTAGTGTTGCATAAAATGTGCCTTATAATCCATTGCACCTTATGTATTAAAATAGACCAGAAAATAGATGTTCTTTGTCCTTTCAGTGCAAAAAATACGGTAAAAAATAATTTAACAGTGTGTTGCACTGGAATAGGCATTATAGCTCTAGACCATCACACAGTCCCTTGCTTGGAGGCCTGGCAGCTACACAAATGCACAACCAGGATAATGTAGCTTTGAGTGACAACACACTGATGCTAGGTTAGGGGGGAGCACTCACAATATGCAAATATATGGGGCTAGGAGCTAATAGTTTAATAAAAGTTGATTGATATCACCTTTTTACCTCGCTTGGCTCAACAAACCTTTTTAATTTTCTGGGTTAAAGTTCTTTCATCTCCTTTTACTGCGATGTGCGGGTTGGTAAGTTCACTCAACATCACAACATTAGTTCATCTGCCAAAAACACAAAATCATTGTTTAGAGTGATGTGAGGTCCTAGGCTAACACGCTTCACACGCTCACACATGTACACACAGACGTACAATTACAGTCTAGAGACAGCCGAGAGTTTGGGGCTGAACTCGCTGTGCACTCACTGTCCCTGCAGGGGCTGCAGTCTGTCTCCACAGCAACCAGGTACAGCTCCCGACTCTCCCAGGTAAGGCAGACACCTGCTGCATTATTGATCAGCTGTGCAGGCCTACAGCTGAGTGTAACCTAACGAAAGCTGTAAGAAATGCAACCTATTCAGACAGGATTATGAAGCAGAAAGAGACTAAATCATGTCTTAATTGAAGATTAGTAATCTAGCCTAATGTTTAATTGGGTAAAAATGCAGCGAACAGCTAACGACAACAAAACTAACACTCATATCTAGCACTAAGCTGTCCATACCTTAGCAATATCAGAACATATTTTTTTTCTTTTGATTTGGTGTTAATTAGTCATGTATAAGTCATATATCGTCACTGCCCTATGAAAAACACATTTCCATTTTTGTCGATTTTTAGTTTACTGCATAATTTGAACAGACAAACTGTCCTTTACACTGTGCCAGAATTTCTTGATGAACGGACCAATAGAAACTCTTCAAAATGACCTGAATTATTTTTTTTTTTACATTGACTTCCATTGAAAGTTAACAAGTTTTTTTCTCTTTCCTGTAAAGTTGCTGTTTTGAAGATAAGTGTTTTTCATTGGACAGCGACAATATATATATACTTGAGACTATCATATTTTCATATTTCATATCATATTTTCCAAGGTTAAAATTTTTATTTTCACTTTTTATTTGCCGTCACGCATGCGTCTACCCTCTCACTGCAAACTGCATGACTGGGTGGACAATTTTAGGAAAAATTTAAATTTAATGAAAACATAGTTGACCTAGAGTTTCAAACGTTTTGAATTATTTATGGTGACAAGATAAATTTAGAATTTTAAAATAAAAAATCGTTTTAATTACTTCAATATTTTGTATTTAGGGAGTTTGGAGACAATAAAATAAATTAAATGAAATGAATATTACTGTTTGCTGAACATGAAACATATGTCTTTAGTACCTCGAAAATGAAAAGTATGAAGGTTGTATAAAGTATTTCACCGATGTCAAAGTTTACTCTCTAAAAGGGTGGGCAGGGAAACCTCAAACACATTTAAATAGCGTGATAAAGTAACTAACTGAAAAATGTTAATGCTTACATTATTAAAAATGCATTTTTAAAACTTTAACAAAATGTAATTTCTTTAAAAAAAAAAAGGTTATTTAACCATTTAAAAGAATTGATCAACCTAACCAGGCAGAACTGCAGACATGGCCCACCACCACCACCCATATATTAAAGAAATAATGTAAAATGCACAATAAGTCCTTTAAAGTGAAGTTTAACTTTATTTTATATTTGGAATAATTGGAATAATTTGGAAAAATAAACTGTTGCACAGTGTTTGTAAGAAATTTAAACAACTATGCTGTGGACACAAGTAGCACATTATATAGATATCATGACTCTTACACTGTACTGTACTTGTCTCTGCTTTCATGATAAACTACAGCCTACTTTATCATAGGAAATCAGGCTGTTGAAACGGCCTAAATTAGGCCCCATTTATGTGCTGTTTTCCATAGTTTATTGCATATGGAGCCAATTTTGGGTTTCAACCTGCCTAACAGCTGTTCCCTATTTTCTCCTCGGGCTCAAACAATGAGACATGTCAGAGGGAAAAACATTTGCAAATTAACAAGTAGAAAAAACAACAATACACTCACGTGAGCGGCGGGATGGGCTGCAAAGGAAACAACACAAACAGAAAGCTTTTAATGCAAGTTTGTTCTTGTCTGTACAAGACCACAATACTTTCTCTTTTCTTTGTGAAGCAAACAGAGGCTTCTACCAACATGTGTGCCCCAGTGCTAATACTGGGCAAAGTGCATTTAAGCAACTGTATGGTTTTAATAGAGGTTAGTCTCTAAGCATTGGATTGAGTAGACATTTGTTAGTGAAATAAAAAAATCACATAGGCCAGGTTCACACAACACCACTCGCCAGATGTTTGTACCATTCAACTTTATCTTGTTGACTCTTATTATGAATATTTCATTGTGGCTTACACGCACACTACAAAAGTGATCAGTCTTTCACCAGGAGGAACCCACGGCGAGCCTAACTGCTCTTTAAAAGCAATTTTTGTCAAACATGAAAACTGATGCATTGCAATGCATAAGACATGTTTGATTTTCTTCTAGAATGTATTCCTGGTAAAAAAAAAAGAGCAATATAAGTTGTTTGTATGCTGATTTATGCTGAGTAGGTTAAAAAAAGATAAAATAATAGTGAGAAAATGAATAAAGACACACCAAGGAGTATAACTCCTCACCGTGTGTTTTGGGCTCTAACTTGCTTTAGTAGTTTAGATATCAAACCTGCTAGATATGTTTTGGGCGCGTGCTTGACATCAGCAAGATCTCGGATTACATCTCAATTTTTAGCACATAGTAAATTAGCCACTTGCCTCCAGTCCAAAGCTTTAGTCGGATCTCCAAAACGGTTGGTGACAGGAAATTTGGACCTAAATTTGTCTAGTGCCAACCCTTCCTTAGTACACACACACACAGACAGAGAGAGACAGAAAGAAAAGCAAATTTCCTAAATAGTGCTCCTCACCAATAACTCTGAATTTCGCTGACACATCACTATGACCCTTGACCTCCAGTGTGACCTCAGGTCAGTTACGATATGTATGGATTTAACAGAAGTGCTTTCATGTTTTGGTTGGTTATAAAAGCTAGAATATAAGATGCTTTAGGTGTTAACTAATACAGAACAGACCACATTGTGCTGGCAGGCACAGTGCTTTAAATATAGGAGTCAGGAGTTCATGACAGCTTCTCTGAGATCTAGAAGCTGCAGAGGATTTATTCCCTGTGTGCGCCCTCTTGTGGTTCATAATAATAGGATGATGTAAAAAAAAAACATTATTTAACAGTTATACAGTATTTTGCGTACTGTACATATTTTGTAGCATATTAAAAACAATTTTTTTAACTAACAAAGCATTTTTTTAAATGTCTCACAGCAGAAAAGCATTTTTTTATATTTAACATCTCTGTTATTTGCTATATAAATTATGCTGTTTTTATTGGGATGTTGTTATCATAGTGTCTAACATTTTTAAATGAATTGTTACGTTGTTATAAAAATATTAACAAATGCTAATCACAAAGAAATTAGAAAAAAAAATCATAATTTAACTTTTTCTTTCTGAAATTTGGAAATGTATACAAATTGGGAAAAATTAAGAGACCACTACAGTTTTTCTGAATCAGTTTCAATTAAACTGATCAGTGGTCGTCCTACAGTGGTCATTTTGTGTTGATAGACAACATAGAAGAAAGCTGTCAAATTGTGTATTAAAAAGGGGCTACTGTTAATGATTGTGAACTATTGGAACAAAAAACAGCAGCAAACCTACAAAGTTCATCAGTAGTAGGTAAACCAGATATGTTATAGTTCTTTGTATTATTTATAATATTTTATACAGTACATGTATTATTCTGTACACCTTCTGTATGCCATTCTTATACTATACTGCTAATATAATTACTCTTGACTTTCCTTATGTTCCACATTATCATTATCTATTTACAGTCTCATGCTGATAATATTGATGTACAGTAGCTGAACAGGAGGAAGAGCTGGATATACTGTGCATTAGCTGAAGGAGGTGTAGTGGAAGTCTTCAGGTGTCCACGTGCACAGCTCTACTGACCACAACGCCTTTGCATCATGTGGGGCATTAGAGTGTGTGTGTGTGTGTGTGTGCAAGTGTGACAATAGGCCAGCCATCTGCAGCTCATAAATCTCATTTGTGTCTGCTTACGGAGAGATATTACGCATTATCTGTTCTTAAGACAATGGAGACACGCCAGTACCACTACAGAGGATACTCTCAACAGGAACACATGGAGAAGAGCATGTCCTTATCCTCCATATGGTTTTGTCATTTGCAGCACAGGTAAGAGCTTTTGGGTTTTGTACGGATTTATTTTTGCTTCATGTTTTGTTCATGTTGGCAGATTTAAGGACTGTAATATTACCTTGACATAATTCATACATTCACTATACAGTCTCTATTGTCCAAGGAAGACTCTGCAATAGACTTTGCTATAAGGATTTAATTGCATTCAGTGACAAGAGCAACTTATGTCAGAGCATTGTAATATCACCACTCTGCCTCATCCTTAACTTCTTAGTTCATCCAAAAGTACTGGATGGAGATACACAGCTACACAGTGCAATGCTGGGGAGGCTTTAAACCCCTCTATAACCTAAGTCTGTTATATTGGCAGTATGTTTCCACATGGACTAGACAAGCAGTGTGCTTGTCGTGCATTTGTACATCTGTGTGAGTAAAGAGTGCAGCTTACTGATGTAGAATCCATTCATTAGAAGTTGTATCCATATACAGCTCTAGACAAAAAATTAAGAGACCACTTCTATTTCTAAATCAGTTTCTCTGATTTTGCAATTCATAGATATTTGTTTGAGTAAAATGAACATTGTTGTTTTATTCTTTAAACTACGTTCAACATTTTGCTCAAATTCCAAATAAAACCTTTGTCATTTAGAGCATTTATTTGCAGAAAATGAGAAATGGCTGACATAACAAAAAAAGATGCAGAGCTTTCAGACCTCAAATAATGCAAAGAAAACAAATTCATATTCATAAAGTTTTAAGAGTTCAGAAATTAATATCTGTTGGAATAACTCTGATTTTTAATCACAGTTTTCATGCATCTTGGCATGTTCTCCTCCACCAGTTATACACACTGCTTTTGGATAACTTTATGCCACTCCTGGTGCAAAAATTCAAGCAGTTCAGTTTGGTTTGATGGCTTGTGATCACCCATCTTCCTCTTGATTACATTCCAGAGGTTTTCAATTTGGTAAAATCATAGAAACTCATCATTTTTATGTGGTCTCTTATTTTCTTTCAGAGATATATTGTAGCTATCATTCCACATGTATACATGACTGTATATAATAATGTGGGATTTGACAGCAGAGAAAGGTACCAAACTGTCATTAGAGCCTATAGTTGAATGAGTTAAAGAGCATAACAGTAACTATTGTTTTAGGCATTAGCGTTGTTTCCATTGTTTCTTTTTTGTCCTGGCTAAGAACACTTAGACCAGCTTTAAAACGGTGCAAATCTCCTCCTTTCCTCTGGTAAAGTAAACGTATTGTACTCTTATATTTACACTCTTGTACACTGTTGGCTCGTGTACCAGGGGCATGTTGTACCAATGAGGGAACATTTACACTGTACATTGTTCCCTGGACTAAAACAGTAAACATGTAGTGCCTGTCCCTAATGGGTGTGTAAAATGTACCTTAACACTACTCAGCATGTTCGTATTTTAAATTAGAAGTGTGCATGGAAGAAAACCACTGTGTCGAAAAGGGTCAAAGAGGCCTAATTAACTGTATATTAGTCTGTGATTCTACAACAGATCACCAAATTCATACTTATTTACCTATTTTTTAAATCAGGGTATTTAAACAAATTAGCTCTATCCTCACATAAC
The DNA here is from genome assembly GCF_023375975.1 of Astyanax mexicanus. Classification (NCBI taxonomy): domain Eukaryota; kingdom Metazoa; phylum Chordata; class Actinopteri; order Characiformes; family Acestrorhamphidae; genus Astyanax; species Astyanax mexicanus. The sequence goes on from NC_064409.1 coordinate 57,393,207, forward strand.
CTCATAAAGTCATATTGTATCATATTTTTATAGTTTAGTGAAAAGTATTGATCAGGACAAATCCCACACTGTCTGTAAACATTTGCATGTGTGTGTTACTACGAGAACATTGATGTGGATTACCTTATGACTGATCCTCTTACAGTGAGATGAGACAATGTGTGTGTGCTGAGTTTCAGCCTCTGCTCTGTCCTTGTCCGTCTAAGAATTTGTGTTTGCACAGGCAGTGTAGCTTCCCAGGAATTTACAGAAAAACATATTTGTATAAGCTCTGCATGTCCCAGGATGTTGTAACAGGCAAAAACCAGTGACACACAATTACACACAGTAAGTGCAATTAGAGTGATGGCCATAAGGTGGCGCACCCATGCTTTCAAATCTCCTTCTACAGAGATTACATAAGAAAACAGCAGGGGAGTGTTTTCATTTTGAAAGTAAGGCTGGATTTAGTCATGTCGTTTAGTTAGACATTTTTTTTTAATTCAATTAGACAGTTGTTTTTTTACACGGTTTCTGATATTCAGTGGAAGAAGCAAATCGTTTTTTTTTACACAGAATATTATTGAAAGTTTCAGTTAAGCGTTTTTTTTTCCGGTTTAGTCAGACAAACACCACAAAAAGAACAGAAACAATATGATTAAGAATGTAAACAAAATGTAGGAAAAAATATTACAATGAAAAATAAATACTTAATTCCCATAAAAAAAATAATTAACCAAAAGACACATCAGCCATAAAGAGTTTTGATGTCATACATTGAGTAGATCATTGATTTAGTACAAAAAAATCATTTATAATAATTTCCAAGCTTTTAAATGGTCATTAAAGGATTGTTAAGTTGTATGGAATTTCTCTGCAGAGCCTCAGTAAGTACAGTAACAGTCAAAAGTTTGGACACACCTTTCTTTTTATGATTTTTTTTTTACATTGTCAATTTAATATTAAATAAATTAAAGCTATACAGGAACACATGCAGATTTTTTTTTTTTTTGTAAACGAAAAGTGTTGAACAAACCAGAATATTTTTTATACTTTCTTCAAAGTACCACATTTAGCTTTGAGGATAGATCTGCACACACTTGGTTTTTTAATCTCAGTGACTTCATGACGGTGAGTCACCTGGAATAGTTTTCTCAGTGCTGAACAATAGTTGCTGCTTTTTTCTTCATGCTGTGAAGCGCCAGCTCATCCCAAATCACCTCAAATCACCATCTTAGTTGGGTTTAGATCAGATGATTGTGGAGGATAAACACTTTTTTGGTTTAATACGTAGTTCTATATGTGTCCCTTAAATGTTTTGGTGTATTTAATACAATCTACAATGTGCAATCTAATCTACAATGTAGAAAATACATTTAATAAAGAAATAAAGAAAAATGATTAAATGAGAAGGCGTGTACAAACTTTTGACTGGTACAGTAAATCTTTTTTTTTTCTTCAAGTTTTATTCAAATTGTGCATTGTGTACTTTCTGCAGCAAAATCAGTCACTACAGACCTCCTAACTTCATGTGGGCTCAAGAACAGTAGAGCACAAGAGCGTAGAGAGTTTCATGGAATGGGTTTTCATGGTCGAGCAGCTGCATCAAAAAATGCAAGGCAGGCAGGTGGATACTTTTGGCAATGTATTGTAATGTATGCCCCAACAAAAGTAAAAAAAAAGGTTATGTGAACAGGCATTAAAATGAACATATTTTCCAACAGAGAATATTCCTATTTTCAGTACTGAGCAGCAGATACTACTTAAATAAATAAATAATTAAATAAAAAGTCACAAAGGCATTTTCACACAAATGCGATGTTCTTATCCAATAAAGTGATTCTGATTTTGAAATTCTCAGGCATTTTCCTTTTTCTGTAATGGTACTTGTGAAGTCCTTTTAAATGACTAGAGACAGACAGGTTATGTGTGGATTCTCCATTGAGAGCTCAGCTTAGTCTGGGCCTAATCTGAGCACAAGTTAATGTAATGGGATTTTTTTTTTTCCAGACCAGTGGTGGATCGTTTCCACTGGTCTATTTATTATTACATGCTGAAACAATGCAATGCAATGCAATATGAGCCTCTGGTAAATATGAAATCAAATGAAACCTTTCTTTGAACTTACTTTAATTATACAGCCTTTAATTTCAATTTCAATTTCAGTTTGCTTTGATAATATATTGAATATAGATTATAAAGGCTTTGATATCTTGATATAAAATGCAATGGCAGTGAACGTTAAAACTGTATGTAGGTTGTGTAGATGTTTCCAGCAGTTCCCACCACATACCTGTAAATGTAATATACAGTATTGTGCAAATGTTTAAGGCACCTGTGGGATTTTCAGTAGAGAAAAAGCTTCTCATCTGTGAAGCAAGTATTTATTGGCTCAGTAAAACACTATTATTACAATAAATACAAACAGCAATTTTACAAAAAGCAAAACATCTCCTAATATCTTATCATCTGAGTTTAATAGAGTTTTTTTCTAGTTCTCATCATATCAACAACAGGTTTGGTAAATTGGTAAATTTGGTAAATCAGGTGAGCTGCTGATGGAACAGAACATAATATACACATGCTGGCTGAGGAGCATCCAGGAGAAATCTGGAACTTCACTTTGTTCTTCAGCTTGGCTCACAGGATATAACATACTTCGTTAAAAATGAGAATTCCTTGTTATGTTTTACTGTATTTATGTTGACTTGCATCTGTTTAAATCATATGTGGTGCTTTCTTCAGGTAAAACACTCATATTGTTGAGAAAAAATGGATTAGTGTAATTTGCTTTGGTGCCTAAAACTTTTGCACAGTTCTGTACGTGTAAAGCCCATCCTTCTTCTCAACCAAGATGACCTGGTCATTGTGATCTGTATCATACAGTATCTACATCTCTATAACATCTCGCACCTGTCACCCTGAAAGTATGTACTGTCTACTGCTCATTGAGCTCCATTGGCTACCAGTTGCTGCTCGTATCAAATTCGTGTCAAAGCTCTTGCAATCGCCTACAAGGTGATGACAGAACAGCTCCCTCCTACCTGCACTGATCGCTCCTGAAGGCTTACGCTACCTCCCGGCTGCTGAGCTCCTCCAATGAACGTCGCCTCGCTTTACCAAACAAACATTCACACAAAGCAATCCAGACTGTTCTCATACAGAGTTCCCCAATGGTGGAACAAACTACCTTCCACTACCAGATCAGGAGAATCTCTCACTATCTTTAATATAAACTCCTAAAGACAGAGCTTTTCAAAGAGCACTTACTCTCCTAACACCTCTAACAAACTACCTTCTACTACCAGATCAGGAGAATCTCTCACTATCTTTAATAAACTCCTGAAGACAGAGCTCTTCAAAGAGCACTTACTCTCCTAACACCTCTAACAAACTAACTACCTCTATCCTCATTTCCTTCTTCCCCTCCTTCACTTCTCTATCCCATTATTTCCCTTTGACCTCCTTTAGGCCCTATCTAAAGATGTTTTTACCTTCTATTACTTTTGTACTTCACTACTGTAAGTCACTTTGGACAAAAGTGTCTGCCAAATGTAATGTAATGTAATGTATGAACAATCTGCATACATCATCAGTGAGGCCCATAACCTGTATGTGTGTGTGTGTGTGTGTGTGTGTGTGTGTGTGTGTGTGTGTGTGTGTTTGCTTTCAGACTCATTTTTGGGGCCATGGTGTCCTAAAGTAGATTTACCTCCAATAACCATTTATTAAATCTCCCTCCATTAAAGTCGGGAGCTTCCAAGAGCCGGGCGCATTAAGCCTGATTATAGTGTGCCAGTAGGAGGAAACAGGGTCTATGTGTCAAGCTGGTCGTCGAATGATTTTTTATCCCTCACCGACGTCTATCTTGTCAGTTAAGAGACAGTGAGCTCAGAGAGAGAGAGATAGATAGATAGGGATAGAGGGAGCGAGAGATAGCAGCAGTAGTAAAGTGTTTGTGTGAGAGAGAGATAGAGATATAGAAAGCACAGAGATGATCCTTTGACTGTGATAGAGGTTTTAGCTGTGACATTAGTACAGTGTGGTTGTGAAAGGGCAAAAGGCTCTTTGGCTACACAGGACAAACATGAGTCTATGAAGACCCGGCAGCGATTAAACACATGGAGAGGGGAGGACGGAAAACAGGAGGCTCTTTCAAACAGACCTCCATCAATCGCACCACCTCTGGCTCTCAGAAGGTAAGATTTTGCTATGAGAGTTTGTAGTCCAGCACAGCTCAGCCACAGTTAACCCTTTAATGTCCCACCTTACTTACATCATTAATCACAGGTAATTCATCAAACAGTAATACTATTATCGACTTACTAGACAGTATACTGACATTACCTAAATATTGCCCATTTTGTTTTGGGTAATGTTTTACAATAAGGTTAAATAAATTAACAGTAACAACTAATTGTTAATTGACACTAGTTAAGAAAGAATAAATAACGTCTTTATCTTATTTACAAAGTTCATAAAAGCATTAAAATGTAGTAATGTTTAATAATGTCTTAACTAATGTTCGTTAATAAATAGTTGAGGCATTACTTTGCCATTTAAAATGTTTAAGTACTGCTGTAAGTTTGGTTATTTGTGACCCTTGTTATAAAGTTTTACCTGTTTTTCTTGGGAAGGAGAGCAAATTAACATAAAGCTAATATTTCAACTCATATTTTGTTTTTGTTTTATTTATATATGATATTTAAAATGTTTATACTCCAATTCCAATATGTTTCAAAGGCTTTTTAAAAAGGTGTTGCTGTATTATTATGTTTAATTGCAATCATTTCTGTGAGAATATGTCATCCGATAAAAATTGTAATTGTATATAATAATAATAATAATAATAATAATAATAATAATAATAATAATTTATTAGGAATTTTAAAATCAACATGTCCAGAAGCTCAGGGATGCTCAGATGAAGAAAATGTCAAGTATACTCAACAGAGGTGATTCTAGGATCCGAGCTATAGGTATGATATTCACAAATTAATTTATAATAAATATTTAATTATTTACTACACAAAATACATATATTTTTATGTCATTTTGTACTATCAATGATTTTTAACCATCAATCAGGACAGGAGGCTGTGTCATATCAGAAAAATTTGAATAGTTTTGATTTAAATCAGACATTCTAATTCTAATAATCTGTTATCAATTTAATTAAGACCATTTGCAGGTTCTGAACTTATGATCGAGACACTACTACACACAGGTGACAGGTGTGATACTTTTAACTTTTCACTTTAAACATCATTTAGAAGTTTAGAAGCCAATAAAACTGGTCAGCGCACAGTCACTGTATGCTGCTGTATGTATTTGTTGTTCAAATATTATTTTTACGATATACTTTTTTTGTTTTTAAATTGTCATCCTATCAGACAAACTTCTGTTTATATTCACTTTTATGCTTTACGGGTACTGGGATTCAAAAAGGGCTTAGAAACTCCTATGATGTTCGCTGTTAACTTAAGAAAAATAAATGTACTTAAGTGCGTCAGGAAAACAAGATTATCTCTGGACATCTGTGTTGCTTCAATTGCTTCACTTAAACACATTACTACACATTAAAACAAGAATGCAACTCCCATGATTCCAGGCATTCTGTTTCTGTTAAACATTTAAAGGAACTCTCTTCTCTAACTAACCCTGAGGGAGACATTACAGAGCTGACATTTCCTCACTTTTATGGCTTTAGATTTTCACACTCACTTAACTCTTGTTAGCATGGCTAATAAAGTGGTTACTTACTTTTAAGTCAAGCAGCTGCGCACTTATATAGCTAAGCACTCTCTGTCCTTCTCAGCAGTGTTCATTTAAAAAACGTAGAGCATTTGTTTTTTTTGTTTTTTTTTTTATTTTGAGCAGAGTATTTGCTCTTTGTAATCACTATTAATAATCCATTAACATCACATAGTGACAAGACTATGTAAAACCACATGCTGCACATGTTACAAAAGCATGGCTGAGGAAAAAAGGGTATGGGTAATGGACTGTTCTACCTGCAGAGAGAGAATGTGTGGATAATTCTGAGATTAAATATGTAACAATGACAATCCTGTATGTCTGTATGACTTAAGACATGTTCACAGGAATAATGGGACAAAATAACCCCTAAATCACTTCATTACTTGGTATTCTCATTGCCAAAACTAGTGAAAGTAAATGTAAAAATCTAACAAAGAAACAAAAAACATGTTTTTCTTCTTTGGAATAGTACAATAACCATAAGGAAAGTACAATAACAAGCAATATGCTACATCTAGAACACTTCAATTATATTTATAACTTATAACTGATATAGGAGTATTTGGTATAACTTCTACTACTAAAATTAATAATATGGTAACACCTTAAACTACTCTTAATAAAAGTGTGAATGACAAAATCAACAATATACAGTATCAATGCAGCAGCAATTATGATGCGTCTGAATACATTTAAGTACAGAAGAATACAAAGTGCTGTTGTAATATTACGTACATTAAAAAGATTTGTTGTTGATATTACATAGAATAGACTTAATAGATCATTTCTATTCATCAAAATAACCTTAATTCTCAATAACCCTTGCACTATGATTTAGGATTAGGATTATATTTGATAAAATTTACTACTTTTAACCTTAAATTATATATGATATAGTTAATAAACATTAACTTCTAAGCAAGTTAAAAATTAAAAGTAATCGACAAGCTTTGAAAACTGATCAGCCGTGACATAATGTAAATAGTAGGTTTCGGGTGAGCTCAGTTAAAATATCTCTAAAACATCAGGAAGGTTCAATGTTTTATATATATATTTTTGTGGTATGCAGTAGTCAGTACCATTTAAAAGTGGTCCTGAAAAAAGAACTAATGGTCTCAGGGACCTAATGCTCATTGATGCGTTCTATTGAGGCCTAATCTCACAATTTACAGAACATATCTACTGCAAACGCTTATCTTGATTTTAGACACTATAGGACGCTGTCAGACGTCTTGTGGAATCCATGCCTCGAAGTGTCAGATCTATTGTGGCGGCACATTAAGGACCTCCACATTATGAGGCATGTGGTGCTTATGCTATAGCTGATTCTGTGTAAAATAGCGCTAAGATTTTTTATTATTATTGAATACTGACTGTTTAGTACTGGATCTTGTTAGTTCACCACTACTCTTGACTTGAACCATCCAACAGGTTTTTGCATGACATATGGTGGGGTTTTAATATGAGCTGTATTCCCTGAAACCTTTCTTGGTTTTCCAGATGCCACCATGGCCTCCACAGTTCCCCTGAACTGACATTAATTAACAGCAGTCCAAAGTGGGCACGTATTATGTATTTTTTTTAGATATTTAGAGAGATTTTTAGAAAACTCCACACAGGCCTAACTGATTGTTCTGATTCTGTTCTTATATGTAATAACTGTGTAACTGTGCATTAGGATTAACTGAACACATTGGGGCAGTTTCTGGACAGAGGCTTTATTTCCCTGTGTGTAACTGTCCCATTAGTTTTTTTTTTTTTTTGTTTGATTGGCTACAGGGGCTGTGTTTAATACTTAATACTAAAAGTAATTTGTCCAAAAGTGCTACTGTATGTCAGAGTGAGAAATTAAAGTTTAAGGCTACAATCAGAATCAGTGTGCAATCTGTTTTTACCATTTATTCATAAAATGTGAAACTAAAAAATGTCTTTATTTCCACTACAGACAAATAAAATAACAGTAAATTGAATTTACTGCATTCTGGCAAGTAGTCTGACCTGACCCCGAGAGTGTAAAGGCTGCTGTTGTTGTATTCTGAGTCGGAGCAGCATCTTAAGCATGTGATCCACTGCCACAACACCGCCTGAGGGAAGAGCAAAGAGGAGCAGAATGGGCTTCAGTAAGACTCTGGCCTTTGACAGTTATTTTCCTATGCAAATCCTAACCTTGACCATTTGAGAAGCTGCAGCCGTGTTCTCAGATTAAGACTATCACGCAGACGAGCGGCACCTCCAGGACTAGCTGCTACGTCTCAGCCTCTAATCCTCTGTAATGGCCCGGTATGAGCTCCGGCAGCTGTACCAGATTAAGCACTGTGCTTCCTCACTTTCTAATGTCTGCTGCACTGTGATTAATAAACCTAAAAACGCTGCCTTTCAAATGACCCAATAATACAGATACTGCTTTATCACACCAACAGTATCATGAACAAAAGCTAAAGTAATATTCTAATGTAACATTATGTAATAAATCATAGTTAGATTCTCAACTTTAAACATTATTTGTGGAAGTAATGGAAAATGTAGATATTCACAAACCCATTTACTCAAACATGCCTAAGCACAGGACTTTAACAGTCTGGAAGAAATCAGGAGCTTTCCCATAACCATTAATCTTATTAATTTATGAACAACTTTGAGAACAATGTACAATTGAATTTAAGAATGCCATTTTTCAAAAGCGTTCTTAATCTCCAAAATTACAAACAAGATTACATAGATTCAAGATTCAAGATTTTATTGTCATGTCACAGAGTACAGGTGTACATGTGAGTGAAAAACTTGGGTGCAGTTTCTCACAATTGCGCAGAGAACAGTATTTACAACAAGTAGAATAATCATAAAAAATAGAATATACAGATAACTTTACAGCATAAACAATATACACAGTACACACAATAACAATAGACACAATAACTTACGCTATAGACATATTGACAAATGGTATTGCACAGAAAATAAGTTTTTTTGACTCCTCATCTATGTACATCTTTCTCGATGAAAACTGATTTAAACATGTTGTCTCATTATAATACCTTAAAAGCATCATTAGGCAAAATAATTTATACATGTATAAATTATTTAAAAAAAACTAATTAAAAAAGTATTTCAATTAGTGGTACAAACACATTCATGAAAAACATTACAACATTACATTACATTTCTTACATATCACATATCAAGCCTATAAATTAGTAACACAATTAGTCTTTCATAACTCAGTACAGATTCCTGAAGTTCCTATTCATTTTTCATTTTTCTTTGTTTCATTGGAGGCATTTTCTAAAATAAAAAAGTTAATTTTATTTCTTACTAATGTACACTCAGCACCCCATCTTAACAGAAAAAAAAACAGAAATGTAGTATTTTTTGTAAATGTATTAAAAAAAGGAAAAACTGAAATATCACATGATCATAAGTATTCAGACCCTTTGCATAGTGCTGAGTAGAAGCACCCTTTTGAGTTAGTACAGACTTCTTGGGAATGATTTTGGCAACAAGTCTTTTGCTCCTGGATTTGCGGACCATCTCCCATTCTTCCTTGCAGATCCTCCGTCAGGTTGGGTAGTGAACGTCACCTCTCTCACCATGGCTCTTCTCCCACGATTGCTCAGTTTGGCTGGACAGCCTGGTCTAGGAAAAGTTCTGGTTGTCCCCTCAATTTAGGTTCCTGTGCTCTTAGGAACTTTGAATGCTGCAGAAACTATTTTGTAACCTTGGTCACATCTGTGCCCTACCATAACTCTGTCTCTGAGCTTCTTGGGCAGTTTCCTCGACCTCATGATTCTCATTTGCTCTGAGATGCGCTGTGAGCTGTGAGCTCTTTTATAGACAGATGTGTGCCTTTCCTAATCAAGTCCAATCAGTTTAATTAAACACAGCTGGACTCCAGTGAAGGAGTAGAAGGAGGATCAGAAAAAATGGACTGCATGTGAGTTAAAGTGTCACAAAAAGGGTATGAATACTTATGACCATTTGATATTTTACTTTTTCTTTTTTAATAAATTTACAAAAAAATCTACATTTCTGTTTTTTTCTGTGTGTACATTATTGAGAACTAAAATGAACTTTTTGATTTTAGCAAATGGCTGCAATGAAACAAAGAGTGAAATATTTAAAGGGGTTTGAATAGGGGTTTTAAGAAATTTTAAGCTGTTTTTAACTTAACTTAGGTTTAGTCCCCCTTTTAGGATATATGGAACTATTTATGACATTTTTTTAGTCGGAAAACAATTTTTTTTAATGAAAAAGAATTGTTAGTGAACACGTGAGGACCATCACAATGATCTTTATTACAGTCATTTTTTAAGCAATAAAAGAAACTTTCTTAACTTTTAATTTCACAGTTTTTATGTTTAAACAGCAACAGAAACTTTTACTAGACTAGACTACAAATGCTTTTGTTCCAACAGCAACAAAATGTTCTACCGGAATTCTAATAGAGCTTCCTCGAATGAGAGATTTTCAGTTGTAACACTATTAAATGTAACTTATTTGTGCGCTTAAATACCCCTACAGTCAGTTCACTAATTCTTTAAAATTGAATCCATACAGTTTGTTAAAATTACGTCTGCAGCAGAATCAGAACTAAAACAGCCATAAAACAGAACCCGAACCTGAATGATGCAGCTTTTACGCAAAAAAATAAGCCATTGTATTAAAAAAGGAGCAGAAAAAATAGAATCCCTTATATACATAGCAGCAGTCTTATGACTTGCAGAAATCCCAAGGCTAATCAGTAACATGTTGTGCTCATGTGATGATGGCTAACTGGATTTAAACTCGCGGAGACAATGAGCCTTTTAGAGTCGGATTGAGAGAAACACATTTTAGAGAGTTTAGACAAATTAAGGCAAACTCGCCCAGTGCTCCACAGACTCAATGGCTCCTGTATTAGTTCAGACATCAGGCACAGATGAGGAATACAGCTGCAGACATGGCAACGAAAACTCCATATTTTATTTGTATTTTAAGTATTTTAAAATAGGAATTGCATTACTTTCTGTCAAATCAAATATTTAGGAACGTCCAGAGAACTTGAATGTTGAACCAAAAGTCAGTTTAGAACATTTACAAAGAAACCAACAGAACATTTTCTGCTGGGTTGCAGGTTTTTGTTATTTTTTTTTTCTAATCCCAGGCTTCATTAATGTAGTTCATGTCAGAACAACAATAACATTATGTTTCATTTTTACAAAAAGAGATAAAATAAAAAATGCCTTTAGAATTAAGCTGTTTTTGTTAATGTTACATAGCTCACTAGTACACTTCAGTTCAGTGCAATATTTCGAAAGATACGAACATACGATTTTACAAACTAAGTACGTTTGGCTCTTAAAGGGTTAAAAAGGAGACAGTTGTACTGAGGGAATGTTCAAATTTTTAATCATAATCCGTTTTTCCCTCTTAAAAACATTACTGGCAGTCTTATTCACATACAAGTGACCTTTTGTGTTGAACAACAGCGTCTACTGAAGGCCAAGGTGGTATGAAATAAGTGAATGCTAATGACTGTTGCCAGGTTGGCCAAAGGCCTTGTTAATTTGTTTTGAGCAACACAATCTGATCCCCCTCAAGCATTTAGTCCGGCTTCTTGGTTTTTGTGTGTTTTCTGAGGAAACTAACAAGGTTTAGAGTTCTCAAAGGATTTGGGTTTTAATTGTGGATAATGAGGGTAAGTAAGCTGAAATAAGTGAGCCCTCGCACTAGCCAGCACCCTTAATTAACACGTTTTGACCGCTGCATTAGCACAGAGCCGTCCACATGCCGGACCTCTCCTCTATCCGCCCCCAGCTTTCACACCAGAGACTGTGCTGTAACCTCATCCCTCAGCGTGTGAACCATAAAAGGAAAATCAGAACGAATGGAACAGGCCCACTGCGTTTCAGCAGGTCCTGTTTTCAGTGACTGAACAAACAAACCAACAGAACCGAAATACAAAGGATGAACCGAGTCATGAAATCGAAAGGGCACTGAAAATGCAAGTCAGTATACAGTAATTCTATACAGCATTCCAGCTGCCCACAATTTATTGGTAATTTAAATTAAGTTGCCCTTACAAGATTACAAGTTTACAACTTATATTGGGCAGTACTTTTCACTAGTGTATACAGCTCTGAATTCTGTAATGAATTTTACCTGATACCACTAATGAACTACATAAGAAGCCATTCCTGAGGTGAACTTGGTGATTTAGAGTAAACTGTCAGCCAGAAACATATATATTGTACAGGTACATTTTTGCTTACCAAAGTACAAACAGTAAATGCACCCTCAAACGTACAACATGATCCTCCAGGTTCATCTGTGTGCCTTAAAAGTAGGAGAAACACCTGCTACTTATAAAGTTTGCATCCTTAGATTTAAGTATGGATTCAAGCAACATATATACATATACAATATATTTTTGAGTTTATTGAGGGTAAGAGTCATGTCATTGCACTGTTTTTAAGTACAATTATTTAAGTATGTGATCATTATATAAATTAGGCCATTATTACTAAACATATTAGTATGAAATACTAAAGAAATCTGATTTAGATTACCAGTCAAACGTTTTCAAAGTGAAGGAAAAGCGGTTAACAAGAGCTCAGCACCTCACAGTTGGAGAACCAACCAGGTTCTACCTCACGAATTTCACATATTCTGGCTTGTTTTACACTTTTTTGTTTACTTAATAATTACAGATGTGTTCCTTCATAGTTTTGATGTCATCAATATTAATCTACAATGCAGAAACTAATAATAAATAAATAAAAATAAATAAATAAAGAAAAAAGATTAACTTCTAGAAGAAATTTTAGAAGTAACTTTTAAAAAAGTGTAGGAAACATTGACTTTTATCTACTTCACTTAAAATGAAGTAGATTGTACATTTATAAAAAAAAATATATATATATATATATATATATGAAACCACCCCAGTGAGAGTTTGTACAGCTTTTTGAGGGTTCAGGGGAAACACTGTACAATAAACTGGGCAGTGAGGATCACTGCTCTAGATGAGGTTCTGATGAGGTTGTATAACATGCCATTTCTGTCCAAAAAAATAGAAAGGTTTATCTGTATGAGAAGGCAAAACTTTCCTGATTTTCAATGTTGTAAGTTAAATTGGTGTAATGAACATGTAGTGAATGTTCTTTCATTCACCACAAACTGTTTACAGAATATAAAGAGTATCTGTCAGTAAATTATGCAGATTTAAGATACTTAAAGGGGCTTTTTGTAATTAGGAGTATTTTTTTCTCTTTTTGTGTTTTTTGTATTTATGCATTGTTCTTTAAACAATAAGGTTTGGATGAGATGGGGATTTGTCTATTGAGATAAATATGGCACAAACAAAAGTAATGGTGATAAGTTAACTGTTGCTGGGGAGCTTTCTATGTCTGTAAGAGGGAAGACCCTCCCTAAGAGTCTCATAGTGAGAATATTTGCTGTGAGACTGAATAAGTCAGTAAAAGCTCTTTTTGCCTAGGCGAGACGACCCTCCGTCAGAATGGTTTTGCACCACCATAACAAGGCTGGTGGAAGTAGAGATTAACTGCAATTAGTGTTGGATGACCTTACCCCCAACTGCAGTCCAGTCTTTTATTAACAAGGCTTTTTCTTTTCTAAAGAATGCCTGGACCCAATTCTTTCAATTATGCAAATGGGGGTTGAAGTCAAAGTGGTTGAGAAGGGTGACACTTTCCAAACTGGGAATCCAGGGAGCTTCACTCACTGCGGTGGACGCGGGCTCTTCTCAGGATTTTACTTTCCTACCTTTCCTTTCCTGCAGTACAACAACAAGCCTCCACTTCACAACTATCCCACCGCAGACTCTGGCTCTGATCGGCCTGGCCGAGACGAAAATCCGGAAAAAAAGGGGTCTCAGGAATTGGAAGATTAAGAGGGGGGTGGGGTGGAGGGTGGGGGTTGAGGCTATCAAAGCAGATTTGCTGTGCTTCTTGTTCTAGCAAGGGATGAAAATACCCTGTGGGCAAGGAGAGAGGGGTCATGGGACTCCCAAAAGGATTACCTTGAACTGGAGTCATGAGACTTGTCCTGAACAAAGAGCCTGCTCACATGCTCATCATATGAACAGCCCCTCTTAAAGTGGTGAAGTTTCATGGCCCGTGGGATTCAGTGGGCGTCCAAACACTGCGAGAGAGAGCACCCCTCGCTAGAGGAGCCGTAATGAGGGACTCTGAGGAGCCGAAGCGCTGCCACTCTCAATCACTCTGCCTAGCTGAGCTGAGGGGCTCCACAGGTAGGACCAGCATGTGCTTTCTGAAGCTGAGGAGCCTATGGGTTTTTCTTCTCTAGTGATTCTGGGACTGAAATGATGGGAAATACTGTGCAAATACTGGGGCAGCTGATTTAAAGAGATAATATACAAACAGATTCAGGTTTTCATGTAGCACTAAATGAAGTTTTTCAAATGTGAAAATTGTTTGCTGTGTTTTTACAGGTTTTACAGGTTTTTAAAGCATCGTGGCAGCTTATTTTTTTTTTAAACAAATGTTACACTGACTGTGAACTGGACTTCATGAAATGATATTGTGATACACTTTGCTTGTCCTGATTAAATACATGCAATTCACAACCTGTTTTATTCCTTTTAGTGATGAGATCCTCAGCCACTGAGGTTTAATGACACACTTTACAGCATGCACTCTCTTCATTGCGCAAGAGTAAATTAAAATGGACAAACCTAATTTTTAATCCTTAAAGAGCTCTCTCTCTCTCATAACATTAGAATTACATAATGTTGAATTTATTGGATGAGCAAATCTGAGTAATTTATATTTTTTGATAAATTACTTCATTGTAAGCTGTTGAATTACTCTTATGAACAGGAAGGTCTCAGTGATAAAAAAACACACACACACACACACAAATGGTTGGAAATATTATGTGTTATTGTAGATTTTTCCTTCCAACAGATTAGTCTAGACTGATTTCTCCTTAAAGTCGCCTCATAAAGGAATAGCAGGGGGTGAGTCATGGTTAGTTGGGTTTATGACCATAGCTCTTTCTTAGAGCCTGGTTCAGTCCTCTCCATCTTAACTTCCTGTGGAGATTTTCTTCAAAAAGCCTTTTGTCTTAATTAGGACTGAACTGACAACAAAAGCTCAGACAGATATTGCTTTGAACCGAGGTTATTTTCGTCTGGCACTGGAGCAAGATCAAAAAGCTGGCATCACAGGATCTGACATCTCCTTTGGCAAGCGTTACCTTTGTTTCCCTGCTTTCCTTGGCACTTTCTCCAAAAGGGAACAGGAGGGCAATGACCAGGGTCCAAAGCAGATCTGATGTCCAATTTGCTATGCACTAATAATTTCAGGCAAAACAGAAAATGGCCTAGATGTGATCAGCAGCCTCTCCTGATTCCGGTTTCCTTGTTTGTTTCTAATTTCACTTCTGTATCACTCCTGATAACAGATTTTTAATGGTCTGGTGATTTAGTACGTGTCTGTTCAATTCTCTGCAGAGCGGCATATTCCTAGAAGTGCGTTCAGCTGAGAGTAATGTGTTAGTAATTGTGAATAAGTGCGCTTTGCTCAGCTAAAGCAGCAAGCGGTCTGTTTAATCTCTCACAGGTTTTTAGTGCGCACATTTATCCTGCCAAATATACCATGTGCAGCAGTATACATTTACCAGGCTGCACCTACTGTACTGCTTATACTTTAGACAGGATTAGCATAGTAGTAAGAGGATTAAATGCATCTAGCTAGGCATAACTTGAGGGAGTAAATGTACTTCTTACAGTAACTGCTTTAATGCATGTGCGTATTCTGTCCTCAAAGAGAGAAAGACGGAAAGTGCTTCATATATGAAACTCGTAATTCATAACACTTGTGACCTTCGGCTTTTAATGGCATTATATGTTGAGCACCATATGCTATCAAAGTTATATGTGAACTTGAAATGAAGTGAAATAACATAATTCTAACTATATAAATGTGTGTCTGTGTTTTCTTGTGTTCACAGGGACAGAAAGCCTGGGTTGAACGGACCTTTCAGAAAAGAGAATGCAATCACATTTTCCCATCAAAAGATCCAACTCGGTAAGCCTCTCTTTTAACGAACGTTTTTTTTTTTGTCTTTTGTAAAATATTCTGAATTGCATCAATTACTGAAATAAAAGGCAGTAAATCAATCACCGATCTGCAGAATGAATAGACTCATCATTAACTCAGATCTTCCTGACTGGAGCAAGGAGCAAAATTAGCACTAACTGATGACACTTAAAAAGTCTCACTTTCTCTACAATAATTAAGAAAGGCCACTGACATCAATATTCCTGTTATGTATCAGTGTGAGGGCACATTGTGTGCCAGGCTGCTTTGTAGTTGTATGTGCGGGGGCAAAAGGGGCTAATATGGACCGGTTCACTGGCCACCCGTGGCCAGCAAGGTGGAGAGTTGCCAGAGTGAATGGCCTTTATGTGCATGGAGGCACGTATTAAAGAGGGCCATGAAAACACAGCTAGCAGCCTGCATACACGGGATCCACACTTTCTTTTATCTTCATTCGTCTCATCATTACAGAACCTGGGGGGCATTCAAACTGGCCACACAAGCAACAAGTTTTCACAAGGTCTTCACAAAGTTTTCACAAAGTTTTCACAAGGTTTCCAAGTCTTCTCCTCTAATAAAACCTTCTCTTCACTGACGGGTCTTAACTGTTTTCCCTAAGGTGTGCCTGTGGAAATTTGCTGACTCAGCATGCCGCAATCCCATCTGCTGCTGTCACCAACAAGCCTGCAGTGGACAACCTGCTGGTGCAGGTGGACCCGCCTCAGGAAAAATGGACTGTGTCCAAACACACGCAGACTTCCCCCACGGACGCTTACGGCACCATCGAGTTCCAGGGAGGAGGATTCATCAACAAAGCCATGGTAAAGACATTGAAAACAACTACTTTAAAAAAAAAAAAAAAAAAAAAACATTTTTTAGCATTTTAGAAAGATGAGCAGGAAATAATTACTTAGAATCACTTAATGCTGCTTTAAAATATGGATTTTACATTAAGTACCAGTGATATGTTGAACTGTAGGTACAACTAAATTATGCAGACCTTCTTAAAATCAAGTGGAATTCCCATTTAAGTCTACTTTTTAAAATAATAATAATAAACGAATCATCACTAAAATCTTTTTTTTATTCTTATTTTTATTCACAGTATATCAGGGTGTCTTATGACACCAAACCAGACAACCTGCTGCACCTCATGGTGAAAGACTGGCACCTGGAGCTTCCCACTTTACTCATATCCGTTCATGGAGGCCTCCAGAACTTTGACCTGCAACCAAAACTCAAGCAGGTGTTCGGAAAAGGACTGATCAAAGCTGCTGTTACGACTGGAGCCTGGATCTTCACTGCTGGCATTAACACAGGTGAGCAAATTTAAAGGTTAACAAATCGCATAATGCTGCTTGTTTTGTCATTCGCAACAGATATATCACACAGTCATCTTTCTTTCAGGGGTAATGCGCCATGTTGGAGATGCACTGAAAGACCATTCCTCTAAATCCAGAGGCAAAGTCTGTGCCATAGGGATTGCTCCATGGGGAATTCTAGAGAGCAAGGAAGATCTTATCGGACGAGACGTGAGTCTGAATATGTGACTCCAGACAGGAGTATTTTTAGTGTGATAATAAAAATCCAACATCTGGTTGATTGATTGATGAAGATGTTACTTAATGAATATATCTGGACTTGTTCAGGTGAACAAACCTTACCAGGCGATGTCCAATCCACTGAGCAAGCTGGCCGTGCTCAACAGCAGCCACTCACACTTCATCCTGTGTGATAACGGCACATGTGGGAAATACGGGGCGGAGGTCAAACTGCGGAGGCAGCTGGAGAAACACATATCTCTGCAGAAGATTAACACCCGTAAGTATGTTCAGACCAACCAGTAATGCCATGCCTCACCCACATCTGCTCCTAATGCATCGCTGATCTTCTCAACTTAAATGATTGTTTATGGGTGCATTTTGACAGCTTAAGGATGGTGAAGCTGTGTGGAAGATCGCACTGAAAGATCCTTTTTATCCGCTGTAGTTTATTACTGCCAGAAAGTGTTGGTGGATGGACTGAGATGCTCTTGTCTGTGACCTGTGGGTTTCCCTTTGTCATCCTATGCCTGGAAATTGGGATAAGGCAGGGACAGCAAAGGGATGCTCAGCTGTCACCACTCACATCACCTCCTGACCTCCTTCTGTTGGAAAAATACATATATCAAACGTTAGTTATTGAGAATTCTACTTGAATTACTGGTTCTTGTCTCAAAATAATGGTTAAGAAACATAATACATGTTGAAAGCATGTTGAATATATATAGAAATATGTATAATGTGATGTAGACCTACAGTTTTTCAAGCTGCTGACATCTTTTGATAAAATTTACTATAAACCCACCTCCTACACCAGAAATCAAAGTAGACTACACTCAATAACTATCACCAATTATGGTGTTGTAAAAAAAACACAAAATCCCTACATAAATACAGTTTCCGCTTTGTTCACATGTCTGCAACAAGTTTTCACCACCATCTATTACCCTATCTACCCCCTTTACCTCCTTCCTGCTCTTTTAACTTCTTTTTTTCCTTCATGGCTCCACTTATCAGAGGGGAAAGACTAGCCTTCTACAATAAGCAGAAACAACCAAAACTTTAGCCCAAAGTTATCACCCCTCTCTTCAGGCTTCTCCAAATAAATCATATTACTAATGATATGGTCCAAACTATCAAATTCTTCTATATTTGAACTGTATAAAGCTTAATTATCTTTTTCTGTATTTCAGGATTAGGCCAAGGAGTGCCACTCTTGTGTCTGATTGTGGAAGGAGGTCCAAACATGATCACTGTGGTGTTGGAAAGTTTGCGTGAGGACCCGCCCGTGCCTGTGGTGGTGTGTGACGGAAGTGGACGTGCCTCAGATATCATCTCCTTTGCTCACAAACATTCACAGAAGGGAGGGTAAGAGTGGCTCAAATATTAAAATCCTCATTTTTAAGGGACATTTGCTACAGCAAAGTTTTTGTAAACCCTGTCTTGGGCTTAGAATGTAAATTTGACCCTTTATAATGTTAGAACATTCATCATGTTTGACACACAAATTAAAGTTTGGTAATAACTCACAGTTCTTTGTTTTTTGCCTTGGATGTGGGCAGTGAACTCTATAGTGCCCCCTAGAGGTTTTATATGAGTTTATTATTGTATTTGCCACAGTTGTTATTAAGTGCTTATAAAAAGAATAGGTAGGAACATTGTCCTCATCATGATGGACATAATACCCATGCCCAACAGGAAGTCAGCCATATTGTAATGCGTACATGTTTCACATATCTTTTTCATAAAGTCTTTCAAAATCCTTTTTATTATTATTGTTAAGAACTTTCAATACTGTCTTTGTGCTTAGATGCTTTTGAGAAGCCCAACCATAATCAGTCAGTTCACTAATGTACTGCATGCATTAATATTTCTAGAATAATAGGTGATGATGCCAGAGACCAGCTGCTGGTCACCATTCAGAAGACGTTTAGCTACAGCAAGAGTCAGTCCCAGCAGATCTTCCTCATGATCATGGACTGCATGAAGAAAAGAGAGCTGGTGAGTACATGTATAAAACAAGAAGCAGGAGTCCAAACAACTCAAAATGCTCTGTTAGAATTAGATGATAGGATATGTAATAGAATTATTGTGATATTTTAAGAAAAAAAAAATATTGAGAACTGTCAGTCAGTGACTGTAGATGTGACACTATATATAATTTTACTATTTCATAATACTTTATCAAAAAAAATTGATATACAGCTTTATAACAGCTGCACAATAACTGTGCAATGGTTTATAATCCTTTACAATGAGGGAACATGATTATACAGTCTGACTAAATAGGTCAAAAAGGCAATACATCAGTACATGTGCAAAAAGGGATAATGTTATGCTGTTATTTTAATTCCAATATAGCCTTTTCATTAACTTAAAAAACATGCCTATGCAATGTTGATATTTGAATCTATTTCATGCAGTCATTTAGAAATAAATACTACCGTACATTTCATTACCCTGTATCTTCCTCTGTGTGTTTGTTCCATGCAGTTGTCTTCTTTAAATAAAGTCATATTCACTCCTTTATCACTGTTCCTGTCATTTGTTAATAAAGACATTCCCCTTCTTCCATTGTCCTGAATGTTCATTACATTCATTTTTCATAATATTCACCTCAAGGACATTGTCCATATAGGGCAGGTTACTGAGCACTTCATTGTAGTACTGTGATTTAAAATATATTAATCCTCCATGGCATGAATTATATTGTTCGGGAGGAGAAATATATTTTTGAAAGCTTTGCAGTCCCTATGGATATAGCAAACTTAGATTTCGACTTTTTATATGAAGTATTTCATTTGAATCATGGGTTTTAGAGCAAGGAAGCTTCAAAAACATCATGATTAAATCAACAAAAAATAGATTGCACAAGGCAACAAATAAACAAACACTGTTTTAAATGTACAATAAGAATGTAAGAATATAATGAGAATATAAAGAGCCAAATATACTTTTTCATATTATTGCACATATACCTTATTTTTATATTCATTATATTGGACATTGTACTGGACTTATATATATTCCATGTAACTTTATATTAAACATAGATTTAGACAGACAGACAGTATGATACGATATGGAAATGTGCAACATAGAAGGTTAAATTAAAAGTGAAGAAGAAAAATATGCACATAGTGAGACTTTGCGCAGTACTTAGCAGCTTACAACCTCCAAGGTGTCTCCTGTTATGACCACAGTCAGCACAGTAGCAGCGTTTATGTTACAGTGACAGATTTTGCAGATGGTAGGTGATGTGATAAGTAGTTCCTAATACCTCTTGCGGCAGGAGATAATCTCCAGTTCCTCGCATCTGGACCAGGATCAGTGCAGCACCACCTGCTCCTACCACCAGCCTCATGTTCATTCATGTTCATCCTCTTCCCAACCCTTACATACAGATGAAGGGAAGCGGGGCTACATCTCCCTCTAATCCATCCTGAACATCTCCTCCACTCTCTGTAATATCTGAGCCTGGTATCTGATAGTGTGGTACATTACAACCAGGGGCGTAGAAGCTAATTCTGGGCCCTGTACACTCTCAATGTCAGTGGGCCCCTGTCCATGCCAGTACACAATGAACGTGGATTTTCATGGGCCCCTCTTTTTACTCGGGCCCTGTGTAGTCAGGTCCACTTTTCCCCCCACTACCACGCCCATGATTACAACATTAAGACATTACAACATTAATATTGACAATATCTTTCAAAACCAGATACGACTTGTTAAAGTGGAGAGAAGATCATGCATTACTAGTATACACATGTATCTGACAAGCCAATAGGAAAGTGTCATGTCCCATGACTTTTGCCAGGCTAAAGAACACTGCATTGACCTGCATGATATGTGTGTGGTGTTTGCTGCTTTAAACATGGTTGTGATTTCTGCCAGAAATGGAATGTCCCATCTATTTGGTCTCAGTGTCAGGCCTCGTTCGAACTCCAATAATTTATGTTATCTTTCCATGAGCATGCTGGCCGGTATTCAACCTCACTCACAAGATAACACCTCACAACTTACACAGATGTAGGCATTCACAAGCTCCAAGCTCATTTTACACACTGCTATCCCATGACTTTTAACATGCCAGGGTAAGATCTAGAAAGGCAAAAGGGGTTCTTTGGATATATGCCAAGGATCAAAGATACCCAGTCTTGGTCCTGAAGTTTTAACACCCTAAAGAGTTTAATAGCAACCATCTAATCTAATCCAACATCTGATCATGAACATCACATATGTAAGGCCTTCAGGGGCATCAGAAAATTGTGATCCAGGACCAGGGTTGACCAGCTTTGTTCCAAAAAGATGATAAAAAATAAATCAAATAAAAAAAAAGACTAGTTCAGACAGTTGTAAAGCTGTTATTGGATCCAATGGTGGTTTTATTATGAATTCATTTCTAAATACTTTATGGAATCTACTAAGAGTATATAATTCAGCATCAACAACATGTACACTGTTGATGTTCATAAATAAAGATAACTGAAAAACACAAAACAGAAGCACTATCTACCTCTATTCACATGAGTATTCAATTTATAAGGAACCCCAATAAAATAATATTATAATTGCCATGCACCCAATCACATTAACCCATAAGAGCCCATAATGATACACTGTTCTGGAAAAAAATGAGACCACTTAAAATTATGAATTTCTTTGAGGGATGATCACAAGCCATCAAACCAAGCTGAACTGCTCGAATTTTTGCACCAGAAGTTGCGTTACCCAAAAGCAGTGTGCAAGACTAGTGGAGGAGAACATGAAAACTGTGAATAAAAACAGGGATATTTAACCAAGTGTTGATTTCTGAACTCTTAAAACTTTATAAAATAAACTTGTATAATTTGGTGCAATTTGGTGGAAGTCTGAAAGATCTGCATCTTTTTTGTTATTTCAGGCATTTCTCATTCTCTGTAAATAAATGCTCTAAATGACAATATTTTTATTTGGAATTTGGTAGAAATGTTGTTAATAGTTAATAGAATAAAACAACAATGTTCATTTTACTCAAACATACACCCATAAATAGCAAAATCGAGAAACTGATTCAGAAACTGAAATGGTCTCTTAATTGGTCTCTTAAGATGTGAACAAATGTGGAATGTTCTTTACAGTATAGCATAAGAAACAAACTGAAGTAAGTTGCTCAATTCATTTAAGTAGGGGTTTAGTATTGGTGTTTTTATGTAATACATAATACAAAAAGCATCACATCCCATATCATATCTAGTGTTAATAAATAAAGATAACAGTTCAGAAAACATATTCAATCTGTAAAGATCCCCAAAAGATCCCCAATAGAAACTCTATTTTTTATTTTGTCTGTAGAATCTTGAAAAAACATAATAGCTCATGTCAATGTCCCATTATAACTGGCAAATATGAAATCAAATTAAACAGTTAAGCTTCTCAATGATGAATACTCGAGCTCTTGGGCATAGTGCCATGTATCCACACCAGTTTAATCACACTTAACACTGTGGCACATGTGACTACTTCTTCAGGGCAATGGCATTTGATACAATGGCATTTGATACCACTGAAAACAAGGAAAGCACTCTTTCTCCATTTAGTTGGGGGAAGTTACTCATGCAGTAGAGTGTTAAGATGCTCAGAGGAAGCCTTTGGGTTTTGTTACATTATCCTGTCAATGAAAAAAATATTTTTTGTTTCATTTATCTCTTCACCATCATTCATCCACTGACTTAGTAAAGGATAGATACCAGAAAAATAAAAACATTCACACGCTTTTACATATTTTTTTTTTATATCTGATCCTCTGCTACAGATTACAGTCTTCCGAATGGGAGCAGAAGGACAGCAGGACATTGAAATGGCCATTCTGACAGCTTTACTAAAGGGTACAATTCAGGGTTCACAGGAAAAAAAACTTTAAAATATATTTACTATTACAATTGCTGGATATCTCATGCCATGCCTGTACATGTGTTGTGTGCCCACTCAGGCACAAACGCCTCAGCCCCAGATCAGCTGAGCCTGGCTCTGGCCTGGAACAGAGTGGATATAGCACGCAACCAGATCTTTGTGTATGGACACAACCTTCCAGTGAGTAAACTGCACAAAGAGAACTCACAGAACTACATCCCATAGAACTGTCAGGTGTGACAATACATATACTGTATTAACTGCATGCTAAACCCCATGATCACCTATCTCAAAAAGCCATATTTGATTTACTAGCCGCCGAGTGCAGTGGCCAGTGCTACAGCCATCACAGCGGCATCAGTGAAGGAGAAGCCGAAGGAAAAGCCACAGGGAAAAGGAAAGAGCAGAGGGAAGAAGGGGAAGGGTGGGAAGGCCAAGGCAGAGGTTCCAGAAGAAACAGATCCTAGGAAATTAGAACTACTCAACTGGGTAAGTATGAGCAATGATATAAAATTAAATCTTCATATAAGGGTATGTATGAAGATTTAATTAGTATAAAACAGATATGTGCTATCCTTTAAACTGACATTTATCTATTATTGCAAATAAACAATTCATATTACTCTAGCAACATTTCCTTTCCCCTTTAAATTGTACATAGCAATATAAATTAAATAATGTTATTTGTAATTGGAAACAACAGCAAAGAGACAGTTGTCAAATCACAAGTAATGACAATCAATTGGGGTCTAGTTAATATACATATAGATTTTACTGAGACCCAGTTGGGCTTCCTAAATGGGCCCCATCATTACACCCCACCATAACCCTCCTGTAACTTTCAAATTTACTAATATCTTTTATCCTTGACCCAAGCATTTTTAACCCACATACATTATTTTTATATAATAATTAAAATTGTTACCCAAGGTTATGTCACATGCTATATTTGTTTATTGACTTCTTATATAGCCTTTTAAAAAATCCCCCTCTGTTATAAAAGCTTATAACACTGACAATTTTTAAGATCCATGTCAAAGTGACAGTCACGTCATCCAAAACCAACATGTGTAAAATGTTGATATGTTTTATACAGCTAAAACAGCCTTGGGTCAAATTGACACCAGTGAATACTAATACATACACAATATATATATGTACAGGACATTAAAAACATATAATCATGTTTGCTTTATTTTTACCCAGTTGTCCCCATTAAATTACGTAAAGTCATTTAATATTATTTAAAAAAGTACATGAGAAGTTTTCTTAATGCCTGGCGTAAGCTGGAGGGGTATGAAGCCCCCCATAACGTTCCCATAATGTAATAATGTTTTTTTTTTTATTCAATGTGACTGATCCATGTGACCCCCATACACTTTTGTCCTTGTTCTGTGTGTGTCTGTGTGTCTGTCCCCATCTCATAATGTGATGGTTTTGGTGTTTAAGAGTAGTCCTAGAGACCCTATCCTCTGAATATTCTACTTAAGAGTGTTGGGTCTCATTACAGTAGGTAAACTCCAAATACACTCAAAAGTATTTACCCACTGGCGCCCCCCACAGGTGAACTCGTTAGAACAGGCGATGATGGACGCACTGGTCCTGGACAGAGTGGACTTCGTCAAGCTGCTGATTGAAAATGGGGTCAACATTCACCACTTCCTCACCATCCCACGCCTGGAGGAGTTATATAACACAGTGAGCGCACTGATCGTCACTCATCTGGCTCTTACTGGAAAAGCGGCACAATAGTTTATGAAATTAACATTTTTAATCCTCTAAAAGAATTCACTAAACCTAATGCTATGGGATTATTTGCTCATTCATCCTTTTTTATTCATAATTTGCAAAAAATTACCTGTTTTTTTTTTACTGCTGTTTTTTAGAAACTTGGGCCTGCCAACACTCTGAACGTCATAGTTCGAGAAGTTAAAAAAGTAAGATATTTATATTATACTGATACAAGAACATGTTACACTTTACAAGTAGCACTGTATGTTCTTTATACTGTAATATACAGAACATATACAGAACATAATTATCAATATGAATTTTGCCTTTTACAATTTCCTAGGGGAACCTCCCACCAGACTATCAAATCACTCTGATTGACATCGGCCTGGTGGTGGAGTACCTTATCGGTGGAGCCTATCGCTGTAACTACACAAGAAAAAGCTTCCGCTCTCTCTACAACAACCTTTATGGCCTGAAAAGGGTGAGAGCAACAGATGCTAATATCGGAAAGAAGTTCATATTCATAAAGTTTTAAGAGTTCGGAAATCAATATTAGGTGGAATAACTCTGGTTTTTAATCACAGTTCTCATGCATCTTGGCATGTTCTCCTCCACCAGTCTTACACACTGTTTTTTGGATAACTTTATGCTACTCCTGGTGCAAAAATTCAAGCAGTTCAGTTTGGTTTGATGGCTTGTGATCATCCATCTTCCTCTTGATTATATTCCAGAGGCTTTTTATTTGGTTTCGTCATTTTTAAGTGGTCTCTTATTTTTTTTCCTGAGCTGTTTATACTACAAATAATAACAAACAAATGTTTTATGTAATGTGTATATGTTTTATAACAATGTAAAATACGTCTTTTTATACAATTTTTTACAGCCTAAAGCCCTCAAACTTCTTGGCATGGAGGTATGAATAACTACTTTCTATCATTCTGCTTGATTCATTAAAATAAGTAATTATTGATAACTTCATTGTTTGTTTATTTGCCTGGTTTTGAAACTGCTAGGATGATGAACCAAGGCCAAAAGGCAAGAAGAGGAAGAAAAAAAAGGAAGAGGAGGTGGACATTGATGTGGACGACCCTGAGGTCAGCCGTTTCCACTTCCCCTTCCATGAGTTGATAGTGTGGGCAGTGCTAATGAGGAGGCAGAAGATGGCCCTGTTCTTGTGGCAGAGGGGAGAGGAGGCCATGGCAAAGGCACTGGTAGCCTGCAAGCTCTATAAAGCTATGGCCCACGAGTCTTCAGTCAGTGAGCTGGTGGACGACGTTTCCCAGGATCTGGATAACAACTCCAAGTAAGTGAAGGACCTGGAGCAAACTGACCACCTCAATCTATGTAAAAGTTTAGAGTAACAAATGAGAATGGGCTGTTCTATATAAAAGTTATATCATTTTCTTTTATGCTTGCTGCCTCAATCAAGCTATAGTTACAGTTAAATCATCGACAAGTTTTACACATTTCCCTTTGTCCCCTCTGTAATGGCATTTTTTGGGAAGGCATGACACTAAATTTGGAACATAGCTGTGAGGAGTTAATTGCATTCAGCCACAAGAGTATTAGTGAGGTCAGACGCTGATGTTGGATAACTAGTTCTGAATCCCAAACTAGATTTATATCAAAGGTATTGAATGGAGCTCTATCATTTCCATGGCTCAGTGCTTGGGGGTTTTATATTCCCCAACAACTGGCAATGGGCATGGCAATCTTGGCCTGTGTGTTTGCGTCAAAGTGTCCCTTTCTATTGGAAAGTAACTTAAAATTATTATTTCACTATAAATTTGGGATATGCCAAATATTCTGCAAAAAAACGGCATTCAAAAGCACTTTCAGTGATTGACTAAACAAAAAAGAAAAAAACAAATAATTGATAGCTGAGTTGCTAAAATATTTAGTGTTAAAAAATATTTTTAAATGATGTTTTATAATTGCTTTTTCTTTGAATAGCAATATAAGAATACATTTAGGCTATTTAATGGAAACATTGTGCAAAAAGTGGGAAAGTTAATAAAAAAAAGTGTGAAATAATATGCGGCCAAAATATTATTACCTATGCCTAAATACCTTTACATATAGAATATATCTTCCACACCTGCCAAAAACTATAGTCATTTATCATGTCGCACAAGATCATAACCAGTATCGCCTTATATTTTACTATCTCAGGGAGTTTGGAACTTTGGCATATGAACTTCTGGACCAAGCCTACAAACATGATGAGCAGGTGGCCATGAAACTGCTCACATATGAGCTAAAGAACTGGAGCAACTCCACCTGTCTGAAGCTAGCTGTGGCTGCCAAGCACAGAGACTTCATCGCCCACACCTGCAGCCAGATGCTCCTCACTGACATGTGGATGGGCTGCCTGAGGGTTGGCAAAAACCCTGGACTCAAGGTGCTGTAGAAAATTTGACATTATGTTAAACCCTTTAACAGTCACACTAAGAAATAGTGTATATGCACAAATGGATAAAATGCATTGGTAGCAATGTCTTTCTAGATCCTTGTTTAGCAACTTCATTTTTTGATGATCCCTGTAGAAAGCAGATATGCGACTTAATACAACTAGAACCTGATCGTGTTTACTGTGCTAAAATAAAACTTACAACAATGTTTTAAGGGCCAATATTAGTATAACAGTAATGGCATTAGAAATGCGTGTTACCACTATGCACCTGTAGGTGGCAGTAGTTAGATTCAGATAATTACAGTGTTTTTTGAAGGTCATTAACAGGCTCATGCAGGAGAAAAAACAAGACAAGCAGTAAAAAGCCAAAGGAGCCTCACCTTTTCTGACCGCAGTTTTAGGATTTAGGAATTAGGAACATGAATATAAGTACCTAGTTTTCTGTTTATAAGCATTTTAATCGTTTTTTGTTCAGTTTTCTTGTGTATGCTTTGGTAAAGAAATAAATCTTTGGTTTGGAAACCTAAAGTGAGTCAAGAACCGCATGGATCTACAAATGTGCCATCCCATCTATTACAGTCACAATAATTAGATATGTTAGACTCATGTATTGTTTTCAGTTACTTAAGTTTCTAGATAGTGGTAGCTACTGTATACTGCTGCAGTTCAGTGCATAGTGTTTTTCAATGGGGTTTATCTCTGATAGCTATGACAAAAATAATGAGTACTACAAACTAACAAGTAAATGGTGTTAAGGGTATGCCAGATTGAAGGTAAAATACACATAAATCACAATGTGATCTTGTGAATGTTTATGCTGAGCTAACATTAGCATTCAGTGTTGCTTACCCTAAACTATGCAACTCAACTTAACAGTCACACACATTTGTAGGGTAACATAGAGATACATTTACCAATCACCTTTCAACAAATATGTAACTATTCATAACATAACACATCTGTTTTTTTCTCAGCTTTCACACAATGACATCCTGTCATAACAATGCTACCCAGTGGATTTAATCAGCATTACACACTCTATTCAATGAGGGCAATAAGGTCAAAAAGCTGAAGATGAGCATTGTCTGTTTTTATTACAACAATTTGATTGTTAAATTTGGTTACAATCCATTTGGCTAGAATACATGTTAAATGGTTAACATTATATACGTATTATAAATCACTATTTTATACCACTATAAGTTTATGTGGATACACAGATACTTTTATGACCAAATCTGAGTGTTTGGCTAACTTGTGAAATTTGTTCTGTGCAGGTGATTATTGGCATCATATTTCCACCATCAATCTTACTACTGGATTTCCGGCTGGGTGATGATGCACACCAAGTTGATGATCGTGAAGAAGTCAAGGAAAAGGATGATGACAACAAATCTAGCAGGGTAACTGCAATGCTCATCCCCCTTTAAAATATGCTATTAACAGTAAAAGCAATACTTACAAAAGTGTTAGGCCTATCTTTGTTTCATATGCTGAAATTCAGCTCAAATTAAACACTATAAAGAGCTAACCAGCATATAAACTGTCATGTTCGTATTACAGTTTGTGGAATGGTTTATCTACGCTCAAATTACTTTAACACTTGTTATACAATTGCCTGATATTATCCAATTTACCAGTAAACTAAATGTTTAACTGACTGCCTTTTTTTTTTTGTTCCAGGATGCTAATGCAGATACACACTCCAAGAAGGGTGATGAAGAGGAAGGCAGCAAGAAAATGAAGCGTGTGCCTATCGGAAGAAAGATCTATGAGTTCTACAATGCCCCCTTCACCAAGTTCTGGTTCAACACGGTTAGCATTATTTTAATGTTTTTTAATTTATATTTTACGATGTTTGGAAAGCCTAGTGAATATTTTTTTGCAGATGTTCATATTTCTGCAAAAGTGTCAGGTCAAAAAAATATATGCTTAAATTAAGGTTAAGCAGAACTTTAAGGTTACTGAGAGTTAGTTTCAGACCCTATCTATAATATTGTGTGATGTATTTGTGGCAGATATCCTACCTTGCGTATCTGATGCTATACAATTACATTGTCCTGGTGAAGATGGAGCGCTGGCCATCGATGCAAGAGTGGATAGTCATCTCTTACATTCTAACACTGGGCGTGGAGAAAGTTAGACAGGTGAGACCATGCCAGACCAACAGGGTACAGTACATGTGCAGATATACAAAATACAACAATGTCAAAAACAAGTAAGTTTGTGTTTTGTGTGTAAAACAATTCTAGAATCATTGGTTGTTAAATAAATAATTTTTTAGATATAAGATCACAATAAAAATCTTAAAATACTATGTTTCTAGTGTCTATGCATCAGTTAAAATGCAATTACGGGGCTCTGATTGGTCCAGCGGGCTAAGCGCTGCCACTATGATCAGGAGATCAGTGGCTCGAATCCTGTTTATGTGGCTTGCCATCAGCTACCGGAGTCTTGAGAGAGCGCAATTGGCCTTGCTCTCTCTCTCCCCACATCACTCCAAAGGGTGATGTACACAGCACAAGGAGTCTGTGAGCTGATGTATCAGAACCGAGTCACTGCGCTTTCCTCCAAGTGCGCTGTGATGCTACTCGGCAATGCTGCATCATCAGCATTGGAAAAGAGGCGGTGGATGACTTCTCATGTGTCAGAGGAGGCATGTGCTAGTCTTCACCTCCTGGTGTTGGGGCATCACTAGTGATTGGGGGAGTCCTAATGAGTGGGTTGGGTAATTGGCTGTGTAAATTGGGGAGAATATGGAAAACAAATAGAAATAAAATAATTTAAAAAAATGCAATTACTCTTTTTTCTGTTGTGAGGAAAGGATGACAGCTTTGCTTTTCAATTAAGTAATTTGTTCTCACAGTTAGGAGACAGAGACAATAGACAGAGCATTATCTCTCCCTGAAAAAAAATTAGGGATAATTTCATCCATTTCCCCTGAGAGGTGAAGTATAAATGTGCAAAGGAACTGCCACATGAGGAACATTCTTAAACAACTGTTTATTATTTTTTCTAATGGCTACTAATTATGTTTAGTCCATTTTACTGGCTGCTCGGTTTGTCAAAAGAATGTGGAAAACCTGTGTTAATGAAACCTGGAGACCTGTGAATAGAAAACCTCTGGTACAGAGTTATATAAAAAAATCTACACTGATCTATACTGTACTCTTCACAATATACATCCATGCATAATTATTATACCATACGATGCAGGGAAGATGCTCTGTAAACATCTTAGACAAAAGAAATGAAAAAAGAATGGAATTTTGTTTGTATGTGCAATCAAGTCATAATTTAAGAGTTTTCTGTTGTATCTTAGATCCTGATGTCGGAGCCTGGTAAACTAAAGCAGAAGATCAGCGTGTGGCTCGAAGAGTACTGGAACATCACTGACCTGGCGGCCATCTCTACGTTCATACTGGGTGTTCTCCTCAGACTGCAGCCAGAACCATATATGGGCTATGGCAGGGTTATCTACTGCGTGGATATCATCTTCTGGTACATCCGAGTGCTGGATATTTTTGGTGTCAACAAGTACCTCGGACCCTACGTAATGATGATTGGAAAGATGGTAAGAACTATTACAAAGACAGCTTAACAATGCAAATATTTGAATTTTGAGAGACTATGGGAAATGATATTCTGTGTTAAAAGGCTTATGAAAACAATATTCTAGCATTCTAGGCCTCAGAAGGTCATTCAGGTTTTAAGCTTTTGTGCATAATCTATGTTCTCCTATGATTTATTTTAAAATGACTAAGGTGATTCTCTAATAGAAATTCACCACTATAGCTATATATCACTTTTTTAAAAACTCAAATACAAAGACATGGTTTCAGTGCTTACTAACCGACATCATCATATTATATTAGTGTCATTTAAAATGTGTTTTAAAATGGAACAGACTGTTTTGGCGGTAGAATCATGGATAAGCATTCATGTCATCTAGATGACATCTAGAAATACCCTTACATGCATCCACATTAATCAATGTTGTCTAGAAAACTGTTGCTCCTCTTAAATAAGAACCAATACCTCAAACAGCATTCTAGTCTACTAGCGAGCGCTTTGGGTTTGGAAAAAGATAACAGTGAATGGGGTATTAGTGCCATCTAAAGTCCAGAGTGGGTAATGCGGCTGGCAAAAAACACCTGAATTTTTTTATTTAATGAAAGCTTTTAGCTTTTGCACTCTTATTTAGCTTGCCAGATCATTTCTGTTTTTGAAATGCATGATTGAGAAGATGAAGTTTGGATTTCTGATCACAATACATCTAGACTTGTGCAGCAGCACCATTAGCAGCACCATGGTTGCTCAGGTAACCAACAAAAGCTGTCATAGTCAAATAAAGGTCCCGGGACTTACCAGACACCTCTGTTTTTAGAATATATTTGGCTTTGGCTTTGGAATGGTAGCAGAGGCACACTAATGCCATTTTTTAGAACAAACTGTAATCGAAACTTAAATGAAATAAAACTTAGTTTTAAGCACTCGTTGATGCTTGATGACTTGCTACACGTGTGTATGCCCACAGATACAGTAAGATACAGCCTTGACCGTAGTTCACTAAAAATCTATTGTCCTAAAAGACTCTGAACCTGCCCCTGCTGTTGTGTTTTGCAGATGATTGACATGCTGTACTTTGTGGTGATCATGTTGGTGGTCCTGATGAGTTTTGGTGTAGCACGTCAGGCCATCCTGCACCCTGACGAGGAGCCCACCTGGCGTCTGGCCCGAAACATCTTCTACATGCCCTACTGGATGATCTATGGAGAGGTGTTTGCGGACTCAATAGACCGTAAGACTAGAATTGATAGTAAGATTCTTTTTCCTGCCTCTAGGGTAGACATTTAGACTAATTAGTGACTTTATCCATCCTCTATTTCTAGTTTTAAAGATTATTGAAGCCATAGATTTATGTGCATTACTAATTGACTAATTTCAATTTTTTTATTTACCCTGTAGAATAAACCTATTGAATATGTAGTGATAGAAAACTTGATTAATTGAGAGCCCAAAGTTAATATAATCTGTTACTGCTAACAGCTAAGAAGCAGGATGTAGGTAGGCTCAGCTAAATATACATATGTTCTTGTCAGTGAGTAAGATGTGTGAGATATGGCCACTGTGAGACAGGAATCAAATTATCAAGTATTTCCCTATGAGATTTGTTCCTTATATCATTTTCCCCTATGTGATTTTTGTGTCTAATGTTTGTAATCATTACATAATATGCTACATCTTGTTATGCTGTGATAATCTTGCAATATGTTTTGATGCATATGTTTATGTGCATATGTTTACAGCTTTGGATGTCCATCTTTTGGATTTCTAATACATCTTTTACTTTTTGCCTCGTTTTCAGAATTACACAAAGACCATATAAGAACATCTGTAAAATTGTTTACCTGCAACTGTTCTGAACATATACAGTTTCATTTCTCTTCTCTCAGTTTTACTCTTTTTTGTGTCTCTATGAATTCCTTTGTCTGGAATGTTTCTGCAGTTTATGCTATGGAAATAAATCGTAAGTAAAATATCAATTCTTTATTAGTTTTAATGTTCTTTTAAAATTTGGAAAATGAATGAATCATTAGTGTTCAGAAGTGAGACGTAAGGTCTTTCCTCAGCCCCCTGTGGAGAAAATATGTATGATGAAGATGGAAAGAAACTTCCACCCTGCATTCCTGGTGCCTGGCTCACTCCAGCCATCATGGCGTGCTACTTGCTAGTGGCTAATATCCTCCTCGTCAACTTGCTCATCGCTGTGTTCAAGTGAGTGTACAAATTAATATGAAGATAAAAGATAATGTTTGAAATGATGTGCAAGAAGATAACTGAGCATTACAGTTTTTCTCAATTGGTTTGGCTCATTTCTTGAAACTGAGATGACATTCCTATAACTAAAAGGTAAATTGGCCAAACAGACTTACAGTTCTTCACAACACTTCAGACAACCAGCAAAATGTCATATGTCTCCCAAAACGTTCATTCTTGCTTCAAAATGAAGTCTTTCTCCCATATAAATAGTCAGTACCATAAAAATGGCATAGATCCTTCTCAATTGCTTTGGCACATTTTCATTAATTTTGTCCATCTGTCAAAATAAACTGGACGGTGCAGCAAAACTACATGGATCTTCATCACTGCTCATATCGCTCCAAAAACAGTTCACCCATGTGTCAAAACTGATTTCCTTTCTCACACAAATCATCAGTGCCCCCAAAATGCATTGTCCCTTTGGCATTGTGTAAGTACTGCAAGTCAAAATGCTTAGATGTTTTGTCTTTATGGCAGAGTTCTAGCTAAAGGAATACAATTTTCACACCACACACACTGCACTCTTTCTGCTGAGGAAATTGTAACTATTTTTATTTACAAGTACATTTTTACACATTACTGTAGGTAGAAAGAAAAGAAAATACTAAGGAAAATGTATCAAATATACTATGTATACAAATTACAAAAACCTGCAAAAACAAAACAAAATACATTACAGTAGGTAAAAAATAGTCAAGCATCACAAATGCAATACAGTAACATTCTGACTACTCTGTGTCACTCCCCTCTCTCCATCACCTTCCTGGCCATCCATCCGCTGCAGTCTGTTTGGCCATAAATTCTCATCAACATTGCATCTGATATGTTCTTTAGCAATGCACTGTGGGAAGAATGCCTGAGCCATCCTCTACACTGATCGCCACAGGACTATATAATCATTATATCATCACAGGACTAGCATCAAAGAACTAGCACCAGGCCAAGATGTATACAGTGGATAGAAAAAGTCTACACACCCCTGTTCAAATGGTAGGTTTTTGTGATGTAAAAAAAATTACAATAAGACAAATAATTTCTACCTATAATGTGACCTATAACCTGTACAATGCAATTGAAAAACAAACAGAAATCTTTCAGGGAGGTGAAGTAAAAATAAACAACTGAGATACTGAGGTTGCATAAGTGTGCACACCCTTTTATAACTAGGGGTGTTGCTGTGTTCAAATTTAACCAATAACCTTCAAACTCACTTTAAATTGGAGTCAGCACACACCTGTCAACAATTAAAGTGCCTCTGATCAACTCCAAGTAAAGTTTAACTGTTCTAGTAGGCTTGTCCTGATATTTTTGTAGCCACATCTTTCAGCACAAGCCATGGTCCACAAAGAGATGCCAGAGCATCAGAGGTATCTCATTATTCATAGATATCAGTCAAGTGAAGGCTACAAAAGTCATTAAATATACCATGGAACACTTTGAAGACTGTCATCATCAAGTGGAGAAAACATGGCACAACAAGACATTACCAAGAACAAGACATTTGACAAAAATTGATGATAAGACAAGAAGAAAATTGGTCAAGGAGGCTGCCAAGAGGCCGACAGCAGCACTGAAGGAGCTGCAAGAATTTCTGGCAAGTACTGGCTGTGTAGTACATGTGACAACAATCTGCCGACTTCTTCATATGTCTGTGCAAAACAAACATCCAGAAAACATCTAAGCTCTACTTAATTTTCCAAAAATTCATCTGATATCTACCAAACGCATGTGGGAGAATGTGTTATGGTTTAATGAAACCAAGGTTAAACGTTTTGGACATAATTCCAAAAGGTATATTAGGCGCAAAAGCAACACTGCTCGTCACCAAAAGAACAGCATACCTACAGTGAAGCATGGTGGTGGCAGCATCATACTTTGGGGCTGTTTTTCTTCAGCTGGAACTGGGGCTTTATTCAGGGTGGACGGAATTTTGAACAGTTCCAAATACCAGTCAGTATTGGCAAAAACCTTCGGCCTCTGGTAGAAAACTGAAGATGAAAAGGAACTTCATCTTTCAGCACAACAATGACACAAAGGACACATCTAAATCAACAAAAGAATGGCTTCAGCGGTATAAGATTAAGGCTTTGGAATGGCCCAGCCTGAATCCAGACCTGAATCCCATTGAACATCTGTGGGGTAATCTGAAGAGGGCTGGGCACAGAAGATGCCCTCACATTTTGTCAGATTTTGAGCAGTTATGCAAAGAAGAGTGGGCAACATCAAGATGTGTCACGCTGATAGGTTCCTACCCAAAAAGACTGAGTGCTGTAATAAATGCAAAAGATGTTGCAACAAAGTATTAGTTAAATGTATTTAACCAGGTGATTTTAAGTTTTTTGTTTTATATTTTTTCGCTGTAAAGATTTATGTTTGTTTTTCAGTTGCATTGTACAGGTTATAGGTCACATTAAATGTGAAAAAAGTTATGAAATTATTTGTCTTGCTTTAATTTTTTTACAACACAAAAACCTGGCATTTGAACAGGGGTGTGTAGACTTTTTATATCCACTGTATATAGAGCAATGCCAGCATTCAAAATAATAGACAACAAACTGATGGATTGGTCACCAGTAATGTGGGACACTCATTTTCGTCAAAACCTGCTTTCACCTGTTACCTACTCACCTGATTGTAATGAATTTATGAAATGTTCCAAAATATGTGTTCTGTATTGTATTACAATTTCTTAATTCATTTTGAGAATTGAGCAGACTATTCTGCAGATGATGACTTATATGATGAAATTGTGCTGACATGTTTTGAAGAGAACAACCATTACACTGAGAACTAACCAATTAAGATAGATCAACAAGATGCATTCTTTTGGAAAATGTACTAAATGTAGGATGATTGTGTTAAGTGTAGGCTACTTGTACAAAACCATTTGCAAAGATGTACTAAGTGCTTGAGACATGTACAAAGCATTTGAAATGTGATGAAAGCAATGAGAAATGCCATTCTGTTATGAGAAACTGCAAGTTAGTTTGGGAATTTGTCCATGTTATTTTGAGAATGTCATCTCAGTTTCAAGAAATGAGCCAAACCAATGGAGAAAAACTGTAAGATGAGGAATTGTCTCTGAGGAAATAAACTAATTAATATATTTTTTCTTACTCTGGGTAAGAATCAACCAAAAAAGGAGGAAAGGATGTAAATTCTGCCAGATTTGCTTGTCTATTCACACAGACAATTCTAAATGAAAAAAGGATCATTTGTATAAGAAGGACCATTTGTGAATATACAAGCAAATCTGGCAGAATTCACATCATTCTACATTTAATACCTCCACACACATTTCACGCAGTATAGTAGTAGCATTCTTTAGTTTCTGTGGGACATGGCAAAAGTTATGGGACAATGCAACTTTGATATTTTCAACAGTTCTTGGACTTCTCCTGGAGGAAGTATTTTAATATATTTTAATTAACATAGAACCTGTTAATTTCTTCCCTAACAGCAACACCTTTTTTGAGGTGAAGTCCATCTCAAACCAGGTTTGGAAGTTCCAGCGTTATCAGTTGATCATGACTTTCCATGACAGACCAGTGCTTCCTCCCCCTCTCATCATCCTCAGCCACCTCTACATCCTCTTCAGAAAGATCTGCTGTCGCTGTGGCAAGAAAAAAGAGGGGGAGCTGGATGAGAAGGACAAAGGACTGAGTGAGTTTACTCTTACGGTATTTTCACACCTATGATTAATTTGCTCTAGTTAAAATCAATTAACGAGCTTGTAAACTTGAAGTGTTTTCCCCTTTCCCACAAGTGCACCAAAATAAAGAAAAAATAAATACAGGAAGAAGGTTCTGTGTATATAGTATAATTTAGCATGGAGCAACAGCAGAGATGTTAATAGCTGTAGTAATTATCTGGTTAATATATCAGGTCAAACTACTCCTGCAAAGCCCCTTTCCTTAAAATTGCGTAGTACACTCGATAGTTGGATTAGATTCTCACAACAAACCAACTGCTCCAGAGAAAACTTGTGAAAATAATGAAAATGACTACAAGGTGCAGTTGTAAAAGGCTCTGTAGGAAAATATCCAAAGAAAAATGTAAACTTGTAAACTTGACTTTTCCATGCCTTCAAGGAACATTTTCATGACCATACAATTTTTAAAACATCAATTATATCCTGAGAGCTCCATTGTGCAGGGCTACATTACTGAACTGACTCTGAGGCGACGTATTTTGTTAACTCCAAAAAGTTTTTTTTTCCATCAATAAACTTTATCACAAAGATTTGTAGACCAAATTTCCATGACTATTCTAAAACTTTTTGGGTATTTTTATTTTTTCAAACCTTATCCAGGCCTGGAAACTGCTATTCTCAAATTTCATGACTTTTCCAGGTTTTTCATGACCGAATGAACCCTGCTATTTGATCTTGATTTGATTTGATTTCTACAATCTCTCACCAGAGCTGATTCTGAATGCTGAGGAGCTGAAGGCTCTTTATGAATTTGAGGAGCAGTGTGTGGAAGAGTACTTCAGAGAGAAAGATGATGAGCAGCAGAACTCAAATGATGAAAGAATACGAGTGACATCTGAAAGGTAATAAGCAGAATATTTAAAACTTTAAAATAATTCAAACTTTCTTTGGCTTTCTGTCAATGTATGCTTTGCCTTTAACTACATTTGAACCGACTGGAACTTTAAATTTAAAAAATATAATTCTAGACATCCCCTTGTTGTTTCTGGACAGAGTGGAAAACATGTCCATGCGTCTGGAGGAGATCAACGAGAGAGAGAACACCATGAAGGCTTCCTTACAAACAGTGGACCTTAGGTTGGCCCAGTTGGAGGACATCCACTCTCGTATGATGAATGCTTTGGAGAAGCTGGCAGGGATTGACCATGCTGAACTGACCCGGACGAGGTCAGGAGCTTCTTCGGTATGTGGCCCGCCCTGTCTTCTGCGCACCAGCAGCATTAACAGTGCTGATGGGTACAGCCTGTATCGCTACTACCTGGATGACCTCCCCCCTACTGAAGACAAAGAGGGCAGCAAAGCAGGTCAGCTAGCTCCAATGAAGCAGGGGAGGATGAGTAAGGCTCCAAGCATCGCAACCCTTGGTCCCAAGGAGTATGGAGCAAATATGGAACTGGAGGTCCCAGTTTTCAGGAGCCGTCCACCATCATGTGTGGACATCCGAATTTCCCCTTGTGATTCAAAGCCGCAAGGTCTTGATCAGGCTGGAGAGACTCAAACAGAAACACCTATTCGCTCCATTCCTGCTAATCAAGCTTACCAGGAGGTCTCTGCAGTTAAAAGAGACGTAACGCATGAAAGAGCTAAGCTTGAAACTGCCATCTCATTCCCCTTAGAAAAGGTAAAGGCATTCAGATACTATCCATCAGAGACGCTAAGCACTTCACCCTCTTCAACCCGGAAGTCTCGAAGCACTATACTGTTTGACCCCGCGGATAGGGACGAAGAAATGCAGCAGGTCAAAGATCCCAACTCACAAGAGCAAAGGACTGATGGGTCCTCAATCGTTAGAAGATGGAGTGCTGGCTATGAGTACAAGGTTCACCCCAGCCTTTTCGGTCAGACGCCTAAAATATCAGTGGTCAGAGGTCCAGATGTACAACAAGATGAAGCAGATCAGTCTGAGGGTCAGCACACACTACAAATACCATCCATGCACTTGGAAGAGAGACGGCCCGAGGAGAGACCCCCAGGAGGCCCACCCGAGAAAGGCCAAGAAGAGCAGTCTGAGGATAATCAAGAGGACAGAAAGGAGAACGGCCCAGATGAAATTCTAAAGACGGAGTGCGGTCCTGAAGACGCATCAAAAGACCCAACCAGGAACAATGAAGAACTGATGAATACTGCAGAAGAAGAGAAGATGTACTTAGATGATGATGTAGATAACTCTTGTCACCTTCAGATTCCCGAAGAGAGAATGTTTCTGCCAGCAAGATCCAAAAGCTGGAACAAAAATCAGCGTAAAGCCTTGGGGGAAACCATGGACAAGCCACGTGGTTCCTGCAGTGAAAGAGACCTCACAGATGTCAGTTCTTTCGACAAGGGTGATAAAACATCTGAAAAAGAACAGGAAGATGAGGAGCCCAAGAATGAATTAGAACTGACGGTGGCAGACAAAACACACTGCTAATTACAGAAAGGAATGAAATAGACATTCAAATAAAAAGAACATTGTAACACAATTTTCATTCATACAGTTATCTTCTCCAAGACATAACATTTATAACATCATTTCAGAGCATCTTATAGCATTGATAGACTCGCAACATTATGTTTGCTTCCTATGTAAGGGATCTTTTTGATGTCTCGAAAGCAGTGTTTTTCAACCTCAGTCCTGGAGGCATCCTCCCCTGAATATTTATTTTCTTTCTCTTCGCAAAACAGCAGATTTATCTGATCACATAACTAACAAAGAATAGTAGGGTAGTAGGGAATGTGTTAAAGCAGCTAAACCACTAAAATGCGTAGGGCAAGGAGCAGAATGCCTTAAGGATCAGGATTGAGAAACACTGCATTAAAGACATAACTAAGGAAATATGTCTGTTGTATAGTTTTTGCTTTACTTATATACGCTGCAAACAAATACTTTATATTACCAATGACTATATATATTTAGCATGGATGTCATGGGTCCATTCCCTTCTGTTCTGTAGAAATGGTGCAAAAAGCGGATTGTTTCACTGGATACCCAGTTTGTCCAGAAAGTGTACTATTTCAACAATAAACGTGCAGTTCATGTATTTTGTTAGCAAACGATTTACAGTTCCATCAAATGACAGTACCACAGCTCAGCTTTGTATTTTTTTGCTGATACAAACTGAAGCTACTACAGCCCAGTTCAACCCCAGTTTAACTCCTGCGAGAATGTCAGCATGCACTGGTGAAGATTTAAAAAAAGTATTTTTTTTACACAAACGTTGACTGGCTGGCTAACAACTACTTAGATTAAACTGGTCACTTTTAGACTTACTGAACTAACACTGTAGAGAGTGACTGATAATGCAACCAGCAGCACAACACCACAGGATCAATGATAGTTCGATTAGCTAGCTAGTTACTAGACCTGTTCTGTCGAATTGTCCTGCCTTGTCGAACCTTGCTGCCCTAATGTATATTTAACTGTAAAAATACAAAAGAAGCAATATTTTAAGGCATGTACCCAGTGAAATTACAGTAGACGTACGTTATTAGATTTGGATTGCATAATTCATGGCAAAGTTATAGTAAATATAGCTCATTACAAACTGCTTTTGTATTTATTTATGATAATAATTGTAATTTTTAGTTTCCATTTACACTTTTGTGCAATGACAGTGCGTCCAGGTTGTTTAATGCACATAACCCACCCTAAACCATATTAATTATAAATAAAACACGAGAAATAATTAAATTGTGTAGGTCAGCGTATGCGCAGTACCTTTGGGAAGCATGTATTGATGGGTAGGAGAATTCGACAGAACACCCGACATGACTCTGTAAATCGCAAAATAGACCTGAGATCCTATGTAAACCAAGTTACTTACACACAGAGGTGGGTAGTTCAGGTCCAGAAAGTAAAAATCTAGTGTAAACTGAAGTTTAAACATACACACCTACCTATCTCAATTGTACTTCGCTGCTGGTGTTCCATCCAACCATTTGTTCTTTAACTCTGAATTACTGGGCAAATATAATTGTTCCATTATTAACACACATTAAACCTAAGACACTGGAGATGGAAAGACATTTTAGTAAAAATGTTCTCTTTTGTCAACAAAACCCATGGTGGCTTAATTTTTTGGCCGTGTTTCATATATGCATGGGGTTATTACATGACATGGCTTTGGGTCACAGTTAAGAATCTTTTCAGAATACACTAATCGTTAACATAACAATAACATTATCTTTGCTTTAAACATTAACATTAAACATTATTATTAACATTTATGTTACTACAATAACTGCACATTTATGAAACGTATCTACCTACACAGTTTCAATGATCACAGTGCAGAGCGTAGATAGAACTGTGCTGCCCCCTATTGTGTACGATGGTGAACTGCAGGAAAGTGGTTTTTGCCTTGTTACATTATCAGACAATGAGCAAACACACCACAGCATTATGCAACCTTTACTTTGGTTATATGTGGTACAAAAAAGTTCACAGTTAATAAAAATCACACTAGGTTACATTTCTCTCTTTTGGAAGCAATCACTAGCCTACCAGATGGGCAGATCGTGTAAGAAAGCACTTCCTTGCTGAACTGATGGCGATGGCAGTATAATAAGAGCAACACATCACAAAACTGATAAATATCAGCATTCCAATCAGTAAAATCAGGGCAATGATGGCAAAGATATGTGTGAATTAAGTGTGGAGCTGCACAATATATTGTTTCAGCTTCGTTATCCAAATGCGGACATGTGCAATAAGTCACATTGTAGGACTTTGTGCTACATTGTTGATGTATCTACCAGAGGCAGCTTATGTCTGCTCTATTTTCTTTTATTTAAATATTTAAATATTAATATAATTAATTTTGTGACAATGGATCTCTGGTTGATTCTTCTATCATTTAATATCAGAATATACAGGGTGAAAGTCACCTTTTATTTCAGAAACAAATAAGAAAAGGAAAAGAAAGGGAAATTACATAATTGAATGTCTGGAACATGGACACCATCTTGAAAGCCTACATATTTCGTTTCTGCAAAAAAAGTGTCCTGTGACTTTTGACTACCCTGTGTATTGCACAAAAAATGAATAAATTCCCAATATTGTGCAGCCACAACTAAATGTGCATAGCAACTGTCTTTTCTGAATATCAGTGTTGGAAAAATATGCTACATTTGTCTGTATTTCCTGGGCAGCAGTGCAGTGTCGGTCAAACTGACCTTGCAGATCCAGACAGCAAAACACTCATACAGACAACAATTGCAAGGCCTGAGCTGGAGAAGTGTCAGGAGGAAACGGGGTCCTTTTTATTGCTGACTAATGCCGTTTAACTTGTTTCCTCCTCTAAATCAGAAGTGCAACCAACTGCAACTAAAACAGTTGAGCAATCCAGACTCACCAGTGACTGACAGCTGTTCTAATACCACTGGCACCAGTGAAATGAATGAATGAATGCATGAATGCTACTACTTGTGCCATGGAACTGGCTTAAGAACGTATAGACACGAATTCACTCTTAAAACATGGACACGACAAAAACACCTGCAACCTATGGCACGACTTTTGGCAACTGCATTTTTCTCTTTAAAATCTGCTAGTGACACACCACACATCTTAGTAGACCTGTCACGGTAACTATTTAGTTCACACAGAAATTATATTGTTCCAGAAATAGTTTTGATAAACAATATTATTACCGTCTCATTTAAGATAATTTTATGCCAAAGAGACAATGACACTCTATGACGATATAATAGCATTTTAACTAATTAAACTCATTTAAAAAACAAATAAACTTTTAATTATTTATAATCTTTATAAACTGTAATTTGACTATTTTTTAAATGTCCTAAATAAAAATTAAAAAAATCCCTGCCAATAACATAAAAACTAATATCACTAACTAGGCCATTTCCACAATATTGAACAATAATTCATATGGAATTATCGTGACAGGCCTACATCATAGGTTATGTGATTTGTAAACAGAATTAACTATAAGCTTTCATCAAACAACAACAAGCACAGGTGATGTTCTCTCACCACACATTGCAACAATATTGACAAAAAAGTACAGAGATGCAACCATACAAGCATGCATTAGTGGCTTTCCAATACATTCATTCAAATAGAGACATTTCAAATGCACCCCACTGCTTCCTCGCCACAACAGGCAGACCTTCACCAACTATACTCAAAAGGCCCATTATCTGTGGACAAGCTTTTAGAGAATTACTCAGCCTAAAATATCTGATATATTATGTACTGTTTGTCTTCACTGACCGACTGCCCCATTACAGGCAGGCACATAAGCTGACCGAAGAGTGAGTGTACTTTTACCCATCATGCTCTACAGCTGTCATGTTCTATATTTGAGTCTCCTCACTGAGGGGAGTGCGGAGTGCAGGATCTCTCTGTCTCTCTCTGTCTGTCTGTCAGTGCTATACATGGGTATGTGTCCGGGAATTACCCAGAGACATCTTCAAAGAGAGAAATCTTAGTCAACCAAGCCCCGCCTATCATGTTTAAGGTGCTCTCAACCCCTTAATAATATCTAACTGAACTAACATACTGAATATGTTACATACTGTATAATCTTCTATCCTTATTCTTACACAGTTTCCTTTTTTTTATGGCAGTGCAACAGAGAAACGCACAGTTAGAATGATAGATAACACAAAACACGCAATAACACAATCATTTTCACATATACTTGTACACTCCTACTTAATACAGTTCAGAAATATGTTATGTCCCTTTATAGTTGATAATATTTACGAAGTATGAACATACATTCTCATGTTTGCAGTTTCTGTCTGTCCAGAACCCAAAGGATCCAGGGAGAACAGTGGAGACAACATTTTACATTCTCACAACAATCAAACACCAGTTGGTCAGTCATTTCTGTCCATTGTTGGTGGGTGTGCTCTAGCCAAAGTATAACTAACTTCAATGCTGACCTACGTTAAGGAATCAACTGACAAAAAGCAGTCGACCCCAAACACAAAATCCTGATTATCTCTTTCTCTAACAGAGAAATGCTCCAAAGGAACCCATTTCACAAACCAGTGGAACATTTCCAACCTAGGCATCCTGTTTTTCCAACTTGCCCTTCGGACCAAAAGAACAGGAGCCTTCCTGTGCCATAGAAGCCTGAGTGCACAGCTCTCTGAAGACGCTCACATGAGCTCTCACATTAGCTGAGCAGTTCTGCAGCTAAAGAGATGCAGCTAGAGTCCACACATGCATCCCGCCATTATAGCAGTGCACACTTGAAGAAGCTGTGCTTCTTAGAACGCTTCTCTGTGATTTTCACTGGCGCACCACCATCGGAATTACTGCCATCATTCTAGAAAAGGAAAAGAGAAGTGAGAAAAGATGAGTTAGAAGAAATAGCAGGCATAGAGGTCATTTTAGTACAGTACACTCTAACATGGCAAATGAAATGAAGTAGGCACAGGACTAGTATTATGTCCCATGACTTTGCCAAGTCCCATGGAAGCTAAAGAAAGATGCACTGACCTGGTGGATATGCGTATGTGGCATTTTGGGTTAAATG
This sequence comes from Astyanax mexicanus, assembly GCF_023375975.1. Classification (NCBI taxonomy): domain Eukaryota; kingdom Metazoa; phylum Chordata; class Actinopteri; order Characiformes; family Acestrorhamphidae; genus Astyanax; species Astyanax mexicanus. The sequence goes on from NC_064409.1 coordinate 57,437,615, forward strand.
TGGATGTGACTTGACTGCTTGAATCACATTTCTGTTCAGATGGACAATACTTGCCAGACACAGCTGGTCATGATCATTAGCACCCACTGTGCTGTCCACTGTGGGTGGTAATGTCTTCTTCTGTGTATTTCTGGTACACACATGATGCTTTGACTATACTATGAGATTGAAAATTATCATTTATGCTGGCCAGTGTTCAACCTCACTGCCAAGGTAACACCTTACAATTTTCACAGATGTGAGCGCTCCAGGCCAGACTTTTGACATGTCAGTGCATTATGAAGTATTTATTCTGACTGCTGCAACTCCATAAAAAAACAGTTAGCTGTACATTTTACAACATGGCTCACCATTTTTCTGTTGAGTCTAGACATTATGTCTCTTGCCAGAGTTAAAAAGGCCTCTTCTACATTGACACTGGTTTTCGCACTGGTTTCCAAAAACTTGATCCCATAATCTATTGCCAGCTAAAAGAAAACACAAGTGATACAATATTCAGCAATGTAGGAAAAAAACAACATTGTATAAAGAATGGCAAATTTTTTAAATCTATTTGTAACAGCAATCGACACATAAAGGAGGAAATAAAAAAAAAATTGTGAAACCAATTTAGTACAGTCACAAATGTCACATAGCAATTTATTTTCTAGTTATGACAGTTTGACAGCAAGAATGACAAGAAATCAGCAATCAGGAAACGTCTGTACCTTTTCTCCTCTCTCCTTAGACACCTGCCTCTTGTCATTCATGTCACACTTGTTTCCAAGGATCATCCTCTCAACATCTGATGACGCATGCTGGGGAGAGCAATAAACATGCAGCAAATTATTCACAAAAACACATAATAAGAGTTCATCACACTGTCATAATCATACTATATTTCAATATTTCTGCTCTTTGACATTTTGGGTTTATCTATGTGCAAAAGCTTGTAACCATAACAGATTCAGTCCTATTGACACACTAAATGGTATTAACAACAAATTGAGACAGAATAGAACACTGCATTTAACTAGGTATAATGGTTAAATAATGAGAGTTTGAGAACCTCAAACATTATTGTCTCTTCGCTCAAAAAGGAAATCCAGAATAAGGAGAATAGGGCAGAAAAATGGGCCAATTCTAAACACCCAAAACTGTTATGTAATAGTCTTGCCACCACCAAAAGTGACAAAATTCGGCTAGCCCTAGCTAACAAAGCATTAAAACATTAAAAAGGGGATCTCAGAAGTGCCGCGTGATAAAGCCAAATCTGAGGAAGTGAAAAGATCCTAGGAAAGTCCTAGTCTAAAAGACAACCATTCTGAAATGCCATTCTAAAATATCTTTAGCTATCTAACTGTGCATCACACAGTATATCTGAGTATATCTGTATATTATTAAATCAGCATATTTCAGGGGTTGTTAACCTGTATCTGATTTTATTTTGTGTCCCAACCAAAATTATATACTATTTTTATACATCAAAACCAAATTGAAACATATTTAAAACAGAAACGAGACGCCTACAACTTGTGGGTGGGAACTGGGGATATATGCATTTATGCACTTTATATATTATACTTTTCCTTTGCAACAGTAATTTCTATAAAATAGAATTTAATGGTATTATTTAATAATATACATTTATTAATAATACATTATTATTTCAGAATTATTTTCAGAAATAATACATACACTGACATCCAAATGGCATGCGATAGCACTGTGCAAATTGATAATTAAGTGTTACCTGGGGGAACAGGTTGGGTGAGCCAACACCTGTATAAATTGTAAGGCGTTATCTTGGGGAAGAGGTTAAACACTGACCTGCATGCTCATGACAAGAAGATATGAATTTCTGGTGTTCGAAAAAAAAAATCTGAAAGTGGGTGCTAGATGGAAAGGACATTCTATTTCTAAATCTGTGTGGACATTTAAAATTTCACAACCCACAGTATTATGTGTGTATCAGTAAAACATAACAGAAGGCATTGCCCCCCACTGTGGACAGTGAAATGTGTAGTAATGATCATAACCTGCAGCATCTGGCTAGAATGCTTTGTGTGAACAGAAATTGGCTCTGGTACAAATCACATCCACATTCAATGCAGGCGACTTCACATACACATAACCCACAGGACAGTCCAGCATTCTTTAGCTTCCATGTGGCATGTCAGTGTGTGTATAACAGAAAATTATTGTGCTTCTACTGTTTACTCTGCAAACTCACCTCTTCAATGTTGCGAATCCAGTTCTTGATGTTTTCAAAGGATTTTTCACTAGTTATATCATACACTAACATAATTCCCTGCCAGAAAAAAACAGAGACAAAAGAGAGAGAGAGAGAGAGAGAAAGAAAGAAAGAAAGAAACATTTTACACCTTGAATTGTGAATTTGTAAATCAGAGCAGTACGATGAAAAAGACGACTCACCATTGCTCCTCTGTAGTATGCTGTGGTGATGGTCCTAAATCTCTCTTGGCCTGCCGTGTCCCTGTAATCAGGACAGAGAGTGTATATCTTACGTCATTACACAAGACAGAAAGGCCACTTCCTCAGTTTGTAGCCCACCATGTCCTGCATTCTCTACAGAGCTTTACAGGCCCACCCTTCTCAGCCCAACCATTTTCAATCAACATTTCCTGTCGACACAGTATGTAGACACGTTTCACTGCAACATTGTGTGCATGTCCGTTCCTTCACATTAGTCACGTAACGACTGGGCTGGGCACATAAGCACTGACCCCTCAACAGGAAAGACCAGCCTGGCTCCTGACGTCATTTTTCTCTCACTCTATAATCTACCTAAACTACAGGAAAGCTGCACTCATAGTAAAGACCAGAAATATTTCAGGAAACTACTGACTTCTTTCTCAACCTGCCATGCAGTGCAAAATATCACTAACTGACAGCTAAAAAGCAATGCTCTCTCCTCAAAGTCCATACAATCCTGAACATAAAAGTGCTAAAAATAGTTGTTCAAGTAATGCCATGAAAGAACCACTTTTGGTCTGGTTTTGATAAAACTTTAAAAAGTTTCTTCATACATCTACACACATTTACAAAAACAGCTCTGGACCCAAAAGTAGTTCTTCTGTGGCACTACTTAAATTAATATTTGTTACTCCTTTATTTTATCCTATTATTTATTTTAGAATATTTTATTAAATTCCAGGTGTATTGCAAACACAGACAGAACAATTAAGCTGAAGACACTGAAACCTCAGTTACAAGTACCTATGGTCTTTTGACATAATGCTGAATGGCGTGTGTTATGATGTGAATAACAGTTATTTGTAAAATTAGACAACAAGACCACATTTCTGAAAGTGACAACACTTACCATATCTGTAGTTTAATTTTCTTCCCATTCAACTCTACAGTCCTGATTTTGAAGTCAATTCCTAAGACAAGAATAACAAACAATTAGAAATATGAAACTGCACCAGACATATATTTGCAATCTCCCTTAATCTCTTAGAAATAAACACAGTATTTATTTCTGTACCGTTAACAGAGGATTATATTTTCTGTAGTAATTCATAACATGATCAGGATGTATCATCAGATATTAAGGAAACATGTGAGTTCAAGCACTGGCTGCTCACTTTAGCCAGGATTTTCTTATTTGAACTGTCTGGTATATTACAGTAATCTGTGTAAGTTTTAGTCTCTTAACCTGCCCAGTAATTCCCCCAGTTCTAATCACACACCCTGGGTTGTCAAGTACAGAACACAACAGCATGCAAACAGTTCACTGCAGCCATTCTCCTAAACAGATCTGTACTTTACTAGGGTATGCTAACCATAGCTTGGACATTTACTGACACAATTAACATAGTAGTGACAGGAATTTTAATTTTTATCATCAGCGTATAGAGTATGACTTGTCATCATTTGCCACTTTGGGTCAATTTGGCAACCCACATGAGCTTTGCATCAGGGGAGGGGCAGGTGGAGCAGACAACTCTCTAGTGTTTGAAAATTCAACTACTAGAGTCATTTCGATCTTGCTCAATTAGTAGTGATATTTCCTTTAAGACTTACATACATAAAAGATCTTTTTTAGGCTGAAACATGAGTCATATATTTTACATATATGGGTTCAATTTCATCACCAGGTCACCTGATTTAACACCATCAAGACTGATGATTTACCAAACCAAGTGTTATCCAGCATGCTAACTATAAATAACACTTAACTCTCATAAGGAGAGCTTTAGACATGTTTTAATGAATAGAGTAGGCCTGTCACAATAGCATTCTTTGTGGACAATATCATTCCAGAAATTACTGCGATAAATGATATTATTTTCATTTTAAGAACATTTAAACATCACTGATTTAATGATAATAGTACAGCATAACAAAGCATTTATACCCTTTTAAATACAACAAAAAATTCAATAATTTTTAATTGGGAAATGTATACTCATTTCTTTACCTGCTGCAGTCCACACTGTGTGTATGGAGTTGCAGTACTTGAAGCATTGATCATTGTATGACTGGCTGAAATACTGTTCACAGTCATATATGTGAATAAACATTCAAATGAACACAATAGACGATATCACGATTATCAAATATTATTGAGGTAGTGTCCATATATTGTACAATATGTCGATAATGTAATTATTGTAACAGGCCTAGAATAGAGTGATGTAAAAATACTACATTTTGTATTAATGTTATTTGTATTTATTATTATTTTTTAGTGAGTGAATAAGCACTTACTGCCCAGATAATTAAATGTTATTCTTATTTAATTCACAGATGCTACCATTTCTGCATAGGACTGTATGTAAATACATTTGCATCATAAAATCTACATAAATCATTTTAATCAATTATTGCAGCTAAGAATCCATTTATTTTGTCCAGATTGAATGGACTGTGTCCGTTGAAATATATATTTTTCAACAGTCACAGTGTTTACATACTGCATCAGTACATTACTCACAGAAAATCTGGGGACATTTTGGCTTTCACTGATGTAGGCCTTTTTGAATCAGACAGCTCTAATTTTCAGTGTGGAGATAGAGGTGCTTTCCATAAACAGTGTTGCAGTTACAACCAGACATTATTCACTAATAGTATGAGTAACAGAGGAGTGTTTAAAGAAGTACAGCATACAGTACACACATTTTGTATTGTGAGTGAAAGAGAAACAATGTATTGATATGCTTATGTATCAAACTATTATGTTTAACAAATACTGTATCAATTCTCAAAAATACACAGCCCTCATTTTATTAGCCCTGCTTTAAACCACAGCTTCCTAAAACCGCCTGACACTTCCCCTAAAACCTCTTCTGATACTCATCTGCTAAATCTGGCTTGAGCTCCATCACAAAGACAGATTTTTAAGGCTTGATCAAGCAAACAGTCTGGGGCCCCACAAACCTAATATAGCAGTCTAAACAAGCCACTCGTGACTGTTACTTTAAAACTCATTCAGAGAAGGAAAGGGCACTTCACGACTTTCATTTCTTCAAAAGGAAAGCATCTAAAATCCAGTGCTGTCATATTTAATACAAATGAGACAGATAAGACCACAGAAAACTTGAAATCGCAGCATGCTGAACTGAGCTGAGGTTGTTAAAAGCACAGCGAGACACCCACAGGAAGTGGTATGTTAGGTAGCTGTCGCTTTTGCTTTCCTTTAACCGGAAAGAGTGAACTCACAGATAAATGGAGAAACGTACTTGTTAGCATTGCTTCTCGTCTCCAGTGACTAACTGGGTAACAACTGACTAGAATAAACAAAGCAAATTCACTATTGATTGTTCAAGTGTTAGTATTTGCGAAGGGATGTTTTAAAATGATGGAAAATTCACAGTTCACTAACAATTAATCACAAATTAAATAATCCTACATAATCAATACTCATGTTATAAACTAGTCCTAAAATACATTTTCATGATGAACACACTACACACACAGGGACAGTGTCCCTGACAGAGTCATGGGAAGCACTGGTGGATGTGTCCCACACTCTGGAGGAGTTAGGGAAGCCTGCAGTGTGGCCAGAGTCAGGGTCAACCACCTCCTGGCACAAGGAAGTAGCTGCCCATCAGCCCTTTGCCTACTTAATTGTCAGCAGAAAGAAGGCGTGAGCTCGCAGAATGTCACGAGAGCCAGAGGTGGATCTAAACACTGTGGCTCTCTGTTCATGGCCAGGCCTCATTCGGTGGGACTGAACGCCTTTCCCAGCTTAACTGGCCATGAACCCTGTAGCCCATTGTTTTCATACAAGCATAAAATGTCTGACCAGCAACATAATGTATGACATTGTACTGAGATTCTAAAGAAACAGGAATAAAGAATAATAACCTACTGTATCAGAGGTTTATCACATTAATTCAGAAGAGCAAGATGCTGGGTATAGGAAACAAAAACAGTGCAGTAGGTCAAGCATCTAAACTAGTTTTATATTTTGGTCTACAGTGCTCAGCATTTGAATGTGGACGCATTTTTTTTGCTTAAAACATGTTCTGTGTAACAAATACAATAAATGATAATTCCAGGTGGCACAAAAGTCCTGTGTTAGTTTAAGACGTTATACCAAGGCAGATATAAGGGTGACAATTTACATGTACTCTGCTGTTATCAGATTAAAAAAACTGGAAATTAAAATGGCTCAAGCTCACTGCACTTGTAGGCACTAGTTAATAAAAAAAAAGAGGACGCATCTTATGCCATAGTCTGTCACATGTGTATATAAAACCCCAGCACATTTATTATTAGGATTGCTTACAAATTATTGGCTTCAGCCAGGCGTTTATACAGTGACATTTGACACATTTATTTATATTTTATTGATTATGAATTTGTCTTTAGGTAATGCTGGGCTGCTACAGTAACACATTTTTAAGGATTGATTCAAGGAGACTTTATTGTCATTCACATCACATTAACTGTACTGCATTTACAACCCTCTACATATTTATAGTCATCTGTATGGCTTATACCGGTGGATTTATTCCCAGTCTCCCAGTCATTTTATTAATATTCATGTCAGAATATGTGTACATGACAAATAGCAGATATCAGCATAGGCAAACAACTCCCATTCGGTGCATCCCTATTTATTTGTAGGCCTATGCATAAAAGGCAACTGTAAAAGGGGAAACACATTATCTGTCTCAGAGGTCTCAATGAATTTTAATAATGTGGTGCAAAAAGCTGAGGTACTTTCCTAACTTACTAGGTTTTAGTTTTTATTACTGGTTCTTTAACATCAGCAGTAGTAATGCACACGTGTGTTAATCTCCTAGAGGAAGTGAAAAAATGAAAAGACATCTTTAAAATTATTTCTCAATGTGTCTGATCACACGTAAAATTAGATAATTCTGGATGTAACTGTAATGTGTAACTGGATGTTACTTTTGATTAACATTGATTCCCATGTTGTAGGCCTTGTTTTACTTAGCCGGCCACAATTATTAAATGATCATCAACATATTGTACAATATATCAATCCATGACACGCCCTTAATAATTTTAGCTGATTTTAGTTTTTTGGAGTTGTTAAATATACATATTCACGTGCCCTTAATAATTGGAGATGATGTCAATATGGATTTTAATTATGTTTTTTATAAAGTTTATAGTTTATAGTTTTTAATAAAGTTTTTTTTTCAGCTTTACTCACCCTTAATCATTTTAGCTGACCTGTATATTGCTAAAAATATGTGGGTTTATTATTTTTTTTTATTTTAGATTTTATTTATTTATTAAAGACATATATACATATTTTTTTACATTTACATTGCTATTTTTTGAGGGGTTATTGTTTTTTTTTGTATCTTTTATTTTATTTATTTGTTAAAGATATTTGAACAATTTCAAATTCCAATTCCAATGTGTCCAATCAATAATCTTAATTTAAAAATATTACTTATTTTTGTATTATATGTGGCACAGAATGGTCTTAGAGATAAGGATGAGCCTTACCCAGCAACTGTATCCAGATGTTTAGCTTAGCTAAGCTAATAGGTTAATTCTCCTAATATTAAAATAACCAGGCGCGTGCTAAACCTAAACAAGCCGCTATCTGCTATAAGGGACCCGAATAACCGCCGTGTTCAGCGCCTCTTATCTGCAGTACGGTATTATCTGTATATGTGAGAGCCGGGGTTCGGCTGCGGAGAGCCGCGGAGCTCGGTTAGGTTAGCCGGTCTCCGGTGTGCGGCGGCGGGGGGGGGGGGGGGGGTGGGGGGGGGGTACGGTGTGGTGCGGTTAGCCGGTGGTACTGACCGATGGTGGAGATGAAGGTGGTGTTAAACGCGTCCTCGCTGAACCTGAACAGGAGGCATGTCTTCCCCACGCCGCTGTCTCCTATCAGCAGCAGCTTGAACAGGTAGTCGTAGGTTTTAGCCATTTACCCCGCCGGTCCTCCTCCGCGCGTTCGCTCGCTCGCTCTCTGCCCGTCTCCGTTGTTCCCCCACTGACACACATTCACACACACCGTCGCGCGGGGCCGAGGCTGCCTCCGGGCCGTGACGTCACCGGCAAGCAACGCCTCGCCGTCGCCCTGAGTCTGTCTGGTCTCTGTAGTTTCTGTGCTGTAGGATCTCAAACTGTCCAAAAGTCTCCAGACACACTTTACAGTCAGATAACAAACAGCAACCTTAAAGTGAAAACTCCTAGTTCCAAACTCAGACACGTGCTCAGTAGTGGTGTGAAAATACTAGTAACTCTCTCACCTCTGACTATAGCAGGCTATAGTGGGATCTCAGAAAAGACTACATTATGATAAGGGTTCTGATCAGACCTGAAAAAAGTGTTTTAGTGATATATATATTACAATCTCTGCAAAAGGTTTTTCACGATAGTTAAGAAACCTTAAATCACTTTAATCTCTTAAGTGTGAACCACTTAGGCCAACAAAAGAAAAACACAAAAAATCATACTCACCTAATGTTAGCATATTTCATTTTACAAATATGATATAAAAGGAGAGTAAGTTCAAATGAGGAAGGTACACTTGGGGCAACAACTACAAACTGATGGTAAGCAAAGGAGAAAAACATGCAAATTGATGGCTGATTAATCAGAAATGTGTAAAAAATAAAATCTATGGCTATGTTCACATTACAAGCCACATTGCTCAAATTTGTTTTTTTACTCAGATCAGATTTGGCTACTTCGATTGTTCACATTCACAAATGTAAGTGACCTGTATCTGTGTGTAATGTGAACAAATCTGTCCCTGAAACGTCTCACATGAGCACATTAATAGGCTACCTGTATAAACGTCGCCTTCTTCATCAACAACAAAAAACATCATATTTGAGTGATTTGCGATTTGTAGATTTACAAAGGTGAAATAAATGCATCTTTTGCTCAAGTGAAGTGAAAACAGCTGGTCTAAAGTACATGCTCAGGTTGAGGAGGCAAAAAAAAGACCAGGCAGCTTGCTTTTGCTTTTTTTGTAGCTGTAGCTGCACAGCTGCACCAAGAGGTGTGTTTGTACGAGAGAGAAGTACGTAGCGCATGCGTAAAAGCAAAAAGACGCATGAATTCTGTTTTGACCATTTACATTCATGTCACATCTCCATGGATCGGATACGTATCCGATTTAGGACCACATATAAGAAAGTGATTTCAATCATATTTGAAAAAAATCTGATTTGGCACGTTCACACAGCCATGAAAAAAATCAGATCTAAGCCAGACTGAGCAAAAAATCTGATTTGAATCACCTTAGCCTGGTAATGTGAATGTAGCCTTAGTGCTTTATTTAACAATCTCTGCAAAAAGTTTTCCACGAAAGTAGAGAAACCTTAAGTCACTTTTTAAATGTGAACAATTTAGGCCCAAAAAAAATCACTAAAGCATTCTTAATGATAGCATACTTAATTTTACAAATATAATATAAAAGGAGAATACTAAAAAAAATCCTAACAAGCAGTGTGAATATTTCATTAGTATCTTCATTGCGAATTTTCAATATTTACTGTGAAGGTGTTCCTTACCTCTAACAGGTAATGGTTCAATTAGGATAATTCCCTACATTATTACCAGCATATAAAACAATAGTTTTACATAACATTGAAACATAACATTGCAATTTGTTTTAGTTTTTGCGGGATGTGATGAACCATTTTCATATTATATGTTAAATACACTAATTAAGGCAAGTAGAAGAAGTTTCATACTGAAAAAAAATAATTGTAACTATTTTACTTTTTACTAGTGCGGTAGGGTTTAACAGTGTTCCTATATTTTGTTCAGGAATTTCTGATTTCTGTCCAGTACTATAGTTAATCTTGTACTAAGCATAAGATTGTCAACTGTGCTGCTGTTTGTGCATGTATGTGTATGCATGTGTGTGTATGTGAGTAAGAAAGTCAGAGCACAGATGTCCATTTTGTTCATCATTGATCAGTTTCTAACTACAGGACCACGTTTGGCTGGATAGTATGACAGACCATCACATTTGCATTGTGATGTGACTAATTAATAATTTAACCCACTTCATATAATTGCCAAAAGATCTGAATATTATGTTATGCTAAATTTACCTAACAAAATAATACAGGTAGGATTATGTTGTCCAACTGGGACAATTCTGATTCTGCTGTAATTTGAGCATGTGTCCACGTGGAGCATGGGGCTATAGGGCCTGATTCTAATCCTACCACACCCTACACTTTGCACATTTCTGTACTTTGTCTCGTCCAGCACATCTAATTTAACTCAGTTACTAATTAACCACCTTGTTGGCTGAGTCAGGTGTGTAGAGCAGGGGAAACACGTGCAGGAAAGGGCAAGAGACCCCAGCTACAGGGTGTACCACTCAAATTTTATCATTCAAATGCTACTAATTAGAGCTATAACGCCATCTGCTGGACAGATAAACTACTGCATAGATATCCACTCAGTGTGTCCTAAGGAGCCACTCTGCTCCGTGCACACACCTGATCCATCCCATCAGTTAATCCTGAAGGCCATCATGAGGTGAATAAGGCACTGTGCTTAACACAACTATAAATCCGTGTGACAGAAGAAGCACTGCTATAAATTAAACAGTATTTTTAATTGTTTTTACCCAGTAGAAACCCATATTCTGCACAGTTTTTGCATTGTCCCTCAATTAGCATACAGTTCCTCAGGTCTAGGATTGGGAACCAGTGATATATATCACTGACAAGCAACAATGCCATGCTAACATGCTCCAGTCCAAACAGGAAATATGACCTGCTGATGACTCTAGAACTTAAAACGGCTTGTAAAATTAATTATGGTTGAACATTATTGCCCATAAATATTGTCATCTGATGTATATACTTATATATTGCTTTATCATCACCATTCTTCTTCTTTTATTCTTATTTGGTACCCTTTAAATGTAACAGTAATATAAATAAACTTCTAACATTAAACCATCAACATGGGACACAAGAGCAACCACTTAGCAGCTCCTGAGCAACTATCAGTGACACCAAAGCAACTGCCTAACAACCAGCTAGCAACATCATGGTAACTGCCTGTAATAGAGCAAAGACTGTTCTATTCACACTGTAAGACCCGGCCAGCATCCACTGAGCAACACCAAAGCAACTGCCTGCAATACCATAACAACCACGAAAAGACAACCATATTAACCATACTTGTGCTGGAAGCACAGATGGAATGTGGCCTCCACTTTTAACCAATCCATGCAACACAACCACACACACACACACACTGATGCTTTGAAACACATGGCCAGATTGGTGGGCAACCACCTGCTGCTAAAGGCCTTGCTCAAGGGCCCAGCAGTGGCAGCTTGCCAAATCCAGGTATCAATCCACAACCCTTTCATTAATAATGTGGTGCTGTAATATAATAGCAGCACAAACAACAACTGCAGCAAGCTTGTGCACCTCCATGTTGGCATTTAATTCTCCTAGGTGAGGCGTGTCGTCAGAAATCTGGTCGTATAGTGTATCATGCTCAGTTGTGTAGTGTAGCAATGACATCAACACCACTTCAACCCCCTGTGACATCATATAAACCCCATAGCAACACCACAGCATCCTCATGGGGTATTACAGAAATCCCATAGCAACACCACAGCATCCTCCTGGGGTACCGTCAAACAGTTGGAATACCATGGCAACCTGTGGGAACCATTGTAACTAAACAAATAACAAAAAATGCCTCCAAAAGTTATGTCTCCACTAAACATTAAACACAGCTAAGAACTGTGTGGAATAAAACCCCCCAAAAACTTTTGCTCTTGGAGTCTATATTGAACAGTGACAACACAAGAAACCGTTTGTGTAAGTGCGCATTAGCTAGAATTAGTCACTTTTTAAGTATTTATGTGTTAAAGGTATATGTATTCTACATAATCTGTGTATTTAGATTACACGCAGCACTGATTACATTCACTGCTCCTCGTGCACAGCTTCTACTGCGTAGTTTCAGGAAGTGAAGGCTGTCGATGATGGTTGCCAGATATAAAATTCCCCTCACGTTAGTCAGGCTTGTAATCACTGTCACTTTTTAAAAACAAAATACATTTAAATACAGAATTTCTCGAATGATGTTTGTGTTGTCATTAACTGTGTTCAAATGCACCAAACTGGCAGTTCAGTTCAACATTTGTGTTTTTTTTATTATTATTTATAAGTTTATGTTTTTGACTTAATTGTGTTTTACCTGGATGTTGTTTTGTTTTGTGCATAATATCCTACTAACATTTGTTGTCACATTATCAGATTTCTGTAGAGCTACTTTGAAGCATCTGTACACTATAATAAATATAATATACACTATAATATATACAATAGACACTATATTATATATATATATATATATATATATATATATATATATATATATATATATATATATATATATATAATATAGTGTCTATTGTATATATTATAGTGTATATTATATTTATTATAGTGTACAGATGCTATAAAGATGATATATATATATATATATATATATATATATATATATATATATATATATATATATATATATATATAAATACTCTACTAAAAGATCCAGCTCAAGACTAACTGCTTATCTTTTAGTAGTGGGATTTGTTCTGAGAATAGTATTTTCATATTTCTGTTATTTTGTTTTGAATAAAAGGTTTTCTTTATGTACTTTCTTTTTCTTGTGTTGTTGTTTTTGTGTTGATTAGTGTTTTTGTTATCATAAGTTGTAAAGCATTCTGAGATGCATTCTATGTATAACAAAATGCTGTATCTATACATATATTATAATCATCATCATCACATCTGTTTCTTTATTTATTTGTATTATTATGACGTTTAGTTCTGTGCCAAAATAAACTACTCAAAATATATTCCTACAAGAATTTTAATAAATACAAACAGGGTGTTCAGTGTGTGAGTGGATGGGGGTTTTGGGGGACTTTCTCTGTTATCCAGCTAACACAGACTGGTATGTAACATTAAAAAGGGGTAACATAAACCTCAAAAAAACCTCAAGACACGTGATTTTCTGAGTCACACATGATGAAACACAATGAAATCATGCTGTAAAACACAGCTTGTTGGAGAGAGACAGTATAAGACAATTTCACGGCATGCCTGGGCATGTCTGCCCATTCACTTCAATGTGATGGGGAGTTTATGAAGCGCGCGTGGCAACCCGGAGCTAGCTCAGTGTGTTTCAGGTACCGAGGAGAGCAGACCGACACTCTACGCAGGAGAAAATCCCCCGGTTGTGAAAATGCCTGTAAGTGTGGAAGCTTTTCATCTGCAGAAAAGATTAATATTAAGTGTTGACAACTGTCTTGTTTGTTAACGTTAAATGGATGTATTAGATTAAATGTTAAGTCGATGTAATGATATGGAGTTTGTCCTGCTGGCTGCACATGGCGTGTTTGGAGGAGCTGTGCTGTGTTTTGTTGTGTTGGCCAAACGTTACTTTGCACATGTTTGATGGTTGATATTCACGCTTTTGCTGATTTAATGGACGTTTCTGACCGTGTATTTTGTTATTATAAAAAGTGTTCTGTTCTTATTGATTTGGGCCACTCAATACACTGCTAGATCTAATGTAAACATGGGAAAAGTAATGATTTATTAGAACAGGGAGGCCTATAGGATCTGAACATGTCTGTATTTATATTATCAGGTTTACTTTGATCATTGTCATTATTAATATTTATTTTAAAATACACTTTGTCTCACTTTGTTTTGGTCTCTTTCCCTTTCATTTAACCCTTGGTGGCGCGTGCTAATCCTGGGGTGTGTTTGTGAACAAGGAGTTTTTCACATATGGTGCCGTTTTTAATTGTGTTGATTTTTCTGTTTATTAATATATATTAATATTACGCATATTCTAATGATTATTGATGTAAAATATAAGCCTAATGGTTTAACTGGGCTTCTATTTCTTTTGTATTCTTTTTTTATTTTTATTTTTTCACCACTCCCTCTCTTAAGAGGACTAATAATATATTTTGTAATATTATTTCTTTACAACAATCATTGTAATTTAGTATATATGCATATAAAGAGATATGCATATCCATGTATACCTAAAAATAGCTTAACAAACATGAACTAATTTACCAGATAAATTTTTTATTGTTTATATTTTGTTTGATGGTTATTATGTGATTTACTGTTGTTTTGAATTAGTTGTGTGCAAACTGTGTCTGAATAAGTGTTGGTCTGCTTTTTAACCATTTCCCAGTGGTTAGTGTTATTTTTTGTTTTCTAATTCATGATGCTGATTTTTTTTTTGCCTATGGCTAGCGATATCCAAGAGTATTCTATTGTTTTCTGTTGTTGTATTAGTAGTTGATGTGTCTTCTAATAGGTAGAGCGATGGCGTTAGATGGATATGGGTGCTTAAGGCTTGAAGTAGGAGGGCGATGACCTTAATTTTTTTTGTGTCCTTTGTGTAACAGCTGGCCATAGATCTGCTGAACCCCTCCTTTGATTTGGAGAGAAGACGACACAAGAAGAAGAGGCTTGTGCAGAGTCCAAATTCATACTTCATGGATGTTAAGTGCCCAGGTATGACGCACACCTAAAAACCTCAGTTCCACGCATTGTGTTTGACGTCATGTGTGGAAATGACTCCTTATGTCCTCCCTCTCTAACAAATCTGCAGGTTGTTATAAAATCACAACAGTCTTCAGCCATGCCCAGACAGTGGTGTTGTGTGTTGGGTGCTCGACAGTGCTCTGCCAGCCCACAGGAGGGAAAGCCAGGCTGACAGAGGGTGAGTATTTCAACTTTATGCACTTCATATGTCAAGTAATATATTTGCAGTTTGGTAATGCGTTTGCGTAGACATCTGGGTGTGTTGAGAATGTAACTGTTTACATACTGGCCTATGTGTTGCGTGTGCTAATGTAGGCTTCCACTAAAGGGCCGATCAGGGAACACTGACCATAAAAAAACTACCATAGCTGCATAATGTAAACATGTAAACTTGAGGAGCTTAGCTTTTGGATAATTCTACAAGCATGGCAGGAGTGGCACAAAAAATGCAATATTGTATTTACCTGCACTGCCTCAAAACCTTGCACGTATAGTGTTAATTTGTAAGATCATGCATCACACACTCAGATCGTTTATGATATTTTGAGACACTGTGAAGTGATGTCTTAAAATATGTTTAAACATTGTAGGTTCAGTAACTTGCCAAAATGATTTAAGAATTGACTGTCCCATCCATCTGCTGGCACCCACTGTCAGGCTGTGCTTGCTGGTTAACACCTCACAATATATACAGCTCTCGGATAGAGCTGCTGTCCTTAACTTTGAAATATTGTGTATGTTTTAAAAAGTCACTAATCAACTGTATATTGTACAGCAACTTTGCATTTTGATTTATGGAATAATTTTTTTAGGGTACTCCACACTATTATGGTTAAACTTTGGCAGAAAATCTGGCAGGTTGCACCACATGGGTCGACAATCCATAAGGATTACAGATTAACTATGATCTGTAACATCATTAATTGCTGCCAAGTAAAATCATTTATGAGACCGGATACAAATTGACCTCTTAATGCCACTTGGTTTTGGGCACACCTCAGATAATAAATTTAGTGAAGCATTAGCGTGAATGACACTGGAACACACAGACTGTACTCTGACATTATACTGTTTTCTTTTTGGCAGGCTGTTCTTTCAGAAGAAAGCAACACTGAAGAGAATATTGGAAAATGGACTATTTAAGAAAGAAATTGTTCCAGTTTCTTTATCTTTTCATTGATTGCAATGAGTGATGTTGTGACTAAAGTAATTGCATTAAAGGTTATTTCTACCTTACCACTTTCTGAATAAAGGACTAGCATTACACCTCTTTGGAATGCCTTTATTAATTTAACCATATGTGTGTCTTTCCAAATCTGGCTATGTTTTAGGTAGATATCTTTGCTTTGTATAAGAAGCATCATTTATGTCATTCATACTATTTGTAGTGCTGGTCAGTGACACTTTCGAGACCAACATAATGTCACAACAGGAAAGAGCAAGATGAAACTTAAAATCTCCTTTGATATTATGCTGACACTTTAAACTGCATATTTTTTCAATGGAAATACTTATTCAAAAATTTTTATAATTCAAATTTTAGCCATGCTATCTAACTTCTTTCTGAACAAACTTCTTCCTGATTAAGAAATGCTGCATACTGGAAAGTTACTGGAACAATGCCAAATACTATTGTGGTTAGCAAAAATAGACAAGATAGTTTGCATTCAAATGAAATGAAACAATACTGACTTGATGGCTAATGGCACTGACATCTCTGATAGTGGCACCTCTAAAACTTAAAAGCATCCTGGAATTAATAAAGAGTTCTAGAAAACACCTAATATGGAAATGCGTCTGTAGATTTTTTTTTTATCACTTAAAATGTCCTTTGCATTCACACCTTTTTAACAATCATTTTCCTTTTTTATTTATGTAGTTAATGATTTTCATTAATCAATTTTTAGTGCTCCATAACATTTCTTAGCCTCTTAATTCTTTATATGTAAGCATTAAACAATAAATTAACTGATTAAAGTCATTACAAATATAACTGATGAAGTACCAGAAGAGGATTAAATGATTAACATTTTATTAGAGAAAAAATATATTTCAAAGATACAGGTGCGTCATGAGGCAGTTGGTACCTTCATAGAAAGCATACTAATGCCATCATCAGAAGTTTCAGAGCTTTTTCATTTGGAAAAATCAAAGTTAAAAAAGAAATAAATAAGGGACAGAAGGAACATATAAAAGGAAACATTACACTCACTCCAACACATTCAAAAAGTACATGCATAAACACCACAGCTATGAAATAGGTTTACTGGTGAACCAGACTAGACTGGATTTGTACATTTGGTAGGAGGAAATTCTTCAGCACTCAAAATAATAAAGCAGTTGCTGGTCCATTTCAATAACATAAGGTTTCAGCAGATTTGTGAATCCCTGTTCATGTTTTGTAAGCTACCCAATAACAGTACGATATCAATGTCCAATTAACTTTTTTTAAAAAACATTTAACAACTCGTGTTGCATTTGCACAAGAAAAGAAAACTATGAAAAAGCTGCTGCACTGAAAATGACATTTACTGAGTCTGGCACTGTACTCCATGGCTTCTGGGACCATCATCTTCATCATAGGCTTCTCCACTGTATTTTCTTCTCTGAGATTCCGTGTCCACTTCACAGAGGTCCACATCTTCCATGTCATCAGTTATCATTACATCATCTCTTCTTGGAAGAAATTGCTCCAGTGCAGGAAACATGTTGTCAGGGAGCCAGTGATTATCTGGGAACTCAACCTGAGGAGAAACACTCAACTGTGAGTTGAAGTACTAATGATCTACACATTCTTTAGACACAGACTCAAGCCATAAAGTGCAAAAGATCACAGTAATACTTCAAGATTCACTCAATATACACACTGATAAAGGCTATGTTCTGACTGCCTGCCCAAATCTGATCTAGATTTTTATCCAGATTGATGTTAAATAATCTGGAGCCAGAAACAAATCAGATTCAAACTACATTTGGTGCTTTACAATTGTGATTACAATTAGATTGGTATTGATTTCATATCTGACATCAGACAAAGACATCAATATAGAGCCTGTGAGGACGCTTTGGCAGCTTGAATTCAGATTTACTATGTACTTAGCATCACTCCCAACATGACAAGTCCTCATCAATATCATAGACAAATGTAATGGTGTCAGAATGCCTAGGTGGTCTAAATGTGTTCAGACTGCAGGCAAATTAGATTTGTTGAGGTGCCTGTCTGCACTGTTATTTGCAAGTGATCAGATCAGACGACTAACCTACAAACAAACCTTCTGTAACTCTGCACTTAATTAGCTTGTTTGTGTGATTATAAATGCATTTCAAGCCACCTCCAAATGGATATTTAATCCAATTTGCAAACTCGAATTTCATGTGGTTTCTGGCTGTCCAGAATACCAAAAATAACTAGAATCATAACCCAGACAATCTCTACATGATGGTGTGGGTTCACATTTGACAATGCTTTATCTCAACGTCTTATCTCCTGTTGGTGTGTAGATTTAGGTTGAAAACTCACCTCAAACTGAATAATTAGTAGTCCTTTTTCATATGGATCTCTGTACAAAGGCATTCCCTCATTCTGAATACACTTCACATCATTGGGTTTTATTACCTGACCTTAAAAAAAAAAACATAAAAAACAGCATGTGTTAACAAGCATTACATTTTTTTTCAGTCAACAGTTTTGGACAAGATCTTAAATGCAGTGTACCTGGAGGTGAACTGATGATGAGCGTTCTGTTGTCTAGTGTACGTATTGTCTTTTTGAAACCACACAGTGCCTCCACCAGTTTTATCTGCATCTTCATAATCAGGTTCTCTTCTTGCCTCTGGAATACAGGGTGCTCCTTTTGTTCAAGGACAATGATGACATCCCCAGGTTCCAGATCTGGCTCCTGATCACCCTCTCCATGGAATGTGATTTTCTGTCCATCTTTCATACCTGTGGTAAAAATTAAGAAGAATTTTACCATCTCATTACTCATGTACAGTTTACTTACAGTACTATCAGTGCATGGCTAAAGCAAAGTGAATCAGAGCTATGAGACAGTTTCATAAATCCTCAGCACACCTACCTTTGTCAATGTGGACCTCGAGAATCTTCTTTTTTCGTTCCACTTTTTGCCCATTGCAGTTCTTACAGCGGTCCTTAGCACTGAACTTCTCTCCCTGTCCCTGGCATTCAGAGCACATGCTCTGTATCTGCTGAATCATCCCTGGCCCAATCTGTTGCACCTTTATTTGAACTCCTTTGCCTTTGCAATTTGAGCATTTCTCAAGAGTCCCCTTCTTTCCTCCATAACCTGTGGAAGAAAGTGCCTTAACATTAACATTATTTCCTACTTAACCATAATAAACACTGATGTATCAGTCTTAGTATCCAGTCAAATGTAATACAATATTTTTGTTCTTCTCTTAAAAAGCTTTGGAGAAGTGGGACACATTGCCTGAAGCTGCTCACTAGCACAATCTGCTGGACATAAAGCATTTTGCAGCTTTAGGAAATGTACAGTATCACATTCAGGTGTACTCGACTTACCATCACATTTCTCACAGACTACATTTTTCTGGAGACCAAGTTTTCTGGTTGAACCGTTGTACATTTCTTCAAGTGTGACACCCAGCTGGTGGACAACGTTCTTTCCTAATCAAATATAAGAAACATTTAAGTTGTTTTTATACTAAAACAATATGAACACAAATAAATGAGTATGCATCAGTAATGGATGTAAAGGTATCTGCAGTTAATAAGAACAGAGTAATTATGTTTAGCTCATACATTCAGCTGTTCTACATTTAGTACCACTACCTAAGACTTATAAGCACAAGATTTGAAAAATGTACCTCTTCTTTCTCTCTGGCCTCTGCCACCACCACCGCCACCAAAGAACATGTTGAAAATGTCCATTGGCGAGGAGAAGTCCCCTCCACCCATGCCTCCTTCTTTAATGGCTTGTTCACCTCCTTGGTCATACAAGTCCCGCTTTTTGGGATCTGCCAGGACTTCATAGGCTTGGGATATAAGCTTAAACTATGGATGAGAAAGACAAACAGATTGAAAATGTAGTATTACGTTTAGCCAAGTACCTAACTAGTAACTTAATAAGGTTGCTGAAGTAACTGTAAAGCGTCCAAGCTCATCATAAGTGCACTTACTGACTAGAATATACTTCAAAACATTTGTTAGCTAATTTAATTTACCACAACCATAATGCCTTAAACAACATAAACACCACAAGTTATAAGAGAAAGAAGATAGAATATATTGGGAAAGTATGCCAGCTATAGCCTAAAATAGTAAGAAAATACAAGCTGTAGGTCAGTTGTCAATTGTACAATTGTACAAATTGTAATTCCGTATGTGTCCCTTAATTGTTTTGATGTTTTTAATATTAATATACAATGTAGAAAATAAGTTAAATAAAGAAATAAAGACAAACAATGAATGAGAAGGTGTGTAAAAATGCAATTACAAATTTATTGGTAGAAACATAGGCCTAAGTGTAGCATGCTTTTACAGAGAAGAAAAAGTGATCATAAGTACATCAAGCAAGTAAATCAGTGATTGTGACTAATAAAAATCATATTAGCTGATGACAGCCATCCCATCTAAAAGAAAAATGTATTAAGTTTTTTTTAAGTACACTTACAATAATAACTAATAAATAAAATAATGACTTATCTCAAAATAATGTCTTACTATCTCAAAATATTGAGATTGTATTTCAAAATAATGACTTACTATCTTAAAATAATGACTTACTTTCTCAAAGTAATGAGATGCAGTTAAGCAGTTGGCTTAGTAATAATAAAACAATTTGCTGGATTATTTCATTTTTTTAAGGTGGCAGGAATGGGCTTCCATAATATATATTTTAATTTGAAAATGTTCGTTAAGTATTCTTTACCTAATATGAACATACTTTTAATGCTCTTAAGTATAATTTACATCCTTTTTACTAGGCATGTCCTCCTGGTAAATTGTCTAATATCAGAATGACTTCATTCATTCTTAGAGCTGATATTTGTTATAAATATTTCACAGTTTGTTTCTGAAGGTTTTTTTAATAGTAAAATGTGTGTTAGGACTCGGGGGTGGTGTATCCAGGCAGTGTGTGGTTGGTAACATTAGCTACTCGGTTGCCTTGAGTCTCTGGAGCTGCTGCTGGCTGTGAGTGAATTAGCTTAGCCACGCTTAGCTAACCAGCTCTCGGTAGAGCTGAAGGCAAATTCCAGAAAGTTCCGCACGTTTCTGTCGCTGTCAGTTAGGAGACGAGGAGCCGCATGCTGCTGAAAATAGACAGGGATAACTCACCTTTTCTCCCTCGTTTGGATTCTTATCTGGGTGGTATTTCAGGGCCAGTTTTCGATACGCTTTCTTTATTTCGTCTGCGGAGGCTTTTGGGCTGACTCCAAGAATATCATAGTAACCGGTTTCTCGAACCATGTTTGACAGCGACCAAAGCTACAGAAGAGGATCATAACGTTAGCTTGATTTGTCAGAAAAACAAGCGAAAATGTAACAGTTACATTATCAGCGTTTATCAGATAGCTAATATGATCAGAAAAAGCCATAACAGAAATGTAGCTATTTATTAAGCTTAAAAAATGTCAGTTAACAGCTAGTTTACTCCAAACCAGTTATCTAACGTTAGTTAACAGTGCTTTACAATCCTAAACAAACATTAACATAGCTTGGCTCAGTAGTTTATCTAGCTATTATCTCATTAAAAGCTATTCTTTACATTCCTCACACTGCAGGTTAAACACTGTTATAATGAGACTAAGCAGCAGTACTCACAGTCTCAGTCCCCCTCAGTGAGTTCAGTGCTGGTCTTCTCTCTGTTAAAGTGAGCTGCTGCTGCTGCTGCTGCTCCTGATACTCTACAGCCACACTGTGCGCCGGGGCAGGAAGATGGCTGGCTCTATAAATAAGCTGCCGCGGTGTAGAAGTTTCTGGACGCCGAGCAGCAGCCACGCCGGAAATTTCTACAGCCCTCCTCCCCCAATCTAGAAGCGCCTATAAGGGATGTGGCGAGCCTGGGAAATGAATTATGCAATGGCTTTGTCTTCTAGTAACAGTGATCTAATGATAGAGGTTACTATAGGTGCGTGTTTGTTTATGCTAGAGCACCCTAGTTAGCTATATCTCAGATTTTACTCTTTATAGTTAGAGTAAAATTAACATCGTTCTTTTATTCTATAAACTACTGACATGTATCCGAATTTCCAAACAAAAATGTAGCATTTTTTTGTTGCAGAAAATGAGAAATGATCAAAATAACAAAAAAGATGCAGAGCTTTCAGACCTCAAATTATGCCAAGAAAACATAAATATATAAATATTCTTAAAATATTTCAGAAATCTATATTTGTTGGAATAACCCTGATCTTTAATCACAGTTTTCATGCATCTTGGCATGTTCTCCTCCACCAGTCTTACACGCTGCTTTTGGATAACTTTATGTGTCTCTTATTTATTCCAGATCTGTTTATATACTGTGCCTGACCCAAAAAAAAAAGACGCCACAAAAAAAAAGGGTCAAACACTCTAATATTCTGTTGGAGCACATTTAGCTTTGATTACAGCACACATTCACTGTGGCATTGTTTCGATAAGCTTCTGCAATGTCACAAGATTTATTTCAATCCAGTGCATTCATTTTTCATCAAGGTCTTGCATTGATGATGGTAGAGTCTGACCGCGGCACAAAGCCTCTAGCACATCCCAAAGATTCAATAAAGTTAAAGTCTGGACTCTGTGGTGAACAATCCATATGTGAAAATGATGATCTCATGCTCCCTGAACCACTCTTACAATTCCAGCCCCATGAATCCTGACATTGTCATCTTGGAATATTCCTGTGCCATAAGAGAAGAATAAATCCATAAAATTATTTTAAACGTCTTTGATGTAATAATTAATGGTTGGTTTATGGCTGGTTATTGGCCCTTTGGATTTAATAAACCTCCTGAAGTTAGTATTGACATGAAACCTCTCTACCAACTGATTTGCATAGACTAGTCATGAGCATGAACATGGAAACCTGGGGCTATGACAAAGCAGAATAACTACATGCTTGTTCAGTAAAATAATACATTTCACCAAAACAACCTTCATTAATTCAAATGGTCTGACATGTTTATACAGCACAAATTACTGTTTGCATCTTTAAGCATGTAAAAGTAATATAAGATATACAGTGAGTCCAAGAAGTATTTGATCCCTTGCTGATTTCCTTTGTTTGATTGTTGACACTATCCTTCTGCTCTTTTAATGGTAGATATATTCTAACATGGAGAGACAGAATATCAAGACAAAAATCCAGAATATAATTTTAAAGAATATATTTTAATTAATTTGTATTTCAATGAGGAAAATAAGTATTTGATCCCTCTTGCCAAACACACTCAATACTTAGTGGCAAAGCCTTTGTTTGCAAGCACAGCGGTGAGACGTTTGTTGTAGTTAACCACAAGTTTAGCACACACACCAGGGGGAATTTTGGCCCACTCTTCTTTGCAGATCCTCTCTAAATCATGAAGGTTGGTGGGCTGTCGCTTGGCAACTCTGCCCTTCAGCTCCCTCCATAGATTTTCGATCGGATTGAGGTCTGGCGACTGGCTGGGCCACTCCATGACCTTAATGTGATTTTTCTTGAGCCAATCCTTTGTTGCCTTTGCTATATGTTTAGGGTCGTTATCATGTTGGAAGACCCAACCACGGCCCATTTTCAGATCCCTGGCAGAGGGGAGGAGGTTGTCCCTCAGGATTGTGCGGTACATGGCTCCATCCATCTTCCCAGTGATGCGGTGAAGTAGCCCTGTACCCTTGGCAGAGAAACACCCCCAAAACATTATGCTTCCACCTCCATGCTTGACGGTGGGCACAGTGTTCTTGGGGTCATAGGCAGCATTTTTCTTCCTCCACACATGGCGGGTGGAGTTGAGGCCAAAAAGTTCAATTTTGGTCTCGTCTGACCACAAAACCTTCTCCCAATAACTTGGTTCATCTTTCAAATGATCATTGGCATACTTGAGGCGCGCCTCCACATGTGCTCTCTTCAGCAGGGGTACCTTTCGGGCACTGCAGGCTGTGAATCCATTGTTGCTCAAAGTGTTGCCAATTGTTTCCTTGCAAACTGTGGTCCCAGCTGCCTTCAGGTCATTTGCTAACTCCTGCCGAGTGGTTGCAGGACGATTTCTGACCGTTCTCAGCATCATTGCCACCCCACGAGGCGAAATCTTCTTTGGAGCACCGGGCCGAGGTCTGTTGATTGTCATGTTATACTCTTTAAACCTTCTGATAATTGCACCAATAGTTGTTACTTTCACATCCAACACCTTACTAATCTTTTTGTAGCCCATTCCAGCTTTGTGAAGGTCAACAATTCTGACTCTGAGGTCCTGTGACAGCTCTTTGGTTTTACCCATGTTGGAGACTTGAAATCTGTGTGATCTGTCTGATTCTGTGGACAGGTGTTTTTCACACAAGTGATTAGTGAGAACAGGTGGCTTCAGGTCAGGTAACAAGTTGATTGGGAGTGTCTAACTGGTCTGTAAAAGCCAGAACTGCTAATGAATACTAAAGGATCAAATACTTATTTCACTCCATGAAATACAAATCAATTAATATATATTCCTTAGATTTATTTTCTGGATTTTCTTTTTAATATTCTGTCTCTCCATGTAAGAATACATCTACCATTAAAAGTATAGAATGATCATGTCTTTATTAGTGGGCCAACGAAGAAAATCAGCAAGGGATCAAATACTTCTTGGACTCACTGTAGGCTTGACATTAGTCTTTACTGTTGCACTGAATTCTGCACAATTTAAGTAACATACAATGATACAACATACAACCTCTATGGACACTTCTATGAACAATCACAGAGGCAATCATAATGTTACTGAGTATGCATGTCATACTGTTTATGAAGGGCATTTTTGGTGTGGTCTTCTATTCATAATACATGATTAATTAACCATTAATTAACCAATTTATGTTAGTACAGGGTCACAGGACATCATGCATGTGGTGGCTTTTGAGATTTACTGGGCATAGCCTAAAAGATAGGCCTGATTACCCATTACTTACTGGTTTCAACTTAAAAATGTAATTTTTCTTTTCATTTCTGAAATAAAATGGTGTCCTGGGACTTTTGACTGAGGTTTGAGGCTTCCTGTCATAGAAGAAACAGAGCTGATCTAATGCAAATATTGCTGTATATGAGTCAGTCCAATACAGTTTTCCTATAAATTAGTGAGCTTCCTTATAGTTTGATAGCCCTGCGGCCTGTTCAAATGCTATGTTCACACTCAGCCCTATATTTGTAAATAGTAAATAAAGACCTCTCTACACCTGGTCACATATAGCTAGTATATGGATTGTATCCTGACAGGATTTTAACCACATACACAGGATTTTAACACTTGGTAGTCAAATGTTAGTCAGACCAAAATACAATTGCTGTTAAGAGAAAATATGCATATTCTCTAGTTGTGCTACAAATATTACTGGTGTTTCAGATGTACTGGTAGGAGTTTTAGTCTTAGACCACTTACTGAAGTGGTTTGAGTGATCAGATTTGTATTGTGTCTTGGGTGTGTTTACATTTGCATTTTTATATGACTTTACTTTTCCTTTTCATGATATAATCCTGATACTCAAGCTGCATGAAATGACCAGGTGTAAAGTGTCAAACAGTATCGCTTGAACACTTTTCCAGCCAGTCAGCAGCAGGGAGTGTTCACTTTCTTGCACAGGATGGGAAAAGGGAGAGGGCTGGGGGACAATAGCACCTCCATATTCATTTATTTCCAAATGTGTCTGAAAGGACTGAAAGTAGTTTTTTAATTTACTAATCACTAAAAGTGTTGGGATCTATCAAAATGTCTAACAACTGTGTTTTAACATATGTGTCTTTGCACACATATGCACAAAGATTAAAATATGTCCCGTCATGACATGTATGATGTACTATAAAAAAAGAATTTAGGTAAACCACACTGCTGCAGATAAAACTATGCTGGTGAGATAAGAGCACAAAACAACAAAACGAAGGAATCCTCTGCTTAGTAACAAATGATTGGTGCACGCATGTTTGCGAAAGAGCATATTGATGCCCCACAATGGTCCTGGCAAAATGTTTTATAGACAAATGGCACATTGAACTGTACAGTATAGTACAAGAACATCAATTTGGGCCTGCTTTTCTGTATAAGGGCCTGGCCATCTTATAATCACTGAGGGGGAATACATTTTTTGGAGTCTTATTTGTTGATATTTGCTTTTCTAACTATTAACTTATCCATCTAGCTAGCAGCCATTTGAACTCTGGCATTCCAAATAATTAAATTACCAGGAGTTTACTTCATGAAATATTATTTAGATAACTAGCACATTTATAAATATAAAAAAATTCCCATTGTTATAAAAAGTTTACAGCAATAGTTTCTAAGAGTTAATTTACTTTTTCCAATACCACTTTGAGTGTAATTAGTTTAGTTTAGTTTCAGATTTTATTGGTCAGTAGGCTACACTTGACTTAAACAAAGGTCAGATTATATTTTGCTTTCACAGATTTATGCAGAAAAACAGGAAATTCCAAAGGGTTTACATACCTTTCTCTTACCATTGTATTTATCGATTTAAAAAGAGACCTCTGAACACTGAAAGGCTTGAACAGGGATACGGTCATTATGACCTCTACTCCTGTCCAATGTGTGGGTAATTGATTTATTTCAGTAATATGTCAGTTTTGTTTGGTCACTTTTGTAAATATTTGTAAAAAATCATCAAGATTGGTTTATTTAGTGGCAGCAATTCACAACACATTTCGTCAGGCCGAAAGGCCAGCAGGTTTTACCTTACCAACGAAGGGAGCTAAAGAGAGGGTGTCTTTGTCATATTTTATATATCTTATGTTTAAAATTTTAGAGCGTGTTACATCTTCGCACAAGTGTTCAAGTTAAGACTACTCAACCTACCAGAATGTGCTCAGGTAAGAACATACACTTTTTGGAGTCTCATTTCTTGATATTTGCTCTCCTCTAACTAATTTATATCTCTTTTATTTATTCTCTTTATATTTTCACCTAGTTAAACTCTGACATTCTAACTAACTATAATGTGCGATTAGCAGCTTATATCTATTAAAGGTCCCACCTTTTATTTAAAAGAATCAAAAGAAAGTTTGTTAATTAAGACAACTGTGGGGAAAAAGAATCCCTTGTTGAAGTAGAAAAGTACATAAGTAAGTAGCCGATAATAACTAGTTAGCCAAAGTTGCTATTAATTATTATTGATGTAATATTTTGTCATATTTCACTAGTGATATTTTTTCCACCGATGCCTGTCCATAAATTATTTACTGATGTGATTTTTGTCATATTATTTTCAGTGATTTAATAACATTTTTTAATGTTAGCTCTGCCATCAGTTTGATACGTCTAGTTCTAGAGTGACCGTCTGGAGGCACTGCTAGGTGGAGCACTGAGTGCATTTCCACTAGGACTTTGTTCTATCTTCCAAGTCAAATGCATCCTATACACCCACCAATCAGCATCAGAGCAAACCTTCCGAATTTATCTGGCCAATGAACAGTCAAAGTCAGAGCTTGGACACTGTAAACATCTCTTCAGCCTGCCCGTAGCTTAGAAAAGTAGTTAAAAGTTCATTGACATGCACGACCTGATCTCACTCAAACCCCGCTGACCTTTAAAACATTCTAACCTGAGAACAACAAACATTAAATGTTCACAGAAAATGCTAATGCAGCAGCTTCTTCATTAATTCCTCAAGCATGTGAGCATGTGATTTTAGGTCAAGGAATTATCAGTGCTGTTTTTTTTCTCTCTATCTCTCTGCAGACTGGAAAACTGTGACTGTGTGTTCTGGTGCCAGTGCTTTCTCAGCAAGGGGAGGGGGCATCTTCCCCCCTTTTTATTCAGCTGAAAGGTGTCTGAGTAGTAGCACATGCCAGCACACCAGTCAGCATGAGCTGCGATTCAGTGTCTGAGAAAAGGACCTGCGACGAAAGCCAGCAAAAGCATGAAGAAAAAGACGTAAACAGGTATGTAGATCTATCACGGATTATTTTGCATATATAAACAATGCATCACATTTATTGTATTAATATTGAATTATTTTAAACAGTGTATTAAGAATGCATGGATTTTTGCACTAAAGTAATTATAAGTAAGTATAGAGATAGAATATATACATTGCTTTGTTTTAATAAACAATTCTTTATTAAAGGATGTTTCTTCATTTTTTTAATTCTTGTTAATTTGTTTTAAAATATGAAATTTGTTCCTTTATTGTGCTTTTGTTTACTAAATCATCTTCTAAATTAAGGAAATGACTTACTAAATTAATGAAGCAGATAAATAAATTGAAGGAATACATTCTAAAACTAAGGAAACTGGGAAAATTATTTATTAAACTTGCCATTTATTAAACTGAACAGCATGACTTTTGGGATTCTGCAGAAAAAAATGCTTATTTTTTTTTATTAGTAAAAAGATTTTTTGTGCAAAAAAAAAGGAGTTTCATAACCAGTCTATGTACTGTTTTTCAGTTGGACATGATGTCTTTTTGAACAGAGCTTGGTTGTGTTGTTGTGAGTCTGAAAGAACTGGAACTTTCAGTGTTTGTATCTGTGTGATCTGTAAAACTCACTCTGAATCAAAATGAGTAGTGAACGTGAAAATCTGTGCCAAGTTTAGTCATTCTGCCTCTACCAAGAAAAGAGCAGGTCATACATCAAAATATCTTTTCAGGAAGGAGATGGAATTCAAAGCAGTCTGACTAATTTTTAAATGTGTTGAATAATGAAGTTGAAGGAGAGAAATTATAGGAACTAATGATTCTCATGCATGCTGTGATCTCCCCATTCTAACAAAGCCACAGGGGCTTTGGCACTTGATAGCCAAAGCCTGACATTGTGCGAGTTTACAATGCTGCACTGGAGCCATGTGATTCACTGGTGCACCCCTCTGCTCTGAGTGAGAGCTTGATCTCCCTTCTCTCACCGATGGCCGTGTCCCTCTCTTTCAGATGTGAGGGCTCTCCTCCAGACCGTATGACAGACCTAAGAACAGAGGTAGCAGATAATGGACAACGTGAGTAAACCTGTTTAGTTTGGTGTACCACTATGACCAGTGCTGCATATTGTTTGCAACTTACTCATATAAAAGCTTTCAACATGATAGAACACTTATCCTAAACAGGGTTTCCTTCAACATCACATACATCAATACATCACTGCTTAAATTGGCATATTTATTAGTTTCACCAGTAATCAGTTTTAAAAATATATTATTGTACTGTATAATGAGAAGGTGGGGTTACAGTTAGGTATGAAGTGAATGACAGCCTTGGCTCGAAGACACTGGTATTCTGCAGGACATTCATTCCTCCCTTTTTGTTCATTACACAAAGTAGCTTAGTTGTAGAGATGTAGAAAGAATTAATAGGTGAGTCTGGCTCCAGCTTTAGTTGCTACTGCACAGACCCTGGTTGTAAATTTTAGTGAGTTAAATGATATCTGTGCATACTCTTTGCATTTGTTAAAAAACTAATTGAATGTATTCAGATGCATTAGGTTGCACCTATGTGCAAAAGACCACACACATAGTGTATGTTATCTAGAACCCGTGGATAAGTGCTGTCAACATGGTGGACAAATTTTGGCTTCGTAGCAATTGAATGAAAAGGAATGGAACCACTGTGTCCATATTTTCTACAGACATTGATTGAAACCGACAGTCAAGAACACTATACATAACTGACTCTTGGAATTAAGAATTGGTTTTCATCACTTAGAGTTGGTGACAAATCCAATAGGCTCCAATTTCTAGAATAGAAAGGCCTTAGTTGTTATGGAAGCTGTTTAACTAATAAATCTCTGGTCTTAGGAATCTTCCTTTTTAAATAATCAGACGAACATGATGTATTTGATGATCATATATTTTGGTGTTCATCTCTTACAAGCAGAGAAGAAGAAGAGGAGTGATGAAGACGCTCGGTCTCTTTGGACCACAGAAGCAAGTGGATCAGTGAAACTCCGAATAGATGAACACTGTCCACAGGAACCCATCACAGTGCATCAGATGTTCATTAATTGTGTTAAAAAATATGGGAAGTTACCAGCTTTAGCAACCAAGACAGAGGACAAATTGACTACCATCTCATTCTGCCAGTACTACGACCGCTGTCGGATGACCGCCAAGAGCTTTCTAAAGGTGCTTTCAAAGATAAAAAAAATCTGTTTTAATTATGTGCTCCTGACCTTGTTTTTATCTTAGTGTAATTAGCAATATGTGGATGTTTATGCGGGTTTCCATATAGCTATAAAATGATTTTTGTTCGATGGTGTGTTTAGTTGGGCCTAGAACGTTTCCACAGTGTGGCCATTTTGGGATCCAATTCAGAAGAGTGGTTCTTCTCTGCCGTAGGAGCCGTCTTTGCAGGGTAAGAGACATATTCCTAAAAAATAATGTGAATAATACTTTTGATACATTAAATTATTTTAATGACTTTTTATGTATGCTTTGTGATTTCCCCAGGGGTTTTGCAACAGGAATCTATAGCACAAATTCACCAGAAGCCTGTCATCACATAGCTAGTGACTCAAGAGCAAATATTATCGTCGTAGACAGCAACTGGCAACTGGATAAAATTTTGCTGGTAATTAGAGCTGTGGTGCCATTTTCTAATTTTTAGAATATATCAAACATGCTCCAATGCTGTCTCTTTTTGTTAACAGATCAAAGATAACCTTCCACACTTGAAGGCCATTGTCCAGATATCTGGATGCTTGAAGAAGAAACTTCCCAATCTCTATTCAGTGAGTTAAAGGATATCTGTACAAATGTTGAATGTTCAAATGATTTTAATAAATGCATTCAGATACGTTAAGTTGTGTCTATAGTCCCTATAGAGAAGTTCTGCCAATACAATAAGACTGGAGCAGATAACATGAACTCCAGGTGTCGGCCAGAGGGTTATAAAGTCCCCCAGCAGTGAGCTGTGTTCTTTAGAATTTAGAATGATGGGAACTTTTGGGATAAGAGTTAGAGAGTTGGGGATTAGGTGAGGTGAAGGTCATTCAGCATCCAGATCTCACTAATGCTCTATAATCTAGCAATGCTCCAAAACACTTCCCTGAAAAGCAGAGACAGTTGTTCAAACTACACAGGATAAACTTGTTTTAAATACTCTTCATTTCAAAAAAGAAAACAATGAATCAGCAGGTGTCCCAATACTTTTGCCAATATAGGTTATACTGTATATGTTCTTTCTGTCTGGTGGACATCCCTAAATGTAACCATGACTGTGTTTTTGGACAGTGGGAGCAGTTCATGCAGCTTGGCCAGGATATTCCCGACGAAACACTTGATGGCATCATCAAAAGCCAGAAACCTAACCAATGTTGTGTGCTGATCTATACATCTGGAACAACCGGCCTACCAAAAGGAGTTATGCTTAGCCATGATAATGTAAGTACCTGGTTAATGCCCTATATAAAAGCAGTGTTATTACAATTCTTTGGGTTTTTTATGCAACTAAGGATAAACACAGCTCAGCCATAATACTGAAACTACTGACAGGTGAGGTAAATAACATGTGCATATTAGGCACCAAGTAAACTATGAATTCTTGAAATTGTTTTGGATAGACGACTGGGTCACAGCATCTGGCATTTAGTGGTTAGCACCTATTTACCTAGCCTATTTACTCCACATGCAAATCCCTGAGGTCAGTGCAGTGTTATTTAGCTTCCATGGGACATGGCAAACTCAAGGAACAGAATACTAGTCTCATGTCCCATGTAGGGTTGCAACGGTATGAGATTTTCACGGTATGATAACCGTCTCGGAAAATACCGCGGTATCACGGTTATCACGGTATCACAGTTTGTTACATATATTATTATTTTTTTGTTCAATTAACTATTTATTGTAGAAACTACACCATCAGGTGAAGGAAACCATGTTTTTCCACTACTCTTAAGGGCATTAAGAGTGTATATATATATATATATAAAAAAGTTGGTATATAACCAGATACTGCAGAAAGAGGGGATTTATTTCTGACATGATCCTCACAATAGAGATTTCTATTTTAAGGCTTTCACTACTTAAAACCTTCAACATATGAAAAACAGGCACGTCAGAATTTGAAAATGAACGCATGTAAATGAATGGCGTCTTTCACGTCCAGTCCGGCCAGGACCTTTACACGGACACGTGAATCCATCGTAGCACGCACTTCACGCCTGTACCTGCGTGCCCGAATTTCGGATAACTCAGCGCGGATAACTCAGCTCGGGCGCTTACCGCATGGGTTATGCACGACTACAAAGAGGTTTTATTTATGTTCAGATTAAAATTTTAAACTGAACACATACTTAGCGCTGCACAGCGGGGTGGTGTTCTCGGAGATGGGAGAACAGGTTTGATGTATTTCCTCCTTTAGCTGTGACTTTACGGCCACATTGATTACAAGCTTGTTGATTACAAGATTACAAGTCTGTTTTCAGGCTGTTTGAATGAGCGAAATATGATCAGAATTATGTTAATTAACACTAACATAGAAGCATAGAACTATTATTTAATTAAAATTATTTTTAAGAGCAGCTAAACACAGTGCGGAGAAGTTCACGTGCGAGAGAGAGAGAGATTTGCGTGTTCTGATGTGAGCTACTCACAGGTAAAGGTTCTCTTTTATCTCCTCGTGCTCATTTTAGTCCAATTCATAATTCTGCAGTTTCTCAGTGTTTTCTGTCGTATTTTGCGGCTATCGCGAGCGCTTACAACTAACACCGCGGGCCGCGAGGTGCAGCCGTGCTGCCGCTGTTATGCCGAATCCGACTCCCTGCTCAATCCGACTCCCGCTTCGCGGACAGAATCGGCACAACACCCCCGCTGTAGAACTGCGGGAGTGAAAACAGCGCTTATAATTAAGTTAGTTAAGTTTCAGTTTTCGTTATTTGGTTCGTTTTCATTAACAATAATAATTGGTTACTTAGCATTAACATAGTGATTATCACACCAGAGCTTTATTTAAAAATAAAATATATAATTAAAAAACAGATGCCTACATCTCAGACTATTTTCTAGAGCCCAACCCGACCCGGCCCGAGGAATGTGGTGGGAAATCTCGGCCCGAACGGACCCGATCTCGGGTCGGGCCTCGGGTCAGGTCTGGTTCGGGCAGAGAATCTAAGCTCTAGTCGGATGCGCTTTCTGACGTTCTCACCGCTGTGTGCTGAGTAGCTGAAGCGGAGCAGAGTTGCGCATGCGCGGGTGAGTTTCTCCGCTGGCTTGCGTTTTACCGGTAATAAGCAAACACAAACGGTATGATAACCGTGCATTTTAATACCACGGTATACCGTGAAACCGGTTACCGCTGCAACCCTAGTCCCATGACATTTGGCATGCCGGTGTTCATGAATAGGCACAAGTTTTTCATATTCGGTGATATCTCATGAAGCTCAAATCATGTGTTACTGTGGATAAACAAAGCATTTGTATGTGTATTTTGGTAGATCACATGGACGGCTTGTCACGCAAGCAGGGCTGGAGACATGCAACCTGCTGAAATAAAACAGGAGACCATTGTGAGCTACCTACCACTCAGCCATATTGCTGCTCAAATCTATGATATGTGGACAGGCATCCAGTGGGGGGAAATGGTCTACTTTGCCAGGCCTGATGCTTTGAAGGTATATGAGAGAGAGTTATCTTATGTATTGAAATGACAATAAGTTAATCAAATTTATTTTTATTTTACTGTTTTGATGCGATTTTTTAAAATGGTATAGTTGAGATTTATTCACATCTTTACATATTGAACCTGCCAGAGGCAATCTCAGAAGATAAACTTGCTTGTCATTAAACTTAATAAACTCTTTAAACTTCTTTTATAGAACAATGATTGTCATATTTTCCACTTTTCTGGGACTCAAAAACAACAACGTTATTTTTGTAACTTTTAAAGTTATTTTTGTTATCATTTTGGCACATCTATAAAACAAAAAAAGAATACATCTGTCTTTCTTCATTTGGTTTGAAAGAACTAAAAAAAAAATCCAAATCAAACCTGGAAATAGATCTATTGTTTAAAAAAAGATTATCAGATTTTATTTTCTACATTTTTACGGCATCGCCCAGCCCTAAACTAACAAACAGCTTCTGAGGATTTTTGTTAATTTGTTTATGGGGTTATTCTCTTTCAGGGGACTTTGGTGCACACTCTAAAGGAAGCTACCCCATCATCTCATATGGGAGTCCCCCGTGTTTGGGAAAAAATGATGGAGAAAATAAAGCATGAACTCTCACGTGCTGCCTACCTGAAAAGGAAACTGGTGAACTGGGCTATGTCTGTTACCTTGGATGCTAATTTAACGTATGGCAAGTAAGTCGAAAATGTAGTGTGATTCCTAAGGTTTCAGATATTGTTTACTCTTATTTGATATAATAATTTGATTTCTGCATCTGTGTTTTTGAAAAAGGGATGAGGAGAAGCCGTTTCTTTTCGGGGTCGTGAACTCCCTGGTCATAGAGAAGCTCCGGGCTGAGCTGGGCTTCTCTAACTGTGAGAAGTTCTTCTCTGGGGCAGCTCCTATCGGATGGGATACCTACAAGTTCTTCCTTGGCCTTAATATACACTTATATGAGGCCTATGGCATGAGCGAGAGCTCTGGACCTCACTTCATGTCTGGTCCCCAAACCTACAAAATGAAAAGGTAGGTAGTGTAAAGATGTAGGAATGTGACTAATTCATCAGGGTATCATTTACTGTGAACACTTCTAACTTCTAGTTGCGGCAAGGTGGTTCCCGGCTGCAGGTGTAAGATAGCCAACGAAGATGCTGGCGGCAGTGGGGAGGTGTGCCTCTGGGGCCGGAATATCTTCATGGGCTATCTCAACATGAAAGATAAGACAGTGGAAGCCTTTGATGAGGATGGTTGGCTATGTTCTGGAGACTTGGGCAAGTTAGATGAGGATGGCTTCCTTTTCATCACAGGCAGACTCAAAGGT
Source organism: Astyanax mexicanus (assembly GCF_023375975.1). Taxonomy (NCBI): domain Eukaryota; kingdom Metazoa; phylum Chordata; class Actinopteri; order Characiformes; family Acestrorhamphidae; genus Astyanax; species Astyanax mexicanus. The sequence goes on from NC_064409.1 coordinate 57,472,690, forward strand.
ACAATTCAATTGGCAGTGGTTTAATTACGTATATATGTATATAAAATCATAATAGTTTCATAATAAACTAATTATGCTTATATCACACAATTTTAATGTAAAGCAAGGCAACTCTACATGTATCTGTTTAGAATTGATCATTACTGCTGGTGGAGAAAATGTCCCTCCAGTTCCCATAGAAGATGCTGTGAAAGAGGAGCTGCCTATCGTCAGTCATGCGATGCTCATAGGGGACAAGAGGAAGTTTCTGTCCATGCTGCTCACAGTAAAGGTAATCCAGGAATAATTAATAATTTGCACTTATATAGCACCCCTTTAGACAGTGTTAATTTTGACAACAAATTTTAACTTGTCTTGTGACGAAAATGGCATTTAGTTTTAGTCATAATTTAGTAATCTGAAATGTTTTTAATTTTAGTCTAGTTTTAGTTGACTAATTATTATAAATGTAAATGCTTTTTCAGCAGTTTACTTGAAATAACTACACAATGAAACATTTATTAACAAGTTGTGCAATGTTAATAATGTTTGAATGAGATATATTTCTATTTCTATAGGATTTAATGTATATTATTATTGTAGGTATGTGGCTGTAAATATTTTACATTTAAAATGTTCTAGAAATCAGGTCATAATTAGATTTATGTAATGTAAAACTCTTAATTAAAGCATTTGAATGGTTAAATGGTTTGAACAGAGTTGTAGACGCAAAAACAGTTTTTAAAGGAGCTAGTTTTATCTCCAGCACTAACCCAGCACATCTAGCTACATTTTATAAATGAGGTCACACATTCACACACTGTCCTGTAGAGATGGTCTCAGAAAGTGCAGTAAGGAACTACTTTACACAGACTTTTGGGTTAATAGATTCACTTTTTTTATTGTTATATTTTCGCTACATCTTTTTTTTCCCTCTCTGACCTGTTCCTGCTGTCAACACTAGCTATATGTTTCCCACTGTGGGACTAAACATATGTTCTTATATTAATGAGTGAGTTAATCTGTATCAGTAAAATTAACTTTACAGAACAGCAGTGGAGTCAAAATGCCTTGTCCGCAGAAGCTGAAAGATTTGTGGTGTTTTTACCGGAGATGGAGTCGCCCCACATGGTTTACAAGTTGTCTTGTTTTTTTGCGACGTCAAAGAAGAAATATATGGTCTCTCCTCTTTCTCTCTGCTGATACTGTCGAGGTAACTTCCAGTCAAGCCCAATAAGTAACGACAGTTCACAAGCAAATTACAGGTTTCCCGGGTTTTGTATCTGACCGGACTCTGATTGGATGACTACCCCGCTTGTCCCGCCCTTCCACCTACGCTAAAGTAGAAATGATTGGATCTCTTCCTAACTGGTCTCTACCTTTTACAGAACTAAATCAGTTCTGATTGGATGTCCTCCCTGCCAAACATTTTTGTCTCGTTTTTATTTGTTGACAAAAATGTCAGTTAATTTCGTCATCATTTTTATTATTTTGCGCTGTTTTTATTTAGCTATCGTCTCGTTTTCATCTTGAAAAAAAGGTTTGTTGACGAAAACTATGAAGCAAATTTTTTGTTAACAAAATTAACACTGCTTCTAGGATTCTTTACACTCTTGTTTTACACACAACTATTAGCACTTATCCACACACTTATTCTCACATGGTGAGAAGCAGCAGCCAATCATGTAATTAAAAAGAAAAGAAAAAAAAGCCTACATTTAAAATAAACTTTGCTCTTTGCTTTTTCCCGATCTTTAACAGTGTGTCTTCAACCTCGACACCATGGAGCCAACTGATGATCTTAGCCCAGAGGCAGTGAAATTCTGTCAGCGACTTGGCAGCCAGGCAACAAAAGTTTCAGACATAACTGGAGGAAAAGACAAGCTGGTGAACCACGCCATTCAGGAGGGCATTGCCCGGGTCAATGCTAGGGCCACCTCCAATGCTCAGCGCATTCAGAAATGGACCATCTTAGGAAAAGACTTTTCAGTGTCTGGAGGAGAGCTTGGTGAGTATTGTCTTTACATCATATTGTTGATTTTCCTGTAAAAAATAGCACTTATATCTTGCTGTTATCTTCTTTTTTAGGCCCAACAATGAAATTACGGCGAGCAGCAGCTCTGAAGATGTACCACAATGAAATAGAAGCTTTCTACAGGGAGCGGAAAAAATAAAAACATAATCCCACCTCACAACAAAATAGAAACAGTAGGTGGTTTTATACAGAGCTTAAAAGCGAACATTAGTATTTAAATCTGCATTTTGTATATTTAAATTCAATTTACATTGTGAAGAAACGTACTAGTATTATGCTAACAATTGCTAAATAACCAATATTTCAATAACAATTGCTTAATTATTACTATATCAGTGACAGTAGCTAAATAACCAATATTTCAATAACAATTGCTGAATTATTACTTAATTAATATTTAGTTAACTTTTATATACTCAGAATAATGTGTGTACATTGTTGCTTAGCAGTTACTTACTGCCAGTAAACGCTTTGCAACATTGTCATGTATAATGGAACGTTCTGTGCTTGTGACAGAGAAGTGAGGGAGTCAAGAATATAACATTGAATTGTCTTAATAAAATGTGTGCTCAATGTTGTCTAATAACTATCAGAGATACGCCATGACTTAAAGAAGCAGTAGTAGAAGTTTTATAACTTTCCAGTAAAAAGGCTCATTGTGTTTGTGTAAGGGGTACTGAGTGTTATACTATGTAACAGGTGAGAAGACAGACGGCCGGAGCCATCAAGCTGATAACTCCTCTATTCAATTGTCAAAGTAACTTTTAGGCCACAGCTGGGCGAGTAGATAACCATATTGTCATAAGAACGACACAAATTTTGGTAAAGCAATGCTAGAAAAAGAACATATGCTTGATACAATTTTACACAAACAAGTATTGGTAATAACTCAGTTAAAACCAGCTCTTGGGGCCCCAGGCTCAGGCTGGGTGTCTTCTCACATGCGAGGGAGGGGTTTCTTTAAATGCTTGTGTCTGTGAAATATTCTTTGAACTCTTTTCTTGAAATTGGAAGATGTTGCTGAAGATCAAGTATCCTGTCTCTCTATACTTTATCTCTACTTCAGGCTTCCAGGAAAATAATCCGGGGGGGCCCACTGGAAATGGTGCAGTAGGGGGTAGTGCGTTTTTTCCCAACAACTTGAATTTTAAATAAACTTGAAGCACATTATGGGGTAATCCATCATTTTATTTTTAATAATGCTTTGTGTGTTTCGAACTCTGTACACACAAAGAGAACTCTGTGTGAAACTTGCAGTTGAATAAATGCATTTTAAAGTAACACCATGACTTTCTGAATGAACAAAAAAACAGAGCCATATATTTTCAGATTAAAAAATAAATCTGATCTATGAATAAATAATATAAATATATAAAACTTAGAAATACAAATTTAGGCAAAAGGTGAAGCCTCAAGTAGGTATATTTGAAATTGTGTGTCTTATGTAGTGTAACATTTAAATATGTGAAACTGAATCTTTAAAATCTAAAAATCTTAATTTATGCTAAATCAGGTAGAACAGAATTTATGTATCTGAATTTCTTAAATATAAAAAAGTTAAATCTAAAATAAGTTGTTACTTTAAAATGTATTTTTCAACAGCAAATTTTGCCAACTCACAAGTTCAGATCACAAAAAGAATTGTTAAAATTTAAACGTATGAATCATCCCATTAAATATTTAAATTTTATTAAGTCAAGTTAATTGAATTGAAATTTACAAAATCCTGATTAAATACTTTCAGCTTTAAGCTAATGAACCTAACGACAATTTGCAAAACACATCTTAAATTAGCACTACTTAAAAATATGTACAAGTAATATTCAGTACCATTCATTTGTACAAAAGTCACAATGTGTTAAATTAGCTTTTATTTTGTGGAGTATCTGTTATATTAAACAAGACTAACTTCTCTCTGTCCATACATGTGCAGGGAAGGTATGAAGTAAGTGGGTTAGTAAGGTTCATTTGATGGTATGCGCTATTTGTGGCTGCAGTCATAATTGATACAAGTCATCCTCTTGTGTCACTGGAAACATTGGACTGTACAGGACAGCCTGGATCCCTATGTGGTTTAGAAGTGTGTATTCCAAATACTGTAACATCTGAGCGAGAACAATTGACCCTTTGCTATAGACACATGAACAGCTGTTTAAATCCTGGTGAATTATGGGAAGCTTGGCAGGTGATTCAGAAGTTCTTCTATGTGCTGGATCATTATGTCATATTATTGAGAATGTATCAAGTAATATGAGATATGAGATACGGGAGTTCACAAATATGCAGATATGCCAAATTTAATGTTTCCTGATGCTTATTTTAATAACTTTGCAATAATACAGTGCAGTTGAGAAACTCATCTACTGCCTTTCCTATGTCGAACTGGAAAAATCATGTCTAAAATCTGCCACTCTCTTGTAATGCTGGATTTGTGGACCTGTCTGTGTTTTGTAAAACTGACCAATAGACACTAAGGAAATACACACTAAAGACTTGCCTAAATATATAACTGTGGAATGATTTTTAAACCCAGCATTCACATTAAATAAGCCCTTTTAAGTCTAATTAAGTGATTAAATAGATGTCAAATGCTCAGTTTAACACAAAACATAAAATGTGACTGAAATTAATCCCTGTTTAGGGCCCTATTGAATACAGTGGCAATATTCTTTGAGTGTGTAAATCATGTGGAATTGGAATATGAGTTTTAGGGCACTTTAATCTTTAATACACTTTTAATTTATAGTAAGCATTGTAGATTTCAACTCAAGCTGAATTTAAGCAACATAGCATAATGTTCTTATAAGCAAGTGATAATTACCAGCCACTGAACACTGTGAACTTCACATATTCTCCTTTGGGGTTTGTTATTTGTAAGCTTCTGTTTTTAAGCAACATAATGGTTTAGCTTAGGGCTGGGCAATAAGACAATATCTTATTCTATCATTATACTTTTGTTACCTTGATAAATGATAAGAATTTGTTAATAAATGCTTTTTATATAAAGATAGATAACTAGTATTTAAGTAGCTTTTTAAATAATCTGCTACTAATGTCTTTTGTCTGAGTTTGAAAATATGAAGATAAATATTGAGAAAATATTTGTATTATGTATATATCGTAATACAATATTTTTACCATATCACACAGCCCTACCTCAGCCACTCGCATATGTTTATGCAACCAGTTCTGATATATATGGATGATGAGAAAGAGTCCAAATTTATTTATTTGTAGCATAGTGAAGGCTGCCCCTTTATAGTGCAACGCTAATGAGGGAGCAGGGATCCGCAGTTTTACACAAAACATGTAAATGTGCTGAATTATTGCACATACATTTACCACTATTTAAAGTAAAGTACAGACCATCAAAAAATCTACATTCAAAATATCAAGATCTTTAATGAATGTCATCTTTTAAATTGAACAGGATTATGCCTGCTATTAACTGAATGACACAGTGGTAGAGTTATGTTAAAATATGTAGATATACCAGATAACACTTCCAGTCAATAAATAAAGGACATCGTAGGTTATACAATTGTCTGCTGACAGAAAAAAAGCATCTCACACAAATACCAAGACAAGATTTTAACGACATTTTGCTGTGTTTTTTTTTTGGAGAAGGCGTAAAAATAAACATTCGAGAAGTCAACCCTTTAAGTCATCTTGTTTTCATAGATACATATATATTTCTATTATAATTGTGCGCAGATATCAGAATGGTACGAAGTTGAATTAAGCCATTATCGTGTCTTCTGGGCCAGAAGCTGAACACAGATAAACGTTGGCGATATGCAGTCTTATTCCATGTCCTGTACTCTTCGGCAGATCTCTGCTGTAAATTCCGAACACTTGGAATTTCCACCAAGGTCTTTGGTTAAAACCTAGAAAAAGGAAACACAATGCTGACATCAGTTAAATTAATTTAAGAATGGTTATATCAATAGTATTCTCTTTTATAAACTGAAGAAACCCAATTCTCTAAACTAGGGATTTTTGTGATACACATACACCTCTAGGAAATAATAAGAGACCACTTTAAATTATTACTTTTCTTTGATTTACCTAATTAAAAACCTCTGGAATATAATCAAGAGGAAGATGGATGACCACAAGACATCAAACCAAGCTGAACTACTTGAATTTTTGCACCAGTAGTGAAAGTTATTCAAAAGCAGTGTTTAAGACTGGTGGAGGAGAACATGCTAAGATGCCTAAAAACTGTGATTATAAACCAGTAATATTACAACAAATATTAATTGCCGAACTCTGTAATAATATGAACTTGTTTTATTATTATTATTATTATTATTATTATTATTATTATTATTATTATTATTATTATTTCAGGTCTAAAGGCTCTGGGTCTTTTTTTGTAATTTTAGCCATTTCTCATTTTTCAATAAATAAATGTTCTAAATGACACTATTTTTATTTGGAATTTGGGAGAAATGCTGTCTGTAGTTTAAACAACGTTAAATTTACTCAAACATATACCTATAAATAGCAAAATCAGAGTAACTGATTCAGAAACTGGATTTTTTTTCAGAGCTGTATATTGCACAGCCCTACTCCATACCTTCTTGTCTCTGATTGTGTCAAAGCAGGCTGTCTCAATCTTCTTGGCGTGTCCATGCAGTCCCATGTGCCGCAGCATCATGACAGCACTCAGCAGCAGGGCAGTGGGGTTGGCCATGTCCTTACCAGCAATGTCTGGTGCAGTGCCGTGTACCTGTACAAGAGGAATAAGTTCCCTTTTTTTTTTACTTTACTGAAATGAGGTAGGATATATTATAGTATATTACAGTAACACTGATAAGTAGCTGTTCAGACTCAACAGTTCTTTGCCTACCGATTCAAATATGGCAACACCATTTGCTCCAATGTTACCACTAGGAGTCACTCCAAGACCACCAATCAGCCCAGCACACAAATCACTGCAACAAAAGAAACAAAACCCAGTGTCAGAACAGTAGTAGGGTGGCCAGCTCTCTACAGTTTTGTCAAACCATACCAAGGGCTGGTGTGACTGCAGGTTTTCATCCCTGCCAGAAGCACATGTGATCAGTTGTACAAAGACTGACCAACAGATTGAACAAGTGGAATCAGTGTTCTGCTGGTTTAGAATAAAACCTGCAGCCAAACTTGCCCTTGCAGTCATGGTTTGACATCTCTATTCTACAGTTACCGGAGGTACATTATTTATGTCTCATTGTTAATTTTACTTTTACTAAGGGTTTCAAATTATAGGCAGCAGTTTACAGGTAAATGTGGTGTGCACTAACCTCAAAATATCACCATAAAGGTTGGGCATGACGAGTACATCAAACTTAGTGGGATCTTGCACCATCTAAAAAAAAGGACAAAAAATTAATAATCATTACGCACATCTAGAGTGGAGACTAGAAATAATAAAACCACCCCTATGTAATAACTTTACTAGGCTAATGTTATTCATTACCATTAATAGTATTAAGTTAAATATACAATACGTACATTCAGACACACAGTATCCAGGTACATTTCAGTGAACTTGACATCCTTGAAATTCTCTGCCACTTCTCTGCACTTCCTCAGGAACAGGCCATCTGACATCCGCCTAGGGTAGAGACAATTCCATGAATATGAATTTATTGAAACCAAGAAGGTTATGCAACATAGGACCAAAGGCTTAATGAAAACGATACATGGTCACAAATTAATCTACAGACTACACAATATTCTGAAGAGATTTTCTAATGAAGGTGAGAGATTGTGTCAACTAATTGTGCTATGTTTAGGTTTTCAAACACCTCTGTGTAGAATACAATATGTTAATTCAACTACTGCTTAACCCCCTGTCCCCTGAGAACATCACCTTTCCCTCGTCCCCTTTAACCCTTTAGCTGATACCATTTTCTCCGATTTTTCTCACTTACTCTAGTGTGTATTTATAAAACCCGAAAAGCTATAGACAGAAAGGAGAACGTAAGAAACAGACCAGACTGTTGACACTATTGACCAACTAATTGACTGTGACTCCCGATTATGACTCTGACTCCCGATTATGACTCTGACTCCCGATTCCAAAAATTCTAACAAAGGGTTAAACAGTCTATAGCAATATCTGGACAGGATTAGTTTTTCGGGGGGACATCTGTGAAAAATATTTCACACTTATACTCAGTGATAAAATGCAGTTCTGATGCAAGAGTTTTGAAAAAAATCTTGGTCGTGTTCAATTGTCCCTTCCATTTCCACTCGCTGTTGTGTTTACATAGATCTCTGTGGAAACAAGCAATTCCAATATATTATGACTCACTTGAGCAGACACAAAAGGACTACAGTCTAATTACAGAACTACAAAGTACTCCTGCATGGTTAGTAGAGCTGATAAAAGGGTCAGTGAGTGTAGAAACAAGGTGTTGATGTGCCTTTCAGTGGCACAAACATTTAAAGTGTCACTCACATGATGTTGGCTTTGTGAACAGCTGTTACACTGGCTCTTTGGTTATTCCTGGCATACTCAAAGGCATACTCTGCAATGCGGCGGCTGGCGTCCTCTGTGATCAGCTTGATACTCTGCACAACTCCATCAACAATCTGGGACAAAAGAACATAAAGAACTTCAGAGATGACTAATCACATAATAGAGCCAACAAAGCCTCTTTATTCTTCTAGAAGTTTCTAGGACATTTACTGGAAGGGAGAGACGAGAGCTGCTCCACTTTGGCTGGATAAAAATGAACATTAGAATCTACCACACTGTGTTTCATACAGGCCAGCCAGAACTCTATGCACAAACACACACTGTGCTTAATATGAACAGACAGAGGAGAGGTGAGGTGACAACCAGAGGCACTTTTACGTAAGAATTGACTGACATACAATAGAAAGGATAGAATATAATAAAACACACTTAATCCAACACTGGAGTTTTGCACCTACCTAGAAAATAAACAGCATTGATAAACAAGCTGTGTGTGTGCCCACTGTGTGAAAAGCCAGTCAAAAGAAGATTAGATACATGGATAAATAGAACAAGTGGAAAGGTTAGTGGGACAAGCCCTAACCTTTGACATGAAGAGGTTACTACAGAGGGGTGGCTGCTATACAAAGGGTAACATTTAACTCAAAACAGATTTTGAGTTAAAGAGGACAAGAAAATCTGATATGTTTGGTTATAAACACTCGCCAGTTAAAACAGTTCCATTACTGCTCTGCTTATAGCTGCGCTGTAATTACTGTGGAGTAATACATTGAGAGCTTCGGTAACAGTGCATTACCGGCTGATAATGGCACACATAAAACGCCTCTCAGCCAATCACATTGCAGGGACGGAACTAACTGCGATATAATACCTCACAACATATACATGTACAGTATGTGCCTTTCCAAGGGATCCCATGAGGATCAACTTACAAACTGCTATTTTATGACTTTTGGCATGCAAGTGTATGTATTAAGTAGTGTGTGGAAGAGTTAGAACACTTTGAACTCTGTGAACTCCTGCCACTGTATGGAGCTGTTCTTGTTCGCAGTGAATGTTCATATTTTTTTAATCAATAAATGCCTACTATCAGCTTATTATATAAAAAGATTCAAATAAACTAAAATAAAATCAATCATTTGGTTAATTTCTATTTTAAACTCAAGTACACTATTTGAACTAAAGTACAGGGTCACCTGCTCATTAACTGTTTTTTTCTGAAATCATAGTAAGTAAAAAATGTTATCCTACCTGTGAGCTACTGTCCATGGAAGGCTTTCATGATGTTGCCTGACCTCATACCCAACTAAGCCCATGAGTATTAAATTGAGTGTCATCATTTCAGAAAACACGGTCCTACTAATCTACAATCTCTTATGCTGGGGTGCTTTAAACCCTTTTAAACCACACCAGGCATTAGGTTTAGTGCCAATAAGCTCAGGTATATCTGCTTAAATGAGGACTATTGACTATACTTCTCTACAAGGATTAGACAAGCTATGGGTGTGCACTGCCAGATCTGTCTCAGCAATGGCTGCAACTACCGTTAAATCAAAGTAGCTGAATTCATTTATTAGAAAGAGTGTACACCAAACAAAAAAATGATTACAGTACTATTTTCATTTCATTACTCAGTTTTGGTTGGCAACAAAAGAGTAATATGCCAAACAGAAAATTGTCCAATCATTTTCTTTCCTCTCAGTGGTATCTACGCATATTAAGTGAAACATTCTTAATGTTTAAGATAAAGGCCTCCGCCTGCATAATTAAAAACTGACAGAGATGTCAAGCAATAATGTTGTGATATACAAACTGTGTGGCTGTTTTTAATCAAGAAAAATTTAGGTTTAGGGCATCTGGATGTTCTACATTCATGACTTAATGTTAATATGATTAACTAACCAAGATTGTTCCTAAGCCAGGATAAGCCACAAAAAAAAAGATAAAAATCAAGCACATCCCAAAAAAAATCTAATGCATTACCATTGGCTCCCCACTAACATACTACTAGAACCCTACTAGCAGAAATTCATAATAAGTTATTATTGTACAGGTGATATTTCTCACCACTGTTTTTCTTTTTGTGGCCCGACCTAGGGCCTAAGTCTAACAGTCACAGTTTACCACTGAATAAATTAATACATTAATGATAATATAAATTATATAAAATTAAAATAATTTAGTCTGACATTTAAAATGATAGACATTACTTACCACATGTTCAATTCCACTGTATTCTCCCTCAGTGTTTTCTCTAATGGTGACTAGATCCACGTCTGTGTAAGGGGTCTTATAGCCCTCAATAGACACACATGGACGCACATTGGCATACAGGTCGAAGGTTTTTCTAAGCAGCAGATTCATGGAGGGATGGCCAGCAGCAATGGGCGTCTTCAGGGGTCCTAACGATCAAATCATTGACAAATAGAATGTTAACAAGAAAGGAAAACATAATACAGAAACGAGATGAGGAAGTGAGCTGCTGTACCCTTCAATCCTATTTTGCTCTTATCCATTGATTCTTTGGCTTCAGGAGGGATCATCCATTTGCCTCCAGGTCCTTTGATGGCTGTGACATTTCTCTCTTCCCACTGAATGGGAACCTGCAGATGGAAAAAGTGGCCACCAGTTATATTCTAAAACCACACTCAAAACACCTATAATAAGGAGGTAAACATTTTAAAACAAAAATAAAACTTACTTTGGCTGCTTCAAATATCTTTATTACAGCAGAGGAGATCTCCGGACCAATTCCATCTCCTGGAATTATTGTTACTGTTTGCATCTGTAAGGCAAAGCAAAGACAAAAACATTAACTGACTTATTGTTTTCTGTTCTGAAAGTGTATTACTTGATAAGCACTGCATATTGCTTCTAAATGAAAACAAGAACAGATCCTGCACTCGTAAAGGTTTTTAAATACCTAGGCCATGTAGAAGGCCTGTGTGTGTACTATTAAGGTCAGGGGTCAAAAGAAGTCTGTGTAGGAATTTATTTCAGCTGTCTCTGACACTTCTCCTTTCTGACTGTGTGAATCTGTTGTTTAAATGAAATTAAACAAAAAACATCAGCCACTATCTTAGTTATGAAAAATACAAGCAGTGTCATCAACGCCAATTAAGTATTTCAGGGTCTAAATGCTTATTACACTATACATACATATAAATGTGGATACCCCATCCATGAACGCATTTAGGTACATTACTTAGTGCCCATTGCTGATACAGATGTGCACATGCTCACGTACAATGTAGCTTATCTAGTCCAAGTAGAAAGGTACTGCCACCACAATATGACTCTCTGTAGCAGATAAATAGGTACCTGCTGGCACCATTCCTAATGCCAGGCTTGAGGGGGAATAAATCTTCCCAGCAATTATTTATGGAGCAATGGAACTGTGTTCTTTGGAATGATGGTGCTCCACCCAATACTTGTGGAGTGGATCACTCAATATCCTGATCTCTCCAACACTCTTTGTTACTTAGTCAAATTTTCACAGCAATGCTCCAAAATCAACTAGAAAGCTTTTGCTGGACTATACAGTCACGTTTGTGCCGGTATTTTTATTACCTTTAATTTTAAAGGAATTATTAAATAAGCAGGCATCCGAACACTTTCGTCCATAGCACATTTTAATCTTAGGACAATGTATTCAAAATGTATCTACTTACTCCTCTGGAAAATGTTCTGGGCTGTGTTTGGCTTTTCACAGCACCCATGACACGGGAAACCTGCAAGACAGGAACACAGACAAAGGGTAAACACAACATTCATATAAGAGTCGAAGCTAGCTGTGCAACATAAACAAGATTCCAAAGCAATACCACATATCTTTAGATGTAAACTAAGTCCCCATTTACACTTGGTCACTTTTTGCATCTTTATATGCTATAGGCTCTTTTGGTGTAAGAAACTTAAACAAATTTATACAGGAGAAAAAATGACGTTCTTTTTGAAATGCAAAAAACAAATAAATATAGATTAGTGACAGAACATAGGTTTTTGTTGAGAATGTTTCATTAATTGCAACAAGTGTGCTAAACATTACTTTTAAAACACATATGGTGCAGTCCCTTGTCAGAGTAAATGAATCTGGGGATTTTAGCAAAGAAATCTGTTGAGTTCTTATTTCTCTTACCAGATATCTTCAGATCTAATTCTTCTTTTCTTTGGTTTAATGACGTGTGTATGAGCAGATAAAGACTGAGCTTGCTGTTCTGATATCTCTATTAGTACCACTTGCAGTGCCATGGTTGCTCAGGTAACCAGCAAAAGCTGTTATAGCCAGAAAAAGGCTCAAACAGATATTCAGCATTCTGCCAATCTTTCAGGTTGCTTGGTTTTGGGTCTTCCCAACATACTAATCTGAAGGCACAAAACATGGTAGGAGCTGAAAGACTCCAATCAGTACAACCAAAACACCAGTGATAGCTGCTGCACAACAAGCAAATTTGCATATTATGTCAAACAGTCTGACTAACCATAGCTTTATTTGTTGACCAAGTATAAAAATATGTGGTTTAATTATTGTCAGGAAACAACCCAGATAAGGTGACCAGGTCTAAATAGGCTATTAGACTATTAGTACTATGATATTTTACTCTCATAATTTCACCACTGAAGCTGTCAGTGCTTTCAAATGTCTTCTTTTTCCAAAGCAGAGCAGACCAACCACATGCCTAGGCAAGCCAGTGATTAAGTCTACAACTGAGGACACACCCCACTGTGTTTCCACAGACTCACAGAACATTTTTCTTGGTGCACAATCTTTTATTAAGAGAAACACACTGGTAACACCCAGTGAAAGCAAGTGTGCAAATATCTCCCACTGCAGTACAGCACTGACCAGAGCTGCTGGTTTCTTATAGTTTTCAACAAAATGTGTGTTACTGGCACTTATACACACCAAGATTACTGGCTTTAAGGTGTTTAGTAAAATAAGTATTATCACCACCATGAGTGCCAACATGTATTAGTATTAAACAGAGATCAGTGCAGTTAATCTCCTTAAAGCCATTCCCTTAGCTCAACTGGCCTGAAGGAACCTACCAGCAGTGAAGTTCATAAATCTGAGGTTTTACACTGTGATAAAGCCCATCAGTAGCCTCTTCAATATCACCAAGAGAAAGAGATAAGAACTGACACACCCTGGCATGCATTGGTAAGGCTCTACTGTGGAAAAGGGGATTTCTGTGGACCCCGGTAAACAGCTAATAGGAAGAGCAAAGCACTAGTCCAACTATGAAAGCATGACTCATGCAGGAGTAAAATAGAAATGGTAAATTAAACCCATGGATTGATACCTTGGTCTTAGATTGTGCAAGATCTGTTCTATCAAGGCTTCAGGTGATTTAAATGTCCTGGTAATCTACAGGCAACACCATTCACTTCATTTTGGGCTAATGCCAAAATCTGTTTTTTTATATGCATGTCTATAAAAGCCAATTTAAAGTGGCTTTGATAAGGATATTTGCACTAGGAGTGTGCGATATTGGGAAAAAAATAGATACCGATATCTTCTATAATTTTGCCGATACCGATATTAAACGATATTTTGCATTATTTATAAATGTTTGTAAAAGCCTTACATTGTACTAGCTTGAACTAAAATTATATTAAAATTATTATTTACATTATTATATTATTGTGAACTATTTATTTACCTGACACAAATAACAAAAATCTAAAATATAGAATCTGACTATTTAAATCGGAATAAACTTATCAATGTGTTTGCTGTTTGGTGATTTCTACAGCATACGTAGGTAACCTCTTAAGCTCCAAGCCTATTTTGACCAATTTCCGCCTGAAATTACATACTCACATTTGAAGGCTTATCACTCTAATATTAAATAATTCAGAATCAATTCTATGAATTAATATCACTTAGAAGCCTTTACACAATTCATTTAAGACACTTTAATTATTTAATTGAACATGTAATGGCCAGAATATGGTAAAAACCAGGGAAATGTTTAGCCGCTTTTCAGATTTTCTATTTTATTTTTTATTTTCAGACATATAAAATGAACTATTTATATGGTATAAGGGTTTTGGCAGCTCTACATTTTGCTATAGTGTGTTTACAATCATATAAAATCATAAACTGCTGCCCTTAACTGATTAGATATTATTGTGATTTGAAGCAGTAATTGTATTTTGTTTCTCCAAAGGACTGAAAACTTTATAATAATAAAAACTACCACTTTAATAAGTCATTTTAAAGTAATAAGGCTGTTTTTGTGTGGTCTACTCCTATACAAACAGAAAACTGCAGTGTCCCTTTAACAGAGCGCCCCCCCCCCTTTCAGCTGTCCGCACTCGACCCCTGTTTGGCTGACAAGACCTCATTTGCATACCGTCGCGTGCAGTAGAGTCTGTTGTGTAAGCAAACACCGCACACGTGGCGGAGCGTCGAATAAACCGCTTTTAATAAGGAGTTAAAGTTTTTATTAATTTATTTCTGCCTGAAATGATTTCCAGCGCTGGGTGGATATAAATGGGGATTGCATTGACGGATTCTCTTAAGTTTGGACGCGTTTTGAAGGTAAGAGCGTGGGGGACGCGCTGGTGGGGGTTGGAGGGTCGTGTGGTGTGTCCTGAGGTAACCCCAGGACGAAACCCGAGCAGATTTTAACTGTAAACACGCGCTGCAACGCGATCTTTCAGCTCTAATTCAGGAACCGTGTATAACATGACCGCATTTGACCAAATAAGGACGTACGAGAAACGCAAATATGAAAGATATGAATCAGAACTTTAGGAAACTAGGCATATTTCCCCATAAATGTTTATTTTCTGAAAGGAGATACTACTAAATAGGCTAGATAACCGAAAAGCAGAGATTCTAAGCTTTAAAATTGTATATTGGGTGTCTATATTGAACCTATAAGTATTCATAACTATTCAGAAACACAGCCAGACATTATATTTAATAAATTTCTGGCCCGCCGGAGGCCCAGGGCGTGTTAAGAGGATAAACTATAAACAATATGTAATGCACATTCACAAAAAATATAACTTTTTATTCCATTTGTAAACCAATAACCTACTGTAAACAATATGAATTGTGTAATTTGTGACTGCGTTATCTCTTGCAATCTGCTGCCTTTTTTGTCGTAGGGCACTTTTCTATTGAGTTACCCTCTTAAAGTTTGCAGGGTTTATTTTGAGTACCTTAGGTGGCTGTATTGGGTTAGTTGTCGAGCTATCTTTAATGACAACCGCTTTCTTTCAGAGTTTACATATTGCCGTTGTTTGAGTAATGTCCGCCCTTTCGAATCCAAACCACCTGCACTCGAGGGAAGATTATCCTCGTCTGGGAGATAAAATCCAGGGTAGTAGACTGGGAGGCTGGCGGTGTCTGAACCTTTTCCTCTGATACAGCGTATTTGCTAATTTTCAGCGTTGTTTTAGCCAGCTAAACTAGCGCTAGCTTTAGCCTATGCTAGTACCAATGTATGGGCACACTCAATGCGCACGCGCAGCAAGCTATTCTAAAGCTAGACGTGTGGAGTCAATGCGCTCTGACTAATGTTTTTTCCTCAGTGATTAGCATACTCGATATCGCCAGCTTGCACATCGTTAACACAGCAATTAAGATATTATCGTGGACGATATATATCGCACACTCCTAATTTGCACATTACATTTTATCATTTAAATCCATCATGACCTAAATATCTGGATTTATAGATTAGAATAAATTAAGGTTTGAAGTAGAGATGGGTAATATGACAATATTTTATTGTATTATGAAAGTTTTTGTCAGTATACACAACATGCTTTTGTGTATACACGTCAAGTCCTACTCTAAGGTATCCATTAAATCAAGCCTTAATTTTTTTACAGCACCAGTATGCCACAGGTATTATGAAATTCTTGTGTGTTGCTTTTTGCTCTTTGATGAACAGGCCTAAAGTTAAAGAAAATACCAGACATGCATTGTTGTCCTTTTCATCTAAAAAATGAATTATTTCCCTCATAATAAGTGTGAAAGTCAGAAACAGATCTTATATAGCCTTCACAAACATGTCTTTTAATATCTAGCTGACAAATCATTTATAATTTAATTCTAATCATTAAACAAATTATTTTTCTACAGCCTGACCATCAAATGCCCACTTTCTGTTGCACCATTCACAAGGGCAAATCTGAAACTTGTTCACCACAGAGCCAATACATTTGCTTGGCATCCCAAAGGCATTTCTAAGAGCTCTTATTAAAGCGCTTACTTCTTCTGGTTTTCTCTGGCCTGTTATCCACGCACCGTATCTCTCGAGCAGCTTTAAAATCTGCAAGAGTAAGTACGTAGGCACGAGTGGGCAATATTGTATGGCAATTTAAAAAAATCATAAGCATAATAAAATATAATAGAGACACTGTTGACAACAAACAATGTGTAATGACTGTAAACTGTATAGTAACAATACATGTCTGCTAATGCTTTATGCCATAATTTCCCATTTTATTTAATCAATTTGACGGTCATATTTCTAAACCAAGAAACCCCCCTTACGTATTAGAGTAAGAAAAACATAACATTTACAGACTTATTGGCTCAATTTAATAAACTACTCTCTTGATTTGAGTCATGGCCTGAAGTTTGGAGAAAAGGCAACCAGATTGATGCCCTGAACCGTCAGGACACGACTGAAGTGCCCTTGAGCAAACTGCTAGGACTGACCCTGGCTGTGGTCAATGTCCCCCTAGTGTTGAGTCATGTATACTGCATGGATGAGTAGAAGATGGTCAAATATTGATTAAGGGATTCTTAACTCTTAATAAACCATTCTGTAAATGTAATAAATGGTTTCCTAAGTTTTGTCTACAGCATGGAAAAAGATCTCCTTTTGCAAACAGAACAATTTAAAAACATAGCTATTATACTCAGTTTCACAGTATTAATACGTACAACATTAGCTAGCTAGTGGTGCGAGTTTCAGTTTTGTTGTTTAAAAGCCTTTTCCTTTACATATATCCTAAAAAGTCTTAACATTTTCACATTGTCACATCACTTGTCCTTACAGATGTAGTGGCGAAACAGGCTACAAGTGGAGCTAAAAGGTGATTTTGTAACCCCTTATCATGCATTGTCCTGTACACAGACTACAGATGTAGAAGATACAAAACCGCTTTTTTCTGCAGTAAAATAACTTAAATTGAGGGCTTTGAAATCTCCTACAGGACAGTTGGAGAAGCTGCCTGTTCACTCTCTACTTTACTAATAATAATAATTTTAAATCAGTAACAGGAATCAACCCAAAATCTTCTGCATGTTTGAAAATAGAAATAAAAACTAGTCAAATATAATGAAACTGAAGAATTGGAGGACGTAAACTGTTTGATTTATATTCAGGAAAATACTTTTTAAAATTTTAAAAATTAAGTTCAGGAAAGAGCCAATTATATGATTTTATTCATTATATTTTGACTATAGCAGATTTACTTAAAAAAATATACTTTCTATTACAGTTATGCTTTTCAGTAATGTTCCTTATTTAACATAAAAAGCGTTTTATGTAACCTAATGCTTGAATAGAAATCCTCAAGATTAAGGGGTGTAATGTCAGGCAGACAATTGACAAAAATCCTGTTCTGTTAGAGGGGTTAAACTACACCGTTTAATGCACTTCAGTAAATAAACCAGTTCACTCAAACAGTTTATCAGTTAGCATCAATCATTAATTAATCCAATATCTGTTAGCATGGGTATGCTAACTATCTTGGCTAATATTCAGCAGGTTGGCAGGCTAACACAGGTAGTGCTAATTAGGCAGCTAGTTTAGCTTAACAGCAGTAAAAGCACACAGCAGCTTTTATAAGAGCTTTTTTAGCTGCTTTTCACACGTGTAAGATAACTAGCTAATGTTATCTGGGGCTATCTTGTATCTTAAACAGAGTTATTTAGGTTAGGTTAGCGGGCTGGGAGTTAAGGATGTCCAGCTCAGAGGCAGGCAGGAGATGAAGGGCACGGGACAGAGAGGGCCTCCGACCACAGCCCGCTCCTCTCACATCCCAAAAACTCTGAACCCCAGCCAGCTAACGCCTCTCTCTCCCTCTTTCTGATTTAACAGGGCCAGCGGACCCGTGCCCGCACTGATTTAAAGCTCCTCCAGCTCCGCAGGAGTCACTCCTTACCGTTGACCTCCACGCGTTACCAGCCATCCTCCCTGTCTTCAGTCAGCCGCGCTGCTTCTGGCGCCTCAGCTCAACACGACTCCTCAGCCCAGCACTTCACCCTGCAGTACCGAGCGGCGCCGCGGCGGGTTGCCATGTCCCTCATTACTACACCAGTAAATACATGCGCAATGCACTGATAGACAAACGTTACTTTTTGTTGTTTCACATCTTTTCATATTGATAATAGAAAACACAACCGTTAAAACAACCTTAAATTAACATTGCCTAGGTATCGGTGAATCAACGTTCATTTAAAAATTTCTAAACAGTTTTTAATTAACAAATGTATATATTTATTTATTAATTGTTAATCCGTTAGAATGATTTGTTTAAATAGCTATATTTTATTATATATTTTTATTAGCAATATTCTTATTGGCTAATGGTACTGTACATAAAATAAATTATCATTCATCATTTATTCGACTCTCTATATACTTTTTTTTCTAGATAAAAAACGTTTGTAGAGCTTTCTGTGTATATGGTCAAAATGTTTATATGTTTATGTAAATATGTATATATTTATAAAATATAAAATAAAAAAGTAAAATATTGACTTTATTATATATATATATATATATATATATATATATATATATATATATATATATATATATATATATATATATCAAATTTATACTTTTTTAAAATTATTTTAACTCCACAGGAGTCGCGCCATGGTGGTCATGGCGGGCTGTGGTGGGCGCCCCATATTTTAATTTCCGAAAGGTGGCAACCCTAATCAATGTGCACAAAATTGTTTTAATGCATTAGAAACAGAAAAATTAACGTTGATTCAACATACGTTTGCTGTCCTGGCAGTAGTCTTTATCTCTGAATATATAACTAGTTATAGTTAGCTGACAGAAACCTAAATGAAAGTTTCAGAAAGCCCCACATGATGATGTAAGCAGTGATGGTTATTTCATGTTTCCATGAATAGATACATGGGAATTAGTTGGATTTTAATTAGTAAATGAAAAAAAGGAAATAAAAACGAATAAAATGGAGATTGACTGTTAATCATTTTCATCCACAAGTGTGTACAATATTTACTTCTTCCATGCAATTTTTTGAATGAGGGTAAATTCCACTATAATTTCATGCACTGAATGTAAAGAAGCTGAAAACACAATTTGACATAATTATGTAAGATGGATTTAAAAATTGTATTATTTTACAGAACCTATTTAATTATATAAACTTGCTTAAGTTTGCCTGTGCTACACTGGAATGTACATACTACTTCTACAAAATACAAATAAAACTGGCAGATGTACGAGTGCAGATTGGTTAGCTAAATTATGATCTACCTAAAGCTGAGTAGGGAAGGGTTATTATCAAACTGGCAACCACACGAATCTCCAGCCAGAGAACTTCCTGGCATGCAGAAGGGAAGATCATGCGCAGCAGTGTGGGTTTCTGTTTACAAGCTTTTCAGAAACGTGCACCCTCTACTGAGCTGGATGCTGCAATGCACTCGTGAAATATCATCATGTGTGAATTTAGGGGTATTCATTTATTTTGCAGCTCTGTTACGTGGGGCAAATTAGGTGCAGTAAGACATTAAATAACGTACCAGGTATTATTACAAAGACACCATAAATATAAAAATACTTTGATTGCACAGACAAAGGTGTCTGTATTATGTACGAGTAAATGCAACACAAAAAACAGCCAGAAGAGGGACATCTAAACCTGGTAATAAGCCTACCCAGCAGAGTGCAGTCTGTACACATTGCTGGAAACAGCACTGGATGAAAACTGTTGTTTCTTTATATTAACAAAGGAATAAAATCCAGTCATACAGACAACAGTACAAGTAGGTGTGTTTTATCCATTTAAATGCAAGTTTACAAAGCATGAGCCACTTCAATTTCAGGAGTGGTACAAATCTATAAATACAGTCAAAGCAAAAAAGTAAAAAAGCAAAACAATGCAAAAATACACTAAGGTTACAAAAACAATATGCAAATTCCTATAATGCATACAATAAAAAGTCCAAAACACCTCCCAAATCACTGCAATAAACAAGAGCAACATGGGAAAACTTCAATGACGATCAATAAAGACAAAGCATTAGCTGTACTTCACAAAAACTCTGTGTCCAAATAGCAGCATTGTTAAAAGCAATAACAGCTTGTACAGTTTATTGATGCAAAAGTCTACAGACTGATTTTGAGCATCCTGAGAGGACAGTCTGAATGGAGTCCAGGTTTATTATGCCTAATCCTTTCAAGGATGGAGGATCAGAACGGACAGAAGTGGTGTAGTTTCAGTAACTAAACCCTTGCATACTACAGGCAACACTGAATATTCAGGAGTTCTGGCACTGGTGATGTCAAGCATATGGATCTTTAAAAAAAACACTCAGAAAAAGCTGTGTAGTAGCAAATATGGGTTTTTTTACAAAATAGAAAATAATCAACAATGGTATTTGTCATGGCTGAGCTGCTGACTTTAAACAGCGTACTGCTTTGGTTGGTTCTTGAGGCCAGTGGTCCTCTCGGTTTGTGAGATTGCATGTGCTGCTCTGCTGTTCAGCAGTCTGCATTCATGAAGGACATCTGTCAAGGAACAAGGTGGCATTACTAAATTAATATTACTATTATTGCACAACCTAAACAACTTCTAATTGTTGTTTGTATTGATTTAACAAAGAACATTATAAGGATTGGTTAAAAAGAATAAGTATTACCATTAAATTGTTTATAGGCTTCATCAACAATGGCATTATTTGATCTTTTTATCTCCCAAAAACCGTCATCTACCCAAGGCTTACAATCTGGCACTTCTGGAAGTTGACCATTTTTATACATGCCTGAAAAAAAATCACATGTTCATACTCAGACATAAAAAGCCAATGTTTACAAAGCAACAAATTTGTAATACTGATATAACAAAAAAAAAAATAAAAATCATAGGGTTGGTATCCTGGTCTTAGTCCTAGACTACATATCTCGTTCAATAGAGTATGTCCACATACAGTGTCGTATAGTCCATGACTAGGCTTTAAACCAGCCAATAGTTTTGGAAATCAACTTAACCCTTTTTTAAAATGTAGCAGACAAGGCAAGTTGTACGTCTACAGGCACCTTTTATTGTGTCGTCGATGTCTTTGCATAGTTGGTATAGATCGCTTCCACGTCCAACAACCCTCTCCCCTACAGAAATGCATAAAACAGATCATTTGTAATCTTGTTTGTTCCATTTACCTCAGATACGTGCTGCTACTGTATGACCCAAAAAAGACTCTCACCATCTAACACTTTGATGTTTGGGAACATTTCAAGCAGGATGCCTCTATATGAGGTGTTCTTGCAGACTAAGAGAAATGAGTCAGTAAACATTCGTTTAAAATATATAAGCTAAAAACTATTCAATATGTTTATTGAAAGCATGGCAATGGGGGTATAAAAAACAAACCTGGATTAGAGTAATTATAGGTGTTATCCTTCAACCTTATACTCTCTAATTTTCTTAAAGACTTCAAAGCATGGAGGCTATCAGTGCTGTGGATTTGACATTGACACATTATTACATGTACAGACCAAGCAATAAAGAAATATATAAATACTGAAACATCTGAATCACAGAAATTACCTGGATACAAGATTGCCAGCCAAATTGAGACTCTGTAGGCTTTCACAGCTACCAAGTGCTTCTACAAATGTATACATTTCATGGTTACATATGCTAGATTTCATTATTTTGATTTGTGATATTTTCCATTTTTTTAAATATTCTTTAAAAACACTTACCTAAGTTAGAAATCCTGTTAGCTGACAGGTTAAGCACAACAAGCAGTCTGAGTGATGCTAGCTGTGATAGATTTGTGATATTATTCCCAGAAAGATCCAGTCTCTCCAGGTTAATACATTCTCCAATACATCCAAGATCATATATTCCTAAAAATGGAAAAGAATAGAAAACAGATACAGATAAAGCAGCTGTGATACAGGCATTCCAGGCTATCTAAATAACTAAAAATAGATAATAATACATGGATATCCTACCTAGGCTCCTCAGTTTGAGAAATAAAATGGATTCTAAATCAAATTCTCCTGTTCGAGACTTCAGAAGCCCGTTTGTGATCCTTGCACACTCCGTTTCTGCAAGACAGAGAAAGCAAAGCGGGAAAAAAATGACCTGCCTCTTCTCATTCTCACAACCTGGCAACATGTATTTTGGTGACTCACTGTTTGCAGTACCAGCTCAGATCTTCACATTTCACACAGTGTTTTTTGCTCAGTAAAGACAGCTGAACTCACTTTGTTTATAGTTCCTGGGTTCTTTGATATGTTTCTATTAATACTGGATTATAAGATATTTACATATTGTGGCGTGGAAGAGGAAGGAAGACCCGTGAGACTCATGCTGAATGCTCAACAGCTTTTTTATTGAACAGGCTTGCCACTCACTTACAGCCTTTAACAAGACTTAGGAGAGCTAAAACCAACCACCCACAGAGCTAAAATAGCCCAAAGGCCACCAACCCAGCTGTGTGTCTCCCAGATGGCAGATCCAGAGTGGTGCCCACCCTCTCTGCATAACCCCTCCCAAGGGAGATGCCCCACCCCTGTCATCCTCGCACACAGGAGAACAGAACCATGCCTACAGGCAGCCACACACACAACCCAGAGCCGCCACATAGCCCCCCCCCCCTCAAGGGTCAGCCGTCCCGGCGACCCCACCAACCCAACACAAACCCCGTGTACAACAGAACATTTTTTTTTTTTTTTTTTTTTTTTACAATCAGTCGCAAACAAAGTCATTAAGGCGGGCGGGCGGCCTCCGTGCCCGCGGCAGCCTGGAGGGGCCGGGCACGGCACCGCCTGCCAGCGGCTCCGAAGAGCCAGAGTTCAGGTCAGGCACGAGGCTCCGCACCACCGTCCACAGTGTCCGACAGTCTCGGCCTATAGGGGGCCAGCCTATCACGGTGCACAATCATAGTGCGTCTGCCCCACCGGATCTTATACACCACCTCCCCCAGCCTGGACAGCACCAAGCACGGACCCACCCAGGCCGACTGGAGCTTCGGGCACAGTCCCTTCTTCCGCTGAGGGTTATATAGCCAAACCCTCGCCCCCACCGCCAACGGGTCCCCAAAGCAGCGTGTGTCGTACGCAGCAGACTGGTTGGAGCGCGCTAGACGGTGTGCTAATTCCAGCGAAGACATAAGGTCCGAGACAAAAGTGGGCGTGTCCGAAGCGTACCCGCCCCCGTCAGGAGGCGCCCCAAAAGCCAGGGAGACCGGCGTCCTCAGCTCGCGCCCGAACATAAGCAGAGCCGGCGTGAATCCCGTCGTCTCCTGCACAGCGGAGCGACAGGCCAGCAGCACTACCGGCAGGTGCCTGTCCCAGTCACGCTGGTTCTTGTCCGACACCATGGCCAACTGCGCCGCCAGCGTGCGGTTAAAACGTTCCACCAGTCCGTCACTCTGCGGATGAAGGGGCGTCGTCCTGGTCTTATGGATTCCCAGGATGCGGCAGACCTCCGCCTGACCTCCGACTCGAAATTTCTCCCCTGGTCGCTGTGCAGTTCTTCCGGAACCCCGAATCTAAGAACTCCCGCACCAGGATATCCGCAGTAGTGACCGCCCCCTGGTCCGGCACCGCGTAGGCCTCTGGCCACTTCGTGAAATAGTCCATCGCCACCAGAACAAAGCGATTTCCAGAGTCCGTCACCGGAAAGGGGCCCAGCACGTCCACGGCCACCCGCTCCATCGGGCTGCCGCACTGGTAAGGGTGAAGTGGGGCGCGGGGCGCCCTCGAGGGGCCCTTCTTGGCAGCGCACACGTCACAGCAGTGCACGAAAAGTTCCACGTCGGTTCTACACCCAGGCCAATAGAAGCGTTGCCTCAGGCGCTTCAGAGTCTTGGTGACACCAAAGTGCCCAGCCCCAGGTGACCCATGAAATCCCCATAGGACCGATCCCCTAAGCGCCCGCGGTACCACCACCTGAAAAACGCGCCGCCCATTCGCCGGAACCTTCCCAGGTATGGCACAGTACACCGTCGGACAAACTAAAACTAGCCCAGTTGGAGCGCAACGCCTTAGCAATCGGGCCCAGCGGCACCACCTCCCCCCACGACGGTGTGACGTTCGCACTGAGCGCGTGTACAGCCCACGATAATTCGCGATCCGCCCGTTGCGCATCGCGGAGCTGCTCTACGGACACCTGAGCCACCCCGACAGCGCCAGTAACATCCCCGGAGATTGCAGCGCAGCGTGCGGTCTCAGCAGATTTCTCCTCAGCACGAGCACAATGTTTGCAGTCAGCGGCCACACACGGCCGGTGCGACAAAGCATCCGCGTTACTGTGGCCACGGCCCGGGCGGTGCACAACCTCAAAACGAAACTCCTGGAGTCTAGATAACCAGCGCGCGAGTTGGCCCTCGGGCTCGCGAAACACATGAGCCACTGTAGCGAGGCGTGGTCAGTGCGCAGCAGAAAGGGCACCCCATACACGTACGCTCGGAAATGTTTAAGGCTTTCGACCACCGCGAGTAGTTCCCGGCACGTTACGCAATAGTTGCGCTCCGCCTTGTCCAGGCGGCGGCTATAGTACGCTATTACGCGCTCGGAGCCGTCCTGAACCTGCGACAGGACTGCTCCGAGGCCGTGGTCGCTCGCATCAGTATCCACAATGAAACCCCTGTCATGCTCGCACACAGGAGAACAGAACCATGCCTACAGGCAGCCACACACACAACCCAGAGCCGCCACAATATTATTATTTTGGCATGAGTGCAGTGCGTGACCACGGATGACTGAACCCAAGCTTTTTTGATTGCGCTTTATCTGCATTTAGATGTTCAAAAGATGATAACATTTAGTTTTAAACCTATTGTTTCTAAACCTATTGTGTTCTCTATGTTACAATGTTCAAACAACATTTTCTGACAGTATTCTAGGAGGTTGTGAAATGTTGTGACAGCGTGACAAGGTAAGGACCTGCTGCAAAAGACAGAATCACCCCAGGAGCCCATGTAACATAATCTGGTCAGAACAGAGCTTATGCTGTGCATGGAGAATGTTGGCAGTAGGTATTCATAAAACCATATGGCAACATTTTTGTTTATGTTGATACTTGCTTTGTGCCAAAATTTCATGATAAATATATTAATAGAAATGCTCCAGAATCTACATTAAAATATTTTATATATAAAACTTTTATCATTGTAATCAATAGCACCCCAATTAAAATTTGCAACTAAATCAAATTCAACCCAGCAACTAATCAGGCAATGATTCAGTTAAATTAGCAAGCCTGCATTCTTCATAAAACAATGAAAACTTTTTTTATTGCTAAGACTAAGAAAACACCTTAAGGCTTACATTCACCGCATTTTAAATATATTTTCACAAATTAGAATGTGGTAAATATAAGCCTTGCAGTGTTTTCTTAGTCTTAGTCAATTAGTATTTCCCAATTAGCATCGTCAGCTGGGGCAGTGGTGGCTAATTGGTTAGAGCACTGGGTTATTAATGACACGGTTTTGGATTCAATACCATGCTTTGGCAAGCTGATATGTTGGGCCCTTGAATGCTTTCCAAGATTTTTGGTGCATTTACATCTGTAAATTTGGAATTACTATAATTACATTGGTAAGTATTATTATTAAAGTAATGTATTATGTATTTAGTTTCATCTCAGATCTTATTATAAATGCAAAACCTATAAGGAAGGAACCAGGCCTTATAAAGAGACCTTAATACTGAGATTGTGGCAATGTTGTGACAGCCTTTTTTAGACATTATGAACAGCATCACTTTTTGACACTGTTACAGCAAAGCTTTAACAAAGTACCCAACGTTGTAACAGTGCTCCCTGCTGAAAAGTGATAGCATGGCCTGACCAAGCTGGTCAAGATGGTTAGACTGGTTGACCAGCTTGGATTTTGACCAGCCTGCAGAAACACAGGCCATGACATATTATTTTTTTTTTTAGTTTGATGGTTTAGATGATCTACATGCATGATCAACCTGACCAAGCTTAACAACCAGGATGACTATGACCAGTATGACTAAGCTTGACTATGCTGATTGATCAGCATGACCAGACTTGTTGATCAGCAGGACCAGCAGGAACAAGCTAGTTGACCAGCATAACCAATCTGCTTTACCAGCATGCAGCACACACTATTCTTGGGCTGAAATTATTAGTTGGCATAATTGACAACGTAGATTTTAAAAAATAGTTGACTCCAAAATTCAGTGTTGACTAATTGTTTATAACAGCACTATGCAGTGCTGTGCTGGAGAAAGAAACAGAGTAGGGGAGGATTAAGAGCAACTCACTCACTCAGTTTACACTTGGTCATTAAAAGTGACAGATTACATATCTTTTAATAAAAATCAGAACATTTTACATTTAAATGTCTTCTGGGCATTTAAATTCCATGTTCTGCTGTTTCTATCTGTATAGATAAATATATGTGTATAGGTATAACTGTACAAACAAATGTAATATTTATTTGCCTTACATTTTAGCTTTGCCAACTGTAAATGTTTCTCCTGAGAAATTTGTTTTCGCATTTTCACATTTGTTTAGCTAACTGGTCCTAACATAGACTGGTCAAAACCTGGCCTAAACCTAAACCCTATTTTTTCATTAACAGCTTAAATAAAACAATACATCTATTTAAAAAATAAAATAATAATAAATTTGCTTAAATCAATTAATTTTAAAGTAGGGCGGCCAGTGTTGGCCAATTATAGTAGCGCTTGTTCTTTTTCCAGCATAAAACAAATATGTCCCAAGTCTCCCAGAAGTCGCGGGAGTCTACCACATATCAATAACAGCTCCTTGATGCCCGCAAGTCAGATAAAATCTCCCAGAAGAGGGAGAAAAAGGCGCTCCCCTTGTGTGCATATTCATAAAGCGCAGGCAAAACAGAGAGGGTTCTGATTGGCCTGTTCTCTGCAAAGAGTCTGTGAGTCAGACGATCAGTTTTTAGTGTGGGTGGGCAGTGTTTTTTTACCCTCCTATAAACTCACAGACCAATCACGTGTGTTGTAAGATCACCAAACTGAGAGGGGGTTACAGCTTTCAGTGTACTGTTTTGTGACGTTTACTGCTGCTGACCAAACGCTCTCCTCTGCCAATCAGATCTGTGCAGATGCGAGAGCGTGGAGCCACACAGGCGAAGCAGGCAGTGAGAAGTCGGAGAATAAAGCGAGAAAGATGAGAATACAGGCAGCCCACAGGGGACAAAAGCATTGGAAACTTCAACCATCAGTTTTACCCACAACATAATAAAGTCTGATACAGTAATAATATTAAAAAAGCTGATATTTTGGCCAAGTTCAGCAAACATTTCTCCATACATTATACGATTTGTCCTAAATGTAATTATCATGACAGGCGGGTGCAAATCTAATATAAATAAAATTAAATTAGACTCGAAAGACTCGAAGTTCAGGGTGTTTCCATTTATTTTATGATTGGTTGATAATGTAATTATTGTGACAGGTTGTTTTCAGTTGTTGATGACATAAAACACTAACAGAACTTCTAGGCTTCTTCAGTATACAGTATATAACATAATACTCAATCATAACGCAAGTTTTAAAAAATGGTGACGGTCCGGACCTTGGCCTGACGAAATTTTCTCTAACTGGACCCAACTGAATTCTAATTAAATACCCCTGCTCTAAAGCATATCACTGTCTGGTAAAAGTAAAAAAACAATGAAAGTCTTGCCCGCTGTACAGTTTGTAATAGTGATTTTAGCATTGCCCGAGGGTAAAGTTCTGTTCCAGGAGTCCAGGTTCAGGGGTACCTCCCTAGAAATTAATTCTTTGCAACTTGGTATGTCTGTGTCAGTAGGTGTCGATTTAAAATATCGGCCAAATCGTCCGATACAGATATAATTCCAATATCATCGTGCATCCCCATCTGAAACCAGCTAACTTACCAGATGGTCCTGAGATGGATTTTACAGCAGATATATGTTTGAGTGTGTTTATACATGAAACTAGGACAAAAATGATGCATACCTCACATGTTAAAGTAGATTTAGATATTACTGTAATTAGGCATAATATATTTGACACCATAAGGGGGTGAAACGCCAGATGAGTAGAGAGCACTGTTCAGCACATAAGCTAATGTGGATGATGGAATGGGAGCTTCGAGGCACTGACTGCAGTGTGGGTAAACAACAGTTGGTAAACAACAGTTGCTTTGTGTGAGAAAGCCCGCAGCAGCACAGGCCGTGTGACATTACACCAACACCCAGCGCAGAGCAACAAGCAGAGAGAGGAGCTGAAGCGGAATCTGTGCTGAGAGGAGGGACTGTCTGAGAGGATGAGTAGTTAGCTGAAGCATGTATTGTATCGTAGCTATAGTACGCACTACCAAATATAGCTTATGTATCACAGTGCGAACTCTCATATAACCACCAAAATACACTAAATTGGACGTGAGCAGCACAGCAGAACAGATGGACAGCTAACAGCAGCTACTGCCCTACATCAGTTAAAGCTAGGCTAGCGTTACCTCCTCCGCTAGCGTGTGTAGCAACACCAACATAATCCCACCACAAACACCAGCCCCCCTGTCTGAGCTGCACATCACTCACCCTGCTCTTTATCCCTCTTAGAGTCCATGGCTGACCAAATTCACCAAGTCATTCGCAGTACATGAGGATTCTGTCCGTTAAAACCAGTCAAAGGAGCTTGTGCGGTCATCTGCTACAGGCACACGCGCGCGCACGTACATTCACCGAGTCGGTGCGGCAGCAGAGTGTGTGTGTGTGTGTGTGTGTGTGTGCAGGTGACTTGAATGAATGCTAGCTACCTGCACGTTATTCTCTAAAGTGGAGCGGGTTGTTTCGTGTCTCTCTGTTTGTTTTTTGTTGCTGTAATTGAGAAATATCTAACTGGGTTAACTTATTAGGTCAAACTATATTAAGAGTAGCTATTGCTTTAAATTCACTACACCCGGAAGTTGCCATCATTTCTGTTGCTATGGAGCCGCTGTCATTGGTTACGGTGTTATGGTATGGTATGGTCTTCTACAAAATTGACTCATAATTCTTCTTTTCTTCAATTTGGTTACGATTAAGATACAGATAAATAGATCACTTTATTAATCTCAAAGGGAAAGTCACACATTTCAGTATTCCAGTGTAAAGAAATGGTCTAAGAAAATAAAAGTCTAATAATAATAATAATTATTATTATTATTATTTGTTCGATTAGTCAACCATCATTTCTGCCATTGAAATGTCTAGATGTTGTTTAAATGTGGAAAGTACTAATATTTAGTGACTAAATATGTAATCTGATGTGTTTGGGCACTTTTGGAGTTGAGTATAAACTGTGTAAGTAAGCCATTTACACATCTCCCATTGTGTTTCTGTCCCCAGCACTTTGTGTAATGCGGGAATGTTACAAATGAACGAATTTTAACATTTTAATTAAAGGTAGCTTATTTGAAGTGAAGTTGCCTCTACTCAGTGGCTGTTACTTTAACTTAATTTGACATAATTTACTTAATTATTTACTCAATCATTTACTCAGACTTAAACAAATTAATGGGAATACACCAATGTGGGAATTAGACTTGGTAATCTATATATTAAAAAAGTGATACAATATTACATAACTGTCAGTGAGTATGTGAGACTTGAAAAACATTTGAAGGTGGAATTGAAGTTTATGATTTAGGTTAAATGTTAAATGTTACAGACAGTTATCTCAGCTTGAACATAAGTTAAATAAGCAGTTATTTCAGCTCCAAGGCTGTGACATCAAAGACTGTTAGTTAATCTCATTTAATTTTTACATCAGTGACTTACATCAACTCAAAACTGTTACTTCACCTCAAAATCTGTTATCTTAAAAACGATTACATAAACTCAAAATTTTTACTTCGGGTTAAAGGTGGCTAACTCAAAACAGAAAGTTAGCTCAGCTTGAAGGCCACCGTCTCAAAGGCTGTTTGCATGAATTGCATGAACCTTTGCATTAATTTTAATTATAGCTGAATTCAAATCTTGATACTTCAGTCAAGATATATTTGTGTGATGTATTTATTTATGTGTCTGTGTGATATATTTATGTTAAGCTCATTTTAAAGCTGATGTTCGTAAATTTGGGGATTTGGGGGATTTAGTGCCCTCTCTGGTAAGAGTGGGTAATTGCACTGAGCATGCGGGAAAATCATTTGAAGGCAGGTGTGAGGGGTCTTCTTTCAGAGTGGATAAATAATATATTAACAGAGTTTTATAATAAATATATTAAGCTTAGCAGGGATGGCTGTCCAGCATGCTGCTACATTTCAACACAATATTTTGCCCCTTCCTCACTGAGAAATGCTTCTGATTTCAGTTTAGAAACAAAATAATACTATACAGACTGACACTTTAAATGCCATTTAACCAAACTCTGCTGCTCAACTCAGACACTGATCACTCAGCACTTGCGCCCCCTCGTGGCCCCCGGTGGTCTCTCTCTCTCCTGCAGTTTCTCAGCTCTGAGGACCAGCAGCGCCGCGGGCTGTGGACAGCAGTGAGTGCTGAAACAGGAGTGTGTGAGCGGCTGTTCGGCTATTGTGCTATTCATGAAGCTCTACACTTGAGTCGCGGAGGGATCGTCGATCACGTTGCACTCAAGTATTTATGGAGAGTGTGATCTGCATTACAAAACATCCATAAGTAAGTCGGGGGTCTGTAATTCTATGCGTGGTCACAGTTTTCTCGTCTGGCCGCACCGTATACATGCCATAAATGCCTAGGAAAGAGAGGAGTCCTCGAACTTCCAATGTGATGCATCTGTACGAGAGGAAAAACACTGGACTAAGATGGGGAATAAGCAAACGATATTTACTGATGAACAGCTAGACGCCTATCAGGTAAGAGACTTTTCTTATACCTATGATCTCTCTGCTCTGTGAGTAATTCAGCTTAGTGATGATAACCTGCTGAAAGAACTGTTGACCATCACATCATCACAAAGAAAATCATTATATTATGTATATAATGAAACACATAGGCTATGCTATTGCTGGAAATGTTTATAGACTAGTACAGTAGTGGGTCCTGACAGTTCACTTTCAGCCTGATTCAGATTGTTACCTGTAATCTGCTGTACACTGTTTAAAATAAAAGTGGTACAAAGCGTTCTTTGGGAGATACCATAAAACAACCACTTTTGGTTTCTAGAAAGAACAATGTTTCTTATATAGATGTGTGAGTGTAAAAAACATTTAAACATTTTAAAGGGTTGATTTAAAGGTTCTATACATCTATTTTTATTACAAACATAGTTCTCCATTGAAGCAGATGTTATTTTACCCTTTGTAGCACCTTTATTATTTTTTTTTTCAGAGTGTAGTGTTTTTCCTTTTTGTTGTAAATGCACAACTTGGATAGATGGATGAATGAATGGATTTATTTCCAAATATACAAATGAAGTACTTCCAAAAATATTGCTTTTGTTATGATGTTGCTCTGCAGGTTATGGTTCCTAATCCATAATGTACAATACACCTTGTTTTGACACAATACAAGCTTGGTTTATGTTATTATACATGTACCCTGATCTTCTCTATAATTAAAAAAAAAATCAATCCAGGATTGCTTTCATTTTTCTCTAAAGCATCCACAACATACCATTCTCTTCAATAAGGTACTAGGGCACAATTTAAGAATTAAGAATTCAAGAAGCTTCAATTATGGGTCACGTGAGGGTCACGTAAACAGGATGAAGCATCAGTCTATCACAATGAAAAAATAATTCAAGTGAGGGGTGGACAGAAAGCCATTCGTGACGCAAGAGGTTGCAGCTTTGTCTTCCTTTCTCAAGGCATTTCTTACATTTATCACTGTCTGCGGCACAAGGTGCTTCCCACTTCCCTCTACCAGTAGCACCAGTAACAGACTGTTGACTCTGTGGCAAATGAAAACGAAACAACTCAGATACTGAGAGCAAAATCTCCAGTGTTAAATTCATATCTGTTTAAAAAAAATCCTGCTACACAGAATTTCATTTATACTGTATTAATCTGGACTGTAATAAACACTAGCCAAGCCAACCATACTCTAAAAGACTTTGACTCTGTGTCTCAGACCGGAATTGAGGCTATAGTCTTGGACTATACAGCATTCTAAATTGAGGTGGGATAGTATATCGATATTAAGGTGTATACAGTAATATTGTTACAATCGTTTATTGATATGTGTCGTCAAATATCTATTTTTATTTTTATTAAAACATAGATGCTCTAAACTCCCTAAGACTGACCCCCCAATATATATTCATTTTTGTTGTAAAGGCATGAATGAATTAATAAATCGATTTATTTTATTGCCCAAATGAATTAAATCAGTACTTCCAAAAATATTGCTATTGCTACAATGTTGGTCTGCAAGCTATGGTTTCTAATCCATAACATACAATACACCTTGTGTCAACACAATACAAGTTTGGTTCATGTAATTATATGTATTATAATATGAAGCAGCTAAAGTCAGTACCATGATATTTTCTATCAATCCAAGATTGCTTTTATTTATATCTAAATCTGATTTTAGATCAAATCTGATTAAATCAGATTTTTTACTGCTTCATTACTTCATGTGGTGACACTAATTAAAAAAATAGGGTAAACCTTCTGTGAGCAATATTGGTTGTCTTATTCTAAGGTCAAATTATGTAATTCCGACACCATTAAATCCATAATTCTTGGTATTTATTTATTTAGGAGTTTTTTACTCTCTTCAATGCCGTGAAGTATCGTATAGAATTATCTTGCAATATATTGAGTATTGCAAGTTATCATGAGCAACGTATCATGACAGTATTGTGAGATACCTTGTGATTCCCACCCCTAATTCTGAATGGAGACTCTCCATTAAAATAATGAAAAAAACATTAGTCTATTCTACTAGACTTAATTCCTGTATGGGAAATTAACCCATTAAAACCTCTTTTAAAAGGAATCTGAAACATTTTCTTATAGAAGACTAAGAATCTTACAGGGACACTATTTGAAAGGCTAGCTTCATCTTGATATTATTTCCCATCATG
Organism: Astyanax mexicanus; assembly: GCF_023375975.1. Classification (NCBI taxonomy): domain Eukaryota; kingdom Metazoa; phylum Chordata; class Actinopteri; order Characiformes; family Acestrorhamphidae; genus Astyanax; species Astyanax mexicanus. Next base: position 57,506,399 of record NC_064409.1, read on the forward strand.
CTTCTAGTGAACATTTGACAAAGACAAATTGTTGAACAATGAAGCACAAACAGCTGATGCAACTCTTCTGTGTGCAGTAAATTGTTCCAAAACAAACACAAAAAGGACAGGAAAAGATCCTGGTTAAATGAATAGGAGAGCTGCTTCCTATAAAACGTAATATTTGTAATACAATTAAACACATTTGATTTAGTTGGAACACCAACAAAAGAAAAGAAGGATTCACCAAACGATTGATATGACAGTATCCCGCTGCAACTCTAGCATTAGAAATTTGTCTGTGACAGTAAAATCTCAATTTTATCTGCTGTCCATCTGGTGTACGGCCGGCATAAATTCTAATTCAACACTGTAGGCGGTAATTTAACACTAGGGAGTTTGCTGTGCTGGCTGGACAAAAGGACATCTCAGCTCAGTAACACCACCTGTACTCAATGAAAACCCTAACAAGTTAAACACCACTCTTTCTGCCTCCTGTAACAGTACCTGTAACCTAATTACACACAGCAGTGCAGCAGTAGCTGTGAGTTTTAGTTCTGTTTGATACCTTTTTGTTGTTCATATATTACTCAATACAATTTCCAGATTGCTCCGTAGACCATAGCAGGGAAGCTGCACTTAGCCTTTGTGTATGAAAACTGCAGGAAGGCCTCACTTCTGTCCTTCGTAACAATGATCTGTTGTGTTGTGCCCTGGGGAAACATCATCTTGGTCCACTAGAGTTTTCGAGCAATTCGATTAATAATTCATATCAAGCCAATCTGGGAGGATACTCTGAAATGCTGCTCTTCTTTTTCAGCCAACCGAGTATTTCTAGAAACTGTACATCACACACCACAGCATTTCTCAATGTTCTACCGCTTGGAAAATAGAACTTTAAACTGGATTGTCAGGAAGACTGAGAAGGGAAAAGGATCCAGTTGGTTCAGCTGATGTGAAAGTTAAAGTAGCAGAATGTGTTTATTTGAATTTATATACACAAATATTTGGATATATAGTGTATTAGGCATTTTAGACTCTGTATTATGGAATTGACTTTTGCAGCACTACTCTTATATTTTAAAAGAAAAATAAAGTTCTCACACATCAGGATATTTTAAAAACATTTACATTTCAATATATCATGATACACTGCAATACTGTGAGCAAAACAACTGAACATTTTAAATTAAATTTAGTCAATTTTGTCACAGCACAAAAAAACACTACCATCTGCCTAAGATTATTGGGCAAAAAAGTGCATTTCTTCCAGTGAGAATATACACTGCTATTATAGAGGTTTGATCTTGGTGAGACCGCGAGGATAGTGCTTTTTCCTTACGCTGATATTCTCTAAACCAAAGTTACTGTTTCCACTGTCCAATGTCCATGTAATTGAAATAAATCCACTCCACAAGGTGTTGAAATGATAATCGAAGTTTATTGTTCTTCTTAAAGCTTACAAAACGTAAATTAACTAACTGAAGTATCCTATAATGAAAATAGAAAGGTTTAAAGTTTCTGGGAGTTGAAGAGCAACAGCAGGTAAGAAGACTGTTCGCTTCCACGGTTCCTTGCGATCTGAAAATGAAAACTAAAAAACGCAAGCCTAAGGATGCCGGCTCGTCCGTTCTTAAAGAGACAGTACACATTTTTAATCCAAATCCAACATGAATTATTATTCTTTTAACCATCCTATATAAAATTAATCATGTTAATCAATAAATATATCTATCTATGAAATTAGACCTTTAAAGTAAATTATTATTTATCTTTTAAAGCGATTTTAAACATTTTTTATTTTTTAAACTTAAAGTCCACTTTGGCCGCTACAGCTATTTATCAACTAATTTCAGCACAGACTGAACCACTGTCTGACACCTATCTTTACATTTAAACTTTTAAATAACTGTGTTTTTGAGAATTGAGATAGTATTGTGAAACATAGTATCATATACTGATATTGATGTATCAGTATTTTTTTACATCCCTCATTTCCATTCACACAGAGACAAAAATAATTGCAGGAGCATGCTATGCCTGTATCTGTAACATCCCTGTAATAATGTAAATGTAGCACCTGTAGTTACTGAATCTTACAGAGCAAGCATCTCACACCTCAAGCCAGTCTTAGATTAAACAAAGACAAATGTCACTTTTGTCCTTCATTTTCTGTAATCAACCTTTTCCTTACATACTAACCACACCTCATTTTAACATGCACTCTCATACATTAAGGTGCTACAAATGTTTTTTTTTAAGGAACCATAGGCCAGTTTTGGTTACTAAAGAGCAATGGGCCACATTTAACTATGCAGGTTTAACAAACATTGTGAAATTGACCCGTCCAAACATGTTTTCTTATTTGGGATTTGTTTAATTTACAATGGGATTTTTTTATTATTATTAATATCAATAGCAGTCCATCAGTTTTAATATGTAGACATATATTTTAGCTTGGACCTTTTTTCTAAAAAACTCTGGATGTAAAAAGGTTCTGTAACAATTTATAGGTTCTTCACATGCACTATTATAAACAAGCTTCTTCGTTATAAAACCAAGTGGTTATTTTATGGTATCACTCAATAAACCCTTTAAAACACATTAATTATTATTATATATAATTTACAAACCAACCACTTACCTCTGTCACTGATTTAGTTGATGTGTCAGATCACTTTTTTTTTCTCAGATGACGTATTCTGTACTGTTATGTAACTGTCACATATCAGCCCATGTCTGTCCTGTGTTTTTCCCTCTTTTGGTTTTCTGTGCTCCTGCCCTGTTTTCCTGTCTTGTGTTTCCAGCCATGTGCTTTTTTGAGCACATGGCATTGTTTTGTTATTGTTCTGTCTCCGCCCTAGCCCCGCCCTAGCCCTGCCCAAGCCATTAGTGTTGTCACCTTGTGTCTCATTTGTAACTCCGCCCCCTCATTACTTCCACAGGTGTCCCTAGTGTGTGCCTGTGTATAAATACCTCATGTGATCCATTGTTCTCTGTCGCGCTTTTTGTTTGACCTTGTCCCGTGTGTTTGTTATTTTGGTCTACAGTTCTGGTTTGTTATCTTTATAGTGTTTTGTTCCTTGCTTCTCAAGACCTAGTTTATCTTTTGTTTTATAGTCTTTAAGTGTTTAATTTAAGTGTTTTCTTTGTCTCAGTTTTTGGTTTGTTTTTTTTGTCATGTCTAAAAATAAATATGACTTGCATTTGCATCCGGCCTCCTCCTCCTTGTTACAGTAACATGCATGATTGAGGTACTACATTTCTACATTCAAAAGTTCTACATTTTACAGACCTATAAAATCTGCATTCAGACCTTTCTCTCCTGCCTGTGTGGAAGGGTTATGAGAAACAATGTCTTTTACCAAACAGTCATTTTCCTCTCTGAGCATGTAATCATTGGACATGTGGGCCATGTTCTGTCTCTGGCAATAATTCAGCTCTTGGTCATTTATCCAAGGTGCTAATAATTCATAGCTGTGTGACCTTACCTCACATCGCACAGATTCGAGGCCCAGTATTTCAAATTAATGAGCAATTAACAATTTTCAAAAGCTAGAGCCTATAAATCCTTGAAGTGCTTGCTTGCTTGGTTGCTCGCTTGCTGTCAAGTGTCTCCAGTTATTTTTGGGATGTGTGTGTGTCAGGATGTGAGTGTGCAGGAGAAAGCAGGGTAAACATCATAAAGGAGAGATAAATTATTAGCTAATAAAACTGTCGGCACTGGTTGGCACAGCTACATTGTGTGGGTATAAGGCAAGAATGGATCCCCAGGGCTGGGGTGTTATATGTGTTGGTGGGTTTATGCTGGGTAAATGGCGTGCTTCCTTGCATTCGTTTCGTCTGTGGGATTTTAAAATCGAGCTTAGTGTAGCTATATTTCCATGGTGCAGTGAAAAGCTAACATGGTTGTTTTGATTGATGAAGATAATTTTGTTGTTATTATAGTCTCAGATGACCGAACCTGAACTGTTATGTAACAGACAGATCAGTGCTGAGGTACGGTTTTATATTTTACAGACCTACAGTGTTGGTCTAAGGGATGAGATGCTGAATGGCATGTTTCATAGCATGCACAGCACACATTCCCCTTGATAATACTGCCAGGTCTCATATCACATTTACGTGACAGATAGCACCTCTCAGACACAGCACCATCCTGATCATCTGAGTGAAACATAAAACCCTGCTGTGTGCCTAGACCAAAAGCTGCAAGCTAACAATGGCCCTGTGTGTTTGTTTTGTGCACTAATGCAATATAGATGTAAAAATCAGCTTAGCTACACAGTTAACACAGGTTAGAGATCAGTCAGTGTTGTTTAAAACATTAGAAATCAAGGCTGCTTCTGTGGGAAGTATTCATACATTGCAAATTCATTTTTCTTTTCTCTATCCTTGCAGGACTGCACATTCTTCACACGCAAGGAAATCCTTCGGTAAGTGTCTTTCCACAGGTTGTAGTTAAAGTCCCCTTCATAATATCTGGGATAAAAGCATGTCATTTCGTATTATCTGCACTCAGCACAAGGTTTGGGAGACTAGCATGTTGACGTTAAAGCACATGGAAAAAAATATAGAGACTATACTGCAAGATACAAAATGTGCTTAAAGCTGCATTAAGTGAGAATTTGTGTTTTTTGCTCATGGGCTGTCCTACAGTTGAGTGGTTAGATTTGTACTTTAAGCCACTAAAGAACACACATTTCTGGACAAGCTGAGAGATACAGAATTGAAAGTAGAATATTTCGGTTAAATGGATTAATTTAGTACAGTGATATTAAGATATTGAGATTTTCAACAGCATTACACAGTTCTCGTAAGTGTTGTCTTGCTGACTTCAACAAAGTTAAATTTGAGTTTGAGTGGAATCAACAACATGCTGGACCCAGAATAGCAACAACAGAGAGGCTATTTTTCTTCTTACAGTCAGTGGAGCATTACAAGTATTACATTTAAAAGCAAATATGGAATATAATCTTGCTTTAAAGCAGATAAAGCAGTATTTTTTTTTCATATTGGCTTTACTACAGAGAGGCATTGTGATTTGCACTTTGAGCCACTGTTAAAAAACACACATTTCTGGACAAGCTACAAAAACAAAAGTAGAAAAATCATAGGAATTAATTCAGTATAGTAATATTACAAGATTTTCCACAGCATTCCTTGTGACTGTTATCTAGCTGACTTCACCAAAGGAAGACTCATGTTTAAGTGTGATCAACAGCATGCTGATGCTTGAGCAGTAACAACAGAGATGCTATTCCCCTTATTACAGTTAGTGAAGCATAACTGTAACTATAAAACAACTATATAACTATAAAACAGCTATAAAAAAACAGCTATTTAAATTAAATAATATATAATATTGCTTTAAAGTAACAATATGCAAATATTTGTATTTCTCCTATACATGTGGAGTGTGATTCACTTTTACACCACTGTTGTAAACACACACATTACGTCGTCATATGATTTATAAATATATGTTATACAGCATTATGCAGATTTCACAAGAGGACTTGCCATTTACATTTATATCATTTTGTTGGTGTTACATTTATATCCAAAGGGTCTTATATGTTTAAGTTTACTATAGTTTTATACTTTGTGAACTGTTTATCTCCCAAATAAATTCACAGAAAACAAAATACTAATGCTGGTCTATGCGATGTCATACTTTATACACTAAAAGTGTAAATGAGATGTAAATTGAGCATGAAGTATTACCTGAGGGGGATACCTGTGTAGGTTATGAGGTTCTATCTTGTGAGTGAGACTACACACTGGCCAGTACTCATGGCAAGGTGTTTTCTGTACCAAGTTGCTTGAGTAGGCAAAAATCACATCCATATACAGTACAAGCCCCTCAGAGCATATCCCACATGTCAGTTCATGTTCTTTAGCTTCCATGAGACATGGCAAAGGTCATAGGTCACAGAACAAATCATGTGGAATGTTAGTGTAAATGTATAATATCAAACAGCATTTTTATGATCATCACTATCTCATTATCTCATCATACTAAAAGATAGTTGCCAATTAAATTACTGTAAATATACAGTAAATATACAATGTATGGCGGTTTTATATCACAGAAACTGCCAGAATCTCTAAATCCAAGCTGTCCTAAGTGGATATATATATATGTGGTAATGTCAGTGTTTATCTTCCATAGACCATAAAAATGGCTTTCTCCAATAGATTTCCAGCTGCCTAGACTGGCTAATCGAATGGATGTGTTGTCAGCAGTGATGGTATAGTTACTTTGAAAAAGTAATCCGATTACTGATTACTCCTTTAAAAAGTAACTTAGTTACTTTATGGATTACTTGATTTTAAAAGTAACTAAGTTACTTTACAAGTTACTTTATTAGTTACTTTCAGCAGCTGCAGACACCACCTCCCGCCGCCTTAACATAAACATTATAACCAGTTTTGCCAATACTCCCTTTACTGGAAAATGCATTTTTAACAGCAACAATTTATCTCTATTAAGTTGAACTATTTCCTAAAAAATATATTTTTAATAAAAATAAAAAAAATAACTTAACATATAAAAAAATATATCTTTCTTGATTTTACTAAACATAAATACTTGTTTTTATAAAAAATATATAAAATAAAGAAAGTCTTTTTTGACCTGACATATTTAACACTGTAAAACTGAACATTGAACTTGTTGCTCTCTGCAGGGCAGCAAGGAGTGGTTTTATAAAACAGAACCGTGTATATGGTCTAGACCAGGGATCACATATTTGCAGACTGGGGTCCGGGTCCGGACCCAGACGTTGTCCAATACGGACCCATACCGGACCCAACTACTGAGAAAGATTTAATTCTGACAGTGTTCATTTAAAGCACCGGAAATTTGTGGCAGACCGCTGCCCTGGCTAGTGAATTGGGACGCGGCCGCAAAAAAAACGCCTTTATAAAGAGGGCGAAACCCGAGAACTGGCGAAAAACGAAAACGGGCGGAAACTAAAGACACGCCGAGCGCGAGAGAGAGAGACAGGGGAGAAAGCGAGACGCGTGTGATTGGGGAAGAGCGGAGGGGGAATGGGTAAGGGAGCGAAGTGTGTGTGTGTGTGTGGAGAAGATGAGGTGGAGAGAGAGAGAGAGAGAGAGAGAGAGAGAGAGAGAGAGAGAGAGAGAGTAACGCACAGTGACTTAAATAAGTAACTTTAATTTGATTACTGGATTGGAAATAGTAACGCGTTAGATTACTCGTTACTGAAAAAAGGGTTAGATTAGAGTAACGCGTTACTAAGTAACGCGTTACTGACATCACTGGTTGTCAGTTGCTTCGACAAAGAATTTATTGTCTAGGCTTATTGATTCTAACATAGTGGAAGCTGGAAACAGAAGTGTGTTGTCTTGTCAACATGCTAGCCACAGTTGCTCTGTTTAAGAGATGCATTTTCTGTTTTTACATTGTTATTTTAAATATTATATCTCAAAGTAAGTGTACAAATTATATATTTAAGGATTAGCATGAATACAGTTGCTCAAATGAGCACTTATTTATTTTATTTAAATTTTTATTGAATAGTAGTGGTGTCAATACATTTCAAAGAGATTGAATTTCATTAGTTAAAACAGTGTATGTATAGTTATTACACCCTACTCTGAGTCCCAGTCACCATATTTGTCATTCAATTTGTATTTGTGTAATTTCATAGACCTTATAGTGGGAGTGGGAGTACACACAAAAACTGAAAATACTGCCTCCTGCAGGAGCTAAAACAGTCTTCATGAAACCATTTTGTTCTAGATTAAGCATGACTGTCTTCCAGTAAAGGGAAACAGAGAGATTACATCCATGCCAGCCACGATTTATAGTTGTACTCTGTGAGATTTGTTTTTATTTTTTCATGTGTCTCTATCAAAATCTCCTGCCAACCCTTCCTGAACAGGCCAGGCAGCAGCCAGCAAAGCGTGTAATTGGCTGAACCACTTACATGACATTGTTTTAGTTACAAGCCAGTGTGTCACTGCGAATGCACCTCACTCTGCCTGTGGGTTTTGCTGTGTTGATGCAGTGTTTTTGGCAAATGCAGCCGTGCTGTTGAGACCCAGCCAGTCAGTCCAGCTGTATGGGTGCCTTGTCTATTTAGATAGATCTCAGATTTATCAGCAAGAACAATGAGATCTAGTTTAAATAGAACCAATCCTTCAGTTTCTCTCCCTGGCCTGACTGGAATCTCTCCACCTAATTGTTGGCAGGGAATATGCTGTCAATAATACTGTATTTCTGAGTACCCAGGCAATATTTTTGAGATTGGAGGAAAAGTGAGGTGAATACCAACTGAACAATTTATAAGGAAGACCTGTACACCTACTCATGCAATTATCTAATCAGCCTAACTAAAACTAGACGGTTAAAAACTATGAAATATGGCCTGTTCAGGTCGATTTTAATTTTTGCTCAAGCACACAGATAAAGGGGGTCAAACCCTGGAAACCGTTGACCCAACCTGCTTTGGGTTAACAGTCCAGACAGGTGGTAGTGCTGAAATGGTGTGTGGAACATTTTCGTGGCACATTTTTGGGTCTGTTAATGGCATAATTAGGTATTGATTAAAATGCCACAGCCTATCCAGATATTGTAATTAACCATGTCCATTCCTTCCTGACCAAAAATCAAGCATGGAGATATGCAATGTCACAAAATAGAGTAGTGATCTGTAGTATTCATTGTAGTCACTGGGTCAGATTCCAATAGAGCAATAGAGCATTAGACATTAGCAAATAGACTTTTTTTTTTTTGAAACATCCTGTTCTTCTCCTCTTTAGACTATTCAACTGTAGATATTGTTGTGGATGTATTCATCTACATATATGAGGGAAATCCTAATGTCAGCAGTATAATTTATGCCCTGTTGATATTTGAGTTAATCACATCTTCTGAAGACTTATATTCTTCAGATACATATTTATGCAGTAGGCATTATCTAATCAGTGTCCTCTTTGTCTCTAATGGAATTATTAGCTATAAAATGTATTACAGACTCATAATAATAATAATAATAAACAGCAGCCTGACTGGGAGTTAAAAACAATAAAACTTCTCATTTTATTTATCATTTTGTGGTATCGGACAACCCCAAGAACATGTTATTATGTTGTTATATCCACACTGGATTACCACTAGTCCATTTGTTAGCAAGAGCCATTACTGTTATTGACTTTGCCTTCTTACCTTCTTACCTCATTGCTCTGTTATGGTTGTGTCACAGTTTTTGACTCAGACATATTTTAGAGCATTTAGACTTAAACGAGACATTGATTAACTTGCAATATAATTTGTATTAGTTTATTCTAATATTTTTACTTGCTTTACTACCTAAATGGATCTGTGCTCTTCCATTTATCATTTTCTGGATCCAACTGGAGTTTTTCAGTATAGCACCACTTTATACTTAGTACTTATGATATAAATTACTTACTTTACTTACTTTATTATTTTACTGTTACCCTCACCACATTTTAGATTTAGATGTGTAGTAGAATTTTTCAGTTTTGGAAAGTACTAGAAAGACTAGACTCTGATATTCTAAGAAGAGTAGTTCAGTGTTCCCTAAAAAAAGCCTTTAACCTTTGCGTTGGTCTTCTCACCTGGGCAGAGATCACTTTGCAGGCCCTGCAATAGACCTGGAACCCAATCTTCTGATTAGGGGCAGCCACCTCTACTCTCCAGCCCACATGGCAAGCCCTAATGTCACCTCTGAACATACTGCCCTCGTATCTGCACATTTACGGTTGAACAGCAAGAATAATCCGTTAGAAGCAATAGTGCCTCTCCAGTCATTTGTATTTTTGGCTCTTATCCATCCCTACCCAAGATGCAATGAGAAGACATACATAAAACAAATTGCTCGCTTTATTTTCTAATGGAATTGACATACCACTCTCAGGTTTCAGGATATGCTGTTAATCGGCGTTGTTCAAAGATCAGGTGACTACTCAAAGAAATTAAAAGCAGATACAGGGGAACGAGGCAGAGTGTAGGGTTGCAGTCAAATGACCCAATTACAGTGATAAAGAGGTCCAACGCTGGACTCTGATTTGCTGAGCTGGAACACTGGTACTTCCCCCTGTCTGAGTCACTGGCAGGATGTATAAAAACGTGCCAAACATATTTTCTTACTAAAACTGAAACCGGCAAAAGTACATTGCATTCCCTCTGTGCTTTTCTGTAGGAAATCCTTTTGGTTGATTTCAGTTCCTTAAAGAACATTCCTCCCTAAAAATATATTATACTCTTCTTTTGAACATTCTTTTTGCTATATTTGACATTGACAAATGTCATGGGATAACAGTGTGAACTGAACCTTACGTGTTACTTCAGGGGACAGCTTGGGATGCCCACACCTGTATACATTGTAATGTTTTAGCTTGTGAGTGTGGCTAAACACTAACCTGTGTGCTAATACCTATGTGACATTAATTAAGCCCTTCCATCCAATAACATATTATCGACCGTTTCCTTATTTTGGGAAACTTTTTTTTTAATTGGACACATTTTTTTTACAATAAAAACTAAAATTTAGATTTTTTTTTCATTCATGAAGGAACTTAAACAAAATAACCTATAATTAAAAAAAAAACAAACAGATTTATTCCAGAAGGGGCAATGGGTCAATATATGATTATTAGTTGGAAGGGTTCAATTATCAAAGTTTGAGTCAGGCCTGATAGTGGGAGCCACATTTCTTTTCCAGATTTGCGTACACATTTAATATTCCTCAATCCACAATGAATCCACAATACACTATGTAAGGCATTACTATCCACAGTGGACAGTGTAGTGACCAGATCTTTCAAATAATAAAACTGGTGTATTAAATATAATAGGTTGGAACTGTCCCCAGAGCAGGAGCTTTGTGATCCTTCATTGGGTTTGTAAAAGCTTTTCTGTAAGACATAGAGGACCACAAGAGATAACGCAGAAAATCCATAATTACATTACATTACATTACATTACATTACATTACATTACATTTGGCAGACGCTTTTGTCCAAAGCGACTTACAATAGTCAAGTACAATGTAAAATAAGTTTAAAGGTAAAACATCTTTGGATAGGGATAAAAGGAGGTCAAAGGGGAATAATAGGATAGAGGAGTGAAGGAGGGGAAGAAGGAAATGAGGTTAGAAGTAGTTAGTGTGTTAGAGGTGTTAAGAGAGTAAGCTCTTTGAAGAGCTCTGTCTTCAGGAGTTTCTTAAAGATAGTGAGAGATAATTACATACATTACAATGTAGCTAAAGGATTTCTTTGAAATGACACTGTAATAAAGGCATTGTAACAGAAGACACCTTCTAGTGTGATGCTATCAAGCTCTCAGTTCTAAATTCCCCATGTGACTCATCTTGGGTCATGGACTTTTTATGATGACGCAGCATGTAGGAGTCTAAAGTATCATACGCCGACATGGATCGTCCTTTCATTGGTTTTAATTTTCAGACTGTGTGGCCATTACACGATCAGTTATTGCATACAGTAGTAGATGTCAATAACATACATGTTCCTAATTATAAATGATAGGGATAGGCATCCCTTTTGCGGGTGGAGGGAAGCAATGAAGTAAATGTAATTGTTAGTTACAATACGAGTGTAGTAACAAAGTGATTTTTTTTGTATTTGTACTATCCGAAAGTATTTAAATTTGATTGCTTGGTGCAAGCATGTGGTTCAAGTACGTGCTTCAACTAACATTTGGTGGAAACTGTTTGTCTTAGGTATTGTATTTATGATAAAGTGTCAGAATAATTAGTCTTTTAACATAAAATGAGCTGATTAAGCAAAAATCATGTTATGAAAAATATAATAAGTTATTAGAGCTATAATAAATAATTAAGCAATAATACACAAGAGGGAGTGCTATAATGTGTAATATTGGCACTGCGGTGCTGCGGTCATATGCACGTGCCAATATTATGTTATAGCATAAACCTTGGGTGTATTATTGTGATTATACCACAGTTACATTATCACTGTTTATTAAAATAATATAAAGAGGACGAGAAAATACGATCTGTTTAGTTATAAACAATTTTTGAGTTTAAATTGTTCCATTGCTGCTCTGTTTGTAGCTGCGCTCTAAGCGCCGCATTATTGCTAAGGTAGCCTGGTGGCCTCTATATTCGGCCATTTCAGTAAAAATTGTGGAAATCTAAGCTCACTGTAAGAGCTTTACTCACCCAAATAAATGGTTTTCAGGAGAGAAATCTGTGTAGATTAAAGTCCAGCGCTCATTTGACTTTGAAATATATATATTGTTAAAGAATTAATGCTTATTTTCTTTACTTCGGCACCACCGGCAGCAAAACCTGCGGAATTACAAGTGTTACATTCAGATTAAAATATATATTACTGGAAAATAAATATTTCAATAATAACAACTCCTGATATCGGTGGCTGATAATGTGTATAATAATGCATATTTTTAAATAAATGGGGTTATTTGTTGGACTGCGTCTTATTCTGCACCGCCTATTGGAGACATGGTGTTTCTTCACTGTGCCTATGGGATCCAGCGCCTCCCAGTGGTGTATAATGACATTGCATTTGGTTTGTATTTAGTTTTTAAAATCTGCATCGTTGCTATGTTACTTGTATGTGTTGGAGTAATACACGGAGAGCTTCGGTTACAGAGCATTACTGGCTGATAATGTCACTCATAAAGCGCCTCTAAGTCAATCACATTGCAGGGTCGGAACTAACTGTGGTATAATGGTACTTTTCTTTTAAATACTTATTATAAATGTACTTTAAGTACATTTGAAGGCAAATACTTGTACTTGTACTTTTTTAAGTGAAGGTTTACGTAGAGGAATTTTTCTTTTACTAGAAAAAAATTACCATGCATGTGTCTAATTTAGCTGAAATACACATGGTTTGCTTATTATGTTTTTCTAGCACTGCTCTGTGTATGCTACAGTAGCTACAGTATGTGTCGGCTTGTGAAAACAAGTAGCATTATAGTCTCAAGGGATGAGGGTTAATGAGATGTTTAAAATATTAGCTGCTAATAGCCACTAAAGCTTCGACTTATTCCTCAGCACTGGCCCATTACAGGCTTTTATCTCCTGTATTCAGGGCACTGCGTCACACTCTGCTTTCATTACTGCTCAGATGAAGCCATCTGTGGGGAACGGTGTTATGCACCAAGGCGTCCTGGGTGGTGATCTGCAGCCCCATCATGCTCTCCCATTTAACACATAGCTGCTTTTACGCTCTTGGAGCCAATGAGAGGAATGGAGGTGGATATGTACTGTACTGCACCAAACTCTGTTCTCTTTGTTTACAGTTAGTATGCAGTACTAGCCATGTGCTAAATGTTGTAGCACTGCATTGAAAAACCCTTACACCCTTGGTGAGCACAGGGTTAGCATACAGCAGTACATGGATAGCTTTGGTTACTTAGTTGATAAATTATGTGTCTGGAAGCATGTAAAAATGCTGATCTATGGTATGCTTAGCGACTCATGAGTCATGAGATTGTATCAAAGAGCCTCCAGCTCCCAAGCTATATGCAACAAAATACACGCCTCACTTGATTCATGTGGCTGAACCATCCCTCCACAATGACATTGAGATTGGGTTTGATAACAGGGCCAGTGGAGCACGGGAAACAAAATGGACAATCACCTCCCAACCTAATGGAGTCCTGTACTTTATGACCTTCATAAAACACACTCTTCCTCCTGTCCAGCCCCCACGATAGCAGACTGTGTGACAATATTATGCAGGTTTATCAAAGGGTTATCGTCAATCGCTATGGGTTGTCATCTTTCTCTAGCATTCAGTTTGGTTCCAAAGGTGTATTAAAATTCAAATACATTGTAATTAATCCAGACATATTTAGTATCTAAAATTATATTTTCGTGAGGTTAAGAAAACAAATAGGCTAACTGATGCCTACCAGTTAGCATCATACACAATGCATGCCGTAGGGTAGTTTTGTTTATTTAATTATCAGGATCCTTATTAGCTGCCATCTTAACAGCTGTTATTCTTATTGTGGTTTGTGGTGCATATCGCACATTTGCCTCACTTTGTCCAAAATACATGAAAATTGGATAAAAATCTGAGTAAAACAAAGGCTAAAAGATGCTTCTACACATTTTTGGAAACTAGCTTAGCCGAATAAGCTGCTCCTCCCACTGCATAAGCAGTTTGACAGAAAATACTGTATTATGCTGATAAATTACAGTTCTCTGCTGTTATTGGGAAACTGACTGCATTGCTGTTAATTTACATACAATAAGTAATTATTTAACAGTATTTTACAATTATTATAAAATACAGGAAGATACTGTTGTGTATCCACAGTAAATTTACAGCAATTCGTTACAGTGTAGTATGTGTTTGTCTACTTCTAAGGACACCAGCCTGTCATACTGCTTTTTAACGCTGTAAATTAAAGGGGAATTTAGTGAACCGCTTAAAAAAGTTAATGTGTCTTTATTGCTGGCTGTGCAGACAGGAAACACATTAACTGGACATTAACTTACAGTGGCTGATTGAATGAATGTACATTGAAACAAAAGAACTGGCATGGACATGATGGACAGGTAAACAAATGGCTGCACAAAATATGTGAACAAACAAAAGAGCAGACAGATAAAACAATGGATAGACAGAAAAATTTGCTTGCTAGCTTACTAGCTTTTTATTGTGCTGGTTGATTTAGTTGTAGCTTTCTCAGTTTTGCTTTGTAAGGTTTGTTGTAATGTATGTGTTTAGATATGGGTTAGCCTTAAATGGTGCATATGTTGTTGTTAGCTAGCTACATTAGCCTTCTAGCTCTATTCATTTGTTCACCAGTAGAGTGTGCTTAATTGATTACATTTGGTGCGAGGGGAAGATTGTATTGCCAAATATTTCGAAGTATTACAGGGGTTATTTTAAAATAATTAATTAAAGACACTGTACAAAGAATGTAAATCATTAGATTTGTATTAGTTTACATTATATATGCCTACAATAATGGCAAATTAGGTAATGAAGAAATTATTCCCTCATTTGATTTACTCATAATCACTTACTTTCTGATGTACCATTAACATACTTTACATATAACGGTTACTATATTATACTGTTATGCTCAGTGAATGATATTTTACTTGCAGATATGAATTAGGAGGATTTAACAGGGTAGGTCATCATGGAGAGTGGAACTAATTTAATGTAATTTTCCCTTTAGCCAAATGAAATCAATTATTCTGATGCTCCTTTTGCAATTTTTAGCTTTAATTTAGACATTCACAAAATAATACATTTTAGAATACCAAAGTACTTGTGGTTCACCCTGTCTAGATTACAGTTTAATAAAAAATATTCTATATAGCGTCACTTTTCAATGAAAAAAGTATCTTAAAAACAGAGTTTTTCTTCAGGTTATTTTAAGAGATTTCTTTTGGTCCATTCATCAACAAATTTTGACACAGTGTAAGGGACAGTTTGTGTGTTTAAATTATGTAGTAAACTAAAATCGACAAAAGTGTAGATACTTGTTTTTCATTGGACAGCGTTATAAACGAAACCACCTACAAAATGTGTTCCACCAATGTAAAGGTCTTTGTTGCATTTTTTTAGATGGCCTATTGCCCTGCATATTGTAGGGTTTTTCTGCACTTTAATGCACAAACGACTTGTAATCAGCTGATTAGTTCAATCAGGTATGTTGGGAGAAGGGAACTACTAAGTAAGGGTCTCTAGAGCCAGGGTTGACAAAATTAGCCAGTCAAAAACATGTAACTCATCTGCAGGCTGTTTTGAAATGCTTTGAAATTGTCTTTTGAACCGTTCTGTTTTTTTAGACTCTTAATTTTCATGTGTATGCTGTGAAGATGTGTGTGGGTGCATGTGCACGGCCGTTTGTGCTTACGTATCCTGCCAGCCTTAATTCTTTGAGAAAACATCTTTATGTCAGTATATGTGTTTTTTCCTATCTGGGTAAAGTAGAAGCCTCTGTTTCTCGCTATTTGCCATGCTCAGAATGAGTCATCACTCCACAGCTCTCTGGATGGTCTCCAAGTCACTATGTGGCGGAAATGGACAATATAGCCTTGTGAAATCTGCCTCTTTAGCCAGGCGCATTATTACATTCCCGCTCGCCCAGTGAAATATTATATTAGGCTGGGGTCATTGATAATTGAATTTCCCAAATGTATGAGAGTTGCATTTTTCGCAGCTTTCTATCTGTCTTCTAAATATAAAGCACAGATGATACTGTGTACACAGCATCAAAAGATCAATTTATGGATCAATAACTTGTATATGTGAACTGTATGTTAATCGGGATTCTGCCATTTCTGGGCAGATTATTGCCTGTATGAAATAACAAATATTCACTTCAAATGATTAGAAAGACAGCAGTTGGCAAATTATTTGATTGAGGATAATTACGTTGTTGGAAGGCAATACTGGTTTATGAACTGTGAATACTGGCTTATCTATGGCAGGATGGCCACCATTCACAATCCTGCTTGTCTGTTTTATTGTTGCCTAGAGCATTTCTTCTCTGACTGATCTCATATAGTATTTCAGACCATTTTTACATGACTAAATTCTAGTAGGAGATGTAATGGTATGTGTTTTCATACCCGTATAGAAGGCATCATCTCTCTTTATTCTTTATCTCTCACTGTTTTTGTTTAATATTGTGGTATTAACATCTTATTCAACTCATGAAATCATAGTTTTTACATTGTAGGATGTGTGAAAACCATACTGTATTACTTTCTCAGGAGGGAGGACTATATGGCACTGTTTGGAAAAAAAAGATTTTTACAAGTAGGCCTGTCACAGGCCTATAAATGTAAATGCTGGTATGTCAAAAATAAAACACAGGTTTAGTTTTATATATAACTGATTTTGTTATTATTTTATTTGTTTATGGTATAGGCTTGTTACAATAAACACATTATAGACTTATTGTGCAATATACAGATTTGCATACAGTAATTATGTCCCATAATGTTTGTCTTAGCAGGAACAGCACTTTAACACGGATGCCCAAAATGTTGACTTTAAAAACAGCGGTTTAATTTTTTTATAGGATATTTTGAAATGTCTCAATATTCGTAAATATTAAAAGTTTCTTAATATGTAACTGTATTATTACGCCATTAAATGATCATATTGGTTGCATAAAATTATCTTAAAATGACAATACTATTGTTTATCACAGTTATTTTTGGGACAATATATCGCCCACACGTTATCGTGATAGAGTACCTAGAAAACCTACTTACAAGTCCTACAGGTCAATTATACCATAAATTGCTGTTTTAGTGTAAATAACATAAACATTTTAACACTATGTATTTTTTTCTTTACAGGTTACATGGAAGATTCCATGAACTGGCCCCACATTTAGTTCCCATGGACTACACAGACGACCCTGACGTTAAAATCCCTTTAGCCCTAATAGTCAACATGCCGGAACTGAAGGTAATGTAACCTATAAGATGGTTTAGAATATAAATGTGTGTTTATTATCATTCGTTTTAGATTGGTAAGTAAAAAAAAAGAAGTGTTACTCTTGTTAAAACACCAAGACACTTGTTTGATGACCCTGACTGCACTTTAGATTTGATTTGGAATCTAATAGACACTTGATTTTATAGTGTGAAATTGGTTTTTAATGGGCAGCCTGGCTTTGCTGTTTATATGATAAAGCGCAGCCCGTGGGAGGAAGGGCGCAGATTACACCAGTGAGCTTGTGAAAGTTAACACTCCATGAGATGATGCCGTTTCAGCGTATTATGTGAGCACTTTGGATTTGCTGTGGCTGTAAAGAGACATACGGTTAATCTCGAAGCCTGTAATTTTAGAGTAAAGCTTCTTTATTTGCAAATGGATCAGTTACACTATCCAGTGTAAGTGGATTTGCCAGAACATTGTGGTGGAGTGCTTAGTCATGGTGGTGTCAGCTAATAACAAGCACTCGTGCATGGCTCTGCTTCTGTACAGTGTATGCTACAACATATTCCTGGAAAGACCTCCTAAAATTGCATTACACTATGCCCAGCATTTCAGGTTTATCCAACCTAAAACTGAACTTCTGCTGAACTCTTTCTGACCTTCTAGCCTCTAGCCATCTGCTATGCCAAACCCATCTGGTGTAAAAACCTGAAACACGGCCACCATAATGTGTCCTTGCAGATGATGTAATTGCTGTGCCCTGTAAAGATGTCTCATGGTTAGAGGCACTGTAAACCTTCCTCTCAGAGCTGGTGGATCCTAATGGAGACCACTCAGACTGGAATTGATGAGGCCCTGACAGCACCCAGTCTCTGAAAGTCATTCTAGACTTCATAAACGTAAATCTGGACCAGCCTAAGGTCTTCCTAGATGCTAATTACCCATATGCGCTAGAGTGAAATGATTCACAAGATCAAGTGTGATGTTTTTTTGTTGAGAAAACTGGGTCTCTTTAACTTTTTATTTACACAGATAGGTCTTAACCCATGACTTTTTGTGTTCTGTCCTGACAAAACCTTGTATATTTGGAATAGGACTGCATTGATTAAATTAAATGTAATTAGTCAAAAAATCTAATGACAAATTTATCAATTATTCTAAAGGGTTTTCTACATGTGTGTATGCTCCTCATTTAAATAATTTAACCATAAGAATGAAAAAAATATATATTTCAATATTGTCTTTAATTATCCTCTTTTAAAAAGACATTGTATGCAATGAACAAGGCATTATTTTGCTAAAAAAGGCCTCAGTGTTAACAGGTAAACTCTGTATTATGTCACAGCAACCCAATATTTGTACCTAAATATGTAAAAGTGTAAACTTAAAGTGTTTTTTTATGTATTTATTTAATCCCTGGTATAATATATAGTTATGATAAAAAATATTTCTAAACTGATTTAGATGCTGCAGTGTTAGTTTAAGCTATTCTCTTAAACCACACACTTCCTAAAGACACTTCTAATGGCTATTTTTAAAACACCATGTAGTGTGGCATTGCGTGCAGTTTGGGACACAGCCCCTGTTTTCTGTGGGCATGGCCATCTTTGTAACGCATCAACATACATTTATACAAATGGAAATATTTCAGTGATTTAATATTGATGACTATTGATTAAAGCTATACAGGAACACAGAATTGTTTTGTAAACTAAATGTTTTAAAGCAAACAAATACATTTTATGATTTCGATTCTTTTAAGTAGCCGCTTTGAGGACAGATCTGCACTCTCTTGGTATTTTAGTCTCGGTGTCTTCATGAGGTAGAGTCACCTGGAATAGTTTTCTTTCTGTTTTAAAAAGAGTTCCTGGAAGTGCTGAACAATAGGTCCTGATTTTCTTTATGAGGTGAAGCTCCAGCTCATCTTAAATCACCATCTCAGTTGGGTTTAGATTAGGGAGGATAATTGTAGGGGACAACACTTACAATACTGTTTACTGTATAATTCCATATGTGTCAATTGTTTTCTTGTGTAATGTTAAACTGCATTGTAGAAAATAAATAAAAGCGAAAATTTAAATTAATAAAAAAAAGACAGAGCAGTAATCCTGTTTTTTTATGCATCTTGGCATGTTCTCCTCCACCAGTCTTACACACTGCTTTTGAATAGCTTTATTCCACTCTTGGTGTAAGAATTCAAGCAGTTCAGCTTGGTTTGATGGCTTGTGAGTATCCATCTTCCTCTTGATTATATTCAAGAGGTTTTTTGTTAAAATGGATGAAACTCATATTTTTTTAGTGGTCTCTTATTTTTCTTCAGAGCTGTATATTTCAAGCCGTTTTTTGTCGTTGGTTATAATGCATGAAATTTAAAGACACTAGTTCATCTTACATTAAAATACATATCCCTAATGACTAATTAAATAGCTCAGAAACATTATACAGTCACATCAGATGCTGGAACACAGGCGCAGATGTCCAGGCATAGACCTGTACACAGTGTGCTATAGAGAACTAGAGTCAGAGTCATTTAGTCACTCAGACTATAAGTTTGACCTCTCTCTTCCTTTTGCTCATAGCTCTGCACCTAGAGTTGTTGAGTCAGCCGATTGTCTGGGGCATAAAAATTCCTTGCGGCCATTGGAGAGTTCACTGGGGGAGAATATATGGGCAGCAGCGTGGAGAGTCAGCCTTTCTCCATTTTACACGCTTCTCACTCAGCAGAACAGGATCTCTTATGCACACACTTAGATAGACACAGGAGATGTTACATACAGTACTGATGTGCAATAGCCTAGTCTACTTACTGCAGTGGTTTTAAGCACAAGACCGAGCATCCATTACTTTGCACTGACGAGTATTTGACAAATGGCCACAATCTTACCTGTCCTTCACCCTTTCTGTGCTTTTACCCGGAGATTTACTGCTACAGTGTCATGCATGTGTGCTCTGCAGGAAAACCCATTCCGGAACAGGATTGTGGAGTCCTTCTCTGAGGACGGCCTGGGGAACCTCAGCTTCAACGATTTCGTGGACATGTTTTCAGTCCTGAGCGAGATGGCCCCTAGAGAGCTAAAGGCCATTTATGCTTTCAAAATATATGGTAACGGAGCCATCTTTCACTATCCCATATACATGTCCAAATGTCTCTCCTCTCGTAGCAGTTTAACTGCTCAAGCTTGAGGTTTACTGGCTGCAATGAACTCACATTATTTTCACATTATTCATAGTGACACTGTTACATAATAACATAACAGTGTTCATTTTATGATTATGGTTTCTTATGGTGCTTCATTTTGCAGATTTCAATGTGGACAATTACCTCTGCAAGGAGGACCTTGAGAAGACTCTGAACAAGCTAACAAAGGAGGAGCTGACTCCAGAGGAGGTGAACTTGGTGTGCGAGAAAGCTATCGAGGAGGCTGACTTGGATGGAGACAGCAAGCTCTCCTTCGCTGACTTTGAAAACATGATCTCCAGGGCTCCTGACTTTTTAAGGTACAGAATGTTCTTCGCTTGCTTCTAAAAGAGTAATTAACAGAATAGCTTTTCCACTGTACGACATCAAAAACACATAAAATAATTGTGAGTTCTATGTGGTTTCAGATCCAATTCAGATCAGATTTCAAGGCTTGTTAGTTAGTATGATTAGATTGATAAGATTGGGTTTAAAGTGCATCATGTTTGGTTCTAGCAGGAAAACTCTAGAGACAAAGTGCAGCAAGAAAGATTTAATCCAATAAACGCATATGACAATATGAATAGTGACTATATTGTATATAGAGTCTTTGGCTAAAGCCCCGTCGAAAGCCCAGGTCTGCAGCTTCTGGAACCTCGCAGATCCTGCCGTATAGGTATGCTAGCAGGGGTTAGCAGCAGGCTACAGCCAATAGTACTCACCTCTGGATGGCCAAAGAGCTAGCACATAGCTTGGTTGGCAGGTAATGCTAATGCTGCTCAAGTAGTGCTTGCCAGGGTTAGCTGCAGGCTACAGGCTGATAATACTCACCTCTGGACGGAAAAAAACCTAGCACTTACATGGTTAGCGGCTAATGCTAATACTGCTGTAGACCTAAACTGAAACTCCTGTATAACACTGTACTTAAGCAGAGTGGCTTTACTGCTCTTTACAACCTGACTGGTAAATTCATGCCTAAGGTGCACTGGATTATAAGGCGCAGTGACGATTTCTGGGGAAATTTAAGGATTTTAAGTGCGCTTTCTAGTGCCAAAAATACAGTACACATTTCTTTTTTGTTCAGTGTTTGTGTATGTGTAACAGAAAGTACTTATAGAGTAGAAGGTTAAACAAATGAAAGCACAGCTTCACTTTCCTATCAGTCAGACTTTCCCATTAGTGTCTATCCCTGTTCTGTTGTTGGACGCAGGACATTGCACTGGTCAGTAGAGATGTTAATCATTTTAGTGGCGCTCTGCCCTCATCAGTGCTGCTCTGAAGCGCCACCTTGGCCTCTCATTTGAATGCTGACAGGCTGCCAGAACTGCTTCCTTCATGCGCAGTAGACATTTATCAACAGCTTCTCTTAATAGGGGAGTAATGTGAGGCTTGGACTGAAATATGAAACTTTACTTGCAAATCAATAGAAAAAAATGTGAATGTCACAGAAAATTACTTGAGGCCAAATAGCCCTATGTAAATGAGATTAGGCTATCTGCTGTATGTTTATTTTTATTAAGTGTCTTCTGCATTTTAGCATTTTACTTAATTTACAGAGTGAAGATAATTAATTGTAATTTATTTAATTTGTTTTGGAGAAGATCATTTAGTGCTTGAAAATGTATTCATAGTGCATTTCTATAATATATTTAAGCTATGTTTTGCTACCTATGTAGGTGGTCAAGAAATCATATAAAATATGTCTGATACTGTTTCCCATTTGATATATTGTGTACTACTTCAGGGTTCTGCTATTTGTATTGGTTATTAAAACATATTGTCAGCAAGAAGTAAATATCTTATTTAAAAAGTTTAAATTGTTACCTGGAAGAGAGTCAACCCACTTTGCTCTTTAATCAGCCAGTATGTGTTGAATTTCTGAGGCCAGCTCAGCTTGCTCTCTCTGAACTGTCTCCCTCCTACTGTAATTTGACTGTGAAGCATTCCAATGCATTTTATGAGGCAGCTGTTCCTCTGCTCGACATTTACAAGCTGTTGGGACTACACAGCTGCGCCTCACTGCCACAAGAGAAGGGGAGTGACAGAAGGCTAGTGTGTCTTTGCTCTGCAGTTCTGCAGAATGACGCAAAACCCCCGACTTTGTGTTTCTGATGCACAGGTGAACAATCAGTTAGCTAAATTATTTAAATGAACTCGTTGAACTATAGTTAAAGGGCCCATCCTACAAAAAAAGCTGTTATATCGGATGTAGGAATTTACCATATTTTGGAGCATTGCTATGAGCATTAGTAAGATCAGGATGCTGGATTCTCACTACCCCACGTCAAACTCAGCTCTACAACTCATCCCAGATATAATGGATGGGATGGGGAAAAACTTAATTTTAGAGAAAACTGTTTTAATACTCTACAGCTTAACCCTATAGCCCAAGTCTGGAATCAAGCATGGTGCCAAAGGTTTGAAGTGTGTGTATTTGCATATTTGTATCAGCAATGCATTCATAAGAATGGGTGTCCACAGACATGAAGACATATATGGATCAGTATACCATACAGAGGATAATCCGAGTCATAGATCATATTTTCATTTTAATGGAAAATCTCCAGTCAAAATGCTATTAAGTCCAAGACTAGGCTTAACAAATGTCTGAGAAACTAACTTATAATGCATGATATGTACAGCACTCGAGAGCCCAAATCCATGTTTTCTTTTGAATTGGGTAAAAATTGGTGAGCACTCAGTAAGTATACGTGTAATTATACAACAGTTAGTTCCGACCTCACAATCTGATTGGTTGAGAAGTGATCTAGCCGTGATGATATTTTGTGATAACATCATGGCCTTCTCACCCTAAACTTGTATCTCTCCGCCGACGCGTTGCCGAGTAACGGCGTATATACACAGGACACCCGCAGCAGCGTTAGCTTAGCACAGACTAGCCGCGGCACGCTCGCCCTCAGCGCTGGCTCGTTTTTCGTGGAAAAAAGGGAACGAAAATCGCTCGGTTAATGCCGTCTGACAGCCAGAATGCTAACCAGCCAGGCTAGGCTAAGCTAAGTTAATGCTGAGCTAAAGCAAGCTACGCTAACCTAACCACAGTCCAGCCAGCTAGCTAAAACCAACACCACCCAGGAAAATAAGCAGAAATGCAGAAATGCTCTGCCTTCGGCTCGTGCCTGCGACCAAATCACAGCCGTGATGTTATTTCGCGATAACACACTCCCTCTCGTGTTCTATTGCTTAAGTATGCTCTGTCTGCTGCACCCGTAGCTTTTCACTATGCAATAAATAGCCCATACATTTTACTATAGTTGTCCCGTATAATGTAAACCTGGAGGTGCTAATCGTGTTTGTGTCAGCAGTAACAGGCCTGATGTATTTTGTTCCTGTTTATTTTGTTAAAGCTATTTAGCACAATTTCACTCTGTAGATCTGAAACCTATCCATACATTTGTTTGCTTACCCATACCACAGTACATTTATTTAGTTGTCCATCATTTTACCTGTTTCTTTGCTTCAGTGTTTATGTGTTGAACCAGCCAAGTAACTATTCAAGCCAAAAATTACTTACCAGTTTTACCCCTGGTCTGTTTTTTTAAGGATAATCAAAAATGTCAAAATGAAAGAAATGTGCAAGATTCTGGAACTCCAAGACTAAAGTTGCGTACCACAGTTCTGTATTTGTCATATTAAAAAATTGTCACATTAATATTAAAGCAGCTTTATGTGAGAATTGGTGTTTCTTGCTCTTGAACCTCCCATACAGTCAATAAATGTAGTGTAATTTGCACTTTGAGCCATCATTTAAGGACACAGTTTGTACAAGCATTTCTGGACAAGCTAAGAGAATGCTAGAAATGTGGTTTAGATTATTTTTAGTATTCAGTATTATACATTTATTTCAAGATAACTTCAAACATAACTTAAGCAAAGTTACATAATGCATTTATCAGCATGCCAAATTCATGATGATAATGGAAACTATTTTCTCTCATTTTAAGTCAGTGGAACATGTTTCTGGAGCTGGTAAAAATGCTATATAATGTAGCTTTAATTACAGCTTCACAAAACTGGATGGGGATAGTGGGTTAATTTAGTATTAGTGACTTAATTTTTGACTGTAAATCAAAGAAAACCTGCATATCATTACATTACATTGCACTTGTACATCAGATTTGTACCCTTGTTCTGCCAGCTTATTACCAAATCTGAAATCTGTTAACGTAAAAAAAAGTTACTGTAGCTTTAAACCAAAAAAAATTTCATTTGACTCGTTATTCTAAACTGTCATTCTAACCTGTAATCTAAGCCCAAGGTAGGGTACTGCAGTTTACTCGGACCATGCTTGTTTCCTGTCGTGAGTCATGCAGGCATTCAGCTCAGACACTGTACTTGCACTGTGTGATGTTACCTTATCAGCGACTCTGCTCTGTTGAAGCGCTTTGGAATCTATCTCTCAGTGGAAAGTCGTTAAGGAGAGGAAGCAGTGTGGTGGGCAGTGCCTGCCAAGAACAGAGAGAGAGAGAGAGAGAGAGAGAGAGAGAGAGAGAGAGCTATGCATACATGGAAGGTTCTGGAGAATTAATTTGCCACATCTCATGAAGTACAGCACAATGAAGCGTGGGAGATGGCTCAGACACAGTGCCAGGGTGCAAGAGCCCTCACTGAATCCAGCCACACAGACCCATCCATCCTGGATAATAGCTATTAGAGGATGAGGGTGAAATAATGTATGACCAGGTTGAGAGAAAAACAGAAGAAGCCATTTTAAAAGGCCTTGTCTAATTGCTTGGTTTAATGTTCTGTAGTCATAATAGATTGAGGTGTTTTGCTTTGTGTGTTTTTAGTTTGTTTCATATGAATTATACTGTAAATCACAGTTATGGCAGGAAAGGGTGAGTTCAGCATTTAAAAATGGGTAGGAATTTGTTCTAGTTGAATAAACTACACAAATACAGATACACATACATATGGAAGCAGTACAGTATTTTACTGGTAATGATGCCAGGTTATTTTCACATCATTTTCCATTCACGGGAAAATTTTAGCAAAAGCCACCTGTTCCACTTTCCATTTATTTTCAATCTTCCATTTCTCTTCAAATACTATCATACCTGCAGCTTGGCATACAAACATGGTGTTTCACTACATAACTTAATACTAAATGATGGCAAACCTGCTTAAAAAAAACTGCATGGTCAACTCAAACTGGTCAATTGGTTAATCTGGTTGATCAGATACGATTTTGACCAGCATATGGTATGTGCATGTTTGAGTTTGATTATTTAGCTGGTCTACGAGCATAATCAACCTGTCCAAGCTACATAACCAGTATAACCCAGATTGTTAATGCAACATGACCAGCAAGAGCATTCTGGTTGACCAGCATAACCAAACATGACCAAATTCAACATGACCACTGTTCTGACCAAGAGCTGGTTAATCAATCAACCAATAAATCAATGAATTGTTAATGAATTTATCAAAGGTTCACAATATTTCCAATGTTTTTCACTATTTTAGTGGAGTTGAATTAGTCAATCCTGTGAAGGAGGAATATTGTGGTTTCCAGGGGTTTTGGATTGTAGTCTTTGACTTGAATACATTATATAATCATACTCAAAAGTATTACTGTAGTGGGCAAATAACAGCACTTTAAATACATTTTAAAAAATCATATTTAGTAGTAAGTAAAAACTGAGAGATGACATTTTAAATATTATATGAACATTTTAGAAAGGTAAAAATAAAAATATATCCAATGTGTAATTTAAGGCAAATTAAATGTCTTTCGTTTAAGACTATGCAAACACAAGCACCTAATGCAGACAATTAGCTATATATTGATGAAGAAGTGAAAAGGAGTGACATGCTTTTTATTATATTAAAAAATATATGTATTGTTCAGACCATAATTCTCAGATTTACAGTGTCAGTACTTGAAAAAAAAATAAAATGCACACTGTTTTTTACATAAAAAGTTGTTATGCTTTCTGGTTCCAAACAATTGTTCTGGGAGGTGGACAAAGTTATGAAACCCTTAACTATTCAGCAGTGTTTCAGTTTATTTCAATCATGAAATCATGACCACAGATCTGCTAATTTTGTAAATAAATCACAGTATTAGCTTTTATTCTTAATTTATTGTCTCTTTCTCTGTATCTCTTTTGTTCTCTCTACAGCACCTTCCATATACGAATCTAAGAGGGCTTTCTACTTCACGATGGATTACTCGGTTGAGCTTCTTTGGAGTTCCTGACTGCAACTTGAAAACCTTGGAAACATAGCAACTATGGGAACATAGCAGTGCCTGTCCTCAACAGCTCTGAAGAGTTTTCAAACAGCCCTCATTTACCGGGGAAGCAGGATTTTGGATCTCTTTGGCTCTGTGATAAACTTAGTTTTTTTCTATCTTGTTGTTCTGGGGAAGCACATTTGATCTAAAGGAGTATGGTGACAAAATGCATGACTTTTTCCAGCCGGAGAACTTGGACCACCACTGGGGCTAGATTTTAGAATGAAGGTGAAAAGCACCTGGAGTTTAAGGATCTGTGTGGTTTTTGAGGTACACTAGAATGTGGACTGCTCTTACGGTCTTGTTCTTCTACAGTCTTATGATGTGTTTGACACCACTAGACACATTCCAGACAGACTCTCCTCCTGAACTCTCCACTCTGTATCTTGGAATAAGAAACATGCAGTGTAGAGATGGACAGTGGTGGACGGAGGACAGAAGATGGACATGGTGTAGAGATGTACAGAGGATGGAGAATGCGACAAAGAGGGCTAAAAGCACAGCACTGGCATCACAGACAGTCTTTTATACAGCTATGCAATCTTTCTTCATGAAATGCATGAGTTGCATTAAGTTGGCTTCCTGCTATAAATTGCTTTTGGTGTATCTCTTATAGCGTATAGGACTGGAGCATGACGACAATCATATCAAACTGTTCTCCAGTTGAACAAAGGGCTCTGCCACCTTGTCTTATATTCAGCTATTCCCAATCTGTTTCTGTTGTGCTCTTATTTCTCCTCCTCCTGTATGAACGTGACACGTGAGAGCTTCACCTGTCGTAACCTTCAGACTTTTTTCCAGTATTTGATGTCATAGAGGGCATTCAACTTAACTTTGAATAAATAATTTTCTGTGCTTTGTTGACTAAGTGAATCTATTTCTTGCTGACTGGTTTCTTTAATATACAAAAAAAAAATTGATAGTGACATTTAGTTTCATTTATACATGTTTTATATGTTTTTGCCACTCTGCGTCAGCAGCACAACACAACCACAACTGGCCAGCGTCCAGCAGTACAGTGAGCAGAGTGGAAAGTTACGCTGCATACTGCTGGCGATGTGAAAGCCCATTAAGAAAAACATGGCAATAGTGGTCATGATAATGTACTAACTATAAAAAACAAAAATCCACATGGCAGCCATTGTGTTTTGCTTCACCTACTGGCTACACTGCCCTCACAATTTCTAAAGAACATGCAGAAATATGTAAAAAATGAAAAGCTTCGTCCATATCCATATCTAATAATGATGTGTTTAATGTGTCTTTTTATTCGAATGCTTGGAGTGGGACTGACATCACACTCAAGTTGACAGGGTTCAAATTAAACCTTCAGATAATTTTACACTATTTCATAACTAGAACTTTAAAGGATTTGGAGTTTACCACAGCTGGTTTGTCAATTATTTCCCAGTGTTAACTGTGAATCCAAATGAATGATTTTTACAATTATTTTTATGTCCCAGGTTATTGTTAGCATTGTTTCAGGTTGGCATTGTTAGTGATACCAGTAAATAACAATAAAAAAACAGCATAAAGAGCCTTCAAATTTTTAACTAGAAACAACAAGTTAACACTTTTGTTGAATAGCCCACCTCCATTTGCCCCCAGAATTCCATTATATAGTGCTTTTAACAAATGCTGCCAACAGGCTTACAATGCGAGCGATATGAGGCATAGCGTTACCCATGCAAAGAATTTGCTATTTTTCTTACCTTTCTCCTTTAAAATAGAGGTGCTTTACATGGATCTTAGAGTGATGCCCCAGAAGAGCCACTTTAACTGTAGACTGTAGATCTCATTCATCGATATATTTCACAGATATAAGAAAAGTCATTACAAAAATCTGTGTCATGTGATGTAAATACATTTAAATACATTTTTGTAATGACTTTTCTTACCTGGATGATCTCATAATGATGATCCTACTGTCCTTATAAATGTAATACATTTTTAATAAAAAATGTTAGGGAATACTACTATAAAAAAATAAAGGAGTTTTTAAATGTTCTTAATAACTGTTGTTGAATAAGGCCCGTGTATAAAATTTAGATTCGTGAGTGTAAAAACTAGTAGAAGAAATGTGAAAGGAATCGAGGAATGTTTTTTCAGATGTTTAAAAATTTCCTTTAAGGAACCAAAAACGCTTCTTGTCTGCATCACTAAAAGGATCATTTGAAGCCCCTCTGTTTTTAAGAGTGTAAAGTATTGCCTCAGAATATACTAATAGGCATCATATACTACACATGTAAATTCTTTATCAATCTAATGTAACAACATAACAATGAGCTCTATAATAGATTCAGACATAATACTTTAAGATATGACTTCCTTATCTCAGAGTAAACTCATTACTGTTTACTACAGCATCCAGGTCCCTCTACTGTCCTTTCCCAGTTTAAACCCCCCAGCTCCTGCAGCTAACACCCACCGGCCCACCCAATAAAGATGGGCGAGTGATTATTCCTCTGCACCTCCTGTCGTATAACCTGTAATGACTTTTTAAGTTGAATGAGATCGTTAGGAGCAGCGCTGTCTCAGCACCCAGCAGCAGCATGATTATACCCACACACTGGAGCGCTGTAAATCTAGGGCCGGAGATGCACAGGCAACTGTCCTTGGCCATATTAGCTGGGCTGATGATTTATAGGAATCTCCCCCACTTTAAAGAACAGGGCTGAAATTGATTCAAAACAAAATCACGATGGAGGTTTGTTTGTTGAAGTGGAAAAAATGGCAGAGAAGGTGAATGGTAGTTCATGTTTGTGTATGTTTGTACACGCGTGCATGTGTGCACCAGTACAACCATAATGGGAATAATAAGGTGTCTCTCCATAAGAGTCCCTCTCAGTGCTTACTGGAATACAAAGTTTTTCATTTTGGTCATGGTTTCCATTAAAGCAACATTATGTAGCAATATTACTGTAATATAGGAGCTTCATCTTGATTTTCAAGATCATGTTCACGCTCCACTGGCCTGTAATAGGAAGAAATAATGTCGTCTCGGTCATTGCCTCGCCAGGACTGGAATGCTGTTACTGCACTACGTAGTTTTGGTGGAGCATAAGAAACAAGACCTCCAAGAAATCTTTGAATCACAGAACAGGTTTTCATTCAAACATTTTATAGACAAAAAACAAGAAAAAAAGTTAAATTAATCGTGTTTTTGTCCACTGCCGAACAGGGCAAGCAGTGGCCAACCTAATAAGGGCACATATTCCCATGCAACCCCAATCATCTGAGAGTGTAAACACACTAGACAGTTCTGGCAGTGCTTAAATCAGAGCTATTTTTCAGATTAGTTTAGAATTACACACCTAAGAAGCAGCCTTTGAAAAGCTCTGTTATTATTGGCCAATCTATAGGACCCATTACTAGGCACCAGCCACTTGTGCCAACTGATAAAAAGATATATTTGGCTTGATATATCACTTTTTTCATATTACAAAAAAAAAATAACAAACAACTTTTTGCAATATGTGTTTTTTTATATTTTAATCTTGTACAATTCAGTTTTTAATAAACATATTTCAAACTCACATTTTCCAAATTTACAAAAGTAGATAGAAAATCTGCTTTATATGTGTAAAATGATTTTTCACAGCTGAGAGGGATCTCAAAGTGGGGTTTGAATGTATAACAATGGTGTTAAATTAATCTACACTCCACAACTGTAGGGGGAGCCCAACAGCACAATAATGCTGCTTTAAGTTTCCCTTAAAAACATTTATTGGACTTTACAAAATAAAAGTGTTACACAAAAAACAGGCCATGTGGGTCTGCATAGCCTGGGTAACATTATGGATTAGGTCTGACCTTAAATATGTGATTGCTTTTATATTAACATTTTTTTTTATTAAACATGTATTAAATAAATAAATCAAAAAAGCTTTTAATACAAAAAAAAACCTTCCACAACAAATAAGGTTAAGAGCTCCTTTGTAAAAAAAGGAAGTAAACTTAAGAGCATTAAACGTATGTTCAAATTAGGTAAAGAATACTAAAAGTGGATTTTCAATTTAATATACACAATATTGAAAATATACGCAATAAATATACTTTCTCCATACTTTTAAGCAAGGTGCTTTAAATTATATGTTGTGTCGATAGAAAATATAGTGGCATTAAATAATGCTTAAAGTGCACTTTAGTGTATTTTTTTCCCAGTAGCATTAAGGTTTACACAATATGTGCATCAATATGCAAAGTTGTATATTTACAATATACTTCTAGTGTATTAAATCTACTTAAGTTCGACGAAGTTGTAGGAAAAAGCACTAAAAATTAAATTATTTTTCAAGTTGTGTTTAAATATAGCTTAATTACAACTGAAATATACTTAAGTTGCCATAAGTATGTACTTTTCCAAGTTAAGTATAGTTTTAAAAAATATACTTAATACCGTTTTTTTAACAAGGGCCACCAATTAGATTGTGAGGATAGAATTTTACATTAAATTTACATTTAAAAAATCTGCTTAAGGTTAAATTTAACAAAATGAGTCGCCCTAAATATACTGTGTATAAAATGAATAATTTGGTTATAGAGGGAAAAAATGTCCCTATGTTCCTTTCTTTCCTTTATATACAAGAAGTATGTCTATCAAGGATGCTTTTCCATACAACACACACATCTCCCCCAAAGTACAGAAAACACAGACTACCAGTGTTTTAGATATATTTAATGCTAAAAGAGTAAAGAGTACGTTGTCTAAATGCTTCACCAGTGCAGGAGAAGGTAGTCAGTGTGCAGCAGCGTGCACTCATTAGGGGAAGGCAGTCCATGCTAATATGCCGTTAATTCCTCCTGCCGTTACCTCCAGCTCCCTTTATGAGGCCTGTGTTAAAATCTGTGGGGGGATGTAAGTGCTGATGATGCGGCTTCATTAATTACGCTCCTCAGCCTGAGCAGCTGCTGATTTAGATCCCAATAGCTGGGCTTCTGTTTCAGTCTGATACAGCCACTGAGCCCACTGGACTGTAAAGTAGCCATTAGAACATTGATTCTCCAGCCTCTGGTGCAAAGCAGGGCGTCAGTGCGTCCACTCAGATGAACCCATACACAAACACACACACAAACACACACTACACAGGTCAGTAATATTGGCCTTAGATGCCCTCTAATCTCATTTGTTCATGTGAGGTTCCAGGATGGAACACCAGGAGCCATCAAAATGTGTTTTTTTAACCACAGCTCAATAGCAAATGAAGGTGCTAAGAAAGGTTCTGGACAAATGTCGCACAACAACCACTACTGGTTCCCAGAAGAACCTTTCAATGAATGTTGTTTAAAGAAACCATTTTCCTATTTGAGATTTGATGAATAGTCCAGCTTAAATCCAGCTTCTCTGCTGGTAGATGGTTTTAAGATGGTCTAATCTGGTCTCTGATTGTCAAGGTGGTTGGAAAGCTGGTCATCCAGATTAAATCATAGCCTATATAGGTTAGCTAGCTGTTTAACCAGCTCTTGACCATTAACTGGTAAAACAGCTTGGTCTAAACCATTGCTTTGACTTGACCTATAATATACCCTGTGCTGATTATATGGGGTAAGCTCCAACTTGAGTGTTTATCAGTAAGAGAATGAGTGTAAAGAACATTTTCAGAGTTTTTTTTTTGTTTAAACTCACCTTTAAGGGATATTAAGGAATTATTTTCAAATTCTTAAAATTGTTTTCCCTGGGATTAAACCCTAGTCCTACCCTGGATATCTCTTTCAATTTGTGAGTCTCCATACATAGTGCTATATAGTTCCAAACAAGGATTAATCCTTCTCCAGGAAACTGACTTTAATTTTTCTATCAACAGCCTTTTTTAAAATGACTGTATATGTGAGGTCACAAAAACCAAAGCGTCTCCAAACTTACTTCTTTAAAATAAATGTGCCTCCAAGGGGTCTTTGTAATGGTAACACAGAAGGATCCCTTCCAGTTCCCTAAGGAACTTTTAAGTTGATAGGTCTGCAAAAATATATATTTTTTTATTGTCATAAATACAAGATCAGGACGAGTCAAAGGATCCCTGCAAAACATTATATTATGTTCTATTATATAAAACATAAAATGATTGCCAGTGCTACCATAATACCAATCATGATGATATAACAATGATACACTGATGATTAAGACTATCCAAACTGTCAAAGCCTAAAACTATTTAAGGTTCTTAATTAGTGCTGGGTATATTGTGCTTTCACACTTACTTTGTTAGTCTTGTTCTTGTTTTCTTTGATGAAAGGTCATCATAAATCATCTGTCACTGTACAGTTGTGACCTAGATAAAAAGAAAAAGAAAAACTGGTTTGTATCTAGATATACCAGCAATCATAACATACATCATAACATAGCATAACAACATGTTCTTTTGTTCTGAGTGCCAACACAGCCTCCCTGCTTACCGACCCAGGTATTTACATCCATATTATGTTTATGCATTTGCTTATTTGCTTTATACTGATGCGTTGAGTTCTGCACCAGACCTGCAGTTTCTCTCGAATGTGTTGCGGCTTTTGTCTATTTGTTTCACATTTTACATAAATAATATAAACTTTTATTCAGGAAAATATTACAGATGTGTTTCCAAAATGTTAAACTTAACAACGTACTTTTGTTTTATGCAGGTCCATTTAATTTATCATAGCAATGCTTAAGTATATAAAAATTATAATTATGTCATCAATGTCAGCAGAATAGCAGTTTGAAAAAAAATGTAACCTTTACTGAACATAATTTATATTGGTCTATATGTCAAAATATTACACTGTGTTTTATATATTTAGTATATATTTTAGCAGCTATGAGCGGTGTAGAAATATA
This sequence comes from Astyanax mexicanus, assembly GCF_023375975.1. Classification (NCBI taxonomy): domain Eukaryota; kingdom Metazoa; phylum Chordata; class Actinopteri; order Characiformes; family Acestrorhamphidae; genus Astyanax; species Astyanax mexicanus. Next base: position 57,540,056 of record NC_064409.1, read on the forward strand.
TGTATGCATGCAGTTACAGAGAAAAAATGGTGTGCACTATTAGAGTAAATATGGTCCTTTCACACACACACACACACACACACACGCACGCACACACACAGATTTGGATGATATGTAGGAGTATTGATAGGATAACTGTAGTCTTGTTTGTCCCCTCCTCCTCCTTCTTCTTCTCTCACCATTGCTTTTGCAGGTAGGGTGATTCTCTCGTTATTCTCTTATCTCTTTATTTTTATTTCAACGTTGGGTGATGTGTCGGCTGTGACAGTCTAGGTTTTATCCCCTTTGCATCGAATTGTGAGGGCCAACATCTTTGTGAACCCTACTATACATATAATAATCATCATCACATACCTATGAACATTATCTTGAAGTCAAACAAAGATACTGACATTGTTGGTTAGCCTTTTTTTCCCTAAAAATCTGACAAAATAAAATTCACATACACATATATCCACACGCACATGAACACACGGACACACTCAGCTGAGAAGGACACAGTTGTTAGCAGCACTCTTAATCTGCCAGCTCCAACGCAGAGATGACTCTATTATTTATGAGTTCCACTTCCTACAAAAACAGGATCAGTCACTGCTGACAGTTTAACTGCCCTCTTTACATGAAAATCTTGTCTGACACTATTTCGTCTCTTGAGTTTGTGCATAACTGTACAAATCATATAGTGCTGCCTTGCGAGGGAGACAGAAAGGACACAATAAATTTCTTTTTCCACATAAATCATGAGTCTGGACATCAGCCTTGCATGTTATACTAGAAAAAGGAGTATGAGTACAACTGGGTATATGGAACAATGTACTGATCAGTTCATACAGTATTCGTGTATCGGTTTACTGTGAAATGGCTGTGGAATAAATGCGTTCTTTACCTCCCTAATGTGCTTAGTCTTCCAAAACAACATGCTAACATAGAATTAAGGCTGTTTACAGTCATCCATTGACGTTTGAAGCACCACAATGGCTTGGACACAGCAGACAAATGCACAGTAAATTAGGTTTAGTACTGAGTTGCTCTTTAATCCAAATCTACAGTATTTGGTTGTACTTATATAATGTTTTCACAGCAGATTTTGTCACAAAACAGTTTTACAGAGATCTGGGTCTGATCCTAATCTGAACAGGCAGTGACGACAGTAGTAAAATCATGTTGATTCTCCACTGACCTGTAATGGGGAAACAGTACCTCTGTTGCTATATGCTACGCTAGGCTTAGCATGCCAGAAAGTGCACTATTTCAGAAGCATGTAGGAAAACACTTGCTGGAACTGTGGAACATTTTGTAACACAAGATATATTTGTGTGTAAATTCCTGTAAAATAACTTACATGTATCATGTCAGTCCTTTTTACTCATTTACTTCAGACACCAGTTCTATATTTGTGACTCATTGCGTAAATTCCACTTCTCGACTGTAGGTGGATACCCTGACCAAAAAATACAGTTTGTTGTATAGTGCTGCTTTAAGGACATTTTAGCAAACTGTAACCTGTTAGTCACTGACAAATTCAGACGTATAGAGAATTTTGTCATCGATCGAGGATGTCTTTCTTTGCCTACCAGTCCTTTTATGAATACTAAGCTGACTACTCAGTAAATCTCTTTTCCAAAGATCAAAAATTGATAGAACTTAAAAAATAGAACTGAAAAATAAATAAATAAATAAATAGAAGAAGCGCTACAAGGGTCACAGTTGGAAGGCAAGAAAATAGGTGGTCCTGGGGAATTGGTGCAGTAGTCTGAAAATGAGATAAAACAAAAAAATCCACAAGAGAAATCCACAGGAGAAAAAAAGGTAAAGAACAAGAAAACTCCTGGGCACATTATCTTACAAAAATTAAAAGCCTTTATTGAAACATGGCAAAGTAGAAAAAAGTGCCCTTGGCATAGCCTCCTCTACTCCCAGTACTCCTAGATCTCGTTTTCGATCAAAAAGATACACACTTGCCATTATCTCACTTGTCTCGTAATGTTTTTGTTTTTGTTTTGTTTTTATACAGATGAGAAAAACATCCAGCATCAAAAATGACAAAAAGCCCATATTCAATACTGGTACTAAAAGCTCTCTTACACCTGTAAAAAAAAAAAAAAAGCTATTTAACACACCTTATTAATCCCAGGCACATATGAAGACACATGTCTCAAATTCTATGTAACCTTAAATCGAAAGGCAATTGAAAGTGACTATCCTTTAATAAAATCTAAAAATGGGCATGTGACATGCCCGAGTACAGATTAAAGACAGAATAATGATAGAGCAGCATATAGTAGTAACAGTGTCTATTACATGATTCTATGTAGCACAAATGCCACTGAAGAACACATTTTAATGCTGTAGATATGCTGACTGCTTTTGTCTTTAATTCACAATAATCAATAAGAGTTACTAAATGTACCCAGTAAGCACACATATACATCGATCAGCCATAAAATCAAGAGCACTGCAGGGAATTACATTGGTTATCTGTTGACATTGGCACCTGCCAGGTGGTGACATATATTTATCAGTAAGCAAACGATCAAAGGCGACGCATGTGGAGGTATCTGCCTAGTGAAATAGGAGGTAGCACATACTGTATATTAAATGCACTAGTTTATGAAGTCAATGAAAGAGATGTCACTGCATAAATACCTTAGCTGTGTTCTATTGATTGGTTATTTCAGTGTGATGTCACTGTGGGGATATTTATTGATGACTTGATCTTGTCTTACAAATCTTAAAAGTGACAGGTTTTAATGTCAGTGACGAGAGATCATGTGCACACAGTGCAAACTGAACAACATGTGACTCATTATAGACTGATAGCTCCCGTTATATAAATACATATATACTAAGTATACATTTACTGGAAAATAAATGTTTTTTTTTATCTAATGTCTTATTTTGGGCTTGACAGGTGTAAGTTTCAGTAAATGCCTGAAAACCCCTAAAAAAAGCAGTAAGAACTATTGTTCAGCACCTCCATAATCTCCTTCAAGATGCTGAGAAAATGTGTCTACATATTTAGAAGAATCTGAAGTACTTGAACATATTCTGGTTTGTTTCACAATATTTGTTTACAAAATAATTCCATGCATTATTGTATAGCTTTAATGTCTTCAATATAAAATTTATAATGTAAAAAAAAAAAACATAAAAGGAAAAAAGTGGTGTGTCCAGGTTTTTGACTGGCAGAGTATATCTCTATAAGATTAATCTTAACTATATAATAATAGCACCAGAATATATAATATCTTACGCTAAATATCTTTCCTCTGATATATACTTAAAACTGCAGTATTTAGCAAAATCCACAAAAATCCACAGACACTTCACAAAAACACAAAAAAGAAAGCTGACTGAAAGCTGTTTCCACTTTCCACTCCAGCAAAAGATGCTCCACACTTAAACTGCTAACGCATCCATTTCCCTTTATAAAGCTACGAGTCGTCTCTCAAACATGACGTTTTTTGTTGTTGGTGAAGAAGCATTTAAACACTTATCAATGTGTGCATGTGGGGAGTTTCAGGGACAGATTCGTTCACATTACACACAGATACAGATCACTTACATTTGTGAATGTAAATTAGCCAAATCTGATTTGAGCAATGTGGCATGTAAAGTGAACATAGCCATAGACGGCACATTTAATGTCTATGAAATGTAACTTAACTCTTAGTTAAATGTAAACGATTCTCTACATCTGATTCAAAGCCTAACCTTAACCATAAATCAACCATAAAACCTAACTCAAACCCAAACCTAGACCTTAAATCTAACCCTAAACCCATCACTAAAGTGTTAAAATTAGAGTTTGGGTTAGACATGGTTAAACTCTAGTTGAGTTTTAATAAGGCATCTATAGTGCTCCACTCAAACAAATTGATACAAAACATTTTTTTATACTTGTAGTTTTTTATGTTACTTCACTTCTATGTGCTGAGCTGACATTATTCAACTATGCCAAGGCAAAAAGTTTGACATTTTACTTTTTCTTTTTTCATTCTGAGCGGGTTAGAAGTGTGTTACATTTGCGTGATTAATCAGAAGAATCTATACAAATGCTACTGGAAAAAATAACAGGCCTACAGCATTGAGACCGCGATATGAATATTACCTGATAAATAGATAGATAAGCTGTTTCAGTGTCTCAGCCAAATCACATTTGATATGCCGACACCTAGAACAGCTACCTATTTACTGTGAGTAACCTTCCCCTGGAAAGATTTTACAGGGCATTAACAGCACATCAGATTTCAGCCTACAGTGGAAATATACAAAACCTCAAAGAAAGTCAAAAGTTTAAAAAATGCTTGAGAAAAAATGTATGTGACAATTATGTACTATATGTCTAAATGTTTGTGGACAACCCCTGAAATCACTTTAGGGAATCTTGGTTGCATCTAATAAATGGAGATCATAGTGGGTTAATATTGTTGTAAACACAGCTAATTGTGACACACTTGGTTTCAAGCAGCAGATGTTCTCAGTTGTTTAGTTAGTATTATCTTTACGTTGGTAGTAATATAGTGTATATTGCAGTAAATATATACAGGGGTTGGACAATGAAACTAAAACACCTGTCATTTAATGTGGGAGGTTTCATGGCTAAATCTTCATTAATTGCACATTGCACCAGTAAGAGCAGAGTGTGAAGGTTCAATCAGCAGGGTAAGAGCACAGTTTTGCTTAAAATATTGCAATGCACACAACATTATGGGTGACACACCAGAGTTCAAAAGAGGACAAATTGTTGGTGCACGTCTTGCTGGCGCATCTGTGACCAAGACAGCAAGTCTTTGTGATGTATCAAGAGCCACGGTATCCAGGGTAATGTCAGCATACCACCAAGAAGGACGAACCACATCCAACAGGATTAACTGTGGACGCTGTAAGAGGAAGCTGTCTGAAAGAGATGTTCGGGTGCTAACCCGGATTGTATCCAAAAAACATAAAACCACGGCTGCCCAAATCACGGCAGAATTCAATGTGCACCTCAACTCTCCTGTCTCCACCAGAACTGTCCGTCGCCAACAATAAATTATTGTGGTCTAAAACCAGGTGTTTCAGTTTCATTGTCCAACCCCTGTATATAGCATAAATTTACTGTACAGTTTTTTTAACATCCTGGAATATACAGTATTTAAAAGTATTTACTGTACCATTTCAGTCAGCTACATTCAGAAATTAGTAATGTAGAGTGAAGCACTGGCACATACTCCACTATTAATAAGCATCTGGACTTCCAGTTTTATCTATTCGTGCCAGATGTTCAAAGCTGTGATTGCCTTTTTTTCTGTTACATTAATGATGGCTAGAGGTCTAATCTTAGTCCATCAGTTCTCACTACCTTCTATAGGGGGGCCATTGAGAGTGTGCTAACCAGCAGCATCTCTCTGTGGTATGAGAGCAGCAGCACCTCTGATAAAAAAGCACTGAGGAGAGTGGTGAGGATAGCAGAAAAGATTGTTGGGGCCACGTTGAGACCCCTTGGAGACCTGGCAAAACAACGCTGCCTGATGAGAGCAACTAACATCATTAAAGACCAAACCCACCCCTCCCATGGACTGTTCTCTCTTCTGCCCTCAGGTAGAAGATACCGTAGCCTGACATGTAGAACAACAAGATTCCGGGACAGTTTTTATCCCATGGCCATTAGGCTGCTGAACACTACTAAACTTTAAGCACTATCTAAGGTGCAATATATTAGTGCAAATTATTATTATTATTATTATTATTATTATTTTTTTTTTTTTTTTTTTCCCCTCTGCTTCCTACTTCTTCTTCTCTCTCTATAGTGGCTATCTATTTGTGACTTGATGCAACGTAATTTCGTTCTGCAATGCATTTGTGATGTGGTGCTGAATGACAATAAAGATTGAATTGAATTGAATTGAATTGAATTGAATAGACAAACTAGCATCTTGCTAGTGATAGGAAGTCTAGGCCCCGCTATAGCATACCCCAACAGATGGTCTTTGTAATAGGCAGTAAAGGTCATTTGGAAGATTGTGAACTCTTATAACTTCCCATTCTCACTCTGTAGGTTAATGACAGCGTTCATAGCTATGAAGCAGCAATTATAAATGTGTGTTTAAACGTGTCAGTGTAATGTACTGTCTGCGCCAGAGGTACGGAAGGGCCTTAAAGATTTACACCTTAAAGCCTCTCCTGCTTTATTCATTTCATTCAACTTAAACAAGCTTAAGCTTAACATAAGTACCACACTTTTAAAAAAAAAAGTAAATACCAAAGAATAAACATTTTTGATTAGGTTAAATTAAAATTACTTTTTAAAAGATGGTTCTGTAAAGACCCTTTTTTAACAAAAATATTTAAACATATTTTAAACATTTAATTTTTTTTAACAAAGGGTATTAGTAGATTTTTTTCCTTTTAAAATTATAAAACCAAGCAAGGAAACTATTAGGAACCTTCATTCTCAACCATTCTGTTAAGTTGACCTGCTTCAAAGTTGAAAAAAAAACCCCAGATATTATATATTACAGAATTATTTTTGGGGCATGATTTTTTTTTTATGTGGTGTAATGAACATGTAAATGGGAATGACAATTTTTTTCTACCTAACTCCAAGCAGTCTACAATGGGAAAAAATAAAGAAATAGTATAAATTTATTTGTTTGCTTTGCAAAATAAAAAAAAAACTTTTTTGAACTGTATAACAATTGAATTTAAGTAACTGAATATAAGTAAATGAAAAATGACTGTTCAAATGAACTGATGATGGCACAATTAATCTAATGGCATATCTGTGGTTGTGTCTGTGTATTGTGTGTATTATTTGTTGGAGGGAGTGTGTGCCCTTCTCTGAGCTACTCTCTATATCCTTTGAATTGCCCCTTGGGGACAAATAAAGTAATCTGAATCTGAATCTGAACAAGTTTGCTACTAAATAAAAATTTGATTACATATTAATTAAGATAAAGCTAATTTAGTTAAAGGCAGTGTTGAGCTAAAGAAAAATATTCTTTTTTTTGGATGAATAAACATCTACTGGATCAGTTTGGTCCAAATAAAATGTGTGCTTTTTCTTACATTTGAACGTAACAGGGCTTAGAGTGGGCTTGATTTCTGTGCTGTCTGAATTGTGTTGTCACATTTATTCGCCTGAATCTTCTCAACAGACACTTGTATAATATATTCCACCCTGACTAATTCAGGGTTTCCATTCCGTACTTGAATTGATTTATGTGAGAAACCATAACTTCTTAACAATAAACACTTTTCAGATGATTAAGAGAGATGACATTCACTTTTACCCATCTTAACCAGACATCTTAGGGTTGGTAAGTTTCAGAATTGTTCAAAGTTGTGCTTTGAGGCCCTCGTGTCTCGAAGGTGTGGTTATGACTGATAATATCGTCTATTAGGACAATAACAGTGCGGCTCCAGCCGCCCCACTCAGGCCTGCTAATCACCACGCTCAGGCTAATGAGAGTAGGAGGAGGTGAGCTATCTCGCAGGGTTACTCCCCACCTCCACATGAATCTAGACGACTAGACAGGCTAGACCCCCTCTACCACTGGCCCTGTTTTCAGGATAAGAGCCAAAGTGCTGCTCTTTGAAGCTGACCACAAAACAGTGCTGTTATTTCTATATGATGAGCTTGGCTGTGGAAGAAGCTTTACGTTTATGCATCAAGAAAAAAGCATAGGTAGACAAAGTACCCAAATCATGTTCATGATTTAAAAAAGAGATAAATGAGGTATGATATTACTCCAGTATGAGCAGTTTAAAGTCCTCCCTTTAGACCTTAACTTCATAGATTTGAGCATTCAAGAGAGATTTTATTGTCATTTCACATCACATGTGGTACATGAGGTGGAACAAAATTGTATTCCCACAGTCCAGTTTAGACCCAAAAAGCAATTGTTAAAATAAATAAATCTAAAGACAAAATAAAATAGAATAAAAATAAAATAATGCAAAAATAGATAAGATAAATACACAAAATATAAGAAGTAGGTAATTAGCACCAACATGAAGTCCAAAGTGCCAGTTGCTATAGCAGCATGGATGATTATGAATGGATATCAGTAACATGAACAGTGATAAAGTGTCTCAGTGTGAGTAAAGTGACAGTGTTGTTTTTAATATGTGATTGTCCTTGTAAAGTGTCAGTGCAGTGTATGTCGGCTAGGTGGAGTTTAAGAATCTTACAGCTACTGGAATTAAGCTGTTTCTTAGTGTGGTCGTTTTGCACTTCAAATGGTCTTAAGTATCGACAAAAAACAAAACAACAACCCATAAACATCCCAAAATGATCATTTACGTAAAAGATTCTTGCTTAATTAACTTATCTTAGGTAAAAGACATCGGGCCCAATTTCAGTAATCTTTAGGCGAGTCATCAGCCGTGCACTGTGCAGCTTGATTTACAATGGGTCAGTATGGCTTTGCTGTCATAACAACAGGGAAAGTATGCCTTGCACAGCTTGAAAATTGCAAAAGGAATGTATTAATTATCTTACTTAATTATGGGTGTGTTTTCAGCATGTCACTTGTTAGTCTTTAAGAGACAGGTGCGCACTGACTGGCAAATTGCTGTTTAAGCAGCACAGCTGGACATATATGACAGTGATCAATATTTTGTGTTGATGTAGAATAATGTTATTTCATATATTTTGTATTCTGGCATGGGGCATGGATCTGTTTACTGCTGCATGTGCATGTGTGCGTAACAAGTGGGGGAGTATATATGCCTTGGTACGTGCATAGCTGTGCCAAGATAGCAATGAACGCCTGACTGTTGATGTCTAATTTGTTTTCAGTCAGTGGCGCACCTGTGCTTTTCGTTGCCAAGATATTTACCTGAACACACCTTATTATGAGACAACCAGGCTATTTTAGTGGCACAGGCGCAAGGTGTGAAAACAGAATTTCAACTGGGTGTGAGAGCTCCATAGTGTCACTGTAGTAGTATCTTCTAATAAAATGTCATTAAGACAAACAATTTTGTCTGTTAACAAGCTATAAATAACTTTTTGCACTCGAGTAAGCTTTGGTTTAGGATTTTTTTGCAAATAAGTTTAAAATTTGCTCCAAATGTTTAATCTAAACGACTGTCTGTTGTAACCCTATGTAACCCTGAACCTTACCCTCTTAGGGTTAGGATTAGGGTAGATTTAAGGTACCTTAAGCACCTTATGAAGCATTTAACAGTGGGCCATCCAAACAAAGTGTTGACAAGGTACACAGAAGTGGTGATGGGTAGTAATAGGTAGATAGGGGAGTAAATAGGGGAGTGGTAGATGGGGAGTAAATCTGCATTTTAGCTTTAATAAAATGAAATATTCGACTCCTTCTCTCTTTTTCTAGAAACTCTTAATAACCAGCCTTAATTACAGCAAAAACATAGCATTTATTATACAAAAGCAGATGTGTTTTGTTTATACAGAAATGATGAACCCATCTGAATAAGGTAAGGTAAATTCAGTATTCAGTTTCTTTTTTTGTGTATATGATCACATTAACCATTTTACCCTCAGTTATTTTCTTTACTATCGTTATTTGTTTTCCTAGCAATATATTAGTTTGAATTGATTTGTATAAAGAAAACTATTACTGATTTCTCCCAAAACAAATGGTTGATGGGTAATGGGTAAAATGTCTCTTGTGTCAGCTGTATAAGCAATGGATCCAAATAAAGTTCAACACCTAATAAATGTTTGTCTCTTTAATCATATGCATGGGTTTTTACACATTAAAAAGAACAACAATTTCTTAAAAAATTATATTTTTATTAAGTTAATAAATATTTATGAAAATAAAGCACACAGTGTAAAACAATTAAAAAACAGTTTCCATTTGAATGTATCACAGATAGTCTTTCTATAAATAAAGTGTATAAACAGTCTGTTAGTGTAACTCTTATGTTGTGTGTGTTTTTCTGTAACAGCTGGTTTAGTAGGTGAGGACTGCTTCATTTTTTCCAGTGTTCCGGTAGCAACCATTTCCATTTGTCAGCCTGAAAGAAGGAACGAACATGTCAGTTATGAAAGAGTTTAAGGTAAATGATTATTCACATGTGCTGTCAGTGTGCCCTGAAAACATGTGTACATCATTTCCATCTGATCACTTATACAGGTGGAATGTTGCTAAATAGGTTCCGTGCATCACATAATGTATTTCCCATGTTCTGACTCACATTTCATACACTCTTAAAAATTAAAGTGTAGAGGATCGATGCAGCATTTTTTTTTTTTTGCTGTTTTATTCTATAATAGAGGCTGTTCATAGTAGACAAATCCTGAAAAATACGCTTGTACAAATCTAACTAATCACTCTTTATTTAAATGATACATGTGAATCAGTATACAACAGTGATGGCACATATAACTGTGCGCAAAATAAGTATAGCCATTCTCCTTGCAAAGCACAATTGGTTTCATATTACTCATGATATCTATTTACTTACTTAGTACAAAGTATATACTTAGTACAACTATTTATTTGCTATATATATATATATATATATATATATATATATATATATATATATATATATATAACTACTTATAACTTAAGAACAATAACACACATATACTGGAGAGCCATTTATGCTCTAATCTTATTGTTTTTAGATTTAAAAAGGGTTTAGTTTTGTCTATTTGTCTTGTTTGTTTTGTAAATTTAGATAAGGGTATATATATTTATATTTATATAGCCTGTACCCCATACACGAATCCTATGCATAAATAGTTCTAAAAATATACTAGAAAAAAAAAGTTTTTAACACGGCTTTTAATTTTAAGAGTGTAGTGTCACAATTAACTTTAAAAACAGCCTCAAATTATAGTAAAAAAAAAACTTTGGTGTAAAAGCATTGCATTATTTCTCTATGCTATACTAATACATATTTCAACAATATTATTTTTTTCCTATTTACAATACACGCAAAACACATTGTTATTAGAAACTACATGATTGTCTGTTTTTTCATACAGTGATTAGTCATAGTGGTCCTAGACCTAGCATTCTGAATAGAGATTCTCCTCTAAAAGAAACATATTAATTCAGGACTAGGATTAATGCCTGTCTTAGTTTGCGTGTGCCAATTAATCGCTCACCTTCAAGCCCCATGTTGACTCGTTGGACTTTGGTTTGCAGTCCTCTAGTGTCTCGTAGGTGTTTCCTGAAGACCCTTGTGCTGAAGAGCCTTTAGTGATGGGAGTGTGTCGTGGTTCAGGTATCTGCTCATACATGTTCTCCTCCTTGCGGAAACGGTTCAGCATGGGATCCAGAGGCACCTCAGCATATGTAACATCTGTGTCCTGCTGCGTTTTCACAGGTACAGCTTGCTTGGGGTCTCTGAGGTTGCTGGGTTTTCCGGCCAGCTGATAGAAGGAGTTATTATCACATAGCTTATCCAGACTGTGGCTGTGGCTTGGCGGCGCCTGGCTTGGCGACTTCCTGGCGTCCTGTCTCTGGAGGTTAGGGGATAGCTGAGGTGGGCTAGGGGAGGGTGTGTTTAGCCTGTATGAGTGGTCTTCCTGTGTGTTATCATCCAGGAGTGGGAGAGATCTGCTCCTGCAGTCTGATAGGCTGAGTTCGGAGTATACAGTGCCTGATCCTGGAGCAGCGCTCCTCTGGGCTAGAGCTTTAAACTCGCTGTCTCTGTCTTTGGGCTTGAGCTTCTCCAGCTGAGCGTAGAGCACCTTGCTTCCAGAGCTGCTTTTCTCCTCCAGAGATTTCATCTTGGGCGGGGAGCATCTTTTCGGGACTGGAGGCACAGCCTGAGCAGAGCAATTAAGACAATTTTAAATGAATTTTATTTAAAATAGTATGAAGTTTGGCTTTGCTTCAATAAGAAAACCTCATACTGCATCACTGAGAATGTAATTTTATAGGAAATGTTTTTTTTTTATGTGAGTTTAGATACAGCAAAATGCTTTGAAAACTTTGTTTCTATTTTTATTGGTTCAGATTTCTGTATAAAATGCCTTTATGGCTGTGTGTTTAGGTAAAATATACACACATTCAAATATGTAAATAATATTTTGGTTAAATTTCCTATCAATCCTGTAATGCAATGTAATAATGCAACCTTATAATGACCATCATAAGCTTTTATAATAACTCATTATAATAACTCAAGCACTTATAGAAACATACATAGTGTACTATAAAGTACAATTATGTGAAGTACAATTATGTTAGTAAAGAGAAGTATAATAATGCCTTAAAATGCCTTAAAATATTTCTGTCCTTAAGAACACTGAGCATAGTAATATTGGCATTTTTTACATTTTGAAACCTTTATGAAGTCACAATATTGTAGTGTACTTTGTAGTGTGCTATAATTACTTATGAGTCATTATGCAAGCTTATGACGGTCATTATAAGGTATTAAGTATGTTATGTTATGTAATATAAATGCATTCATAAAGCATTACGAATACAGGATTTGTCAATATTTTTGTCACTGTCCAGGAATATTTGCATTGATTTTTAATTCAAATCTATATCCTAACTATTAGGTGAATCATCTGTTTGTGTTTAATATAACTTAATAATATATCATACCTGAATGGGTCTGCTGTTCCTGAACGGCACTGTCGGAGGCTGTTGATGCTGGCTGGGGGGATGTTCAGCACGCTGGTCCCACAGGTGCTTTGCTGCCTTTACATTTACCCTTGGCTTTTCCTTCGGCTCAAACTGCACCACATCATACAGATCACTCGTAGATGACTACAAAAAACAATACAACATACAATAGCTCAGTGACATGATACGGTACATCAGTACAGTAAGAGAACAAGAAAACGATACTCTCATAACCAATTACGTAAGTTTTATGCTTTAAGATAATATCTGGACAATACATCTAAACATCCAGGGGTTCACATAATTTAATAATGTACTATATATACTAAAAGTTAAGGTCAGGGATATAATAATGCTGTACCTCGAAACAAGACATTGTTAGATATTCCCCATATGGCTCGATTGGTCTGGTCTTGTAATACTGGATCAGGCTGGTGAGTGTATCGTGCATCTCGGTGTCTCCCGTCACGATGAACTGCCCCTCCTTATTCTGGTTGATGACAAAATGCCGACACCGCTCCCGTCCCCTGAAACAACATAAAAAATGTTTTCCTCCTGATGGTTCTAAGATTTCATTTCAACTTCAGGCCATCAGACCAATTTCCTCTTGCAAAAAGGAAATGCAAATTATGTAGAGAATGTTTGACAATGTTGTAAAAGTGCAGAGAGCAGACGGCTGAATCGAGGACCTAGTTTGACGAATGCTCTCCGTTCTTTAAGTACACTATATCTATATAAGGGTGAAATTTAAACTTACTTATAAGACAGGATATATCCAGTGGCTTTGTCACTAAGACGAATAAGGAAGCAGCCCACTTCTTTATCTCTCAGATGATCTTCTGCATCCCTGCAAACCAATAGGAATTTAATTTAATAACAGGACAGAAAATGTAGTACACTATAGTTAGACTGAAGAAACTAAACTTCTGCTCACTGGCTTATAAATACTGTAGCTTTTATGTGGCAAATTCATTAAATCCTAAATTAAACTAAAGTAAGGTATTGTTAACATTCTTTAAATATTAAGATATTCTGTATATTATGACTTGATTTTGTTTAATTTGGCTAAAATTGTTGCTCAGACAGGTGTTGACCCAAAATAGCAGGAACTTCACAATACACATGTTTAGAGGAAGGGTTTAAATGCAAAGCACATTAAAATCCATTTTCCATCCATTTTCCATTTTTGCTGTAAAAGTTTACTTCCTATACCTTTTTAAACTAAACAAAAACAGCAAAAATGGAAATGGATTTTAATGTGCTTTGCATTTAAACCCATCCATTTTCCATTTTTGCTGTTTTTGTTTAGTTAAAAAGGGTATATGAAGAAAACTTAAAAAAAAATTACACTTTCTAATTCTACAGAAAATAAAGTGTGTTTATTAATATGTATGTGAGATTATATGAGACTGATAACCCCAAACTATTTACAATTAATGATGAAACTCACATAAATTCACATAAAAATATCTATAACTGATATTCATCCTAGAGTTTATGTAGACTTCTAATATTGTCATTCTAATATGAATCATCTATAGCTCTAAAAAAAATTACAGCACAGTATTTAAAGACATTTTAATGCTATATGCTGAATGTATCGTGATATTTTGACGTGTAAACAAAATGTACCAGTAGCATACATTTAAAAAAAAACTGCTGTCCAAGTATTCTCCCATACTTAGTACAGTAATTTATATTATTAAAAAACATTCTGCACTTTAAACAGCTGTGCAGTTGGTCAGTGTTTTTTTAAGCACTGATTATATCCACAATATGGTCAAAAAATCATGTGGAGTTTTACAATAATGAAATATATCACAATTCCAATTGTCATATTGCCCCACACATAGAATAAACATAGTTAATGGACCAAAGAAAAAGCTACAACAATCTTCAGACTAATTTTACCACACTCCTCCACTCTCTTTCTCTCACTCACTTTCTGCTGATGAAGCCCTGAAACCAGGCAGGGAAGTTTCCTTCGTGCAGGATGAGAGGAGCCTGTGTCTCGGTGAACCATTTGAGGGCCAGTTCTCTCAGCTTGCTCTCCGTGGTTTCCAGTGGGCTGTCGGCTCCTCCGGGCCGCTTGTGCTCCATCCTCACGCTCTCCTGAACGCAGGCAGAGAGAAGAAGTTTAATCCAGGCTCTGAGCTCATCCTGCCCTCAGTCCTAAACCTTCATTAGAGTGGATCCACTCTGTCGCACTAATTTGCCTATTTTCCACCTGCCGTCATAAAACGCCCGTGCTCGGCTCAACGCCGCCATTGTTCTTGTTTATCTTACCCAGGCTGGTCAGGGCAGCAGGGCTAAATTTTACTATCACTGTCTATAGTTGCCTCTAGAGGGGTGAGAATGTGCAGCTCTATGTAAATCTAGCATTTCACAGGAATGAGAATTACTCTTTCACTCGTCTAATGTATCGGGTTACAATAACAGTCTCTGTTATGGTTCGAGGTTTGTTTTCTCAGAAAGGAACGTATTTGGAAAAGGACAGAAAGATTAGCCAGTATTACTGCAAACACACCGTCAAATAGTCAAATAATGCTGTAAATAGCACTGCTGTGGTTTGTAAAGCTGCAGCTTGATGAGCACCTGAGATTAGAAATGCCGGGGTTTTAGGTAGAGCTGCGCCAAAAATATTCATTTTTGAGCTAAATAAGTGAAACAACATGATAATTCAATACCAAAAAATTACACTTTTGATCACTTTTGAGAATCAACTTGCAATTCTTTGTTTGTTTATTCGCTTTGATTATTTTAAGTCATATTGTGCTTTGTTGGTATGACAGCTAGTATGTTAAAAATGTCCAATGTTCAATAAGTATTTTTAAATTGCAGTTTTGTAATATATATATTTTTTTCACAAGTAAGACAAAAATACATTTGAGTTATTTAGTTTTAGTAATTGACAAAAAAGTGGCAAAATGACTGAAAACCTATGAGACCTGAAAGCCTTAAAACTGAAGATTAGTTAAGATATAGCAAAATGTGCATTATCCCATAACTGAGAAGTATGGTGAAATATAGTATAATATAAAGTATAAAGCTCTAGCTGTTGCTGAGCGTTGCTGCTTGTGGTATGATCTAAGTCTCATGTTGCTGAAGGCAGAAGTTTTCTTCAAGTCATATTGTAATTTATGTGATGTTATGGTGTTAAAAAAAGTTTTTTTATTTCACAAGCAAGAAAAAATACATTTGAGTTATTTAGTTTATGTAATTGACAAAAAAGTAGCAAAATGATTGAAAACCCGCGAGAACAGTTCAGAATTAGGTCTTCAGCCTTCAGCAAAATGTTTTATTTAGTTATATTTTGGCTAAAACTTTTCACTTCAGTGTATCAATAGTTTTAGTGTACCATAAATATAAAACCATTTGGAAAGAGACACAAACTCGTTGTATTATGCAGTACCACATTAGCCTATAGGATTAATTTTCATTTATTTGCTTATAATCCTTATAGTTTAGTAAATACTAAAAATGACAAAACAGCTATTATAGCACTAATCAGTAAGTCAGTGAGAAGCTGCGCAAGTGATGAATGAATCCACCCGGTATTGCGGTTTAAGGCATTTAAATACGTTGGACAAAATATAAAAAATATAAAAAAATTTCAGCATAAACATTTCTACAATCTGTTAAGTTTGTGAATTTGACTGATTTGTGATTAAATATTTACCTTTAGGCAAAACATCAGGCAGGACTGAAACCTATGTGTCTTGGGCCTCTTCTGCTCCATCAAGTGTCTTCCAGTGAGGTAGCTGAGCTGGGATTTGACACTACGCTGCCCAAGGCACTGTGGATTGTGCCATAGAGTTCCTGAGTACAAAAATGAACAACATATTTATTTATATCTACTGTAGTCGACACCAACGGCTTCTGATTTGTACTGAAAACATAGGACTGATACATTGCAAAGAAAAAAGTACACAGTAAACATTTTGCTGTAGGCTGAATACCGAATTCTAAAGTGTTCTTACAGGTTTTCAGTCATTTTGCAACTTTTTTTGTCAATTACATAAACTAATTAACTAGCATAAGTTTATTGTGCTAAACGAAAATATGAAAATTTAACCCTCACAGTGCTAAATTTAGACTGGCAAATTTACGGTGTCCCATATTTTTTCTTAGTTTTTCATGTTTATTACATACATTTATTACATTACATTAAGTAATTAAATATGGTTTATTAATAAAAATGTACAGTCTAATGCCTGTAAGTACACACGAATACATACAACCAAAACATAGGTAAAGAAATAATGGTAACACTTTATTTTAAGGAACACAAATTAGACGCTTATTCATGTCTTATTATTTGCTTAACAAAGCTTTAATTAGACATTTGTAAATCATTTATTCACTACTTATTAGACTTCATTCTGTGTAAGTGTTATTGGTGCTTAATTAGGGATCTATTATGTGGAAATGATTAATAATGGCTGTATTAGTTCTTATAGAGCACAATAAACAGTTATGTTAGCACCCTGTTAAGCAGGTTATTAAGCATTATCTATTAGCTGATTCTACATGCAAGAAGTACATTACACAAGTAACATATTAAAAGATAATTAGCCAGACAAAAAAACACAGATAAGATAAATAAAAAAGTGCTAAAACACAAATAAGCTAAACAAAAACATGAAACAAAATGTCATAATTAACGCATAAGATTAAATATTTAATGTATTATTCTATTATGACAGTCAAAATATGTTAAATATTCTTTGTTGTGTGTATTATTGTGACTGAATGTATTAACGCTGAAGATTGCTAATATAGCAAAATGTGCATTTTTCCAATATCTGGAAACATCCAAAGCAATTCTTATTAAAAAATAGCCACAGATATCTCAAAATCCTGAAAGTTACGGGTGGAGCCCTACCTGTTGCTGAGTGTTGCTGCATGTGGTATGATCTGAGTCTCATGTTGCTGAAGGCAGAAGTTCTCTTCAGCTGCTTCAGAGGAAAGAAAAGGCGTTGTGAAGGTGTACATACTGTTACAGGCCTGATATACATTGCTGACATTTACATTACACATCGTTCCATGTGGCCCGGAAAATCAAACGTGTTGTGCAAGGGGTAAAGTGAGCAGCTCATGTCTGGGTGAGAGAGAGACTGCAAGCAGAAAGGAAAAAAAACAACACACACACACACACACACACACACACACACAGATCTGAGGGTTTCACCAACTTAGAATTTCCTGAAAGAAATGGAACTGAGCAGACAGGGGAAAGAAATGTGGTCTCCGTGTGCGCAATCACAGTACGACTGTTGCCAGCAGTGGATGATATAGATGTAGGAGAGAAAACTGGCTGTATTTTACAGTAATAGCCTGCTGTTCACAGGTGCAGCTTAGAATAGAAATCCCTGAATACCTTTAGGCTAGAAAAGCTGGGTAAAGCAGCAACAGAGACTTTCTAGTAAAAAAAAAAAAAAAAACAGGGCCACTAAACTGCTGTCCCCTTTGAACAATTTCATGGACATTCACTTTGTTCTTATAAAATGGCAAGAGGACATGGATAGTGGTTAATAATGATAATCATATCCTCTTTTTATATTTAACTTTTTTATATTTAACTTCTATAGCAATTCCAGTATAAGAGTACAAGTACAAATTATAGTGTAATTATGTTCCCCTAAAATTATGACTGAGCATGGAACAGAAAATATGATACAAAATATATATGATATAAAAAAACACGAATAAATGCGCAAACATGAATTGTGCAAACATTGCGAACAAATGTAGAAAAATACAATAAATACCACAATTATAGCAGATATTAGACAACTAACAGACAGAAAGAAAATGCATAGCAGACATAGTATTTTTTATAAATGTGTGTGGTGAGCATAAGCATATGGTCTCTGTCCAGTGAAAAACATGTATCTCCAAACAGCAACTTTACAGGAGAGAGAAAAAACCTTGCAAACTTTCAATGGAAGTCAATGTAAAAAAAAAGAGTTTATTTCAGGTAGTTTCTATTGGTCTGTTAATTAAGAAATTTTGGCACAGTGTAAGGGACAGTTTGTGGGTTTCAATTATGTAGTAAACTGAAAATCAACACAAACTGCAGCTTGGCATGTTCTCCTCCACCAGTTTTACACACTGCTTTTGGATAACTTTATGCCACTCCTTCAAAAAATTCAAGCAGTTCAGCTTAGTTTGAGGGCTTGTGTCCATCTTTCTTTTCAATTAGGTAAAATCAAAGAAACACATCATTTTTAAGTGGTCTCTTATTTTTTTCAGAGCTGTATGTGTAACTTGCTATGACACATAGATATACACAGCCAGCTTATAGCATACGTAAACACCACATACTGTAAATACAACTTAAAAAAATTCCCTCAAGTGAATTCCGCCTTACTACTTTCCCCCGCTGAAGTTCCAGCAGGACTCACCTTCAGAACCTCACTCTGATTACTGTAATATAGAGGTCACACCTCATGCTTCATCTGCTGTGTATGATGTGTATGGTGTGTTGGCCCAGCCTACCTTTTCCCCACTGTAAGTGGGACAACTACCTCCTCAGAGCTAATGTGTCACAGGTTTCACCCTCAGGCCTTCCAGCACCAAGATACCTGCCTCAGTTCCACAAGTCAGACCACCAGTGTGGAGTTACAGTAGATTTTACCTAAACCTACTGGGGTTAGGGTTAGGGTTAAACCTACAGGGGGCTTTTTAGTTGTTGTTGATTTGACTTTGATGAGTCAGAGTTACTAATCACCATCTATTCACCATTCTCATTGGACAAAATCAATGGATTGTTTAAATCATATTCTAAACAGAATAAGGCCGTAAAGTACAGGAGCTCTGTATATGACTAATGCGTGATTACAGGTTCTCTACAGGCTGATGTGGTGAAGTGTGCCAGTCATCAGTTGCTAATTCATAAGTGGTTCTTCACAGTCATGTTTTACTCAAGCTCTAACCAAAATCTGTACTGTTGCCCACAATGACTTAAAGCAAACTTTTCACAGTAATACCAGTATAGTCAGACAAAACATTGATGTTTTGTCATTTTGGCTATTAAAATCAATAAAATTAGTCAATAAAATCATGTTTATTGTCATATTATATTAGCACATGTTGTACATGTGAGTAAAAAAGGTAGGTGCATAGTCTTTCTAAGTAGAAGAAAAACATGATATATGTATATATATATATATATATATATATATATATATATATATATATATATATATATATATATATATATATATATATATATATATACAGTATCAGTCAAAGGTTTGGACACACATTCTCATCAGTATTTGTTCTAATTTGTATTATTTACCGGGTAGAAAATTCATATTAAATAAATAAATAAAATCTATTAAGAAACACATATACAGAATATATAGAAGTTGTTGGCAAAGTTGGTGTCAGTGCAAAAGATGCCACTTTAAAGAATCTTTAAGAATATTTAAAAACATATTTTGGCTTGTTTTTACATTTTGGTTTGACTTTTTTTTCCTTTACATCATAATTGCATATGTGCTCCTTCATAGTTTTGATGTTTTCAATATTAATCTACAAAAAAATAAATAATAATGTATATATATATATATATATATATATATATATATATATATATATATATATATATATATATATATATATACTGTAAATAATACATAAAGAATATACACTTATCTTAATCTATACAGATATTATACATTATGTACATGTTAATGTAAATGGTATGTATTAATAAATTATACATTATACATGTTCACATTATTATTTACTAGGGGTGTCAATTCATAAAAACAAGCCGATTAATCTCATTAATATTCTGTGATTAATCAAACACCCTTCTTCTTAAGTCTGGAGCCTTTAATATCGAACAAAAATAATTATGTAGTATAAAGAGAGAGGGAGAGGGGAGGTGAGAGTTAGTTATGAGATTTAATCCACATTTCAACATGAATAAAAAGTAATCTAGCTGCCTGTATGCTGTGTTTACATTGCTAAATAAAACTGCTGTTAATGCTGCAATGTAAATAATTAGCATTAAAAAAAAATAAATGCAATAAAATTCCAGATTAAGTGCATGCAATGTTGATAGTGCTTCTATTTACACATAGGCTTTACATTTATTTTTACCTTTTATTTTTTTACTGGATGACTTGTGAATCCAAATATATGTAAAAAGTGTAATGGCTTGGGGTGAAAGTTGTTGGTGGGTGCTGTTTGACTGTAGTAGTAAAGTAAAGTGCAGAGTGCAGTGTGAGTGATTTTTTTATAGGGCTACGATTTGATATCTGTCTACTGAGTGGAAAAAAAAGACTTTCCATATTCCGAATGATGAAACCTTTTGCTTTTTTTTATCAGAACAAATCTTCTTTGATTTATGGTGGGCATATAAAGAAAAGGCTGAATTTCCATTCTCATGGGCATCAGAGATTAGAGTGACAGACAGGAGGTGTCTGCTGAGAGTGTTACATGTCAGATAGGCCTGCCGTAGGGGGGGGTCTAAACAGCTTGACATTTTTTAAAGGTCACATGTCAGGACTGGAGAGAATGTCAGGGCGAGGTTATTCTGTGTTGAGACGCCTGTGCAGGAATTACACAAGAGTGCAAAAAGTCAGAGACCACTTATTGTTTATTCAATTCCCAATCAAAACGGACATTGACTTTATATATTTTTTTAAATTATAAAAAAAAAATTACCATGATTGTTCGGTATGTATTGTGATCATTGTTTATCTTTAATTCAGCTTCTATTCATTTTAGCAGCCTTTCTTTCAGTGTTTCTGTAGAAATCTGTAAGGAAACCTCCAAAGCTCAGTTTAGGTTTGAGCATAGTTTGCTTTTGAGGTATATTTTCAGCTTATGTATTCTTTTTATTTCTCTTTACTAATGTATGTAACCATTCCTCTAGGTAGACCTCTTCTACTTTTATACAAAGAACAGTATCAGCAAAGACTTATTTCATGCATCTTCATGACATCGCAGCTCAAGATACTACAATTCTCAATCCAAGAAATCCACATTCAGTTATATAAAGGTCTGGACTGTCTGGGATGTCACTTCATTGTCCAGCTTCTGCAGTTTAAAATGTTGTAATATGGTACAACAGAATGTAACTCATCTATCATAGTAAACAAACTCTCACAGTAGTAACTGAAACCGTGAGAACACACATATTATCTCCTTCGGAAAAGGCACCTTATCATGGGCACCAGTTTAGGAGATCCAACTTGTGATCATTCTGTCCCAAGCCCACGCCTTTAACCTTTAGGCCACACCCACGACATGATTACTCACATGACTTAAGGACACACCAACGCCGCAGCTGCCCACACGGTTTTTGCATGTTTGATTATCTCAGTAAGAACTTCTTGTTCAGCTCTACATCCGGTGTTGAGTAATTTTCTCATGGCAGAAGGTTGGACAGAAACATCTGTGGATGTTTTCATTTCTGAAGCAAGAGTGGATCTGGTGCTATTGGACAAACTACAGACTACCTCAGCCACACTGTATATATATATATATATATATATAAAAAAAAAATATATATATATATATATATATATATATACTTAATATATAATAACAAAAAAAATCACAACAAAATTCTGTGATTAACTCGAATTGTTTTTCTTCAGATGCAAATTTTTATAGTGGATATTTAAATGTAAATAAAAGAATGAATGTAAGAAATGTAAAATGCAATTACTGTATATTAGTGCTGTCAATTAAAATAATAGTATATTATATATTGTATGTTTGAGGGGAGATAAAATCAATGTAGGGTGCTGAAATAAAGAATGCATGATAAATTGGATTGTAAATGTCTCAGCTTGGTTGTGACAGTGTGTGTGTGTGTGTGTGTGTGTAAGAATGAGAGAAGTAGAGAGAGAGATTACGGTGGAAGTAGGGGTCAAATTTGGTGCCTTTATTAACTTGCGTTAAAAAAGTTGTAACGCGTTACTGATTCCAAATTAACAGTGCGCGTTAAAGCTTTAACATTGACAGACGTATATCTATATATCATATAATGGAGGAAACTTCAAACTTATGGATTCAAACTTATGATCTAAAGCCAATAGGAAACTTGCAGTTAGGCAGCTGAGCCACTCTAGAGCTGCAAAAAGTTTAAGAAAGTTTCTAAGAAAGAACAGGAAGGTGAATTCACTTAGAATTGACTGTGTTTTATGTAGTGTGATTTCCCAGTTTTATAGTGGTGCAACATTCTAACTGTCTGCTCATCAACTATGAGGTGATTGTAAATCCTCAGTGTTGCATGGTCAAGTGGTGCCCAGTGTGAGGACATCATTTCATAGAAAAGGGTTTATAATACAGATGGGAATAAACAGTAAACAAGTTGAATGGGAGGGACCTAAACTAAATAATTAGCTAAGCAATTTTAGCTGCATGTAATTTACTGTAATTGAGTTTTACATTAGTAAAAGCGGCATTATGTATTGTTGACTAGGCCTGTCTTGATACATTATCGACTTATGGTACAACATATGTGCATGACCTCAATTATTTCTGCTGAGACTGATATTGCCCATTGTTTCTCAGCCAAGGAGAACCCATTAACATCATTCAGGCAATATGGCAGTTTTGTTTAAAACTCTTTTAATTTTGGGCTCCAAGTGGTCCAGCGGGCCACTACAATCAGAAGATTGCCGGTTCGAATCCTGTTCGTGTAGCTTGCCATCGGCTACCAGAGCCCTGAGAGAGCACAATTGGCCCTGCTCTCTCCCAACATCACTTCAAAGGGTGATGTCGGTCAGCACAAGCTGATGTATCGGAACCGAGTCGCTGCGCTTTCCTACAAACCCGCTGTGATGCTACTCGCTAATGCTGCATCATCAACAGCAGTTCGAAAAGAGTAGGTGGCTAACTTCAAATGTATCAGAGGACACATGTGCTAGTCTTCACCCTCCTTATGTTGGGACATCCCTAGAGATAGGGGGAGTCCTAATGAGTGGGTTGGGTAATTGGCCGTGTAAATTTTTAGGTAATTTAATCATTTATATATTTTAGTACCATTGTTTGAATATTTATAATATTTTAATAAATGCTCTGTGTTGCTCTTTAAAAATGTGTTATTTCATTATTACCCTATTATTTTTAACTATTAAATTTAGCAAAATTTGTATTTAAATGACAACAATATTGTTTATTACAATAATTTATGGGAGAATATATTATCAAAAAATATCCTTTGGCCTATCGTTGACCAAATTGACAAGGAAAACTGAAACAGTTGAGTTGAGTCTGTAAATTTGTTTTATCATTTTAAGTTGCCCTGCTTTGACATGTTTTACAGTGTAGTGCAGCTTTGGAGCCCAATTAAAAATATCTTGTTTTATTAATACTTGTTTCATTTTTGTCTGATTGGAAGCACATTATAGGCATGTTTTCCTAAAATATTATTATTTTTTATTCACAGTTGGATTTCAATTGCATCAGCAGCCTTAAACACTTTTATTAGTCAGTGAATGATTGCTTAATTTTGTCTGATTGGAAACATTTTTTTTCCTAACACATTTCTTCATTAAAGTTTGATTTCAATTGCGTCAGCGACATCAAACAGGTGACACTTTTATTAGGCTGACACAGAAAGTGTGGCAACACAGGAAACCAGAGTGTTTCCCTCCTAACCGTCTCATCTCTCAAGAAAACAACAAACAGCTGCAGCAACAGCTATGACAACTGTAACCTGACGTTAAAGCTTGAGGCAGGCTGGAAACACACCGTTTAACTGATCACCTGAGACAAAGGTCATACACTTTTGTAGGTCAATTTATGCTCATCAGAAATCTACAGTCTATCAACTTAACCATGAACCCAGACATAAATCATCAGCTAGCTATTAGTGTACAGTAGTGATATGCAGCCTTGTGAAGGTTTCTCTTTACAGTAAGTAGTTTATCAAGGAATATACACTCTTATTTTCCATTCTGGTAATATAAGTATGACTAGAACATGTATCTTTTTATTATTTACATTCCCTTTAGATACTTTTCAGTTTTCTGTAATCACTTCAGTTATAGAGCATGTTGACCTTTCTTCTACACCAGTCTAATTAATATTCATGTTACCCACACAGCATCCAGATAGCATCAGTTGTGGGCATGCACATGAAATTGTCAACAACTAACTGGTAAACAACCAGAGTTACTGACAGGGCCAGGGCCGAAAGTTTTTCCAACCATTAACCTTATACATTTTGTAGGTATGAATATAAGAATGTTGAATAATGAATCTTCTCTGCAATGCGCCACTCATTAAAATGAAAGTGAATGAAAGAAATGCAGATAGAGCTAATAAAGTTTTTACAGTCATCATTTCTGTCATCCTGGCCAATGCAGAAAGCATGCAGATATTCTGCGGTTCTTTTGCTCCCTCTAATGGTGATGATAGTAAAAGAAAGTTGTACAGAGTATACACTGCTCCGTGCCTTGTTTTTTTTTGTTGTTGATACAGTAAAATATGGGCTATTTGAAGAATTTTACAGTCAAAAGACCAAAAAATAGTACTAAAAAGTTATAATTTTATATAAATCCATTTAAATGAACATAACACTATCAGTCAACAAGTTTGAACACATACAGCTCTGGAAAACAATTAAGAGACACTTCAGTTTCTGAATTAGTTTCTCTGATTTTGCTATTTATAGGTATATGTTTGAGTAAAATGAACAGTGTTGTTTTATTCTATAAACTACAGACAACATTTCTCCCAAGTTCCAAATAAAAATATTGGCATTTAGGGTATTTATTTGCAGAAAATAAGAAATGGCTGAAATAACAAAAAAGATGCAGAGCTTTCAGACCTCAAATAATGCAATTCTCTCTGTGTCTATTCAGTGTGATATACAGTTTGCGTTCCACTATCTCAGTGTTTTATTATTTACTCACAAAATCCATAAAATAAGTTCTGTTTTACACAAGTTAGCATCAGTTAGCTACCTTGTGTAAGTATTTATCAAAATTATAACATAATGGTATTGCCAGATTCCAGAGGTGGAAAAAGTACTGAAAATGTTTAATTAAGTAAAAGTACCTTTACTTTGCTAAAATTCTACTAAAAAGTAGAAGTACCCATCTAAAAAAAGTAAAAGTACCCATCTAAAAATCTACTCGAGTAAAAGTAAAAAGTACTCAATTTAAAATGTACTTTGAGTAAAAGTACATAGTTACTTTTAATTATTTGATGTAAAAAAGTAAAAACAAATAATAAATTTAATTGTTTTTAATTAACTATTATTCCACATATTAATTTGGATCTTTTAGGCAGTATTTGTTCAGACCACCCCATAAAACATTTTCAAGAACAAGTTGGCGTAGGTTTCTATGATCCATTTTTTTTTCTTTACTATTAAAAAGTTATGGTAATATAGGTGACTATAAACTGTAGTTTTATAGTGTTACAGTTCATTACTATTTTTTAACTTGCCATAGCTATGCTTTAACTGCTATTTACATGTTTTTTTAACATTCAAGCAGATTGTTTAATGATAAAAATACTCACCACCACATGCTTTCTCAGGTTTGATGTGGAATTTTTGAAAGCTAACAGCTCTGCCCGGCGGGGCACATTTTGCATTGCATAAGGACGTGCCAATTTTTTTTTTTTTTTATTCAGACAATTGTTTTTTTTTTCCCCCAGCATTTAATTTTTTCCTCAGTAATTGGGAATTTTTCAATGTAGCAAAGTAAAATACTTGTGTCAAAATGTACTTGAATAAAAATAAAATTACCTATTTTAAAAACTACTTTAAAAGTTACAAATTACTCATAAAATCTACTCAATTACAGTAACTTGAGTAAATGTAATTAATTACTTTCCACCTCTGCCAGATTCCACATCTTACCGTTTCCCGCTGTGGGTTATATTTAACCGCATAATCCAGATGTGCTAATAAAACAGAGCTAATCCCAATATCTTCAACCCACACATACATTACTTATTTAATTATTTTCAAAACACAATTGATGTTTTTTTTTTTTTTCAGTTTGGAGCCGACTGTGAATATATTAAATAATACGATATAAGTTACATTGTTATAAAGAAGTTACTAAAGATGATATAAGGCAAAATAAAAAAAAGTTATCCTTACCTATTACCAAATCTTTTTCCCCTTTTTAGGAGACATACATTTACATTACATTTAAGACATTACATTTACGGTATCTTAAATGGGAACTTAATTTTGGTTTTCCCATGGTCTTCAAAAAAACAAGCAGATGTAACTTCCTGTTGTAGATGTTCTATATTGTTTAGATTGGTTAATGTCTTACAGTAACAGCTAGGAATAAGTACAAAACCCAAGGACACAATTAAAATGTGTATTTTAAGTAAAAAAAATGAATTTATTGTGAACAAAAATTTATATTTTTTAAAGCATATATGGGATTTGGAGTCATACAACAAAGCAAAAAAAAAATATGCCTCTAAAGGACTTTAATAATTATGGTAAAGTTCATAGTTTATAGTTTATAGAGAGTGGGGGCAGGTAACAAATGCTATTTTTTTAGTGTTTTAAGTAGTTTTTATTAATGTTTTTAATTACATATCTTATTTTTGCAATTATGTTAATGTATAATACACTATGTTGAATGATACAATGTATTTTAAAGTTATTTTGTGTGTATATTTATACATGTAATTTCCTGGGGACAGAAATGGGACCCACTCGGTTGAATTGCCCACCTTTTTTCATAAATAAAAAAATAAACACACCTTACCAAAATCCTACAGAACCGTGGGGTTTATACCATACTGTGAACCGAACCGTGCATTTTGTGTACCATTACAGCCTTACCTAGCTGTATAGACTGCATTTGGAAGCACTTCCGCACTACATTTCCCACGAGCCCTTGCTGCGCCACGAGAGTGGAGGAGCAGTCATGTGGATGGAAATAGAGATGTGTATCCGCTCGGGCTGAAGTTCCGAGAAAGATGCAGGACGAGGATGACAACTCTGCAGCTAATCCGCCCAGAAACTCTCGCGTTTTCTCCGCCAAGTCTGTGGATGTGGCGGACTGTGAGAGCTCGAGGGAGCAGAGCCCCAAACTCTGCGGCTACCTGAACAAATTCGCGGGAAAGGGGCCGCTGAAAGGCTTCAGGACGCGCTGGTTCGTGTACGACCCGAGGAAATGTTACTTATACTTTTTCAAGACCCCCAATGACACCCTTCCACTGGGGCACATCGACATCGCAGACGCGTGCTTCACCTACGACGTGGAGGGAGAGGAGGGCCAGTTCGAGGTCCACACCGCAGGGAAGGAGTTCCTGCTGAAGGTAAATAAATACAGGAGTGAATGGATTTGCTGTGCAGCAGTAGCAGCCTGTTGGGGCTAGCTAGCTGAATCTCTAATCTTCTCTCTTATAATCTGCAGTGATTTTAGTGAAGTGCATGGCTGTAGACCTATATCTCAAATACAGGCTTTATTCAAGTGAAGAATAGGACAGAAAGTTGTCTCAAAAGCATAAACAAATCATCCTGTGTGTTGCAACACTGACTGTAATGTGTCAAAAGTCCAGAATGACCAAAACAGTTTACCTAATGTCAGCAGATTTCTTCTGCAAGTTGTCCTTCTTAGCCTACTTATAGCGGTCCTATACATTTACTGGAAACAATATGCAATATCAAACTGTCTGTACTCTAGTGATTAGCTGGATGCCTTATCAGTTATAGCTACAGCTCTGGAACAATTAAGAGACCACTACAGGTTCTAAATCAGTTTCTCTGATTCTTCTGTTTATAGGTATATCTTTGAGTAAAATTAACATTGTTGTTTTATTCTATAAACTACAGACAACATTCTCCCAAATTCCAAATAATTCCAAAGGTTGTCATTTAGAGCATTTATTTGCAGAAATGGCTGAAATAACAAAAAAGATGCAGAGCTTTTAGACCACAAATAACGCAAAGAAAACAAGTTCATATTCATAACGTTTTTAAGGGTTCAGAAATCAATATTTGGTGGAATAACCCTGGTTTTTACACAGCTTTCATGCATCTTTCAGGCATATTATCCTCCACCAGTCTTACACGCTGCTGTTGGATGTTGATCTTTATGCCACGCCTTGTGCAAGATTTCAAGCAGTTCAGCTTGGTTTGATGGCTTGTTATCATCCATCTTCCTCTTGATTATATTCCAGAGGTTTTCAATTTAGTAAAATCAAAGAAACTCATCATTTTTAAGTGGTCTTTTGTTTTTTCCAAAACTGGATATGGTTTTAAAAGAGTTTTTCCCTTGTGTTTAGCCAGGAAACCCTGTAAGTTTGCTTGATGTTGTGATGTTGAGCAGTTCCAATATCAGTAGTCCTATGAACATCTGACAGGTTTTTGAACCAATTCTAATACACCCATCTATTCCAACTAATTATCTATAACACTAAAGAGATAAAACTGTGTTTACTTTAGTGAATAGCTCACATCACATATGGCTATATGTTTTTAAGTTCTGATCATCTGACAGGCTTTGGATTTAATTCCCAATCCACCCATCTTGTCCAATAAATTACCTACTGCTTTGAAAGCCATTGATTGATTAAATGCAATTAATTCTATTGATTTGGAGTTGGAACCTGCAGCAAGGAAACTTTCCAGGAGAAGGGTTGAAGAATACTGTCTTATAGCAGAACTTCTCAACCCCATTCCTGGAAATGCACTGCTCTGCATTTTTAAGTGTTTTCTCCTGATTCAACTAATCAACTCACTAACAATCAATTATTGAGTTAAAGTGAGTGTGTTAAAGCTGGAAAGGCACTAAAACATGTAGAAAGGACAAGGTTTGAGAAATACCTTTTTTAGGAGGTTTCTATGGTATACTAGTTGGATTTGTATGTGGTACAACCACTGAAAGAGGTAGGTAGGGTTCTCTCAGTAAAATGAATATCTGTGGTGGTCTGTGTACATTGTTGTACTGCTGAACAGAAACCCTAGTTTCACAAAGTTTGAGATCCACTGGTTAATGATGCTACTGTAATATTATTGAAAATGCATGTACTGAAAAAATGCTTGACCTTCAGTGCTTGTAAAACAACTGTAAAAGAGAATTTATAACAAATCCTTGTATGCTTGGTACACATGAAGGAATGCCTTAGTCACTCAGTCAGCTGGTCTCTTCTTAAAGGGATACTTAATGGGAACTCTGGTTTCTTCTTTTTTCACCACATGAGAATGATAAAATACAGTTAGCCTAGTGGTTTTATGCACTTGTATTTGAATTCTAGATCAATGCTCTAGGTCAAAGTCTAATATTTTCATATGTGTGTTAGCTGGAAGTCTGGACTTCTTCTTCCTACATTAGCATTATAGATAGATGTGACCTTCGTTTTGTGTTGCAAATTGCTGATACAGATGACACAGCTTATTTATTCCTTGGAGAGGAGTATATTGCCAATAGAATAGGAGATAGAATAGAATAGGATCTCTGAGACGGATAAACAAAAAAACTGTTGGTACCATGCTTCATGCCAGATGTGTAGTAAAAGGTTATAAAGTCCTTCAGCTTTGAGCTTTCAGCTTTGTTCTCTGGAATGATGGTGCTTCATCCAGTACTTTTAGGATGAGTTGGGAATTTGGAGATAAGGTAGAGTGGTGATTATCTGGCATTCTGACCTCACCAACACTATTATTGCTGAATTAAATCAAATCCTCCAAAATGCTCAGCAATGCTCCAAAATGTAGTAGAAAACCTTTCCTGTACAGTAGATACAGGAACAAAAACAATTGATCTAGTCTGTTGTTCTGTCTTTTCCAGAGCATTATTAATAAGGTGCCTCTTGTCGTGCTAAATGCAGAAATTAAAATGGGTAGGCCTATTAAAACTGAAACTGACTTGTTAGTATGTTTACAGACAGTCATGGCGAACAGCAGCACAATCAGCAATCTTTTATGCAAAACATGTGCTGACAGCTGTATAGTTAGTATTGTAATATGCTGATCGTTTGATTTGCCCAGATGCTGCCATTCAGAAAACTGCAGCAGGGCTGGATGATATATCATTAATGTTGATATAACCTCAAGATGACACTTTTTAGTGTGCAAATTATACTCTAAAAATGTTGAAATTAAAGAAGCAGCTTCACAGCTTTATCTCAAAAAACATAATCTGTTGCAGTATGATGAGTCAGTGAAATACCACAAACAGTGCACCTGTGTTTATGTTGTCACAAACAAATACACTTTTTATATTGTATTTAGTTGTGTAAATCTCCAATGTATCGAGTCATTAATGTTTTTAGCCATATTACTGAGTCTTGGACTAAAGCAGATTGGGCACTGTCTCATAGGCTACGTTTACATTACCAGCCACATTGCTCAAATTAATATGAACAAATCTGTCCCTGAAATGTCTCACATGTGCGCATTGATACGTGTATAAATGTCATCTTCTTCACCAATGACAAAGAACATCATATTTAAGAGCTTTATAAAGCTAAAATGGATGTTAGCAGTAGCTCATATGTGGAGCATCTTTTGCTCAAGTGGAAAATAAACAGCTGGTCTACATGGCGGCTTGCCTTTGATGTTTTTGCAGCTATAGAGAGAGAAGCATGTAGCGCATGCAAAAAAGCAAAAAGACGCATGAATTCCAATTTGACTCTTCACATTCCGAACATGTTGCATGTTCGTGGATCAGATGCGTATCCGATTTAGGACCACATATGAAAGTGACTCAGATCTATTTTTTAAAAATCCGATTTTGCACGTTCACACAGCCATGAAAAAATCAGATCTGCGCCACATGGACCAAAAATTCAGATTTGAGTCACTTCAGCCTGGTAATGTGAATGTAGCCTTAGTATTATATTACCTAAGTATTGTTGAGATCACTGCACTCATTGTAGGCACACATGTGGCAGGGCTGTCCACATGCCTCCTTAGGTCCAGGCTCAGAGGCCTCCATTGTTGTTTTATTGGTTGTCAATCATGGCCATGCTACGGCAACACGCTAACAAACTCATGCCAATTACATTCACCACTGTTTACTCAGCAAACTCCTTTCTCTCCTTATCTTCTTCTATATTAAAACCACATTTTTCATGTTACAGCTGTAGACTTTGTACAGATATGTAACGATGGTGCACATGTGGATTCTGGTAACATACAGAACTTTGTGTCATAACTTCGAACTGAAACTGAACTGAAAGTTGTGGATCATTTTTAGAACTAGTTTGAGCTCAACACTCTCAAGCGTCCAGGGAGTCACGCACCGAAAAACATCAGGTGTTTTCTTAGGTTAATGGGTTAGGTGCTAGCCAAACTGGAAGTGAGACTGAAACCCACATGATCATTCTCAAAGAGTAGCATACCATACACCTCCCTGTCTTACTCTGCAGGAGGACTGGGTTGTGCCAGCTGTGTTGAGGCAGATAACAAACTCTTTAAAAATGTCTCACGCCATCATGGTCTATTTGTATCTATTAATAAGCCCCCACTACTGGGAGAGGTTCAGATAGAGTTTACGCAGCAAAACAGAACTAAAATAGCAGCTGTTTCAGAACTAGAAGAGCACCAGTACAAAACTGGAGTTTAATAATGAATGCACAGAATGCTGTTTATTTAGACAAACAAACATATTTACACTTATATAAATGGAAAATTAGAGTAGGTAATTAATTATCTCCATGATTTTGGACTGTGGGAGAAAATAGTCAAAAAGAATCTCTGGCGGTAACCAATATGGACATGGAGAGAACATGAAAACTCCACCCAGATAGGGACTTGAACCCAAGACCCTTTTGCTGACAGGCGAATGTGCTAACCACCAACCTACAGTGCTGCCCATTTAGTGTGAGATATAACAGATTAGGCCCTTTAGAAATCCCACTAAAGTGGGCAGCATACTTTAGTGAATTACAGGGCAACAAGCTAATGATTATGTGCCATTACTATCAGCTTAGTGTACATTAGCCACTTAAGCTGGATTTACAATTAAACATTTGTGTAGTCTTTTACTAAACACTTGTGTCGTTTTGACTTCACACAGTCGGTTTAGATTGTTTTCATTAAAAAACGTCTGAATGATGCTGAATCTTACAATACAACAGCACTACTAATCTAATTATGGATTTATTTCAGCAGGGCACTCTATTTGCATATTTAGCTAGCTAGCTAGCTACTTCAGCAGTGCCATTATAATCATCGATGTATCTCAGCAGTGCTTCTCGAGTCTATCGTAGCTCTGTGCAGCTTGGACCTTTCAGCTGGATGCCAGTTTTCACTTCTGATGCCAGTCATGATAAGTGATGCTAAATTCCTTATTTTATTTAAAAATGTGACTCGAGTGTAAACATGAACTTTAACCTGCTGTTTCTCGGCTCTTCCTGCTTGCTCCCTTTCACTCCCCGTTGCATTCCTGTGCTTTGTATACAGTAGTGTACTGATATGCAGCATGTTGGGGGGGGGGTTGGTGGGTTGAGGAGCCTGAGTCTGCTGCTGCTCTTCTGAAAATAATCCTAATATTGGAGGAAATGCTGTAAAATCTAAAAACTAGTCAATGTTTGGTCTTTTTACTTATTCAACAGAATATTTTTGGTTGCCAATATGGGTGTTCCATATCGTATCGTATGCAGTATATCCCCAACATTTTTGAATATTGTAAACGATATTATACCCTGAAATAATTTGCAATATCATCCACCCCTAATTATCACATCAGGGTACTACTTTATTTTTGCTGTTTTTAGCAAAATAAAAAATACACTATTCTTATTTCCTATTATGTATCTACTAGAGACAGATTATATCTGTCCGATATCATTTTTTTTACTTTAGTCCTGGATATATGGAGATATCTGGAGTGCATTATTAGTATCATGACATTGTGGATCATTGCCTTCTGTTACAAATCTGATAAAAGTCTTGTATCTCAGTTAGGAGTGTGGCATATTATATCATATGCAATAATAAATTTGAATTTTCATTTTGTTGCAATACTGTATTCTTAAACTATTTTTTTTCTTAAATGTTTTGTCATATCGCCAAGCTATCGCTATCACGAAAATACCATGAAATTTCGTGATATTATTTTAGGGCCATGTCGCCCACTCCTGGTTTTCAAATATTTGGTGCGTCCCTGACTTTTAGACCTTAACTTAACACCACTGTTCCTGTTAACTGTTCTAATGCTTAGCTATAGGCTAGTTTAATTCTCAGAGTGCTGGGTAGCTGCTTAGAGGAGCCTCTGGCTGCTGGAAAAAATGGTCAGAATATTAAAATTATAAACACATTGACAAAGTCACATGGCCTGTCTTAGTGATGATTGTATACGAGCCATGCATATAGATGAACAGTCTGTTATGGTCTAAAATTAGTAGGGAAAACACACTGATATCTTGATTGCTTTTCACTTTGCAGGCGCCCAACAAGCAGGTGATGCACTACTGGCTTCAGCAGCTCCAGCAGAAGCGGTGGGAGTTCAGTAACACGCGAGGATGCGGAAACAGAGACAGCCTGTTTTCACCCACTGTGCAGTACCCTCACACAGGCCTGGTGGCTAAAGATGCAGGTAGGGGCATGAGCAGAGATGTACAGATACCATACATATAACAAAAGGGTTTGGAATTGCTGTGGGCCTCCTGTTTTCCTGTTTTTACTAAGCTTTCTTCCCTGCTGTTTGGCTGCAGTTGCAGCATGTGGGAATTTCTCAGTCTGCTGCTCAGTCTGAACAATCCACTGTTTCTGGATTGTGTCTAGTCAGTGTGTGCAGTGAGTCACAGGTCAATAAGATACAGCTGTTCTTAGTGTGCCTAGCTTAATAGATAACATATTAGGTTTACATGGATCTCCAAATGCCTTAACCAATCTTAAAAAAAAGCTTTATGAAGTTAATATTCTGTAGCTCTCTTCCTATAAATTGTTAATATTTAAAAGATTCATGTAAATGACAGAAATATCCTTGTTGTACAATAGTGAGAAGTTGGAAGTAGGTTCAGGGCTCCAGACTAACATGGTCCCATCATCCCTCGGACAGTAAAACTAGCACATGGCACGAGATTAAAGCTCTTTTAAGACGTTTTCGGGACTGTGAATCTGTGTGTTGTGAAACTGGTAATGAGTTGTTTCTGAGGAGACTAGTTAGCTTGCTGGTTAGTTTATGGATAAAGTCCTGCCTTTTAACATGGAGTCAATCAGTTTGCTGGTAATGCTGCAAGACGCTAAATATTATAAACTAAAAAAATATATATGGAAGGCTGCCAGAAAGCTTTGGGACGGTTGTGGGAATAAAGTTAGTCTGGAACCCCGAGGTTAAAGGAGTATAAGCATATTA
Organism: Astyanax mexicanus; assembly: GCF_023375975.1. Lineage (NCBI taxonomy): Eukaryota > Metazoa > Chordata > Actinopteri > Characiformes > Acestrorhamphidae > Astyanax > Astyanax mexicanus. The sequence goes on from NC_064409.1 coordinate 57,574,881, forward strand.
TATGAGAACCATATGAAGACACATTTTTCGAATCAGTAGATTTGAAATCCATTCTTCCTAAAGATTGCAAAGGAATATCTTTCACATTTTCTAGTTCCTTTTGGAAGGTGATGTTTATGTCAAAACATTGTAAAACCAAGATAAAAGCCAACTGAAATTTAACCACTAGATTTCACCCTCTGTAATTTCTCTGAATTCTGATGCAAGATATGGTATTTGATAAAAATGTGCATATTAGTGAAGCATCAGTGAGTTAAAAAAAATATATAAGCATGTTTTCTTAAAACTTTGGATAACATTTTTACAAGCACACATCAATTAACAGTACTTATGTATGACTTTTTTTAAACTAATGTATCCATTCAATATTATTTACATTCTTAAGCATTGAAATTTAGTAATATATAATAATGCCTCAAGTAATGTCAATTAAGGATTAGTTGAGACATTATTTAACTTTTTCTTACTGTTATTTGTGACCCTTATTGTAAAGTGTTCCCAATCTTTGCAGTAAGTTACACCATAATCGTTTTTTTAGTGCACTTCTGGCTACTTTCTGCACAGTCAGGTTGAAAGTCTGAGAGCTGATATGGGTCAGTTGAATAAACATAGTCAGAAGCTGAATTCTCTCTGAGTGTGCTGTGTTGTCACATGCTGTCTCATTTCCTTATTTGGTTCCAGCTCCTGCAGATGTTTCTTAACGCTACTTATATTTGTTTTGTATCTGGTATACTATTAAATTATTATTAAAGTGCATCCTAAATGTGACCAGATGATATCTGATTTTACTTTGTTTAATAAGGTCATCAGATTCTTAAAAACTTCGATTTAGATACTCTTTCATGCGTAACCAGATTGTTTCCACTATCTGTAATTAAATTTACATTAAGGTCAGTGTTCTTTAGGCACTAGTGATATCCTCTATATGATAAGAACATTTATCACAATATGATAAAAGTAGGGATACACCGATAGGGATGCACCGGGCTGATGCTGTTATCCAATATCCAATATTACACAGGTATATGCCAATGCTGATTATACACAGTGCATTTTGCCTCAATCTCAATATAACATTTTAGTATAGATTGTAGTTATAGTGTCTTTTATATCATTGCTTTGGTGTTTGAACTTCACTTGATCCAACTTTATTACAATTTTTACCAAGACAGAGGCACAATGCCTCGCACTACTCCGTGCTCCGCCGTGCTCTTGCGTCTCCAGCAGTGAGAGGCATTTTAGAGCACTGGGCAAAACTAGTAATGAATGAATGAATATATTTTACTTTTTCAAAATATAACCTGGTGATGAGAAACAACAAGAAGCTTTTAAATATATTTTATCTTATAGTTACTATGCAATTTGCATTGTTACGTTTTACACAGTATATCTGTACTGTGGTTCCTGTAGGGTAAGGTGCAATATGATGGGATCTATTTTTCTTGGGCCCCTTTTCCTGGTAACACCTATAGTGTTACTTAAAGAACTTTTATAGCTCTCTTATGTTTAAGAGTGCGTGTGGAGTGATAGCATTGTTTCTGAAACAGGTCTGTTTTTGCAACATGTGAGTGATGGTGACTAAGAGCAGTACCAGTCACAAGGACTCCCGCTTTGATAACTTTAGGATACAGGCTCTGCTCTGTAGCTGGTGAATAGGAATATGTTAACATGTGTCACTGTGGAACTGTGGGCTCTGTTGTGTTGCTGTTCAGACGCAGTTCTTCTCGAGCAGCCCAATGAAAACATGGAGAGCGTCCGCAGTGACTTTGCAGTGGAGGCAGATGCTAACGGCTTGGTCGGACTGCAGACTGCGCGGAACACGGCGACCCTCAACTTTTCCCTGAAACAGTGGAGCACAGACCTCAGGTACAGGTTTAAGGAGCATTGATTATTTTTTTTTGTATTATAAATACAGTAGGCCTGTCATGATAATTACTTTATCGACACCACATGGTACACATATAAACACATGGTTTATATTTTATTTATTTATATTCAAAGAAATGATGTTCCAAATCATAGGTCTAAATATTCTTAATAGTCAATGTCTGCTGTACCATAATAGTGTAATTGCATTTTTAATGCTACTTTATTATATTTGTGGCATAAAACTAATATTGTTTATTGCATTTATTTCTGGGACAATATATCATCCAGACAAAATAGTTATCATGACAAACCTATGTATGTATGTACATACTGAGTAAGTTTCTGTGATTTTACTATTTATAGGTATATGTTTGAGTAAAATAAACATTGTTGTTTTATTGTATAAACTACGGACAACATTTCTCCCAAATTCCACATAAAAAAAGTAACAAAATATACCTAAAATGCAAAAAAAAATAAAAAATAAAATAAACAAGTTTATATTCATAAAGTTTTAGGAGTTTAGAAATCAATATTTGGTAGAATAACCCTGGTTCTTAATCACAGTTTTCATGCATCTTGGCATGTTTTCCTCCACCAGTCTTACACACTGCTTTTGGATAACTTTATGCCTTTACTCCTGGTGCAAAAATTCAAGCAGTTCAGCTTGGTTTGATGGCTTGCGATCATCCATCTTTCTCTTTTTTATATTCCAGAGTTTATATATATATATATATATATATATACACACACACACACACACACACACACTATTATTTTTTGTAGTATGAGATTGACTTAGAATACACTCAGTCCATATATGGAAATTAGGCAGCAAAAAGGCCTTCGGCTAATGTTATAAACAGCCTGTTTTACAAGGCAGAAACAAAAGAGAGTTTGGAACATCGTCATGTTTTTTTTTTTTTTTTTTTTTTATACTTGTTTTGCTTAAGAAATCCAAACAAATGGCAAATTAGGGCCTCATGAGAAACAAGGCCCTTTAAATCACTCTTAAAGTAGCTTCTCTTCATACTGTATTTGGCTGTGTGAACTGTACAGTGTTGTAGCTGATCTTTGACTGCATTGCCTTCAGTGAAGCTCACACTTCCTACACGTCATCAGAGCTGCTTTGGACACATCTGTTTGGATGAGGCAATTACTCAGTGTGCCAAAAAGCTCAGGCTAGAACAAACATAAGTGCTGTGGATGGAAATTCAAAGCTGCATTTGAAATGTGTTTTTAAAAGCTGGAAACTAATTTGACAATGTTCGAAATATACAGTGGGGAAACTAATTATTTGATCCTTCTGATTGTGTAAGTTTACCACATGAACAGTCTATATTTTTTATGGTGCGTTTATAGGTTAAATAAAGGTTATAAATTAATTTGTACTTGATTATGTGAAATAAGTATTTGATACACTACCAACCAGCAAGAAAATTGAGACCCTGCAGTCCCTCTGCTCAAACTCTGCTCCAACTTCAAATTGCCAGCCAACATCTTCGAAACTTTAAGGTTTTAAAAGATTTTCTGGAAAGAGGATTGGGCCTCATCGTTTGTGTGTGGTGGTGTAATATGGCTTCTCCTTTGCACGATAAATCTTTAACATGAACATAAACATGAGAACTACGTTAACAGACAGTGATTTCTAGAAGTGTTCCTGAGCAATGATTTCCAGTACAGAATTCGGCCTGTTTTTAATGTTTTACCACCTGAGGGTCCGACGATTACCAGCATCCGATATTGACCTTGTTCTTCGCACACAAGGATTTCTCCAGATTCTCCGGTTTAGAGTGGTTTGATGATCTTACAGTATGTACTGTATATGGGCAAAACTATGTTGAGCAATCAGGGATGCCCAATCATATCAAAAGCAGAACTAGTTACACATGCAGGCCTGTCATCTTGACATCGCACTGGTTCCCACTGTAACATCTTCAGTTTAGAAGCAAATTTAACATGAACCCCCCCCCCCCCCCCCCCTTTCCACATGTCCTGTTTTTCTTTCTGAGAACAGTAGTTTAACTTCAGTATCTCGATGTTTCCAGCCCAGTCATGTATCTGTATCTGTATGTATCTGTGTAGAACTGCTGCGTGCTTTGTGGCGATCTCTGGTGAGTCAGTCGTGCTCTTCTCTGGCACAGAGACCACAAACTCGCCTTGACCTCAGTGGCTGCGAACTAAAGCTTCTTGAAAATCCTGCTTTTACTATTCTTAGACACATGAATTTGTTGAAAGCAGTTAGAATTTCAGGACAGTTCTTATTAATGTCTAGACTTCTTTAGCACAGTGGCCCATCTCGGGTTTCTGTTTTCTATCAGTGTGTTAACATTTGTGTTGTGTTGTCCTTGTGTTCCTTCTTAGCTGCCAACTTGAGATTTACTTGAGCTTTTTCATGCTCTCTGCTTCTGGCAAGATCAAGATATGCAGCCAGGGACATGCTGGGACATGTTATTGAGTATGCTTATCTCACTGAGGGGAATATACCCCTCAGCCCATCCTACACATAATACACATCTAGGTATAATATACATTATACCTGCAGAAGCTTATGTAAGATATGTAATATAATGTAATGTAATATAATAATCTTTGAAGTCATTGACTAATCAAAAAAACAAATCATCAAATTACTCGGCTAACAAAATAATCAGACCCCCCGCAATTAAAACTTCAACTCCCCCTAAAGGGGTAAAAACTATAGTTTGTGGGGGTCAAAACATTTAAATATATTTCTTAAATATAATGTTAAATACTACAAAAACAATGCAGTATCTGTGCCTGGAAGAATATAGTGATACAATTTGAAGCCCCCCTAAAGTGGATCATACCATTCCATGTTAATAATAATTTTTCTCATTTACCTGCCTGCTGCCTCATTATTGGTCAGTTGGCTTGGTCTAAGTTAAGGTACGCGCGCTGCTCAAGCTACAGCTTTAGATGTAAGTAGCTTGTTATCCACTTAGCTTTCTTAAATATGCACTTTAAACACACTTTTCCTAACATGAATAATTCACATGAATTTGCTGTCCCACCTTAAATCATGCTAATTAACCATTCTGCCTTAAATGCTGCTGTCGCGGCACACAGGCTTAGCTCTTTTAAGGTGGAACAGAACATTCAAAAGGGAATTCCCCACCCCTCCCCCACCCTTTTCTCAGCTGAAAAAAAAAACGTAGGAGACCACCCTCCCACCACTTCCACAAAATTGATAAAATCCAACAGCTGAAGAATGTAAAAAATAGACCTCAGAAAAAGATACACCAACAACTTTAACACGGCTTTCTGTGTGTTAGCTTGTTATGCTAACAGGCTAGTGTAGCGTATCTGCTTCTTTGCCAGCGCTGTTCTACACAGCACTCCACGGCGCCTCTAGTGGTATGGCAGTATGAGAAAAACGCATATTAGTTCTATTTTCCGCCCAGTACTAGTTGCAGCCCTTACAATTACTTTTAGAGCAGATTAAAATTGAGGGTCTATGTGGAAAATGGCAGCAATTACACAATTAAGAATGCTATATTATTGTTGAATCCTTTGAATTTAAACTGAGATGTAAATTCATCGTTAATTATGTTGTATTATGGAGTTTTACAGTTGCATCTGCACTTATTATTATTTTTATTTTAATTATATATTTGTTAATCACAATGACGTTACAGTAGCGTACATAATGTTATACACCTGTGATACTGTGGCTGAAAGAAATGCCTGAATTTGATGAATAAGCGTGGCTCCCAGTACTTTTGTTCATCTAATGTCCATATAGTATAGAGAGTGGTTAAGATAAAGTACTATCTAAGTACTTTTGGCGATATAGTGTACCTATATGGGTGTTATTCTGGTTATAGGACTGTCTGTCATTCACACCTTCTGCTTTTTGTGCGTCAGCAGACAAAACACTGAGCTTCTTTTTTCACCACAGCTCTCTGTCTTTCTCTTGTCTTTTTCTCTTTCTGCTCTTTTTGATCAGGCACAGCATGTCGCACTTGCGGCCCAGTCGTGTGGGAGAGAACCGACGCAGTGTGTTTTACACAGCCAGCAATGAGGAGTGGGAGATGGTCGACCCGCCTATGAAAGACACACCAGAGCACAAGCCCCCAGCAGAGAGCCAACGCCGAGAGAGCCCGGCACATTTTCACAGACGTGAGATACAAACACCCTTTACACACTTTACAGTCATTTCCCCTCAGAGCTGCTCTTTTTTTTCTATTGTTTGTTTAGTGACTTATAGTCTGTAAATTAGCAATGCTGGTAGTGTGAAATGTCCTAAGGCTAGAGATGAGTTCACATAAACAACCAGTTGCTTCATTAATATATTACAGTTCACATACTTTCCTTATATTTATCATGTTAAGAGGCTTCTGTTAGGCTGACACTTTAAAAATAATATCACAACACATGACTTCCCAAAGACCCAATCTTAGAATAGTTTGATTTGCTTGTTCTATTGTTTATCTTAAGTTTTATCCTTATTATTAATGCACCTTATAATTTGTGCTTCATTTTAAAAACTTGTGGGCTTGTGAGCAGATTTTGTATAATAATAATAATAATAATAATAATAATAATAATAATAATATTCTGTATTGTTTCTGAACCAAACTATTGTGGCCTAATCCTTCCTAATGGAATTGGAGTTTATATCGGCCCCCAAAAATCCAGCCTGACCCGGCCCGGGTCCGTGCACGTTCTTCCAGAGCCCGACCTGCCCCTGAACTGTCATTATGAGCTCGAGCCCGATTTAAACCCCACAAGTAGAGAGTTAAAACTAAACATTTAAAAACATTTTTGGGCTTTTTGAATGAGCAAAATCTGTTCAGAGTTACGTTAATTGAACTAAAGAAGCACATACCTATTATTATTATTATTATTATTATTATTATTATTATTATTATTATTATTTAAGAAAAATGTATATTAAAAACAGCTACACACAGCGGAATGCAGACAAGTAGAGGAGCTCATGTGTGCACCCCAGAGCTGTGTAATTATAACATTTGTTGCTTTGCTATATAGTGATTATTAGGGGTGTCACGATTCTCTAAATCCTCGATTCGATTTCATTTTCGATTTGAGGGTCACGATTCGATTCGATTCTCGATTTTCTTGTTTTTTTTTTCTTGTTATTATTTTATGCCTCATAACATTTAAATAATATATTTATTATTATTATAAATAGTATAAATATTATTATTATTTATTAAGATATATATGGTAATGCCATCTAGTGACTTTTTTTGGTAGCAACAGTGTGCACTATTAAAACAAGCAGTTTATCAGAGCTGTGTGTGGATGGCTGGTGAAACTGCTCACTTACATGAAGCTGCAGTTCTTCATCCAACCACTAGCAGCAGCAGCACAAGCCCCGCTCTCTTCACTCAGTCACTACTTCAGTACAGCCCAGCCACGGGCTACAGGGCTCAGCCAGTCCGTTTTTACTGTTTCTGTAAACAAATAAAGGTTTTAACCCCACTAACCGGATAATACAGCTCACTACAGTTCATCTTTCAGCCCAAGCAGCTAACAGCAGCAGGTTAGAACAGCCGACACGGAGTCACTGCTCGGATTACATTATAAACAGGTCAGTTAGCGCGCTGCTAACCTCAGGATGTTTATAACTACGGAGTTTAGTGGACACACCACGGCCGCCAGGTAAGTCTTTTAAAGGCTACCGAAGACTATTAAAGGCTATTAGAGGTTATTGAAAGCATTATTGGGGGGCAGAAATCAGTACAGGCTGGTTAGATAAGTGATGTGGTGAAACTGTGACTAGCGCTGTCACAGTGATGTTTATTAACGTCATTAAAACAGATTTTGTCAGGTATTGTCTTATAAATATTTACACATAACTTATATCTCTCCTGAAAAGCTTTTATTTTAGTCAGAAACACGCTTGTGTTTACTTTATCTGAGAGAAAGATGTTTTTTTAATTCAATGGAAAGCAACAGGTGTAGTCAATTATAAGTTTAAGATTTTTAATCCACCTCACTGTGATCTATAGTCAGTGTTCTCAAGTCACACTGACACACGCATTTCAGCGAGTTCACACGCTCTCACCTGCGCGCACCCACCCCTCCGTTAGATACAGATACAAAACCTGTGCGCCCAACCCCCTCCCCCCCTCCCCCCCTCCCCCATTGGACAGATAAAAAACAGTGATCACACTCCCGCCGACACTCAAAACTTGAGAGCCCTGTCTATATTTCTGTAAATCCGTTTTCAGTTTCTCCTCCGTGGTTGAAAGGCAGCTGTCTCTCACACAGCAGAACTGAGGGCGGGGCTGCGCTCATGCAGCGGCTCTCTATTTAAATGAATAGGATGCGCTGTGTTGGTGCCGCGCCATTTGCGTAGCGCGGGAGGGATCGTCGATCCTCTTTTTGACTTCGATACTCGAGACCATGACCTCATTTCGATTCGATTTCGATAAAATATCGAGATCGTGACACCCCTAGTGATTATCACGCCATAGCTTTATAAAAAATTTAAATACCACTTTCTTGAGCCTGACCCGACCCGAGGAAAGTGGTGGGAAATCTCGGGCAGAGAATCTAAACTCTAGTTAGAATGCATTTAAAGGTGTGCATTTACTTTTAAACAAAAATAAAAAAGTAATTTGTTTAAGCTACAAACCCCAAATTTGGCACAATTTGAGAACTAACTAAATAATGGCTTTTATGCTTCATGCTTTTGAACTGATCTGGAATGAATAGTGGAATGCCTTCAAGAAAAAGATACATTGCTGAACATGTTTGTTAGGCTTGTTATACAAGGACAGTGAGATCCATCATTATTAGCAGAGCAGAGCTGTGAACAATTCAGCAGCTTAAAACACATCATAATTTTGATAAGACTAAGTTTATAGAACAAATGTACAAACTTTATTCTGAAGATTTCCAAGAAAAACAAAGTGTCCTAAACGTTTGCCACACATGCCTTCTGTCTTGTCATCTGCCACAGATTCCCTCGGCTCAGCGTTTACGTTCGATTTCCGGAACCCATCGCGCATTAGGCGGCCGTTCGGATTAAGTAAAACTAGCCGCAGTGGGGAGACGTCGCCGGTGGAGTGTAACGGCAACAAGACCTCGGAGCTGCAGCTGCGCCTGCAGAACCAGCAGGAGGAGCTCCGAGTCATGCAGGAGGAGCACGTCCGCCTCCAGGAGGAGCTGACCAGTCAGAAGGTACAGAAAGGGGTCCGCAGGGTCAGGTGGATGAAAGGGTGGATAAAGAGCTTGGACCTGACTGCCATCAGATGAATAATCGTATTCTACTGTATATCAGTGGAATGGTTTTTGTATAGCCATGATTGAGTTTATTGGGCAATTAATAAACTCTTAATGAGCTTAACCAGATGTGTTGGGTACAAAAAAGTAACAGAATCTGTACAGAGCGATATTTGTCACTGTTGCCAGTGTGTATAATCTATAGACAGTTCTGTAATGTGTATAGAACTGTGTTCTCTGGAATGATGGTGCTCCATCCAATACTTTTGGAATGAGGTTGGGTGGAGATTATTCGAACTCCTGACCTCACTCATGCTTGTATCAATGTAAAAATACATAGATATAGGGGCGCCGAGTGGTCCAGTGGTCTAAAGCGCTGCCACTATGAGCGGGAGGTCGCAGGTTTAAACCCCCACTCACCCCCAGCTTTGCCATCAAGCTGCCGGCGCTCCCTCCGGGTGGGTAGATGGCGCTCTCTCCCCACATCACTCCTACAGTGATGTCCACAGCACAGGGCATCTGTGAGCTGATGTACCGGAGCCGAGCAGCTGTGCTTTCCTCCAAGCGCGCTGGCTGCTCGGAAATCCTGCATCAGCAGCAGCTCGAAAAGAAGCGGTGGCTGACTTCACATGTATCGGAGGAAGCATGTGTTAGTCTTTGCCCTCCTGGTGTGTGGGGCATTATTAGTGATAGGGGACTCCTAATGAGTGGGTTGGGTAATTGGCCGCATAAATTGGGGAGAAAATGGAAAATTTTTAAATAAAATTATAAAAAAAAAAATACATAGATAAGATAAACAAAAGATAATAGATAAAATGGTAATTTAGTTGCAGTGTATTTTTCTGGCTATAAGGTGCACTTAAAATCCTTTTATGTTCTCAAAATTGTAATCCAGTGTGCCATATGTATGAATTCTGGCTATGCTTACTGACATCGAACTGCTTTTATGTGCTACATGGCATTCTATTGTGGATTTACTTATTAATAATTTCGCAATAACTGCCCGCTGCTCCTACTCTTCTACTGTGATATTTACGTTTTGTTATATTAGTGTGTGTTATTAGTTTATTTCATTCTGTTGTTATTAAATGTTATTATTTTTTTATTCTTTTAAAGAACAGGCCTTATTTGCCTCGCGGAGTAATACTTTGACTTATCTGACTTCTACTTTGCTTAATGTGTTATAATACGGTGCGCCTTATAATCCAGTGCACTGTAAGTATGAAACTAGACTAAAAAAAGACTGTTCACTGGTAGTGTTCCTTATAATCCAGTGGGCCTGGATACTGGAGTAAAAATACAGAACAAATAAGAATACCGAACTTTATCTTTAAACTTTAATATTAACTTTATTATTAACACAGTGGGGTGTCCAGGCCTATCCCTGCACTGACTGTTAAAAAGTACTGTAGAACCAAGAAAATGATGGGGTTAGTTCAGTCTGGCCTGTCACCTGAGAGTCAGCACAGGTGACACTTTTGTGTCTATTCTGAGATTAACCCTGGCCTAAATATACTTTCTGTCTCTCAGGAGCTCTTAAACTGTCTGCTCAGTTGTGCTCAGTTCCCCATTTGTTTCACTACAGCACATAGCTGGGGAATTCCTGTATCACAGTGTGTGCATGTTTTTTGTTTGTTTGTTTGTGTGAGTGTGTGTAAAGAGAAAGAGCGAGGGAGAGATCATGTGTGCTGTGGATTGGACACTTTATATGTACATGTTGTTACAGTAAAAGCATCAGTACGTATGTAAAGGCCTCCCCTGAGGTTGTGTGTGTGCGAATGCTACAGTCTTTAGCTTGTGCTGTGGCATGATTAATTCATGTTCATGTTGTTCTTGTTCTTCTTGCTGTTGAGGTTCCCACAACCATGTTAATCAGGTGAGGAGAATGTGATATTTTTTACCTCCCCAAATAAGCATGAGAGAGAGCAGAACTGACACCATTTGTTTCATTCATACATCTAACCACAGCTCTTAGCAGGCACAATTAACAGTTATCCTGCTTTAGTCTCTTACTTAAACTAGAGCACTAATTTCTATTAGTTATTAATTGGTTTAAAACTTGTTTATTGGTCTGATTTTATTTCTTAGGTATTGTGTATTGAATTTTGCTATAACTGTAAGTGAATGTAATGAGTAAGTACATGCTGTGTGAGTGCTGTGTGCTGTGGGACTGTCTAATCAGCTGTTCTAATAAATAAAACTTAATAAAGCACTGATATAATGATGATAAAATAGCATTATAATGCACTTACCACATGTAAAATGCAATAAATATTTTGATCATTTATAATATTCAGACATAGGAATTGGATTAGAACAGTGTTTAAATATTCTGAAAACAGTACCAGTCAAAAGTTTGTGAACACGCATTCCAATTCAGTGTTTTTTTTTATTCCTTTATTTTATTTCCTACATTGTAGATTAATATTAAAGACATGGAAACAATTAAGAGACGCACAAGGAATTACATAGTACACAAAAAAGTGTTTGGTCTCCACAATCCTCTGATCTAAACCCAACTAAAGCCCTATCCGGTTGGGATAAAACACTTTCATCCATACTGCAATTGATGTGCGCACAAAGTGTAATTACGGCTGCTTTGGTGCGTAGCAGTGGACAAATAGCTATTTTATTAAACGCGAGGTGAGGAAACTCAGAGATGTGTGTCCGGACAGGACTAAAATTATCGGAGGACCACAGATTTCAGTGAAAAACAGTAGATAATTCAGCCTGTAATATTTTCAGAGGACGTCTGAGAAAAACACATCCACGGTCGTTCCGGACAAGAATAAAACCATAGAGGATAATAAACTAATCTTGTCCAGATAGGGCTTAAGATGGGTGATTTGGGATATTGTCTATATATATTGTCTATATATATGTCTTCAATATTAAATTTACAATGTAAAAAAAAAACAGAAATGATGAAAACATATTGAATGGGAAAATATGTGTCCAAACTGTTGACTGATACTGTAAATAAAGCAGAAATCAAATAACAATGTTTTAAACAAGGTCAGCATACAGACTCGTTTAAGTAAAGTGGACTCCAAACAGATTGCGGTCATAGTCATAGAAACAAGAGAGAAACCAGGGTGATATCACATTAAATGTGGCCGTGCTGGATGTATTGCCATTGTATTACATATAAAGATTGACCAATCAGTGGCCTTTTGTGCTGTGTTTGAAGTAGTGTTTGAAATGTCTGCTTTCTTCTGGTACTCTGTGCACTGGAATGGGGTTATTATAAGGTTATTAAGGTTATTAAGCCTCTACTCCACTTTAATACTTACATATTTTATTGTCGCTTTAGCTGAGTTTAACTTAGAAATGGTAAAAATCAATAAAAAACAAATACTGACAACATGACAATTTCACAACTAAAATCTCTGTGAGGTCATGCGTGGTGCATGAAGGCCAGGAAGCCTTTTGCAATGCTTGTTTCAAGTGAACATAAGACACATTGTAAAACAGTGTTTATCAGCATTTCAAAACCTACGGTAGGTTGCAGCTGAGGTCCTCTGTAGCACACTATACTCTTTTCCTATAAGGTAGATTACCTCTGACAGACAGCAGACAAGCTCTGCCACTATAATCAGGAGATCGCCGGTTCAAATTCTCTTTATGTAGCTTGCCATCAGCTACTGGAGCCCTAAGAGAGCACAATTGGCCTTGTTCTCTCCCCACATCACTCCAAAAGGTGATGTCAATCAGCACAAGGCGTCTGTGAGCTGATGTATCAGAACCGAGTCGCTGCGCTTTCCCTTCGAGCATGTTGTGATGCTACTCAGCAATGCTGCATCAGCAGCAGATAAAAAAAGAGGCAGTGGCTGACTTCAGATGTATCGGAGGAGGCATGTGCTAGTCTTCACCCTCCTGGTGTTGGGGCGTCACTAGTGTTAGGGGGAGTCCTAATGAGTGGGCTGAGAAATTGGCCATGTAAATTGGGGAGAAAATAGGGGGATAAAGAAATAGTATATTATATTCTTAAAATAAATTAGCAAAAATGTACAAATTTTGTCGTATTTCCAAGAATATTGTTATCACAAAAAACCCTATCATGTGTAAAATATTAATTTTATGTTCAGGCAACTGGATATAGTGTTTTTTATTACTGTGTGAGTTTTTGGGCTGCTGTTTTATTATGCTCCTTTTTTTCTTTCTTACAGTGTTCATCAGATTCCTTAAAATAGCAGGCTTTCGAGCTTTGCCCGCTGAGTCAGTGCATAGGCCAAATCAGTTTGTGGAACATGTTGTCACATGTTGATTGTTCATTCAGAAAAAGATCAGCTTGGTTGAGTTGGTTGAGTTATTACAACCTTGAGGATGCACAGCTCTGGGGAAAAATATATAAGCGACCACTTAAAAAATATGGGTTTCTTTGATTTTACCAAATTAAAAACCTCTGGAATATAATCAAGAGGAAGATGGATGATCACAAGCCATCAAACCAAACTGAACTGCTTGAATTTTTGCATCAGGAGTAGCATAACATTATCCAAAAGCAGTGTGGAAGACTGGTGGAGGAGAACATGCCAAGATGCATGAAAACTGTGATTAAAAAGCAGGGTTATTCCACCAAATATTGATTTCTGAAATCTTAAAACTATGAATAAAAACTTGTTTTCTTTGTATTATTTATTTGAAAGCTCTGCTTTTTTTTGTTATTTCAGCCATTTCTCATTTTCTGCAAATAAGTGTTTTAAATGACAACATGTTTTTATTTGGAATTTGGGAGAAATGTTGTCCGTAGTTTATAGAATAAAACAACATATACCTATAATAGCAAAATCAGAGAAACTGATTCAGAATCTGAAGTGGTTTCTTAATTTTTTCCAGAGCTGTATATGTTCCTTGACCCCTCTAATCACTCTGCTTTACTGTCCACATCAGTAGTTTTATCCGATCTTGCACAGTGACCTTTGAGAAATAGTGTTAACTGAAGGGGTCAGCGGACCCTCTAACAGAGTGAAGTGTATTCTCATGAACTTTGACCCAGAACCTATGTCAGTACATACAGCTTGATTTCTCGGAGGCTGGTCTTTAATGAAGCTGTGTTCTCCGCTTCACTAGGAGCTGGTCCGGCTCCTCCAGCAGACGCTGCGTAGTTCTCAGTGCGAGCGCTGGCCGGTGGGCGGATCTGGGCTGGGGGAGATGGAGGTGGCCGCAGCCGTAGCAGAGCGGGACCAGCAGATCCAGTCCCTCTGTGGCCACATGGAGAAGCTGGCCCTGGAGAAGGAAAGCCTGCAGCAGGAGCTGAAGGGCTTGAAGATTAAAGTTGGGGAGATTAATGATCAGTTAGGCATGCTGATGGAGACCATCCAGGCCAAAGATGAGGTCATCATGAAGTTGTCCCAGCAGAGCCAAGAGGGCGGCACAGAGCTGCCGGAGTGCGGCTCGCCAACTGCCAGAGAACAGCAAGAGGAGATGGGCAACCTGAGGGTAATGACACCTTTATATTTGCAAATGTAGAATGGCTGATATAACCACATGGTAAATAGATTACTTTGGCAAAGCTTTGTCACACAATACTGTACCTAAGCCTTTATCACGTCCAGAAGTGGCAAAGACATCTCTGGTCATGGACCATTGCAAAGCTGTCTCGCAGGCCTGAAATATAGCACTGGATGTATACTAACAAATGAAATGGAATGAAGTTAACCAGATAAATCATGACACATATTGGGTTCATACAGTCTGTCATCTTATAAAAAGTCAAAGGAGATGTCAATATATAAAAATAATAAAGCAACAAATAAATGAAGATTGGTATTGAGCTTCTAAATAAGTAAAAAATGTTTGGGTTGTAATTCATACCTGGTGTAAATAATGTACTTATTTCCATATTTAGCACTTCCCTTAATGTGTTTTTGAGCAAGAAATTTACCGAATTGTGCGACATTCTGTGTGACAAAAGCTCTTTTTCTTCATTACTGGTAGTCCTGGTGAGACCGTTTCAAATACATTTTAAAAACACTGAGTAAATACTGGTATGTAGGCATTCTGTGTTTAACCTGCTGTTTGGTTCTGCTATTTCAGGACAGTCTTCAGGGATACAAATCACAGAATAATTTCCTAAACAAAGAAATTCTTGAGCTGACAGTCTTGCGGAGGAATGCTGAAGCTAGAGAGAAGGCCTTGGAAGCGAAGGTAAAAAAGAAATGCAGAGAGATTTTGTTTTCTACAAGAACAGCCATGGATTGAATGTTGGGGGGACCGAATTATCCATTGTTTTAATGGATTAATAAAGTATATTCATAATATTGGAAACAACAATGTATGTGTTGTTATATCTAAAACAGATATTCTGACCAAGATTAAAAAAAATAATAATTTACGTGCAAGCTGACTTTCTGCAAGATTAAAAAAATATATATTCAAAAGCTTTAAAAGTTGATATAACCAATATCCGGTTCTGTTGACATCTACATATGTTTTAATTAAGCAATAATACTCAAGAAGGAGTGCTATAATGTGTAGTATTGGCACTGCTGTGCTGTCGTAGATCAACACAGGAGTGCCAATATTACATGTTATAGCACAAACCTCGAGTGTATTATTGACATTATACCACAGTTCCATTATTGCTGTTTCTTGAAATATGTTGAGTTAAAAAGGATGAGAAAATACGATCTGTTTGGTTCTAAAAACTCTGGGAGTTAAAATAGTTCCATTGCTGCACTGTTTGGTTTGTAAGCGCTGCATCGTTGCTAGTTTACCTATATGTGGCGGAGTAATACATGGAGAGCTTCGGTTACGGTGCATTACCGGCTGATAACGACACTCATATATACATTCACATTGCAGGGTCATAACTAACTGTAGTATAATATAGCAATATATTACCCAGCCCTAGGGAGAATACATACAGTTCTGGCATTCTGTGTACAATTTACATTGTTCCCTTCCTATTATCTATTTGTTTTTTGTTTTTTTTAATCATTCATGATCCCAATCTTTTCTGTGGTTTCCAGTACACCTCTCTAGAAGCTAAGATGTGTCAGGTGGAGAGTAAGTACCTGGTGCTGCTGCAGGAGGTGAAGACTCCGGTATGTTCTTCATCTGAGCAGGGTCCATCACGAGATGTCATATCCAGACTGCTGGAAGATGCCCTGTCAGTGGAGAGCTCTGACCAACAGGAGCATCCCATTTTCAAACCCCACCCTGTCAGGTAGACAAACTCGTATTTTTTGCTTTCTGTTATCAGACGTTTTCCTTTCACACACTGTGTTGGGATCTGGAGAAATACAGATGGATGTATGGGTAATTGCATGCCAGATAGCTAAGCTTAACTGCTATGTCTTGTCTGGAATGGTACCCATACAAAATCACAAAATTAAAGTCTTAATATGTCTATAATATGTTTTACAGACATGGTTTCTTTAAATTGGTATTTTACCATTTATTAGAGAGCAGTTTAGAATCAGGCATTTCTGGCAACAATAAAGACGAGGGACTGTGGAGTGAGTCGTAATAATGATTTATATACAGTAATTATCATAAACAAGATTAAAGAGGCAGTGTTGTATACATTCAAAAACACCTGTATTCAGAAAAAAACGTTAGTTTAGGCGGCCTACTGTTTCACACCTAGATATAAATGCTCTCACATCCCTGAATTCACACCTGCAATCACACTTGTTATTTCAGGCCTGTGTTCTTAGTGTTTCATACATATTTTAAGGTGAAATTTGGAGAAGCATCCGCACACAGAAATTAAAAAATGCTGTCTTGCACACACTATGTGTGTGGTGTGACGTGTTTTTTTTCTCTCTCTTTTTTTCTTTAACAAGAACCAGAATACTTTCTATCAAATAATTAACATGTTCATTTTTGGGTCCTGCTGTGTGATGGCTTTACTTTGAGATTTTTTTTTATATAATTTAAACAAATCAGTTTATAAGTTTTAAAACTGTATATTTACTCAGTTAGCAAAATGTACAAGGTAAGTATGAATATGGCAGGTTCAAGCTTTTATTTATAAAAACCAAAAGATGGACGTGATGAATTAAATTCTTTAATTAAATTAATTCAGTTCACAATTATTTATTGTCACACTGCAGGACAATTTATTTGCTCAAAATTGTGAGAAAAGCTTATAAAAGTTTAAAACGTGGGAAAAAAAAGTCAAGAAAGTGGATTTGAGTGTGTTTTATTTTCTTTTTTCTTTTTTTGGTACCACTTTAACATAAAAGGGTTTATAAATGGTTTATAATTAGTTTATTAATGGTTACTAATTAGGTTGTAAATGCCTTAAAAATCATTAATGATCAGTTATAACACATGCATAGAAAAGGCAACAATGACCTGCTGTTTGCCAAATAGTGAACCCACAGGCATCTATATGGTTGCCTGTTCTAAGTATGTGTTATAACTGATTATTAATTATTTATAACCTAATTAGTAACCATTAATAAACTAATTGTAAACCATTTATAAACCCTTTATAAAGGTAGTCTTATTTTAAAGTGGTACCCTTTTTTCTTTTTACCTTTGGCCTTTTAAGCTTCAGAAATCAGTTGAGTCTTGATATCATATTTTCTCAAAAAAATATAAAGGTCCAGATGCCTATTGCTAATTTTTATTCAATTAAATAAAATTATTTTATTTTTTTTTTCTCCCTCCCAGTGAGTATGACGTGTACGGCTTCAAAACCGTCCCAGAGGAGGAGGATGAGGAGGAGAAACTTGTAGCCAAAGTGAGAGCTCTGGAGCTGAGGTCCTTCTCACTGACCGATCAGGAGGTGTCTGTGGGGGTGAAGTGGGAAAACTACCTGGCCAGTACCATGAACAGAGAGATGGTCCGCTCTCCAGAACTGAAAGCACTGATGCGCAGCGGCGTGCCGCACGTGCACCGCAGTAAAGTCTGGAGCTGGTGTGTGAACTTCCACGTGAAGAAGATCAGGGAGAGCCAGCCTGCAGACTATTACGAGAATCTGCTGTGCATGGCCAGAGACAAGCCTAACCCGGCCTCCAAACAGATCGAGCTGGATCTGCTGCGTACTCTCCCCAATAACAAGCACTATTCGTCTCCTTCAGCTGAAGGCATCCAGAAACTCAGGAACGTGCTGCTGGCTTTCGCCTGGAGGAACCCAGATATTGGCTACTGCCAGGGGCTCAACAGGTACATCTAGCAGCTTTTCTAGCAGGACTGTTTAGGAATATGGGCTTGGAAAGTTAATGAGAATCCTACAGCGCCCTCTGTATTTAGGATAATGGAACTGCAACTGCTAAGTATAATAATAAAACAACATATCAACCTACATCTACTTTTTGTAGAGTTTATTTGTTATTTGAATTTTTGATTAAGTTATATACAGCTCTGGAAAAAGAAAAGAGAACACTAGTTTCTGAATCAGTTTCTCTGATTTTGCTATTTATAGGTATATGTTTGAGTAAAATGAACATTGTTGTTTTATTCTATAAACTACAGACAACATTTCTCCCAAATAAAAATATTTCATGTCATTTAGAGCATTTATTAACAGAAAATGTGAAATGCCTGCAGTAACAAGATAATAATGCAAAGGAAATAAGTTCATATTCATAAAGTTTTAAGAGTTCAGAAATCAATATTTGGTGGAATAACTCTGGTTTTTATCTCAGTTTTCATTCATCTTGACATGTTCTCCTCCACCAGTCTTACACATTGCTTTTGAATAACGTTATGCCATTCTTGTGATCAATCTTTCTTTTCATTATATTTCAGAGGTTTTCAATTTGGTAAAATCATAGAAACTCATCCTTTTAAATTGTCTCTTATTTTTCCCTGAGCTGTATATATATAAAACAAAATTGCATTAGCTAATTACTTTTATTTGTTGATTCATATATTTACCAGGAAAGGAGCCTTCAGTTCCATGGGTTGCAATTAGACATAACTAAACTTAGTTGTACATATATGATGTTTTTTTTTTTATTGCATGCTTCTTTGTGTTTTTAATATAATAGTCTTTTGTTATTGTCACACAAAGAATGGGAAAAAAACAGAATTTAGTATTATGTGCTATGTATGATGTCTGTTTTTACATTTTTATTGTTTTGCATTTAATCTCTTTAGATTAGCAGCCATCGCTCTTCTCTATCTGGAGCAAGAAGAGGCTTTCTGGTGTCTCATCACTATTGTGGAGGTTTTCATGCCACGGGACTATTATACCAAGACACTGCTTGGCTCACAGGTACTATTAATAACCTGCTGTTTTTCCTGTTTTTGCTTCTGAGGGGAAAAATGTCTCAGATCTGCTGCCGGGATTAAAGCATCAGTCAGATGTGATGAGTAGTGTTAGCATATGACTGTTAGTTCTCTGTGATTCAGCATCACTGAGGTTGAAGACAGTGTTTCCATGCATTATAAAGTATAGAAGCTGATAGAACAGACTGATCATTGATCACAAGTAATGTAATTGTCTGAGTTAATTTTGAGATTTGTTCCATATTTTAATAAAATAATTAGTAATTCACCTTCAGATTTTGCCAGTGGTGATGATGTTTGCATTACAAAATAAAACCACTAAACCATGTACACTTTTTTTTTAGATTAATTGTGCTTGTTACTATGTTAACATGACAGCACTAATGATACTAACAATTATAAATTGTATCAGTCAAAAGTTTGGACACACCTTAAAATCAGTGTTAAAAATCATTATTTAAATATTTTCTGCTTTGTAGATTAATATTAAAGTCCTCCAAACTATGACAAAAATCACGTGGAAGGGTCAAAATTAACACTGTTAAATGCCTTAAAGTTATGCCTTATCTAATTATTAATTAAGACATTATTAATTAATTATTGTATTAATTAATAAAATACATTAATAGTGTTAATTCATAATTTGTTGAGTTTTTCTATAGTGAGTACTGTTAACTAATGTACTCTTATTGTAACGTTTAACAAATTATTTAGTAAAACAAATGTAAAAAAGTAGACAAAAATGTGTTAAACAGTGATGGCTTTTAGTTAACAGCTGTGCTGAACTTGTCAAGAGTTAATTACTTGAATTTCTTGCCTCTTATTGTGTTTGAGATCATCAGTTGTAAAGTTGTGAAGAGGGAGAGTTGAGTTGGTATACTGTGAATATCCCTATTTGATTGATGTTCTAATCCATAATATTGCAAAAACTACTCAACCAAGTAAAGAAAAAAATTACTTGAAGGTCAGTTAATCCCAAACATTTCAAGAAATTTAAAAGTATCCTCAACTGCAGTTTCAAAGACCATCAAAAACATTATGATGAAACTGTCTCTCATCAGGACTGCCCCAGAAAAGGAGAACGAGAGTTACCTCTGTTACACAGGACAAGTTAATCAGAGTTTTAGGCTGCAGAAACCGCAAGTTAACAGCACTAAGATAAGAGCACCTACAGTAAAAGTTTCACAGAGTTTTTTATTTTAAACACTTTTATGTTTATTACATGATTCCTTCTGTGTTCATTCATAATCTGGATGCCTTCAGTATCAATCAGTCAATCAATCAATCAGTCAACCTTTATTTTCACTCGTGAATACATTGAGGGTGACCCTCATTTACAATGTTGGAGAGCATTTACAGTATAAAAGGGACTGAAAACATTTAATAATAAATTAGAAATAATAAGAAACAAAATAGTAAAAAATAATAAATTAAAGAAATACAATTTTTAAATTAGTATTTAAAATAGATAAATAAAATATGTATGTAAAAAAGGAAAAGAAAAAAAGTATCTAAAAAAGATCATAAAAACATAAAAAGTAAAGACTTTATGAAATATAAAATAAATAAAAAGATAATAGTAGTAAAAGTAAAGTAAAATGATAAAAATGATAAGAAATGATAAAATTAATGATTAATGAACTAAGAAAACAGGAATAAAAAAAATTACAAATATTAGAATAAAAAGTAACTAAATAGTAATAAATACATTTAAAACAGTCACAGGCTTTCTGGTGGTGATTAGAAACTAAAAGGTTGAAATAATTCAGTAATCCCAGCAAGCCGAGCCTCAACGTTTCAAGCTTCAGTATTCATTGGAATGTTGGAAAAAATAAAAAAAACATTTAATATAAAGATGTTAATGGTACAGTTAATGGTTAATGGTACTAAGCTTTCACAGAGCATCCACCCCTGGTCTAAGGGTTTCTATAAAATCTGTATTCTCTCATACAGTACAGCTGTTCTGTGTCTGCAGGTGGACCAGCGTGTGTTTAAGGACCTGATGAATGAGAAGCTGCCCAGGCTTCATGCTCACTTTGAGCAGTATAAAGTGGACTTCTCTCTCATCACCTTCAACTGGTTCCTGGTGGTGTTTGTGGACAGTGTGGTCAGTGACATCCTCTTCAAGATCTGGGACGCTTTTCTGTATGAGGGACCCAAGGTAAGCATGAGTATCTGAACACACTGTGTAGTTTTAATCTAGTGTTAGTGTGACCTTTGGAACAATGTATAGAGAATACTCAAGTGAACGTGTGTGGGTGTCTACATGGGTATGATCTTATGAGAGAGGCCCCGTGTGTACTTATTGCTCTCTGTTTGGGTTTCTGGTTGCTGGTGACAACCAGTTTTAGGCCAAAAAACAGTATTTTTCTTTTCCAGGAAACCTATTAAACAAAATACTATGAATTTCATGAACACTGTAGTTTTTAAATTATCTTGTTTTGGTACTGTACAGCATTATAATGTATTTTAAAGACTGTTAATATCCCCGAGACACAGATTAAATCACTGACAGATAAAAAATGAGCCAAAATAAAGTAGAAAAACAGGTGTGACTAAGACTGTACATACATAGAGCAGTAACTGTTGAGACTCATACATTGTACCTGTTAAGAAGACATTAAAATATTTTTCATTATTTTTTATTTGAATGTAACCTCCTTTTTTATAGAAAAGAATTATTTTTTTTATAAACTGAGTTAAACCATTAGATTTACAATACAGTTTTTATGTTAATTTAAGTTTTTTGTTTTATGTCAGACATGCAACACAAATACAGGGACAATGGCAAAATTGTTTGCTGTTTGATTTGTGCTTCTGTTCATTAAAAAAAAAAAAAAAAACATTTTAAAATTAAACCTTGACTGTGAGACACATACAGCTCTGTAAAAATTAAGAGACCACTTCAGTTTCTGAATCAGTTTTTCGGATTTTGCTATTTATAGGTATATGTTTGAGTGAAATGAACATTGTTGTTTTATTCTATAAACTACAAACAAAATTTCTCCCAAATTCCAAATAAAAATATTGTCATTAAGATCATTTATTTGCAGAAAATTAGAAATGGCTAAAATAACAAAAAAAGCAGAACTTTCAGACCTCAAATAATGCAAAGAAAACAAGTTCATATTCATAAAGTTTAGCAATCAATATTTGGTGCAATAACCCTGGTTTTTGATAACTTTATGCCTCTCCTGGTGCAAGAATTTTAGCAGTTTAGTTTGTTTTGATGGCTTGTGACCATTCATCTTCCTCTTGATTATATTCTATTATAGGTTCAATTTGGTAAAATCAAAGAAACTCTCATTTTTAAGTGGTCTCTTATTTTTTTCCCGAGCTGTATGTCTTCACACGTTTTGATTTCTTGTCTTTTTGAAAACTATCTAACTATCTGTTGTGTGGATGGCGGAAAAGCCTTATGATCCAAATGATGCCAGAAAAAAGGCTGAATCTCTACTGTATAGTGAATGACATAAATCATAAAAATATAATGTCTAAAATCCACAGTTTTGTGACATGCATAGTACAATTTGTGCACAGAATTATGTGGGTAATCTTGCATTTTTTCTCATATATACACATAATTTAGGAAAATCAAAGTAATTTGGACAAATTCTAATAATTTTGAGGCTTGATCTCGAAACTGGTAATTTTACAAGGGAAAGAGTGTAAAATAATTTAACATCATTTCTATTTGTTCATCATTACATTTTGACACACTTTGAAGAACGACTGCCAGATGCACATCATGTCAGAAAGTGAGAAGTAGCAAAAATAGAGATAAAGGGTTTTGTGTGGAAAAACAGACAATAAAAGAATTCTTAGAGTCTGTCAATAATAAACATCAACAGCTCTCAGCTGTTTTCTTTGCTGACATTCTCTTAGGCCTGTAATGCAGCTGTTTTCAGTTCCTGCTTGATTTTAGGGTTATTTTACTTCAAGTAAAGAGTTTTATTTGGGCCTGAGTATTTAAGACGGCTCTTCCTCCTACTTCTGTTTGCACTTCTTGTTGACTTTCTTCTTTTTATGCCATCTTTTGATTGATATTTTTTGATATATATTTTCTTCATGATTGCAAATATTCACTACTAGGTTTGGTATTGTAAAGGTCAATACCAATTTTCTGCTTCTAAACAGTGAATTAATCAGTCCGTTCTTCCATTACTAAATTTGGTTATGTTTGTAATTTGCTGAAAGTTCTACTCAGACGCTGCCAGTGTCTGTTGTTTATTTATCCGCCCAGACAATTGGAGCCAGGCACTACCAGTAACGATTATTACCACTTACTTTTGGCATGTCAGTGTATAAAGCAATGGGGATTCTCTTATCAGATGTTTGAATGAAAACTCAGTTATTGTTGTCGGGACAGACACAATAACAACAGACACAAATTGTCTTCAGACCTTTTTTGACTTCTTCTCATTACTATTCTTAATAAGTTTTTATCTTCATTGTCATTAAAGATTGTCTTTATTTCATTTCACAGATAATATTTCGATTTGCTCTTGCACTCTTTAAGTGCAAAGAAGAGGACTTTCTGAAGTTGCAGGACGCCATGGCTATTTTTAAGTATCTGCGATATTTCACACAGACAATCCTGGATGCAAGGTACCATTTTTTTATTTATCCAGTACCTGCAATAGAAATAACTGCATTTCAAAGTTAATATTTTCATTTGTATCTCTGTTCTTTAGGAAGCTGATGAATATGGCCTTTGTGGATATGAATCCCTTCCCCTTGAGGCAGATCCAGAATCGGCGCACCTTTCACCTGGAGAAAGTCCGTCTGGAGCTCACCGAGTTGGAGGCCATTCGTCAGACATTCTTACGAGAGAGAGAGACATCTCAAAACGGACGTACACTTATCAGTGACGATGAGGAGGACAACTGAATGGGCACCAATCAGATAATCTGCCAATCAGCGCCTTAATTTTACAGTTGCTTTATACAATGCATTTTACATTTTTTTTCCTTTTTACGTTTATTGTAAATGTTATGGGGAGAATTTTCTCTTCTGCTCTGAAAACAGTGGCTTGCATGAACCAAAGAACATGAAGCAGCCATTCATTCCTGAATTTATTGTCATCTTTAGGTCTTTTTTTTTTTTTTTTTTTTTTAACAGTTTTTTTTTTTTTCTTACAAATCAGTATTAACATCCACATCAGTGTATTGGCTTTATGTGTTTGTATGTGTGTATGTATGTACGCATTCAGGTACCTTCATACTGTATCATGCAGGGCATGCAGTTCTGGTACACCAGCATTGCATGTTGTTTATTCCAAATAAGCAGATATGGTTTACTGCAAATTCTTGTATACATGGTTCAGAATATGTTTAATGTGCCTTGTTTACTTTTTATACGGAATGGCTAAAATAGCACTGTGTATTAAGTTGAATGAATAATGTTGTACTTGTGAAATATTTCAGGTTTTGCTCATGCAAATATCATATCCTTCATTCATCTGTCCCTGTTTCTGTATTCTGAGGCACTTATATCACTTTAGATTAGGGACCTACTCTCTTGGGACATATTTTACTTTAGGGAAGCTCACGATGCTACAGTATGTAAAACAAGTGGAGCAGTCAGGACTCCTGTCCTCATGCACATGAAGTGTCTGAATGAAGAAAAGTCCTGTCTTCAGTAATGAGGTGGCACTTAGCTGCTGGAAACAGATATTGGACAATGCATATCATGCAGTCTGTCAGACCCAGCTGCTTATTTTCTGCTTGAGTGGCATTCCTTTGTTAGCGATCTGCTGCATTTGGACTAGTTTGAGTCCTCGAGTGTCAGGATTCCACCATTATATCCACTGCTGTTGGTGCCATGTGTGTTATCAGCGTGACACCCTGACATAGCTTTCTATCAGGACGATTAAGATAATTAACAGTTGTGGCCTAGAATTTCAGTTTATTGCTATGAATGTGGTCTCAGTTAAAAAAAAAATATATATATATATATATTTTTTTTTCTTTTATAAAATTTATCAAGTTTAAAATGTGAGTGCAAACTTATGTTTTGGTACATTACTCATGGAAGAAAAGCTGCTGTTGTCACACAAAGACCTGGTTTCTCAATGTTTAGTGATAATTTGAGTCTGGCAGTAAAATGTTTTCTTTTTTTATAGTGTTAAAATTTGATGTTGAACAGACTAATAGAAATGCTTCAAAATGGTTAGATCAAGTCTTTTAACAATTTCTTGAAATGTATTGAAAATAGGCATCCACCGGCAAATTAAGTTATTTGTCAGAAAAAGGCAAAAAAAAAATCTTTGGATGTTTGGAAGAATTGAAAAATTAGGCTGTTTAATTTCTGTAATATTTTTTTTCGTAAATATATGTACAAAAAAAACAAAAAAAAATGTATTTTCTGTGTAGCCCAACATTTGATTTTGTTCAGTGAAAATAATTATTGAAAAAAAAAAAAAACACTTTCAGTGTTAGGCCAAATAATTCATTCTGAGCAGTGACCTTTACTTTGAAAAAGAAAGACAAAAGCACATTTAAATGCATTTGTTAAGTTTATGAAGTGACTAAAAAGTGGCCAAATATGTTCAGGTTTCGGCTAAGAATGTTCATTTCTGAGCTTTTGATCATATTTTCGATGTGCATAAGTTTTTTGTGTGACTGCAACTACAGTATGTGGTTTTTTTTTTTTAGTTGTTGTGCAGGGAGCAGCAGTACTGTTTGTAATAATAATCTGTAATCTAACTTTGATCATGTGCAATGCTGATTAGCATTCCATCTATTATGCATGTTTCTTGCTTTCAGATTAGCTTTTAATGCTTCAGAAAATGGAATTGAAATGCAAGGGTCCATTTGATGAGGGACATGGAATGTTAAACAGTTTTGGACTTTAATTGTGCAAATTACATTGCATTTTGTGACCTGGTGTGTTTAGTTGTATTGGGAATACAGCATTCCCAGTCTATGTTTGTGTCCAGACACATCAACATGTCTTTGTTTACTTTTTAATTACGGTTTAATCATTTTTTCCTTTTTACACCAGAAACCTTCTTTAAAGCCTGTGGATTTCTGGCTTATGTACGAACAGTTCTTATTTACACGTCCCCTCAATTGACTAATAATCCAAAACTGTGAATTTTCTCATTGAGAGCTGGTCTTTCAAATATGTACAACAAAAATGTGTTCAGATCTTAAGTCTAAATCAATGTACTTGTGATTAGTGCTGTAATACATACACTTCATTGCTGCATTCCCATCACTGCAATATTTACTTTTCTGAAGGGTGTCCCTTTGACATTTGCTTAATGCAACTGTAAATTCTGTATCTATGCTTTTGCATATCTCTCTATATATGAACTGCATGCAGATCTTTGTTTATTATGTAACGTATTTTTTTCAGCATTATCTAGCTCTATTTTTTTCTGCGTTTAAATGAATAAGCTAGCATATAAATTTGCATTGCTCACCAATGCACCGATGCAACATGTAATGCCTCTATTCTTGTATGTCGTACGTCATTTATAAATCATGTAATACATTGAATTTGACCAAAATTTTGTACTTGTTCATGGTGTAATCATCAATCACTTCACTTAAGTGGCATGATCGTCCAATAAATTGCCTTTGCATACAGCTGTGTAGTTTCACTTGTGTTGGTAAAGATGTGGATCTCATTGGAGGAAAGGAAGTCCGTGCAGAAAGTGCCCTTCTGTGTTTGTCAGGAAATTTAAAATTGGTCGGGGTTACAGAGAAACAATACACAAGGCTCACCTTAAGTTCCTTCCGTGTTTTCTTGATTAATGTATTCATGATGCCTGTGTTGAAGTTTTCTGGGTCACTGGTTTGAGGAATTTATCAAGAGCATTCTTTATTCATACATTATTAGTAAATCCGTCTTCAAAACCATTTTTCTGAGTTTTCATGTGTTTTATGCTCCAGTCCTTTTCTTCTCCTGCAGGGGGCAATATTGACATATTGGAGATGGTGCTTAAAAAGTCCTTTTACAATGTTTCATCGTGCTGGATGGTTTAATACCCTGCCAGTTTATTGCTATCCTGGTAACGTATGATTACACTACATTTTTCATATTCGTTTCTGTTTTAATTTTTTTTAGACTATGTAATAATTATTAATTTAATAATTATATTATTATATAGTACAGTTTATAATTTAATTCAACAATGTAACCACTAGCTTACTTTAGTAACTTGAATGGATATAGCAATTGAAACTGTGAGAAAAATAAACGTCACTGTCTTTTTTTTTTTTTAAGTTTATTTTTAGTGTTGTCAGCGTTAACACAAACAATTGATCTGGACACTTTAACCCATTTAATTTTTTAACCCAAATCATTTTTGTTACCTAGATTTTTTTTAAAACAACTTTTTTTTTATCCCATTTTTAATTTGGAAGGCTAATTACCCAGCTAACAGAGGCCTGTGCTAACCGACATTACATTTACAGTGGGGTTGGGTTAGATTCGCTGTAAAAAATAGTTTTACTATTTGTTACATGTTGCTTATTTTTGTGCTTGTGCCCCATTTAAAGTTGTAAGCTTCCTAGAGTGTCTGATTTTACATAATCTAAATATAATGCTCTTACACTTGTAACTTACAGTTGCTTGTTGTTTCTATTTTTTTCCCCATGTTCTACCCAATGTACACAGCCAATTATCCAACCCACTTATTAGGATTCCCCCTTGTACCTTGTGCTGATCGACATCACCCTTTGGAGTGATGTGGAGAGGGAGCAAGGCCAATTGTGCTCTCTCAGGACTTCGGTAGCTGATGGCAAGCTACGTGAATGGGATTCGAACCGGCGATCTTCTGATCATAGTGGCAGCCCTTAGCCTGCTGGACCACTAATTTATGCATGATTAATGAGTATAATATTGTTGTAATTGGCTCCGAGTGGTCCAGCGGTCTAAAGCGCTGCCACTATGAGCGGGAGGTCGCAGGTTCATACCCCCGCTCATGCAGCTTTGCCATCAAGCTGCCGGCGCTCAGAGGGAGCAAAAATGGCCCTGCTCCCTCCGGGTGGGTAGATGGCGCTCTCTCCTCACATCACTCCTACTGTGATGTCTGCAGCACAGGGCGTCTGTGAGCTGATGTATCAGAACCGAGTCGCTGCGCTGGCTGCTCTGCAATGCTGCATCAGCAGCAGCTCGAAAAGAAGCTATGGCTGACTTCACATGTATCAGAGGAAGCATGTGTTAGTCTTCACCCTCCTGGTGTGTGGGGCATTACTAGTGATAGGGGGAGTCCTAATGAGTGGGTTGGGTAATTGGTTGTGTAAATTGGGGAGAAAATGGGAAAAATTAGAAAGAAAAAAAAAAAAATATATATATATATATATATATAATTTTGTTGTTGTTGTTGTTGTAATTAATACATTACTACTACTGTATTATATTATTAATATAACTCCACTTCATAGTGGAGCCAATCTAACATTATTTTTTATTTATATTTAAATCAACCAATCACCAGGTGTGATTAATTGCGATGAAACAGAGAATACCTCTATCATTAGTAGTTTTATTCTAGTTATTTTAGTTCCCACTAGTTATTATAGGGCAGAGTAGCCAGCAGGGCGCGCGCGAGCTGACAGCACGAGCGCGTGCGTGTGTAATATAAGTCAGTCAGTCAGAAGCGCGAGCGGAGCGACCACCGTCCCGGCGCGCGGACAGAGAGCAGCTTCAGCAGCCCAGCAGCCACACTGTCCACTGATAGAGAAGAGCCAGAACCTTCAAACACACCCAGAGGAGTCAGGTAAGACCGCTGAACCCTTATCTAAACACACAGACAGCAGTGTTTTAGAGTGTTAGAGTGAAGTTCTCACACTGAGTTTGTTAAACTCGTTACCAACTAACTAACTAACTAAACCTGCTGCTGCTGCTGCTGCTGTGAGAGAGAGAGTCTGACTGTAGACACAGAGCCGAGAGATGTTAAGAGAGAGAGCTCTAAACACACGAATATTATAACCGCAAAACTGACCAGTAGAACCTCAGCATACAGAGAGGAGTAAACTCCAAGAGTTTACCTTCAGCTGAGCTCAGCTGTGGTCACTGCCTGAAAGGTAAACACTCAGCCCAGGTTAGGTTATCAGAGCGCTGCCCTACAGGTGACTGAACAGCTGCTATACAACACCAGCTATACAACTGTTGTTCCCTCAGAACTTTGTATTATAACTGTATTTAAAGTGCTGCAAAACTGCCACTTTAGTGAAAAACGGGGCAATGTATCATAAATAATAATGCACCGATACCACTTTCCCCCTTCTGATACCAATACCGATACAAACTTTTATATCTACTATTACATCTACTAGCTGTACTTATAGCTGTACTTATAGTACTTATAACTATATATATATATATATATATATATATATATATATATATTTTTTTTTTTTGTAAACCCAGTGTTCTGTATGACAAATAAGATGTAATAAAGAAGTTAATCTGTCAATCAATTAAAACAACTTATGAATCTGCTATTAAAAGTGAGATTAATCACACTTTTCTTTCTTAACACTGAAACTTTTAATAAAGGATATTTAAATGTAACGTAAAAGAATCAGTTTAAGATAATCACAAGAATGTTAGATAATCACAGTAAGATTTGATTCATATTCAAATGTGTTTGTTTAGTTTTATTGGTTCAACTTTGAGCACAGTTTGTTCTTTGTGAACTGTGTTTAAGTATCAGTTGAATTGAAAGAATGTCAACATCAATACAAAATATAAAAAAATAAAATAAAGAAGGAATTAACTCAAGGACAGCATCCCTAAATCATTAAGGATTCACAATTATGTCAGAATTTAACCAATATCCGCTGATAATTCCCTTTTTTTGTTTTAGAATCATTGGCATAGACCATTTTGGCCACTATTTCAGACTGTTATTTGCTGACGTATTTATTGTATGCTGGAAAAGGACCAAGTGACGCTGGCTGCGCTGCTACAGTTGGCTGAAACTGGCCACACTACTTTAATATTCACTGCTTTAAGCCTATTTTCATTTATTTTTATTAGTTTCAACAGATCTATTATTTTATTTAAAGTGACAGTCCGTATTATTTTGTTTCTAAACTGAAAGCAGAAGCATTTATGAGTGGAGAAGGGATAAAATATTGTGTTTAATGGTACCAGTGTGCTGTAACGACCATCTCTGCTAAGGCTAATTTATTAACTCTGAAAACTGGGGTGTTGGGTAGCTTTTTTCGGGAATTCTTCTGGCCATGTCACGCGTCTTTACATACTTACGTCACATGTAAAACCTGGCTTAGGTTTTACTGAAAGCAAGCGGCTGGGTGAGCAATGGAGACTTCAGAAGGGGAAACTCAGAGCTCAGTAGCTAATTCACTCATAGTAAAAACAAAGAAACGAGCTCTCTCTCTCTGACTAAACATAACCTGGAATCAGATGCATCCGCTCTGAAAGGAGAGCGCCCAGTTCTCACACCCGCCCAGTTTAAAACGATTCTTCCACAGGTTCGCTGCAATTACCCATTCTCACCAAACAGGGACCTAAATCCCAGACTTACGGACATCAGCCTTAACATGTTATTTAACCTGGGTTTAAAGCTGTGACCAGTCTGTGTAAGGACCAGTTAGCTACAGGTAAAACCAAAAAATGTGAAACCAAACAATGTGAAAACAAAATTTTTAGTTGGTTGAAAGCTACAATGCAAGGCACATGCATGATAAATTTGTATTCTGTAGTCATGCCAGTGTGTATAGTCTCTCTGTAAGTTATACATGTGCATATTGGTATCAGCAGTAGGGCTGGACCCGAATATTCGGGTATTCGGATATTCGTTCGTTGAGTAGGTATTCGGTTTTTAATTTTGGTATTCGGATATTCGTTTTTTTTCTCCTTTCCAGAGTTCCACCTCACTCTAACCACTTCTGTTTTCGCGGGTCCCGTCAGAATATCTTGCGCGCGGGACAGAACTGAACTGTTATTGGCTGGAGCGGGAGTTTAATCCAGACGATGCGGGAGCAAATTAATAAATAGTTAAGAAAACTGTAATAATTGTAAAAAAAAAAAAAAAACTAAAGAAAACTCTCAACGCGCAGGATGGACCGACACACACACGCACACACCGATGGTGTTTGGACTGGGGTAAGGAACGGGACCGCACTATGTGGCGGGCGGGCGCGGGATTAAAAGAAGCAATTTTTTTGCGGAGCGGTAACGAGGCAGAAACGCGGGAGCGTGGAAGAGTGGGTTTAAAAATCAGTCTCGCGCAGACCTCTATTATACATGATAAAAAAAAAATGCAGGCTCTTCGAAACTGATTTATATAATAAAACGTAAGGGGTAATGTGGCAACAGTAGGGGCTAAATCGGTTACAAAAGCCTGGCCTACAAAAATGATGTCTGAACGAATTTCCTCTACTCTAATATAATTTAACATGGTTTAAAATATAAAATAATTTCTAAACAAACGAAATATTTAATATTGAGCTTATAGCCCAAGTGCAAAAATACAAAATCAGTAATATCACAATATCACAGTAAAAGCACAATCCTTTAACCGAAATAGACCAAGTACAGTTTACAATGACTGTCCTCTAATATAATTACCAATGTTTAAGAATATAAAATACTTCCTGAACAAACGTTTTTTTTTTGTTTGTTTTTTTAAGCAAATAGCCTAAGTGTGAAAACACAAACAGCAATTTACTGGGCTGGCTTGCGCAGCGGAGAAACCGTGCAGCAGCAGCCTCCTAGCCTGCTTACGCAGCGGATAAGCCGCGTGTGGGGCAGCAGAAATTCCGGGATGAAAACACAAAGAAATTTGAGCTAAAAACACAGAAAAAATATGGGGGATAAAAACAACAAAAATCCGGGGTGAATATGTCTCGTCGGTCAGAGCAAATTGAACATTTTAGTGGATTAAAGGGGCCGTGATTTGCTTTTTTTTATTTATTTTTTTTACCTCTTTTTTTAAAAACGAATATTCGAATATTCGCTTCGAATCAGTGCCGAATATCCGGAGCTCAAAAAACGCTATTCGGGCCAGCCCTAATCAGCAGACATATAGCAGATATATATCAGTACAGCATTTACTAGGTGAGTAACTGAACAATATTTAAAAGTAACTGAAAAGTGCCACAATGCATTAACAGGTGCAAATAGGGAAGCGTGATAATCCGAAACTGCGGATGTGCTGCTGGATTCAGTCAAGCGTGATCTAGTGATGCACATGTGTGTAAGTAACTTCTTTATGGCATCAGTGCTCTCTGTTGCCAGTACTGATACTGATGCTATATCCATATCGAATATCAATATATTCAATACTGTCCAATAAAAGACATACAAAATAACAATATCATAATGTCTCTTCTGCTGCACAGGTTACCATTTATGTGCGATTTAATCTTTTTTTTTTTTTTTTTTTCGAGCAGAAATTATTTGATGGTTTGAATATTGTGTGGTAGAAACATTGCAGTTAAAGGAGCATTCTTTGTTTTTTTTATAAAAAATATAATTTATTTAGACACACTGCTAGATAGGTACTATTTAAATATACAGAATGTTGTGTTTTGGTGCATTTCTTGTAACTGGGATGGTTTTACATATCATCAAGAGTATGACTTCAGTACATTTTAGTTAAGGAACATATTCTTACTATATGCCTTTGCAGTAGTTGTTTCCTCCTTTCATGAGACACAGTTGGACCTAAAGGATCAAATTTGCCGTAGTTGCTGTGCTAATTAATTAATTTACACTTACAAATGGTCATGCAGTAAATTAACACTAACAGTGTTGTTTTAATAATGGCTAATTGTTAAACTATTAATCAATGTCTTCCTTTTTCAAAAAGTGTTAATTTTGTACCAGGCTAAATGAAGGGGATAGGGAAATATATCATACTGCCACCTAGATTTGTGGTCACAGCTCAAAATGAAGGGAGTAGTAATCTGAAGAAGTTGGAGATGTTTTGAAGTTGAAATTCGTGCTGGACATGACTAAGACAGAAAAACCTGTTGTATTTACTCATATTGAAGGAAGGAAGTTCCTCTCCACTTCCTTCCCCCAACCGCTAACGTGTTTGGTAACTGTGTTTAGTAACATTTTACAGAGGGACAGCATGGGCTAGAAACACATACATACATACATACAAGTTTTTTAACTGTATACTCAAAGTGAGTAGTCACTCACAAGGACTTTCAGTTAAGGGTTGCCTCTTAACAATAAGATAAAATCAAAACATTTTGTTATGTTTGTGTCACTGCCCTGGGTCTCCGTTTATAAATACTTACACCAAAAAGTGTCCAATTTAGAGATTAAATGTTAAATTAATGTAAAAAAAAATGTAAGTGGTAAGACTGACATTTACAAATGTTTATGTGGGTGTTGTGTGACATTACACATGCTGTCCTTTAGCAAAGTGTTGCCACTTAACCACTTAACACTTTCATTAATGTATATGTGGATGCAAAAATGGGGGAAAAATCTGCTTGTATAACAACTGACTGTATAAAAATCATTCATATAGGTTTTTGTTGTTTTTTAAGGCTTATGTAGTTGTTATGTACACTTGAAGCCCTACAGTAACAAGTTGTAAAAATCTCTTTTTAAAGCTGGTGTCCTCTCTGGTGAGAATGGGTAATTGCACAGTGCGTGCAGAAAAATAATTTTAAACTGGGTGGGTGTGATGCGGTCTCCTTTCAAAGCGAATGAATCCGATTCCAGGTTATGTTCAGTCAGAGAGAGAGAGCGCGCGCTCAGTCAGAAACTTCACTTCAACTACACACTTTTTTTTTTACTATGAGTGAATGAGCTACTGAGGTCGGAGTTTTCCCTTCTGAAGTCTCCATTGCTCCACCAGCTGCTCGCGTTCAGTAAAACTGAGCCGGATCCTCTTTTAGTGGATGTACATGTGATGTAAGTACGTAAAGATGTGTGACGTGGCCAGAAGAAGGGTTTCCATGACCAATCAGCTACAGCTAAGCTTTATGTCACCAAGCTTAATGCAATGCATACTTTTGGCAATATAGTGTATTTATGTTATGGCTGCAACGCTTATTTGACGTAATCGACAGTCAAGTCAGCTCTAAAAATTTTCGTTGCAGAATTTAATTGTTGACACATTGTTAATGTGTGATAGAGCAAGAGAGAGAGCTCATCTGAGAGGAAAAAAAGGGCAAGAGAGAAAGACACGCATACATAGTGAGAGAGTGACAAATCTTTAAAGGTTCATAGGCACAAACAACCATTATAACAACTAACAGTTTTAAAAAATGCTTTTCTAAATATGTTTATGTTGGTTGAGCCCCAAGACATTTATAACGGATTGTTCCAAGAAGTTGTCTGTACACTGTAAGAGATGAAATTACATTAAATTAATATGAAGAACTGGCTCATATGATTTTTTACGTAGGCGTGTAGGTGTTTGTGTTGGACAAAACAACATTCAGGGCGACTAGATCTTATATAAAAAAGCATTTACAAATGTTTATGTAGGCTTTCGTCACTTAACATAAAAGGCTTACATAAGGGTCACATGGCATTATGCATGCTAAACACAGTTAAAAACACAGGTTTGCACTGTATATTATGTGTAAAAAAACTTCACACACAGATTTTTTTGTGGTTAAATTTAGTTTCACCGCCCTGTGTCTTCCCTTTTTGAGCTCTACGCAGACAGGCTCACTTAGTTTTGGTGATCCTGATAAGTTCTTTATCCTGCTTAGTGCCCCAGACTGGAGTTTAGTGCTGGTCTTTGAGGTGCTGAGACAAATCTATTCTGCTAATTTCCTTGCAGCAGCAGAGCTAGCGTCTCAGTCAGCTTTTTTTGTCGGCTGCTTTTCTGTAGATCTGGAAATGGCAGACTAATGATGCAACTTGTTTTAAGAACTGTTTTTATTTGTTTTTGCAAGTATTTTTATGCTCCCCAAAGACTGCATTGACATATTTGGCCAAAGACTCACAAATCTGCAGTGAGATCATTAAGTAACATGACACCTGAGATTCACTCTCTGTCCGATGTGCAGGAATGCAGACAGCATGCTGAAACATGTGCTTAATATGTGAGTAGAACTTCCCTGTTCTGAGCTCTTGAAATGCAGCAGAAGTGTCATGCCTAAATGCATTTCTTTTCACAGCATCTCGTGAGGACTCGTGCGCTGCTGCTGCCCTGAGGGTGGATATTCCCACTGGACCCGCAGACCTGCTTCAGTGTTGAACTTTTATAAAGACACAATCACCATCATCAATGAGGACACTGGGCATGGCTGTGTTCAAGCAACAGAAAGTGGAGGATTTTTATGAAATTGGAGAGGAGCTCGGAAAGTGAGTAACAGGATCAACTGTCGTGGGATTAGCTACAACTGTTGCACCACAACAAGTGGAGTTATGTGCGTGAGCATATGTGTGTGTGTTGTCATTAAGAACATCTATCACAGTGCATGCTTTATAGACGGTCCTCCAGAGTGTGTTCAAAGGCGCTGGCTAACAGATGGTTTGATGATGTGTAACTAGTGTGAGAAAGGGAACAAGGGCTGCGGTGGGGTTTGCAGCCATAGCTGGAATAACTAAGAAGATAGGCACTGTACAGATTTGTTGCCTCTGCACAACAACACACCCTTAAGTGGTTGTTTTTGGTTGTTCTTAGAATGTACATTGTCCTAAACTGTATGTGCAAAAAAGGACAGACTGTATGGGGCTGGGCACTAATTGGACATCGATTTGTATCACAATAGAAAATGTGTCAATGAAGCTTTTATGATTTTTAAAATCATTTTTGATATTTCAGTATCACTCAGAACCCACCTAAAGCCCACATTGATGAGCCGGCAACTACATGCCGGTTTTCTGAGCTTCATGACTACCAGGACCAAAGTAATCTACAGATATGTTATATGTAGTTTTACATATATTTTTACCATGTCTCCCAGCTATTGCTAAATAAATTCTGAGCAGGATTATTTGCTGATGACACTGCACTGCACATATATCTTTTTACTAACTAAAATGACAAAAATAGCACTTGGATAAGTAACTTTAATCTGATTCACTGTGCGCTACTGTTTTTGTCAAAGTAACTACGCCATTACTGGTTACCAGCCTTAGTAACCAGAGTTAACAGCACCCCAGATAAGAACCCACTCAAATGCTTCACCGTTTTTTGTTAACACTTTTAGGTTTATTACATGATTTCTTATGTGTTCCTACAAAAATGGGAAAAAAGTCTGTATATCATCCAGTATTAAGTCTTTATAGTTTTAAGTCATCTGCAGAATCCACTGTGAGGGATAGAACTTAATAGACTGTGTCACAAAACCACTCCCTTTTATTTTTCAACACTTTTGGCAGTTGTAGCTCAGAATGTTCAGAACACTCTCTTAAAAATCCGCCCCAACAGGCGATCCCAGCTTTCATCACTAACCTGACGAATATTAACTGTAATAACACAAGCCTGAGTATCTGTTCAGCAGGGGGAAGTTATAAATCCATTTAGAAAGGAAGTGGAGTTACATTGTTTAACGCTTGTTAGCTTACAGGAAAGGTGTAGCCTTACTCCCAGGTGCTTAGCCCATCCCTCAGGCCTTTTTTAAAGGCTATGAGTAGCTGAGAGGCACCGAGAGGGCTGATACAGGAGTAGCTCCGCCTATATAAATACGAATCATAACTCAGAACAATTAGCAAAATATGAGTCTTAGATCAGCAAAATAGATCACTGGACTGACGTTTTATCACAATGAGACTAATACCTTATACTGTAACACATGCTATGGCTAAGCAGGTCAAATAAGGAGACATGGCCTGTGGCTAACAGGTGGATGTTTGTTATTGTTTTGAATATAGAAAAGGAGAACGCCCACCATCTGCTTGTCAAGCTTTGTTTCACACTCAGTGTTCTCTAGGATGTTAATAGATGTCATTGTGACAGGGTCATTATATCAAGTTAGATTTTTTAAAAGGTCAACTGAAAAAAATATTTCAGATATACACTCAGTTTTTCCTCTTTGAAATATACTTAAGATTTAATATTTTAGGTGATAGATCAACAGAAAGTAGCACTTTTTTTAATGTTAAGAAAATAAAAATCGGAAAAGTGTGACATGCAGAAGTATTCAACCCCCAATATCAATACTTAGTAGAGCCACCCTGCCCTTCGGTTACAGCTTCTTGTATTTTATGGTATGTCTCTACCAGCTTTTGCCCATTCTTTTTCGGAAAATTACTCAAGCTCAGCCAGGTTGCTGTCTGTGAACAGCAATTTTTAACAAACTTTCTTTCAACAATGTTTTTTTTCTGCCACTCTTCCATAAAGGTCAAATTTATCGAGTGCACAACTTATAGTTCTCCTGTAAATACATTCTCCCATCTGAGCTGTGGATTTCTGCAGCTCCTCCAGAGTGACCATGGGCCTAATGGCTGTTTTACTGACCAGTGCTCTCCTTGCTCAATCTGCCATTTGGGTGGACAGCCATGTCTTGGTAGATTTGCAGTTGTAGAATACTTTTTCCATGTTTGGATGATGGATTAAACAGTATTCCTTGGGATGTTCAAAGTGTGGGATATGTTTTAATAACCTAACCCAGATTTAAACTTCTCCACAACTTTATCTTTGACCTTTCTCGGAGTTTCGTGGTTTTTATGCTGTTTGTTCACTAGTGTTCTCTAACAAACCACTGAGGCCCTCACAAAACAGGTATTTTTATACTGAGACTAAATTATACACAGCTGGACTCTTTTAATTAATTAAGGGACTTCCACTTCACAATTATGTGCTACTTGAGTCTATCATTAAAAAAATCTCAATTAAATACATACAAATTTCTGTTTGTATGGTGACGAAATGTGAAAAAGTTTAAGGGATATGAATACTTTTGCAAGCCACTGTTTGTCATGCCAAATGTCATGGGATAGCTTGAATTGAGTGATACTGGCCACTAAGTGAACAATGGTCTGCGTGCTTATGATGAGGTTACCTGAATTAAGAGGGACTGAGGAGGGCCTGCAGTGACAATTTGATTGCATTCAGCGACAAAAGTGTTGGTGAGGTAAAACTTCAACGTGTACTGTATAAATGCCCTCACAACGCTCAAAGCTCAGTGCTGTTAAGATGTGAACTCGCTAAAGTCAGTGTGCACCTGCCTCTTAAAGGGAATGGCAAGAGTTACACTGGTTTATTTTCATTATGCCCAAAACATACTCATGATTATTTAGAATTAGTTGATGCCTTTTGCACATTTTTTTGCGTTTCATACCAAGGACACACCAACACGTCATAAATCCAGCTGCGCAATTTCCAGTTGAACGCCCATAGTGTATAATAGGCTTGTCCATGTATCAGACTTTCATAATTCAACTATAAGGCAAATACAGTTCCATTACAGTGTACCCTTAATACAGAGTTTATTTTTATTACAAAATATATTATCAGCTCTCAGTCAAGAGATTGACTGAAAAACGTCTTTGAGCATTTGTTCCACCTTTATTAAAGCAAGCACTCTAGCTGGCATGTCCTCTACATGTTTGTACAAATGCCTCTGTGCAGAGCAGAGATGAGCAGATCTGAGCCACCCAAGAGTCGTCTGAACATGTGATGGGATAAGATCTGAACAATTTGTGCTAAGGCCTAAACATGGTCGATATAACATTTAGAAATTCTTGTTCTATGAAATTCAGAACTTTGCAAAACTCTCTGTGCTTTATTGCCAGTTTTGAAAATATAAATCCAGATGTTCTATGTAAGCACTAACTTCCTAACCCCACTGTACATCAGTACAGCTGGTTTGTGTCAATAATGCTCAGTGGAGAAAAGCATTCAGGGTTTGAAGCACGTTATAAAATCCAGGGTCGAGTGTTTCTCTGGTGGAAATTAACATTGTTCACAAACACTTGTCACTTAAGTGAAAGAGGAAACAGTATGTATGTGGTTTGACAGAATCACTGAACCATCTGTGATGTACCACAGCCAAGCAGCTACATGCTAGAGAGGAGGTGGGGGAGGTAGAAATGGAAAAGCATAGCAGTATAGAAAAGATAAGGCATACAGAAAACTAGGCAGGTGAGGTAATTAGCCGTACCTACGTCCTCTTAGATGTCCTACTTTTTCACTGGGTGGTGTTCCATGTGGGTGGGGAGGGGGATACATGTCATGTCATGGCATGAATCACTCTCCAGCGTTACAGGGGGCGAGCGAGACCTT
The DNA here is from genome assembly GCF_023375975.1 of Astyanax mexicanus. Classification (NCBI taxonomy): domain Eukaryota; kingdom Metazoa; phylum Chordata; class Actinopteri; order Characiformes; family Acestrorhamphidae; genus Astyanax; species Astyanax mexicanus. The sequence continues at coordinate 57,614,299 of NC_064409.1, forward strand.
ACACAATTGTTCCCTGATGGCGAAGGCTGCCTGCCGACAGGCTTTTATACGGAGTCTTTCTAAAGAGACTGCACTCAGTTTCCATTGTGTGCTGCACTACAGCTCACTCTGTTGGTAAACCACCTTTGAGATGTTGCTTTGATGTATTGTCCGCCCACACAGCACTCCACTGACCACCAGAATATACATCATCGCTTCACCACTTGCAGTCTCAGAGCAACATACAGACTGTGGGGAACCGTTTGTACTGTATCTTGAATGACAATTATAGATATGGCTTCACTGCACACTGCAGCCTGCAATGGGTTTCTCAATAATAACTAGGCTAAAATAATGAATACTGTATCCTACAAATACAGCAAAAACTGTTTGTATTTTGGCTGATTAAAGAATTTCTGTTTTAAGTGAACTTCCTGTTTATGGTTGATCACAGATATTTAGCCCACCAGAAGTGTGAGAAAAAAACTAAACCTACGAACCTGTGGTTTATTGACAGGAGGAAGTGAGATGAAAGACAGATTATTAATAGGCGTCAGTGACATTCAGCAGTTTAAAACTGTATTAATGCCTGGATTCAAGTTCCGCATGTTCTTGAGGTTGAGAAGTTCTTATCACACAGTAGCATTCAAGCGTTTGGAATCTTAAGTATAAAACATATTCTGTTTTTTTTTACAAAATAATTCCACATGTGTTCCTGTATAGCTTTAATGTGTTTAATATTAAATTTACGATGTAGTAAACAAAGAAAGTAAACACATTAAATAAGAAGAGGTGTGTACAAACTTTTGATTTCTACTGTAGTTTACAGGAGCCGTATTGCAAATTGTCAATGATTTAAAATGTAATGATATCAGAAATGCACTATGTGTATTCAATATTAGAGAAAAATACATGATATTGGGCAGAAATAATCTGTCTCTTGTAGATATGTCGAAGATAGTGGATAATGCAAATTTTCCTTTTGTATCAAGCAGCAAGAAAGCTTTTAAAATAGTGATTTAAAATTAAACAAGATATGCACGTCCTGTAAAGTGAGTATTGTGCATTTTCACATTTCGATAACAATCCTAAAACAATATATTGTGCAGCCTGAGTCTTGAGTATCAGGATTATATCTGAATAAGGCTAAATCACATAATATGCCAGTGTAAACGCACCAGAGACAAATTTAGATCTAAGATCTGGTCACTCAGATCAGCTCAGGAGATGCCTGAAACCCTTTTGAATCACATTATAGCAGTGTGAATATATCCATTACGCAAAGACATACACAGCAAACCAAACCCCTCCCAGTACCCCCAAAACTCCTCCCCCACGCAGTATACCACTGCTGAGTTGATTGTTCTCATCAGTCATTTTCTTGTTAGCGTGGACTGCTGAAACTGTTGTCTTCCTGATTCCATAAAAGAACCATGTTTTTAAACCAATTTTACTGTTTTTCCAAATGTATGTTGACCTCCCGTCTAATGAATGGATTCAGCATCTAAGCTACTTTTAAGCTACTCCAGCTACTCTTGATACACATGTGCAAATGCACACAAAAAGCTTGTCTAGAGCCTTTAATACTATCAATTACTGTCAAAAGAATGGGACTCTCTGGAGCAGATAAACATGAGACACCATGCTTAATACCTTTTTGTTTAGCACCCCAAAACTAAGCTGTGGAGCACTGGAACTGTTTTTTGGGGATGAGATGGGGTGATGCTCCTCCTACATCCTACAATTATTATTTCTCTTGTTACTGATTTCAAGCAAATCATGACACACATCTAGTCAAAATCCTTTCCTGGACAGTAGAGACAGTCATTTCAACAAAAGCATGAAAAACTTATTTTTAATACCCTTAAACATTTCTGAGGAAACAGTGTTTAAATGTTAAAAGTGTCCCGATACTTTTGTCCATAAAAGCTTATTATACAGGCATCTATTTCTATTCCAAATTGTCTTATGTAAGCAAAAGTGGATCTTTTATGGCATCCCTCAAATAACCATTGTACCATCATTATTTTTTAAGAGTACATTACATCTAATTTATGGCACATTAATTAGTGGAATTTCTGTATTAACCAGGTCTGCTAATACACACTACATTCCCAGACCAACAAGCCTGTGGTTGCCATATCACTGTATGTATTTAATACTGTTGTACATTTTCAGGTTACACGCTATAAATGTATATTGGATGTCCTGTTTGTTCATTGAAGATTGTGAAAGTGTTTGTTGAAGTGGAGGACAGGTGCTATAGATCCCTGATGAAGCCTCCTCCTCGTTTTTCACCCAGGTGGAATTCATGGCATGCCTGTGGCCCAGGCTGTAATTACACCTGTTATTTACAGCTAACAGAGGGACAGATGCATGTAGTCTGTTTGATAGTTTTGGAAAATCGCTGTGAAGTAATTGCTGGTCTTGGTGTTGATTTGATGGACCAGAATGTTTATTTATAGCAAAGTAGTACAGCGGGATCTATCCAGACCACGGAGAACATTCCGTGAGTTCTTCGCCCCACACATTCGGGCTTTCTCTACAGAACTGCCTAAGAGTGGGCTTTCAAAGGTTAGACCAGGCGAAGTCTGTGTGTCTATAAATGATATTTCTTTATAGAACAACTTCAAGGTTCAGGGCGCTGAGGCATTATGGGTGGAATATTAAGCAGCTGCTGAAGGCGGTGAGGAAGGAGTACAGTTTGATTTCTGTACACAGTAATGTGAAGTACATCAGCGTGGGAGGGATAATGATGTGTGTGGGTTGATCGCCCCTCACCGGAAAGTCTAGTGCCTCAGCAGCGATGACAGCCATAGCAAAATGATGATTTAGTCTGTATTGATCATGTTTGAGACGTGTTATAACATAATGCAGCATATGCACCTACTACACAGTTAAAACGTACACTTACTACGTGTGTAACAGGTAGCCTTAATAAGTCAAGGGTATCATAAAAGTGTTTATTCTGCTGTTGTTGGAGGAACTGTCTCAACTCTCCAGGGAAGTGAGATCAGGTAAGGTCATGTTGGATGATCATTACCTCACCTCATCTCCAGCTCACCAACTCATCCCAAAATACTAGATAGAGTGCCATCATTTCAGAAAACACAGTTCCACAGTTCCACAGCTCAATACTACACTGAAAAAAATGATGAGTAAATTTAACTTTAAAAAAGTTTGCAACTTTCTGCTTTTCCTTTTTTTAAAGTAAATTCAATTTCAGATAAATTTAAGTAACTTCAACTCAGTTTCAAGACATACATGTTACATAGAGTAAATAAGTGAACTTGTAATATTGTATAAATTAGGTAATTGTAATTAAGTAAAGGTTACTAAAAAAAAGGATTGATTCTGCAAAAATAAAGTAAAGTTTATTAAAAGAAATAATTGAAACCAAGTTGAAGTTACTTAAATTTATCTAAAATTAAATTTACTTAAAAAAAGCAAATGCAGAAAGTTGCAAAACTTTTTAAAAATACATTTTACTCATCATTTTTCTCAGTGTAGGGGGTGTTATCTCCCTTATATACTTTTTATATCCCTACACCTAGCATTAGGATTGGTGGCATGCTTGTCATGAAACAAAAAGGCCTTAAGACATTGAATCTACACATTGTACTATTGTCATATTGTGGTTATCTTAATATTACAGGGAAACTACTTACATTTGTGGATTTCTTTGATCACTTGTGCCGCCATCTTGCCATCTTCTAAATGTGACTTTACTGTTCCAAGCTGTTCTCAAACCTTGGAGAAATTAAATGCTGTTAAATCTTTGTTGTAAAGATGTCTTTTAGTCAGTATTTCAATATTATTTTCAGTATAAATTGATCATGAAGTGCTACCTCAGGGAACAACTTGGGAATACACACACCTGTATAAAATAGTGAGGTGCTATCTTGTGAGTGAGGTTGAACTCTGGCCAGCATGCGTATGGCAAGGAGACATGAATTTCATAATCTGAGAGAGGTTCCAGGTGGATAGGACATTTCTGAAGAAGAGTGCATTACCACCCACAGTGAACAGTGCAGTAGGTTGTAATTATTGTGGCTGGTGACATCTGGCTAGTATAGTCCATTCAAACAGACAGTTGACATATAAGATGCCCCACACACATATCCCACAGTCCAGTGCAGCATTCTTTAGCTTCCTTGGGGCACAATGCCCCATATCCCATAGCAAATAACATTTGTCTTGTCATTGTGGCTTTTGTGTGTCGCTGTGTATCATACCCACATATTAAAGATGAAGTTTCCATGCTGGTGACGGAGAGTAGGTCCAGCAGTGTGCAGTGTACAGTTATACAGCTAAGTGTCATGGTGTTCCCTCAGGGTGTTGTTGAGCTGTGAATTTGAATATTGGGCTGGCGCCACTCGGTCAAACACACAGGGCTTCAGCATGACTAATAACCAGCAGCTGTTGGGAGTGGAAAGTCCAGTGAGATCTGGAGCTGTCAGAGCTACAGTCGGGCTTAGAGCAAAGTCAGCCAGAGCGCCCGCTATGGGAGGACTCGTCCCTCTCCAGCCTCTCTGTTAGCCCACATCTCCAACAAAGCATTTGTAGAGAGATTCCCAACTGCCTTAGATATGGGAGGAGGTGTTAGCGTCTAGGTCAATCGGTTGAAACATATTTACGATGTACAGTTTAAACTGCTTGGTTTTCATTACAAGAATGTATGGTATAGAGGGTGATTGATTGGTTCTGGCTGTTGCTTTTGGCCTCAGTTGCTTTTCTTAGACAAGCTTGAAAGAACTAATTGTCTTCTTTATTTGCGCTCTCTAGAGGATCGTTGTTTTCCTGCTAATTCCCACCTCTGTTACAAAGAGTCAGTTTGCTTCATATCTTTCTTTGTATGAGCTATTTGTTCCTGTGTTGGGTTTTAAATCAGCCCAGCTGGCAAAATACTTAAGAGTGGTCTCTGGAGTAGTTCTGTAGACATAATAGATGCAGAGAACGTTTGAGAAGTTCACTTGTTCTGACCCCCCCAGGTTTGTGATTTCCCAAGACTTGGTGAGAGAAAGCCGGCCCTAAGGCTGCACATTCCAGCCAAGCCTGTTTTGGTTTGATGCGCTTTGCTTGTGTGCCTTATCTATTTTTTCCCAGCTCTCTATGCACTGTATGGAAAGAGAGAAGGACAGCAGGGACAGCCCCACCCCGGGTGGAGCCCACTAAATGTTTGTTGCTGTGAACTAAACCTGGCATCCCTTTTACAGGATGATTTGAGGGTAAATAAGACTAGAGTGTTCACTCCGGACCCTGTCCACGGTGATTTAATAATTAAGTTAGAGAGTAAATTGTTTTATTTAGTTGCAGCATTGGTCCAAAGGCACTTAAGGATTCCTTTCCTTGTTTTTACTATGGCTTCAGGGAAAAATGATGTCGGAGAAAGAATTCTGTGTTGCAAACTTAAAAGCACTGTTTATGTTCTTCATCTAAGCAGAAACAGCTTTTATAATGACACTATGTCATTCAGGCACGGACAAGCCAAAGCAAAATTTACATTTTTGTGTGACCCTGTGATTGACAACCTCAAAACATAAGCAGAAAGAAATCCTCAGATTAGCAGTAATGGAAGCCAGGCAAAGTGTAAGCTAACTAAAACGTGTAAGAGGGTCAGTGACATATAAGGATTTTCAATATGACATTTTTTAAAATCATAAAAATTAGAGTTTCTTTTCAAATAGTTTAAATATTAAAAATGTTGTGTTGATCTTACAAAATTTTATGTGCTGCAACCATGATTTAGTATTGCCGAGTGTTTGCATTATGTGTTGAGTTTTTTCTAGATAAATATGATCTCATTTTTATAATTTAATGACATAGGTGTTTTCTTAAGTGTACTTAACAGACATATTTTTTATTTAAATCAAATGAAACTGAGAGAAAGTTTTAAAAAATACTATCAGTTTAAGTATGCTACATCAGTGATTAATTTGTTAGTCACAGAAATAAGATTATTATTTTAATAAAATATATTATAGTCATTGATATTTAGGTTGCACCATGTGGTATTTTGAAATTTTAAAGAAGACATATTATACCTCTTTTTACACAAGTTATAGTAGTTCTTTGGGCTATACAAAACATGTTCATAAATGTCTTGCACAAAATCACTCTCACATAAAGAGATTTCACCAGCTCTATATTTTTGCCTGTTTCAGTCCTTTTCAGAATGAGCCTTTTAAAGGCTCTGTCATTTTTATGCAAATAAGCTGTAGCTGTTAGTGTTAGCTTGTGTTAATGACAAAACAATAACAAGTTAGTATGCTTAAATTTCGTTATTTGAAAGAATTTACATCTCCCTCATCTTCTGATTAGCCACCATCCCTACATTAAATTAGATCTACTGGCTAATCCTGCTGTGTTGACAGGTGAGGGGTGGTGTCAGGGTGGTGACGTCACAATGAGGGAGCCTTCCAAACAGTTAATAGAAGCATATGATTGCTGACACCAAACTTTTTCAGCTGATTTACAGAAAAGTATGTGTTTTGGGGCTTGGCGTGTTTATAGGTGCAGTGGAAATACAAAAGTGAAAAAGTACAAAAAGTGAGTTTTCCTCAATATGTCCCCTTTAAATTACAGAAAAGTACATTTTTTGACTACTTGTGTGATATATACAGCACATATACAGGAGAGATACTACATATATATGTCAGAATTATATGCATTTAAAACTTGTTCTTTACTGCAAATAATGCAGTCAGACAGGCGTCACATCATTGACCCAAGAGGTTAATTCAGCCCCCCTCTCAGAGCTTCCAGACTCTTTCCTCCTCTCCATCACCACACTATCACCCAAAACAGGGCTGTCGGAGTGGAGTGGAGTGGGGCAGCGGCTGGTTTAAAATTAACCTAGCTGCTCTCCTGATAGCACACAGAGCCTTACAGCCTATCACAGCCTTTAAGAAGACCTCTCTGTGGGGCCTCATGTCAAAGACAGGAAATAACTGACCATAATCATCCTCTAATCATCTGTTCCCTCTGTTAATCCTCTGTGTCACAGCATGTTGGGCACTGGCAGCCATGGGACAGTGGTATGCTAATATAATAAGTGGTGAAAATACTTTGTAAAGGAGAACCTGTACCTGTGAAAAATGACTGAATCTCTGAGTAGCTTTTTTTTCTATATATGGTTACTGGTGTGATTGTAATTTGTAGTCAGTTAGTGTACATCCAGTCTGTGTCAAAGTTTGGGCACCCTTGACCTAATTTATCTTTTTATTTAAGAAGTAGGAAACAGAGTTTCTGCAGCTAGACAAAAGGCAAACCTACAATTTCTGGGTTCAGAATCATTCCCGTTTACAGAAATAGTGCAATATATGCTGTGTCAGTTTTTACATTTTGTTGTGCTTTTTAAAATCTCAACGGTACAGTTTATTGCCTGTAGAGTTTACTATTAAAACCCATTAGGCACACAACATGTAAAGCTGATGTACGCTAGAATATCCAATATACCATAATGCAATGCAGTGGTGTTGTGTTAGTCGTCCTTACAGTGGCACAGACAAATATTGTTTGTTGAGTAACAATTTACTTGGATGGTCCATTTGACGATGCTCAACTGACATTCAACTAACCTTCAACTGCATGTCTATTAAATGCAACTAAACTGAAGGGTAAAAGTATATAATTCTTTATTGAATGTAACCCTACATCCAACTCTAACCCAAACTCTAGTCTTAACATTTTAGAATTGGGTTTAGAGTTAGATTTAAAGTTTAGATTAGGGTTAGGGTTAAGTGTAGGGTTAGATTTTAGGGTTGATTAAGGGTTAAGGTTAGGGTTAAGTGTAGGGTTAGATTGTAGGGTTGATTAAGGGTTAAGGTTAGGGTTAAGTGTAGGGTTAGATTTTAGGGTTGATTAAGGGTTAAGGTTAGGGTTAAGTGAAGGGTTAGATTTTAGGGTTGATTAAGGGTTAAGGTTAGGGTTAAGTGAAGGGTTAGATTTTAGGGTTGATTAAGGGTTAAGGTTAGGGTTAGGTGTAGAGTTATGTTCTATTTTGAGTCATTTACATTCAACAATTGGTTAAGTCTCAGTTAATAGACATTTAGTTTAATGAAAGTTGAATGTCAGTTAAGCATCAACGAGGCCATCATATGAACCATCCAAGTAAAGTGTTACCGTTTGTTGGTTGGTTGTTTCCTAGTAAGTTCACTATACAGCAAACTGGGACAATATTATCATAAATACTGTGATTTTCGGATACTCATTATATCACAAGCACTTATGATTCAATACAACTATTGATATTTTGTGCAATGTATTGACAATGTATTGCAAATCATAGTGATTAAATATATTACAATACCGATATTTGTCCCATTCCTAATAACAAATGTTTTTTTAACAAAAGCATTTGTTATTAGGAATGGGACAAATTTCGGTATTGAGTTAATGAGTGAAGCATTCTGAACACTGCTCATTAACTTATGTTACTTTCATAACATGAGAAACAGACTTAGTAACTCTCCCCCTTTGACAGAAGTCAGTTTGCTTTACTTGTTACAACTATAAAAAATGTTATGAATCATTCCTGTAAGGGCTAGTGCCAGATCGAGGCATCCTCCAGGGCATCGGAGGGCGCGCCAGCCCAGCGCCGAGGGTTGATTTGGCTAATTACCAACACCTGCTATGAACATCTTAAAAGCAGAGCCAACCAGCCACTCGGCGCTGGATCTTTGAAGCTCGTGAGAGCGAATCTATGCCCGTTTTTCGAGCGAGCCTCGGCTCTTTTTCTCTTGTCTTCCCTGCTATCTCTTTGGAGAGAGTATTGTTCGGCACACGCTGGCATACTCCTCCCGCATAAGTATCTTCCTCTATCCCTTTCCTCTCTCGAGAGAGAGTCTGCTGGAGATAGAGCTGTGTGCTCTCTCCTGTGTGTGTGTGTGTGTGTGTGTGTGTGTGTGTGTGTAGCAGCCGCGAGGCACGCGGTTTTGCTCACCTAGTCTCTCTCCCGCTGTTCCTCCCCTCTGTGGTGGAACAGCATTTAATCCAAAAGCACCTCAGTTCAGTTTGTTTTCTTTGGAAGCCATTTTGTTTAGTTAATCCTTCACCTCATCTCATAAGAGGTAGCCGTAGCTTCCACGGCGAGCCTTGTTTACAATTCTCCCCTTCTCTTTCACTCACGCTAGGCGTGAGGTTTTGTTTTCCGCCCGTTTTCACTCTCCGCCCGTTTTCGTGGCTCCGCCCCTTTCGGCGGAGGCTCTTTAAAAGGCGATTAAAGCGGCCGCATCCCAATCCGCTCGCTGGTGCAGCGGTTAGAGCACTGGGCTGCGACCGCGACAGCCTGAGTTCGATCCCCGCGTGGAGCGGGGTTTAATAATAATAATAATTGTGTATATATATATCTATATATATATATATATATATATATAAAATATTATTATTAAATATTAATATATATATTTACGATTATATATTAATTCTTCTTCTTCTTATTATTATTATTATTATTATTCTTTCTCTTGGGTTTACCTGCTTTGAGATCTACTGCTCTGCACTTGGGTTCTAAAAACCTTCTGGGCTGGAGAGCTACTGCTCCCAACCCATTACAGAAAGATCCAGCCAAAACATGGATCCAGCAGAGCAGTTAGGTCTCGAGCAGGTAAAGGCCGCCCTGGGGAACCAGGGGGCAGCTATTGGGAGGCATGAACAGACCCTGCAGCAGATTCTAGACCAGCTGCAGTGGCTGGCTAATATGTTGGCACATAATCCACCACCTCCCACACAGCCAGCCCCCTGGAATCCTCAGAGGGAGTATGTTGTAGCTGAGCCAAGCAAAGCGCATCGGGTCGAGCCCTCACTACCGGCCCCTATGCGCTACAGTGGTGAACCAGGAGGCTGTAGGGGATTTCTCCTACAGTGCTCACTCGCTTTCGAGCTACAGCCTTCCCGCTTTCAGTCAGAGCGTGCTAAGGTGGCATACATTGTCTCCCTCCTCTCCGGAAGGGCGTTAGCGTGGGCTACCCCAGTGTGGGAACACCAGCCAGGAGTTTGCTCCACTGCTGCGCTGTTTGCGACCGCCCTTTCGCGGACATTTGATCTTCCGGTCCGAGGAGAGGAGGCAGGGACCCGCCTCCTTAACCTGCGTCAGGGTAAGAGGTCGGTGTCTGAGTATGCCATCGAGTTTCGTACGCTCTCGGCTGAAAGCGGGTGGAACTCCAGTGCTCTGGCTAGTGCATACCATCACGGGCTCAATGAGGATCTCAAGGATGAGCTTGCTCATCGCGACTCTCCAACATCGCTGGACAACCTCATTGAGCTCACCCAGAGGCTGGACAACCGCCTCAGGGAGAGGCGCAAGGTGTGGGCTTCTCATGGTCGTTCCTCGGGTGGTGGACAAGCCGGGAGGAACAAGAAACCACCTGACCATGGGGGCCGACCTATACAATTGGGACACACCCGCCTGCCAAGGCAGGAGCGAGATGCCCGTATGCGGGAGGGGAGGTGTCTCTATTGTGGGGTATCGGGGCACCAGCGCGCCGCCTGCCCTGAGTTACCATCTAAAGGCCGATGTTCATTAGGGGAGGTGAGACCCCTAATGAACCAACCAGGGTCCCCTCGAACGCAGGGGGTGTTCCTCAATGCCACACTTGTGTGGGGGGCTTCTGAGGTTCGCCTTCCTGCCTTCCTGGACTCAGGGGCAGCAGGGAACTTTTTGGATGCTGCCCTGGCCAAAAAGCTTGCCCTGCCGCTGGTCCCCCTACCCGAGCCCCTGCCTGTTGCGGCAATAGACGGGCGGTCACTGGAGCCAGGGGTGGTGTCCTTCCAAACACGCCCCCTCACGCTGCGAGTCGGGTCCCATTCCGAACAGATTGCGCTGTACATCATAAGCGCCCCCGACTTGCAGCTGATTTTGGGTTTCCCCTGGCTTCAGTGACACAACCCCCATGTCGACTGGCTGACCCGTTCGATGTTGGCATGGGGGCCAGCCTGTCGGTCCTCCTGTCTCCAGCCTCCCAGAGGTGAGGTCTCTGACTCCGGAGGGCCTGATCTGTCTCAGGTGCCAATGGAATACTTGGACCTCCGGGAGGTATTTAGCAAGAAGAAGGCCCAGATACTGCCCCCCCACCGCTCCTGCGATATCGCCATCGACCTTCTCCCTGGGGCTAGCCCCCCCAGGGGAAGGTTGTTCTCCATTTCGGGCCCAGAACGCAGAGCAATGGAGGAGTATATCCAGGAGGCCCTAGCTCTTGGGTTTATCCGCCCCTCTACCTCCCCAGCTGGTGCAGGCTTCTTCTTTGTGGGGAAGAAAGACGGTGGGTTGAGGCCCTGTATTGACTACAGAGGCCTCAACAAAATCACCATCAAGAATCGATACCCCTTACCCCTCATGTCATCTGCCTTTGAGGCACTGCAGCAGGCCACCGTCTTTACCAAGCTGGACCTGCGCAGTGCCTACAACCTGGTCAGGGTCAGGGCGGGTGACGAGTGGAAGACGGCGTTCATCACCCCGTCCGGGCACTATGAGTACCTGGTCATGCCGTTCGGGTTGATGAACGCCCCCGCCGTCTTCCAGGGGTACATAAACGAGGTGCTTCGGGAGGCCTTGGACCAGTACGTGTTTGTTTACCTGGACGACATTCTCATCTACAGCCGGTCCAAAGACGAACACGTCACCCACGTCCGACGGGTTCTCCAGCTCCTCCTGGAGAACCACCTTTTCGTCAAACTTGAGAAGTCCCAGTTCCATGCGCAGACCATCTCCTTCCTGGGTTTTGTTGTGTCTCACAACACACTGCGCATGGACCCCACCAAGATCAAGGCAGTGGAGAACTGGCCCCAGCCCACCTCGGTGCGCCTGGTCCAGCGTTTCCTGGGCTTTGCTAATTTCTTCCGTCGATTCGTGAAGAATTTTAGCTCTGTGGCCGCCCCGCTAACTGCCCTGACAAGGAAGGCGTCGGGACGGTTTAGCTGGTCCACAGAGGCCCAGGAGGCATTTGATGCCATCAAATGCCTGTTGACCAGGGCCCCAGTTCTCCAACTGCCTAATCCGGGACTTCCGTTTATCGTTGAGGTGGATGCCTCTGAAGTAGGCGTAGGGGCAGTCCTGTCCCAGCGATCGGGGCCTGGGGGCCGACTGCACCCTTGCGCCTATGATGTGGGAGACCGGGAGCTCCTGGCCGTGAAACTCGCCCTGGAAGAGTGGAGGCATTGGCTTGAGGGGGCGGAACACCCCTTTCTGGTCTGGACAGACCACAAGAACCTGGCCTACATTCAGCAGGCCAGGCGTCTGAACCCACGCCAGGCCAGATGGGGGTTGTTCTTCACCCGGTTTGACTTTATTTTGTCGTACCGTCCTGGGTCCAAAAATGTCAAACCGGATGCCCTCTCTCGCCAGTGGGAGCCCCTCCCTCTTCCTGTGGAGCCGTCCACCGTAGTTCCCCCGGCCAGGATCTTGGCGCCCCTCAGGTGGGGACTGATGGACGCCATTAGACGGGCCCAGGAGACTGATCCTGATCCAGGAAACGTTCCCCCAGGTCGGGAATATGTACCTTCCTCCCTCAGGAGACGGGTACTCGCCTGGGGCCATGCTTCACCTCAGACAGCGCATCCTGGGGCCACACGCACATTAGAGTTCCTGCAACGTCGCTTTTGGTGGCCTCGGATGGAGCAGGATGTGCGCTCCTTTGTGGCCTCTTGCGCAGTTTGTGCACGATGCAAGGACCCCAGAACCAAGCCCACGGGTCTTTTGCACCCTCTGGCTGTTCCCTCACGTCCTTGGTCACACCTGTCCCTTGATTTCATCACGGGATTGCCTCCGTCTCGGGGCAACACCGTGATACTGGTCATTGTGGACAAGTTCTCCAAGGCCGGACGCTTTGTGGCACTGCCCAAACTGCCATCTGCACAGGGAACAGCCGAGGTGTTGCTTGACCAGGTCGTCCGCATCCACGGACTGCCCTCGGACATAGTGTCAGACCGTGGTGCTCATTTCACCAGCCGGTTCTGGGGTGCCTTCTGTCGTCTGTTGGGGGCGGAGGTCAGCCTCTCCTCTGGGTTTCATCCCCAGTCCAATGGTCAGACAGAGAGGGTCAACCAGGATCTGGAAAGGACCCTCCGCTGTCTGGCTTCCTCCGCCCCGTCTACCTGGTCTGACCAACTGAAGTGGGCGGAGTATGCCCACAACACACTCTGGCACTCTTCTTTGGGAATGTCGCCCTTTGAGTGCCAGTTTGGGTATGCTCCGCCTGCTTTCCCTGGACAGGAGACAATTACGGGGGTGTCCTCGGCTGAGCAGACGGTCAGACGCTGCTGCCGAGCCTGGAGAAAGGCGCGGGCTGCCCTCTTGTCTGCCCGGGCGATCCAGAAACGCCACGTGGACAGGCGGCGGAGGCCCGCCCCCTCGTATCGGGTTGGCCAGCAGGTCTGGCTTTCGGCCAAGGACCTCCCGTTGCGGGGTACCCCACGCAAACTGGCCCCGCGGTACGTGGGGCCATTCAAAATCACTCGCCGGATTAATCCGGTATCATACCGGCTCGCCCTGCCACCCGCCCTTCGAAGGGTCCACCCGACCTTTCACGTGTCCCGCCTTAAGCCCTACCTCTGTTCTTTGGGTCCGGCTGCTCCCCCGGGTCCCCATACCATTGGTGGTGCCCCCGCCTACACTGTCCACCGGCTCCTGGACTCCCGAAGGGTACGCGGGGGTCTCCAGTATCTGGTGGACTCGGAGGGGTACGGGCCGGAGGAGCTGTCCTGGGTCCCGGCTCGCCACATCTTGGACCCGGAACTGGTCAGGGCTTTTCGGCGGGACCGTGCGGCGGGTTTAGGGCCGTCGGGTGCCGCCCCTCGGGGGGGGGGGGGTCCTGTAAGGGCTGGTGCCAGATCGAGGCATCCTCCAGGGCATCGGAGGGCGCGCCAGCCCAGCGCCGAGGGTTGATTTGGCTAATTACCAACACCTGCTATGAACATCTTAAAAGCAGAGCCAACCAGCCACTCGGCGCTGGATCTTTGAAGCTCGTGAGAGCGAATCTATGCCCGTTTTTCGAGCGAGCCTCGGCTCTTTTTCTCTTGTCTTCCCTGCTATCTCTTTGGAGAGAGTATTGTTCGGCACACGCTGGCATACTCCTCCCGCATAAGTATCTTCCTCTATCCCTTTCCTCTCTCGAGAGAGTCTGCTGGAGATAGAGCTGTGTGCTCTCTCCTGTGTGTGTGTGTGTGTGTGTGTGTGTGTGTGTAGCAGCCGCGAGGCACGCGGTTTTGCTCACCTAGTCTCTCTCCCGCTGTTCCTCCCCTCTGTGGTGGAACAGCATTTAATCCAAAAGCACCTCAGTTCAGTTTGTTTTCTTTGGAAGCCATTTTGTTTAGTTAATCCTTCACCTCATCTCATAAGAGGTAGCCGTAGCTTCCACGGCGAGCCTTGTTTACAATTCTCCCCTTCTCTTTCACTCACGCTAGGCGTGAGGTTTTGTTTTCCGCCCGTTTTCACTCTCCGCCCGTTTTCGTGGCTCCGCCCCTTTCGGCGGAGGCTCTTTAAAAGGCGATTAAAGCGGCCGCATCCCAATCCGCTCGCTGGTGCAGCGGTTAGAGCACTGGGCTGCGACCGCGACAGCCTGAGTTCGATCCCCGCGTGGAGCGGGGTTTAATAATAATAAAAATTGTGTATATATATCTATATATATATATATATATAAAATATTATTATATAATATTAATATATATATTTACGATTATATATTAATTCTTCTTCTTATTATTATTATTATTATTATTATTATTATTATTATTATTCTTTCTCTTGGGTTTACCTGCTTTGAGATCTACTGCTCTGCACTTGGGTTCTAAAAACCTTCTGAGCTGGAGAGCTACTGCTCCCAACCCATTACAATTCCAAACCCACATTATCACAGCAGATGCTCTACACTGTCACCGAGCTTGATGAAGATCGTCATCATTGAGTGAATCAAACGATCAAGCTGATCTCACTGCTCCCGTTCTGCCTTTCACTCTGCTTTCTGTAATAACTACATGGGAGGCAAACATGCTAACCACTAAGCCACCATGCCACCCAAATACATTAGTACTTCCACTTCCTCAAATGTGATTCTTAAACTTCAGATTCTACTCAAGTCACTTTTTTTTATAAAACACTTCAGATTTTATATATTCCTGATTATTTCTGGTGCTTCTTCCGTTGTACTGGGATGGATTTTGCTTGTCGAATACATCTTGGAGAGACAGATGTGTTTACAGTGCTATACTATGTGCTTCTATAGTCTCTCAGGCCACCTCCTAAAGGGGTTTAAGCAACCGGATTTGCTGCATTGTGATGCTGACTGCAACAGGCATCTGCTGGCTGACATATCTGACATATCTGATGCTGCAGTGGCTGAATTCACATGTTTTAAAGATATACGAGATCTGTGCCTGTATTTGAGATCTGTGCCTGTGTGTGAACCCGTCAACCTCTTCAGTACATCTGTTAGTACACACAAAAGGAATCTGGCAATGACAAACCAGTTACAGAACACAGCCTTGTGTGACCTTGCACCAACTTATCTGTCTGCTCTCTGACATTCTCATGCTCCTTCACACTAGCTAAGGTCGTCTGTTTCTGGTTATCTGTCTGTTCCCAGGTTCAGGCTGTCTTCTATGGGTGGAAGGTCTTTTAGTGTTGCTGCTTCCACACTTTGGAACTCCCTACCTTCTTCTGTCTTATCACTTTCCATCTTCAAAGCTCAGTTAAAAGCGAATTCCTTTTTCAGAATAAATGTATTCTCCTTAATTTTTTGCTTTAATTGTGAGTTCCACATATTAGACTGATTTTGAACTTGTTATGATTCAGTGCTATATCCTGTAAGGTTGTTTGAACTAGGATGAAACAGATATATAATAGTAATAATAATAAAAAATGCCTCTCTGGCCAGATTTTGTATACATTTATCCCTTGTCTCTCTGTTGCGCTCGGAGTGACTTTATTTTCTGCCCGTTCTCGTTTATAAAGGCGTTTTTTCCCGTCGTGTCCCAATTAAATCCCGAAGCAGTGTGTTTATTTATTTATTTGTTTCAGAGGAGAGGAAGCGTTTGGTGATCTTACACCACACATGATTGGTTGGTGAGTTTACTGCGCCGCAAACCGCATATATAATTAAATACTTCTCAGTAGGTTTGGGTCCACATTGGACAACGTTTTGGTCCAGATCTGGACCGCGGTCCGCCCATTAGTGACCTCTGTATCAAATAATAATAATTTCCTCAGTTTAAATTCTTTAAACCCTTTTCACATATTCTTTTAGAAATACTGCATTGAAAGAGTCCAATTTCATAAGCATGCCTTCATCCGCAGAGGCATCCAATATGTAATATTTTCGAAGTGCGTCACACAGTCCAGTCTCCGTCAGTCCGCAGGATGACTGTGCTAGACAGAATCTGTCTCTGTATAACACATTTCAGACGGGACACATCATTCCCTGTTCTGTCTCTCTCAGTGCCCTCCTAATCACTCTCCACCTCCATGCTATCTCCACTCCTGAGCTGGCCATCTGGAGTGAGCACTGGAAGCACTCCGTCTTAATGGGCCAGGCTGATATAGAGAGCAGATAATAGAGCAGAAATGAGCTACAGCATCAGACGCAGGCCTGCTTAGTCAGCTCTGATACAGCTTCCTGCTCAGACACTCCCCACTGAGTGTTATGGTGGTGATGCAGCCTGCCATAACTGCAGAGACAAGATCATATCCCGGATTTAACTTTGAGACAGCGAGACGTTTCCTATATCTGCTCCTGCTGTCCATTGTTCACATTTTTGGCATCACTGAAATGGATATGGCACAGCTGTGAGCAGAGGAACTTACAGGAAGGGATTTGTGATGATAGGGCAATGCATGCTATGGAATATTGGTGCAGTTAGTGTTTTCTGAGGCTGTACAGTAATGTAGTGATCTCTTCTTTGTTTTACAAGATTTTTTATTGCAGCATTTCAGATGAGTTCATTATTAATTGACCAGATTATATTGCTGATCTTTCTTAGCAGACAAAAAAAAAATGCATATTTACAATTTGTTTTTATTTCTTTTCATTTTAATTTCTTTCTTTTTTGCCCAAAAGAGTGTGTGAATGAAGTTACACATATATAGAGCACTCAGCACTCATCCACACCCACACACTACTTTATCTGATCTCCATGTTTTTAAACTGTGTGAGGAAAGAAGGAAGGAAACCCACGCATGTATGAGGAGAACTCGGACACTCCACCAAGACATGGACTTGAAACCAAGCACTACAAGGCGAACTTGCTAACCACTAAGCCACCATGCTGCCCAAAAGAGTGGGTGGTATTAGAGCTGAATATTATGAGCAAAATGTGTATTGCATGAAACAGTATATATGTATATATCATGAATCAGTATTGTTTAATTTTTGTTATTTATTACATTTCTATATGTGTTTATATTTTTTTGTGAATGGCTGCAACCTCTAACATCCATCTAACATGCCAGAAGTCATGGGACAGAACTGTTGCTAACGTTTCTCACAGATGTTCTAATTAAGCCCTTGCCTCTACAGATTGTGATTGCTAGATAGTTTATAGTAGCAGTGGGTTTTAAAGTGGATTTTAATCTTTTATATAATCATGAGTACAATCATGAGTAGCGAGCCGGTTATTTTAAATCAGGCGGACGTGAAAACTGCCCAGAGGTATTTGTGGTGTAAGCATGTGTATGAGCTACCTAACGCTACATTGTCTTTCTGTATTCAGAATTGACTTGATGTAGGTTTTGGCAAATTGAGTTGGTGAGTGTATCTGTGACTAGCAGATCCCAGCAACCTGAAAAGCTTTGGATAAACCTTAGTCAAACTTTTAAGTGCTGTGAACCTTCATCAGGTTTAAACAGAGATTATCAAAGTATAACATCTTTATTTGTTTACAAATTACAATGCATAATCACCTGAATTCTTCATCAGCTGTGTTAGGCCCTATTTAGAGGTGTCAGTTCTACCTGTCCTTCGCTGACTACTGACGTTTTTTTCCTCATACAATGCGCTTTTTTGCCTGTATTTTTGATTTCTTGTTTTTGAGCCTGCTTTGTATTTTTTTTACCTTGATTTTTGCCGTCTGATACTACCCTGCCTGTGTATGACCTGTATGACCTATTTCCCATTTCTGGTGTGGTATATCATTGCTACTGGTGTTTACTGGTATCAACATTGCTTTGTTTGACTATCCCTTTGTCTTATACTTTTATTTTTAAAAAAGTATATTTTGATTTACATCTGCACATGTCTGAGTTCTGCCCTGCCATGATACTGACGGAATAGTTGATAGTTACGATACTTTTTCACTAAGCAGCACAATTCATACTAGGAAAAAGAGTAGCCAGTATTTACCTTCAAAAAACGTTCTGTAAGAAAGCTGGAGTGTATCCAACTTTACAAAAAATGCAATACAACCGGATCATAAGGCTTCTATTTCCATGACCTGATACAATGTACACCAGACAAGAATGCTGCTGTTTTTGGTGTCAAGTTTGCTTCTGTTTAAACCACCAATGGTTTTGATCATCAGGAATTTGATGAAGTTCTTCACCCTAGATAGTTATGTTGAATAGTTGGAAGCTGTGTTGTAAGAATGCAGGAGGAAGCAGAGCCAGAATGCATGGCACAGTAGTAGCATGAGTAGGAGGAAGACATTTCTCTACTTCTCTCCCTCTCTCTCTGTTCTTCCTACTCCATAGCTCTCATGTCATGCTGGCCAGCTGAAGGATTTCCTCTCAAACTCTCACTCTGTGGGAGGTGATTTGTTCTCAGTTTTGGTTGTGCCATTGGGTGAAGTACTACAGTGCAAAGCTGTGTTGTGGCAAACAATGCATAAAGGATATATAGTCAATTTACCTTCACTTAGTAATCAGTATGTGGGAGGCATTAATTAAAGACAACAGTATTTTCCATATTTTTCATATATTTTTTGCTGGAGCTTATAACTGGCCAAACACCAAAATGAGTGTATTATCTCTTAAACAATGGAAACTTGAATAAAAACATTAATAAATGTGAAAGTATGACCTCAGTAAAAACACAATTATGTCTTGCTTCACAGTCAGCTCAGAGGAATGTTCTAGTCTAACGTAACTCTTTCTGTGATTAGTGATTTCTGCTATTATAAGTCATAACATGAGAAAATAAATGTAAAGCAAGATCAATTCCTTATACATTCATAAATCAGATTTAATAAGCTCTAACCAGTGTTTTTCCTTTCTTTCAGTGGACAGTTTGCTATAGTGAAGCGATGTAAGGAGAAGAGCACAGGAGTGGAGTATGCAGCAAAGTTCATAAAGAAACGACAGAGCAGAGCGAGCAGGAGAGGAGTGCGGCGAGAGGAGATCGAGAGGGAGGTGAACATTCTTCAACATCTCCAGCACCCCAACATCATCTCACTGCATGATGTCTACGAGAACCGCACCGACGTGGTCCTTATCCTCGAGCTGTGAGTAATATTTACACATATCTTTGGAATAGGTCTATGTTGCAATTGGGAGTTGGACGATATAGAGTATCATCTATGCCAGCATACTTAGAATGTCTCTATAATGTCCAAATGGCAAATAAAATATATTCCTCTGTTTATATTTTCAGCTCCAATCAGATGGTATTAAAAAAACACTTTCCTGACTTTAATTTTACAAGTGGCATATGCAGGAATTTAAGCAGATAAAATGTTCCAAAACACCTCAGAATTTACTGTACTACTGCCTTCTACAGTTATATCAGTAATGAAAAAAGGAGTTTCAGTTTAGTTCTTCAGCAGTATTAGCATTGACCGCTAACCATGTCTGATTGGTTAGATTAAAAATTTAAACTGTGAAGCAGTGGGACAAATAAAGGAAGGTTTTCCCAAACATTACAATGCGCACAGTATTTTGGAATAGTAGTGCTCTGGAAAAAAATAAGAGACCACTTCAGTTTCTGAATCAGTTTCTCTGATTTTGCTATTTTTATCAAATTCCAAATAAAAATTTTGTCATTTAGAGCATTTAGTTGCAGAAAATTAGAAATGGCTAAAATGACAAAAATGCAGAGCTTTCAGACCTTAAATAATGCAAAGAAAACAAGTTCATATTCATAAAGTAAACCAAGTCCAGAAATCAGTATTTGGTGGAATAACCCTGGTTTTTAATCACAGTTTTCATGCATCTTGGCAATTTCTTCTCCACCAGTCTTACACACTGCTTTTGGATAACTTTATTCCACTCCTGGTGCAAAAATTCAAGCAGTTCAGTTTGGTTTGATGGCTTGTGATCATCCATCTTTCTTTTGATTATATTCCAGAGGTTTTCAATTTGGTAATATCAAAGAAAGTCATCATTTTTAAGTGGTCTGATATTTTTTCCAGAGCTGCATGTGGTGTTAGTAACCTAACATTACTACTCAATATTATTCTAAGCTGTGTGCAGTTAGCTGTAAAAAAGCTAAATGAAGTTACCTAAATACGTCATTGTGCTCGATTTGCCTCATGTTTAGTGGATATTTGATTTGCTGTACATCTACAGTATGTTGCCAACTTTCTGATTGGTAGTCAGCCGGAACTTGTTTGTGGTATGCAGGCAAATCTGAAACGAATATCAGATCTCTGGAAATGATGCCAGGGGTCATGTGGGGTTTTTCATGCGTAATGTGTGCATGGAAGCATGGGCACCCAATTAGGTTTAATTGTTGGCTGAATTCAATCAGGGCTTTCGGTGAATGGCAGAAACTGTCAGAGGCAGTCAGCTGCTCTCATATTATTGTTATAAAACATCTAAGTGGAGCCACGAGGGAGATAGCCAGCTGGTCGAGTTTTGTTGTGAATTGTTGTGAATTGCTGCGCTTGTGCCTCTCACTGTAGTACACAGCTCATTTTAAAATATTGGAAGGCAAGGCCAGTTCTTTTGTTTTTTTTCTGAACACTAAAGGCTGTGTTAAACGTTTGCCAGAATTTCAGGTGAGCAAGAAGAATCAGAACAGATTGAAGGTAGTAAATTACGGAATATCACAATATATTACGGTACATTTAATTAAATATATTGAATTATTATTTGATGTATCCCTTGCAATAACTTTATTGTTATTCTTTCTAGGTTTTAATCACAACCTATTTTAGTTGATGTTTGTACCATAGACTTTGTCACTTCATTCTCCTCATCAGGAAGTGAAATGCTGCTGAATTGAGTATTGTTTTGGGTGTTATGATAACTTCATCTAAATCCTTCCACTTTTTCCCATGAATAGGCCCTCCATTGTGTTGGCTCTATATTTTGTTTCATTGTCGTACTTCATAATGAAGTTATTACCAATTAGACTGAATGTATTTATCTGCACATTAACAGAGAATTGTTTCTGAGACTTCTGTATTGTTCCTGCTGCTACTGTCATAAGTTATATCTTCAAATATTAGTGATGAGTGAGCCTCTGCCAGTCTGCAATGACACTACCTCCACCATGCTTGACTGATAAGATAAAATGTTTGGATTATGAGCAGATGAACAGATTATTCTTTGTCTCATCAGTAAATTTCTTCAGTGCAAATTAAAGAGGGCTTGTGATTCTTGCTACTGGTGGTGGTTCTTGTGACATGGCCTCTGTTTTCAGGGTCTTCAGGGCCCAACTGCTGTTGTTTTCCTTGCACAATCTGTTTGATGTCAGGTTGTTAATATATCAGTGGTTTATTTCATTTCCAGAACACTGCAAAAATTTGTACTGGGTTTGCTTGTGCAGTGGCTCTGATCAATTTATCTTTTATTCAAATCTTTAAAATTGCGTTCTTTTCTTACAAAGACAGCAATTTTAATGTTGTTTTATATGTTTAACAATAAACACAGAGCTCAAACCAAAAGTAGACATTCAAGCTAAACGGACAGTCCAACAGATTGTCAGTCTTACAAAGCATTACTGGCCTGTAATACCAGGATATAAAAGTAAAAATATAAATATAAATGAATTGGCTTTATCATTCCAGTAAGTTTGGGGGTTGTAGTTACAAATCTTGTCAGTGAGAATGAGACTAAAATGAAGAGGAGACAGAGAGAGAGTGTGTGTGTGAGGGTAAGGTTTTTTTTTTCAGTTCAAAAGATAGTATGATAAACGCAAGTTTGGTACATGTGGCTATACGATATTGCTTAAGTTTGCAGCATTTCTGTGGTTAAAGACAGCTTCATGTTGTTGCAGAGGAAGTACATGTTCAGTTTTGGTTGTAGACGTGAGATAGAGCGTGAGATGTAGATGTGAGAAAGTCTGGTCAGTAAATGTGGGCCTTAGTAGCAAGGCTCAACTTCAGTGTGAACTTAGAACTTAGAGTGTAAATAGCTTTTCCAAAAACAGCTCGCTTTTTTTATCGCTCAAAAAGCATTGCAGAGCAAAATACAAGTAAAGCACAAAGAAAGCTTTAGTTTTACAAGCTGTAACTTTTACTATCAGCTGTCCAACATAGTCCAGCTGCTCTGGAGGCAGTTTTTAAAAGTTAAAGGTCTCAATCCATCGTGTTTTCATTCATTTTAAAATATCTAGTTGTGGTCTCTAGTATAAATGAATGCTATGTGAGCTAAGTGCTCAGGTGTTTCTATTTAGCCCTGCTTTAGATCCCTAAATTAGAGGTCTCTGAAGAAAGACAGGTTTTGGCTCTTGCTCTTCTGTATGTAAGGGAGGATGTAAAGTCATTTGTTGCATGTGGTCACATGACAGTGCCCAAAATGTGCTGTTAACTGTATGTTTCTGATTGATCAATGCTGTACTATTCGCAGTATAGCAGTGGCACTGAGGTGTTTAAAAACTCCAGCAGCACTGCTGTGCTTGATCAACTTGTACCAGCACAACAGTACAACAGTACCAGTACACCACTACTAGGGGTGGGCGAAATGGCTCTGAAATAATATCACAATATTTCATGGCATTTTCACGATAACGATACTTTTCGCGATATGATAAAACACTGAATTAGAAAAAATATTTAGAATTTTATTATTGCATGCACTATGATATGGCTAATTGAGATTTAAAAAAAAAAGAATTTTATCAGATTTGTAACAGAAGTCAATGATCCAGAATGTCATGATACTAGTAATGCATTTCAAATATCTCCATATATACAGGACTAAAGTAAAATAAATGATACTGGACAGATATGATCTGTATGTAGTAGATCCATAATGGAAATGAGAACAGTGTGAATTTTTTTTTTGCAAAAAACGCAAAAAAATAGTACCCTGAAGTGGTAATTAGGGGTGGGTGATATGGCACGATATTTCAGGGTATAATATCATTCACGATATTCAGAATTTTTGGCGATATTATCACGTACGATAAGATATAGCACACCCCTAACCACTACCATTTCCTCATTGTCACTTCAGTGCTGAGAATGAGCCACAACCCAAATAATAACAGCTCTGTGGTGATCTGTACTGTAGGGATCTGACCATTGCAGAACAGGGTGAAAGAAAGATAATAAAGTATGCAAAAAGACTACAGTTATAGAACTATAAACTAATGGAAAATGGAAAAATTTGTTTAGAAACAAGGGGGTATTGTTAATGGTATGGGTGATCTGTGTTTATGCAGCCGTGCTGTTTGTGCTTTCTTAAGGTCAGGTCTAGCAATGGTTAAAATATACAAATCTAAAATAAATAAATGCTAACTGCACAGAGAAATATAAATAGCTTATGTAGTTCAAGCTTATAGGCTCTAATATGTAAAAACTCCTATTTTTAAACTAGCAGTGGATCTTCTAAATACAGGCAATAATCCACTGCATGAGGAGGCTCTGTTATATTTCTTTCTCGTCTTCATGCTCCACTAGAAACATGTCCGCTTATTTCCTTATATTTGGAAATATCTAGCCTCATCTGATTCAGATGTTCGGCATCTGACTGCCTATCATGCTCTGAATGCATGTCATATTAAGGTAACTCATTCAATTTTCTTTTCTCCGTATTTATTTATTTTTTTTATCTTTCTGACGTCTCTGATTTTTATCCACTGGTTACAAATTATCTGTCTAGAACCAGAAAACTTAATAGAATGATCTAACAAGCTGACATACATGACTAAATTGCATTTCATACTGGAAGATTGACATTTCTAACACTACTAACTCTGCAGCCATCAAACCAAGCTGAACTGCTTGAATTTTTGCACCAGGAGTGGCGTAAAGTTATCCAAAAGCAGTGTGTAAGACTGGTGGAGGAGAACATGCCAAGATGCATTAAAACTGTGATCAAAAAACAGGGTTATTTCACCAAAAATTTCAGAACTCTTAAAATTTTATGTTTTGGCAAGAGCTTGGTGATATGCAACATATGATAATACAGGGATTATGATTCAGTATATCGCAATAAATTGCGATATTGTAAGCAAGACGATAATTTGTGATTGTTTAAATTAAATAAAAGGAAAAGTGTCGTAGTATAAAAACCACACTATAAAATTTATAAAATCTGAGTAAAAAAAAGTTAATGTAACATATCACAGGCAGGATGCAAATACAAGTCTGTTTTTTTATTAGTGGCCATTAAAAAACAAAAACTGGGACAAAGAAACAACACTGAGACTAAAAAGACTAACAACAAAGACTATAAAACAAACAAAGGACAAACAAGGTCTATCAAACAAAGAAGCAAAAGATGCAGATACTTGATGGCGGCGCGCAGTAGTGCAGCGGCTACTCACGCTCCTAGCGAACACCCTTTTTTGAGCTGTTTTTCCGTCGGTTCTGAACCCAACTTCACGCACCCCACCGAACTTTTGAGGATTATGGACAGTTTGGTCAGTAAAACAGCAACTTTGGACAATAATATCCGAGCTACGCTGGGCGAGCTACAGCTCCTCCGCGCTCCGGCGTGGGGGAGCGGATCGCTGCAGACAAAGGGCAGGAGGAGGCGGTGCCAGCGGCGTCAGAAGCGAGGTAAACGCGGTGGTGTGCTAGCCAGGCTAAAGGCTAATGCTAACCGGCCCCCGATTCCGTCGCTTTTCCTGTCTAATGTCCGCGCTTTGGATAACAAACTGGACCTGCTGCGGCTGAGGATGAATGTTTCTGAGGAGATGAGGAACTGCGCTGTGATTTGTCTCACGGAAACCTGGCTGAACCAGACCATGCCGGACTCAGCCTTCCAGCTCGCCGGCCGGCAGCTCTTCCGAGCGGACCGCAGCCTTTTATCTGGAAAATCCCGGGGGGGCGGTTTGTGCGTCTACATAAACAAAGGTTGGTGCACAAACTGCGTGTTGGTAAACAGCCACTGCTCCGAGGCGACAGAACAGCTGACTGTGAAGTGTCGCCCTCACTATCTGCCTCGTGAGTTTTCGGCGGTGTTCGTGATTGCTGTTTACATAGCACCGGATGCTAATGCTAACAACGCGCTGAAGGAGCTCCATGACAACATCAGCTTGCTTCAGAACAAGCATCCGGACGCGTTCTACGTGGTAGCGGGGGATTTTAACCACGTAGAACTGAAGAACACGCTGCCGAGGTTTTACCAACACGTGAACATCCCAACGCGAGGTAATAATACGTTAGACCGCGTTTATTCCTCCGTGAAAGACGCTTACAGGGCATTCCCGCGCCCCCACCTCGGGCTTTCAGACCACATCTCCATCATGCTGGTCCACGCATACCACCCCCCGCTGCGACGCTCCAAACCCACACAGAAAACCATCACGGTGTGGCCCAGTGACGGCGACGCTGTGCTGCAGGACTGCTTCGGCTGCACAGACTGGCAGGTCTTCAGGGATGCTGCTGAGTGTGAGGGGGAGCTGGATCTGGAGGAATACACATCTGCTGTTCTTGGGTACATCAGCAAGTGCACTGAGGATGTCACTACCACCAAGACTGTGACTTGCTACCCCAACCAGAAGCCCTGGCTGAACGCAGAGGTGCGTTCTCTGTTGAAAGCCAGGGATGCTGCCTTCAGGTCTGGAGACCCAGACGAACTCAGAAGGG
The DNA here is from genome assembly GCF_023375975.1 of Astyanax mexicanus. NCBI lineage: Eukaryota > Metazoa > Chordata > Actinopteri > Characiformes > Acestrorhamphidae > Astyanax > Astyanax mexicanus. Next base: position 57,640,183 of record NC_064409.1, read on the forward strand.
CTAGAAGAGAGCTGACTGTTGGAGTTAAGAGGGCAAAAGCTGCATATGCTCAGAAAATCCAGGGACACTTTTCCTCCCAGGATCCACAGAGCATGTGGAGGGGCATCAAGTGCATCACGGACTACAAATCCAACGCTGCACAAAGCTCCAAAGACCCATCCCTGCCTGAGGCTCTCAACAAGTTCTACGCCCGCTTTGAGAATCCTGACACCCCCCCCAGCACCAGACTCCCACACTCACCAGGAGAGGAGCCCCTCACCAGCAGAAGTAAGGAGAACGCTGAGAAGGATCAACCCCCGAAAAGCTGCTGGCCCGGACAACATCCCCGGACGGGTGCTAAGAGACTGCGCAGACCAGCTCTCGGACGTCCTGGCCGACATTTTCAACGCGTCCCTCATCCAGGCAGCTGTCCCCACTTGCCTGAAGACCGCCACCATCATCCCAGTCCCCAAGAGCTCCGCAGTGACAGGTCTGAATGACTACCGGCCAGTGGCCCTCACTCCGATAGTCACAAAGTGCTTTGAAAGACTGGTTCAGACCCACATCAAAGCCACCATCAACGTCACTGTGGATCCACACCAGTATGCATACAGGAAGAACCGATCCACAGAGGATGCCATCTCCTCCGTGGTCCACACTGCCCTCACCCACCTGGAGCAGAAGGATTCCTACGTCCGTATGCTCTTTGTGGACTTCACATCCGCTTTCAACACCATGATTCCACAGACCCTGATAAATAAACTCTCCTCACTAGGACTGAGCTCTTCGCTGTGCAACTGGGTCCTAGACTTCCTGACCAACAGGCCGCAGTCTGTGAGAATTCACAACATCTCCTCCCCCACTATAATCCTCAGCACTGGCTCCCCTCAGGGCTGTGTGCTGAGCCCCCTCCTGTTCACACTGCTCACATATGACTGCTCACCTCTCCATCCAGGCTGTCATATTGTGAAGTTTGCAGACGACACAGCAGTGGTTGGATGCATCACAAACAGAGATGAGTCCAGCTACAGGCAGGAGGTGGAACACCTGGAGGGTTGGTGCAGAGAGAACAACCTCTGCATCAACGTAAAGAAGACGAAGGAGATGATTGTGGACTTCAGAAGAGGCCAGCATGCCCACCTCCCCCTGCACATTGGAGGATCTGCGGTGGAAGTGGTCGACAGCTACAGGTACTTAGGGGTGCACCTGAGCAGCAACCTCACCTGGAGCAACAACACCTCCACTCTGGTCAGGAAGGCACATCAGCGGCTCTACTTCCTCAGGAGGCTGAGACGAGCTGGACTCGGGAGCGCAGTCCTCACCTCCTTCTACAGATGTGTGGTGGAGAGCGTCGTGTGCTCCAGCATCAACGTGTGGCATGGAAGCTGCTCTGCTGCAGACAGGAAAGCTCTGCAGAGGGTGGTGAAGGCTGCACAGAGGATTGTTGGAGTCAGCTTCCCCAGCACCATGGACATCTACACCTCCAGATGCAGGAAGAGGGCCACCTCAGAGGGCAACGGGGGTGGATCACGAACGACTCCCTCCTCCTCCCCCTCCATATACATCTATTCCTCTAGTTATTAATAATCGGAAAATAACTCAGGTTAAGCGTAAATGTAGAAATGTGTCTAACCTAATTACTGTGGAAGTTAAATCTGAGAGTCGAAGTTCTGAAAGGCCAGAAGAAAGTTTTAAGATGGCTCTTTTAAATGTTAGAGCTCTGTCCAAGAAGACTCTTATTATAAATGATCTGATCTGTGAGCGAGAGTTAGATTTTATGTTTATGACTGAAACTTGGCTCGATTCAAATGGAGCTTCCTCTCTTATTGAAGCTGCTCCAGATTGTTATAACTTTTTTCACTCTGTGCGAGAAGGTAGGAAAGGGGGTGGCTTAGCAAGTGTCTTCAAAAATGTATTTAACTGCAGAATTGTATCTTTTGATAGTTTCCAATCATTTGAATATTTAGCAATTATATTAAAAGGTCAAGAGTCAGTCCTTCTGCTGACTGTTTACAGACCTCCTAAACATTCACCCTCCTTCCTCCCTGAATTCTCAGAACTACTGTCTATCTGTGTTACCCAATATGATCAGATTCTTCTTATTGGTGATTTTAATTTTCACATTGATGATGTTTCAGATAGAAAAGCTTGGGATTTTATACAACTTGTAGAAACGTTTAACTTTAATCAGTATGTTACTAACCCCACCCACAATAGAGGGCATTCTTTAGACCTAGTAATGTCAAGAAATCTGTGTTTAGATATTAATGAAATTTTAGATGTTGCAGTCTCAGATCACTATTGTGTATTTTTTACAGTATCAATCTATTTAAATAAGAGGGTTAGAAATAACAATCTTACAAAGAAAAGATACATCAAAGCATCAACTGCTAATGACTTCATTAACATTTTAAACAACACACCAATTCTTTATGAAGACCTTGATGTAAATGAAATGGTCGACATTTTTAACTCAAAAATAAGATCAGTTCTAGATTTAGTTGCTCCCGAAAGAGAAAAAAGAATCTCTTTGACTAAGAAAACACCATGGAAAACTGAACAACTGCAACAACTAAAAAGAAAATGTCGTAAAGCTGAGAGAGTGTATAGAAAAACAAAACTGCATGTACATTATGACATTTTAAAAAATTGCATAGAAGAGTACAATAAGGGCATGCGCACACAGAGGCAGCTACATTTCTCAAAGATAATAGATGAGAATAGCAACAACCCAAAGTTTTTATTTTCAATCATAGACCGCCTTTTAAACCCCACTACCACGAAATATTGGCTATTAGAAGCATCTCCAAGCAAATGTGAATCATTTGCACAATTTTTTAATGATAAAATCTATAATATTAGATCAAATCTGATGAGCTTAAAACCTGAAGCTCTGATCATCTTTAAACCACAATCTGTAATGCAGGATTTTAGAAAGATCTCACTTACAGAATTGCATAAGATAATAACTCAGCTAAGTTCTGCTACCTGCACCTTAGATCCAATACCAACCTCTTTCTTTAAACAGATTCTAGAAAGTGTTATTCAGAATGTTTTGGAAATCATTAACTGTTCCTTAGACACCGGCACTGTACCAGATGCCCTCAAGGTTGCTGTGGTAAAGCCCCTACTAAAAAAGCATAACCTTGACTCATCAGTTTTTAATAACTTCAGACCCATTTCAAATTTACCCTTCCTCAGTAAAATCCTAGAAAAAGTTGTATTTGCACAAGTAAATGAATTCTTAAAAAATAATGATGTGTTTGATAAATTCCAGTCAGGCTTCAGATCGGGCCACAGCACTGAAACAGCTCTGGTCAGAATAGTAAATGATCTCAGAGTAAATTCTGACAGACGCCAGGTCTCTGTCCTTCTTCTCTTAGATCTCAGTGCAGCTTTTGACACTGTAGACCTTGACATTTTAATAGATCGACTTGAAAATTGGGTTGGCCTCTCAGGAACAGTCCTACAGTGGTTTAAATCATATCTTAAAGGCAGAAAGTTCTTTGTTAGTCTAGCCGAGCATAGATCTAATGATTATAATATAAATTATGGTGTCCCTCAGGGTTCAGTTCTAGGTCCTCTACTGTTCTCTCTTTATATGCTTCCTTTAGGACATATTATAAAAAAACATGGAGTCAGCTATCACAGTTATGCAGATGACACACAGCTTTATATTTCTGTTGAGCAAAATGATACAAGAGCTCTAGACAGACTAACGTCCTGCTTGACCAACATCATTAACTGGATGAATAGAAATTTCCTCAAATTAAATGAAGAAAAAACTGAAATTCTTATAATTGGCAACACAACAGAAAAATCTATAGTTTTAGGCCAACTTGGAAATTTGGCTCCACAAGTTAAAGATGAAATTAGAAATCTGGGTGTAATTCTAGACTCAAGTTTAACTTTTAAACCTCATATTGGAAATGTTACAAGAACAGCTTTCTATCACTTAAGAAATATTACACGAGTTAGACCTTTCCTCAAACAGATGGATGCTGAGAAATTAATCCATGCTTTTGTTTTCTCTAGACTAGATTACTGTAATGCGTTATTTACTGGGCTCCCAAAATCTACTACTGACAGATTACAGCTGGTTCAGAACGCTGCAGCTAGAGTTCTAACTCGCGCTAAAAAGAGAGAACACATCACACCTGTTCTAGCTTCACTGCACTGGCTGCCAGTGCCATTTAGAATAGATTTTAAGATTCTCTTACTGGTTTTTAAATGTCTGACTGGATCAGCTCCTCATTACATTTCTGAACTATTGACAGAATATGTTCCAGATCGAGCTCTAAGATCATCAGGAGCTGCTTTATTAGATATTCCTAAAATGCAATATAAAAAGACGGGTGAAGCTGCCTTCTGTTTTTATGCACCAAAAATCTGGAACTCTCTACCGATACACATTCGACAGTCACCAGATATTACACAATTTAAAAAACAGCTTAAAACACATCTATACACCCTCGCTTTCTACTAGTTTTATAAATTATATTTTATATTTATTGTTTCTATGTTTTGCTGATAATTTTTTTTTTTTTTTTTTTTTTTTCTCACTACTTTTTCTTTTTCGGTATTCACTTTTCCTATTATTTTGTTTACCTTGTTGTAATGTACCTCTGGTAATTATCTTGTATATTGATCTTATATTGAAAAGCACTTTGAGCTACATCTTATGTATGAAAGGTGCTATATAAATAAAATTATTATTATTATTATTATTATTATATTATTATTATTATTATTATTATTATTATTATTATTATTACCTGCATCAGGAAGGATCCCACCCACCCAGCACATGCACTTTTTGTCCCGCTTCCCTCAGGACGGAGGCTGCGGAGCATCAAGTGCAAAACAACCAGACTGAGAAACAGCTTCATTCCGGAAGCTGTAAGACTCTTAAACTCCACTTAACAACACACTGCACTGACACACAAGGACAATTACTGCACAAACACGGTCACTTTACCCGCACTGAGACACTTTATTTTCTACTGCTCTAATTCATTTCATGCTGCTATAGCACATTTGCACTCTGGACTTGTTGTTGCAACCTGTCTACTCTTTCTATTTATTTCATTTGGGGTATTTATCTTTAACTATTTTGTATATTCTATTTTTATTGTATTCCTTTATTGTACTTTTATCTATATATCTATTTAATAACAGCTCCTGGGTGTAAACTGGATCGTGAGATCACAATTTCGTTCCACCTCATGTACCACATAAGATGCGAATGACAATAAAATCTCCTTGAATCCTTGAATCCTTGAAAAACAAACAAGCCAATTATAGAAACCAGAACAGAAACTTACACAGTATGCCAGGACTGAGGCTCAAATGGACAAAAATCACATGATAAAACAAACAAATAAAACAAAAAGCATGACAGAGAACAAAGGAGCACAGACAAGGGACACCTGGAGAAGGAATGAGGAGGTGGGGTTACACATGAAACAGGCGGGCTAAGGCAGAGACAAGACCAAAATCAAAACAGAGCCATGTACTCATGGAGCACATGGGGAAAAAAAAAATAAACAAGAGACAAGTGGACAGAAAAAAGGAAAAACACAAGACAGACACAGGCTAAGGTGTGACAGTTTACTTCATATTCAATCAGAACAGTGGGATTTAACTTAAGAGTACAACACTGCTATCTAGTGGTCGGGGTTTAAACTTTAAACACAATAGAAATTGAACCACTGTCTGACACCACTGACACCAATCATTACATGTAAACTAATAATTAAAAATTTAAAGTATAAAGTGAAGTATTTCACAACAAAATATTGCAATACTTTGACATATTGATATATTCTTTCACCCGTACCAAAGACAATTAGATGTACAGTGTAGATTAAAGCCAGAAACTTCTGTTGTGTTATTTGTGCGTTTTATATAACGTACTGTTCTGGGAGTGTGATGTGTGTGATAATGTGTCTGTTTGAAGTGAAGTGGAAGCGAAGGACATGCAGTAGTGGTTTGTTTTGTGTGTGTTTTCAGGGTCTCTGGAGGAGAGCTCTTTGATTTCCTGGCTCAGAAGGAATCTCTGAGTGAAGAGGAGGCGACGGAGTTTATCAAACAGATTCTGGATGGAGTTCAGTATCTACACTCCAAACGCATTTCGCATTTTGATTTGAAGGTATGTGCTCTGTGACTGCGCTGTGTTGTAGTAGATCAGGTCCTTCTAATACCTCAGCCCCAGACTGGAAAACAGGGGCTGGAACTCTTATTTTCATATGATAAATAGTAAATACATACTACAATAATTCTACCTTTAATCAGCGGCATCAGTTTCCATTAAAAGCGCTTGTAAAATGTGCATTTAAACTGTTTCAGAGACATGAGAGGGATGACTCTTTTTTTCTTGGGATGTTTCTTCTTATCGCACTTCTTATTTACATTCGAGTTAATAATAGATCTCATTGGCTAAGTCAAGGGATCAGCATATTATAATACAGGAACTTTAGCATGAATCTTTTAAGTGCATGGCCTTCTGCATGATTTAGCAAAGCGTTACATTTACATATACAGCTCTAAAAAAAGGAAGTGACCACTTTAGTTTCTGAATCAGTTTCTCTAATTTTGCTATTTATAGGTTTATGTTTGAGTAAAATTAATATTAATATTCGGCCAATTTTTCTCCCTAATTTTAAATAGAAAATTGTCATTTAGAGCATTTATTTGCAGAAAATGAGAAATGGCTGAAATAATAAAAAAAGATACAGAGCTTTCCAACCTCAAATAATGCAGTTTTATGTTCTCCTCCACCAGTCTTGGATAACTTTATGCCACTCCTGGTGCAAAAATTCAAGCAGTTCAGCTTGGTTTAATGGCTTGTGATAATTTATCCTCCTCTTGATTATATTCCAGAGGTTTTCAATTTGGTAAAATCAAAGAAACTCATAAGTTTTAAGTGGTTTAAATTTTTCCAGAGCTGTACATATATGTGTCTGGAGCTAAGCTTATTTCTAAGTTATTTATTACTAACCCAATAATTTAATAATAAAGAAACATTTATTTCCTTCATTGTCATTTTGTTAATTGATAGCAAAGTCCTTTTATTTTAGTAAATAAAATTAAATAAATATGTGTAACCAAAATTTAAAATGCAGTATCTATATTTGGGTTTAGAAGCATCATTACCATATATAGAAGAAAAACCCAGCGAGCTGCATTATACTCAGATACAGGCCTGATCCAGGTGTAGCAGCGATCTTAACTCTGATGAGACAGTTTTGTAATGTAATGGCCTTTTGCCCTGTGACACTTACAGCAGTTCTAATGAGGGTTTTTGCATTTAAATACTGTACTGTGCATACATATGAGGAGATGGGAGGAATAGGAAATGGAATTGTTGCTATGGCAGCGGATCATTTCTGCGCTGGCCTTTTTAGAGGATGTGTCCTGCCGTGCACTCAGTTGCGTAGCAACACCTGTAGCTTAGGGAACTCAGGAGGAACTGGCACTACTGCACTGCACTACCTGCGCTCGGGGTTTGTGGAATTAATATTTTTAGTAAGGGTATTTGAAAGGCACACACAGCTAGGACTGGGCGATGTGACTGAAAACTTATATATCATTATATTACACAGAAATGCCAAAATTGATTTACAATATGATACAGTATGATGAAACCTTAACAAAGTGTACTGTTAGAGTATCAGTATTTATTTAAAACAGCAGAAATAACATGTAGTATATTTAAATATAGAAATAAAGTATTTTACTGGTTCTGCAAACTGCAATGGAAGTTTTTGAGTAGTAAAAAACATTTGTCATGCTGCTCCTTTAATTATGATGTTACCACACAATTTGCACAATACTGTACTCTGTGGAGTGTCATCTTTCCGGAAACAAAACCAGTCATATCTGGAAATAAATTGCATTTGCTTTATTTGGTAACACTTCATTTCAAAGCTTTATAACACTTTCATGAGCAGTGAATAATGTATTTATAAAGCCTAATGCCAGCCTCCGCAACATGACATACAAATGTTTTATGAATTAAATGAGCTTTTAAATATTGATTTAACATGCCTACATATTGAATGTCATATTTATAACTTCATCAAAAGGGTTTAAGAGATAGAAAAACAATGATATAATGCATAAAAAAAACATTCCTAATACATTTTGAAGGCCCCAAAATGATTAATAGAACGGAATGATATAGGAATGTTGCTTCATAACAGTGTTATTAATGAAGCAAACATTCACAAGTTAAGTTTAAGAGCATCAGATTCCCCCATTAAGAAGATAACTGGCCTGTTGACACTGCTGAAACAAACGCTATATTTATTTAAATTGAGAGAGGGAAAATGTCTGTATTGTGTTTTAAGTATATTAATATATATTTTAATAATTTTAATATAAATATAAATATGATATTTAACACTTACATACATCTCAGTACTTTATCATCACTGCTTGATTTCATAAAACCTTTAAATGTAATATTAAATGTACTGAAAATAGCTATTTATAAATATTGTAGCTTTGCTTTATAAAATACATTATTCAGTGTTTGTGTCATCAGACCCCAATATGAATGGCCTTCAAATGAAGTGTTACCTCATTTTCTTTTATATATCTTTATATATCTAAAATGGTTTGAAGTCTATCAATATTGATGATATATTGTGCAGTCCTACATACAGCTATAAAAGTATAATAAACCACCTGCTTGAAAAAAATCTATAAACTAAAGTTAACCTCCAAATCTCATACAGCAGCACAGTAAGCAATGCACTGATTATCAGCACAGACTGTTGGTCTACTTCGACTCCTGTTTGCACGTGTGCATTGTGTGGCCTGGCCTGAGTCCAAGTATTCAGACACTGCAAGGTTATCAGGCGCACATGAGGAGGGATGTCACCCACGCTGCTCAGCCTGATAATTTCCATCCTGTTTTTCTAAGTGCAGCACCTCTTCCCTCTCCAGCCCGCCCCCCGCTCTGCTGCTCCGCAAAGGCATCCACACACTCCAACAGCCCGGCTTAGCAGCGTGATCTTCACAAACACATTCAGAGAGGGCATGTTCTCTCTCTTACCAGAACAGACTATGAAGTATTTCACTGAATGTTTCATACTGTAGACAAGAGTCTATTTACAGAAGCCTGCAGTTACTGTAGAATATAGAACAGTATGAGACTGCACAAGCATTTCCTATAATCATGAGAGTTGATTCATCCAGGACAGAAACAATTTACCATTTTAATGCACTTCCTATAATTATGCCACTTTCACTATAGTTCACAAACTTGAAATCATTATTTAAAAGTTAGGGATTAATAGTCTCTAATAGTGTCTTAATGTAAAGCCAGTATGGTTTATTTAATTAACATATTTTACTGAATATTATTCTGATGTGTTAGTCCTGTAAACTAATCCATTAGTATACATAATAACAACTAATTTAAATGCATATATAAAATGAAATACAAATAAATAATTAAAAATGAGCTATAGATTGTTCTAAAAATGATTGCTTAAGACATCTAAGTACCATATTTAGCTTTAAAGAGACAGATCTGCACGCTCTTAGTATTTAAATCTCAGTGTCTTCATGAGGGAGAGTCACCTGGAATAGTTTTCTCAGTGTCTTTTAGGAATTCTTGGAGGGGCTGAGCAGCAGTTGCGAAGCTCCAGCTCATCACAAATCACCATCTCAGTTCATGGGTTTAGGGTTATTTAATTCCTTATGTGTCTCTAATTGTTTTCATGACGTTAATATTAATCTACAATGTAAAAAATGGAATAAAGAAAACATTAGAGTATTAGAGAATTAGAAGGTGTGTCCAAACCTTTGACTGGTATTGTACACTGACATGACAAACGTCAAAGGTCAGGGATTAGTGTCATGTCCCACAGACAATAAAGAACATTGCTCTGACCTGTGGGATATGTGTGCTAGAGTCACGTGTCGCACCCACTATCAGACCTCACTCCAAATTACGCTGTAAAAAAAATCACATCAACTTGCCATGAGCACGTTGGCCAGTCTGGGAGGTCACAGGTCATCACTTCATGGTCAGGGTGTGAGAGTGCTATCCCATGACTTTTGGCATGGCAGTGTATATACAAAATTGAAACATATTGAAGCCTGTATTAACCTTGTTATGTAGTTGTTATTGTTTATAAAATAGCAACAAAATAAAAAAAACATTCCATATTTTAATGAGTGTTCTGTTCCTTAGATCATATTTTATGTCATATTTTAATGTCTCATCTCTTTGCATTTCATTTTTATAGCCTGAGAATATTATGCTGCTTGACAACAACGTCCCTCTGCCACGAATCAAGCTTATAGACTTTGGCCTGGCTCATAAAATCGAAGATGGTGTCGAGTTCAAAAATATTTTTGGAACGCCAGAATTTGTGGGTGAGTCAGAAGGGTGATGAGTAAGACCTATTATGTTCACTTGTATATTTGTATCACTTGTATACTGTGCTGTACAGTGTGCATCACACTTTGGACATTTGGACTGAATCACCAACATCTAAATAGAATGGTTACAGAGTGCTGCTTTATCATCCAGAGCAGAAACCATGAACCATTTTAACCATCTTTCCTTGTCGTGTTATGTGAAATATCTTTATGGTAATGTTCTATTTTCAGCTCCAGAGATTGTCAACTATGAGCCTTTGGGATTAGAAGCAGACATGTGGTAAGCGCTCTTAATTGGCTGGTACATTTGGTTTTGAATAAGACAGGCGTCAGTGTAATTCCATGGCTTAATCCTGTGTTCTCTCCCCTTCCCTCCGCCTCTACAGGAGCATCGGAGTCATCACATACATCCTGTAAGTGTGAACTGGGGAATGTGGCGTCTCACTTTCAGGTGTTACTTCTGTGGGCATGTGTGTCAGACCCAGATTATTCCTAACATAGACTGAAAATAAACCCAATGGATTTCTCCTCCTAATAGACTGTCAACATGAGTGGCATTTCATGACCAGATTTATAATCATGGATTTAGATTGTTGATTTTAATAACTTGTATACTTAACTAGATACACCCGGCATAGGCATACTGACAACTAGGCATACACAAAGCTAATAAGTAAAAACACACAACAGGTGACAGGTTAAAATATACTTCTAAAGGGGCTTACTGGAAATGTTTCTTCCAATTATCAAATCTTTAAAGGTGCTCTAGAATGGAATACTTTATTTTCATAGTTAAATAATAGGTCATTTCTGTTGTACAGACATATTTTACAAGTGACATATTTTAATCCAGGGTTGTGAATGAATTTGTATTTCAATTAGAATTACAGGAAGTGGAATTGAATTAATTGCAGTTCATAGAAATTCATTCTTATCACATATTTGTGAAAATGTTATACTTCTGTCATACAATTCCTTCCAAATGGAAGTACAGACACTAAAATTTAGCATATATTTCCTTATTGTTAAATAAATTGCAATATCTTTATTTTAAAGTAATTAAATGAAACAATAGTAACAATTTTGGTCAATGTAATTATTATTTATTACTAAATATACTTTAAAGGGTAACATTATTGCATCTAAAGGTCAACAGTTCCTCATATAGCCTAAATCATTAGATAACTATTTTGAAGACTTAGGTTATTTTGGGAACGCAGGTTATTTTGGGAAATGAAAGTTTTTTTTTTAAATGTGTTATATAGAGTTTGTTTTTAATGTTAATTTGAGCTACATACAATAATTTCAGTATGAAATATAATCATGTGTAATACTGTAAAGCAATCTCAATTCAAATTCAAGAATTTAGGGGTCATTCTCAATTAAATGTAGCATTTTGTACAATCCTGTTTTAAACCATAAACACTTAAAGGAAAGCCACAAAAATAAAGCTATACAGAACTCTTAAAAAAATCCAAAACCCCAAAGTGTCAAATAACAGTCTTGAAAAAAATGTACACTCACTAAAGCTGAAATGCAGCTCAACACAACAACCACTTTGGGCCAATATGGTGTTGGTGATACTGTGAACATCATACATATATATATTGCTGAGCCCTTATTTATACATCAGATAACAACTTAAAACAAAAAATACTTATATGTGCATTCTGTGGCACCTTTAGAAACATCCCATATAAGGTAATGGTTCTTCACCAATTAAATATTTTAAATGTTTTTATTTATTATATTTTAATTTTAAGTGTATTTGTAATTTAAATAATCTACCCCTCAAATTAATGTGCGATAAATGCCCTGTGTAAAAGTATTATTCTGTTAAATCTAGCTCTGAGTCTAGACTATCTATTCAGGATGTTTTTTTTTCACCCCTTTAGTTTGAGTGGTGCTTCCCCATTTCTGGGCGAGTCTAAACAAGAAACCATGGCAAACATTTCTGGCATGAACTATGAGTTTGATGAGGAATTCTTCGGCAGCACGAGTGAGCTGGCTAAGAACTTCATCAGACAGCTGCTTACAAAAGACACAAGGTGAGAAATCTAATGCAGGCTGCAGAGTGAAAAGCAAGGTTCAAGCCCTAGTGTACATTTCATCATGCAGAAGTGTGGACCAGTAGAGAAAGCTTTCTCAATATCACACAGACTTCCCTTTCATGTACTTTCACGTGTTTGAGGACGGGCTGAAACATGTTACTGTTACATCATCAACTATAAGCTGCAAAAATAGTGTGAACCTACTATGGTTTGAATTATCTTAAAAACTTTCCCCGGAGGAACTGTGTGTTTGAACGTGCGTAGATGCCACTAGATATGAGGGATGTTCTGCAATACTCTGGAGCTGCTGTTAAGTTTTTCAATGGGCTTTTCTTGTCTTTGTTTGCTCTACAGAAAGAGGCTCACAATAGAAGGTGCTCTTAACCACCCGTGGATAAAGGTAACTGTCTGGAGTACAGCATGTGACAGCATGTATCAGAGTGCTTGTGTGGTTTGTTTTAAGTGCATTTACTGACATTAGCGAGTAACAGTTCAGGATGTGACCTTACTGTTACTCTTGAACAATGTAAATTCATTTGTCTGTGGTAGTGGGAATAGAAACACTCCATAGACTGCAAAACATGTTTAATGGGACAAACTTTTTGTCTCACACCGTACAAACACAATAGACAAAAGATGAGTATTTCAACACACATACACTCTTTAAGACTTCGGCTCAACTTATCTTATCTACTGAAAGATTTTAGACTCATAGATTTCAAAATATGGAAAAAAACATAAAGAAAGTTGACTGCATTACACAGTCACTTGTTTGGTACTGTCATGCCCCATCATTACATGTGTTGTTGTTCCGCATCTCACAGTGGCATCAGACTTAATATAGTTTTAAATATCAGACCTTTGATTCTTTTGTAAGATAGCAGATTATATCATAAATCCTACATTTATTGCACAGAGCACTTTAAATCTGTCCTTAAAAATGTTTTGTCTATAAAATAAAGGCTTGATTCACTTGGAATTACACCCTATAAACTTAAATTTTGAGTTTTTATGCAAACACTAATAGTTTTCATGGCAATTGCATGTATGGAGATTTTTTTAAATATCAACTTAAACACAAGCAAGAGATTCAAGACCAGATGCATTCCAGGATCTGCATTTCAAAGTTTCAACACTCAAGATGGATTGTATTCCAGAGACTTGAGACTTGACTCAGACTTGTACCCCAAAGACTCAAAACTAGACTCCAGACAGATAACACTTGACTTGAACCTGTGTCCCAGAGATTCAACACTTGACTAGGACTCACATCACACCAAAGAGATTCAAGACCAAAATCAGCCTTGCCAAACCTACCAAAGAGACTTTAAACTATACTAAATCCTCTACCCCAGAGACACAAGATTAGATTTGACACTTGTCACTAAGATCCTATTTAAAGAGACCTCAGGCTAGACTTGTACACATAACCAGAGACTGTAGAGAAAATAGATCCAGATTGCTTGCTTAATTGCAACTTAGACTCTCACACCCAACATTTAGACCTGCACCCCAGATATTTTGGACTTGACATATTATCAAACCCTAGAAATTAAAATTTTCGAATTTTGTGCATATTCTTAATTTAGATCATTAATAGATATCAGCATCAATACACAACAGAAATATGAGGCTAGACACAGTCTTACACCCTAGAGATGTAAGATTCACACTCACACTCCAAAGACATGGATGAGCAATTGCATTCCTGGAGAGCCGGTTTTGTGCTTTTCCGGCTCAGTTACACCTGGTTTATCTTACCTGTTAATTACCAGAATTAGTAGGTATGTTGCAGCAGGGAAAACGACAAACTGTGCTGGACTCCAGCCAATGTTGCCCATCCCTGCCCTGGAGACTACAGACTAATCAGAAATTCACATTCCAGACATAAGGTCAGACTTGCGCCATAAAGACTCCAGTCTAGGCTAATACTCAAAACCCTGAGACGTGAGACTTGACTCAGACTCACGCCTAGAGACTTCAGTCTAGATCCACTCTTACATCCCAAACACTGAATTTTTAACATGCCAGAAAATTGACACTTGATTCAGACTCACATTTCATATACTTGGGACTTGATATGGAATATGGGATCACACCATTCCATATTTGATACAGAAAAAAAGTTACATCAAATTTTATTTTAAGTTTTTCTTCTGTTTCTAAGTTTTACATCACAATGAATGTTTGGCACCACAAGAAGACCATGTGCATAAAAACTAACCAAGAGAACAAGGACATATTTTACTAAAACAAACAAAGCACTTTAGGATCAATGCATCTGCAGCTTGGAGATGAATTCTGTGAGAACTACCAGTCATTTGCATGCACATTTCTTTTGTTTGCATCATGGAAGTGCTTCAGACTGCAATAATGGAATGGACTTGGGATGAAGCTGCCTCCTATGTGTTCTGAGTACATTGCTCTAACAATATGGCACTAACGTTTGAGAGAGTGTGCATCCTGGCCCACTGTGCACTTACCAGCCTGTGAATAAGAAAGAATGCTGTGACTGATCTACATTGATGCCCTGGACACACTCTTACTCATTCTCCATTTGGCCCTTATGTCTGAAGACCCGTCAGCAAGTTGAAGACCCCAGCTTACCTGCAGAACCCCAGAACAAGGACGAGCCATGCCAGCTGAAGACCAAGCGCTTAAAGGAGTACACCATCCACTCTCACTGCAGCACTGCACCGAACAACACTTATATCAACTTTGAGCGCTTTGCCCGTGTAGTGGAGGACATCTCTGTCATAGAGACGGGCCTGGCGGAGGTGGCAAAGAAGCGGGAGTCACTTCATGGGGACACTGAAGCGCTGCTCTCCATATACAATGAGAAGGAAGCTTGGTACAAGGAAGAGAGTGAGAGTGTGCGACAGGGCTTCACACAGGTCCGTTACGAGCTCAGAAACGTTGAGGAACTGAGGAAGGGAGTCCAGGAGGATCTGAGAGCAACAGACGCCAACCTGACCAGCATTAGCGACCGCTACCTGGAACGTCAGGCCCACCTGAGCGCTCTGAGAGAGGAGCTGGATGCAGAACTGAGCTGGCTACAGGATGTTTTGGGCTCTTTAAATGGAGAGGTGGAGAATGGAACACAGTGCTCCGCTCCTGCTCTTAATAATGAAGTCAACGAGGCTCTGAAGGAACTGCTGGGCAAAGCCTGTGGAGGAGAGATATGCTGTGGGGTCCTCGCCAAGAACAGCTCATCCCTATCAGAGTCTCCCTGATAGAAATTAGAATGTGTATTTCTCAGGCAGCATGCTTATGTGGGGCATATATGGGTACAACTTTGGCTAGGTGGGTTCCAGTTGGGCAAGGGCTGGTTTTTCATTGTTACAGATCATTTAAACCTCATCTAGTTGTCCCCTCTACAGTATATTACCCAAATGGGGTCCATATTTACCCTCTCTCGGTCCCACCACCACTGCACCCTGTTGGGGGCCCACCACTGGCATCAATATGTGATATGTGGCCAACATAGAACCCATAAAAAACTAAACTTGCTGGTTCTCAATTGGACTCATACTGATCCCTCATGGGCGTGTGAACTGGGTTAATGTCAGGGCTCCCAAAGATTTGCATGCATTTTCATGCAATTTCAGTTATTATGCAAATTGGTTAGTGCTTGTATGGTGATTTGTTGGAACTCTTTTGCACACATAGGCCTGAATAAGGCTCTGTTTTCTGTTCATATTTTTGTTTTGCTGGTTCCTATTAAGATTTCTATTTGTAAATATATATATATATATATATATATACATATAATTGTTTAAGAAGCACTGTCGATAAGACTGTTTAGCATAAATAACAACTTACAGTGTTAAATTAACACACATTTACTTTGTAGTTGTGTTTGTAATTTCACATAATATCTGACCATTGATATTAATGTTATATACACAATCGTATCAGAATATTATATCTTTTTACGTAAGGCTGGGAAACCCCCGGCTCAGATGACACTGGCTAGACGTCATGGCATACGTGATGGAATTACATGATGGAAGCTCTCCGTAGGCCCTAAAAAGAGGCCAGCTTTATTAGTGCTGTTTGTATTGGAAGTGAACTTTAAAAAGAACAGAGTAGAGTGTTCAAAATGACCACTTGCATATTAATGCAGTTTGACTCTGCTACATTTCCATATGATGAGTGAGATTTATATAGATAAACTGAAAGCAAACAATAAAGTTTCTGCTGCTTTGTTTTCACAATTCACAAATAAGTGTGTAAATAAAACCATGACTCAGTGGAGTCCACTTCAGATGCTGGAAATGGTCCAAGTGTGAAAACGCCCAGAGAACTTGAAGAAAACTTTTTGTTAAGCCCAATCGGGACGGGATTAGTTTTCAGGGGGACATCTGTAAAAAATATATTGCACTTCTACTCAGTGATAAAACTCCTGCATCCAGACTGTAATAAAAAAAAAACCAGGAGGACCAGTGAGTTTTTTTGTTTTCTGAGTCACATAACATTGCGTTCAGTAGCTCCTTCAATCCACTCTATGTTGTGTTTACATGGATCTCTATGGAAACGTGCACCCCAAAGTGTAAATACGTTGTGTAGCAGTGGACTAATAGCTATTTTATTTAATGCAAGTTGACGAAACTCAGAGATTAGGATCTGGACGGGACTAAAATTACATGAGGACCAGTGAGTTCTGAAAAAAACAGCAGGTAATTCAGCCTGTAATTTTCTTAGAGGATGTTGGAGAAAAACACATACAAGGTCGTTCCGGGCAGGAATAAAATCACAGAGGACCCCCTCAAAAGAGAAAATTACCCCATCACCCCCTGAGAAACTAATCCTGTCCGGATAGAGCTTTAGATATCTTTTGTTTTCTTTTTCTTTCTTTCTTTCTTTCTTTCTTTCTTTCTTTCTTGTATTTGTAATCTTAAAGTCATCATTGTTATTGAGTTGATATTTATATTTAATTAAATTTTAATGCACTTTTACTGTTCAGTTGATTACATGTCACCATCATTTGTGTACTTGTATCTTAAGCACTTAAGCAATATTTTGTTATTTTCTTCTATTTGTTTTGACAGTGATTTTATTTCTTCTCACCCAAAAAGAAGTACAGAAATAAATATTTTTTTCTAAAGTTGACGCAGGCTGTTTGAATGTTTTACTGTTATCTGTGATGGGTCAGATGAAAAACAGCATACTGTATCATTGGGTGGGGTTGATGATATCATATGTTGGATGAGTGAACCAGTACTTGTGCAGAAAGAGTCTTTTTTGTGTATGTTTGTGTAGAATGAATCTTAGCAGTAATGATCACTGTTTTATGAAGTAATTATATGTAGATATTTCACATTATTTTCATTGTAAATGAAGGAACTGACAAAGCAGTTTTATTCTTGTGATGTTCTTGTGTGTTTTCTTCTGTAGCCTGTGAATCCTAGACAAGCTCTGGTGCGCAGACAGTCTGTGGTCAACATTGAGAACTTCAGACGGCAGTACGCTCGCCGGAGATGGAAGGTAATGATCTAAAATCTGCTTTTACAGACTACAGTGCCGAACAGTCTGGTGATTGCTTTATCGCACAGCTCTTGTTATAGAACCTTTGAACATGCAGTATAAGTGTGGTTCATGACCCCTTTTAACAACGTTAAGACAGCTTTACGCTACACAGTGTGTATGTGTGTGTTCATATATATATATGTATATATGTGTGTGTGTGACTGACTCTGCCTTGTGCTCTCTTCAATAGTTCTCCTTCAGGATTGTAGCTCTCTGTAACCATTTGACACGCATGATGAAGAAACCACAAGTAAGTGCTTCACTCACGTCTTTACTCCACTAGAGACAATTCTCAGAATTTATTTTGTTTCTTAGATATTGAGAGCCATGTAATGTCATTAGAGTCATGTGAATTGCTCTAATCTTTTATCCAAGTCAGGTCATGGAGTGGTGTATCCTGTTTACGGTTAATGGTGGAGTTAGATTTCTTAAACAGGGTGTTTTTGTTTATTAAAGTCCTATAAAATGATGTAATCTTAGATTACATTTGGAACATTTCATTCATATTTTCTCAATAGCAGCAGTTGCAGTGCTAATAGGATACTAATATGTAGGTAAATAGACCTGCCAAGTCATGGTACAAAAAGTAGTATCGAATACTATGATATTTGTCATATCCTACTAATGCTTTGAATATGGATGGCCAGATGCATCAGTCATTACACACACTGCATTGTGCATTGTGGGTGGTACTTCCTTCTATGACATATTCCTTCATTCACACCATCTTGCCATGAGCATGCTGGCCATCTGCTGTTCAACCTCATTCACAAGATAACAACTTACAACTTATACGGACGTGGAAAATTCCAAGCCATCACTACCCACGACTTTTGGCATGTCTGTGTTTATTGCCACTGTTAGAAACAAATTCTTATGTACTTTCAAAGTGGATTAAATTAAATCTTTACATTGCATTCCATTAAAAGCCATTTTATAGCATTTCATGTATAGCAGTGCCTATACATATATACAGCTTTGGAAAAATGATGAGTTTCTTTGATTTTATCAAATTGAAAACCTCTGGAATATAATCATAACGAAGATAGATGATCACAAGCCATCAAACCAAACTAAACTCTTTGAATTTTTGCACCAGGAGTGGCATAAAGTTATCCAAAAGCAGTGTGTAAGACTGGTGGAGGAGAACATGCCAAGATGCATGAAAACTGTGACAAAAACAGGGTTATTCCACCAAATATTAATTTCTGAACTTGTTTTCTTTGCGTTATTTGAGATCTGGAAGCTCTGCATCTTTTTTTGTTATTTCAGCTATTTCTCATTTTCTGCATTTAAATGCTCTAAATTGCAGTATTTAATTTGGAATTTGGTAGAAATGTTCTCTGTAGTTCATAGAATAAAACAACAATGTTTATTTTACTCCTAATTTTTTTTCAGAGCTGTATATGCATTTATATCGGTAGTTTATGTAGCAGTAATACATAGATCTATAGTACTGAAAATATACGGTAATATTTTAATATTAGGAATATTGCTTGTACTTGTTCTTTGATACACCTAGGTCTTGTTATGAAAATTATGATATTTTACATAGACAGAACACGAATTTAAGGTTCCTGTTTATTGTTTCTTTTGTACTAAACAGGACAGGCCTAAAGAGGGATACGTGGAGCGCACAGTGGCCATGTTTGAGAGGGAATGTGAGAGTGATCAGGAGGAGGAGGTAATGCTTAGGAGACCCAGGACCAGGAAGAGGAGCAGCACTTCTTGAATCTTGAAGCTCCTACACAGAGGACAATGGGTCTGTCGTAAGCAAAGACACACCAGCTGTGAAAAAAAAACACATTGGTGTAAAACAGTCCCGGTTGTGCCTTTAACAGGTACACACCCTATAAGGAAAGTGTTTTATAAGAGGGTCTGAGTCATGTAAATATATGCCTTGGCCACACTCACACATACAGTTGTTTGTCAAATAACTGCGTCAAGAAAAGTGATGCAATAAGTGCCAGGAATTGAAATAGGATGTTTTTTTAAAGCTGTGCACAAAATGTTCATGCACTTATTGGGGTTTGGGGAAAAGAGAGAAAGATTTTTTTACTGCTTATGAAGTTCCATGAGTGAAATGTTAGGTGTAACATGGAAAGCTGTTAAGCAACCGTCCCTGTGAGCAAAGAGCAACGGGACTTTCCAGTCTACTGTCTTAAAAAAGTGCCTGTTGTCTTAATACAGTATGTGCCATGATATTTTGCATTTGTTTTGCTACAAATACGCTTATAAACGACCAATGGAATTAAATTGTTGAACTATGTAATATGTTACTAGTGTAGTTAATTAACATTTTCATGATCTAGTTGAGCCTTTTTGTCTTAAAGTCTTAAAAGTTCTTTATGGGACAATATCTGTAATATTTCATGTATTTAAAAACTAACTGAAAGGTGAGTTTGACAGTCTTACATTACTAGGGATTGCACAATACATATTTCACAAGATTAAAGACATAGTTCAGGATACCATATTCAGGATTGTCTGAAAAAAAATAGTTGTTTCTCTTTTTTTAATGGAAATGTGTCATATTTTTTAAATCAGGGCACAATATGCTACCTCACAAGACACTTTGGGAAGCAAAACATCAAAAACAACCAACCCACACTAGTAGAAAGTTATTATGGTATTCTGGTTCAATCATTTAATCATACTAAAAAAAAGTTTTAATAGTGCGGTAACAGTACATTCTATATATACACATACATACAGCTCTGGAAAAAAACAATAAATAAGAGACCATGTAATAAAATGATGAGTTTCTTTGATTTCACCAAATTGAAAACCTCTGGAATATAATCAAGATGGATGATCACAAGCCAACAAGCTAAACTGCTTGAATTTTTGGACCAGAAGTGGCATAAATTCATTCAAAAGCAGTGAGTAAGAGTGGTGGAGGAGAGCATGTCAAGATGCATAAAGCTGTGATTATTCCACCAAAAATTGATTTCTGAACTTTGTAAAACTTTATCAATATAAACTTATTTTCTTTGCATTATTTGAGGTCTAAAAGCTGTGCATCTTTTTTGTTATTTCAGCCATTTTTCATTTTCTGCAAATAAATGCTCTCAATGACAATATTTGTATTTGAATCAGAGAAACTGATTTAGAAACTGAAGGGGTCTCTTATTTTTTTCAGAGCTGTATGTACACACACACACTCTCTGCACCCAGAAACAAGTGTCAAATTGCCATGGTATTCAGAAGGAAGATAAAAGTGATCAGGGACAGTGATTGTAAATGATTACAAATTAAGATTAATGTGAGTCAGTTCTGAGCTACACATACAGACGTCATGAATTGCAACATGCCAGATGTTTCGGCATAAAGTTGTAGAGGTTCCTAATGATGTTCTGCAAAAATTCCAAACAAGACAAAAGCGTGACTCCTCGCTGATGATGACCCTCTGTCATTCTGCTTTTGTCTTGGTGGAGACAACAAACAAATCTTTGTGTTTATTCATTGTGATAAGTGTCAAGAGCAAGAGTTTGTTGTCATGCATTACACACATCCGGTTCTGGTGTCATGGTGTGATGTACAATATGCTTTGGTTGGCTTCTCATCACTGGTTTACATTTAAGGCACTTTGACTTCTCAGCGTTATTACATTAATGAGGTCCTGCAAATAGTGGCTCTTCCTTTTCTGGTGCACTGTTTCAACAAGACAATGCTTAGTGTTCACATACCATTGCTGTCTCAACAGCTTTCCTTGAAGACATTACAGATGCTGTATCGAGCTGCATTGGCAGAACTGTCCCTAATAGGAAAAAATGTGGCATACTGTTGGACACTATGAACAGTCCACCTCTTCTGCAAAAACTGCATGATTTTTTTAAGCTTCATGGGATGGATTATTACTGGACACCATTAGGAACCTCTACAACTCCATGCTGAAACATCTGTGATGTTCTGTTACAAATGTATTACACACTACTTCTGTGTGTGTAGCTTAGTAAATATTGCCCATATCAGATTAATCATTTTTTTGTTCCTGGTAACCTTCATCTGAACTCTTCTTCTGAATAGTTTTGCAATCTGACACTTCCTTCTGGGTGCATATTTTTTCTGATGATGATTGTATGGATATGCCAGAGTTATTTTGGATTTTAATTGGTCTATTTATCGTGAAATTTTGACACAACAAGAAGAACAACTGCCAGGTTTATATAAAGTTTTAAACTGAAAAAACAAAAAGATTGTTTTTTTTCTCTCACAATTTTTACCTCTTGAATCTGCCTGCTCTGTGAAACATGTTAAACCATGTCTTAAAGGTGTGCATTTCTCCATTGAATTTGTATCAGTTTAACACATTTTTCTTAACATTTGTCACTGAAATGCTTCGATACTGATATTAATCAGTTTCAACTACAGGTGACGATCCTTTCCTGAGTTTGCTCAAGCTTATTTCTGTGTTTACTTACTTACTGTTTTGTACTTGTTTAAATGTTTAAATGGTCAGTGTGTATGTTGATGCTCAATTTAGCCTTTTCCTGACCAGTACAGCCTCTTTCTTTGTATTTTTGTTACTGCATGCAGCATGTGTAACGTGATGACTAATTGAGTTGTTTATAAGGGCTGTGTCTCTAGGAAAAATGCCTCTTATTTTGTACAAACAGAAACAAAATAAATGTTTAATATATTTATTTGATTTCTTTGTTTGTTTTTTGATGGAATGCCTTCTGTGTTTGTAAGGGACCAAGTACTGAAAATGTCAGTTACTCCTGGTGTGTCAGGTTATGTAGAGAATAGTAAGATAATATATATATATTTTTGTTTTTTTAAACAGGAGTTTTATTGGTGTTCCTCTCTGGTTGTCTCTGTAGTTTTGTCAGATTTTTGCTTTTTCGATCAGGTAGTTAGACCTTCTCACAAGCGCAGTGTTGTTCAGGCTCATTTAAGCTGAAAGTAATTACGGACAAAACCTGACCTGAACCAAATACATGACTAGCAGTGAGCAAATGTAGGCCAGTAGAACAGGAACATGCATCATGCATAAGCCCTGACATGGAGAGGCCACTTCCAGGGGTGGCATTTTAAGTGAATCTGAGTAACCAAAAATGCATCCTGAACTTTACTAAATCCTCCTTAATGTCATGTAACAGAAGATGTCTTGGTAACCACAGCAG
The DNA here is from genome assembly GCF_023375975.1 of Astyanax mexicanus. Lineage (NCBI taxonomy): Eukaryota > Metazoa > Chordata > Actinopteri > Characiformes > Acestrorhamphidae > Astyanax > Astyanax mexicanus. The sequence continues at coordinate 57,663,269 of NC_064409.1, forward strand.
AGCACTGCTGCCAATGCAGCTGAAAGGTTTTAGAATTCAAAATTAGCTGTGACTCACACTGTGTAATAAAAAAAATAATGTATTTATTTTTAAAATATCTTTTTAATATATTTTTCTTTTTAAATCTTGCTGGTCAGGTCCGCTGAATGATGTGGTTTGTTGTGTTCCAGACTCCTGCCCCACATATTTTAATAATCCCCCTTATCCCCTCGTGTCCCCTCGGGTGTTCCTCAAGTGCTTTGTTTCCTTTATTTCCTTCATTGTGATTATGGCCAAGTCGTACTTTGTCTCAGCCAGTTTACTCCAAAAACAAAAACAGAAACTGGGTGGGTGTTATAAAGTCTGAAAGTGCCACTAATCTTGGGCTGTTGAGCACAGGCTGAACGTCTGAAGCTCTCGAACGTAAGTGTAGCAGCATCAACAGAACTTGCTCAGTTAAGCTCCTCTACAGCCAGTTCAGCTGGTTCTCCTGTGTCATGGTTAATCCATTATGACTCGGCTGTGGAAAATGAGTTTTACGGAAGAATAAAAGGGCATTCACAATTTACGTCTGTGGCATTTAGTCATTGTTTACACGCAGCATCATTTTAATATGTATTTGATTATCAAAATATTACTTGTATTTGGTTTACAAGTTTCATTTTGCTTTGTTTTATTAGGACTGAAAAATGAAAGTCCTGAATTTATAGAGGGGTTTATAAGGTCACATTATTTTTTTGTACATGAACATTTTATTTTACATATCAATGGCAAGTTATCATCTGAAAGACATTGAATTTTTAGTATACAGATAGACGTCAGAAACCTTATTGGACAGACCTTGAATTTTGGTTGAAAATCAAAGTCACAAACAACAACAGAGAAACTTATCAAAACGTCCATTTGTGGTCAATGTTAAACATGAATAGGGACAGAGCCTTCTCTCTGTACTCTGTGCTTTAATTCATTCATAAATGTTCTTTAAGTCTTTAGAGAAGGGAACAGATCGAAATAGTACCACTAGAAATCGTGGAGGCAGTGTGGAAAAAGTTCAAGTGTAAACTGGCGATGTAAACTTGTATAAACTAGTTTAAACCACTCCCTCTTTCATCTTTTTTTGTAGTAAGTAGATTATTACATCATGACTTCCTCTGCTGTCATCATGCAGAGATGTATAAAATACTAGAGAGCCAGACTTAAAAGAGTAAAAGTACTGCATCAGAAAAGTCACATGAGTAGAAGTTAAAGTGTTCTTTAAGCTCCATATTTAAGTGGAAGTACTAAAGTATCCAGTATTTTTATCTTTAAGTAATGCACGTAGTTTATTCTAAAATGTACTATTCAAGTACTGAAAGTAAAAATACAGTATCATACATATTATCAGAGTATGAGTAGAAGTAATTAAACTCATTTATAATATGTAGTGAAGTAAAAGTGGAATTAAGGTAAATAAACAATACTCCATTAGATAAAGATACATAATTTTAGTACTTAAATACATTAGTGAAAACGTTCTACTTCTCTGTTGCCATATTTGTTATTGTCAGAAACATGACTCTGAACTGCCCTATAGTAGACATAGTAGAGCACTGATGGTTACATCATTTGAAACAGACTTTTTCATCTTTTGTTAATCGAAAGAGTATAAATGAGTATATGAATGCCACTAAAACTTCTGATTTTGTGAACATAAATATTGTGAAGTTTAGAAAAATTTGGACTTTATTCACCACACGTCACTGCTGGATGTTCTAATTTTACGTCCATTAGACATTTCCACGGGTCATTGGAAATGGTTAATTAACAGCAAAACTCCCACCACATCATAGAAGTCTTTTTTAGAGTAATGGACACTTTTACAGTTTACAGTCTAGAAATGCAGCCTACATTCAGAGCAATTTAGAGGACACAACTGATGTATCCTTTCTGGCTTCTGATTACCCACAGTTCTCTGTGCGCAAGCAACATAAAAGGGAAAACAGCCTTATAAAAATGGCAGAAAACAATCACCTGATACAAATATAAACAGTAGCAGTGGAGTGCTAAAGTTCTGCAACCTAACTGCTGGTTAAATAGTTAAATAACTTTATGGCATCATATGTCTTCAGAAAGTGGGAGGGTTGAACTGCAATTCCTAATTCCTGTGTATTTGGAAGCTGAAATTTTATAGATTTTATTAGCTTTTTTTACCTGTTCCACCTTAAATGCTGCTATATAAGTACTTTAGTGTGTGTGGTAACGCAGGAGACATGACTTCACATCCTGAACTGTATGTCCTGATGTCCTTTAGAATACACACACACACACACACACACACACACACAGGGTTGACACTGCTGATCTGCCCACAGTCTTTTTGCAGACTCAGACTTGCACATTTTGCCTTTTAGCTTCCTCTGGTTTCAGGAAGGAAGGGGAAATAGCAGCTCTGATGACAGCATGCTAACCCTTTAGCCACTGGGCAGAGTTAATATACAGAGAAAAATGCCCTTTCATTCCCATTTGGAGCCTCAAACACAAGAACAGAGCCTATGAACTGACCCCACATCACTCTGGCTGTCAGTGGCATATTTTCAAAGAGCTGAAACACTAGATGATGTCAGTGACTTTGAGTGTCTTTCAGGCTCAGTGATGTACAGCGTCCCTGAGGATCGTGCACAAACACGGAGTGAAACTGGAGGAGAGGCTTTGGCTGCCTGTGAGGAATGATTCACCATGAGTAGAATGCTGCCATTCTTACCACGATGATGAGTAGGATGAAGTTCAAGCTATGAGAGGATCGCTGTAAGGACATCTGTTACTACCGAAAGGTTATGGAGGTTGTGTGGTTTGTCACTGTCTTTTTTAAAGCAGTGTTAAGGCATCAAGCCATAAAAGCCCTGACGCAGTTCTGAATATTTACAGCTCTGGGGAAAAAATAAGACACCACTTACAAATGATGAGTTTATTTGATTTTACCAAATTGAAAAAAGAACTCAAGCTTGAGGCAGCTGAACTGCTTGAAATTTTGCACCAGGAGTGACACAAAGTTATCCAAAAGCAGTGTGTAAGACGGGTGGAGGAGAACATGCCAAAATACATGAAAACTGTAATTAAAAATCAAATCAGAATTATTCCACAAATTATTGATTTCTGAACTCTTAAAACTTTATGAATATGAATTTGTTTTCTTTGTATTATTTGAGGTCTGAAAGCTCTGCATCTTTTTTGTTATTTTAGCCATTTCTTATTTTCTGCAAATAAATGCTGTAAATGACAATATTTTGATTTGGATTTGATTTATTTATTTGATTTACAGAATAAACAACAATCTTCATTTTATTCAAACATTTACCTATAAATAGCAAAATCAGATCTGAATGAGTCTCTTATTTTTTTTTCCAGAGCTATATTTAAAATTCTTAATTGAATCAGTTACATTAATTGAGTAACTCTTTTTTTTTACTTATTGCTGTGATAAAGAGGGCACATGACTGTACATATTCTCAATGTTACATATATAGTTCAACAACAGTTTTTTTTAACAATTTTAATATTTTGTTCTATAAATCGTATCAGAGCTAGTTATATGGAACATAAAACATTTACTTAAAGCAAATGAATCGTTAAAATGGTTGGAACAGACCTGTGATGGACTTAAGATATATTACAGTATAAATCACTTGAGAACTGCATGAGTTAAAGTGAAGGACACAGTGCTGTAACACAGCTTTTAAAGGGTCTGTTACCACTGGCTTTTTTGGTTAAAGGTGTTTATTGGATCTGTTCATACTGCAGGCAAACCAGATCCGTTTTTCAAACCAGATCCGTTTTTCAAATCAGATCTGTTTAGAAAACTGTCCACACTGTTATTTGAAAGTAATGAGATTGGATTTGCACATTCAGACATCACAAACATATTCGCATGGGTTGCTGTGGTGGTAAGGAGGACGGCGTCAGTAACTTTTATTTGGTGTTTTTTTGTTGGATCCCTGTACTTCTATCATTCTGGATTTGAAAAAAAGGCACGTTAAAATCTGATTTGAGCAAACTAACACATATCTGTACAAATCTGATTATAATCGCATTTCAAACCACCTCCAAATGTGGATTCAGTCTAGATATGCCACCATTCAGGTATGGATCGGCAATATGAACATGATTTTCAAAAATCTGATTGAAATGGGTTCTGTAAATAATGTAAATATGCTAAAAATCTGATTTGGCTTGGTAGTCTGAGCATAGCCATGATTTTAATCCTGCTAGCAAAAATCATATCATGTCATTTGATTTCTGGCTGTTCAGACCTATTAAAAACATTCTGGATACAATCTAGATATGGATTTAGTCTGGCAGTCTGAACATTATTGGGTTATTGGGAGTCATTGTTGGGTCCTGTTTCTTCATGTCCATAATTTTTGTACAAAACCACTGCAAATGTTGTGTTTAGATTTTTGTTTCAATCATTAACAGATGTCCTTGACCAACTGGCTGCATGTCACATGAGATAAAGCAAGCAGTGATGGGGTTGTTTTATGAGGCCTTCACTGTACAAGTTAACTTTTACACTTTTACCCTTTTTACACAGATAACAACACCACTTTTTTGGTCTAATCATAAACAAATACATTTCCTTTATTTGTATTGGTGAAGCTGATGTGATTACCCTCATTTAAACCATGTAAAGTAACCTTAAATAATACACTTAAACCCGGCTGTTCTCGCTGACTTTTGCCCCTAAATTAGATCCTCAATTCCACAGCTCCCTCTAGTGGCTGGTGAAGACTTCAGTTAAACCCTTCTTCTTTAATACTGAGCTCTTTTTAATACTGAAGCTGTGGTGAGTGTCTCCCTCTGCTGGACAAAGTATTAAACTGCAGCTTCCTGTGTTTGTGATTGTGGTGAGGCTGTAGCTCCGTATGAGCGGTTATGTAAGCAGCGCGCGCTGTGGTGGTTTATGAGTGTCAGTTTGAGTGTCAGTGTATAATTTTAACTGTAAGGCTGTGTGAAGTCTTTGTTCTACAGTTATATAAGTGTCTGTGGGGCAAAGGAACCACATACCCAACCCTGTGAGTCTGTGTGTGTGTGTGTATGTGTGTGTGTGTGTGTGGACTTCATTATAAAACAGCCTCATTTCCTGGAGCATGTTCACATTTTGATTGTCCAGTTTTAAAATATCCAAACTGTGACCAAATTGTTGTGATTCTACAGGATTCAGACACATATATCTGAGAAGTTCAATAAAAAAAAAATAGATAGATAGACAGACAGACAGACAGACAGACAGACAGACAGACAGACAGATAGATAGATAGATAGATAGATAGATAGATGATCGATAGATAAACTTTAGGCCCAACCCCATTTCTCTAGTGTACACGATTGTCCCAACTCTCCCATAAGTTGCGTGAGTCTATTTATCAATAACGGCTCCCTGATGCTCGCAAGTCAGATAAAATCTCCTGGAATCTAGAATAAATGGTGCAAGAGTGAATACAAATCACGTGTGTAAAGAGAGGGAAAGGGAGAGAATTATTTTTTTACCCTCCTGCATGGGATGCGTTCAGGAGCATCATGGATCCCATCAAAACTCATTTCACCTCTGACTACTCTAAAGCATATCCATGTCTGGTAAAAGTAAAAAACAATGAAAGTCTTACCCGCTGTACTGTCTGAAATAGTGATTTTAGCAGTAACCACTGGGGACTAAATGATTGCAAAAGTAATGTTGAGGCATATATACAGCTTTGGAAAAAATAAGAGACCACTTCAAATTCCAAATAAAAATATTGTCATTTAGAGCATTTATTTGCAGAAAATGAAAAATGGCTTAGATAACAAAAAAGATGCAGAGCTTTCAGACCTCAAATAATGCAAAGAAAACAAGTTTGTTTTTAAGAGTTCAGAAATCAATATTTGGTGGAATAACCCTGGTTTAAATCACAGTTTTCATGCATCTTGGCATGTTCTCCTCTACCAGTCTTACACACTGCTTTTGGATAACTCCTGGTGCAAAAATTCAAGCAGTTCAGCTTGGTTTGATGGCTTGTGATCATCCATCTTCTTCTTGATTTTATTCCAGAGTTTTTCAATTTGGTAAAATCAAAGAAACTAATTTTTAAGTGGTCTCTTATTTTTCTAACCCTTCCCTTGCAACAGATTTACGAGCACCTGATACAGATATATGGCAGTGGAGAGCTAAAAAAAGCTACCAAACCCCAAACCATATTTTTTCTATTAATAGCTGAAACGTGTTCTTTGAAGTAATGAAACATACCAGTCCTGCCTTACATTTTTTATTAACATTCCCTAGCCTTTAAAAAAACACTTTTATTGCGGTCAGTTCTATCTCTGCAGCGCCCTCTCAGGTTCAACTTTGCTAAGGTGTGTATGATGTGTCCGTGTACTTTGGTACACGGTCACATCGCAATATGCAGATCAGTCAATCAATAATTCCGTCCCATCAAGTCCAACCATCTGGGTCTCACTGCTATCAGTGGCACACTACTGCTGCTGCAGCTCGGCCAATCAGCTTTCCCTCCTGCGCTGCCTCTAAACCCATACATCACCCGGTGCCCCTCCCAAACTACCCCTTCCATTTTTTTTGTCTTTTTCAAGTTTGATCTAAAGTGCCCCTTAAGCTGCTGCTTAAATTGTTAACTTTAGAGCATGGTATGTATTCAGAAAGGGGGCAGGTGGTGCTGCAATAAATTATTATTGTCCATTCTTCAATTCCTTTTTAATGGGGTACTTTTTTATTATATTTCCATTCCACCTTAAATGCTACAGAATCATTTTATGCTGCCATTTAAGATGGAACAAGAAGGTAAAATAGCTTTTTTATTGTATTCTTGTTTTGAAAAAGATGAGATGGCTATAACACATTGAAACTACACATTAAACTATAATAATATAGTGGTTAATTATAATTTTTTATCAAGGAAAATACTCAGATTTGCAGGCTTCTTTGTTGCTTGTGTAGCCATCTTGCCAGTGATTTTCATAGCCCTCTGTTTTGAGTATGCTCTCACTGCTAGCCCTAAATTTTCCTTATCCAAAATTTTAATCAGAATGTGATACAGGAAAATATCTGTATCAGAAAAGGATTTTTTTTCTGCCACATTTTTTTCAGTTGCAGAGCGTTTACATTGCACACATATCCTCTATACTTTCACACACTCAGAGCTCATATGTATGTATTGCAGCAGCAGTGACTGTTAGAATATATATTAGATTATTATTTTCCTTTCCTTAGCTCTGACATTTATCTCTTTCACCCACACACACAGTATAGGACTTCTACTGAATGTGATTGTAAGTATGAACAGTATGCTACAGTGTGTGAAGACATTGTTCTACATTTAAAGCCAGTGTATTACTGTGTGTTGCTGTGATTAGCACTACGCGAGCAGCCGTTCTGTTCTCTCTCTGTTGGCAGGCTGTAGGTGAGAGGCAGTGTTTCTGCCCTCAGTGGATCCTTTTTTAACTTCTCTCGTTCTGTGTTTTTTTTTCCACCTCTTATCAATATTAATGCACAAATGTTCTGAAATTTTAAACCTGCCAAGAGATTTAATTAACAAGACAAAGCAGTAATTCCTAGTGATTTCTGAAGTTTTGATAGTCTCTATTCATCATCTGTGCCTGGAGACCGGCTCTGGGGTGGTGATAGTGTGGGGGAGCTTTCATTAAGATTTCACAGATCCTTTGGCAATTTATTTTTTACAGTCTGATCTAACCCGCAGCCAAGCATGCTGTCCACGGACGCTGGCACACAGAGTGCCTCTGATTGCCTTAATGATGCAGGGAGGTAATTAAAGCTGAATGGTTGCAGGGTTTTAAAGTAATTACTTTTCATTTGACAGGTGGGGATGAATTTTCAACAGCGAGGACTTGCATCAGCCAGCAACAAAAGCAGCAGCCTGGGACTGGAGCAGATTTTATGCAAGCCGGCACATCCTCTACGAGCGCTCACACGGCCTGTGTGTGCTAGGAATATAGGACACACACTTTACACACTTAATTTACCATTTGGAGTGACAGAACGGCATCTTGAACGGAGAGAAAGAGAGAGAAAAACTGTTACACTTGAGTTGTATGAACTAAGCCCACAGCCTTACTATTCAGCTGCCAGTTTTAACACTTTAAAACCAACTGCATTATATATTTTTAAATGTATTCAGGATTTTATCTGATTCTTTTGCAACATTATCAGTGTGATAGTGATACTTTATTTTAAATGTAAATAATAATGTGCACTATTTGGAAAAAATATTCTGGACACCTTTTCATTGTTTCATATTGTTTCTTCTGGAATCAAGTGTACTAAAAAGACTTTATTCTGCTAACTGTTAAAGTAACTGTTTTTTACTGTTCTATTAAATGTTGGAGCATTACTGTGAGGATCTGATTACATTTAATTGCATTACGATCTTTTACGAATTACCAAACCCACTCATTAGGACTCCCCCTATCACTAGTGATGCCCCAACACCAGGAGCCTGAAGACTAGCACATACCTCCTGTGATATATGTAAAGTCAGCCTCCACTTCTTTTCGATCTGCTGTTAATGGTGTCACTGTGCATCGGTCAACAATACAGCGCACTTTGCACGAGGAGAAGCTGTATGGGACAGTGATGCGAAAGAAGCCATTTCTGCTGAGTAGCATCACAGCGCACTCAGAGGAAAGCGCAGCGACTCGTTTCCTAAACATCAGCTCACAGATGCCTTGTGCTGATTGACATCACCCTTTGGAGTGATGTGGGGAAAGAGCACCATCTACCCACCCAGAGAGAGCAAGGCCAATTGTGCTCTCTCAGGGCTCCGGTAGCCGATGAACAGTAGCTACATGAACAGGATTCAAACCGGAGATCTCTTAATCATAGTGGCAGCGCTTAGCCAGCTGAACCACTTGAAGCCCCATATCCCATTTATTTTTAATGGGAAGTGTCGGCTCTGTCAGACGCAGCCACGCAGTGCATCATGGGTCCAACGGGTCGAGTCTGGGGGATGCGACAGATGCAAGGTTAACTTTTAATGCAAATAAATCCGTCCATCGCGATGCATCTATCCAATCAGAGAGCAGGCTCTGCCTGATACATGTCCTCAGCACAGTGTATAAAAACATTTTAGTTCCTCTTTCAAGTGTCCAGAGAAGCCTGAAAGAAAAGCTAAGCATTGCGCTTTCAGGCTTCCCTGTCCTTTATGATCAATCCCTGCTGATTTACAGAGACTCTGGTCCATGAAATACAGTGTGGAGAATGGTTGCTGAGATTGTTGGGGTCTCTGGTGGGTTTTGAAAATATTAATATATAATTTAATAGAAACAGTTTGCTTTTGTTAGCCTATATGCTGCTCACTAGACAGTGTTATGAAGCTCAATCGAACATTTATATTTATAAATATACATTTATATTTATTAGTTTATAGAAAATAAAGCTTGTATAAAACATTTCCATTTATTCCATTTATTAATGTTATTTAATTGGATGACGAAGGGAATGCCTTTATAACGCCCACATGCAACCAGTTGGTGGGGGGCAGTGCTTTCATGTACCTTGATGCATCAGAGCAGTGTAAGTGTAGCGCCAGACCTTGTAAAACGAATAAATCATATGACATCAGGGAGGGAAAATGGCTAATTATACACAATTTGCTCATTTTTCACTTAGCCGTGTACTCACTTTTGTTACCATCTGTTTAGAAATGGTTGTGTTGAGATATTGTGAGGGCACAGCCAATTTACACTGTTATACAAACTGTAAACTAAATACTTTACATTCTATCAATGTGTCATATTTTCAGTGTGGTACCATGAAAAGATATAATACAATATTTACAAAAATGAGGGGCGGCTAGCAGGATGTTTTCAGATAGCGCAGGTGAGGGCAGGAGCATCCCGCTGTATGATAGTATGGCTGAAGGGCTGTCAGTTATGAATCATGCATGGAAGCAACTCATTGAGTCTGTGTGATCATTAGGCCATATTTGGGCGCTGATGATAGTGGAGAGGAGATGAGCTCCTGGAGGGCTCTCTCCATTATTCATTGGTACAGAAGCGGTGCACGGCCCTATTCTTGGAAAGGCTGCTTAATGAAGGTGTCTGTTCAGGATGCTCCCTGCTCCCGGTGTGTCACTGGAGTGTAAACGTGAGCTGCTTTAAACAGCTCTTCTCTCTACACACAGCACACCAGATGGAGATTGGATTTTTTTTGTCTTAGGCAGGTTATTAAGGTTTAAATATTCCTAGAAAATGTGGAAAAGAGGGATTCCAGCCTGGATCTCATGTAACCTTAGTCCCACTGACTTTTCCCCTCATGTGGAGTCAGTTGTGTTTATCTGGCTGCACTACTGGATCAAACTCTAACCTTGAATTAGTGCAGAGGGGGACATGGATAGTTACTATATCGCTCTACAAAGTCTGTGAAAGTCATCATGTTATATATATTTTTTGTAGCAACACATAACATGATCTGGATGCATCATCAGATATTAAGAAAACATGCTAAATGTAAGCACTTCCAGCTCTTGTCATCACAGCTTAAGACACCTTTTCTATTTGAACTGTGGTACATCTGTGTAGATTTTATCTTCCAAATCTGCCCACCACCATCCCCCCAGTCCCATTTCCACACTCAGGTTTGCCAGGTATGGACTACAGTACGCAAATAGTATACTGCAGCCATGGAAATCGCCAAGCTGACACTTTTTCTTGCTGTTACAATGTCCACATAAATAAATGTCTACACACAGATAACACAAGATTTACATTATTGACATTTAAATAGAAGTAAATACTGTTTTGTTACAAACATATAACGCACTGTTTAGATTCAAAATCCCAATTTTTTGCATAGAACTTTCCTTCTTCATGATGTGTTGATGTCTCTCTTCATGTGGTGCTGTCACCCCATACAGGGCTAGCATGGCCATGCAACTGTTCTGGTCTATTTTTGGATTGGAATATATATTTTTTTAAATCTCAGTTTTTAAAAATATCTGGATTTGTATATACATAGCCACATTTATAGTAAGAGATGTGTCCTAACACTTGTTCCATGTATGAACAGCTCTGAAAAAAAAAATCAATCAATATTGTCATTTAAAGCATTTATTTGCAAAAAAAAAAAAAGTTTAACATACAGGAAAAGATGCAGTGCTTTCAGACCTTAAATAATGCAAAGAAAAAAAAATCATATTTATTTACAAATAACAACAGTACTAATGTGTGTTATACTCAGAAAGAGTTTAGAAATCAATATTTGGTGGAATAACTCTGTTTTTCAGTCACAATGTTCATTTGTCTTGGCATGCACTCCACCAGTCTCACACACTGCTTTTGGGTGACTTTATGCCACTCCTGGCACAAACATTCTAGCAGTTTAGCTTTGTTTGGAGGAGTGTGATCATCCATCTTCCTCTTAATTATATTTCAGTGGTTTTCAATAAAGTTCAGGACTGGAGATTTGGTTGGCCATGACAGGGTCTTGATCTGGTGACCCTTCATTCACACCTTTGATTGTTCTTGCTGTTCATTGCCCTGCTGAAAAAAACAGTCCTCAGACCAAACAAGTTGGAGCACATTGCCAGACTTAGAGCGAAGACACATGAAAACTGGAATTAAAAATCAGGGTTATTCCACCAAATATTGATTTCTGAACTCTTTCTCAATTAAAAGATTAGTATTGTTGTCTGTAAATAAATATGAACTTGTTTTCTTTGCATTATTTGAGGTCTGAAAGCTCTGCATCTTTTTCATTATTTAGATAATTTCTTACTTTTTTGCAAATAAATGCTCAATATAATAAATGACAATATTTTTATTTGGAATTTGGGAGAAATATTGTCAGTGGTTTATAGAATAAAATAATAATGTTCATTTCACTCAAACATATACTTAGAAATAGTAAAATCAGAGAAACTGATCATTTTGAAGTGGTCTGTATAAGTACGTGTGTGTGTGTGTGCACGTGCGTGTCTGTGTATGAACGGAAGTATGGATGTATGTACATATTTGTTACAGAACAAAGCAAGGCTTTATCCAAAAACTAAGACTAAAAGATATGTGGAGCACTGTGTCTCTGGAGAGCTATTAGGCCTCTTCTCTTTATCTGGGTTAAAGGAACTGCTATACGGGATCTAGACTGGGAAACGCTCTCATAGAGAACATACAATAGTTTTACCTGTAACAACAAAGAAAATGTGTTGTATTCACTCTGCTATATTATCGTTCCATCAGCTGCTTGTGAGCCCAGTCTGTACTCTGTACATTGTGGTTGAAAATAGGCTACTAAATAGAATTGGGGGGTCGACTAGGATTTGAATGCTTGCTCTTGATATTAGGCTGGCTGGCACACATTGCTTGTTTATTTTGAACCCACCTGTGAATAAAGGACCCAGGAGAGGTTCCCTGTTGGCCCAATCAGCCCAAGAGAGAGGGGACTCTTAAAGGGGCACTCCAGCAAAAATAAAACCTGAAGTGATTGCTTTATTTGTTGCAAATGTGTCTGTTTGCCAACTGCAGCAGTGCTGCTGTAGACACTCTGAGTTAAAAACTCTCTTCTGTGGTTGTATCTTCAAGGTAGGAGGAAATGCTTTATGCAAAGTTTGGTTGGGTTGGTTTTGACAGTGGCAGAATTATCATGGGGAAAGGTTTTGATTTTCTTTTACCATTAAAAAAAAAAAAAACATAAAAAAACTTCTTCTTCCCGTAACCAATAAATAAATAATGACTATCTCACACTTTCTTAAAACAAATTTTAGCTGCAAGGGGTTTTCAAGGTGTGTTCTCCCCAAGCATAACCAAACGCTCAACCAGCTCTCAAAAAGCTACAATCTACTACGTATGATAAAACAGCCCAATTGTTGGACCTTGGGTACATTATGTATTTTTTTTACACTTGCAGGTGAACCCCATACATCACTGCACCCCATTTTTCCACAGGAAACAGCACTGTATGGGACAGTGATGGGAATAGTGGCATTGAAATAAATAATCACCCTGACTGTCACTATAACGCCGCTACCATTTCCGACACCCCGTTACTGCGCGTTACTTTAGCCGCTCAATGAACTTATTTTTTTACTTTGCGCGTACAGACAAAGGCGCAAGTGTTTGTGTGCGTTGTGTGTGTGAGTCACAAGGGAGGGGAGGATAAGATAACTGCGGAATGTATAGGATTTACAGAAAGTGTGCAAGAATTCTTCAAACTAAATTAGGCAGGTTCATAAATTTGGGCATCCTTGACGCTTTATTGATTTGAATACCTTTAGCTTTTTACTAATTATTGGAAAAACAATTTGTTTGGTAAGCTCAGGGCCGCTGCTAAGGTTTTGGAGGCCCTAAGCATAACTGGTCAGGGAGGCCCCCCCCCCCAAAAAAAAAAAAAAAAAACACACACAAACACAAAAGGTTTACGCAAAATTTTACTATTTATTAAAATTACACATGTAACTGTGAATATTTACAACGTTATAAGTAAGGCCAATAACAGTGAAGAACAGCACAAGAGTACTATTTATAATGTATAAATAATAAATGAAACGATGCATGTCTATTTTAAGCAGTGGACACGTCATTTACACAAGCCAGCCTTAAAGGTTATGAAATTATCGTTTATATTCGTGGTGTATTTATATCAGCCTGTCAAAATCTATAGAGCTGTCTGATCCTGCTGTTATACAGACCATTTGGACAGTGCACTGACGGCATTAGTCAATAGGTAGGCTACTCTGTTTATTAATTTTTTATTAAAGTCACTAAAAATCTTCAAACTACACTACTACTATTTGCAAACGTGCCACGTGCCTTGCAATACCCAGATTAGTTTCTAGTTAAGCGTTTAAAGCTACCAAATCAGCAAAGCCAACGTAACTAGCTCAGGCAACACCACTGAACATGAAGTAATCAAAACTATTTAAACCTTTATCATCGAAGTTACTCACCAGAAAGGGATGCATGGGCCTCATCTTTCTGCTTCTTTTTCTTCTTCTCAGCTCCAGACTCAAACCGTCGCTTCATAGTTGAATTACCATTTAGTAGCAACTTCGCGCGGTGAACTTGTCTCCTGCCAAACTCAAGTAGCGTTGCTACTGTAGTTAGGACTAAGGTTGCCAGATAAGTTACGATTTTTCATCCTATTTGTTTATTTTATTTTAAGTTTTTAACTTACACAAATATTGCACTGTTTTTGTATAGAATGGCCACATACACTTTAAAAATGGTTAAACATGCGCAAGATTTAGCGCCTCCATGCATTTTTTGATTATTTATTTGACTGGAAAATGTCACATCTGGCAACAACCAACAGAGCAAACCGAGCCATGCCATTTCAGGCAATAGGGGTGGGGGCATTATATTATGCACAAAAATAATAACGTGCCGCTTTTAAGTAGTAGAGTAGGTGCCCCATGCAATGTTTAAAGACAAAAAAGATGAGTGTATCATAAATAATTCACATTGGGTTTTAAATTTAATAATGTCATAATTTCAACACATTTCATTCTCAGTCAATTTGGCTCCCTGCAACTGCAAAATGGTTGAGGCCTAACGCTGGCTGCGTTGTCTGCGTATGCAGAGCGGCGGCCCTGGGTAAGCTCATTGACCTACATACACAGATGAATCCAATTATGAGAAAGGGTTAAGGTGGCCAATCACAAGTTTTTCTCCTCTTCACAGCTGGCCAGCAACGTCAATAGACGTTCATTTCAAGTTAAATGTAGATCAGGATATGTTATGTTATGTCAGGATAACGTCTAATACTGCCTGCAGGGTTTGCATCTTCTCTGAAGATTGGTAACATTAGAGCCTCAAAACACAACTTTCAAATAACCCGAAAACAAAGATCGTTCAACATCATGGTTTAGAGGAAGGATACAAAAAGCTCTCAGAAATCTCAGAGATTTCAGCTGTCAGTTTCCACTGTGAGGAACAGACACAGTTCTAGTTAAGGCCTGAAGTGGCAGATCAAGAAAAATCTTAGATAAGCAGAGGAGAAAAGGATGGTGAGAGCAGTCATAGTCAACCCACAGACCAGCTCCAAAGACCTACAACATCATCTCGCTGTAGATGGTGTCACTATGCACTGTTCATGCTCAGAAACCAGCAAACCTGACTGAACTGGAGATTGTTTGTAAAGAAGAATGGTCCAAAATATATTCAACCAGAATCCAGACTCTCATTGGAAGCTATAGGAAGCGTTTAGAGGCTGTTATTTCTGCAATTAGGAACCTGCCTAATTTAGTTTATAGAATTATTGCACACTTTTTTAAATCTTATAAACATCATTTCACTCCTCAAATATCACTGTGTTTGTCTGTTATATGATATATTTAACTGGAACCGGTGATCTAAACAACCAATGATTTATAAAGGAAATGCCCAAACCAGGAGTGCCCAAACCTATTTATAACACTGTTTGCTTTTTCAGCCATGGTGGCACCAAGGGGGTTCCTCCAGTGGTTCTGCCTATCTACATGAAGAGTGAAGAGGGTTTTCTCCAAGTGCTCCAGTTTCTTCCTACCTCCCAAAAACACAGGGTGCGTGAATTGGCTTTGATAAGTTTTCTCTAGATGTGTGCAAGATCCTGTACAGAAGATATTTGTGCCATTTGCCCATTGTTTCTGGAAAGGCTACATACCACCTGCTCCCTGACCAGGCAGCAGGAAAAACAGGTGAAGAAGAAAATGAATAAATGAATGCTTCAAAGTATTTGACATTGTTGTGAACTTGCCTGTGGATAGAAGCCTATACATATTAATAAAGCATTAAGGAAATAGTAAAGGTATATAGTTAAAGTTACTGATGGGAAGCTAAATATCAAGTCTGATCATGTTAGCCTCAACTTCTGTAAGAAATCAGTGAACTTTCTTGATTGCTTACTGAATAAATGTGTGAACAGCATGCTAGGTATTGTAATAAAACCATTTTGATAGATGGAAACAAAAAAAGTATACAAATACCAAGTTCTGTGAAACTGATGAGGACGAGGCATGTAATGCTGAGCTGAAAAAAAAATTAAAGGACATGACAAATAACATGTTGAGTGCAAGTTATTGGTCAGAATGCCTCTTTATATTTTTTAGGATATTATATAAAAGGCTTTTTAACAAACTAAAGAGATATCTATTTGTTTGGGACTCTGATTTCCTCTCTGCAGGAAGGCCCTGTACAGTAATTAACGAGGGAGTTGCTGATGTCAGTGGGACGGGTGTATTGATGCAGTGATGTTTAAATTAGTCTCTGGTGAGACTCACCTCTCTCAGTCTCTTTCAAACAGACATGATTAGGAATGAACTAGTTCTAATGGTGTTGGAGTCGTGAAGAGACTAGAAAAATTATTAATTAATTATTAGAGACCACTTACAAAATTATGAGTTTCTTTGATTTTATCAAATTGAAAACCTCTGGAATATAATCAAGAGGAAGATGGATGATCACAAGCCATCAAACCAAACTGAACTGCTTGAATTTTTGCACCAGGAGTGCAGGCATAAAGTTATCCAAAAACAATGTGTAAGACTGGTGGAGGAGAACATGCCAAGCTGTATGAAAACTGTGATTGAAAACCAGCGGTATTTAACCAAATATTGATTTCTGAACTCTTAAAACTTTATGAATATGAACTTTTTTCTTTGCATTATTTGAGGTCTGAAATAATGCAAAGAAATGTCTCATTTTCTGCAAATAAATGCTCTAAATGACAAAATTTTACTTGGAATTTGGGAAAAACGTTGTCAGTAGTTTATAGAATAAAACAACAATGTTCATTTTACTTAAACATATACCTATAAATAGCAAACTCAGAGAAACTGATTCAGAAACTAAAGTGGTCTTTTATTTTTTTACCTGAGCTATATATGTATATTTGCAAGATACTGTATATCTCTGTATTTCTCAGAGATATTTCTATCTATGAGAAATTGTACCTTTAAAAGTAACGATGTTACAACTAAATCTTTCAAAGCAAACAATAAAAAATACATCTATAACTTTTTGGAGGGTTTATGCACAGATTAATCACAAACTATGGATGTAAATAAAGTACATTTGCATGCACATACATTTTCTCTATAGAACAAATGTAGAATAGACAATAGGTTTTAATAATTAATTAAAAAAAAACTATTTTGTGAAATCAAATAAATAAATATCAGAAAGAATATTGAAAGAATCCTAATTTAAGAGGCAGCTTATAACCCCCCACAAAAAAAATAAATATGAATAAATATGACATGATATCTCAATTACTGAAAAAGTTTAGCAGCCGCAGAGTTCAGCTAAGCTCTTTGGAAAACCTTGAAAACAGCACATTACGAGAAATCCAAAGCATTTATACATATTTTTCACCGGTTTCAGCAGCAGACGTCGTGATCTTCAGAGAAATTATAAAAGTGAGACGTTGCCCTTTTGAACTGAGGTCACAGTTATGAAATGACTTTTCAGATTCCTGACGCAGTTTTTGCCCTTCATAAACACTGAATCTAAAAATACCAGTGTGTTCTTTTCTGTGTTTTTATGTTCAATAACAAAAACATTTGCCTTTGTTTAATTCCAGGAAATCATGAGACATCTGCTGGTTGACATCTCTGTAGTCAAACACTGAACTCTGAGCCCTGTGAGTATCATTTTTAACAAGTGTGCAGTTTTGAAGGGCACTGTCACTGTATTTTATCTGTACTGATAAAAAAAAAACAGAATCTTGTAGTTCAAAACCAGTAATCAAGCTGGGGTTTCTCTGATTCCACTGGTTTAACCAGTTGCTCTCAGTCTTTAAACAGTTAATAGGTTGCTTGGTTGGAATGAAAGCCTGCAGTCACACTGTCAGCCCTGTAAAGATAAGACTGGTGACCCCTGCTTTACATTATCTGCAGATTTTATGACAAATGGAGAAAGAAATGGTCCAAAAATGACTGAAAAAAATCACTTTACATTCATTTACATTATTTTTCTCTCTTAAAAAGATTTTATTTTTTACAGGCTAATGATATGTAGATTAAATAGTAAAGGGGTCAAAATTGAGCTTTGGGGAACTCTGCAAGATACTACATGTCCCTTGGAAGCAAAAGTGCTCAGTTTAATGTAATATTCATGATCCACTTAAAAAGCTTTCGAGCCAGTCTTGGACTGACCAGAAAGCCCAGCCCAATTCAGACAGCAGTCAGGCATTGAATTGATGTTAAATCAACATCAAACTGGCATCATTAACTTCAATGGATCAGTGTTACTCTGATAATATGATGTTGATTTCTCATCACGTTTCGCACTGCATTAATATTAAAACAGCACTGAAAATTTGTACAAATTTGTAAAAAAAAAACAACAACATTACTTAAATCATTTTAAAACCCTTTTAAAAATCATATTACTGTAGATAAATATAATAAATAAAATATGTTAAATTAACTCTGCTGTATGTATAGCAAGAATTATTGTATGACAAACAGATGACAAAGCAAAATAATAGAGAAAGAAAAATACTTTGTCAAATGTGTACACACTAAAATGCACAGGAACAAAGTAAATATCAATACAAAAATATATATAAAACATATATAAATAATTTTATATTTTTTCTTTGTAACCTCTTTTTTTTTTAGTTTACCTTGCATGCTTAAGGCAAGATTAAGTGCAGCTACACCAGCTAGCAGTAAAAGATTTTCCACAAAGCCTGGCTATATAAAGAGGTTTAAAGGATAAAAATTGTACTTTTTCGTTTATCTTAACTCATTAAATTAAGTTTTATGATTTCAACTAGAGTGTATAAGTTGTCAACCTTTCAACTCAGGTTTTTGTGTTATTTAGTTAGCAATTAATGAAGTAGCAATTTGGAATGAGTTAAATAACTCATAGTCATAGCTCACACCTTTCTCAGTGGCTCCTGCAATCATTCATTTGCATAGTGAGTGTCTCCCTCTCCTCTTCACTCACCCTCAGTGTGTAGTTGTTCCCCTCAGGCTACCTTCTCTTGTATATTCTAATATGTTTCTTGCAAGGATTGAAGTTACATTTACATTACAGTTACAGGTACATTTTCAGTCACAAGCAACAGTAACTTAGTTAACCCTCCAAAATAATGAATATTCAGTTAGATCCAGTACATTACTGGTAGCACCTCAGGCAACAAACAACGTTTTACAAATGCATTTGCCCCTTATCTCTCTAGCAGCAGCAGACAGTAACCATCTACAATTAACTGCAGAGAACAGGTGCACATCATATCCTGCTCTTTATTGTTTCTTTTTTGTGGTAATCCTGGAAAGACATTGCGACAACAATGAAAAAGATAGCAGAGGAACTGAAAGAGATCAAGAAATCACTTCATGCCTTTTAAGAAATTTCACGACTGGACTTGTTGCACAGCTGGCCTCATCCTATAATGGTGCCATGCTGAAATTTACTGATCTCCTGAGAGCGACACATTCATTAATTCTCATTAATGTTTGTAGAAGCAGTCTGCATGCCTATAGGTGCTTGGTTTTCTACACCTGTGGTCATGGAAGTGATTGGAACACCTGAATTCAATGATTTGGACGGGTAGGTGAATATGTTTGGCAATAAAGTGCAAATTCAAAAGTTAATTTAAGTTAATTAAAAATCACTTAGAATAGGGGGCACCGAGTGGTCCAGCGGTCTAATGCGCTGCCACTATGAGCGGGAGGTTCGATCGCAGGTTTGAACCCCCGCTCATGCCGCTTTGACATCAAGCTGCCAACGCTCAGAGGGAGCACAATTGGCTTTGCTCCCTCCAGGAGGGTAGATGGCGCTCTCTCCCGATCATGCTTAAAAGTGGCACCGGGCGGCACGTGGCGTCTGTGAGCTGATGTATCGGAACCTAGCCGCTGTGCTTTCCTCAGAGCACGCTGGCTGCTCAGGTAATGATTCATCAGCAGCAGCTCGAAAAAAAGGGGTGACTGACTTCACACATGTTGGAGGAGGCGTGTGCTCGTCCGCATCCTCCTAGGGTCGCAGGTGCCACTAGTGATAGGGTCGCACAAAGGGGTGGGACATTTGGATAGCCAAATTGGGAGAAAATCAGAAAAAAAAAAAATCTTAGAATAATAGAGCCATTATTCAAAGGAGGAAACAGAATCTGAGAACATACTGATCTAAAGTTTTTTTTGAGGAAAGTATGATATGTGAACACTAAGGCAAGGTGTTCGAGAATGCAGTCCACTGCCTAATCCCTTGCTTTAGCTCCTGCATTGTTAATGCTGTTGTCTCATTTTACGCCTCCAGATCAAATGTGCCAGCCATTTAGTCGTGTGTTTACCAAATGATCTCTGAACAAAGCACCTCTGTTGTGAGCAGGCTAGACTTACTGTACTATATGTTGTAATATTTGTGGACACCACTTCTATTTGTTGCACTCATTGCTGACACAGATGTGCAAATGTACACACACAGCCTGTACTGATAGGAAAGTAGAAATCTGGATTAGGGATGGGCGGTATGACTGTAGTACTGTATACCACGGTATTACAAATTTTAATAGTCAACGTCTTTAAAGAAATGATCTCTTTCCTATTGAAATGAATAATTTAGTCTAGGAATAGGCTTAATCCCTGTCTGGGAAATCAACCTCTTGTGTATCTGCTTGGGGTCAAGATCAATGGTTGCATCTTACCTAAGGAAGCATCAATCGACAGTCTGCTGAAGTACAGTATGTACAGCTGTTAACCTCCTATTTGCTATGAATGAACAGTGACATATTGGAGCTAATATGCCAATAAAGCTGCATCAACTGGAATCAGCCAATGTGGGGATTAATGGCCTCCATTTTCAATGTGTGTGTCCTACATATTGGTTCATTCGAGGTACAGATACTACTGGAGATCCAATACCCTTTTCATTAAATTCATTACGCCATTACACTTCATTTACACACTGAATCATTTTCTATTATTAACATGCAATTTTTCAGCCTCACCGTTCATCTGCTAATGGCAATCTTTGGCGTGATTCATTTATTCACCCCAGTTCTTAACCTTCCATATGCAATTTCTTAATTCAATAAAGTTAAAGAGCCATCTGCTGATTGATTCCCCTTTTCTGGCCCTGTGTATCGACATAAAAGCTACAGGGACCCAATCAAAGGCCTGTTTGTGCCGGGCTGAGGGAAAAGGTGTGATCGTTATAATGATCGGCACTCCGGTTATTTTTACATCTATAAAAAGAGGACCATAGTTCATGCAGAAAGAAGTGTAAGGCCTTCTGTGACAAATGAGATCATTATCTTTGTATGGTGAGAACGAATTACCTGTTGAATTTCCTAACAACTTAATGAGCAATTTTCTAATCCTGCCTGCATGAAAGAGAACATTTCCAATGGTCTTGCCACCGAGACAAAAGGAGGTAAGTGAAGGTTATTGCACAATGTAAAATAACAGTTCAGGGGGCTTAGTTGGCTTCTGGTTGCTGGGCCTTTGTTACTGTATTCTGCTCATCCAAAATCAATCAATCAAATAGTTTCCAATAGCTACACTTATCTAAACTCTCAACAAAACACAGTATTGGATTACTAGGCATTTTAATTCTTTAGACTGTGTTGTAAACTACGTTTACTTTTTGCATAAAGCACAATCATTTTTTATATGCCTGCATTTTTTAGCATGAACTGGGTATTTCTCAATACCAAGAATGCAAGGAATGGACTTGGGGGAATGTTCTTGTGAAGAATGTTCTTGATAAGTTATCTTCAAAAACGACCTTGCAAGAACATAAAAACATACTAAGTACTTATTGAGGTGCTGTGTAGTTTTAATATAATTTTATTATATGAAATGACAGCAATGCAAACTATAAAATTCACCTTTCTGTTTAGTCACTAATATACAAAGCTGACCAGCTTAGTTCAGGTTGCCACACACAAGTTGTAGGAGCCTCAAAACTAATAGTATAAACAATCACTGTTTAACATATAACATTTAATAACTTAGAAACATATAATTGTGGGTCTGAACAGAATCTTCTGTCATCGTGTCAGCACTGAATTCACAACAAATGGTGGGTATATCTATTTTGTTCTCCTGGAATTGAAAAATATCACACAGCCTTGTGTAAATTCAGTAATTATTTAACAATTTCAGTCAGAAAACCTTAGACATCTAGACAACTAATAGTGTGCCCAATGACATTTACCATGTGCCATGGAAGCTATAAAACACTATTTTTTTTAGTTTTATATACCTGCAGGATATGTGTATGTGTGTGTGGGGGCCTTCTGCATAGAATGTGGATGATCTGACTGTTCACTCAGAAATTCTAGCCACTCACTGCATAATAAAGCCTTATATTACAGATTTCCAGCACACACATAACACTGTGGATCATAATGTGTTAAATAGCTGCACAACTGGCCAATGTTTAACCTCACTCACAAGATAAGTCCTCACAACTTATACAAGTGTGGGTGTTTCCAATCTGTCGTCTAAGGTATCACAGTATTAGTATAGATACTAATAGATTGATATTTACTTTATTGTTTCCAGAGGGAAATTCTGGAAAATAGGGACATTCTGAATACTGCTCATAAATGTTCATAATCTCATAGATTTTGGCATGGCAGTGTATATTTATTTTTTTCAATTATATCTTTTCTAAACTGGCTGTAAATCTCTGTCACTGAACCATTGATGATGGCGATCTCTATTTTAAATTGTGTCATTAAAATAAGGATTTGTACATGTTGGGGACACACCTGCTCAACCACACTTCCAATTAGACGTGGACCAATTTGTCCAAAAGTACCACGAGTGTTTGTGCTAGCATATTCTTACATATTTCTGCATGTTTTTGAATCAGTTCTTCACTTTTCTAAAGATATTCCAGCATGTCTCTGCTCACATGTTGGACTTCACATGTTCAAACCTGCACGATAAATACACAGTCCAATGACACATTTAGCATTTTAGCAATTATCACCAATTATCTCTGTCTTTGCAGTTGCCTAGCAAGATATTCCTGCAAGATATTCCTTCATTCCTGCAGTGATTTCATCCTCAGTTCTGCCTTTGATTTACTGGCTTTGTCGATATCTATTCGAGGACGCTGTGTTCCCGTAATTAATCTTTGCATGTTTATAGTCTCTGAACATCCTGCTGACATTAAAGTATTATTTGGCTCTTGTTTTAATAGCACTGAGGTCTTTCATTGCTCCAAGTACAAATGTGAATGTCACTCTTGGCATCAAATCATTTTAACCAAGGTCTCTCATTTCAAAGGAATTTAAAATTACTATTTTTTTATTTATGTCGTTTTTAAATATACATAATCTACTGAATGGAGCCATGAAATGGATTGAATAGCCAGATTTCAATGCAAATATATATATATTTTAAAAGTAGATCCTCTAAAAGTGTCTTTAGTCTTTGGATAAGAAATAAAGAAAGAAAAAAGAAAGAATAAACTGGGAAAAGCAATATTTAAATTTATCTTTAAGTGTTACCCAGCAGCATGCTAATGGAAAGACGACATAAGTTATGGTAGTTTGAACAAGTCTGATAGAGGTTGCCAGATAATGTTGCATGAGCCTTTAAAATTCCTCAATTCACAGTATCATGGAAGGCAGTGTCACCTACACCCTCAAATCAATTCTGCTTCACATTGAAGGAGAAGTGAAGAACACTAAAGCCACTGAATCAATATTTTTTAACATTATGCTATGTTTGAGATCACATTTGCATTTTTATCATTTCATGTTGGGTTACCATGCTGCAAGTAGCCATTAGAAGATGGCTAAATTGTTGTCATAAAGGGATACACATGGTCAGCAACAGTACTCAAACAGAGTATGGCACTTAATTATTGATTGATTAGTATCAGAGACTGTAAAAAAGATGGACGCCGTGTCGCCATTCTCATTCATTCAATGAAAATGAAGCCAAAATCTTCCGCCATGCTGGAGATCCTGATACCCAAGTCTGAGAAGTAGAGACCAGAGGAGGGAGAAAGACTGTGGAGAGACAGACTACTCATTTAAATAACCCCGCCCCTGAGGGCTGCCTCCGCAGAGCTCACGCAGTCTATGGTCCCACCCCGACTAGGTGTAACCCAGCCCTTTTACAATAACCACACCTTTTTGAATAGAGCTGAATAATGTTGTAAAAAATGAATTCTGTGGGGATCTTAAAAAAATGACAATATAAGCAGAGGTTACACTAGCTGTTGCATTTAAATAATGGAGGTAGAATTACAGTATATTAGAAAAAAACGCGATTGAAAGTTGTCTGTTTTGCCATTGAAACCTATGGGGATGGGTGGGGTTGCACAGCTTTCTGCAACCGAGCAGCAGGGGGCGCCCGACTGCACTGGCACTGGCTTCACTTTTGAGAGACAATGCTCTGTCCAGCTATACACAGTCTATGGTTAGTATTAACAGCTCAAAGTGTGCCAAGAAAACATTCCCCACACCATTACACCACCTCAACTACCAGCCATTGACCCTACCATCAGTCTATCGTCTCTGAGTCAGAGGCAGGATTAAAAAACAAGCAAATATAGACAATATAGAGTAGATAAACAAAATTTACATCAACAAAACAGAATACAGATAAAAAACAAATACAACTTCACAGAGAGTCAAACAAAACATGATAGATGGTGCATCAAATCACAACAGAGAACAAAGGAAAATATGGGGTGTATGTACACAGACAGAGAAAGAAACACCTGGGGAAGATAACGAGGGGGCTGGGTTACAAAAGACACAGGTGGAAACACTAATGACAGAGCAGGGCTAGGGTGGGGACAAGACAACTACAAAATACAAGCAGACTAGCAGACTAGGGAAGACAAGCAAAAACACAAGACAGGAACAGGAAGGGCCAAGAAAAGTAGAAACATGACAAACATGGGCTAAGGTGTAACAACCAGTGTAGCTCAGCAGACATCAAGATTTATCAGACTAAGTTTGGCATCTTAAACTGTCTACTATTGTTGAGCTGGTACCCACTGCAGCCTCAGCTTTCTGTTCTTGGCTGACAGAATTAAAACCTTACATGGTCTTCATGGTCATGGTATTGTTTATTCAGTTGTTCATTCTGGGATGCTTTTTTGCTCACCAAAATTGTCTCTAACCAGTCTGGCCATTTTCTGTTGACCATATAAGGCGTTTCCATCTGCAGAACTGCAGCTCACTAACCAAGGTGTGAAAGATCAGCAACTACATGGCAACCACTGCTGTCTCAGTGATCTCCAATAGTGATGTGTGTGCACTCTTGCTCTTTCTCTCTCTGTCCCTCTCTCTCTCTCTCTCTCTCTCTCTCACACACACACCTTACCAGCTCTAATGAGAGAAACCATTTACCACATCCTCCAGTGAGCACACACCAGCTTGACTGTATACTACCCTCAGCCTCATGGAGCTTATTTACCCAACAGAGCTTTATTGTGCATGGCTTTGCTGCACTGCATGAAGCTTTGCATTGTTTAAAATTAATCTGGTTCGTTTTTTATTGTGCTGTAACTTCACATTTTTACAGTTTCCCACATAAATGGAGAAGACATCATTGTATAAATATATAATAACAAAAAGTGTATAATGTGCCTCCAAGAATTGGGTTTCCTCATATAGTCTAAAACAGGAACTATTACATCTATTATATAAATCTAAACCTCATTAAAGTTTAACATTATTTTACTTAGTTATTTGTGGTTCGGGGCTATAAGCAGGCCTAAGTTGTAGGCAGTCTGTATGTTTTAGGGTAGGAGATTCCTGACTCGTTGAGGCTTCATAACTAATGATAGAGGGAGTCATAATGAGTGGGTTGGGTAATTGGTCATGTAAATTGGGGAGAAAATGGGGAAAAATTGAAATAAAAAATGTATTATTAAATAAATAATTCTCACAGCAATCCTCAAACATCTTGTAGTAACAAAACAATGAGCAGGTGTCACAATATGTTTGTCAATATAATGTACTGTATGTGAGAATTTAATTATCTGCTGGAAGGTAAAATGTAGAATGTATATCATTGCTTTCCAGTGGAAAACAAGTATCTCCATTTTGGGTTGATTTAATATTTGAAAACACAAACAGCTTCTTCCATCAGGCAGTCAGACTCCTCAACACACAGAGAGACAGAGCTGAAGCTCCCCTCACACACACACACACACACACACACACACACACACACAGGGACTGAACTGGAACCCCACACCACTCCTTACACACACACACACACACATACACACAAAGACTTAACTGAACCCACAATCACTCTATACACATTCACATACGCATACACACAGAGGCTAAACTATTTCTATCCCTATCAGCCACATTTGCTGCTAATTTAATAACAACCATAAACTCTTTACCTCAGTAACTGCTGTGATCATGTATGTTCTATATGTTACAGTATGTTACATCTCTCAGCACCTTGATTTCACCACACACATTTCATTATACCACATTGTTACTGCACTGTAGTGTCTGGTATAATGTCTCATATATGTTGTATTTATTGTATTTATTGTAGTGTTATAATCTATGGTGCACATTCGTTGCACGTTTGGACTTTTATGTTGTCTATTGTATTGTTGTTCCATGTTGCACTATGGTTCCGGGGGAAGGTAATTTCATTGCACTGTGTACCTGTACTGCTGTAATAAAAATAAAAGCCTTGAATTGACTTGACTTGAATCTTTTTAAATGAGTAAAAAATAGAAATTCCCTAAAATGACCTGATATAAACTTTTGAAATGTTGCTTTTTTATGGGACAATATTTTCCTTTTTTCAAGCTTTTTTTTGGTGTTATTATTCCTTTTATTAAAGGGGTTTCCTCTGTCTTCACTGAGAGAAAGAGATTCATCATAGTCAGTGGTGGACTTACCTCCCACTGTCCTTCTCAGCTAATCTGGATCCAGCAGCACATTACCAGCATATGATACGCCAGGAGATCCAACTCAAACAGTAGTGGTCAGTAGTGGAATTTTGATTCTTTTTATTTGCCTAGGCATTAAATGCTTTTTTTTTTTTTTTAATTGGACACCACATCACTCTAAAAGCACCCCCAGACCAGGCTGTATAGATATTCAGCTACCCCTCTGAGAGGCCAGATTGTGTTGGTGGTTATGGGGTATTAGTGTTTCACACTCATGTTTAGAGATAATCAGTTTGATTAGTGTGAAAGGGATTTATTCTCCATCACTCGTGACGCTTCTCAGTGGAGGGTTTTTTTTTTTTTTTACGAGCAAAGTGAATTGACTCCGTCACTTCCAGGAATTATTTTGGTCATTATAGTCTAATTTTGTATTGATTAAAAGTGTTGGAGAGGCATTTTAAGAGCAGAGCTTTTAGCAAACTAGTTCTTTCTCAGCCCACCTGGCCTCCACCAACTGCCCTCTCTTCCCACAAAGTGCTGTGTGAAAAACACTCAGCAACAATGGGTTGAAAAGCGAAAGCTGGGGTCTGACTGTTCCTGCCCTCTTCTGAATGAGGATGTGATGTGGGTTTTGGCGCGCAGAGTTCAGCTGAGGCACTGTGTTCCTGTCATGCAGATGTATCCTCCTCTGAGAGGCAGCGATGCCAAAGCCAGGCATGAACTGCATCCTACACTCTAAAAATGAGGGTCTCAGAAAGGGTTATTTGGGGTGATGCTGTTGCAGAAGCACTTTCGGTTCAATAAAGGAACGTCCAGCGGAGGACGGTTTTATTGAACGGTTTGTAAATGTTGTAAAAGTTTAATGAAAAGGTTTAAAGAACCTCCAGATCAAACCCCACAGGGAGGGCAGATTTAGTTACCCACAATACTGTTCTTCCCGGACAAGACTACATTTAACTCTACACTGATCTGCCTGTGTAGCATGATTTAAATGCAAGTCACTCTGAAAAGGAGCATCATCCCAATGTCATAATTGTAAATGTATGCCATTTCACATAATCAGTTGATGAGCAATAATCCATTCCTTACCCTTATCAAATCATATACGGGACATTCCAGGATTTTGGTACATTTCCTGTCCCACCACTTAAATGTCAAATGTATGTATCCAAAATATCTAAATGACTATTTTTTGTGAAAAATGTACTTGTTATAAGACAAACTGTAAAATATGGTGGAAAAATAAGCTCCTTAGATATTATTCAAAAGACGGAATACCTTTGGACCACCTCAAAAAAATGGCCGTTTTCTCTTGTCCCACACATTGGGTGACCAACTCCTTTGGCAAATTTAACAATTAAAATAAGCTCTAAATAAATGACTTCCACATGTATATTGTTGATATGCATCTCCTTTACTTATGAAAACAGCTTCTTTGGTCTACATTGTTTTGCATGTTACAGTTTTTATGCTATTAAGTTGTGTCCCACAACATGCGCACCACCCTGTTACCATAAGGAATTTTACCTGGCAGAGGAAGAGTTAAAAATATTTGTCTACTGGCACAAAGGAAGTTACATCACAAGGACATTTTCTGCCCACATGGCAAGACCAAGAGTAAGTGCTCTAACAATTTTCATTTTTTTTTCCAAATATGTTTGTCCAAGTTGTGTGTGTCACTCAGTGAACGCAACCCTGTTACTCATATTGTAAGACTAATAATGAGTAGAGTTAAATTTTTCTTTATATACTTATATAACCATGTTTGTCCTTGATCTTGTATACATAGCTAAATTTTACAGTTAGCATCTGTTCCTGGGTTAAACCACAACTTAGCCTAGATTTGCAACCCTGTTACTCACAACCCTGTTACTGTAAGTTACCAAATATGTTGCATAATCTAATTAAAAAAACAGCTTTGAGCTTGACGAATCAAACTTTTTGATAGTCTATTACCTGTATTTAATAAATATATGACTAAAAATGATCAAATTAAAGATCAAATTTTGAGAAGTGACCACCCCTGAAATGTACCAAACTCCTGGAATGTCCCATACTTCCAATTTATAAATAAAAAAAACTCCCAAAAGGATATAAAAACATCCTTCTGTAAAAACTAGTGCATAAAGCAGGCAGGTGTGTACTGAAATGCACTGCCAGAATTACTTAATTTTACTTCAGATCTTCTTTTCATGACTTTTTAATAGGTGATGGTTGTACAGTACCAAAAGTCAGTCAGTAGTCATAATATTGTACACACTTTCTCATTCAATGTTTATATATATATTTTTCCTACATTGTAAATGAATACTAAATTCATCCATATATTTCCATTTTTATTATTTTTTCCCCATATTTGGGGTGCTGTTAACTTGTGGTGTATGAAGCTGGTAACCCTGATGAACTTATCCTGTGCAACAGAAGTAAGCCTTGGTCTTCCTTTTTTGTGGCAGTCCTGATGAGAGCCAGTTTCATCGTAACTTTTTTTTTCACTGTATACCAACTCTTCCTCTTCACAACTGATGCTCTCAAACATGTTAAGAGAACAAGAAATTCAAGTAATTAAC
Source organism: Astyanax mexicanus (assembly GCF_023375975.1). Lineage (NCBI taxonomy): Eukaryota > Metazoa > Chordata > Actinopteri > Characiformes > Acestrorhamphidae > Astyanax > Astyanax mexicanus. The sequence continues at coordinate 57,692,617 of NC_064409.1, forward strand.
TCTTGACAAGTTTAGCACAGCTGTTAACTGAAAGCCTGAATTCCAGGTGACTCTACATCATAAAACTGACTGATAAAATCCAGCCAAGACGTGCAAAGCTGTAATCTAAGCAAAAGGTGCTACTTTGAAGAATCTAAAAAAATAAAACATATTCTAGTTTAACACTTTTTGTTTACTAAATAATAATTCCATGTATTTTTCTTCATAGTGTGTATGACTAGGGTAGTATTCTACAATGCAGAAAAATGTAAAAATAACAAAAAGAAAAACTGAATTTAAGGTGTTAAACTTTTGACAGGTACAGTAAATAAAAAATCCCATAAATACACAGGATTTATGCTGCATTCACATGTTGGTCACATGCAAGGTCTTTGTTGTTTAAAAAAAAAAAAAAACTCGTAAATATGTCAGACACTGGTGGTGGAACAACAGAGAGCCAAACTCAAAGTCAGAACCAACCAGAATCTCCCTTTTAGGAAGGACAGATACTTCTTCAAACTTTGAACCACAATAAGATCTGACCTAGCAAGAGAAATGTTCCAGTTTATTATTAATTTATTGTTACTATGAGTAACTGTTATCACACTAACATACATTGTGATCTGCAGATATGTTAACTACCACACAGAACAATCATGTGTTCTTTTTCATATCATGCACTGGTAATAAGCAATATTTAAGATGTTTTTTTTTATTTCTTTCCCTCTGGACTCTTTTCCTCATTAACTCTGTATTATCAAGTACACTCGTCCAGACTTGGAAGACCTTATATTGGGATAACTGTACTTATGTGGATGTTTTACAGCTTGAAGAGAGCTACTGTATGATTAATTTGAAGACAGGCATTCTTTTAAAAGTGGGTTGTTGTTTTACCCTCCCTGCTTAACTTACTCTGCTGACATCTGATGTTTTAAAAATGATCAAAAGTAGCTTCTAACTTGCTTTCTAATCAGTTATATCATTTAAGTTGGGATGCACAGTATGGAGAAACAGCCCACAGTAAATGTGATGAGTAATATTATTGTTGTATATCCCTGTATATATTGTTATATATATATATATTGATATATTGTTGTATATCGCTCTGCCTCCAGCCTTGTTACATCATGTGAGCACAGCCTGCTGCAGGAAGAGCTCCCTCTGTTGCTGCACATGGGTTATCCAGTGTGACTTTGTTTTACTTTTACTCACATTTATTGCAACTCTCTTTTTATGTGGTTATAACAAAAAACTAGTATCAAGATAATAGAATTAAGATAATAGAATATGATTTACTTACAGCCCTACATGGAAGACATCAAAAGCTAGGCATTTCTCAAAATAAGGAATAGTGTCAGTAGTATTCTACAGGGAAAAAAATATGTTTCAACAGAAAGAAACAGTTCCCAAGAACTGCAGCAAGAAGTGAAACCAGGGCTCAGGCTTTCAGGCTTGATCGAGCATGGTTTGTTTCATAAGCCTGATTTTCATTTTCTACAGCCACATGGGGATGGGAAGAAAAGGCCAATTGAATGACTTGCTGTACAGAACAACATTTTCTTTTCTGTTCCCATGAGACTGTGGTTTTTGATTCTGCGGGACACACCTCCCCCCACTGACCTTCTCCTTCCCAGAAACTCAAGGGTGGTTAATCATTTGAAACCACTCCAGCACTATTTAGTATTCTCTGACAGGTAATAGATTCAGTTTTCTAAGGTCAGGTTGTGATTTAACATCATATTTCAGGTTCTGGTATTTGAGGATGTACCAGTCTCACTGGTTATTGGTTGGTTGGTTGGTTGGTTGGTTGGTTGCGTTTCTCTTGGCTTGGATTGGTTTGGTCTGTATGCTGTGGTGAGATGGCGAAGGATGACAGGAATATCTGCATAAAATCCCTTTATATCAGAATGTTGATGAAGCTTTAGAAAACAAAGAGAACAGTATGCTGTGGTCTCTTTAGTGAGACATCAAAGTGAGACTGAGAACGCAGAAGGACATGCCAGGGATACTGTAATACCTCACCTTTCACTTTATGAATTAACCAAACAAGAGCCTTGTGAATAATTCAGTTTAGACTTCAGTGTGTCATTCTTGAGGGTTCTTGTAAGAAAGCTGATTGGCTGTCTCAGACAACAGCCAATCAATGTGAAGTAGTGGATAAGGAAAAGACGATAAAAAAGTGGGCAGAGACGATGGGAATACGCCAAACAAATATAACCACATTTATTTCGAAAGTATAAAATATCACACTATAAAGGCCACTTTGCAAAGGGTAGTTGAACAACTTCAAATATTTACACAAACTTAGAATACCTTCTCCCTCTCAAGATAGATATCATCCAAGCTCTGTGGCAAACAGAAATGTCATTGTCCCACTTGACCACAGGGATCGGTTGGCAAATATTTCAATAATTTAATGTGATAACAGGAAATGGCAGGAGTTTTGAGGGTTCCTGATTGATTTGCTTTCGTTTATCCATTAGAGGTTGCAGGTATTCCAAATGGTTCTTGTTTCAATTCAAAACCAGTGTACAGGCACAGCTTGACATCAAATTAACAGGCACTGGATGCCCTCGAACTGGGAAATTCTCAGAGAAAGAAAAAGAGTTAAATAAATTTGCAGTTCACATTCTATACAATGGCACCAGTCAGGCCTCTAGAGCTCCTGGGGTTCTCTCTCACAAGCAGAGCAGCCCGTACCCGAGATCCATCCGGCACTACAGGCAAATCTGGCTCACCATCATCTTTGTAGGCCCCCTCTCTCTGTTTTGATGTTGATGTACGTTAGTTGTCGTTCGTCCTGTACACAACCGTTGACGTGGTGTCAGATTGAGGTAGAACCGTTGTACCAAAAACTTAGCTAGAATAATTTTCAACCTAAGAAGTAACAGTCACATCAACCGACTCGGCAGAGTGGATGAAAAAAAAAAAAATAATAATAGAAAAGCAAAATTCACATTCAACCCACGTATTTCAACTACAACTACAATGGCGATCACTGACACACTGGAATATCTGAAGTGTTCCCGAAAAACACATTACTCCCTCTTTTACCCTTCCCTTTCTGAACTCATGGTTGCCTTTATTCACAGATTCACCGATTCCGTGCCTCAGCCCGCCTGAGCCACCGTAGTCTATGCGCTTTCTGTCTCACCAGGGATATCCTCCTTAAAGACAGCTCAGGGGGCTCAGCATCAGAGGGCTTCCCTAACTCACACTCGCAATGCACACACTCACACTCACACTTCCACACCCACACACACAATGTAATCCAACAATAAGGATTCAACCCTCACACACAAGTTAGATGATGCGGACACACTGACACACACCAGTCGCGCGCTGATGCTCCCTCTCACTTCAGTGTGTGTGTGAAAGGCTGTGTCCCTCTAGCTGCTAAGCTGGGCCTGCTCTGCTTTGTGTGTCTCTCCTGAAGGCTGAAATGGAGGAGCGGTACACTTTGCACTGGAGTGAGTTGACTGACTGACTGACTGACTGACTGACTCCGGCGGGGACTGGCTAGGCTCTGATTATCCAGAGCCATCCCTGTGGACTAGGACCAGCCGCTGGCCACCATGCCACCCGGTCCCCCAGAGCCTTTCTGGCTAATAATGCTCTCTGTGGATTTTAGCAGTCTCTCCAGGCAGGGGGCGTTGATCTTGCCCGGAGGAGGCCGACTGGGCATCGAGTCCGTCTGAAGATGCGGCGTGTCTGTGCTAGAGGACACAGAGTTGTCCTGCGTTACGTCCTTGTTTCTGTGGGCTGTGAGAAAGTTCCGGACTGTTCCCTGGGCCTGCTCGGCTGTTGGCGAGCAGATCGGAGACGTGTGGAGCCATTTCAGGTTGGTGGCAGAGTAGGGTCCGGGGGGGGTGAGGTCACTGACCCGCATGGCCTTGGCGCCCATGTGAGGAGCACTGCTAGATGCAGGGTTAACCAGACCGGTGGACATGGGGGCTGGAGCAGAGGATGACTGTGACAACTAGAAAAAAATAAATATATAGAAAGAGAGAGAGAGAGAGAGAGAGAAAGAAGCGTTTATTTATCCATTTCAAGAACATGTGGGATGATTCCAAGCACATGTGGGATGAGTACAGTTGAGGGTACACGGTGTTCCTTAGCACTGTGTTTATTATTACTTTATGTCGGTGTACATTTGTCTTACACCCAAGTGAAAGCTATGTTTGGGAGAACTGAGCTCAGAATCAGCGCCCCACTGAATCACCATATGCACATCTTAGTCAACTATTTAAAGACGAGAATCCAGCAGGCAAAATTAGGAAGACTCGTACAGAGATAGCTCTCTGGAACGCTCTTTTGCTTTTTGCAGATATCCCTCATGACCTTTGGCTATCCATAGGGACTCTTTTCCCAAATTACCTTTGTTCTTAGGGAACATGAGAGGTGTGCGTAGTACCGTTTAACTGTAAAAATAGATTCTAATCCCTTCCTGGCTGCCCTGTTACACACTGGTCCAGTGATTAAAGAATAATGGGTATTTTAGGCTGTCCTTTGCTGTTTGCCAGTTCTCACCTTACACATGTTCAGGACAGGTTTTCGTTGGTGAGGCATGTTGGTGTTAAATTACTCATACTCATTGCTTTTGCCCAACCTTGATTTCTTAAAAATAGTGATTATCATACTAGAGACGTTTACAATAACAAAGTACACAGTGTTCCATGCATGTCATCCACCCACACCTACACCTACTAGTATAACAAATGTGGGGAACATTTCTACCCTACCAAAATTTTGCTGTCTGCATAAGATTTGTGTCAGATTTCAAGGCACAAAAAATAATTCCATTACCTTGGGTTTCTTCAGTGGGGCGGTCTCTTGCGTCAGCTCCATGGCAGTGGCTTGTTGGTGAGGTTTTATGTGAGGGAACCAGCTCTTCAGCATTTCCTCCATTTTCAGAATGATGTTGACATACCGCTCACTGCATGGCACAGGAAGGATATGATTAGCAGGAGCACCCACTCATGACGAGAATTGAAAAAGAAAAAAACATCCACGTAGCATGGGCTGAAGCGTGCTCTGCCTCAGACAAATATGTGTGGCAGGAACACACGATCTGCTCTGAGTAAGTGCGAAAGTCTAGTCTCTCTCTTGCTGACCTCACGGGATGCAAAAGAGGCACTCACCACATATAGAGCACACTGTGCTCCAGTCTAGAACACGTCCTAGGCTGATTCACACATGTTTGTGCCCACACGTGGCATGAAGCGCAACTGTTTCTCTCGCCTCTAAAAATAGGCACGTAAGCCTGCAGTGGGGCATTTGCACCCGTGCTGCACAGAAACAAAAGTAGTTCTGCTGAGGAAAAGTGACGCAGGCTTACATGCCCACGCCTACGTGCACACACACACACACATACGCTGTAGCCCGCACACACACACACACAGACATACATACACCCACAAATCGGTGTTCATTGACTTCTAATAGGCCCCAGCAGATGGTTAATGGAGATTAGTGCAAATGACATGACCAGGGTCTACCTGCTGTGTCCCCATTCTAAGCATGTGATATTAATGCGATAGATAATCAAGAACTGCTCCTCCCAGAGAAGTCACTTTTATCCCCTCTCCATCACAGTGGCCCCACTCCGAGGAGCAGCCAGCTGGCAGAATGGTACTGCCTGAGGGGCAACCTCTCTGTGCTCCCCCCTCGTGCTATGAGTGCCTGCAGGGAGCCGGCCACTCCCCTGCTTTGTGTCTATGGTGTCTGGAGCAGCTGGTGAGTGAACTGGGGCTGTTTTGGCTCAATGCCATGATCAAATGGCCTAAAAAGGCACCCCACCCAAAACTGTAGATCCACGTTTTTAGCCAGAGGCTTTGTCTCAAATGACGTTCTGACAATATACTGGACTGGCTGAAGCCAAGGTGAGACCACTAGACACTGTGGGCTGGTTTTCCAGACAGGGATTAAGCCTAGTCATGGACAATATTCTCCTCTAGAAAACTATACAGCTCTGGAAAAAAATAAAGAGGCCACTTCAGTTTCTGAATCAGTTTCTCTGATTTTGTTATTTATAGGAATATGTTTGAGTAAAATGAACATTGTTGTTTTATTCTATAAACTATGGAAATTTCTCCCAAATTCCAAATAAAAATCTTGTCATTTAGACCATTTATTTGCAGAAAATGAGAAACGGCTGAAATAACAAAAAAGATGCAGAGCTTTCAGACCTCAAATAATGCAAAGTTCAGAAATCAATATTTGATAGAATAACCCTTTTTTAATGCATCTTGGAATGTTCTCCTCCACCAGTCTTACACACTGGTTTTGGGTAACTTTATGCCTTTACTCCTGGTGCAAAAATTCAAGCAGTTCAGCTTGGTTTGATGGCTTGTGATCATCCATCTTCCTCTTGATTATATTCCAGAGGTTTTCAATTTGGTAAAATCAAAGTCTCTTATTTTTTTTCCAGAGCTGTATATTATATATATTGTGCCTAAGAACAATGTCAACGTTTTTAAACAAAGCTTAGCATAAAGGGAAGCAGAGCTGGGCTTTTGCCAAATGCTGCTTTGGATATGGATAATAAATGTATCCATTATCTACTCTGACTCGAGCTGAAATGGCGATTTGGCCATTAGCAGCAATAGACGGCTTTTCACATCCTAACAGTGACATCACCAGCCATTATGTGGTGCCACCAGCAGAGAGCTAATCAGATGTTCGGAGATCAGGACATTTTTAATGACCTGGGCATGAATTGCCCACTGTAGCGCATAGACGATAGCTGATCTAGCTGATCTAACAGGGCTGAGTGGCCCTCCTGCTGGCCCACACTGGAGGTTTAAGCTGGGGACCTACAAGCTTTATAAAGTTTGCAGCAAGACAAGACTTGCTGAGGAGACACAAACATGAAAAACCTTTAGTCCTTTAGAAAGAGGAACCCTTCAGCAGCACTCCAGAAAATCTGAGGCTCTCCATGCTGCACATGTGAATGCCCACATACACCTGTCTGTCAGCAAGAGTGTGGGTGAGTGTGACACTGGGAGGTAAATCAGACAGAATAACTATATATACACACGCACTGCCATCAGAGTGACGGCTGGACAAAATCTAGCAAGCTGTGTGTGGGAAGACTGAGGAAAAGATGGGAGTAGAGGTAGTTTAGGCAGATGCTTTAGTTTTACTGGGAATTCAAATGTGGCAATGTGGCAGACAATCTTTATTTATTATTCTTCACCAAAGCATAACATCTAATCACCTACTGTTCATTTACTCAACAAATTGTCATTTATAAAGCATGTTTAACAGCACCAGCATCATATAGCATGTATACATAAGTAAGGCTCTTACCCCATGCACGGATTCTGCAGGACCCCCATTATCCTCTGGATCCGATCCATGGCCACACTCTCCTGGAAAGTGCTGAGCCCTTTGAAAGGAAAAGACAGTTTTTTTTTTAAACATTCAACTCCGGCGCATTGTCTCTGACAGGCCAGGCTGCGTCTGTGGAGCAGATGGGTTCCTGTGAAGTGTGTGGGAGGCAGACTCTCTGTCTCTGTGACCAGGAAGTCTGGGGGTCTTGGGTTTTGACACAGATCCCACAGCCCAAGCGCTCACGAGCAGCCTGGCCCGGTACGCAGCGTGCCCGCATGCCCGCTAAGCCATGTGGAACTAAAGCCTGGCCAGTGAAATGTATCATTCAGCATCTACTGGGCTTAATACCATGTGGTAGTACGTGCTGAAGCCACGTCTGGCTCGAGCATGTTTCGCCAATCCTCTAACCACAGTTTTTACAAAGTGCCACTGTGGAAGCCAATGTACTTGTGAAACTAATTCTCAAAGCAGGCAGGCCAAACGCTGTTTTAAGTGTTTCAGTTTACTTTTGTGGGCACTGGAGAGTGAAAATAAAAAGCATTGTACACCCCGGAGACAACCGCCATTGTGAAGTTTTAATGTGTGAAGGAGAACCTGAGGGAATTTACAGAATCAGGTGTTTTCGATATCGCATGGTGCCTGTTTCTTTATGCCAACAATGTACTATTGTAATGAACTGAAATAGTGATTACAACAGGAAACTGCTCTGGTTACGTGATAGGCTTGCATCAAACAATGCACACCATGGGCATCACCATATCGAATCTCTTGAACACATATATAAATATACGCATATGTCATGCCTTGGCAAACCGCTCATAATTTGGTCCCTATTTGTCAACTGCTACCAAGGTAAGGGTTTCAGCACTGTGTCAGAAATTAATAAAGCATTACTAAAGTGGCTTCCAAAGCCCACTGAAAGAAAAGCTACTCACGTTCTCTGTATCTGCCAGAGCGGAGGCCGTTCAGGATGGAGGACAGCGGGTGAATGTAGCACTGCAACTCCACACACTGAGGAACAAAGAGAATCATTCAGCATCATTCGTATTCGATCATTACTCATTCTTCAAAAGAGAATATCTACTGTGTTGCAAATGCCCTGAGGGTGTGTTTACTGGAGATGAGTTTTTCAGAAAAAGAGTGTTTTTTCAGAATACTTTGGTTATTTTTTTCTACACAATTTTAATCAATCACAGTTGAGTGAAACTAAACATATGTGTCATAGAATGTGAAATATTAAGATGTTCAATGAGGGGAGTAGAGACGTTAAAGTCCACTCAGGATGTGAGTAATTCTGTGAGGTCTACTGAACATCCTCAAACAAAAGACATTGTACAACTGCAGAAGAAACATAAATGACATGCACACGAAGGCATGTGCAGTTCCTATAGCACTCCTATAAATGATTTATGAGTTTTGTAGGCTCTAATGACTCATTCACTTTTCACTTAGACACACATGAGGGAGGAGGGGTCTTCCTGGAAGTGGTTCCACTCTGCGTATTTCTAACATTCATTCTGTTCGGGTGAAGCAAGATCATGCAGGTGATAAGGGCCCTTCTCGGTACACTGGCACTTGCACTGTTCTGCCCATGCGTCAAGTGTGATTCAAAGCCAGCTGTGAACACGGTGTGCCTCACCTTGCATGCAAACAGCCTGTCCCTCTCGGTCCGGCAAGCTGTGAGATGTCGTTCTTTTTGCTCCGGCACCACCATCGAGCTCCACGCTCTCTTCTGTGCCTGCCTGCTTTTGCCTTTAGGGCTTTCCGAGGTGTGGCTGTAGCCAGACCTGTCCTCATTGTCTCTTGGGGGAGATAGCTCCCCATCTGCTCTGTACAAGGAACTCGTGCAGCTGGAGGGGGAGCTGCTCCTGGAGCTTCTGGCCTCCTTGTCCGTCACAGGGCTGTCCGCGCTCCTCTTGCAGGTCCGAGGGCTGTCCTCAGACACACAAGCGCTTGGCAGCACCCCCTGCGTTCTTTCGCATTTTGATTCCACCTCGCTGTCGACGTCCTCCTCGTCATCGCTGGCCAGCCAGTCAATGGAGTAGTCCGAATCTGAAGCTGACATCCTCGGCCACAGGTCCTAACCACCACTGACCATCACTGACCTGTTGGAGACAATAAGAGCTCACTGTAACATAAACACGAAAGCACCTTACGAACCTTACACAGCTAAATGTCATGTCTAATAGTGAAACACTGCCACGGTGGAGTAGGACCATTAAGAAACGACTGGTACAGAAATTTTATTTCAAAAAGCATTTGAGCTTTTTAAATAAAATTTTAAAACTATATATATATATTGACCATTTCTCCCTTTTGTCTTGAAATCAGCTATTTTTTTTTTACTACAATGTGCTTTATTTACACTTACACATTGTTATTCATCAAGCTAATTATATATTAAAAATGGTCGAAATGTAGTGTTTATAGGTAATTGTACTTCAGGATTAAATATCTGGACCAATCATAGAGATTAACAGCCAAGCAGAAGTTTGTGGTTAAAGATGCCAACCTAAGCAAGCGGTCTCCATAATGTCTTGACTCTGTAAGGCAGTGACACACAGCCCAGCCAGACAGGCCAGCATCCAGTCACAACACCTGTGTCTCCAGTTCAGACTAAGGATAAACAGTGTCCATTTAAAATATACTGCTTCTAAAACCACCTACTGGCCTTGAGAGGTGTCTGGTAGTTGAATACCACCTAATAGTCCGTCTGTCTGTCTGTCTTTAGACTGAAGAGAATAATGTGGCACACTATTAAGGTAGTACATGAATATAATACTAATTACATCTTTATTTTAGACAATGCTACAAATCTGCATGCATAATAATACAGCGATACATCTCTCCCTCATTATAAAACCTTTTTGGACTGAGTCTCGTGGCCTGTAACAAACCAGGTGGCCCAAAACACGCCCAGAGCCTCGCTCGCTTGCTTATTCAATGAGACTGGAACACTGCGCCCATGACGACCACCATGGGACACAAACAATAGCTCTCCACAACAGCCATTTTAATGGTGCGGCAGCGCTGAAGATACAGCAGATAAAAGCTGTGTGCTGAGCCTGGTTTCAGAATTAAATGTTAAAACATTTGGGGTGGATTTGCACCAAGGCTGGAATGTCTGGGTCTTGCTTTTGTAGCAAGACTGCAAATGAATCAAGACTGTGATGTCGTCTAAAGCTTTTTCTCCCCTATTTATAGTACTATTAATATTTCTTATCAGAGGGAACTTGGGATTTTGAAACAGGTACATTAAGAAATACGTTAAAGGAGATGTTGCAAGATTTCAAGATCCTGATAGCTAATGTTTCTTTGTTTAAAGCAGCACGTGGCACAGGGGAGAAAGAGAGTAAGTGTGAAGACAGCCTCCTGTTTCAGGATGAGAAAGAGAGAAGAAGGGTGTCACCATAAAATCAGCTATAGGGTTCATATAAGTTCTGTACAGCAGGTTTATGTATACAAGCATGGAAATTGATATATTATAAAGATTCTATCAGATCAGATTTGGCTTCTTTTCTTGTGTCAGAATGTGAATAAGCCAAACTCCAATAAATCCAATAAAACCAATAATTGTAAAAAGATAAAAGATAAAAGGTCTACGGACCAGTTTATTCTTTTAACTGAGTAACTGTGAAAGAAATAAACATAAAAACTACTGATATCATCATAAGCTCATAAGTCCCCACAGTTTCTCCATCAAGTAAACATTAATTTGGCTACATCCTGCTTTTATCTTATCACCTGGGAATGCTTACATCAGTTTCTCCATTAATAGCTTATTACTGTGATTTGTCTACAGATGGTGACTAGGCCCATGAACACGTTTCCTCTGGAGTAATAAAAGTGGCATTATGTAACAGCCTGCCGTAGATACAGCAGTAAACACGTCTCTGAAAGGTGACAAACTGCTGGTGATATCATGAGTCTAACTAAGCTTATCACTTTTGTAAGGCAGCCAAAACCTTTACAACAATAATCTTGTGCTAGAAAATCACTGTTAAGGGGGTGGTGAAGGACAGTGGAAAGGAGTGAAAGGGGGATGTGATGACTAAATACCACATTTCTGATTTTACATTGAGTTTCAGTCAGACAATACACCAAAACTGCAGTCTGTATCCTAATACTATCTTTTTTTTGTAAGTTTTGGGACTGCACAGGTAACCTCTAAGGTGAGCAAGGGTCTTCTGCAGTGTGTTATGTGTAAAAAAATGTCCTGAACAAAAAATGTTTCTTTAGTCTGGAAAGGTAAAGTAACCTAAATAACACTTCAAACATAAAACGCAGCAATCACTCACACTAGGGCTACACAATGTATCGTTTTAGCATTGCTTCATTATTGTAATGTGCACATACACAATAATAATCACTTCACAGGACGTTAAGGTAATATCTGAATAACTTAAAAAAAAAATAACTTTTTTGCTGCTTGGTACAATATAAAAAAATACACAAATGTATTATATTCTATGACATATTTACCACAGGCAGCTTATATTTGCTGAATGTCATTTAAAGTTGATATAATGACATATTGGATCCCTCTTTTCTGTCAAAAACTAGTGAAAAAATGTAACTTAGCTCGCAATTGTATGTACAGTTTTAGTTCCAACATTGTGTAGACTTAGTTCACACCCAACAAAACTGTCCTTAGAACACCAGCAACAGGTCAGAAAGGCAGCTTTTCCGCACTAAATAGATATATGCAGCTTTTATCATCATTATAAGATGATTAGCTTAACATTCGCTAATTAGTTCGTTAGTAAGCTGAATTATGAGGGGTGGGGCACGGCAGGAGACCACCAAATTAAAACACCAAACTCAGCCTATATATAATAAAGACATATAAAACTGAACCCCTAAATACTGAATACGAATTAAATCTTTAACTCGTTTCCAATATAGAAACACAAGAGTAACGTTATTACTTTACCTAGGTTAGCTACATGTAGCTATCTAATACTATAACCATGCCTTTGCATATTAACTAACTATCTAATCTAGCTAACAGGAATAACAATAAACGTGCCCTGTGTTTATGAGCAGGCCTCTATATCTAGTTAATTACCTTTCCTAGCTAATTTGCTAGTTAATACACCCAGACAAAAACTATTAGCTTAGACAACAACACTCATAGCTTCCTTTTGTCTTTTTTGAACGTCTCTAAACAAGCACAAACAGGTAACATTAAAGCAGTAAAAAGCAGTAAAATAAGTAAAAGCAGCCCCAGGTAAATGAACCAAAGCTTCTCCAGCAGCAGCGGCTCCAGCAGCAGTCAGGCTCCTCAGCCCACATAACGCTACACGCTCAATCTCCCGATATAACTATAAAGCATTATGTAGGCGCGCGCGCTCCGAGAATGACATTTCTAAAGTACACGTGCCTGCTGCCGAGCGTTTTTATCCCGAAAAAGCTCCGTAAACGCGTCTCCCACCGGTGTGCTGGAGAAAGGCGGCCGTACCTCCTCAGGACGAAGGGGGACTGGTGTGGCTCCCTTTGTTCCGCGGTAAATCCAGGACACTCAGGCAGCAGCAGCAGCAGCAGCAGCGGGCGCTGACGGGAGTGAGGTGCGTGTGGGCTTTGCAGCGATGCGGAGCTGCGATTGTGCGCCCCGTGTTACTTCTCCCAAGGCAACGTGTCTGAGAGGGCGGGCGCTCAGAGGCCCGGCTCTCCGATTTGCGCTCCCAGACCCGCATCTGACAAATAGAGGCCGCGTCTGAGGGCGGACACGGCGGATAGGCGCGCGGAGCTTACATATTCAAATGAGATGGAAATCGGGAAAGCACGTGGACACGCGGATCGGTTTCAGTCCAGCAGCCGGACAGTGCGTTCTTGTACGTGTGTGTGTGTGTGTGCGTGTGTGTGTGTGTGTGTGTGTGTGTGTGTGTGTGTGTGTCAGTGTCAGCGTCAGCCAGCGTCAGCTCCCCACTGCTTTGCTTTTTTTGGCTTAAAGGCATCCAGTTGAAAAAGATCTGGCTAATTCCTAATCGATACCTAATTACAATTAAACAAATAAATAAATACATAAAGAGCTGTTATATACACTTATAAAATACACACAAATTACATAGATGGTATGATAGATTGCACAGTGAGGACAATGCAAAAGAAGTTAAGTAACTAGAAACCCTTGTAGTGTTCACACATAACAGACAGCAATAAACATAAAAAGCAAGAAAACACAGACTGTATAAAAAATACTGCAGTTATTATTACCGTAAAAAATATTTAAGGACATTTAAACATAACCGGAAAAAAACATATACATAGGAATTCGTTCGTTATTCGGTTATCATCTTGTTGGCATTAAAAAAGTTGTTTCAAAAACTCAATGTTTTTATTATTATTAATGCTGATTGCTGAAAAGTATTGTTCATTATGGTTATATGTATTATTTGGTCTTTTTTAAGAAAGAAACGACAGACACCTTTCAGTATAAATGCACACATGCATAAATAATGAGCACTTTTTATATAGATTTAATTGATATGTTTTATATTCATAAATGTAAACGTATAGCAAAAGAACCAAGTAGTGTTTTGGCTTTAAAAAAGAGGAGGAACATTAAAATAAGCCAAATAAAGCAATACATTTTCCTTTTTCTTTAAACAAAAGTCTATTAAAACTGTTAAAGCGTGTATATATTTTAATATATTTGTATAGTTATGTGGCACCCTAGTGATGTTCTTTGTATTGTGTAAACTGTTATATGTATTTATATATATATATATATATATATATATATATATATATATATATATATATATATATATATGATGTTATGTACTATGTTTTGCTTTCATAAGTAAAAAAAAAAACAAGGACTGTTTTGTTTTTGCTATTACTCACCTCACTGCTCATACGATCCTCGTGCTGTGTTTACATGTTGCATATGAAGCTAGCTTAAATAACCTAGCAGTGTTTTTAGCATGTTGTTTTTTTCATTAATAAAATATAATAATTACATTATTAGGATGAAGTGAGCGGCTTGTGTGAGACAGAAATGCTGTATATATATATTCCTCGTTAATAAACATTATGACTCTATCAGTGATTATAGGGGCAAATGGGATGTTTTTTAAGGTATAAAGAAGCTGAAAATGCTAGATAACAGAACTGTAACTTTGTAACTGTGGTGAGAGCGACTTTCACGCCCCTGCGCTAATTTTATACCGACGTCGTGCCGATAGTTTCTATTTTTTTATTTTTTCTGCAGCGACTCTTTCTTACCCAGCCCACCAATTTGCTCATTTCGTAACTGCAAACAGCCTGATGTGATAATATTGACCCGGGCGCGGGCTGGCTGCGTGTGTTCTGGACACGGGGCTGCTGGTATGTGGAGCAGGGCGAATGAATGAAGGCAGGCTGAACGTGAGCCGCCGTGCCGTGTGTAGCCCAGTTCACTCCCCACACAACACGTGACCGCTTTACGCGCTCGGAGTCATGAGGCTGCCGGGAGGGTCCTCCCCCGGAAAAAGCTGCAGTCAGTCTGTAGTGCGCTGCCTGCCTGCCTACACACATACTTACACACACACACACATAGTCACACACACACACACACACACTGCCCAGCTATAGCAGCCATTATGCTAGGAGTAGGCTGAATCTCCTGAATATGAATATTAAGTTTAACTCCAGTCTTTAGGGAGGGAAGATTTCCTGTATAATAATGGTGCTCTGCTCCAAACACACACACTGTCTCCCTAATGCCAGTTTACCATCAGCTCCATAGGGATTAACGTTAGCTCTAATGCTGAGTAGACAACTAACGAATTAGCACACATCCCTCAAATGTTTAATGCAAAACTCCAAAACATTTATGTGTCCATAAAACTTTACAGGGAAAGTCCGGACTTCATGTGTTTTTTACATATTGGATGGGTTATTGTAGCTGTCCAATGAAAAACTAGTATCTCCATTTTTGTTGATTTTTTGTTGGCCAGCAAACTAAAACTGTCTATTACACTGTGCCAACATTTTTTGATGAATGGACCAATAGAAACTCTTCAAAATTACCTGAAAGAAACTAATTTTACACTGATGTATGGTGTTGTGCCAAATTCTAGCTCTCTGTCAGAATCTGACTCCCCTTTGCGTAAACACACCCCACCTCAGAATGAGTGTCATAGCTTATCCTCATTTTCCTTTTATTTCTGTTTATAAATGAGGGTTAATCTACTGTTACAGTAAATAAATGAATTCCCAGTCTAAGCGTTTGTGTTCGTACTGGTGCATGACGCTTCTGCACGCCAAAGGGAGATGGCTTTCGGCACAACACCAATTTTTTTCCTCTGGTTTGTTTAAAGTCTGCCTCAGCTTCCTGTAATTGGTCTGAAGCATGTAGAAAAGTATTTTCACACTGCAGACAAACCAGACCATGGTTCAGTACATTCAGGCTGAGACCACCTGACCTTTGGTCAGACCAAACTCTGGTCTATTGGTTTGGACTGTGGTTCGGGTCCCCTTTCACACCTGTTACTTTGGTTTGAACCCAAACTAAAAAAGCCTGAAAGTTCGGACCAAACATAGAAGGTGTAAAAGCATCCTTACATTAAATATATACAAATGATATAGTATGTACAATATGCAGCTAGTGGTTTTTAGTATATGGCTAATCAAGCAAACACACAAAGTTGTTTGGACCTTGTTTACTTTCTTACAATGTTGCTACAGCATTGTCAACATTTTGTCACAACCTCACCATTAGTATAATTGTCTCTTGGTCATAGAACCACCTTTCTGACAAATTATATTTAAAACATAATCCATTTTAACCCTGTGTCAATGTTGTGGGCACCAAAACAATCGGTTGTCACAATGTTGTCACAACATAACTGTGTTTACTGGGTAGCCTTAAAGTGTTCACATAACTGACTCAATCATGCAGAATTCTCCATTACAACATCCAGGGAATTTGACCTTCCCTTCTAGAGAGGTCACCCAGGTGAGGTAGTAGTAGTAGTTCAATATCTTAAATTCAAATTCAGTGACCACTGCAACTCCCTGCTGGCCAGTCTTCCTCTGTTTACCATCAGACGTCAGCGAAATGACTTGGTTTCAATGTTCCTAAATTCAACCTTGTAACTTTTGGGCTGTGTTTTCTTCACTGGCTTCCTGTAGCTGCCCATGTCAGACTCAAAACCATGACCCTGTCCTACAAGCACAAAAATGGACCTGCTCTTTCTGGTACTTGGTGACAATAGTCAATACCTAATTTGTACCAAGAGCCCTTAAAGCTTTAAATATGGCTCAGCTTGACCTCCCCATCCTTCAAGATAGGGCTGGGCAATTAATTAAAACCAACATACAGAATATTCATCAAATCAAATTATAATCATTCCCCATTTTGTGTCTTTATGTACTGTCCCATTTAAAACCTAACTCCACCCTGTTCAGTCTACAACATGGAAGCAACATGGGGATGAATTCAGACACCAAGCACACTGAGCAACTTGAGCAGCTTCTACCAAATTAAAATGCCGTGTTTGGCATTTTTTAAAACAAAAATTTGATAATCGTAATAAAAAAAAAATATATAGTAATTAGTAAAATTGATTTGAGCACATATCGTCCAGCTCTTCTTCAATATACTTGGAGGATAAGCATTTAGACATTTTCCAGTCCTAGCATATAAGTGTTGGAAAAAAAAACCCTGGGTGTCTTAAAGGCAGAGTCGCTTGCTATCTTCAAATGCTGATGCAGGACTCATCTCTATCAAGAATACTGTAATCAGCACTTATCTTGCACTCATTAAAGGCTTAGATTGTAAAAGGCTCATGTCTCACCTGACTTGACATTCCGGCAAAGTGTAGTACTTTTGAAGATTGTGTATATAGGCATATATAGTATCTTTTGTATTTGTCAGTAACTAAGCTTGAAATATCTTTTGGATTCTAGCCTGTATATACAGTCCAAGAATATTTTCTGAGTAAACAGCAAAGTGCCTTTGTAAGTCTCTCTGGATAAGAGTGTCTGATAAATGCCCTAAATGTAAATGTACTGTAAATGTAAACATATCCCAACGCCTACATAAGGAAGTCCATTATTGTTTGCAGTGGATGAGGGCATGAAGGAGAAATCCACAAACAAACAATCAGTGTTCTATAGCTTATGTCAGCTAGGCTATACATTTGTTTGCTTGTTACTGTATTTATGTAATGTTACATAACAGTTATACAGGCGAAAACTCCGTTCAGTTCAGTAAACCCCAGTCTTTTGCTCAGTGCCTCCCTAATGCCAGCTAACCATCAGCTCCATAGATATTTAGCACTAATGCTGTGTGGGGAGCTTACACCACTGATTAGCACACATTGCCTAAACAGCCATTGCAAAAGTCACAGGGCTCTATCTTAAACCCTGCTCAAGGAGAGTTGCGATGCTTATGGCTATCTTACGCCCCACCAACAGTCTATTTTCATACCTCCCACCTGCAAGGTTTAAATAGCAACAGTGCTGGTGAATAAATCTATGCTGACGGGCATGGTTTTTTAAAATGAGTAAATTTGACATTTTTGGGGTATTGCTATTGTTATCTTGGCAACGGATAACACAGGAGTGCCACTGACTGAAAACAACCTAGGCAGACATCAACAGTCAGATGCTCATTGCTATCTTGGCAGTACATTGTCAACACAGGCATGTGCCAACATGCATCCAAGTAGATGCGCCATTAAAATAGGGCCCTTGGGCACTTAAGAAGTCTGCATTTACACGGTCACTCTAAAAGTCATGGGATAGCAGTATGTTCATGACTTGTTCATTAAGTATTACAACAGGTGATGGCTTGGGAATAGCCACACCTGTATAATTTCTGAGGTATTATCTTGTGAGTGAAGTTAAAGACTGGCCAGTGTGCTCATGACAAGGCGGCATGAATAATCAGAGTTTGATGAAGCCTCATAGTTGGTGTCAGATGGATGGTACATTCTATTTCTGAAGTTGTGGAGCCATTCCTCAACCCACAGTATCACATGTGTACAGGTAATACATCCTAGATCCTGCAGTTGATGCTAATGATCGTGACCAGTGGTGTCTAGTTGGATCCATGCCCATAGACTGAATAGAACTGACTTTAGCAGGACTCACATGCACAGTCAATGCAGAAGGCCACTCCCATATCACACATATTCTGCAGGCCAATGCAATGTTCTTTAGGTTCTTTGGGACAGGACAAAAGTCATGGAACACAGTACGATAAGTGTAGATACAACAAGTAGTATGTAAATACGTTTTTAGTCTAAATTTGTTGATGTGACCATGCCCAAACCACTTCTTAAAGAAAACCCAGGTTTATTACAATGGCAGGAAGAAAAAATCCGTTCCTTCTTTTTCCAGCTAGTTTTACATTTTCCTTACTTGTTACTTTATGAATGTTATGCTTTGTAGCATTTTCACAAGCAAAATAGTAGTGAATGCTATCAAAGATAAATGTGTAATGTTTACTGCTGCTAATGATCACAAGCAATAAAGTAAAGCTTAATGATTAGTTTAGCAACTGTTATAGTTGACAAGCCGACATGCTCAGATGGAGCCAATTATAACCCTTGAATCCTGTATAGTTGAAGAACTCCCGTGCAGAACTGTGTGTGGTGTGATGACTCACACACCATTGTGACACTATGAGGGAAGTGACGCCTCCACCCAATGGGCCCAACAGGTAGGCCTGTTTTTAAATTCTGTCACGAGAAAGTGTTTTATTCAGAGGCTTTATTGCTCCTCACATCTCCCTGTCCATGTTGGATTTCTGAAAGGAGACAGAAATCCTGAGAGAATGATGTGAATGATGTGTCAGGTGATGTGAGGGAACGTGTTTGTGTGTGTCTACAGGCATTCAAAGCTGTTGCCTCTGTGTCGAAAGGGACCAGTTTGAGTAAATTGTGACCGTGACGGTGACGAGAGTGCACAATTGATGACTCACTCTCTCACTCTCTCTCTCTCTCTGGCTCTGGTGCGCTCTCTCTCTCTCTCTCTCTCTCTTGCTCGTTGTCAGCTGGTCTCAGGGGGAGTTCTCTGGTGAAGGGCCAGGCAAGGATTCAAAGCCTGGAGCCAGTGAGTCACAGGCCTCCTCCTAGAGAAACGTGAGCGGATGTGGTAGACACCCACCCGTCCGCTTTCTCTCCTCCCTGCCCTCCCCCTAAAAATCATAATTCATGCAAACAGGATCAAGGACAACATGTTTCTTCCTCTCTCTCTCTCTCTCTCTCTCTCTCTCTCTCTCTCTCTATGTCTCTTTTTATCTCCCTCTCTCTCTCTCTTCCACCCTCCCTCCCTCTCTTCCTCACTCACATCACATTTATCCTCCAGCATTCACCGATCAACACGAGAACACTAAAAAGAAAAAAGAAAAAAACACACTGTGACGTCTTTACTACGTCAACACAGCCGGGTGCAAATGTCTGGTTTTAAACATGGACTGTCTTCTGGGAATGAGGCCTAATGTGGCCAGCAATGGGCAGGTCTGTTGTTAACTGTCTTCTGTCTTTAAAAGGGATCTGCAGAGCACCTTGTGGTGGTGGGATGATAGGGTGTGTAGTGTACTTTTGTTTTATGGCAACGTGAGCAGAGGTGTGGCTCAGCAGTACAGAGCGGGGAGGGCAGGAAAGAGAGAGAGAAAGAACACACATACCATGATAACTAATGGAGGCCATTAAGATAACAGTGTTGCTAGTGTCTATCTCGTTCTATACTTGCCACTACTCATGCGGTACACTTGCCATATTGAAGCATACAATAGTACAAATTGGTAAGTGCGACCCATCTGTCGATACACAGTTTATCAGCCACCTTCTATTACTACAAGGCAACCACTGACCAGATATTATTTGTATCCTATTCAGTTCTTAAGTCAGCAAAAATATTGTAAAAATAAGTATTTATCCTGTTCATTTGTAAGTTTTGTTGTTTGGTACACATAGATTAACACCGTGTCTACACTTAGGCCTAAATCAATTTCTTTTTTGTACCCCTCCCCCTTTTTTTCAAGTGTAAAAGGAAAGGGTTAGACTCGAAATCAATGGGTTGGGTCAAATCTTCCCCCTAAGACTTGGGACAACCATTCAAACAACTGATACAGATATAGCAATGGAGGGCTAAAGTTCAGCAACCTAGCTGCTGGTTAACTAGTTAACTTCAGGACATCTTAAGTCTTCAAAAAGGAGGCAGGTGGTGGAGAAATTAATTATTATTTTCTATTTCTTAATGCCTCCTTAATGTGATGGGGAGTTGAAATGAGCTTTTATTTTATTGCATTTTATATTTCCATTCTACCTTAAAAGCCGCAGCCTCCACACTCTGTTGCACCATTTAAGGTGGAATGGGAATGTTAGCGAGCTGTCTAGCTACTAAGATGCATAACTAGCATTTTTTATGCTTGTTTTGAAGAAAATGGTCATAAACCATTGAAATACCTCTGTTTCTAGAGTGTGCCTCTGAAAAACCTCAGTTTGAAGGCCATGTAGCCCTAACTCTTCCCCCCTACCCCTCCAGCCTAACAATAAAGAAGGGTAGGGTCGAGGGAAGACATTGGAATGAACTTCATCCTTCCTAAATATCAGGATCGTATCTGGATAAGACTAAGTCACATAAAAATGCAAGTGTAAACGCACCCAAGACACATTTAAAGCAGATCCAATTCTGATTGCTTAAACCACTTCAGAAGGTGGCTTGAGCCACATGTTATAGCAGTGTAAATGTATCAATCTCTACAAGACACAATGTACAACCTATATTCCTTCCAACAGAACCAAAACACCAGCACTGACTGGATGGATGGAATGAGCACATCTGAATCACATAATATTTTAGTATAACAGAGATACATGTGACTAAGATACAACCCAAATATTAAAAAACAGGTTATAACAGAGTCTGAATGCCTTTAGCAGTGTTGCATTTGAGGTGGAATGGAAATTTCCTTGTGTTTTAGGGATGCGCTTTATGTTGTGGGAAGATCCCAGAGGTGAGACCATACTTGAAAAAAAAAGGGTTATAGACCTCCTTCTCTATTGTATTCGTACCACAGTGGTCATGTGATAAGGAGCTGACCATTGACAAGAGGCTAAACTAACCCAAACTGTACATGAAATAAACTATAGTCTTACTATATTATTAACTTTTGTCACATAATGAAATACAGTGTTCCATGCAAAGCTGCTGCTTCTGGTACACTCATACCATCACAGCTAACTTGTCGTTATATCACTTAAATATGGGGTAAAATTTAAATGGGGTGAAAACAGCTGACAAAAAGTCTACAGTAACAGACGGGCTACAGAAAGCATAGGCTACCTAATAAAATGGCCAGTCAGTTTATAAACAATGTATTGAGTAATTGATCAACCAGCACTGTGACATCCGACTGTCCTGCTGCGAGAAATGTAGTCGACAAATGAGGACATGCTGCTAAAAGAGGTACAGGTGATTCACCTGCTGGGTCATTGGCTGACTCAGTGGTCAGTCACCTCCTCCTGGTTTCTCATCGTCAGGTCGCTATTGTTCCCACTTCTGTGAGCTCAGAGGACAGCACCCTAAGGTTTGGGCATATGCTTTGTGAGAACTGCATGCCTCATGGTGATCATTCTATCTGAGTGTTTAAAGCGCTGCTGTCCAAACGTGACCTTGTGATTTCTTGGCAGAGTGCAAATATTTAAAGGTAAGTCCATATAAAATGTCAAAGCAAGTGATTACAATGCACGTTTTGATCTAATGTGATGTTGAGTCCAAAGTTCTCTATTTCAGATTGTAGGTCTGAATCTGAAGCTACATCCACTCGTATCGGTATATTTTTTAAAAATAAACCTCTGTTTTAAAAATATGTTAGACAAAAATGTCACACAGAGACAAAAATGCCTGCATGAGCGTGCTAGTCCTGTTTGTATCTGATGGTACCTTACAAAGTTAAAGAGAGATTTCAACACACCAAGAAGAAGGTAGAAAACACAGAGGTTTAATCTCAAATTAGACACTACTTCCTATGTAGTATATGTTAAGTTATACTACATAAAAGTCATAAAATTAGATACAGTAAATCTAAATTGAGCATTAAATATGTGTAATATACCAGGATTTCTATTTATTTCACTATTAAAATCTAAAATACAGTGCTATCTCTGTGTATATATTAATGTTTTAGTGCCTATGTAGTTCACTCTAAAGGGTTTGAAGGTTGTATTTGAGATTCAGTCAGAAACAGGCGTGCATCATCACATCAGCATTTTCATAAAGCTCAATTTTTCTTGTCCACACGACAACACTGAAATGAGAGATTGATTTCATATATCTCCATCTCAGTGATCCAAAACCCAAAGTTTTTTATGTGGACAGAAAAACTGACATAAACCACATATATGTGAAAAAAGGAGTTCAATCATCAATACATCAAAAACTTTGGTAAATAAGCTGCAGCTGTTTACTAATATTTACCTTATATTCCCATATATAGGTTAGAAATTCAGTCATGCTCAACACATACTAGGATTTAAACTTGTGATCTTCCCACACTTAATGATCAGGGAGTTAGACTGTTCTACGAAAAACAGTAAATTTAACTTAATGTTCTTTCTTGGAAACATAATTGTACATGGATTCTCAACTCTGAAGTGGTGCAACTGTCTAACTGCTTTTTCTATCTTGTAAAGAGACAGGAAAACATAATTTAAAATCCCAAATCCAAATAAATGAATTTGGGGTGTAGTGAAACATGATAATGAATACAAACATTTATCGAATAGCCCATTTTCATTCACCTCGGCATTCCAAAATACTGTGCATAGCATTGTCCATGCAAAGAAATCTCTATTTGTACATCATTAACAAGCTCAAAGTAGTTTCATACTTCACAGGAAATGTATGAATAATACAAAGATATTTCAGCAACAGCTGCAATTCATGCTTTTCCATGGAAATTAAATTAGCAATCTGTTCCCCTATTCTATCTTTTGGTTTGTCCTTGTCACTTGACTTATCATGACTTGCATTTAAGATGGTGACACCTGGAAAGGTACCACAAGATAATGTGTGTATAAACAGTGTTTTTTAATAAACCACCTGTACTTTTAAAGTTCTCAGTGCTTCATTTTAAATGTCAGGATTGAGCTTATTAAGTATTTAAAAATAGTCATTCCTCTGCATGGTAAGCACTATTTCCCTATTGCTAGCATTGTAAGCTTGTTAGGAGCACCGGCCAAAAGCCTTGTATTCAGAAATGCTGGGGAAAAATGGAGGTGGGCTATTGGACAAAAGTTTATACTCATGACTATGTTTCACTACACCTCAAGTCCATTTTACACTGGATTTCTCCTTTAAGTTGTCTCAACATTAAATTAATTATTGATTAAATATGACCTAGCCCCTTAAAATGCCTTGTCCTGTATACAGGCTATAGGTGTAGGTGATATAAAACCCAGTATCTATATATAAAACCAAGTTATTTTCTGAAGTAAAATAACTTATTTACATTTTGAAAATTTGAGGGCTTTAAAAGACACTTACACTTACACTTACAAGACACTTGGATAAGCTGCTTGTTTTCTCTCTAGTCCACTTAATAATTTCAGTTCAGTAACAGGAATCAACCCAAATAGTTGATTCATGTTTGAAAATAAACGTAAAACATAACAAAACTTAAGGTTTGGAGGAGATGAACTGTTTAATTTGTATTCAGGAAAATACTGATTTTAAAATGAAGTTCAGGAAATAGTGAAATTTATGATTTGATTCATTATATTTTGACATACTTTTTTATTTTTAGTTTATTACAATTATAATTACACTTTTCAATAATGTTTCTTATAAAACATAAAAGCTTTTTTTTTTACTGAATTAGTTTGAGTTAACTGTATTAAACACTCTGTAATGAGTTATTTTGTCATTTTAAGTCGGCCTGACAGTACAAGCTGGTTCATTCAAATCTTTTAAACTGATGTATTTCTCCCTGGTACAACTTTTCACAACATTATGCTCACACAACAGTGCGCTCACACACCTGCCACACTGTCTGAAGGGATTTCTTTTTATCTGTTTATAGTATATACACACAGCAATTATAGTACAATTATCACTTGTCCATAAAAAAAAAAAAAACACAGCCTAGACTAAGTTCCTTAGCTTGTGGAAAAGTCCAAATGGAGACGAAAACATGATTATAGTGCTTTTGAGATTACAGTGCACTCCGATATAATTACGGGTTTAATGTATTTAATTATAGATTTTGGAGAATCACATGAGAACACCGAGTCTTACTGTAACAAGCGTAAAAAGCGCTTAGGGAATTGAACTTTTACTAACTCCGCCACCCACTCACTCTGCTACGATCCTCAGGTGAGATCGATCTTCACTCCAGCTGAATAGAGCACTTCCCTTCACAGCGCAGTTGAAAGCTTTCCCACCTCGACTGCATTCGTCTCTAAAATAAATCTCTAAAGCTTTGAAGGTCGCCACTGGCGGGACTCCTTTCATAAACTGCAATTACAAGGGTCCTTGCACACGACACATTCCAACACGGGCTTTGCCTCCACACACGCACTCTGCATGGTGCTTCTCTCTTCCCTGAGTTAGGGCCTGTGATGAGTCAGAGGTGGGAAGTGGTGCAGTGATTTGCGGGTACTGTCAGACAGGCTGTGTGATTAAGAGGCTGATGGGGAGAGCGCGGGCGATCGCAGCTGCTCTCTCTCTCTCTCTTCTCTTTCTCCCATTCAGAAAATACTGGGAAAGGCACTTTGGGCCAGACGCACAGCGGACAGCGTAGGACACGGTGACTGTTTGTCTGTACAGTATGTGATGGAGTGATGGAGTTTGTGCTAGGGGCATTTGAGGATTCATCCTCTACTTTTCTTCAGATAATTCTTCAGCGATTATTCAAATATGTTTGCAATGAAATAATCTAAAACAAATGCAAACAAATGGAAGTAGATTAATACGTGCAACTGGTGTTGTGTCCCATGACTTTTGCCATGTCCTATGGAAGATTATGGAAGAATGTTGCACAGACCTCACTTGTCCATTGGCATGGACATTTACAGCCAGACACACTTCAATTATTTAGGGACCAGTATATAAACTAATAATGAAGTGATATCTCATAGGATGATTCAAAAACACCCACAGCTGAAATTATTACTACTGACTGCACTGTCTACCATGGGTGGTAATTAATGTTGTAGTCAAGACCTCTAGAGCAGAGTCCGAGTAAAGACCAAGACCAGTAAAAAACGAGACCAAGTCCAAGACAGAGACCAGATTAAGATTTAAAAAATAAAAATTCAAATTCCATTCATTTTTATTCTAAAATGTACAAAAAAAAAAAAAAAAAAAAAAAAAAAAAAAAATATATATATATATATATATATATATATATATATATATATATATTTTTTTTTTGTAAAGGTTAGATTGCTAATCGCTAAGGTTTGCTAGCTCGTCACAAATGGTAGTTCTCTGCCCGGTATTATTAGGATTGTAACTAGCTCATCGCTAAGGTTCGCTAGCTCATTACTACTGGTAGTTCTCTTCCTGGTAGCATTAGTATCTTAGCTAGCTCATCGCCAAGGAAAGCTAGCTTGTTGTTAACTTTTTGTTAACTTTTCCCGGTAACATTAGTGTGTAATTTAGCTCGTCACTCATCGAATATATTCCCAGCATACACATGATACCATGAATTGAGAAGTGTTAACTTTAAAGTGCGCTGTAAACATCAGAAATATATCATTCTTCTGCTACTACCCACTATTGAGCCTATTCTAGTCATTGTTCAACCTCATTCACAAGATAACACCTCACAACTTATATATCATTAGGAGTTTCCAAGTCATCCCTTAAGATTAACACTAAATGATTAGTTTATATAATGCTATCTCATGACTTTTGGTGTTTCAGTGTTTGTTAAATTGATTGGGGTAATAATAAAATGCTCAGATGCAGTTTTACAAGCTTATTTACAACCCTGTTATTTTTCTTTAGAATAATAATAAACAGACTGATTATTATCGTTCTGCTGGGCTCACAGATGCTCTTATTTTAGTGGCTGCTCTCCAGTGCTGCTCTCCAGTGTTACTAAAAAACACATGTTCTTCTGTAGTGTTCACTTTTAGAATGTTAGTGTGTTGTAGCTTTACTTGTCTAAAGGCTGGAGACATAAATATAATTTACATAACAGATTTGGAGTTTTTGAGTTTTGGAATTCACCAAAACCCTCATAATTCAACCATGGCATGGTAAATACAGTTTGATGATTTATGCACCCTTTAGCTTGACTTTGAGAAACACATTTTGTAAGTTCTGACTCTTCTGACGTTACTTTGGCATCAGCAGAGTGGGAGTTTGAGAATTTGACTCATTACTTGTTACTCAGCAACTTAGCTTTACGTCATCTATAGAAGGATGTGGAGAATTAACAGGCTTTAACTGTACAGTTCGTGTAGCATACCCCTGCCTTTATTTTGTTTATTCTTTATTCTGTTTACATGCACCGAAACCTAGCTAAAGTAGCTTCATCTTTACCATACCTCAAGTTCGCTCTAGAGTACAAAGCCTGTCATGTCCTCTTTGGGTCACCCAGTTGCTTTTTCCTTCTTTTTGCGTTTTTCTGAGCACAAAAGTGCTACCATCACGCAGAGCGCTTCTGTACTGAACTGCTTAATCTGACGTAGTAAACATTGTGAGGGACAAAAATGTTTTGTAGTCTAAGCTTGGCATTAGGCTTAGGGTTAGATTTAGCTTCTGTAGAGAATCATTTACATTTAACTAAGAGTTCAGCTACATTTAATAGATATTCAGGTGAATGTTAGATGAGCATCTATGAGGCATTAATAATGGAACATCCAAATAAACTGTTACCTGGTAAAACTATATTAAATTAACTAGCTACTTTTCCACAATTTGTATATGTGCCATTTGTGTACAGGTTTAAAATTCTGATCTGAAATTCATATCTTTAAAACTACATCATGAGGATGTGAAAGTTTAAAAGTGGTGTTTGTATGTGTGTGTGTGTGTGTGTGTGTGTGTGTGTGTGTGTTTGCATGAGAGAAAAAAGTGAGGGAGAGTCTCATCCTCATTAGCTCTGATGACTCAGCTATAATGCACTACGTTGTACTTATAGAAATGTATATATGGGCTTGTGGGTGTGTTTTAACATATCCATAGAAGGTTGACCAACAGAACCTCTAACATTAAAATTAAAGTTGACTCAAACAGTAATAAATGTTAAGGCTTCTCTATTGATGTTATGGAAAACTCCACTTAAAGTCCCACAGTTGTCAAAACAATCAATACTGTATATTTCATTGCATAATAAGCTATCCAGTCCACATAGATTTTTTTTCCACTAAAGCGAGCTCTTAAAGAGAGAGAGAGAAACCTGCTGTGTGGCTGTGACATCTCCTCACTGTGCTCTCCTCCTGTGTTAAAGTGTGCTAAAGATGCATCAGGTTTGTAACAGCAGCTTCTTGTGTTGTTGGTTGGTCAGCAGCAGGCTGATACTCCATCTGGCAGGATTATTCCAGAAAGAGCCATCATCGCTCAGGGAGGAAATCCATGTGCTGGGGAGGCAGGGGGAGATGTGCGGTTATTGATTATGTAACCGGGCCTAAGTCAGCTGTACATAACAGGCTTTTAAAACGTTGCGCTCTGGCCTGACTCCACTCCCCACTCAACTCAGCGCAGCCTACATTATCAACACTTAATGAATTAGTAAAGCAGCCTGCATAATTAAAACGGCTGACCACGGCACAGCCAGATGCTGATGTGGTGTTTGTTATGAAGCTGGTGAATGAGCAATCATGCTGCCTTTCACTGAGTGCATGTGTGTGTATGTGTGTGTGTGTGTGTTCTCTCCAGATGGTCTGATTGCTTCTCTTTAGAGCATGCTGGCCAGATGCACCCAGGCCATTATGCAGGTTTTGATGTCCTCTCGGCTATTTTAAGGACTGGTCAGCATTGATGTGGCTACACATGGAGACCATTTGTCGGGTGCCCGAAGTGCCCACCTTTTAGCTCCTACTCTGAACATGCTGGAAAAAAAAATAATAATAAAACAAAGACTGGAAGCAACAGGCAGCTAGTGCCTGTAATGGGTGTGTTTGTGTTGGACTGTGTGTTTGAGTGTGTGTGTGTGTGTGTGTGTGTGTGTGTGTTATACTTTTTCCTGTCAGACATGTCCAGACTTTTTAAAGAGTTGTTTTAAAAAAAAAAACTCTTTATGTTACTTAATGTATTAATAATAAAAGAACACAAATCTTCCTTTTTGTTTCTAAAGTTAAAGTTAAGTATCTTATGTTACATGTCTTACATTACATAACATATTATATATATATATATATTTATATATATATATATATATATATATATATATATATATATATATATATATATATATATATATATATATATATATATATATATATTTGTAATAACTCATATGTTATGAAAAAAATTAACTATAGCATTAAGGTTATATAATGTTTGGCTTGTTTTTTTTTATCTTGCATGTCTTATTACAACATATTACATATATCTGTAATAATAAACAATGTAATAATAAAGTAACCTACCTATCATGCTTAAGGTTCGGGTTCAATTATATATAATATTAGGGTTGTGGTTAGGGTTATATGACATAAGATGTTAAGATGGTTAAAGATGTAACATCTTTTATTACATGTCTTATTACATAACATATTATATTTGTATATATCAAAAGTATATTATTTGTAATACCTATGTAATAGCAATATTGCAAAGATATTAGATTTAAAGTTGAAACAGTGATGTAAGGTTATGGTTAGGGTTATATGATGTGTTAAATTAATGTTCAAACATAAACTACATAACATATTATGTATAAATTTGTAATAACAATGTAATAAGAATATGTAACTATGTATTTACAATATTTCAAAGACACTACATTTAGTAGTAGATTAGGGTTACATGAGGTAAGGTTTAAGGTTAGGGTTATACCATATATAAGATTATATATTAAGATTAGTGTATAAACATTTGTTTTATATACATTATTGCACTACATATTATATATATATTGTACAATAACTATGTATTAACAATATTACACATATATTACATTACATTACAAGATTATGGTTATATTAAGTAAAGGTTAGGGTTATATGATATATAAGGTTACGGTTGGTGTACAAGCATTTGATTTACATACATTATTACATAGCACATTATATGTTTGCAATAACTATGTATTAACAATATTACACAGCTATTACATTTAAGATTATGGTTATATTAGGTAAAGGTTAGAATTATATGATATATGAGGTTAATGGTACGGCTTAATCATTTGGTGCATACCATATTACATAACATACATGCTATGTAATACATACATGCATATATGTACATACATTCATCTATACATACATATTTAGATACATACTTTATAAACACATACATACATGCATGCATACATAACTATGTTATAACAACATACATGTGAATGCTGTTTCAATGATACAACTCTACTTCTACAAACTGTGTATGTGTTTTGTTTGTGGTTTGTGTGTGTGTGTGTGTGTGCAGAAATATGTGTGAAAGGTTATGTAGTCTCAGTAGAACTGAAACTCAGCCCTGCACCCTTCCAGGAAGTTTGCACTGTGACTTTAACAGGCTGAATCTCTTAACCCCCCCTCGCACTTTTCCCCTCCCCCTGATGTGTGTGTGTGTATGTGTGTGTGTGTGTGTTTATGTGTTTTTATGTAGTGAAGTGAAGACTCCGGTCAGTCACATGTGCGGTGCGAAAGCTCCTTGCTCGTTTTTCCACAGACAGTTCACATGGAGGCAGGGCGCTGCAAGTCTGGCAGCAAATCACAATCGAATCTTTAATGGCTGTATGTGTGTGTGTGTGTGTGTGTGCGTGTGTGTGTGCGTAAATGTCTGAATGGCTGCCAACACAGCGCAAGCGGCAGTGGGATATCTCTCCCTGTGCGGGGCTGAATGCTCCATGTGACTGGGGTGTATTTTAACTGGATTATGTAAGCGCACAAGCCCTGCCTGCGCTCCATGTACAGATGAGGAAGGGCTCCACATGATCTACAGCATTGTGAACTCTTCAATCTGCCACCGGCCCAAGAAATCCACATTTAGTTCCTGCACTGGCCTGGCAGTTGCATTCCGCTGGCCTGTGTCTTAAGCCGACGGCCTTCGTGTTCTTGTCCTTCACTTTTAGCTTTTAGAGCTAAAAGATTTCAGTGTTAATTTTAACAGATGCCTCATTCACGCAGTTTATAATAGATCTAATACTCTGTTTAAGAGAAACACTGAGTGATAACGTCATTAAAGTGTGAAATGTGGTGCAAAGCTTTATCACTCCTGATGAGGCAGAAGTAAACAGCGTGCCCAAGCCGCTTTTAGAAACGAGCTGACTGACCTACGGGAACCAGCATGTGATGCAACGACAATGACTCGTTTGTCACCTTATAGTCACTGCTATCACTGTGCAAAGTTCTGCAACTGACTAACTAACCAAACACTGTGGAAAGAGAGACACACAGACACGTCATGTCAACATGCATTATGACATTAACGTTCTTAAAGACTTTAAAGCCTTTTATTTATTTTGTCATATTTCTTATTTTTGCATGGCCGACTTCCAACAATGTATCCCTTAAAAGAGAAATCCTGTGTAAAATAGACTTGGGGTGTAATGTAAGATTTTTTTTTTATCAAATAGTGTTTTTAGCTCCCATACTCCCAACAAGCTTAAAATGCTAGCAATAGGGGCATAGCATTGCTCATGCAAAGAAATCACTAATTTTACACCATGAAAAAATATTGAATTAGCTCTACGTTTCATTTGTAGAATTAGGGCGCTGACATTTAAAACAAGGCACTAATGCCCTTTTTCCTTACAGTGCACAGTTAGCTTAAATACTATAAAATACTTGATCAGTAATTAAGTCACAATAATAAGTGGAAATGCATGAATTCCAGGTGCTGCTGAAAATATCAATATAATATTGATGCATCTCCATTTGTTTATTAATAATTTATTATTATTAATTTATGTATTGATGACCTAATTAATTTAGTGATTTGGTCCCCTATTCTACCTATTCATCAGTGCTCGTCAGTCAATTTATCATGACTTGCACCTGGAGAACTACCTAAGGGTACTGTGTGTATAAACAGTGTATTTTTCAGTGCCTCGTTTTAAATATCAGGGCCCTCAGAATTCTACTAATGAAGTGTGGAGCTACTTTGAGCCTGTTAACGGTGAAAAATGTTCTTGCATGGGCAGTGCTATGCCCCTATCACTAGCATTGTAAGCCTGTTGGGAGCATCAGCTGTATTATGGAATGCTGAGGGTGAATGGGGGTGGGCTATTCAACACAAGTTTTACTAAACCTAAATCCATTTCACATCAGATTTCACCTTTAAACAGTTGCTTTCAAGCCATTTGTAAATTACATTGTTTCTGACTGGCTGTTATTTATTGTGTCTCAACCAAAATAAATTGAAACACTCCTTATAACTTGAATGGGGTGGAGCTAGATGGGTTGGGGTTTGCAAATGTCAGAAATGTAATGTCTTTTAAACAACTTGTTTAAGCAGCTTGTTTTTATAAATAGACTCTATGAGTGTAATAAATGACTTGCCATGTAAAGCTTCTGTTTTAATAAAAAAAAGTGTGGTAAATTTGATCTTAATTTATCAATATTAAGAGATAATATATGTATTTGGACACCCATGTCAAGAAAAGACCTGAAATTTAGTCACAGAAAGTTGACTGATGAATGTGAACCAATAGGTAGGATAAGGGAACACATCATATATCAATATAATATCAATATCAATAATATCAATATAATATTGATGCATTTCAATTGAAAATTAATTTAGTGATTCTTCCCCTATCCTACATATTCATTAATGCTCGTCAGTCCACTTATCATGACTTAATTTTAATCTAGAGGCACTTGGAGAACTACCTGAAGGTACCATTTTTAAGGAAAAGATTAAGATAACCTGTGCTCTAATAGCAGGTATTTCCTCGTTTTACTGAAATAATATTAGTTATACGTTTGCTAGAACCAGGCATAGGGTCTTTATGATCTTATACCTGGTTTTGGCAGTTGTTCTTTAGATTGTATCAACATTTCATAAGGAGTTCACCAAGAGAAGTACTCCAAAATGGAATGAAACTCTGAATGAAATATTTGTACATTGACTTCTCTTCCAAGGGTTTTTCCTTCCCCTGTAAAGTTTCATCTTTTCTGTGTATCTCACATCTCATCTTTATTAAAAAGAAGCTAGGAAGATTCAGTTTTGCATGCTATGGTCCCTTTAAACTTACATAACAACTATATGTGCCTCTAACATAATGAAAGCAATGTGGAGCCTATTATAAGACTAATATGAAACATATTAGAAGCAACGCAATAATAATTGCACTATTATAATGACTCAATAAGTCCTTAGACAAATAGCAGAGGAATATGAGCAGGGTTGAAAGGGTTAACTCTCTACAAGTATCTGATTACACAGAGCAGTGTATTGTTGCGGATGGAGCCCGAGTGAAAAGTGCAGTGTCTGACAAACGCCAGATCAATTAGAGCCATTAGTGTCTGACTCCTGCTGTCTCACTGCTGAAAAGATGAGTTAGCTAGCATCAGAGCACCACACTGAGATCACCCACGACCCCTCTGTGTATCTTCTAATTCAATCACAGTGTCACCAGGCCCATCGGATTGAACTGTTCTGGTGGGGGGGGTTTGATGTTTGTAACTGATTTGTACTGAAGCTAAAAACAGGACAAAGTGAACTAGAAACATTCACAAACTCTGTTTGATGTACTTTACTTTACTATAATATATCAAAGGCTAAATCTATGCTTCAGGGATGCTCAAACTCATCCACAAAGGGCCGGAGGGTTCAAACCTGTGGCTGCAGGTTTTATATTACTGTCAAGCAGAAACATGTCATCAGTTGTTTGAAGGCAGACCAGCTGATTAAACAAGTAATCAGACAGTTCCTTCTATATTTGGGTGCCATAAGAACAAATGCTGTGTGATGCCCCCCACACATATTAATTCAGTTTGACCTTTCATTACTCCATAATTGCTACTGTAATATCTTTTTAAACATGTAGCATGACTATATGAGAAGATCTTGAATAGATATCACTCCACAAATTTAGTGGTGTAATATGATAATCTTTTGATTTTCATGTTTTATAGCACTTCTATTCTGGTCTACATTAAATAACCAAATATGCAATTTTTGCAAGTGTTTATCAATACTTCAGTGGTAAATTCTAGACTACATACAACCAAATTATTCTAATTTTGCCATCCCATTACTCCAAATTCCTACAGTAATATAATTTGAAGCATACATGATTAATACTATAAAAAGTGTTTTTTTTTATCAGTGGTGTCATTTAATAGCACCTTGATTTTCTTCTTTAAATCAGCACTAGGTAGGATTTTCTTGATTTTGGATCTTTTTAAAGAAGTAAAATTACAGCTTGAAACTCACTGCAGCGCTCAATTGAGATGTAATAGGAGGAATAGCGGTGCTCTTGTGTCTGTGCCGGGCTCCTCTGAGCTCAAACCAGACCGACCAACGCTCGCGAGAACTGCGACCTGCTTTCCGACCTTTAGTTCTAACAGTTCTACAAGGACTACTGGTTCATTCTTTACAAACTAACATGCAGATACTCTGGCAGAAGCTGGAAAGAGACCGAATATGTCTGTGAAAGCCAGAAAGCGAGAAAGTGAAACTAATCGGCCTGAAACATTTATTACACTCTACAACTGTAGGGGGAGCCCACGAACACAAAATCTCAATCCTACCTAGTGGAGCTTTAATAAGACTTTAAAAATTGTGGTCTATACATAATGTACAGTTTAAACACAGATGTATTTCTTTTTTAATAAGAAAAAGGATTTCCCAGCATTTCCAAATTATTACGCTGTTCTACAGATTGGTAGTTCTTTCTGTCTTTCTGGTGTATATTTGTTGATTAGACTGGGTCAATTTATGTTTATTGAGTTGTACACCTGTTTCTTTTCCATTTTCAGTACGTGCATGAGAAGCGTGAGCAGCTCCTCCCCCCGCTCTGCTGTGCACGCAGATACTGTATTACACGGTTAAGATGCACACTCCAAGTTTCACTCTGCTTTTTTTCTCAGGCAAATGTTACTTTTCTATTGCTTATATCCATAAACATGATTTACACATGGTGTTCTACGAGCAGTGCGCCAACACTGGAATCAGATGTGCTGCTGATTGTTTAGAATATAAAAAAAAAATACTTTTGTGGATAGGACTAGACACCAACATTTTAGATAACATGTTGCCTTGTATATTTGTGAGTTATTAAATTAGACTTTGTAATCTATACTAAATAAAAACAACCCAATAGGGATCGGAATTAATAAATAATGCTGAATTTGTTGAGTATTACAGTATTTACACTGATACAGTACTAAGAAATCATAGTACTGACATTAGCAGTGGCTAAAAACCAGGCAGGTTGAAAATGACTGATTTGCTATCATGCTAACAACAAACCAAATACACAACAACACAAATATCTACAGTTTCTTCCAAAAGTGTGACTCTTTTCAGTCTTATTAGATCATATTTAGCTTATGTTGTTTTATTTTGTACTTGCAGGCATATTTGAACCCACTACAAAGTTTAGACATCAGAGGCTGTATTTTCTGCTGACCTAGCAGAAAACAAGAGACAACTTCAGTGTACCCAGTCAAAATGACCACTGTGGTCTTTTTAGGTTTAAATCAATGACTGTAGAAAACATGGACACAGGGGGTTCATTCTCTTTTGTTCAATAGAAATTAAGCCAACATTTTTCACCATGTTGTCACATTTACAACCAGGAGTTAAAAGACATGCCAGACCTGCCTACTCATTTATTAGACCCGCCTCCTTCTTTCTCCCAGAACAAAGAGCACTCATATGACAGAACAGAAGCAAAATATTTTTCCCCTTTATTTCCCCTAACAGTGAAAGTGCAGTTAATGTAAATTCCATTACAGCTTAGCTACTAATGAAGAGGGTGTGATGCAGATCCAGCAGATGCCAACATTTTGATCAGATTTTTAAAAATATATTTTTTATTCTTGATTACTTTGAAAATTTAATGCAACAACTGTAATTCTGTGATTCTGTAAACAAACATTATTCTGTTGTGAAGTCAGAAGGTTATGTCTCATTTTCTGGAGAAAAGGTAGGAGAGCTGGAGATAGATAGGTAGGAGAAACTAGTGATAGTAACATCTGCCTGACAGATCAGTTAGCACAGTTAGCTTCAATTATTTTGTCCAATGAGCTGCTTTTACTCTTTATAGCTATGCTAACTTTCCTATATAAGTTTAGTCTAATAGAGAAACCATGTAGCTAGTAATGTAAACACTGGATATGGTTGGTGTGGTGCAGCAGATAACGCTACTGCCTGCCAATGAGCTTCCATGTGGGAGACTGGGGTTCAGTTCCAGGTCTGGGAGACTATGCTGTGCTACACCAATAAGAGTCCTTGGGTAAGACTCCTAACACTACATTGGCCCACCTCTGTAATAAGAATAACCTTGTAAATCGTTTTGGATTAGAGTGTCAGCTAAAAAAATGCAGCTAACATTAGCTAATAGCTAAATATAGCTAATATTAAACAACAAGGTGGCTAGCTGCTTGGCTAAAGCTAGCAAGTTAATGCTAGCAAGCTAAAAACATGCTTTTATTTAGATAAAAACAACCAGGTACATGCAAGCTAACTTGACTGTGTAACTAGCTACCAAACCTTATTATTTAGCTAAAAAAATCTCAATAGTGCTCAAAAGTAAACAGACAATTTTATATTAAAACATACATGGTATTATACAACAGCATGTCAATATATTGTTAATTTATATCAAATTGCCACATACTTTACATCATTTGCCAAAGTGTGATGAATTACAATTGACATTCCCCCAGTCCCATTTTCACATCCCGGTTTGCCAGATATAGACAACAACCCACAAACAGTGTGCTACAGTCTTAGAAATGGTCAAGCTGGATTTTTTTCTGCTGAACAGGTAATCACTGAGCTTCAGGAAGGTTGCTATCATAACTTTATACATTTACAACCACCACTAACATTGCAGAGACAGACATTTTTGAGAATCTGAAACCTATATATCCATTGATCAGCTATAATGTAAGACTTGTCATCACTTGTCAATCTGGCAACCCATGTGAGCTTTGTGTCTGAAACAGAAAACTCTGTTGGAAACTCTTGCTCACAATTGTTACTGATTGTTACTGACTGTTACTTTTGTTACATTAACCAAAGTATTTTGCTCAATAAATTAGATTTAATCAGTAGCAGCATTTATCACTAAAACAAATAAATAAAATGACATACATTATAAAATGGTAGAAAGATGTAGACTTTTTGTTTGTAATTGTGAAAATAAATAATTGCAGAGTAAAGTATGCTTGGGGTGTGGGTGATGGTGAAATTCAGGATTCCAGGATGAAATTGCTGATTCTGAAAATGTGCTGCTGGCAAAACCAGTCTGTATAGAATTTATTACCTGCAAAATATTTTATATGATCTTTTTAAACAAATGTTTGTTTAGTTATGCCCCAAGTCCACTTGCATGTTAACAGTGATTTTTTTCTGCATTAAAACATATATACTGTATGTATCTGACACATAAAGATTTTACCATTTTGAATTTGGAATTCTGTGTATGAAACCACTGGGCTGACTCATGCAGTGGTTATCAGTCATCATGCAAAATGATCAGTATCTGCTCTTACCACAACGAAAAGAGACACGTGAATGTTTCTGTTGGCTGATGTCAAGTGATATGTTGAAAGAGAAAAACATTCTATCCTGCTTAACCAGCTCTGCACTCGCATTGTGAGCAGCCACTTATTCATCATTGGTAAACACCGCTCTCCAACCTGCACATTACTGATGCTGATGTGGTGGAAAAGCAAAGCAAGTGGACCAGTGACGTCAGCAGCCTGCTGAATATAGACACCTAATCACTTAATAAATGTGTTTAAGCAGTGGATGATTGTGTGTGTGAGACAGTAAATGTTCATGTGACTGAATATGTATGAAACATCTCTATGCCAGTCTGAAACAAAGAAAAAATTCAGTAAAGCTTGATACCAAATCCCATTCTGATATGGCATAGACATCCTAAAGAACCTTCACCTTTTTTTAATTGAAAAACATTCGAAAAATCTTACTGCACAATTTTTTTTTTTGCTTTTTTTGAGGCCACACATTACATTTCCCAGGTTTTCCCACAAGAAAATTGCCAATAAAAATGTTACGACAATGAAATTTGTATTTTTTACCCACCAAAGGATACGAAAGGATAATAGATAGTAGGTGAAATGAGTTTTGATGGGAGCCATGACGCTCCTAAATGCATCCCATCCAGAGAGAAAAAAAAAACATTGCCCACCCACACTAAAAACTGATTGGCTGACTCACAGACTCTTTGAAGAGAACAGAACCAATCAGAACCTTATTTTGCATGTGCTTAATAAATATGCACACAAGGGATCGCCTGTGTGTGCATTTGTGTTCCCTCTTGGGCCACTTGTTCCAGATTCTGGAAGATTTTATCTGACTTGTGGGCATCAGGGAGCTGTTATTGATATGCGGTAGACTCCCACAACTTCCAGGAAACTTGGGAAGTCTGTAAACTTATGGTAATACATGAATGAACAGCTGTTCCCAGCCACAAAACATGGTAACTTGCTCTTATAGCCTTTAACACGGAGGCCAGGCAATCAAACTGTATATGGGGTACAAGTATATCTTGACAGTAATAGTAGATCGCCGGGGGGGGGGGGGGGGGGGATGACTACACACTGATGACAAGACCCTGTTCAACTATGGAGTGAAAAAAGGGTTCGATCACAGTTTATATATTTTGCCAGTGCAGGTTATGTAGTCAGGCCAACCTTTAACAAGAAATGTAGTAGTCAGTAATTATGCAGCTATTTTGATGAAGTTCAATTGAACATTTTTTATCCCGAAAACATCACATTAAGAAGAGTTATAAGTTATAAGCAATTATACCTTTTTTTTTTTGATACAGTGAGTATCTGGCTTTTGGATCTTG
Organism: Astyanax mexicanus; assembly: GCF_023375975.1. NCBI lineage: Eukaryota > Metazoa > Chordata > Actinopteri > Characiformes > Acestrorhamphidae > Astyanax > Astyanax mexicanus. The sequence continues at coordinate 57,731,051 of NC_064409.1, forward strand.
CTTTTCTAGCTTTTTTTTCTGTTGGTAAGGAGAGATGGAGGTATAAAGCAGTCCCTTCCAGAAGTCTTCTCTAAAAGAAAATCACCTGGGTAAAATGTGGTTTAATGTTTCATCGGTGATTTGAGCATCCTGGTGGCAAGGAGAGGTCATTGCGGGTAATGGGTACCCTCCCTCTCCTCTCCTCTCCTGCAGGTGAGCTGCTCCAGCTCCCCTCCCCACTGGGCAAACAAGGAGAAACGAAACGTGGGCTTTACATAAGGTTTCCCTCTCTCTCTCTGTCTCTCTCTCTCTGTCTCTCTCTCTCTTTCTCTCTCGCACGCTTTTTCTATTGGGCTAGTGCACACATACACTTGCATAATGTCAAGAGGCCCACATTAGGGCTATAATTCTTTCTTTTTGGAACTCATCCTGATCTTCAGAAGTTAAAAAGCACCTGGCTCGGTGCCAGCACTGGGTTCTGTGAGACAGCCTTGAGACTCGGGGGCAGAGCAGCCAAACTGGAGTCTTCTTTCATACATCGCATCCCATTGCTAGTGAACAGTGCAGACAGTTCTTAAAGGGCCATAGTCCCGTAACTCTTTAACCCTTATTGTACGTTCACACTAGCAGGAGATGGGGGCATGCAGTTCATAGCTGCAATTTAGTGACAAGTTGCAAATAAGTTGAGATGATGAGATCAAGTGGCATTCTAAATAATTGGCTCAAAAAAAAAAAAAAAAAAAAAAAAAAATATATATATATAAAATTAAACCAAACTGCTTATGCCTATGCTTATGTTACTGTCTGACGCTTTCTTAATTTAGTAAACTAATGCTGCAAATGAGGTGCTAGACTAGTACTGGCTGTATGTGTATCAGCCAATAAATGTTGCATAATAATAAAGGATATGATGAGACAGGTTGTCATATCTTAGCCCTGTCTCATGTCTGTGTATCTTCCCCACGTGACCTGTGCTCCCCTGTGTCTCCTGTCTCAGTACTTTTCCACCTGTGTCTCATTTGTAGCTCCGCCCCTTCCCCAGGTGTTTCTAATTATAGTGTTTCCTGTTTCTTTAAATAGCCCTCGTCTACCACTTTGTCTCCGTCGGTCTTTGCACCTTCGCCTGTCGTTCGTCTCTCTGTGTTTTCATAACGTTTCTCAGTGTCTCTCTTAGCCTTGGTTCCTTGTTTCTTGTTTATTTCTTGTTTAATGTTTCTAGTTTCTTGTTTATTTCCGTGTTCCCTAGTTCTTTGTATATACCCCTGCTTTGTGTTTATTAGTTTATTCCCTTGTTTATATTTCCCTGGTTTGTTTATTATTATCGCTCGTTTGTTTTGGTTATTGGTTATTTGTGTTTCTTTGTTTAGTGTTACTCGTTTACTTGTTTCCTGGTTTATTTATATTAAATTATTCATTTCTCACCCTACCTGCACTTGTGTCCGCCTCCTCGTCTGCCTGCCTGGGTCATTCGTGACACAGGTGATGCCCCACTCCTGATATGTCCTATGTGTGTGTGTGCATTTGCCAGTCAGCCATGGATATTAGGTTGTTTCTCCAAGCTAAAGAGCGAGTTCAGGTTCAGGTGAGAGAATAAGGTACAAAAAATGATGGGATTTCATTGCCCATAGTGAGCAGATGTTTTCAAAAATCTACACTGGATTTCTGAGAAGCAATCCACTTTCAGTTATTTACATTAAACCAGATGACGGATGCAGCTGTGATAAAAAATATATATTAAATATTCTAACAATTTAATCTTCTTATCTGCTGAGAAGATGTTGTGTAAAATGAAAGTAGCACACCTGTATCCTGTACATAATAGTTTGTGTGTCTGATATGAATCTACATTTTTGCTATTTACATTAGACCAGATGACAGATGCAGCTGTAATTAAAAAATTATAAGAAATTGTGAAAAAGATCCTTCAACAATTTGATCTTCTTATCTGCTGAAAAGATGTTTAAAATGAAAGTACAGACCTGTATCCTGTACATAATAGTTTGCGTGTCTGATTGGAATCTAAATTGCTCTATTTATTCTTATACAACCCATTCAGCCATCCTTGGATGTCCCCTCAAATTCATGTACATATTTTTGGCTGGGTTCGTTGTTCACCCCTCAGCACCCATAAACCTCTAAGCCTAGAATTGCCCCTGGCTGGTAATAATAGATGATCGTTATGTGATAATTTTGAGTTGACCTGCTTTAAAATAAAATAAACAGTATAGTATAAGGTATGAACAGCAATAATAATCTCAAAGAATACTTCAAACCTCAGGTGCATGTCATGGCTAAACAGCACTCAAAAACGTGCAGATGCAAATAAATTACTAAATTACTACTATTAAATAATGCACAGATAAAGCACAGATAAACAACAGCATGAGGGAGTGAACATACCATACACATAAACAGTCCAAGGGACATACACAGGGAAGGCAATATCAGAGGGCAGGCAAAAATCAGGGTTAGGAAAATACAAAAACAAGTATATGAGAGATACGAGAAAGCTAATACAGGCAAGGAAAACGCTTTGCATGTGAAAATCTGTAAAATACTTGGCCAGGTATTTGTTAGGAGTGAGGATGTATATACAGTATGGGAGGTAGAACAAGTGTAATCAATACTCAGGTGATGATTGACTTTCTGGCATTGCCGTGTGCAGTTTCATACGATCGTGAACAGGAGTGATGTCAGTCTGTGGAGCATTCTGGGTATGGAGATCATAAGTAGAGCTGAGAGACAGGAGGTGTAACAGTGCCCTTGCTTTGTATGCAGATATCATATTGGCCATTGAGTATTCATATAATCCTGCATTCAAATGCCATGCTAACATTTAAACAGGCTGGAGATATATAGCTGTTTTATGACACTTGTAAAACCTCACTGTTGAGTGAGGTCATGTGGGACTGGTTCAATTAAAAGAAGATGGAGAGACAGGTGTGTTAAAGCAATTCAGTACTGCCATTCATGTGGAGATAGCATGAGGAATCCACAGGAGCAAAGGTCTATCTGCTGTCGTTACCAGTCCATAGTCGACCCTGTGGAGCTGTCAGCTTATTTCTGTATACACGTGACATTCGGTCTCTCTCTCCCTCCCTGTCTCTCTCTCTCACCCTTCTCTCACCCTGTGCCCTAGAATCCCTCGCTTATCTTTCCTGCTTGCACTTTTTAGTGCCCCCACCCTTTCTTGTGGTGAAGATGAGTGCACACATGCATGCAAATATGCACACACACATGCAAACGCTCAAACGCCGCTCCTTCGCTCCTTTGCTCAACTGCATCCAAGGCATGAGCGAAATGGGGGAATGTTAAACTTTCACAGCTAGAAACACATGGGCTCTGATAATGTACACCATATGTACATCACAACCTGTAGCACCTGCCTTTGTTTAACCAATCCCGGAACTTCGGTCTCTGCTTAAAGGTCCTAATTAGCACTATTTGTCCGTCTTTGTTATGGCCTTTATTTTGGGTTCCATGGGTTGTGGTCCTCAAAGTCACGCCACTTTCAAAACGGGCCCTAGAATGTCAAACTGTATTTTTCTTGACGTAGTTAAACACCAAGAGTTCAGTACATGGAACTGACATACCATAAAACCTACTCCTGCTTTAAAAGAAAATTCAATTTAACAGACATCCCTCTCCCCAAAAACTCATTTCAGGGTAAAAGCACCAGGCCATGGGCCGCCGAATGGTCCACAGTCTAAAGTGCTGCCACAATGAGCAGGAGGTTGCAGGTTCGAACCCCCACTCATTCAGCTTTGCCATCAAGCTGCCGGTGCTCAGAGGGAGCAAAATTGGCCCTGCTCCCTCTGGGGTGGGTAGATGCTCTCTCTCCACATCACTCCTAGGGTGATGTTCACAGCACAGGGCGTCTGTGAGCTGATGTATCGAAACTGAGCCGCTGCACTTTCCTCCGAGTGTGCTGTGATGCTGCTCGGTAATGCTGCATCAGCAGCAGCTCGAAAAGAAGCGGTGGCTGACTTCACATGTATCGGTGGAAGCATGTGTTAGTCTTCACCCTCCTGGTGTGTTGGGGCATTACTAGTGTGTGGGTTGGGTAATTGACTGTGCTAAATTGGGGAGAAAATGGGGAAAAATAGAAATTTAAAAAAAGCACCACGCTACACAACCCACTCCACCATCTTAAATCCCCAACACCAAGTCAAATCCACTGCATTCATATATTTTAGTATATATTTTTTAACTGTCTCCTATGCACTTACCTAATATGTTGCTGTCACTAAAAGATATAAAAGCATAAGATACATTTCTGCAGCTTGTATAAATAGTAGGTTTACCAAGCTATACCAATGAAAGTATGCAGAGGTGTCAAATAACTACTACTTATTTCATATAAAATACTTAATTACGTTACTTAAGTAGAAATGTTGGATATCTATACTTTACTTAATTATTTTTCAGATTACTTTTTACTTCTACTCCTTACATTTTTAAACAATTATGTGTACTTTCTACTCTTTACATTTTAAAAATAGCCTTGTTACTACTATTTAATTTCAGCTTGTTTTCATTCTGAGTTCTCACTGATAATTTACCGTATTTTTCTCACTGTAAGGTGCACTTTAAATTCTTTATTTTCCCAAAATCGTCAGTGTGCCTTATAATCCGGTGCACCTTATAGAGCAAAAAATACGGCACTCCATCAGGAGAGAGTGAATTTGACTGTGGTTGGGTAAAAAGTATAAACATATACCATTCCAACACCTTATTGGTTCATACATGATCCATCACACTGCAAACATCGCAGCGTCACACTCCAGCAAAGACATAGCAGATGTATGTAGTCTAGTATGAAGAGACTCAAGAGAACTCAAGAGAAATATCCCAACTAAGCTTCTTTAATATATTTGCTTTCTAGTAAAAAGCTTAACATTTTCAATGGGCAGATATGCAGCTAAAAAAGGTAGCATAGTGCATCTCAATCAACATTAGCATTTTATTATGTTATTACAGTCATTATGGCTTTTAGAAAAATATGTTTTGGGGAAGGGGGGTGGGTAGGGCACTACAGGTTGAAGCTTTTGTCCTTAATGGACTTAATGGCTTGTGCTTAGTCTTTCTGAATGACGTCTTATTCTTTTTTTTTTTTTGGCTCAAACCAAAATCACATATCACAAAATTAATCTCTCCATTCATACATGAAGAAGAACTTAAATCCCTGAATAAATGTATTCTTCAGCATGTTGAAAAGAATTTATTATATTGATTAAGAAAATCCTTCCATTAAAAGTACGGTTCTCACAAAAGTAAAAAAAAAAAGGTTCGTAAGACTTCTACAATACTAGAATAAAGGTACATTACATTAACTCTAGTTAAAAACAACTTTTTAAATTAATGTTTAAAAATGCATTATTATTTAGAATACTTATAATTATTAAAATGTAGTAAAGTTTAATAATGTCTTAATAACTACTGTCAATTAATAATTTGTTGCAACATTACTTAACATTTTAACAATTTTTATTACCGTGGTAAGCACTGTTAATTGTAACACGTATTGTAAAGTGTTATTAAAAAGGTTTTGTTGTAGGTTATTGAAAGGCCAAACAACATGATAAGCTCCTGTCTGTCCTTGGCTTCACTGGTTTTGATAAACAGCATGTTTTGGGAACAGCACAGTGAGGCACCTCTTGTTTTGGTGTGTGAGGATGGTTCAGCAGACTGTGAGCTGTAAGAAAGGCTCAGTTATCTGTGGAAAATTCCAGATCCCCTTTTAGGCCGGAGAAGAGGATAGGCATTCTTTAATGTTTACCTCCCAGCCCCCTCCCAAGAACAGTAACTAACTAGGTCAAGCACACACACTAGCAGCCCCTCGCCGGCGGGGTGGAGCGGGCAGGGCGGGGACGGCTGTGGCTGTGACCAGGCTAGTTTTTGGGCAGACAGCCCAAGGTGAGGATAGACGTCTTTTTTCTACCCCACCCCCACCTTTCATCAATCTTCTACACAGGCCTGAATTCCACGGACGTCCTCTAAAACTAGCCCGTCAAGTGGTTTCACACTGCCAATTAGCCTTCCTCAGAATGCTGCAGTTATTTGAGGTATGGAGCATTAAATCACGCAAGGCTTCAATCTTTAACAAAGTTTGGGTTTTTCTGTCCCAATAAACCGTGTATCTGGTGTCTTACTTAAGTCTGTTATATATATGTGTGTGTAACTGCTTTCTGTACGGACGGTAATGACCGGGTTGGGCTTAAATGGACTGCAGTTCAGTCCCAACTGTCATGCGAGGACTGAAGGGTTCAGCTCAGGAAAATATGAGCACTTCTCCATCAGAACCGCTGTACTTACTTACCCTCACAGACGCACAAATTACCTTCCTTTCTTTTCTTTTTTTCTTTCTTTCTTTCTTTCTTTCTTTCATTCCTTTAATACAGGATCACGTGTGCCTAGAAAAGATCACAGCGCTAGTTTCAAGTGGTGAACAAAATTTTTCATTTTCTTTTTTGTCTTTCTTTCTTTTTTCTTTCTCTTTTTTAATGTTGCTTCTTAATGTCTTCCTATTTTTTCTTTTTTTCCTTGAAAAACACTTTCTCTTTATTTACACTTGCTGTTTTGTGTTTTTCTGTCGTTCTTTTTTGTTTCTTTGTTTTTTTTTCTTGTTTTTATTTTCTGTTTTTCCTGTCTTTTTATTCTTTAAAATACAAGATGGCATGTGCCAAACAATGTTCTACTTTTCTTTCTTTCTTTCTTTCCTTCTTTCTTTCTTTTTTTGTTCAGCACTTAAACATTGTATTTTAAAAAAATAAAAAGACAGAAAAACAGAAAATAATATGAAACAAAGAAACAAGTAAGAATGACAGAAAAAAGACAAAACAACAAGTTTCTTTCTTTCTTTCTTTCTTTCTTTCTTTCCTTGAAATACAGTCCTTTCCTTGAAATAAAGTCATTTTATTTCTCTTTATTTACACATACTCTTTGTTTTTACGCACTGAACAAAACACTTCCTTTCTTTCTTTTGTTCTTTTTTTTACTTTCCATCTTTAAGTAGAATGAGATTTCTAGTATTCATCTGCACAAAAAAAAACCTCTCCACAAAATTTCTTCTTTCTTTCTTTGGTGACGAGTTTCTGGCGTCAGTCTGAATTATTTTTAGGCACCGCTCATGACTGACAGTCTCTCATCTCCCCCTCCCTGCCCTTACCGATCGTTCCGCCCATTTTCTGTTACTTGTTTTTCACACCCCCGTTACTTCTCCCACATGCTCACATGCATTCAGCTTTCAACCAAAAACAGCAAAATATCAAATTATAGTTGTGTACCCTTAGTAAAGTGAAGTACTCTTTCATAAACGTCACTAGAAGTCAGAGAGGTCAAGATCAACTGAGAAGCACAAAGAGAAGCCTTTAGACTAGATATAAAAAGTGCTTACAAATTCACATAATTACACATCTTATCATCATTTGGGCTTTTTTTTGGATACTGTAGCTGAAGAGTATAAAAAGCCAGCTTGCTTTGGAAGTGTACAGAAAAGAGAGTGAGCAGGAGGTGGAGGTTACAGAATCTGAAGTCGTGAGCAGATGGGAATGAGGGGTGCATAGGTTAGGTTGGGTTGGGTCAGGTTAGGTTGGGTTGGGTTGGGTCATTTAAGTGTAAAACATGGTTAAAACGAGAAGCTGAACTTGACTTTGTCAATCAGTGCTTGGGTCAACAGTGGGGCTGACAGCTTTAATCTAATTGTGGGGGGAGGGGGCGGCCCTCCAGCTGGGTTTCTGAGTTCACGCTGGCGCTGAAGCCAACGTATGGAGTAATCCTAAACAGACAGGACGTTTTCTGAGGTTAATGTGTCCACTGCAGCAGTGTTTGTTCTATAGGGCATGTATAGGGCATGAACGCTGGTCATGTGTTGGTGTTGGTGTATTGTGCGTGATTGAATTGTGTGTAAGGGTAATGGGAAGGGAAGTTCTTTCTGCGCAACATTTTTACTGAAAGGTCATAATGTTGTGTAGGAACCTTATCTGTATATAGTTGATGTTATTTTTCCTGTTGACATTTGACAAAATATCTCTAGATTCTTAATCTGATCAGGTTGGTGCACAAAAAAACATTTTATAGCACATTCAATGGTCAATCTTACATTTTTTTTACTTTAAAATCTGAGTATTTTTTTCAATAAAAAATGAATAAACTAGTAAACAATGTATTCTGAATAACCCTAGAACGCTAATGCCGGGTGATTTTGACCCACACAATTTTTTCATGTAATTTTCATTGTGTTCACTGATATCATTAATGTTATGGTTGATTCCCGCCTCCCATCTATGTTTTTACAAGAAGCATGATTTTCGAGTGATTTTCATCTGATGTTAGTGATAGAGAGTAAGATACTTTATGGGCGTAATTTACCTGCTGTTAGTGTTTGTGTGTTTAACTCAGGTGCTCACATGTCCCAGGAATGGGTGGACCAAAGACAAAGTTCCCATCAGTATTATTTTTTTTGTAAGGACATTACCTGTTAAGGATTACCTGATTCTCCAATATTTTTTCTGCTTTTTTATAGAGCCATCCATGGTACGTTTTTTACGTTATGTGGTGTTGTGTGTTGTAAAATTAAAGATGAAGTGTATACCCAATGTTTGTGATGGTGTTACTAATTTTAGCATTAGTGTTTTAGGGTTAATAGACATTTCTAGCTAGAAACTAGTGACTTCTAACTAAAAATGTACATGGCATGTCATAGATGTCTATGGCATATTCTTATTACACACATGATACTGTTGATCAGGGAAAGTATAATGTCTGCATAGCTTTGGAAATTGAATATTTAGGAATATATCTACACTGATGGATGTGGTGAAAAGTCTGAAAGTGAGGTGTGTTTAGGTTAATAAAATAACATTGAGCTGCTGGTGTACCTTCACAGCATAAATGCGCAGGTCAGTTTCCTCTGCTGAGATGCGCAAAAGCATTGTGCTGTTAAGATACTGCAATTGATGTCTCATCTATTGATCGCTAATATAGTCAGCCACCACCTCTTTTCAAACTGCTGAGTAGCCGAGTAGAAAAGAAAAGCGCAGCGACTCAGTTCAGATACATCAGCTCACAGATGCCTCGTGCTGAGCGACATCACCCTTTGGAGTAATGTGGCGAGAGAGCGCCATCTTCCCACCCAGAGAGACCAAGGCCAATTGTGCTCTCAGGGCTCTGGCGGCTGATGGCAAGCTACATGAACGGGATTAGAACCAGCGATCTCCTGATCATAGTGGTACAACCTTAGTCTGCTGGACCACTCAGAGCCCTTCATTAACCTTCTTGAGGGGCTGGCTCACAACTGTAGAATTGCTTGGGAAGACCAAAAACAAGAAATACCAATTGACGCATAATTCTGCTTTTCGGAAAACATTTATTCTAATGCAACCCAAAATTTGTACATGCATTTTCTTTCAAATGTGGAATTTGGTAAAGTACAGACATCAAAGAATCACTGTTAAAGTTTATAAGATTTTGCTTTTTTTCCTAGCTGTAAATGAAAGCAGATTTTCTTCTGTCAAATCACAAAAGTGAACAGAGAAAAAGCCCAGATTCTAATAAAGAGAAACAGCTTGAGATGTCACTGCTGGTCATATTCATAAATATATTGCATGGGGGAGATCATTTCAGTATATGCACACATAGCCTTTTTAAACATACTTTAAATAGTAAAAGTAATTTTATCTTAGGTTCAACTCAGTTTTAATCATGATTGGTATGAATTTAATACATTTGTAATCATTTTAAGTGTTTACTTTCTTTAATATAATATTTTCCAGTTCTTGGCTCAGCTGGAGGATGGTTTAATGGGGTTATATATTGGCAATGTCAAGTGATTGTGTTTTTTACTGCTGTGTTGTTTTGTGTTTTAGCTGGGTAAAGCAAGTCAAAGCAAAGCAAACAGAGCAGTAAAGCCTGAGACTGTGCTGAACGTATGTGCTGTGTGCTGTCTAAACATGAACAGTGCATGTCATTGTCACGCTGTCATGTTAATGATTGCCTGAACATGTACTTAGGCGTTCCCCGGTCCCATGTATGTTTCCATTGCATAAGAGATAAATACTGACAGGCTTTCTTCCTTTCTTTCTTTCTTTCTTTCTTTCTTTCTTTCTTTCTTTCTTCCTTTCTTTTATTTATTTCAACATTTTTCTTTCATTGGCATTTCATTAGCTTTGGGTAAAGGGTAGTTATTTTTCCTGTAGCTAACATAATGGCTTTATTAGTTTTTCAAAACAACATAACTTCTTGCTTGTCTGTTTGTTTATTCAGAGTCTTCTTCTTCTTTTTCTGTACAAAATAAGCATTTCACAATGATTCTTCAAATCGAAATGTGTCATGATAAGACAAACATGGCCTTATTGCAAAAAAGGGGTGAGACAACGGGTGGTCAAGGCAAGCAGGGTCAATACCGGTGAACAGGAGCCAACAGGGAATGACATACTATAAACAAGAGACAGTCCAGGGTCAAAACACAGACAAACAGCAGGTACACCGAAAAAAGGTCGTAAACAAATAAACAAACAAACAGAGCAATAGGAAATGTGTGGCAGTGCAGGACACACCAAAACAATACTCAGCAGTGAGAGAGAAGGCTGAAGGGGTATATATACAGGGGAACACAGGTGAGGCTACTTACACAGATTTCTTTCTGGGAGTGCCTGTGCAGAGACATAACGTAATGATGTGAGCAGATGTAGTCCATGTGTGGTGCATTTTGGGTAGTGTGGTCCAGTGACTGAAGATCGCAGATAGAGCTGAGTGTGAGGGAGACAGGTGTGCTTTCAGTACCAGGCGTGACTAAATGGTGTCAAATTATAAATTAAAATCTTGTAAAATGATAAAACATTCAAGTATAAATAAATGCCATGTGAGCTGGTTTTTGAAAAAAAAAATAAAAAAGTGCTTCGGTGATCCGGTATAACGCTGCTTTAGTCTGGTGAAGGGGGTTGAGGATAGGATTTTCGCTCTTGCTAATGAATATTCATACATATCGCTAACATATCTGATTGGCTAACAGCACTGCGACACAAGTGAAGAGATCAATTAGATTTAAAAAAAAAATAAAGACATTTTTACACTAATAACAGTCCGTTTTAATATCATATGTTACTTTACAACATGTGCAATGCCTTGCCAAGTGCAGTGCAGCCACTGACCTATCTCTGTACGTCTCTGTAAAACGCAAAATCCACCGGAGATCCTATGTAAACCTATGTAAACACGCAGAAGTGGGTAGTCCAGGTCCAGAAAGTAAAAATCCACAAGGCCATGAACTCATGAGTTAAAATAGACACAGTGCTTTTCCTGATTGACTTGTTTTTCTGAATATTTTCTTTTACTAGCTACCGCAGTCCATGGAGGTTAAGGAAGAGTTTTATTTGCAGCATGTATATACAACTCAGAGAGACCTATATTATTTCACCCAAAAAAAAGAAAGAGTGTATTTTAACGGAATGAGACCTTTAAGCCTTTTTTCTTTCTTTACTTTCCCTTCTGCTATTATTACAGGGTTACATTTGCGTTACGACAGTAAAAGCACATAATTACATAATCTTACATAATTCCACTTTTTGATTACACAAGCTCCAGTATTTCACACTCAGTCAGACATGAGAGAATCTGATGGTTCATTTCACAGAAAGAAGTGCAGAAAAGAGGAGAACTTGTGTTTGTCGGCACCTTCTGTGTTGACAGGTATAGACTCTGTTTTAACCTACTTATAGAGGGCTGGGCCACTGGGCTGATATATAGAGCTTAAGGCCACATATGGAACAGCCTCTGAGCTTTAGCTCTCATTACTGTATATAGTAGTGACTGGTGGCTAGAGCAGGAAAAAAGGGGGGTGGTGTTTCCGGAGGTCATTGGATCCATGCCAATTGTGTGTGTGCATGCATGTGTGCGTATGTTAAAGAAAATGTAGGCTTGCCATTGTCGGGGGAGCATGCTCAAATGTTCAAAACAAAGTAACTGGAGAAGACACAGTCCAGTTGGGCCTGAAACCGTATCTCGTGCGATAACAGAATATATGAGGACCTGCTGATGCTTTGCGTACGCTGTATGTAAGCACCAAATACTGTTACACGGGACTCGCTGATAGGATAGTTTCACCACACAATACACAGAGATGCTTTAGTAATCATATATCCTATGTAAAAGTAAACCCTATGCAACATAAAACACAGTATAGGATCTATGTTATTGTCAGTGTCTGTGTGTGTCTTGATAAATTTACCAAACATCTAAAGGTTTTTAAAACAATAAATTTTTCATTAACTTACACTGAGGATGAAAATAAATATATTAAATATATTAATTTAGAAATCTGGTTTGAAAACATGATAACGAATATGAGTCCAAGAAAACACATTAATATTATAGAGATATTTTCAGCAACAGCTGGTATTAATTCTGGTATTGAAATACACAGAATTCATTTAGTAATCTGTTCCCCTATCCTACAGATTAGTTTATGCATGACTTAATTTCAAGATGGAGACACCCAAAGAAAACTAACAGAAGGTACTGTGTATAAACAGTCTTGTTTTATAAGCTATCTGTGCACTTTTAAAGTTCTCAGTATCTTCTTTTAAATGCCAGATTCCTTGGAATCCTACCAATAAAGTGTGGAGCTACTTTGAGCTTGTTAATGGTGCAAAAATACTGATTTTTTTGTGGCATGGGCAAGGCTATGTCCCTATCGCTAGCATTGTAAGCCTGTTGAGAGCATCAGCTAAAAGTGCTGTATTTCGAAAAGCTAGGGGTGAATGGAGGTGGGCTATTGGATAAAAGTTTGTATCAGTTATCATGTTTCACTAAAAAGTCCATTTCACATTGGATTTCTCCTTTAAGTTGGTCATGAATGAATAAAGTGCTGACTGAAGAATGTGACGGCATTTCTATTTGTACAATCATTGTAAAATGCTTTTTTTTTGTACAGAAGAAGGAGAAGAATCTAAATTAACAAATAGACACGCAAGAAAAAAATGAGTTATGTGGTTTTAATAAACATAATAGAGCCATCATGGTAGCTACAGTAAAAATAAAAACCCTTAGGCACAACTAATGAAATGTGTATTGCATGGTTGAAAGTAAAATACAATCAGAAATAAACCTAACCATTCTAGGGTCATCAGTAAACGCTACTCTAGAGAGACACACTAGTGTTGTGAGTTTTATGGCTTGCCAACATGACTAGATCTTGTACTGGTTCCTGATTAATGGAGCTCATTATAAAACGCACTTCAAACCAAATCTGCACCAAATAATGGGCTGTTTAGTACAGTAAACACACAAACCTGGACTGAACTTCACTTACAAAGCAAGTTTGCCACATAATAAATGATAAAAAGTCGTGTTTATTCTGCTACAGACCACAAGGACGTCCAAGAGAACCTTTGCCCTGTGATGACCTATTTAATCATCTAAAACAGTATGAAAAAAACATTGATTAACTGAAAAACATTGCATAGTGTGCCTTTAAAATTGCCTTTATCCCAAGATAACAGCGTGGACAGGACATTTTGAGTCACGTATAAATAGCATGATATTTCTCTCCCTAATTCCAAATAAAAATATTGTTATTTAGAGCATTTATTTACAGAAAATGAGAAATAACAAAAAAGGTGCAGAGCTTTTAGACCTCAAATAATTGCAAAGAAAACGAGAAAAAGTTCATATTCATAAAGTTTTACAAATCAAGAGTTCACAAATCAGTATTGGGTAGAATAACCCTGTTTTTTTAATCACAGTTTTCATGCATCTTGGCATGTTCTCCTCCACCAGTCTTACACACTGCTTTTGGATAACTTTGTGCCACTCCTGGTGCAAAAATTCAAGCAGTTCAGCTTGGTTTGATGGTTTGTGATCATCCATCTTCCTCTTATTATTATAATATTGCAGAGGTTTTTTAATTTGGTAAAATCAAAGAAACTCATTTTTAAACTTATTTTTAAGTGGTCTCTTTTTTTTCAAAGCTGTATATACAAAATGTATTTTAAAGTGAATTAACATTATTCTATATTTGTGTTAATGTGTTTATTCCGGGTAAATCTTATTAATATGTATTGATACACAGTGTTAAAGGATAGAAAAGCCTGAAACATTGTAACACACTTTGCAGCTCTACCAGGAAAATGAAGCAGCTCTAGGAGAAGAATACACAAAGGGTGAGTGAGGCAAAACACATCAGTGTGAATCCAGAACAATGGAATGAAATGACTCAAAATCGTCTACTAGGCAGTGTCAAATTGAGAATGTCACATGAGCTACTGGCCAAAGGTCACATGAGGAGCTGAGGGCTCTGACATGTTCAAGAAAAATGTGCGCTTCTATTTATCCCACAGGTTACGTCAAGAGTGCCATTGTTAAGTGCCCTGCAGATCTTCCCAGCAGGAACGGCTGGACTTCACGGCTTTAACTGGTTTAAACAGCTCAGTCACAACAGAAGCAATAGCCACAGATTCACACATTAAATTTATGTTCAAGTTAAAATTGTTCTTTCACCTTTTTTTACAGGATGTTATGTAATGACAAAAGTTTGGTAGAAGGACCACGTCTGAACTTCACGTTCTAACTCCACCCCGTATTAATCAACCACCCTTTAAATACCTGCCCTAAGTAACTACCTCTCGTTACGAAAGTTCGCAACCCACCTCCTCCCCAACAATCCCCTTCTTCTACTGATCCACTTTCCTGTATTAAATAAAAAAGGGGGGGGGGGGGATATAACTGCAACGCTTCTTCAGCACGCAGTTCAGAACTCCAGCCCATATTCCCAGACTTCCCTCCCCTTTTTTCTTTTCTTCTCTACTTCTTTTAGGCGTGGTCCGCACTTAGCAAAACAAATTTTAAAATCATTTTACTAAGTTTGGCCCATAATTCACTCTTTTCCCAGAGCCTAATTTACTGAAAACAGCAAATCCTTACTGTTGAGTTTAGAAAATAGATTCTATTTTATTTATGCTGAAATATAGATTAAATCTTTTTCACTACCCCCCCCCCCCCCCTTCACGTCTCTCATGTTTAACAGTAGAAGATGTTTTGCTGTATGACCTGCAAGCTGCACTGTAGTAGTGTTTATTTCCTCCGTTAGGGCTTCTGTGTCCAAGAATGTTCAATGCTAACGTTCTCCCTGAAACTTTCTGCTTCTCTGCATCACGATAATTTATTTTTTAAACCGTTCACCCTTTGGTCTCATTTGGAGACATTGCTTATATCATCTAGAGGTCACATGACAACATTCAATTCATACACTTAACTGAGGGTACGAATTGAAGATGGTGGGAATCCCAGTCAGAGGTTTCTACAGCCAAATGTAATGTAATTTAATTTAATCTCTAGCTTCAAATGGCATGCATTTTTTTTTTACAAAGTTTACAAATAGTAGGAAAATACAATATAAAAGACAAGAAATTAACTACTGTCCCCATAATAGAACAGTTTTTATTCTTGTTAGGTCCTACTAATTCTAAATAGCTCAAAAAATAAAATAAAATAGGCACATCAAGCAAAAATCTGTGTATCAGGAGATTAAAAGATTCAAATTTAAAAATCATCTATAAAAGTTAAAAAGTTCATAGGCAGTGTGTAATGCATACTACATTACTCATTTATTTGATGTTTTTTTTTCCTTTCCCTTCCCCAAGGAAGTACAAGCATTTTAACAGAATATTGTTGCTATTAATCAATATTGGGAGGAAATCTGCCATGTCGTTATTATGTAATAGTATTCTATAGCAGTCATGCTTTTTTATTTGTCTCTCTCAAAGACTCAACTGGCAGGTTGCCACACTTGACACATTCCCACACTTGAGAGCTACTGCTGTTCAAGCCAAAGGTTCTCAACCTCGCTGGCAGGTTCAGTGTAGGGAGTTTGATGAAGTGATTTGTGTTGGATTCAGGCACTCCTTTCTGATTTGCTTCTGAAGGAGAGTGTTACTTCACCTCAACAAGCTTTAGAAGGATGAGAGACTTCAAATCATTCATTTGGCGACTGGTTTGGTGTGAAATACTTCTCCTAGGTGTTCATTTCTACAGACGCAGAAGAATGCAGGAAAGGTCAAAGGAGCATCTATTTTAGCTCCTCCTGAATTAACCTTTGACACGGCCCTCATGTAGGAACGTAACCAGAAACAACTTGAAATCTGAGGTCTTGGCAACCCATTAGGCCGTTTGTTTTTAGAGAAGCCTCTTAGATGCCTTGGGCCGTTGGGTAAAGTTTCACGGTTGGACCTGTTGTTTCGAGGTCATGAGGCAAAGCTGAGCGACCTCAGCTTTGCCTCAGAACATAACCTTCTCAGACACTGAGATCAGGATCATGCCACTCAGAAGATGATAAAGTCCCTTGCACACTTCCTCTGCCGTTCCACTTCCCTTTCTGTCACTACAGCCGACTTACTGGAAGTGTGTAACAGTGCGATGCAGCTTTCTGTGAAAAAAAGGGGCTTTTGTAAGCTTTTGTTTTTTTTTCACCCTGTTTCAGAACCTCTTTTTAAAAGGCACTTCAAATAGACTATTGGCAATGAAAATTCACTGGTAAAACGATTCTTCAAAGAACTCTTTCTTTAGAGGCATTTTTTTTTTTTCCTAAAACTCCTTTACCGGCTAATGATTCACTAGAAGAATCTATGGGTCCTGCTCAGGATCACATTGTTCCTCAGAACAGTGTCTTACCAAGAAGTGAAAAGTAAACAGGGTGAAAGTGGCAATAGATTTGCTGTAGATCAGTCAGTGAGCATTTTCTCTTAGGACTGATGTAAACCCTTTCTGTAGACCTTTCACGCTCTCTCACACATCACACCACCATGAGCAGGTAAAAAAAACAGGATCTGATTCATTTATTTAAAGAACACACTCCTTTATATCCCAAACACTGTTTCATGGTCTGTGTGATGTGCTGATATTTGTTCCAGAGATTAATGTCTGTGTCAGTGTTGAATCATTTACCATGACACTGATCCTTTACAAGAAGGTATTAATTCATTTGCTTACACACAACTGTACATAATTTATAACACAAATTTATATCACAGGTTTTTACATAAATTTTGTTTTTCTCAAAAAATGTATTTTGAGTAACAATATGTAATAAATGTATCCCAATGCCAGCTCTAGTTTAAATTTGGCAATCTTTTTTCATGTAAATGGTTGTAAAAAAGGTTAACGAAATACTTATAAAACAATATTGAAATTTTAACTTGGAAAAAACATATAATTGTTATGATTTCATGAGCATTTTATTATATTTATCATTAGACCACTTAAAACATCTAAATGTATATGTTAAATATAGAAAACAACAAAAACAAATTAGAAAATATATAAAGATTGTGAACAATCTGTGAGTTACAAGTTCAATCTGTAGAAGATTTCAGCTTCAGATGTTTAAAAAAAGAACCACAGTCTTTACTTAACCCTTGAAGAACTTAAAGAGGGCTATACTTAGAGTTTTATAGACATTCAGAGTGTAAACTGTAGACTGAAAAGGGAATGTATCGTGTAATTTATTAAAAAGTTGAAATGTCATAATATTAATATTAATTCATTTTTTTTATCAAAACATAATTTAACTTCGATTCAACCTTAATGTAATGTTGAGTTAATCATGAATAAACATTGAAATGTCACCTGATTTAGGAACTATTCCATTTAAACCAACATTGAGGGCTTTACTCACAAATTGTGTTGCAAATAAATTAGATGAAAATTTAATGAGATGAAAACTTTGCACATGATGTTACACTTAACTCTTGACACTAGACACAACATGACATTTGGGGAATCTTGGGAGTTGCTTATTTTATGTTTTAAACATTTTATGAAAAAAATGAGTTAAACAGAAACAACCTTAATTTAAAAAGAGACAATATTACTTGGCGGCACGGTGGCGCAGTGGGTAGCACTTCCGCCTCAGGCTAATTGGTACTTGGTTGAAATTGCCCCTTAGGTGTGAGTGTGTGAGTGAATGTGTCTGTGTGTCTGTCTGTGTCTGTCTGCCCTGCGATGGATTGGCGGCCTGTCCAGGGTGTATCCTGCCTTCCGCCCGATGCCGGCTGGGATAGGCTCCAGCACCCCCCCGCGACCCTTAATGGATGAAGCGGTTGATAATGACTTGACTTGACTTGACTTGACTTGACTTGACTTGACTTGACAATATTACTTTTCTGAAATTTTGTTATTTGGGTTGCTAAGAAAAATTGACAGTGTGTGTTCAGAGTTACTGAATGGTCTAATGGTCTGAATTTTGAGAATGTTACTGAGTGTTTCTGTGTCTAAATAAAAAAAAGTTTTTATTAATTTTACAAAAAAGTCTGTGAAATTGTTGAGCTTGTTGGAAATAACCCAAAATCCAGTCTTTCATTTAAAACAGCATTAAGGCTGTTACTCATTAAATGTGCCGCAAGTAAATGAGATGAAAATGTGAAATACTTTATTTGCATAGAGTCGTCTGTAAAACTCATTTAAAATTCACATTCCTGGCACCTAAAACCAGCTATTAACTTTAAGCAGAAACACTCCTAACATCAGTTAACTATCTTCAAGCCTATTATTAGTTTTCATCAGCACACTTTACTCGATCAAAGAAGAGAACTGTCCCAGGGCACACCATGCTCCCTACAGAGTACACTAATAAAAATATCAGTTCTCTGACTGATTGCTGAATTTAAATGACTTTAGATCTGAAAGGTCATGCACCTTTTAGGTGAAAGTGCTGCAGTTTCACAACCTACAGCATTATACACAGGGGAGCAGGGAGAGGTTTAAGAAAGGGCCTCAGAGAATAAACACGCTGTGCTGTTTTTTGGAACAGTAAAAGAAGAATGAAGTGTTCTTTCACAGATTAAACTTTAGAAGGGGTTCTACACACAGCTCGACTGCACGTGTCTGAACTGAGTTTGAACTGATCTTGAAGACGTAGGTGAGGAGGATCCACAGTGAGTTCAATTAAGGGGTCCAGTTGTGAGTAGTCAGTGCAGGCTGTCACTATACGAATACTAAGCAGAGAGCTGTGACTGGGAGAAAATAGCAATATTTAAGCAATTAATGAGAAAGTTCTACCAGGAGACTCTTATTGTACATCATATTTGACTTGTTCTTTAAAAGACCTCAAACTAACACAGCTGCTTTGCTGTTTTCAGATGCTGACATTTTGCTTTTTTCCTCCATCCATCTCCCATCAGTGCCACCAGTTTGGTCCAGCCCACAGCTCTGGAAAAAGTTAAGAGACCACTTCAGTTTCTGAATCAGTTTCTCTGATTTTGCTATTTATAGGTATATTTTTGAATTAAATAAACATTGTTGTTTTTATCTATAAACTATGGACAACATAGTTTGTAGAATTCCAAATTCCAAATAAAAATATTGTCATTTAGAGCATTTATTTACAGAAAATGAGAAATGGCTTAAATAAAAAAGATGCAGAGCTTTCAGACCTCACATAATGCAAAAAAAAAAGTTTATATTCATAAAGTTTTAAGATTTCAGAAATCAATATTTGGTGGAATAACCCTGTTTTTTAATCACAGTTGTCATGCATTTTGGCATGTTCTCCTCCACCAGTCTTACACACTGCTTTTGGATCACTTAATGCCACTCCTGGTGCAAAAATTCAAGCAGTTCAGTTTGGTTTGATGGCTTGTGATTATCCATCTTCCTCTTGATTATATTCTAGAGGTTTTTAATTTAGTAAAATCAAAGAAACTCTAGTTTTTAAGTGGTCTCTTATTTTTTCCAGAGCTGTGATTATCAGGGCTTTGGCTCCACCACTGTCTTCTATGTACTGCAGAATCTGTGAGGGTCCAGACTCTACAAGACCTGGCCCGACAATGGATCCTACACCAAGATGTTTTATCAACTTACAAAAAAATATGTGGACATGAACTCAGTAATTATTTTGTGAGGGAAAGGAGACCATTCATGTGTATGAGTCAGTATGTTATTTAAAAACAGTGATTTCTTCTTTTATTTGTATTTATTTAGGATATTCATTAATACTTATATTCAAATTTCAACATGTACTGTAAATATTCTATATTATATATATATATTAATTACTTCAAATCCATTCCTGTTAAATTGTAAATAGTTTGTTTTACATTTTATTCTGTTATTTTAAGGTACATAATGTTACTTTATGAAAGCATTAATGTTTAAAAAAAATCTTATTGCTCATTGAATGGTGCAATAGCATACTTAAGATTACAGGATTCTTCCTTATCTGTTAGGTGTTGACCTTTTAGAGTGAGTCAGGTTTTTCCCACCTGTGTCACAAATGCTTGAGTTCCTTATCATCTTGCTCCTGCTGTTTGTCCTGTGAGTACCAAATGCATATTGTTGAGTTAACTCATACAGTGCTCACACATCTCTCTCTCTCTTTCTCTTTCTCTCTCTGTTCAGAAAATCACTGCTGACACTGCAAACGGAATTAGTGATGAGCTGTGTGGCTCTGAGAGAAGAATTTACGATGTGGAGTAGAGGCTCTGTTGAAGACACTGCAAGAGGAACTTTAGGCCTCATGAATATTCTTAGCGAGTGTAGGGTCATTGTGTTCTTACTTTGTAGGTGCAGTTCTGTCTATCTCTCTCTCTCTCTGAGATAAGACCAGGCGAGTTTTAGAGGAACAGCAGGGTACTGAAAGGCCCGATGATCAAAGCCTTTCATTATGCCGGGACTCCCGTGTGCTTGTGTTGTCTCTGGCAAGTGTACCTTCCACTCATCCTCCCACACAGGTTCTCACATGGCATCTGCTCCGTCTTCTTCCCATCCTGTTCCAATCACGTCAGCAGAGCTAGTCACCCGAAAGAGTGTGGAGAAGGGTGAGGAACGGTCATGGAGTGCACACAACACCCTATCCACAAAACTTCACTTTTGTTTCCATGTTGGACTGAAGACTGAAAGAATTCAAGAAAACCTCATATCTGACTGAAAGTGTCAAATCTGCTGACACTCTCTGAACAGAAGAACAACTACATCTACTGAGAACTTCTTTATATTCACAAACTCTCACACTCATAGCCAAAGAAATGGTTGCAGAAATAGTTGCTGCCAGTAAGACGTAACAGATTGCAGTGCTACTCAGAAAAAAGATAAAACAATTGATTAAAAATGTTGACAGATCTTGGTCCTTTTTTATTGAGCTAGTAGAGGGTAAAGCATATGTGATGCAACATGCCAGACGCCTCAGCTTGTAGCTGTAGAGGTTCCTAATGGTGTCCTGCAATTATTTTATCCCATTCAGCTCAAATATTCACAGAGCTCCTAGATATTTTGTGGTGGGGTGGAATGTTGATGGCATGTACATTATTATCCCACACAGTATTAATATGCGATAAGTCAGGGAATGCAGAAGATGGCCATTGCATTGGTCTTTAACCCTTAGAAGCCTGTTTTGGTGTGTTTTTTCTCAGTGTTTATCAGCTTTCAGGTCTTATAACCCTGTAATTATATCAGACAGTCCCATGCCGTGAGCTCTTTCACTGCAGAAGCCATACGGCTGCTCAAACATTTAATCATTTAAAATGCAAATGGAAGCAGAATTGTTATATTTTCCTGGAACTGGCCATGTTTTGGTCAACATTTTACCAAGCGCCTGTTTTTTTGTACTTATTTTTGAATGTATAGACTTCAAATATATTCACACCTAAGATATCTATTCAAAAATGGTTAGACTAGAGTGTATATGAGTCGAAAGCATTAGAATATTGATGATAGTTCATTACATGGCTTTTTACTTTAAAATGATGAAAAAACACACAATGAAACCATTATACAAAAATGTAATCTAAATGGATAAAAATATTTAGTGCAAAATAACTACTTAGTAAAAATGTGCAAGTAAAATAAAAACTATATAAAGTAGTGCCATACCTAGCTTTAGTTTGAGTGCAGGTAGTTTCACACTTTTTCTGTGGACACTATTGGGCCATTTACTGATAAGATTTGGTTTGAAACATCATATAAATATGTTTGAAGCACTAGAAGTAAATAATATTGGTTAGGGAAAAGCATATTGCATGTCATTTTTTGCTGTGAGGAAAGTCCTTTTTTCAACACTTTGAGGAATCAGTGGCAATGATGACGTTATGCGAATTGTGAACGTAAATACTACTATTTTTAGAAAGAGTAAGTTCCGCTTTTTTTTAACCATGTATAGTTTATGATGATGCGTGAAGACATTCCTGAGTGATTAAGCTGAAAAATCTGTCCGTTGTGTTCTAAGGGTTAAGGAAAGCTCTTGAGATGGCAGCATTATGTGGACAAGCATCGTCTTGTTGAAATATGGTATGCACATGTGTTAAGTGTTCAGAAATGGTGGGGCCACAAATTTTAAGACCTCATTAACATAATGTTTGAATGTTAAAGCCCCTGCATTAAGGACCAATGTGACATCATACAAAATAGCATGTAATGTGTGACAGCAAACCGTTCATGTTGGCACTGATGTGTGGATGACATTACCTCCACATACACCAAGACAAAAGTAGGATTCATCACTGCATCACTGAAGATGATTCGCTGTCACTTGGATCTGTTGGCTGATTCCAGTTAGGTGCAACTATCTTGTGTATATTTATACTCACATATAATTTTCACCCTCTTTTGTCACGTTGCAGGCACTGACTGTTTCTTTCCAGACCTTTTTTTACTCTCACAGCCATTTCTGATGCCATTTTACCCTAAAAAACAATTATAAAACCATATAATTTAAAAACATCTTAAAAAGTTCATGCTGAAAGTAAAAAAAAAGAGGTTACAGCACAAACAAGGAGGCGAGTATCAGCATAAGAGAGATAGACACACTAGAGTCAGTGAGGTCAGCTTCTGAATGCAAAACAAACTTACCTCAGTACATTTTGTAATGTTGTCTACAGGGCACTCGTTCTAGCAGATAAAGCATGTTATTACAGACACCCTCATTCAGCTCCAGTTTCTTTTGTGTGCTCAGAAATTACAGCTCCCGTCTGGCTTTAATGCTATTTCAGAAAAAGCCAAAAGTCTACATTTTAAATGCTTCTTGAAAACGTCTGGCTTATATGTTTTGAACAAATATGAATTGTTTCTTAGTATATAGAGTTTTTTTTTACCATCTCAGAGTATTTAACCAAGAGAAAAACGTAGTAATTAACCAACAGAAAACAGCTCTTTACATGCGCCTAATGCTAGTAATACTTGAGCTTTAGTACTCAAGTCTGGTCTACTAGTATCAAGTACTACAGGGGTGTCCAAACTACGGCCCGCGGGCCATTTGCAGCCTGTTTCCTTTTTTCATATTTTAGAAATAGAATGAAAGTTGGCCCGCTGTTAAGCAGGTTTATAATGTGAGATTCAAAGTTTAAACGCTAGGTGTCAGAAACAGGCCCAAGAGTCTAAAAGCGGAGAGAGTGTGCAGTTGTAGCGCAGAAAAATGGGCCAAAGAGTCTAAAAGCGGAGAGAGTGTGCAATTGTAGCGCAGAAAAACGGGCAAAAGAGTCTAAAAGCGGAGAGGGTGAAGTTGTAGCGCAGAAAAACTGGCCAAAGAGTCTAAAAGCGGAGAGAGTGAGCAGTTGTAGCGCAGAAAAATGGGCCAAAGAGTCTAAAAGCGGAGAGAGTGTGCAGTTGTAGTGCAGAAAAACGGGCCAACAAGTCCAAAAGCGGAGAGGGTGAAGTTGTAGCGCAGAAAAACGGGCCAAAGAGTCTAAAAGCTGAGAGGGTGAAGTTGTAGTGCAGAAAAACAGGCCAAAGAGTCTAAAAGCGGAGAGGGTGAAGTTGTAGCGCAGAAAAACAGGCCAAAGAGTCTAAAAGTGGCGAGAGTGTTCAGTTGTAGCGCAGAAAAACGGGCCAAAGAGTCTAAAAGTTGCCGTAATTAGGGAGTTTAATATTAAGAGACATCATGAAATGATACATCAATTTGTAAAATCTTAGTTTTCACAACACTGTCAAAGATAAAGATAGTATGTCAAGTAAAATGGTGTGTAAATGAAAGTAATCAGGAAAAAGTATTATTTAAAGTGGTATATTTCATTATTTGTTTTATTACAGAGTCTTTGGCCCATGACTGCAAATATATTTCTCCTTCTGGCCCCCAACAAAAAATGTTTGGACACCCCTGAAGTACTACATTACTAAGCGAGCAGTCTCTTTCTCGTCTCGACCGCCACCACATTTGACCCTCAGTCATTTGCGAACTTATGCTGTTAAAAGGGGAGGGGCAAAAAATAAAAGAGGGCACCATCTACTGAACAACATGGGGCCTTACATTGTAGAAGAGGTGTGGCTAAAACTCCAAATAAAAACTGATAGAATAAATACTAAGAATGTCTAAGAATGGAAATATGTTTTTAAAAGTTTGTGTCATCATTGATGCCAATTTCTTGTACCATCAAATACAGTTTCCACATTCTGGTGACACCTGTAGGACACTACATTACATTCATTCCACTAGCATGGAACTTCTTTGTTACAGGTGCATCTAACCAGGCACTTCATCCTGCTTACCGTAAAAGAACACTATTAAACCACAGCCAGCCAAAATGGCGCTTTCACTCTTTTTTGTGAATTTAGAGGGCACTTTATAATTTTTTTTTTAACCATGGGGGCGCTCAGTCTTTATCTTATCTCAGACTTGTCTCATGTAAAAAAAAAAAAAATCTGTTAAGACCAGTTGAGTCCAATGCATCTGTCTGAGGTTAAATTTATTTAAAAACTAATCTTTTTTAACACTGGGTATTATGCACATTGCACAGTGCGGTTTAGCCTCACATAGCATAGAAGATCTAACAGGGAGACACTAGAGACAAATGTGTAATACGAAAAGTTTTAATCTTGATAGACTGTGTTATAACAATTAGTATCAGCAAATATAAAGTCTTTGGCGAAGGCCCCGTCATAAGCCCAGGTCTGTAGCATCTGGATGCTTGTGTAGCCAGTGGGACTGGGAACAGTGTATAATTTGCCTCGAATAGGCATTGGTCGAGCTTCCCGGGTTTTCTAGAAGGGCAGGTATATGGGCAGCTATGGGGGTCCTGGTTAGCATGAGCAGCGGTGCTAGCACTATTGACGGCGTTCAGCGCGAGGTACAGCAGCAATCCGGGAGTAGAAGGATTAGACTGGGACTGAGGTGCTGGTTGGAGCGGCTGGGTATGTGTGCTGGCGTGAGTGTGCCGCGGCACTGAGTAATATAGAGAGCTCTGAAGTTAACGACAGCTGAACTGCAGTACGCCGTGCTACTACACTGACTGGGAGAACGATAAAACGTGCTGTTTGTGTGTGGGATGCCAGATTCGTTTAATATGGCTAGCTGCTGTTTTCTTTTAGCTGATGTTTTCTTTTAGACGTTTCTTGTAAAGGTATTTTTACAGCAATTGCTGTTTCTTTTTACAAAATAAGTGTATGTGCTGCTCAGAACTCTTGGTAGAGCATTTATTTATTTTTTTATTTTTTTTTGTTTATGTTCTATTATTGGTAACAAAGTCTAGATCTGGCCAACTAAGCTACTTGTGGGCGATAAGCTTAGGAAAGTGAATGCTATTTGTATAGTACTGGAGTGGTGTGTAGTCACTGAACTTTGGATTTGTAGTGGAAAGTATCACTATCTACCATTTATTATTTTGATTTCTCTTACTGATTTGCAGTGTTCCCTTATTTTGTTTACTTTATGTAATAGCATCCAAACCCTAACTAGAAGCCTGAAGCTTAGTTGTGGTATATGTCCTATTTTGTTACCAAAGGTTTGTTTGTTATCCTTTTTTTTTTCATTTTAATAAAATCTTTTACCGTGTCAGTTAACCTGTGACCAAATAAAGAATATTTCTATTTTTCTTAAAAGTGACCTGTGTGCATTTTTACTTACAGAGCTCCCCTTTGCTCTAGGTATAAACCAAGGGGTGGCGTAGTTGGTTTAGTTTTATTTATTTATTTATTTTTTCTTTGTAAATAGCCAAATAGGGCGTTTAGGGTCGCCACATTTTGGCGTAGTCGGCAGGGTTATTTCTTTATTGGTCACTGTGGGGTTGGCTGACAAGTTGTTTTAGTATTTTGTTTTTTTTGTTTGAGCAGAGCAGAGCAGCACTTATTTAAGTATTTTAGCTTTTAGAGAAAACAGCAGCTAGCTAACTGGTGTGTGGGACCAAGCCTGGGTGGAAATGGACGACGAGCTACAGAGATTGAGGGAGCAGGTGGAGCAGCTGCAGACCGAGAACGAGAGACTTTCTGTAAGCCAACGTGCTGGGGCCGGTGATGCTCAGCCAGCACGAAGAGACCAGGCATTGTACATTCCAAGGGAACGAAAGTGTCCCAAATTCTCTGGCTCCATGAGCTCAGGTGCTCTTTCCATTGAAGAATGGATAGGAGAAGCTCAAAGTTGTATTAGATCTAAACACATGTCTGACTTTGATAAAGCAATGTTTCTGTATGATCATCTAGAGGGAGAAGCTCGTAATGAGATCAAATACAGGCCTTCAGCCATTAAAGAAAGCCACATTGAAATAATCACTGTTTTACAAGAAATTTACGGGTGTAGGAAGTCTTATGTTTATTGGCAGCAGTGTTTTTTTGATAGGAGACAAAAGGAGGGAGAGTCTTTATTTGAGTTTTCACATGCTTTGATGGAGTTAATGGGAAGAGTTAAACAGTGTAACAGTGGTTCCATTGCCAACTCTGATATGGTGTTGAGAGATCAATTTTGTGAAAATGTAATGGATCATGCTTTGCGCAGGGAGCTCAAGAGGTTGGTGCGGGCGAATGCGCGGCTCTCACTTTTGGATGTGCGACAGGAGGCCATTAGGTGGTTGGAGGAGGATCGGCCTAGTCGTAATAGGAGTCAACGCATGGTGGTACGTAACAGTGATGATTTTATTTCACAGTGTGATTCAGTAACTTCACATTCTTCCGAATTGGCTGAACTAAAGCACTTCGTTTTAAAACAGCAAGCACAATTGGATATGTTAACTAGACACTTGGCACCTGCAAATGGTAATCCTCGCACTGCTCCAGCTAGAGATGGCAGGTTTAGACGCACCCGTGATGGCCAGCCGGTTTGCCTTAGGTGCAATCAACCTGGCCATATAGCCCGTTATTGCCAAACGAATCTGCCTCCTCCTCCTCCTAATGACAGACCTGTACATTCTGTGCCCTCTGGTCGTGTGAATAGCCAGTCGGAAAACTAGAAATTCCCAGTGTGCAGAGTCACACTCTGGGAAATCATTTATCTGGCTCCTGTCTTTCTCCCAGTTCAGGTTTTAATAATCTAGTTGGTAACTGCCCTATTGTATCTGTCTTTATGGGAGAAATAGAAGTGCCTTGTCTAATTGATACCGGGTCTATGGTAACTACCATCACGGAGAGTTTTTTTTTGAAACATTTTTCGCATATGCAACGTAAGGATTGTAAGTGGTTGGGTCTGAAAGCAGCAAATGGGCTAGATATACCATACACAGGCTACATTGAGTTGAGTGTAGTAGTTTTGGGGCAGCACATTCCAGAAAGGGGAGTGTTGATAGTTAAAGATCCTGAACACGTTGTTTTGCGTGACCGTAAGTCTGCCACTCCTGGAATTTTAGGCATGAACGTACTCGAAGCATGTTATCAGGTTCTTTTTGAGCAGCACGGTTCAGAACTGTTCCAGTCCCCTTCCGTGCAGTCTGCGAACCCGGCATTTAGGCGTGCTCTGAAACAGATTGAGAAGATCGAAGCGTTTTTTAATGCTACTTCCCCATTTACTGTAAAAGTGCAAGGTAGAAAGCCTATCTGTGTACATGCTGGCACTTTGTCTTTGGTTCCTGTTACCTGCCCCCAGTTAGATTCTGTTGAGTTTCTTCTTGAGCCGCTTGATTTTAATTATGGGCATCTTCCTGAGGGTTTACTCCTGTCTCCTGCATTTGTTTCAGCCAAGAAAGGGTTGTTGTATGCCCCTATTGTCAATGTCAGTGGTGCAGATGTCTGGCTCCCCCCACGTCATGCGATTGGTACAGTACAACCTGGAACAGTAACCTCCTTGCCAACGTCCTCTTCTGTTTCAATCAGTCCATCTTGGGAGGAGTGTCTTGCATTTGTGTCCGTTCAAGAAACTGCTTCTGGTCCCAAGTCTCCCCATGGCCTTCTTTCTGATATCGAAGGGTTGAGTGAAGAACAAATGGCAGCGGTGAGTTTACTTTTTGATCAATACCAAGATATCTTTGCCCAAACCGAAGGAGATTTGGGGTGTACTACTCTTTTGACCCATGAGATCCCACTGCTAGACGAAGTTCCAGTTCGCCAACCCTATCGACGTATCCCTCCCTCTCAGTATGAAGCAGTCAAGCTTCATATCCAGCAACTTTTAGATAGCAAGGTAATTAGAAACAGCGCTAGTCCGTACTCATCCCCTATAGTCTTGGTAACTAAAAAGGATGGAAGCCTTAGACTATGTGTCGATTACCGACAGCTAAATGCAAAGACCCGTCGTGACGCCTACCCTCTTCCCAGAATAGAGGAATCTTTGGATGCTCTAGCTGGTGCACAATGGTTCTCGACCCTGGATTTGGCCAGTGGTTATAACCAAGTTCCAGTGTCAGAAAAGGACAAGTATAAAACTGCTTTCTGTACCCCATTTGGCTTGTTCGAATTCAATCGGATGCCTTTCGGACTTTGTAATGCCCCGGCTACCTTTCAAAGGCTGATGGAACGCATGTTCGGCGATTGCCGCTACCAATCTGTCTTGCTATACCTTGACGATGTGATTGTGTTCTCTTCCAGTGTTGAACAACACCTGGAACGGCTAGCAGAAGTGTTCTCTCGTCTCCAGAAACAAGGGCTCAAAGTTAAACTGTCGAAGTGTCATTTCTTCCAGCCTCAAGTGAACTATCTTGGACATGTTGTGTCAAGGGAAGGCGTGGCCACAGATCCAGCAAAGATTGATGCAGTGAGAGGGTGGAGAAGGCCATCACATCTTGCAGAATTACGTTCTTTCCTTGGTTTCGCCAGCTATTATCGGCGGTTTGTGGAAGGGTTCTCAAAGCTGGCTGCTCCTCTACACCAGCTGGTTGGGAAGCTGGGCGGTGCCCGCCGGAAAGGAAAGACTCTGCCTGTCCCGTTGGCAGCCTCTTGGGATGAGAGGTGTGAAAAAGCATTCCAGTCATTAAAAGAGCGACTTACATCAGCCCCAGTTTTAGCATACGCAGATTTTAGTAAACCTTTTATTGTGGAAGTTGATGCCAGTCATGGGGGGTTAGGTGCAGTGCTTTCCCAAGAACAGGAGGGCAAGGTGCGCCCTATTGCTTTTGCCAGCAGAGGACTGAGGCCAGCAGAGCGGAACATGGACAATTACAGCTCAATGAAATTGGAGCTTCTTGCCGTCAAATGGGCAGTAACGGAGAAATATCGTGAGTATTTGTTGGGAAACGAGTTCACCATTTTAACAGATAATAACCCATTGAGTCATCTTCAGACTGCGAAGCTTGGGGCTACGGAGCAACGCTGGGCATCACAATTGGCCTCTTTCAATTTTAAAATTAAATATCGTCCTGGTAAAAGTAACCAGAATGCTGACGCCTTGTCCAGGCAGTATGTGGATCGCTTTGCCATAGGGACCAAAGTCCCACCACTGAGGATGGAGCTTCTGGAGAGTGAACCAATGGTCCACAAGACAGGTCAGTGCACCGAAATGGTGGCACTTGCGGGGCGCTCCGCACTAGATTTGCACCTGCTGCAAGAGGCAGATCCAGTGATTGGACCAGTGTGCAAATTCCGTAAAGAAGGGAGGTACCCTAGAGCAGAGGAACGAGAAGCCCTGTCCAGTCCAACCAAGGCTCTATTTCGGCAGTGGGATCGTTTGCTGGAGAAGGATGGGGTCTTGTACAGAGCTATTCAGCCATCTGGGGGTGGACCTGAGACATGTCAGCTGCTCCTTCCAAAACACTTGCAAGAAGAAGTCTTGTCCAGTGTTCACGATGACCATGGGCACCAAGGAGTGGAGAGAACGCTCAAACTGCTTCAGAGTCGTTGTTTTTGGCCTGGCATGGCCAAACATGTGGAGAGATGGTGCCAGCAGTGCCAACGGTGTGTACTAAGCAAAGCAGTTCAACCAAAAATACGAGCATTCCAGGGCACTTTACTAGCAACTAGGCCTCATGAGATCCTGGCTATTGATTTTACTTTGTTGGAACCTGCAAGTGATGGGAGAGAAAATGTGTTGGTGCTCACGGATGTCTTCACCAAATATACTCAAGCCATCCCTACCAGAGATCAACGAGCGAGTACAGTGGCCCAGGTGCTGGTCCAACACTGGTTTCATCGCTTTGGATTACCCTCTCGAATCCATTCAGATCAAGGGAGGAACTTCGAAAGCATGTTGATTCAACAGCTGTGCAATATGTATGGGATCCAGAAGAGTAGGACTACAGCGTATAGGCCCCAAGGGAACGGACAATGCGAACGATTTAACCGGACACTGCACGACCTGCTGCGCACATTGCCTCAATCAGAGAAAAGACATTGGCCTCATTATCTGTCACCAATGGTGTTTGCTTATAACACCACCCCTCACCAAACCACAGGGAAGACTCCATACTACCTCATGTTTGGGTACGAACCAAAGCTCCCAGTAGATTTCCTGTTGGGTATTGATGAAGGTGACGAACCAGTAGACACTCTAGATGACTGGATTCTCAATCATCAACAAAGTTTGAGACTAGCTCGGGAGCAAGTGAGTGAAAGGGCAAGGAAACGGGCCCAACAACGGAACCAGAAACACAATGACCGAGTAAATGACACAGGCTTTGAAGAAGGGCAGCTGGTCTATAGGAGAAACCATTGGCATGGTCGAAACAAAATACAAGACCATTGGAATTCCCAAATGTACCGAGTGGTCCGGAGACCAACCAAAGAAGGAGCTGTGTACTCTGTGGTTCCGGTTTTTGAAGAGGGCCCGGTCCAGCAGGTGCATCGAACAGAGTTAAGAGCAGTCCCGGAAGGGCAGGGGCAGGTACCAGTGGAAACCCCATCTACACCCAGTTCTGTGACCTCAGAAAGCAACACAGAGGAAGAAGCAGAATCCCTAATCCTATGCGTGGGAGGGAGCCATCCTGATGTTGATGCACCAGAAATTGAGGGTTTAGATGAGGTAAATGTTCCAGTCGAAGACATGCCTATTCGACGCTCAAGTAGGTCCACAGCAGGTCAGCATTCTAACCCCTTTAGACTCCCCCGTACAGTGGTTTTAGGAACCCTTGGAGAGGAGATCTAGCAGATTGGTGGTAGAGCTTCCATCGTCGGGGCACCGATTCCTTTGGAGGGGGTGGAATGTAGCCAGTGGGACTGGGAACAGTGTATAATTTGCCTCGAATAGGCATTGGTCGAGCTTCCCGGGTTTTCTAGAAGGGCAGGTATATGGGCAGCTATGGGGGTCCTGGTTAGCATGAGCAGCGGTGCTAGCACTATTGACGGCGTTCAGCGCGAGGTACAGCAGCAATCCGGGAGTAGAAGGATTAGACTGGGACTGAGGTGCTGGTTGGAGCGGCTGGGTATGTGTGCTGGCGTGAGTGTGCCGCGGCACTGAGTAATATAGAGAGCTCTGAAGTTAACGACAGCTGAACTGCAGTACGCCGTGCTACTACACTGACTGGGAGAACGATAAAACGTGCTGTTTGTGTGTGGGATGCCAGATTCGTTTAATATGGCTAGCTGCTGTTTTCTTTTAGCTGATGTTTTCTTTTAGACGTTTCTTGTAAAGGTATTTTTACAGCAATTGCTGTTTCTTTTTACAAAATAAGTGTATGTGCTGCTCAGAACTCTTGGTAGAGCATTTATTTATTTTTTTATTTTTTTTTGTTTATGTTCTATTATTGGTAACAAAGTCTAGATCTGGCCAACTAAGCTACTTGTGGGCGATAAGCTTAGGAAAGTGAATGCTATTTGTATAGTACTGGAGTGGTGTGTAGTCACTGAACTTTGGATTTGTAGTGGAAAGTATCACTATCTACCATTTATTATTTTGATTTCTCTTACTGATTTGCAGTGTTCCCTTATTTTGTTTACTTTATGTAATAGCATCCAAACCCTAACTAGAAGCCTGAAGCTTAGTTGTGGTATATGTCCTATTTTGTTACCAAAGGTTTGTTTGTTATCCTTTTTTTTTTCATTTTAATAAAATCTTTTACCGTGTCAGTTAACCTGTGACCAAATAAAGAATATTTCTATTTTTCTTAAAAGTGACCTGTGTGCATTTTTACTTACAGAGCTCCCCTTTGCTCTAGGTATAAACCAAGGGGTGGCGTAGTTGGTTTAGTTTTATTTATTTATTTATTTTTTCTTTGTAAATAGCCAAATAGGGCGTTTAGGGTCGCCACACTTGCATATCCTGGCATATAGGTACAGCAGGGGCGGAGCCTATGCCCTGGGCAACCAGTGAACCCAAACTGGAGGCGGTGGGGAGGAATGCATGGGGTAAAATCTATGTCAGTGTCTGAACACAAGCAGTGGAGAACACGTATGAGAGAGGTCTTATAGGGAGAGGTGGAGTGAGTGACATGCTTTCAAGTTTCCCACTAGAACCTTTGCAGAGCTTACCAATATAGAACAAAGTACACATCATCTTCCCTGCTCTAAAACAAACAGAATTTAGAGTGGACAGTGGTTCCACACAAATAAACTAAGCTCTCTATATAGAGAAAACTTTTGAAACTACACAGAACTGGGTACCACTTTAAAAGAAGACTACATTTATAAAGGGTTTATGAAGGGTTTAAAATTAGTTTATTAATGGTTAATAATTGGGTTGTAAATGCCTTAAAAATCATTAATAATCAGTTATAACACATACGTAGAAAGGACAACAATATAGAAGGCTGTGTAATATAGTTCACTATTTGGCAAACAACAGGTCATCGTTGCCCTTTCTACTGTACGTATGTGTTATAACTGATTACTAAGGATTTCTAGGGCATTTACAACCTAATTAGTAACAATGAATAAACTAACTGTAAACCATTTATAAACCCTTTATAAAGGTAGTCTTATTTGAAAGTGGTACCCAAAACTGTGTTCCTCTAAACCAGTTAATCAATTCTGAGTTACTTTAACTTTATGACAACATTAAGGGGAAGACCACACACTGACTATTTTTATATATTTTTTTTCTTTAAATATTCAACATCTTAATCTGTTTTTTTTCTCTTCTTGGTCTTGGTCACTCCTGGTCTTGTTTTTTTTACAAAAAACATTCTTAAAACAGTTCTAAAGGTAAAACAATTCTAACTAAACTAAATAGTTTGATATCTCTGTAGTTTTTCTGTAAAATTGAACAAGACTGAATTTCTATTTCACAGCATGGCATCTACCTCCAAAATGAGGCCAGAAGGGGTCCTGGGGAGCAGTGCCATAGCAGAACTACTTTTGGTTGCTAAATATAGTTTCAATTTTGTGGTTTGTGTTTTTACCGCTGTCCTTCTTGCACACAATCATTTCCTAGTTGAGGAAAGGCGTGTTTATGAGCTGATTAGTTGAAACAGGTGTGTTCATGAATAGCTGATATTTGGCATCGCTCCAAAGACACTTTAACGTTACCTTTGTTTGCATGAACAAATTGTTCAAAGCAGGATTAAAACACGAGTGTCTCTCAGTGTCCCTAACTTCACTGTCTCTCTCTCTCTTCATTCTTCCATCTCTCTTTTTTGGTGCTCCAGTTCCTCCCTTGTCTCCTGTGCTTTTGGGGCCGAGCCTTGGCGCAAATGGCGGATGGATGCTGTGACAGACGGAGAGAGAGTGAAACAGAGCCGCAAATAGACCCGTCCCGTGGGCCACAGGGGAGCGATAGCCCCACTTCTGCACGCACTTGCCTCTCATTCCGCCTGTGCCCCGGGCCAAAAGAAGTTAGTGGAGAACCACTGGGAAATTAAATTTGGAATTATTAGATCACCATGCACAACACTGCCGAAGACAGACACCCATGCATAAACACATTTTTTTTAAATAGGCTGGACCAGGCTGGAGGATTTCTACTCTCGCTCCTTCAACTAAAAAAGTACTTATGTTCACTCATCTTCAAAAAAAAAATACTTGCTCCCAGAGGGAATCAACCAACAGCAATGAAACTTGGGGGCAGTCGTAGCAGACGGAGGATGTGAATGAGGGATTCGGGATGGTTGCCCTGCTTTTGTCTGGGTGGATGTGACCAGTGAATCTGTAGTTAGTGGCAGAATCAACAGTGTAATAAGAAATGCTGTTTACATATATGGGGTTCCTATAGAGAAGTTACTAAAAAGAACTTATTTAAAGAAAGAAAACAAGGAGCATTAGGTGCAATAAATTTAGAACTAAAAATGAAAATAGCAATGTGTAAAATTACTGTGAGTGCTATTTATAAACAGGTAGAATGGATAGGTGATATAAAAAAAATGGAAATTAATAAAAGGCTCTTCTAGAAACAATATACCTTACTACAAATTAATCTATACAGACTTCTTACATACATTTAAAGAACAAAATATTAATTTGGCTTTTGACTCAAATAAAGATGCATAAAAAAATAACTAAACCTCTTTATGATGCTCTGTGTGATTTAAAGGCCTTTTAGAAATCGAATCAAAACAGGCAAATAAAAATATTACAAACAAAATTCTAAAAAAAAAAAAAATCTAAATCTAAAAAATGAGAGACACGTTGTGGCTTATTTTCATAGACAGACTTCCTGTAAGAAACCTAATAAAACAAAATTTTAATGTGGACAGCCCTGTTTGCCTTACAACAGGACAATGCTTGTCCACATACTGCACATACTCTACATCTCAATAGCTTGCCTTGATATGAAGACACATATATTATGATATGTCCAGCTGCATTGCCAGACTTTTGAATCTCTGATTAGAAATGTGTGGGATGGTAATGGATATGAAAACTGCAGGAACTGTGTGAAAACATTCATGCTGCATAGAATGGTTTGTCACAGGACACCATTAGGAACCTCTACATTTCTTCTATATTGTTCAATCATATGTTGCGTTACACATGCATTACTCTACTACTGTATGTTTAGCTCAATAAATATGAAGGTTTGGCCATTTCAGCCTAAAAAATTTATCATTTACCAGTTTAATCATTAAACTTTTATCTTTCTGTCAAATGCTGTGTAATCTGAATCTAAATCCTTCTGGGTGCTTCTATTTTTCCAACTATTTCTTAGAAGATTCTAAGACATTTTGATTTAATACTGTACTGATTTCTGGTGTTATTTTATCTCATTTTACAGTAACATGTACATTGTATACCACCAAACCTGTATTTTGCCCTCTGGATAAAATGTATATCCCATGTCTGTCAAGTACTAGTTTTGTATCTAACAGGAGATTACAAAGAGTTAGAGAAGCAACACGAAAAAAAAAAAGTAATTTGGCCTCACAGAAAGCAAAACTCCATGTGACGATAACGAGCAGATAAAAAGATCCCTCGGCTCTCTTCCCTGCCGGAAACAGACAGTGCTGGGATTAGGTTACCCCTGCTCTGAGCCTCGGAGGCAGCATCACGCCATGATGCTGATCCAGGACCAGCACCCAAATTCCTAAATTTCAGCCTTATCTATTATAGCGGGAAACAGAACACAACAGAAGTACCATAATAACTTTAATTGAAGAAAACCAGAATACACAAACAATTGTGAATACGACAGTTACACTGGCTCCAAATCAGTGTTTTAAGTTCAGTGTCAGCAGACTTGACTTGTCTGCTTCTGCCAGGTCATCTGGAGCTTCTGCTGAGGGAGGAAGCTGTGGCAGCTACAGCCATTAGCCGTGAATGATAAGCCTTAGACTGCTATGATCATTTTGTGGATTCTACTTAATCCACAATGTGCCAGTTGTGTGTTTTCTGTACAGGAAACCAGAGCAAGATAGACAAGCTAGCTTTCCAGCATGTCGTTACATGCCACTTATTGTTGATGGAGGAGTGTGTGGATGTCTGTGTTTGGTTTCATTCATTTTGAGGCAAAAAAGCTCTGACTTGATAGAAAAACCAGACAAAACAGTGCTAGCCACCAAAATCAGGACCAGAAAAATGGTTCTGATTCTGCAATAACCCCAACACAAATAAGCAGAAATACTAAAAAAGAAAATATTAACAAATCTTTAAAAACATTACAAATCCAGAACTATTTTTGTTGCACACAATAAAGCAATTGCTAAAGTCAGGACATTGTTTAGGACACTATCAGAACGATATAGTAAGGTTATTTTGTTTCAAGACATGGTCAGAGCGATAAAATCAGGACAATATAAGACCATCATCAGGAAGTTAAAGTAAGGACACATTTCGGAACATTCTTAAAAAGATAAAGTCACAACATTTTCAGTAAGTACAGTAAATTTTAGCACATATACAATTGTTTAAACAATTTTAAAGAAAAAAGAGTGAAAAATACTCTGTTGTCA
The DNA here is from genome assembly GCF_023375975.1 of Astyanax mexicanus. NCBI lineage: Eukaryota > Metazoa > Chordata > Actinopteri > Characiformes > Acestrorhamphidae > Astyanax > Astyanax mexicanus. The sequence goes on from NC_064409.1 coordinate 57,767,392, forward strand.
AGGATAGTCAAGGATAGATTTTATGTATGGCTAAAAAACTTTTACCATAAACATCATTAAATAATAAGATTACTGTCCTAAAACGAACAGACTATGAATTACAAACACTGTTGTGTTCTCCTTAAAAGTAAATGTGACATGACTCACATGACATAACTGTCAATATCATCTTCTCAATATATTTGTGATTTTGTAATTTTCACCCCAAAACTAACACACATCCATCACACTAGTGAAAGCACTAGTCAAGCTAGCTAGGGAGAATATGGTGTTGTTGATACTGGAAAGCAGCACATCACCACCAGACTCCAGCTATAAGAAAACAGATTGCTACACAAACCGGTCATCATGATCAGGGCTTTTTTCTTCGGTCGCATCTTCAGAAAGGAAGCTTTAAATCAGTTGTTGGAGAAAGGGGGCAAACAGAAATTTGAGTTAGGCCTAAAGCTAACAGTATCTGACAGTAGATTTTAGCATCTTCTTTTTATTATCCACTCACTGGAAAACCAGAGCTGACAAACAAATGTGACCCTGGACAGCATTGGCCTATAGACCTAAAAATATGTTTACAACAGTATGAGGTATTAATGGTTTGATATCATGTTTTTTTATTTTTTCCTCCTTAAAGAAAAAAATGGGTACATGTTTTATATGTCTCCCTTTTGAAAATAAATGGATTAGAAAGCAGAACATAAGAACAATTTAATTTACAGCTACTGATTGTTTTCATTCTAGATTAATGTGCTTATTGTTTTATATAATGGACTGTTAGATTGCATGTTTTAATAATTAAACAAATGCACACAACATGATAACCATCAGGTTTTAATATCACAGTATAATTAACTACTAATACCAAATCCATGCAAAGCAAATGATGGAAAGCTAGCCGGCTAGTATCTCTTCCAACTCTTAACAGTAAATCTGTAGTGTACACTGTTTCTGTTAGCATGTTAAAACTATGCATCTATTTTGTAACAGTATACTGTAGCATATACTCAATTTAGGAATTTATACATATAAAACTGACAGTGTATAAAAACAAACTTGTATGTATGAGCACACCTGACTGCCTGAGCTGTATGAAATGTGCTCTTCTCACTCTGTTTGTTTGGCAGGCAGGTCGTGTTCTGGCAGACTGGCCTCTCTGCCTAGACAACGCAGCTACCCTGTCCTTGAGATGGCCTTACATTCACTCGCACACACACACACACACACACACTCTCCATCCACCGCCCTGCAGCCCACCATGTGACCATTCGAGAACCCCTTACTGAACAGGCTTTGTGTGTACTAGAGCACCTACTTAGTGTCTGGCTCTTAAAAAGGCTGTCTGCTTTAGCGCGGAGGATAAGATCGAGGGTCGTGTCTCAAGTTACCATGAAAGGATTAAAAAATAAACACCTGAAGATTCGAGCCAATCTCTCTTTAAGCAGATACGCCGTCGCTAGAGCTGATCGTATAGCCTGTCTATCTGAGGCTCTTAGCAATAATACTGTGAAAGCGAGCTAAACACGTTACATGTAATACAGCTGTGCTTTTGGGCTTCAAAACATCTGATTTTTGTAGGGAAAGAATAAAATTTCCATCATACACTAAAGAACTTCAACCTGTTGCAAAAATGAACTGAACTGCAGTCCTCAATGGACATCTTGGCAATGCCAGTGGGCTGTTATGTAAGGTAATGTAAGACCGTCTCTTTAAAAGGTGGGAGACAAAAATGCTTGAAACCGAGGCAAAATTACAATTGTTACAATTGTCACTGATAAAATCTAACAAATTATTCATAGTTTGTAGCTATTGGCTCATAAAAAAAATATTTTCTTTGTTTTATTATGGCTACTGCCCTTGCACAGATCTCCACAGCAAGTTAGCCCTCCTCAGCTCCCATCATAATCCCCAAGCTGATCTTGATAAAGGATTGTATCCATAAACAATATTCGTACACACCCTCAAAACAAGCACCTCGATGCTAAAAATGGAAGCACAACAGACAAAAACAAAAAAGAAAATTAGGCTAGCATGGTCTGTACAGACCAGGTCCTCCTGTAGTAATGGCTATGTACTAGTGCCAGAATGTAGCAGTGTAGAATGTAGAATGTACCTCATTTTAAGGTGGAACGTACAGTTGAAATCATAAGCTGCAACATCAGTAGGGTACAGAATGGTCTAGTTTTTTTTAAAGAGAGCACAGTTGGCCTTTCTCTGTCTGGGGGAAGAAGGTGTTCTCTCTCCACATCACCATTAGCATGAGGTCAGTCAGTGCAGGCATCTGTTAGCTGATGTATCAGAGCCGGATTTCTGCACTGTCCTCCGAGAGTGCCCAAAGAGGTGGTGGCTGACCTAACATGTATCAGAGGAGGCATGTGCTTATCTTCACCATTCTAGTGTTGGGGCCGTTACTAGTGATAGGGTTTCGCTAATTATTAGTGTCCTAATGAGTGGTTGGGGTAACTCTTCATTCTTCCAAACTGCGGAGATAATGTGATAAACTAGTTAATACTAAGTTAAACTAAGTTATTTATAATAATAATAATAATAATAATAATAATAATAATAATAATAATTATTATTATTATTAAAAATAAACAAAAGTTAACTTGAGCTTCGTATATCAGTAGCTGAAAATGTTTGAAAACACCTGAGCACAACATGTAAGCACGGCAAGTAGGTAAAGAAAAAAATACTTCCTGTGTTTACTTTTCATGCTCATATTTCTTCTTTGTTGACAAAACCCGTTAAGATTGAGTATACACTATACAGTACCAGATTATCAAGAAATCAAACATTTGATGCATTTGATATGCTCTGAGTGGTCTGAATTGCAATTGGGTGGAAAATAATAAAAAAATAAATGTTTTTTGTCCCTCACACACTACTCGATTCTCCCACCAACTGTCACCAACTCATGCTGACAAAAATTCTCATGATTTCATGGCCTGGACATATGGTCTGTGAAAAATGTTAACAGATACAGAAATTCTGCATTTGGTTTCAGTCCTCTGAGCCTGGGAAAGGTTTTTCACACCTCACGCATCTCATTTACAGACAAGATTATTTGCGGATCATTTCATTTCAGAATTGTTGTAGAAAAGAAAATGAAAGGTGGGCTACCCCCACCTCTCGACCGGGGTACAACTCCCCTGCGTGTTCGTTTGATAGAGAGAGTCAGACAGGTGGAGTGAAGTTGAAAGCAAACCAAGTATTTATTATAAAGTACTGAATATTCAGGAGAATTAACACATGAAAGACCGTCTTAACAGCCGTCCCAGCATAAGTTCTGACCCCCCTCTGATCTGACTCCATGTTTTATACCCCAAATGACGTGAAACCTGCTGATGAGGCGTTGCTAAAATCATCTCATGTTAGCATGCGTAATTTCACGTGTTAGTACTCAAGTTTCACGTGTCTGACTGGACCACTAGTGTTTGGCCTTGACTGTGTTCTTCCAGAATGGAACATCGTGGCACTATCTGTGTGTGTGCGTCACCCCCCGCTTTGAAGCCGCTGCAGGTTCCCCCACACACAGAAGGCCACTTTGATCTAAAAGCCTCCTCTGTCGAGTTGATGACCGTTAGTTAGGGTCATGCAGTAAACAAAATACTTCAAGCCTGAGCTACATCTCATATGTTATATGTTAATGTGTTAGTAACGCGTGGTTAGTCCGCCATATAATAAATCCTATGTGTTAGTAAATGTATCATGTGGGTTAATTTGTCATATAATAGAGTCTGTGTTAGTCACATGCCTGATCAGACAATGTTTTACTATATATGTAAAGAATATATTGTGATTATTGGTTAATCTTCTATATAAATGCGTGTAAAATACACTGTGAGTAAAAATGATCAAATATAATGTGAGTATTGGTTAATGCCTATACAATACAAGGTTTCACACAATAATTATGTAATTATAGATACTAAGATAAGTAATCATTATTGAAAGATATTTGTCAATACACTCAAGGTAAAATAAACAGTTACTCTTCAGGGTGCAGAAAGAAAACTCTCTAGATCATACTCAGAATTGGTTGGAGAAGGTCTTGGTTGCAGAAACTACTATATTTACAGTAATTCCCAGGCTGGTGTGTGAGTGTGTTGCACCATTAGGTGGGTGATTGACAGGCAGGCTGATCGCTGAGGCAACTTGGCCTGAGGCTGGAAAACTGACAGGGCTTTCCGAAGGGAGGGGAGGAATATTCAGCACCAGCAGCAAGCGGCTTCCAACCTGCCTTACTGTGCATTATTAAAAGCTTCCACAGCACCTGCATACTCGCCACGAGAAGCTACACGCTCATACTGAGAACAAGCACACACACACACACACACACACACACACACAGAATTTAGGCTTATACACACTTTTCAGAATGTAGGCTTATACATATTTCTCACATGTTCTATACAGCGTATGCAAGTATCTATATTTAATAAGACTATCCCTAAAGAGCATCCTAATCCTGACTTCAAATAAAAAAAATATTTTTTTTTATCATTTTTTCAATATCAGGACAATTTTTCATGACAACTAAATCATAACCCTTCCATAATGAAAAAATCTGTATGAAAGGACCATATCAAAATAGTAAAGCAAAAACATTCTTCAGAACAATAATAATTGGTCATAAAAATAAAAAAAATAAGGTCCCAATAGTTTTCAAAACATTGTCAGGAAGACACAGTCAAGTAATGTTTCAGAAGTCTGATATAAAAGTCTGAAAGATATTTTAGAACACTGACAGGGAGATTTAGTATATATTAGTATATATTTATGACATCATCAAGACAATAGGCTCAGTACAATTCTCAGGACAACTAAATCTGGACATTTTTAGGACATTGTCATAATGATAAAATCAGGACATTTTCAGGACCATATATGAATAGTAGACAGAACATTTTTCAGGACATTGTCAAGATGACACAAGAGTTTTAAGTCCATCGTCAGGATGATAACATCAGGACAAGTTTTAGGACATTTTCAGGTTGAGAAGGTCAGTAATTATTCAGGAAATCATAATGATGATAATGACAGGATATTTTAGAAACATCTTTAGGATAGTTAAGAACAGTAACAGAGAGATAAACTTAGTACATGTTTAGGACATTATCAGGACAATAGGATCAGGAAAAGAAGTCAAGACGTTTTCTGGACATTGTCATAATGATAAAATTTTCAGGATCATATCAGAATATTAAAGTCATTTTTCAGAACTTTGAATAAAATAATAAGGTCCTAACATTTTTCAGGACATTGTCAAGATAATACAGCCAAATATTTTTTTCAGAACATGGTTTCAATGAAAAAGTCTGAACAATAAAGTCAGGTGTTTTAAGGCCATTATCAGGACAATAAAATTGTTTAGAACATGTCCGAAATTATTTAGGCAATAATAACAGGAAGTATTTTTTGAACATCTTTGGGATTTTAGAACACTGTCAGGGAGATAAATTTAGCATATTTTAGGAAGTCATCAGGACAATAGGGTCAGGAAAATTTTCAGGACATTGTCATTGTCCTGAAAAAGTACTAAAATAAATACAGACACAGGCAGCTACTATACACACATAAATGCATTCATAAAAACAAGTACAATCAGCTCACACTTGAAATGCACCCAGACAGAGACACACACATGTGCACACATACACTTTCATATTCCTGTACACTCACCCCCTCCCCCCCTCACCACACACACACCTGAGCAGGTGTTAAGCTTTAGATCCAAGATAAAGCTTTAAGTGCAGTGTGAAGAGGCAAACAATTATAGAGCCACAGCCAACTAATAACAATTTGGTGTAAATCCAGGACTTCCATTGTCTGTAATATATCATACACAAAGGCATACGCTTGTCACCAGACTTCTAATTAAAGCGGAATAAAGCCCATCTCCATTACACGTTTATGAGGGATGTCTAGACGATGTCGCATTCGACTAGCCTATTAAATTATATGAGGAGTGGTATAAGATGACACTGCAGCCTCAGTGTCTACTATTATGTCCTGTTTACATCCTGCTCTGGAACCGAGGCCTGTATTGACGTGCGCATCCCCTTGGACATATGAAATTACCAATCGGATCAGATATCACGTTTACCTTCACTCTACCTTTCCTCTTTATCCTGAATGTGTGACGCCACCCCCAACCCCAATCCCAAATGCCCCCAACAGCTCTGTCCTACATTTTTACTTTTCTCTATTTCACTCTGTACTTTCTTCCTAAAATGGGTTTGGTAGACAATGATTATAGATGGTATATAGGACATGCCATCAGAAACGACTTTTTCAGAAATGTTTCCAAGTAGTTCAGAAGATAGACACTGTTCTGTGTGACAGTAGAAGCAGTATTAGTAGGAGTATAATATGTAAAAGTAGCATGAATGGTAGAAGAATTAAAAGTAGCATTGGTTGTGGTTGGAACAAAAGTATTTTTACTAGTAGTGGTAGTAGCAGTCGTAGTTTCCAAAAGCAGTGTGTAAGACTGGTGGAGGAGAACATGCCAAGATGCAACTGAAAACTGTGATTAAAAAAACGGGTTATTCTACCAAATTTTTTTTTAACTCTTAAAACTTTATGTATATGAACTTGTTTTCTCTGAATTATTTGAGGTCTGAAAGCTTTGCAACCTTTTTAGAGCAAATAAATGCTCTAAATGACAAAATATTTTTTTATTTGGAATTTGGGAGAAATGTTGTCCGTAGTGTATAGAACAATGTTAATTTTCCTCAGCAATATATACTTATAAATAGCAAATCCAGAGCTGCATAATTGGTGGTGGTAGTAATGCTAGTAATGCTGGTGGTGATGGTTGTACTGTAGGAGTTACGTATGGAGAAATAGCAGTAAATATTGGTGTATTGGTATTACTGGTGCTAGTAGTAGTAGTGGTGATACTAGTAACACTAGTATTTGAAGTACATGTGTTGGAAGTAGTAGTAGTCATGGCAGATGTAGTAGAAATGTAGTGGTAGTAGTGTTGGTGGGAGTAGTTGAAGGAGTAGCAATCATTTTAGTTTAATTTTAATCATTTTAAGTATGATGTTGTAGTGGTAGTAGTAGTGTTGTATTGGTGTTAATGGTAATAGTATGGTTATTGTAGTAGTAGCAGTAGTAAAAGTAGTAGGTGTAACAGGGATACTTATGTTGGTAATATTACTAGTTGTCATATTAGCTGGAGTAGCTATGGTGGTAAGTTGTAGTAGGAATAGTGGTGGTAATGGCAATAGTGGTTGTTCTAGTAATAGTAGTTGCGTTAGTGTTAGAAGTCAAAGTACTGGTCTTTTTTGTTTCTGTCTTGTTTTCTTGCCTGTCTGTTTACATGTCTTCTCTACCTTGTTTTTCTCCCCATGTGCTTTTGAGCACATGTCTCTGTTTTGTTGGTGTCTTGTCTCCACCATAGCCCCGCCCTGTCACCTGTGTCTAGTTTTTTACTACCTTAGGTGTTTTGTGTTTCCCTGGCTATACGTAAACCCTGCGTATTTCTTTGTTCTGCATCATGCTTTGTGCGGACATCCGTACAGATTGTTTTGCATTGTTTGTAATCTTTATTCTTTATGTTTCATTTTTCTTTCTTTTTTGTAAAAAAAAAAGCTCTTTTGCACCAAAATGGGGGCCACTGTCGTGATTCATATCTTAGTGCTGTACATGGGATTTTTGTAAGCTTTGGAAAGTATGTAGAGCACTCTTTGCTAAGGGTGTAATGTATACGCAATGCAGCAGGAAAAAGGAGGATGGGAAATCAATCACCTATCCTGTCTTCACAACAAGCAGGAGAAGGATAGGCATTGTACAATATTGGCTCTGTATTGTTGGAGTATGGGCCTTATAGAACCCGGGGGAGAGGCACGTTTTATATTTCACCACTCGGGACATTCTGACCCTCCCCCCGTTTCAACCCTCCTCTCAAACACACTCCACTCTCCATTACCCTCCGCTTCCTCCCCGCTATCATCTGATCTTCCACTGAGTGAGAGAAGCACTTTCTGCCGGCCAGACTCTGGCACCAAGCGCAGCTTTAATTCAACACAACACGTATACACACTGACACAGACATAAACACATACATACATACACTCACTAACTCTCCCCCTCCCTCATACACATACACACACACACACACACACACACACACACACACACACACACACACACACTCCCAGATACCACAGAGAGTGCAGAGCCATTCTGTGTAAGTAAAAAAAAACTCAATTTATTTGTCTAGACAATTTAAAGTGAAGCTTTGTTTCTGCTGCAGCAGAGCACGGCACCCGGAGCTCTGCAGTCTTCACGCCTTATTGATTACAGATCAATGTTGATAATTACTAGTCCTCCTGTGAGCTGATTAGTGATACGCCCGGTCCGTTTCGTCTAAGGTTTCAAATCAATTACTTAGACTAAAATGAATCCCATATGATCCAGACTTAAAGCTCAATATTGAGATACAGTATATACACATACAATTCTGGAAAAAAATGAGACCACTTAAAAATGATGAGTATCTTTGATTTTACTAAATTGAAAACCTCTAGAATATAATCAAGAGGAAGACTGATGATCTATCTATCTGTCTGTCTATTTATCTATCTATCTATCTCTCTCTCGCGCTCTCTCTCTATCTCTCTATCTTTTAATTTTAATATACACTCAAAATATCAAAAATGCGTTTGGATACCACACAGTCTGCAGGAACTCTGTATATATTTAAGCGTCATGGGATGGATTAGCCATCACCCCTAGGAACCTCTACAAGTCCATACTAAGACATCTTACACATACCAGTCTTAATCTTAAATCATTTATTGTTTCTGGTAACTTTTTCATCTTTTGTGCAACTATTTCTTTAACAATTAGTGTTTGTTTATCTATATCTAATATATATATATATATATTTTTTTTATTTAGCCTTTATTTAACCAGGTCGGTCCCATTGAGACACAATGATCTCTTTTTCAAGGGAAGCCTGGCCAAGACAGCAGCCTAAACATCAGTTTCAACATTTAAAACAGACAGTTCACAGTTAAGCCATAAAACAAAGAATCAAACAATAAGGAATCAAACAGTAATGTACAATATACAGTCTGGATGGGTCAATATGGTTGAATAACAGGACCTTCACACAAAACATGAACAGAAACAATAAGAGGCTGATTCCAGGTTTCTTACAAAATATATAAATATATATAAGTACATTTGTTGTCAATTCTAAAGAATTTAAGGTAATAAAAGCTTGCGTTGTTAATTTTATTTTTTACAATAGGCTATAAGGTATTGCATATACCTTAGATGTCACAGGGACACATAAGAGTCTTCAAAGCTATATATAAAAACAATACAATATCACTAACAGTGTAAGCATCATTGCATGCCTACTACATTCCAGAAGAGTCATTTGAGCAAAATGCTTATATTCATGTTTTTCTCCTTTATACAGTACATTCCCTCAAACCACAGCCACTGGCTTCTAATCAGTATACGACTGTTTTGCATACTACAATACAGCTGATTATGATCAATTAGCCTGCTTACAGCACCCTATTGTCTAGAGGGTTTCATCAGCATCATTTGCTTTTCAAATGAAGACACAGATGCTGAGAATGAGGCCTAGAAAATGAGCAGTGATGAACATGACCAGTAGAACTGAAGTGCCATTTCATGTGAAGAAAAAACGAGAGGAAAAGACACAGAGAGAAAAAACTGTAGCTTTAGGTTGAAAAAAGTGAACCATCACCGTGGTGTCAGCTGTCACAGCTTGTTTGCTTCAAGTGTGTTTGGAACAGGAAGTGACAATTATTTTTAATATTCTGTATTAAGTCAATCACTTTCATTAAACCTGTCAAACCACTCCACTCTATAGTTCCTGCTGCTGTCAAACTGATTTATCTGGTTTAAACTGTTGTGCACTGTTGTCCGTAAGATATCTGTGTCTCCTTATTAGTGCACAGGAATCACTGTAGACAAGCACTGATGCTGTGGTTTTATTCATATCTGTTCTTTAGAAATTCATGCCATTTTTTCTGCCATGTTGCAACTATAGATTTGCAACCAGAGTCGTCTGTGCAGTAGAGACCTACTTCTTTGGTAGAGCCACCTCCTTCTCCCAGTCCAAACATGTCTCAGACCGCCTTCACTGAGTCTACAGAACAGCCTGGTATTCTCTTTCAATGAGTGTAGAAATGCATGGTCATTCCATTTCCTTTTTCTATAAAAAAAAAATAAACCTAAATTGTCAAGATATTGTTAAATTTGCAATCATAATCTGTGCAACAAAGACCAGAGGCGGATTCAGACTTGCATGTCTCAGACTGCCTTCATTGAGTTAACAGCACAGCCTGGTATGCTATTTCAGTGACTGTAGAAAAGTATGGATGTTCCATTCTATAGAAATTATGCCACAATTGTCCACCATGTTGTTGTACATTTGTAACCAAAGTTTGTACATTAGAGACCAGAGACAGAGCCAGACTCACCTGCTCATTTAGAAGACCAGCCTCCTTCTCCCAGACCAAGCATGTCTCAAACCGCCTTCATTGAGTTCACTTCGCAGCCTAATAGACAGAAGCAAATGTAAAATGTTTCAACAGTTCATGTATTTTATTACACCTGCACTGGTGACAAAAAAGGACATAAAACAATGTTTTAAATGATATTTGGACTCAAATGTGTTTGGCGAGAGTGCTGGCTACATACAAATACTACTGAATATAGCACATCTATCTACACCAATTTTAGCTGTCCAGCTTACAACTAACTAGAGCACATTGGCCACTTTATGATAACATCAGAGAACTTAGTACATACTGTTTTTTTAATGCAGCCAATGCTCAACACTACATGATACTGTTAATCATATTACATGATTAACAACAGTATGATAAACTAGCTAGTTCCCTGACAGCTCAACTACAATCTTGCTACTTTATGTAATGCAGCCTGTTCCAGTTAAAGCTGTAACTCACTTAATTCCTAGGTATACCCCTGCCTTCTTACAATATAGCAATTTCTTTAAAAAAAAATGAAACAAGATACAGAAGATGTAAAGACAGAGCATAGAAAACGTATGTTGAATCATATGAGGATGGGTGAAGCTCCATACTGCATCATACTGCAACCAGCTAGAAGAAAAGGTGCTAGACTTGTGAAGGTTTCACTTTTTATAGACGCAGCACTGTCCATGCTTTTTCTACAGTCTCTTAGTCTCTCATCAAATTCCTTTATGTCTTAAACTCATAGCTCAGATCTGTGATTACTTTTCTCGCTGCTTAAGTGAAGAAGCCTCATGATATATTTTCAGAAACGTAAGACATTCAAGACATCATAAACTCGCTCCAGCAGTATGATAATCCTCATATATTGCCCTTATGATTATAAATCTGCTCAGTGTCTCCACCAGACAAGTGGGCTGTGTCTGCAGGACTGTGGCTGTGTTTTTACTGGCCTTCTAATTTCTACACAAAGCTTACACAGAATTCATCTTGTATGACAGACAAGCGTGCTGTTTGATTTAGACTGGTTTTACCCCACTTAAACCGAAAAGAAAGCAGACCTGGAAAACCATGGAAGAAGAAATGCTGGCACTGAAATACGGCCTGATGTTTGAGCAGAATAGAGACTCTTCAAAGCTTTGAGGCGTCTCTCTCCGAGTTCCAGAAATCTATTTCACCTCACACTGAGTACATCTATTCACTCCGCACCCCCTACAAAGAATAGTGATATTTTACACAGGCATTAAGCCCTACACAGTTAGATGCCAAAAGAATTATTTTGAGCAGTGCCATAGAAGGACTACCTTTGGTTGTCTAAAGAGCCTTTCAGTGGAATGCCTTTGTAAAGGAATACTCCAGCCATTTCTATTTATCTCATTTCGCTGCATCTGTAGTGCATGACTGATTACCACAGACAAAATCTGCAGTGCTTCTCTCTAAACTCTAGCAGAAAACCTGTTGATTATCAGGACAGTTCTTTTAGAAAATTACTATTAGTGTGAATAAATTAGAGAGATTTTTATTAAAATGCATATATTTTTTTATAATTTTATTTCTAATTATTTTTCTATTTTCTCCCCAATTTACATGGCCAATTACCCAACCCACTTATTACGACTCCCCCTATCACTAGTAATGGCCCAACACCAGGAGGGTGAAGACTAACACATGCTTCCTCCGATACATGTGAAGCCAGCCACTTTTCGAGCTGCTGCTGATGCAGCATTGCCGAATAGCCAGTGCGCTTGGAGGAAAGCGCAGCGGCTCGGTTTCCATGCATCAGCTCACAGACGCCCTGTGTTGTGGACACCCTAGGAGTGATGTGGGGAGACAGCGCCATCTACCTCCCTGGAGGGAGCAGGGCCAATTTTGCTCCCTCTGCTGATGCAGCTTGATGGCATAAAATGCATATTTTTATGTTGTCTTATTCAGTCATCAATATTTGAGTTGATACAGCTACTACAAAGTACATCACTAGCTATAGAGACATTAAAAGGACTAATAAATGCATATCTTAAACAATACAATGTTTTCTTGTAGTTTTCACAGTGTCTGTTCACCTGTGAAACAGAGAGTGTTATAAATCTTCAGAATATTCATCTGCATGGACAGTATGATGTGCGGGCATTATTTCATTGGTCCAATGTGGCTTTAGTGTGTTTTCTATTCTTTTAGAATAAAGAAAATTGTGTTTAAACTATAGTTTGTGGGTCAGAATCATGCCATCAGGATATGTTTGTATAAGAGAAGAAAGAAACAAAACTCTTTAGGCTCTTCAGACAATTTACGCTCTGATAAATTTAGTAAATGAGTGTACTGTACCGACATAGCAGATTAATTCAGCTAAAGAAATCAAAATCACTCCTTTAAAAAACTAACAAAACTGTATTCATGAAGCTCCTCCTCCCAATAAAATGTCCTATACCTTCAATCTCTACCTTGTTTACATGTTCAAAACTATTTTTTTCAGTCCCCCCCCCCCCACCATGTATCCTCTTTTATCTCTTAACTTACCATATTTTTTGCACTAGGCGCACTTAAAATCCTTTAATTTTCCAAAAAATTGGCAGTGCGCCTTATAATCCAGTGCACCTTATGGATGGATTTTACTAGTCAGGTTGTAAGTAGCAATAAAGCCACTCTGCTGAAGTGCAGCTTTATACAGGAGTTTCAGTTTAGTTTTCCAGCACCGGGGGCTACCGTGGCATTAGCAATAGCCGCTAACCGCTATTTCCTCGTTCAGAAGTAAGTATTATCAGCCTGTAGCCTGCTGCTAAACCCGGCTAGCACTGATGAAGCAGCATTAGCATTATCCACTAACCGTGCTAGCACTTTCGCACTTCAGAGGGTAGTATATTGGACTGTAGTTTGCACATTTACTGTGTTAAAACAAGCTACATGTGATCAACTGCTGGCTAAAATCGCCCTGGCTTACTGGAACACTCAGGGTTCCTCAGTGTAGCACTGTTGAGTGGCATTAGCTGCTAATCGCTAGTGGTTAGCCACAAATGCTAATGCTCTAGCCTTAGTGCAAGAGAAATTTGTGAATCTAAGCTTGCTATAAACAAACAGAAGCGCTTCACTCACCCAAATACACAGTTTTAAGGAGATAAATCTGTGTAGATTAACATCCAGTGTTGTTTGACTTTAAAATGAAATAAAAATAAATAAAATCTTTTTTTTATTACAGTTTTATTTACTTATCTTAGCTTTACTTAACTTAGTTAGCTATAAGTTCCTCATAGTGTCTCTTAAAATGCGCCTTATAATCCAGTGCGCCTTATGTAAGAAAATAGACCAGAAAATAGAGGTTCATTTATAGTGCACCTTATAGTGTTAAAAATACGGTAAGTCATATCTCTCAGTCCTTGCTGCACTATTATGGGAGGGTTTACAGTTTCCTGCCATGTTATCATCTGATGATGGTCACTGTGTCCTGTGCTGAATACAAATTGGACAGGCTGAACTGAATGAGCATATGATCCTTCCTGCCTCTACATTGTACACTAGATCTCCAGAATCTCAGACTAAAAATGAATGCTTCATATTCTTTCACACTCTTCCATTTGGCCATGCCTTCCTTCATCTGCTCTTATATTATCAGGGTATTGTAAAATCCAGAAAATTCGCCTGCTAAAAAAAAACAAACAAGAGGCTCTGCTTTCACTAGAGACTCAACCCATTTTCATAGAGTCTGTGACATCATCTCATTGGTAATATTGCATGGTAACGGTTGGGAGTGTCATCAAAACGCACACAAACCCAGAAAGCTTTCTCAACTGCGGAGGTCAAGCTACATTGACAGCGGTAAAGTATGATTTAAATAGCTGGTAGTAGTAATAATAATAATTTTATTAGTAGGGGTAGCATCTCAAAATATGATATCACGGTGCATTGCCCACAATAATGATTACATCCTGATATTCTGATTTTTGTTTCATATCTGCTTTTTCCAACAGTGGCATATACTGTATTTCCCTCATAGAGAAATCCAATTTAGACCTGATAGATCTGAAATACACTATTATCGTGTTAACAGGTGAAAGAGGGTGTCAATTTTAAGAGAATTCACAAGGAAGCAACATCACATAAAGCAGGGCCTATTCATTCCTTCTCACGTCTTTTTTCACCCTTTCCCCTCTCCATCCATTAAGAGCTCCATTTCTAGCTGTGGAGTCTTCACCTGTGAGGTTTAAGCGACGACAACTCGCCCATAAACACATACACAAATCCATAGACACCATTAGCGACAGTCTCAACTAATTCACACGATGAACAAGGACACTCAGGGCACAGATGCGCGCAAGGGTCGCCAAAATCTTATGAATCAAGACAGATACGTGAAGGCCTTCTGAAATATTCAGGAGGCTCAGCACACAGATGTGATAGGAATGACGATGGCTGGAAGAGTGTAAAAAAGCAGCACTGATTCCTGGATGACATAAATCAGCCCCCTCCTTTTCCGCTCAGCCCGTGAGCCTCACTACAACGTGACTTCCCACCAACATTTCTCTCTCTCAAAAAAAAAAAAAAAAAAAAACAGCTTGTGGCCTCAGCTGCCTTTGCATTCCACCCAGGAACACAGAAAGAGAGAGAGAGGGGATGAGGTGAGAGAGTGATGAGAGAGGGAGAGAACAGAAAAGAAAGGGTAAGACAGAGATTGAGAGGCAGGTAGAGACAGAAAAAAGAGACATAGAGAAAGAGAGAGAGAGACAGAAAGACGGATAAGATAAAAAAGATAAGGGGGACAAGCAGAATGAAAGAAAGGAGAGATATAGGCAAATAGAAAGACACAGTAAGAAAGAGAGAAAGATAAGGAGGGAAAACAGAACTGGAAAGAGAGGCCACAGTCAGATGGTGAGATAATAAGAAGATGGGAGAGAAAGAATAAGTGACAGGCTATCAGAAGGACAGAGAGAGAGACAAAGACAACAAGAGAGAGAAAAACAGACAAGTAAGAGAGAGAAAAGGAGAGGAAAAAAAGATAGACAGAAAAGATTGTAATAAAGAGAGCAATAGAGATACAGGCAAAGTAAAAGAAAGAAAAAAAAACGAGTGGGTGAATGAATTGGTTTGGAGTAGGCAGACAGGTAAGATGGATGCATAAGTGGGTGGGTGGATAGTGAGATTGAGATAGCGAGAGAGGGGGAGAAAGAGAAAGAAAAAGATAAACAAGAGAAATAAAGAGAGAGAGAGAGAGAGAGAGAGAGAGAGAACGCATCGGCCTCTATATACAGCTCTGAACAAAAAAATAAGAAACCACTTAAAATGATGAGTTTCTTTGATTTTACCAAATTGAAAACCTCTGGAATATAATCAAGAGGAAAGTGGATGATCACAAGCCATCAAATCAAGCTGAATTGCTTAAATATTTGCACCAGGAGTGGCATAAAGTTATCCAAAAGCAGTGTGTAAAACTGGTGGAGGAGAACATGCCAAGATGCATGAAAACTCTGATTAAAACCAGGGTTATTCCACCAAATATTATATATAGTGGTCTCTCAATTTTGTCCAGAGCTGTATGTGTATTATTTAATCTAAGGTTGTCAGACTTCTATTTTATTCATTTGATATATTGTTACTGGAGTGGGAAAATCATGCTGCCTTTGATCAGGAGGATCTTTGGTGATAATAGTATTTTTTAGTTCATACACACTTTTTATATACACATACAGGTTACATAAAGATCAGGTTAAGTTCTTGCCTCTCAGTGGTCATAGAATGAAGACTGGAACATTTCTCTACAAAGAGATCTGACATATGGAGTCTTGTAGACTGCACGGTGGTTTCCACTTGTCCAAACGTCTGGGAGGTGCTAGGCTTTGCCTACAGGCAAACTTTACATCACAGACTAAAAATGTGCAGAGGACGAGGGCTCTCCAAACTTTCACATTCACGTGCCAATTTTAGGACTTACAGTAACAGCTCTGACGCACAGCTATAGGGGGAGGACAACATTAGGCACAGCCAAGTTCCTATGCCCTCATGTGGAGACATGCTAATATACATGTCTGTGGTTTTGGTCTATAGGCAGCTGGACGTATCTCGGGAGGCCTACAGAGAAACGAGACGGTTTAGCCCACCTGGAACTTGTAATCCTGCGTAACTAATTACACATGGCAAGTGGAAAAATGCCTACATGAAGCATGAAGTTTCCTTTCAGGCTTAATCAAAAAATTCAGAGACCTGATTCATGTGATCTCAGAGCACTTCTGAGAATTTCAGGTTCTCAGTTGGAACTGTGTTCTCTGGATTGAAATGGCTGGATCCAATACTTTTGCATGAGTTGGGGAGTTGGAAATGAGGTGTGTGCAATTAAATTAAACCAATGCTTAAAAAACTAGAACAAAGCTTTCTCTGGACAGTACAGCCAGTAACTCTAAAAAGACAGGATAAACTCTATTTAATAGCTTTAATTAAAGAGATTTTTATCTAAAATAAAACATCACAGCATTTATTTGAATAAAATACATAAACTTACTTTAATTTACCACAAAAATAGAATTATCATTTTGAAAATACATGGTTTTTTTTTTATGATAATTCCATAATAATCAAATAACAGCTGGAATGCATATGTTTTTTGTATCATTTATTCTCTATGACACAAAATCTTTACAGAAACATAAAAATGGTTCAACATAGCAACGGAATTAATGTATTTGTCGAAGGTCATGGAATAGTAGCATTGAAATTGACTGTGAAGTGTTATGTCAGGGAAATGCTTACAAAAACCCTCTCTTGCATAATAAATTGTGAGGTGTTATCTTGTGAGTGAAGTTAAAGACTGGTCAGTGTGCTCATAGCAAGGCAATGTGGTATACCAGAGTTCAAGTGGGATCTGATAGTGGGTATCAGATGGATGGAAAATAAGGAAATTCTAAACAGATTTTAAGGGTATTACAATTTTTGTTGGAGTCCACAAAATTTTGAAGCATTGGTGTGAGGATTTGATTGCATCCATTGACAGGAGCATTATTAAGTTTTATTATCACCACCCCATTTTATCTTCAACTCCTCACCTCTTCAAAAAAGTAGTATTGGATGGGGCACCTGGGGACCGATTTCAGAGAACACAATTCCTCAGTTCTATAGGGGCTTTATACCCCTCTGGCCCACACCTGGCATTAGACATTATACACCTGACTCTGCATCTTTAAAAAAGGGAAACCTCAAAGGTATTATTTAACACTATAAAGGACCATAACAAAACAGAACCAAATTGTTCTTCTTAATAATGACAAACCTTGTAGATCATTTATAGAACCTTTTTGAAAGGATTCTCTGTATTTATAAATCAATGGACCACTTTATTGTACTAATGGGATCCGTATTCTTTTCAAAGTGACTCCAATTCCAGTAAAAAACAACTACAAATAAGGATGGGACCACTACCACCACCAGCATGCATCTCCTGTCTCAGGGGCCATCTCATTAGAACCAGCCAGCTGCTTCTACTATTTTGTGCTCTCTGTGGTCTGAAAAAGCGAAGGCGTGTTGAGATATAGTAGAAATGAGAAACATGGGTGATGCCAGAGGGAATCTGAAACATCTTCCACATGATAGCAATGAGCGCAGTTAATGTAATCAATCCAGTCATCAGCAGGAGACAATTTGGTCACTCTGTGGTTCCTCTCGTGTCCGTTAAGTTGCTATGCCAAACACATGGCTTTATCGGGGCTATCTAAAAACCTGTGAGCTTTCAGCTTGATTACATAACTCCTGGGAGTGGATTGGCATCAACAACAAAAGAAATACCTGACTGG
Organism: Astyanax mexicanus; assembly: GCF_023375975.1. NCBI lineage: Eukaryota > Metazoa > Chordata > Actinopteri > Characiformes > Acestrorhamphidae > Astyanax > Astyanax mexicanus. The sequence continues at coordinate 57,785,642 of NC_064409.1, forward strand.
AAATTCAGGCAAGCACAGTTCATTGAATTGTGTTTTTTTTTTCATGCTTTCATGGCAGCTCTTGCTCTCTGGAGTTCTTTGGAAAAGATAAAGTCCTCCAAAAAAAGCTTAAAAGATCTCAGATACCGCTGGATACAAACAGCCTGAGCGTGCTGAAAATTTACTCTAGGCAGACGTTACATAACCAAACTCCGGGCCCAACTGTCGCCTAACAACAACTTGAGGCATTACTGGTGTACCAAGAAGTTACTGGAACTATTACTGGTGTAACTTTCCACAGGAAGCTCGGACGTGTGGTATTTGCTTACCTTCACACTAACACAACCGAAGAATGTTCATCTCAGTGTTATTATAGTCTCACATCTCACAAGTCTTTCACTTTGCTGAAAAAACAGCTCTGATTCAAAGGAGAGGACATCCTGAGGATACCGGCTGTAGAAAGACTATTGTAGACCAGGGTTTTGTTTGAGAATGTCTGAAGCCAAACAAAAATAATACTAAGGAACATTTAGGCTTCGTTGACATGTGACACTAACAAGCCTCCTGGGTGATCTGATCAGTAATTGTCAAAACCATCAAAAAAATTGCATAGCAGTTTAAAAGCATAACCAGTGGCTGCTTATGATGGGATTATTATATATCCAGAGTCTACAGAGTTTTCTTAGCCAACTAATCAAGTAAGGCAGCTAATTTAGCGAACAAACCAGTTACCAGAACCAAATGGGAAAAAGTGTTTTGAATCGATTTTCAGGTGAAATAGAATGGATAAAAAGCCCAGTCCCAATTCTGAAGTCCTAATACTCCCCACCTGTTCTGGAACAATACATCTATGAAGTTGTTGAAGGGCACATAAAAGGGACCTTGGAGGGTTTATAGCAGAACTGGGGCACTTTGCCTTATTTCCCTTCACCGTATTTACACTGCTGTCTAAATGCCAAATACCACAGCTGCCCCAATGATGGGTTTATCAGTTGCTGCTATTTTTACTGCACTGCTGCTAAAATGGACAAGTGGTTGGCAGCAGAGACTCATTTCAAGAAGAATGAAAGCATAATACTAATACTAACACTTTGACAAGTTAAACAGATTTCTGTTTGGTTGTAGTACTCATGCATCTCGGTGGCGCATTCTGGGAAATTGAGTCTGTGAATGAAACAAAGTCCAGAAGTGTAATAGTACTATAGTCTGTAATATGTTTAGAATTAATGAATGAACTGAAAGTTAGGACCCAAACTGAAAGTAACCATGTAAAGCATTTTGTTTATTTGCTTTAATAAATACTTGGGTTGCTTTGGATATACAGCTCTGGACCACATGCATTTTGGCATGTTCTCCTCCACCAGTCTTACACACTGCTTTTGGATAACTTTTTGCCACACCTGGTGCAAAAACCCAAGCAGTGCAGCTTGGTTTGATGGCATGTGATCATCCATCTTTCTCTTGATTATATTCCAGAGGTTTTCAATTTGTCAAAATCAAAGAAACTAATCATTTTTAAGTGGTCTGCTAGAGGTAATCCATCAAACCTTGTAAACTTTGCAAAACCCAAAACTTGTATCCCCACTGGTATGACTTAGAAACACCTTAGAAAGTTTGCATTTCTTTGCATGAAGCTACCAAACAGTAATCCTTATGAGTATTAGGGTTTTAATTAATAAAGGCATCTCTCGATTGTAGACTTTGACAATGATACATCAACTCTTCTCAAGAGTGTTCACTATTTAATTAGCTGTTGTGACTGTTTATTTTTTTTTTTCAGATAATGCTTGATTGGTCTCCTGGGCCTTTTTGTGTTGCTAAGTTCACTAATGCATCCCCTTATTTAATATATATTGGATTGGCCACTCCTGAAGTTTCTGGTCTCAAGTTAATGATGGCCTCTCTCTCTCTGTATTGACACCTCTTTGGACTGCATATTAAGAGCTCTCCAGAACAGCCACTCAATGCAAATACAATAGTTGTAATCAACACTAGACCTTATTACTACATTGTGGTAATTTGTTTAAATTTAATGAGAAAAAGACCACCTGGTTGATCCTGCTTATTAGTCAATTGTCCAATTACATCTGAAGCCATGAAAAAAGAGCTTTGTATAAATGGAAGTAATATTTAGAATTTTGGAAAATTCAGTCACATATTCATTGCTTCATTACATATGCTAAATGAAATGTACTGACTGTATGCACAGTCATATATATAAGACCAAACACTATTTACAAAATATAACAATATTTTTAAGCAATTTCAGTTTGCTTTCAAAATCTCAAATCTCAAAGTGCTTTATATGTAAAGAAATTCTTAAATATCATAACGTAACCTACAAAAACTAACCATTATTTGGCAAAATGTACTTTTTGCCCAAATCAGTTTGTCATGATGCTGGCTATCTGTGGCAAAACCACCTACACCCCTTAGCTGATCAGATCATTCTACCCCTTTAGGAAAATGGCCTTTGTCAAGGGTGTGACACAATAGTAATTAATTTAAGTATTTTATTTAGTATTCTGTCTTGTCTCTGCCTTAGCCCTGCCTGCCTCTGCCTTAGTCCTTGAGTGTTCACAGATGTGTTTGAGAACCACTGAGATAAGTAATTATTTTGGGAAGGAGTCCATAGTCTGAACGAATCCTGCTATCTGAACGAATCATACCCTATGGAAAAAATATACCCTGTACTGGGATGCTAGTTCTTGACTAGCATAGGGTATGTTATGTTTACCCCATTTTCTCCCCAATTTACAAGGCCAATTACCCAACCCACTGATTAGGACTCCACCACACCAGGAGGGTGAAGGAGGAGCACATGCCTCCTCCGATACATGGAAAGTCAGCCACTGCCTCTTTACGAACTGCTGTAGATGCAGCATTGCCAAGTAGCATCACAGCGTGCTTGGAGGAAAGTGCAGCACCTCACTTCTGATACATCAGCTCACAGACGTCTTGTGCTGATCGACATCACCCTAGGAGTGATGTGGGGAGAGAGCGCCATCTACCCACCCAGACAGAGCAGGGCCATTTGTGCTCTCTCAGGGCTCCAGAAGCTGATGGCAAGCAGCATGACCAGGATTCGAACCAGCGATCTCTTGGTCATAGCGCCAGCCCTTAAGTCTGCTGGACCACAATTAATAAGCAACAGGAGAGAAGAGTCATGACAGAGCTAAACACATACAGTACATATAATCTTTTAAGGTCAGGTGCCAGTATAATGATCTTTAGACTGAGAAGACTGAGGTGTGAGGTTTTTGTAATGTGTAGAATACCTGCAGAGAACAGCAGCAGCAGTGCAGAGAGGTAAGAGCAGGAGCTGAATGGGTCTGCATGCTCCTCCACTGTGGTCCAGTGGTCTACAGGCTGCTGCTGGCTGTGGTCTGGAAGAGGCACGGAGCGCCCCCTTTCAGCAGGAGCGCTGCAGTGCAGCCAGCCAGTCAGCCAGCCTCAGCGCGGTCACGTGGAGCACGCAGACACCGGCCAACCTACTTCCATACGCCTCAAAACTCTTTTACATAATGTTTCTAATCCCGTGTGTGGAGCGGTGCCAGCTCGCCCTGACAGGACCCCGGCCGCGCGCGCACTGCAGGTCACTGCCGCGCGCCGCCAGCGAGGCTACAGCCCGAGCTCCAGCGCCGGTCTGCGGTCCGCACTGACCGGGCAGAGGGACAGCAGCCCGTCGGAGAGCCGGCCAGAGAGCCGCGCTGGTCAGACCGCCCGGAGAAACCGAACTGCGGCCAGTAGTCTTATCCACAGAGACTACAGAGGACCCACAGCTAACTCTAAACCTGAGATTATTACACACACACACACACACACACACACACACACACAGCAGCATCCTACACCAGTTACTAAAGACCACGTGCCACCGACCAGTTAATGACCTGAAGTAACCCCCCGCCCACGAAACGCATCTACACACACACACATACTGACGTAATTAGCTATAGGCTACACAGATATCACATAGTGCTGCTGCATATAATTGCAGTCTGACGTATTTATGCATGTGCATAATATACAGCTCTGCAAAAAAAGAGGGCCACTTAAAACGATACGTTTCTTTGATTTGACCAAATCGAAAAACTCTATACCTGCAATTTACTCAAAAGGAAGACGGATGATCACAAACCACCAAAACAAGCTGAACTGCTTGGATTTTTGCACCAGGAGTGGCATAAAACTTGTCCAAAAGCAGTGTGTAAGACTGGTGGAGGAGAACATGCCAAGATGCTTGAAAACTGTGATTAAAAAATAGGGTTATTTCACCAAACTCTTTCTGAACTCTTAAAACTTTATAAATATGAACTTGTTTTCTTATTATAAATTTCATTATTTGAGGTCGTTTTTGTTATTCCAGCCATTTCACCTTTTCTGCAAATAAATGCTCTAAATGATCATATTTTTTTTTTGGAATTTGTGAGAAATGTTGTCTGTAGTTTAAAGAATAAAACAACAATAATAATTTTATTCAAACATATACCTATAAATAAGAGAAACAAAATAAGAGAAACAGAACTGTCCGTCCACCCATGATTTTTTTTTTTCATTTGACCACTGTGTTCTATTACTTATGCAGTATTGTCCGAATTCACTGTCAGTGCTGTAGAATTCCTGTGAAAACCTTGTAGCCTTACTATAGATCTTCTCACAAGAGCATAAACAATACAACAATAGCTTAGTGTTCCTGTCTTGATCTTATTCTGACGTAGGTGGAAAAAAAACTAACGATGATTCATCTACTGAAGATAAAAAACAAGACTAATGAATTAATAATAAATGCCTGAACACAACCGTCCACTTACATACCTACCTCTCTATAAATTTATCATCCATCCAGCCAGTCTGTTGAGCTATCACCCTGTTCCTGTATTGATCTCCAATGACGTAGGTGAGTAAAACTATTTGTGATTCATATATTACGGATAATACTGTGGAGCATGCCTGAACAAAAACACTGATGTGTTAGAAAACTGAGTAGTGACTTTTAGTAAGCTGTATGAATACACTATATTATATGTCAGTGAGTGAAGAGAGCCACTGATGTAAGTCACTTTCATTGAAATAATATTTACAAATAATCTGAGGCATTAGGTGTGTTTGAAGTATTATGTTTTTCTAATTAAACATGTGCAGATGTTGACTGGGATTTGGAGTTTTACAGGTCTACACTGCTTTTAAATCATTAGAGTAAGCTTACTGTGAAGTCGGTCAGTTTCAGACAAATTAAGGCACTGTTTACACACGCTTTGCAGTTATCATACAAAACACGTTTCTAACAGGATCATTAAAAATGATAAGTCTTAAATACTTTCAGAGCTGAAAGAAACAGGAAGAAAAAGAAACGCAGCCAAGAAAAAAACATTTTACTTCATTTAAAATGGAAACGACACCATAATAATACAATTTAAAAAAACATAAAAAAAAGAAAGCAAATAGAAAAAAAACACAGATTTAATGAAAATAAATGTTCTTTTAGTCTCAAAGAGAGATGCCAGCAGGTGACCTGAGGGGTTTATATTGTCTGCTGAGAACACATCCCTGGAGCTGGTTCCTCAGGAGAAGATGAGGACTTTCTGCAGGGCCCTCCTGATGTGCAGCTTCTCCTCAGGCTGGCTGTCTGGGATCATTCCTGCACTGCGCTCGGCACTCAGCCGCACACCAGGTCTCCTGAGCCTGACACCCTGCAGGCCCGTCTGAGTGATGTTCCTGCAGAAGTCCACCCTGACCTCCAGCAGGCTAATGCCATGGGTCACCACCGCCTGCAGTACAGCGTCAGTCACTCTGCAACAGTTCTCTAGACACAGCTGCTGAAGCCGCCTGCAGCTCCGGAGCATGCTGATGACATCGTGGTCTGTGATGTGTCCGCATCCGGACAGGGTCAGGGACAGCAGGTTTGGACACCTTGAGAAAGAGACAAACGGATACACAGAGAGAGAGAGACGGGTGAGAGGGTGATGAGAGAGAAAAAATAAAGAGAGAGAGATAGAGAGAAGGTGTGAGGATGAAAAAGAGGAGAGACAGATAAAAAAAACTGTGAGAGAGAGAGAGACTGCATGTTGTATATACAGCTCTGGAAAAAAATAAGAGACCACGTAAAAATGATGAGTTTCTTTGATTGAAAACCTCTGCAATATAACCAAGAGGAAGGTGGATGATCACAAGCCATCAAACCAAGCTGAACTTCTTGGTTTGGCAAAATGTTATCCAAAAGCAGTGTGTAAGACTGGTGGAGGAGGACATGCCAAGATTAATGAAAATTGTGATAAAAACAAGGGTTATTCCACCAAATATTGATTTCTGAACTCTTAAAACTTTATGAATATGAACTTGTTTTCTTTGCATTATTTGAGATCTGAAAAAATGCTGCTCTGACCTGCATGATATGCATGTTGGGCTTCTCACAATGATTGTAGATGTAATTTCCGACACCATCATTACCAAACACTTCAGAAGTGGAATGTCCTATCCATCTGCCACCCAATTTGAGGCCTCACTCAAACCCTGCCTTGCCATGAGCACACTGACCAGTTTTTAGATGTCACAAGAAATCACCTCACAACTTGCGTCAGTCCCGTGGAGGGGGAAACTCATGAGTAAGTTACATACATACCAATTTCATGCTATCCCATGATTAGTGATGCAGATCAGCCAAACAGTTTTAAGAATTAAAAATTCAATATACAGGTAATTAAGGACAGAATGTTGTATACTAAATAGTGCAGCTGAGGTGTAGGTGTGTGTTTGCATGCAAAATAAGTGCCTAAGGAGCTTTGGCTTGAACTACTATTTTTCTTTTGTTTTTTTTGTTTTGTTTTTTTATCATTTTGAGTGGGAGCATACCTACATTTTTTTTCTCTGTGTGTGAACACTTGTCGGAATTTTTTTTTTTTTTTTTTTTTTTTGCTGTTTGGTGCGAACAGACTCGTGAGTCGACTGCATGATGAAAGCTTTTGGTTGATCAGCGGCGGCATCAAGTGACAGGCACTCCATCTCAGACAGGACTGATCTAAGCCAGGCATCAATGGGACTGTAAATAACACTCACAGTGACATAGCCATCTGATCCCCGTGACAATAGAGACATTTTAGACAGTAACCTGAACTAACCAGAGAGATGGGGGCGGTTCAGGGGAGGTTTCGGTGTTGAGCAAGAAGGTTTTATGGATGTTTGCCTATTTAAAAGTCTTCTTATTTCTGTAATTATAATAAAATAAACTGAACTTGCTACATTGCTTCTTATCAGTTCAGCTCTTACCATGAGATGTATTGTTTAGATACTGTAGAACCATCTAGTGCTTTTTTTGCCGCCATACCCTAGTGAAAAAAGGAGATTAAGGTTTACTTAGCCATATTATGCTATAGTGCACTAAAGTGTTCTTGTAGCCACATTATCAATTAGTATATTTAAAGAGTGCTAAAATGGAACCACTTTTTTGTACTTATTATACTTTAATTGTATAAAAATAGTACAAAAGTACTACTGTACTAAAATGAAACTATTTAAAATATACTTAATAACATTTAAACATACTACTTCATGTATGTAACCACATTTTAAATATGCTTACAGTAACATTAAGCATTACTATACACTATATTGTACTTTGTTAAAGGTATGATCAAAGTTTACTTTCAAACATTTGATAAAAGCATAATATTAATGTATATAATAATTTTTAATGTACTATATTGTACTATAATGTGCTATATTTTTAATGAGTATTACAACTGTATCGCTATTATACACAGAGTAAATTAGAAATGTACTAAGAATTGATATTAAATATATTTACATATTTTTACATATTAAATAGTGTACAAATATGCTTCTTGTTCCTGTCTTTTGTAAGTAGCACATTTTTAGTATACTTAGTTGGCTATAAAATATATATTTCAATATACTGTACTACAATTTGTAGCTTGTTACAAATTTACTTGATATTTTTTAAATTAGTAGTAGTAATTTTATTAACTTTCTAAAAAGTTACATGATACACTGCACTTTAGGTGAACTACTGTAACAGTTGTTTTTAACACACTTTGCTGAAAATGTACAAAAGTATATTTGGAAATAAGTATTTTAGAAGTATACTCAATTACATTAAACTAAAAGTGTACTTCATAGTAGTCTATTTTTTTAAATACTATATTGTACTTTTTAAAAAGTATGATATTTTTTTTTATTTTTACACATTTAATGAAAGCATAATATATTAATACATTTCTAAATACTTACTTTTAGTAAGTACATAAATCTGTTAGTATAATTACAGCATACTTTTTGAGACATTTCTCAATATGTTTTAAGTACAATTAAGTATATATTTATTTTTTCAACAGGGTAGGGTCAGTGCAAATGCTGCAGCCTGCTGGTGGACTTTCTTCCACGGTGCCAGTAGGCACACACACTCAAAAACATAAACACACACACACGGCTGATGGCTGCAGCTTTGGGATGTCATTCACGTTTACTGATGTGGATTACATAAAGGCTTACATAATCTTACCACTTAACCACATGTGGGGCCAGCGCATTCCAGTAGCTTCGCAGTGTTACGGTACTGTCCTAATAACCCTGGACGTGGGGCGGCGCACAACACGTGCCCCTCCTCTTGTTACTACAACTACTGCCTACTGATGGCATCAGAAAGCCTATAAAAAGAGAGATAGGAGAGGAAGGAGGAGTTTGGCCTGAAGAGGATCTGAAGCCTGTGGGATTTTTTTTTTAGCTTGGACAGGGTTTATTTGAGGTGATTTTGGTCGTTGTCCTCTTGCAGGAGACACACGTTCATCTGAGCAAAGTGTAAGTAAACAAGGCAGATATACGTGCCTCGTTCCCCAGTTACATAACCATGTCCTCCTCTCTCGTGGCACTGCCCTCCTTTTGTTTTTCTGCCTGTTTTTTCTTTTTCTTTTTTTCTTTTTTTGAAGGCCCAGGCATGTTTCCAACAAAGCAGTCTGACCGTCAGGCAGTTTCACACTTCCGTCATTCACTCACTCACTAATTCTCCCTCTGTCTCTCTCTCTCTCTCTCTCTCTCTCTCTCTCTCTCTCACATACACACACCCGCAAACACATATATCTCTCTAGCTCACATTTTTACGGAATAGGAAAAGAAAGAAAAAAGGCTTGTTGTGCAGCAACAGGCGTGACGCGACCTTTCCAAAACTATGTACATGCAATTTACATTTCCCTGTTTCTCTGAATAGAGGCTCAGTAAAAACACATCATACACTGTAACACATTATATATATATATATATATATATATATATATATATATATATATATATATATACGTATATATATATATATATATATATATATATAATGTGTTACAGTGTATGACATATATATATATACACATATATATATATACATATATATATATACACATATATATATATACATACATATGTATATATATAATTATATATATATATATATATATATATATATATATATATATATATATACATATATATATATATATATGTATATATATATATTGTTACAGTAAAATAGGCAGTAAAAATACAGGCTACGTTAGATAATCTCCTGATTACATTACAAAATAAAATTGTGTTTTTACAGTGTTTCAATACAATATTCTGTATTTCTATATTCTGTACAAAAGAGATGCCACCTGGAACCAGGCAAAAAAGGCAACTGTTAGGGGCCCCAGGCCAATGGGAGGCCCCCAGAGGCTGACAAACTTTAAACTAAAGCAGTGGCAATGTTCTTAATTCGCAATAACCTAGAGAGAGTAGCAGTGACCTGAGCTGCCCTGTCTGACTGCACTCACTACTATTGCAAGTGGTGTGCAATAAAAAGTAAGAGTATTTATGCTTCTGGAGTGAAAAAAAGAAGAAAAAATTTGATTCAGAGAAGATCAAAAAACCTTTAAGAGAAATATGAGGAGTAGATAATGAAAATGAAATATTAGGCTAAATAACTAAATGCTGCTAATCTAGCCCTAATACCCCAAAGCATCACTTAACTATTAATTTTTTTAGTTTACTTTGATTTGTGACTTATTCTTAAGTTATTCTAGCTAGCAGAGCAACCTATTGTGTACAGCTCTGCAGGCAGAGAATGATGAATGTAAAATTGTAAAAGTAATTTAGATGCAAATAAATTTGAACAAGTGTACTTGTAGTAAATAATGCAATGCAGCATTGCAGGGGTGTGTACAGTTTATTGAGTTCCCCATATCTGTAGTGTATGCTGAGTGGTTTTATGATACTGCAAACTGTTTATTCTCATTATGTAAAAACTGTTGCTGTCAGATTTATAATGTAATGGTGATGGTGAACGCAGGTTGGCGAGCTCCCCCTGTAAATTTTTGCCTTGGGCCCCAACAGACGCTAGAATCGCCAGTGCTGTACAATGGTGATGTAACTCAGCTAATGTCCTGTAAAGAAGGTTGCCATGGCCTCTGGAATAACTGCAATACACGGAAAAGCACACATGCTGCCCAGCTTTGGGCCAACCAAATGACCGGTCCGAGCCAAGAGTATCACAGTACAGCTGTGTGCGGCAGATGACTGTGGTTGAACACGGTCAGGCTTTTTATTTTCTTTCTAAATGGTCTGTTTTCTAAATGTAGTCATGTCATTTTTCATTTGACACACCGTTATATAATATTCATCAGTCACTCCTTCTGCGGCTCCCTGTGCTGATCTGCAGCTCTACATCATATCAGAAGGCATGTGTGTCTCAGAACAATATTTGTTAAACAATGGGTCGGGTCAAGCCACATGATCAAAAACACACATAGGAGCGCTGTAAAGCTTTTAAAGTGACAGTCCATAAATTTCGGGGTTAAATTAAGATTTAGAGAGCTCTCTGGTGAGAACGTGTGGTTGGACAGGACATGCAGTAGAGTACTTTTAATACGTGCTTTGTGGTGAGATGTGGTCTTCTTTTAGAGTGAAGGCATCTGACTTATTATCACACTCTCTTTTAGTTTGCAAGCTCTCTTCAGTTACAATTGTTTCTTTGTTTCTTTGGCTTAAGAGAAGAATACAGAGTTTGCCATTTTGATGTCTCCATGTTCACTGTAGCTCTTGTATCAGAACCATTCGCAGAATCACATTTCATCATGTGACCAGCAAAAGCTATCATGACCAGAAAAGCTCCTGTGAAAACCTACCAGATATAACCAACCAATTTGCCTTTGCAAGTAGTGATCGACCGATATGGGTTTTGATTTTTGATGGCCGATGCCGATATTTAGACAGCGGTAGTGGCCGATATGTAAAGCTGATATTACCATTTGTTTTTGGAACTAATAAAATATAATAAGAGACAGAGAGACAGAGACACACACACAGAAAGACGAGAAAAGAGAGGAGGTAATTCAGTATCTAAAAGCCAATAAAGTTTGTTTTATAACTTGTTGGCAAGTTAATTATGTTAGCTTTTAGACTCCCGGCAATGTAAACTAACGAGTTAGCCTTAGCCAGCACATCCAACTGGAAATACTAAATAAAGCTGGGTGCCTAGGTTACAACTGTCAACTTAATCGATTATTATAGCAGATTATTTAGTGTTTGTTACAAAGAGCAGCCAGTAACAAACAGTTAGAGCTGATGGTGAGAAAATAACTCAGGAGGCACAGACATATGGACACAGGGGGCCCTCTAACAGCCAGAATGACAGAGCTGCCCACAGCATTGCCTATGTGCATTGTGTAAATATCGGCCTCTTGGGCTCATATATTGGCCGATGCCGATTATTTAAAAATGTCAAAAATCGTCCGGCCGATATATCGGTCGATCACTATTTGCAAGGGTGTTCGAAGAAGCACATTAATGCCATTTTTAGCATATATCTCTATATTTCCCTCTCATCGCTTTAGGAATAGCACATGGACTTCTGTTTAAGTAACAGTCAGCTGAGGAGAAATGGATGTAGACACAGTTATGAGGAATAAAATTTAATCTCTACATGAACTTAATAGCACCATCTAAACTGAGCTTCCCAGGGCACTCTATGTTTCATAGATTTTCCTTTGCAGATGAAATATGGTGCTGAAATGGCATTAGATTGTGTGAGTGTGAGAGCATATAAGAGACAGAAAAAGAGAGAGAGAGAGAGATAGAGAGAGACTGACTGCGACACACATGTGCATTCCACTCCCATCAACAAAGGGCCGATTGTAGGCTCCTCCTGTCAAATGTAAATCTTGGGAGGAGAGCGGGGCGGGGGAGGGGCGAGGCACTTTAGATCTCTTCTCTAATTCCTCTTTCTTTGCCGCTCTCTGTCTCGCTCCCTCGTTTTCTTTGGCGGTGTTTCAGACACAGAAAGCTATCCTCATCTCACTCCTGCCCTTCTGCGACTGCACACACTCAGCAGAGTCTGTAGGTCTCATGGTTTTGGGTCATGGCCGCACTGTGGGAGTTTTTTTTTTTTTTTTTTTTTTTTCACAGGCCCGTCCAGCCTCTGGAGCTCCGGAGGAGAGATCAGTGCTCCTCTGAAGCCATCATGTGTGACAGCACAATGAATCTAAACCACAGTCTGACAGAGTATCACAGTGTCTCCAGTCATTACTGGCTGCCTAGGAGAAACTGTGCAGGGCCCTCGCTGGAGCTGCAGTCGCTAATTCATCTCGGAGTACAGCACACTGCTGCTTCTCGGACCTTCCGGCTTTCAAAAGCATGAGGAACTCTACCGTAATGAACTCTCGAGTTAAAAGCCCCTGGGAACTTAAATCTGAGTTTTCTTTCTAGTTATGTCATTCTGAACCCTCAGGGCCCACAATGTAAATGTACAAAGTATGTCTTATAAATATCTCTTCCCAAAATCCAAAAAATGTCAAGTATATTTCACCAGCATCACTCTTCTCTCAAAGTAAAATGGGCGGTTCTATAAGTTGTCTAGGTTTATGCCCCCGAGAAATCACAATGCTGAGATGACTCAATCCTCTTTTTGAGCCTGAGCAACCTGAAGAGGTAAATCTAAAGCCAAAGCTGAACCTGCTGAGCTAAAATTTAAGCTCAGTGGTGCTGTCTTCTCTTCTGTCAGCAGCCAGTAGTTAACGTCTTGTTCCAGGACAGATAGGAAGTCCCAGTGCTGCACAGCAGTCAGCAATACCTCCAGGAATCCATGGTGTACCTTTACTGATAGAGGGCTGTCAGTCATGTATGTTTATTGGAAAATTAACTAGAAAAAGAGCCCGGACACACTGTTTTCAAAGTGATTTAAAAGAGTAGATTTTGGTAAATTATGATGAGTGTGTTATCACATTTTGCTTTGTGTGTGCTTTGTCTATTTAAACCGCTGAATACTTTTACTACATTTAATAAAGAAGTTTTGTTAATAAATATATAAAAAATATATTCCCAGCTGCATTAAACAAGCTGGAGAAGGGCAGGACCTTTCTGTAGTCTTCTCTGAGGCGACGACATCTTCTGGATCTTCAGCATGCTTCTGATTAGAGTTTGGGAGGGAGCAGAGGAAACCTTTTTGCTGCTTCTGAAGGGATTACACAGTTGAAACGGTCCAGCTTTCATGCTCAAGTCATTTCCAGTTTCCTCTCTCTGAAGTGCGCACTTTATTCCAGTAGACACTCAAATGACTTCCTCGTGCCGTTTCCATTCAGAGGTGCTCCTCTAAGACGCAAATTGATTGTTGAATGCTAGCATGGAATATGTTTATCTATAGCCGCAGGCGAAGCCGCTTGTTTACCATCTCACTCGTTTAAAAAAGAAAGAAGTGAGTGGCAGCCATTTGCATCCTTCTCTCCACAGCCCTCTCGAGGAAAAATAATTGAGTTCCTGGGGTGATGTGATATGAATCCTTTTCCCCTTCCAGACGAAGAGAGAATTGACATCCTGTGGATTTGAGTGACAGTCTCAGAGCTGCTGGTTGGTGCAGAGGGGTCTGGGCTTTGTGAAACTGGGCTACAGGCAAACTGTTACATTTGCCTGCCTGTGTCCTTCCATCAAAATGCAGTTATTACTCATCTAAACAAGCGCCTGAGATTCGGTGCTGCAGGTATTCTAAGGAAGTGCATGAATATGAAGTTGAATACCTGCAATACTAAAAATGTCCTGTAATAACAGAATCAATTTGGCTGAGGCCCTGTTCACACTTGCCATTAAAATACGTCTTTATGCACATATATGTCTGCTTATTGCTTTTAGGGATGAAGGTCTGTAAGTGAGCCTCTTGAAAGAACTAAAAAGTTACAACTAAAAAGACAAAAAAAAAGCCTGATTCACACATTTTAATTAATAGTATCTGAAATGCATGTCCATAGCCATTCAATTAATTATACAAAGTTGTATAAAAAACGATTAATAAAATGTTTATTTAGTTACTTGTGATCTACTTATTCTAGAATAGAGTCTTTGTGACATATGGACCATGCATATTGGGGGCTGATGGGGGGGGGGGGGGGGTGGGGTGTTGTTGTTGTGATTGTAGTGAGCTTGTCAAAAAAAAAAAAAAAGACCTGAGCTAAATGTAGTTCCCAGTGCAGCTCTGATTGATAGCATATGATCAGTGTTGGGAAGTAACGGATTACATGTAACGGCGTTACGTAATCAGATTACAAATTATAAGTAACTGTAATCCGTTACAGTTACTGCTTCAGTAAGTGGTAATCAGATTACAGTTACTCTGCTAAAATAAAAGGGTTACATTGCGGTACTTTCCTATTTTTGCTCTTCCAATCCAACACTGACAAAACGCAAATAACATTTTGCGGTGAAATCGCTCTGATATGACAGGGAACTCTCTGCCCCTCCTCCCGTCTCGCTGCACACACACACACAGGGAGGAGGGGCAGCGGCTCACAGCGGCTCCACGCTCACACAACGAGACGAAATTAACTGACATTTTGGTCAACGAATAAAAACGAGACGAAAATGTTTGGCAGGGACGAAATCCAATCAGAACTGATTTAGGTCTGTGAAAGGTAGGGACCAGTTAGGAAGAGATCCAATCACTGGTACTTTAGCGAAGGTGGAGTACCCGCCTCTCCTGCAGCAGCGCCGCGCGGAATTAAACTGTCGATACGGAGCTCGACTGGAAGTTAACTCGACAGTGTTCAGCAGGGAGAGAGAGAGAGGGGAGAGGCGATATATTTCTCTTTTGACGTCGCGAAAAACAAGATAACGTGTAAACCGCGTGGAGCGACTCCATTACCGGTAAAAACACCACTAATCTTTCAGCTTTTGCAGACCAGAGTAACACAGATCTCCATGCAGAGATCCGCGTTTTAATACTGATGTTATTTCATGAGCTGATGTGTTTAACTCGGCAGTGCACTAAAACACAGAACTGATACAGAACTCACTCATTAAGATCAGATCATCTGTTTAGTCTCACAGTGGGAAAGATATAGCTAGTGTTAAAGCAGGAACAGGTCAGAAAGAAACTCAATAATATATCCAAAATAAAACAATAAAATAAGTGAATATATGAACCCAAAAGTCTGTGTAAAGTTCCTTACAGCACTTTCTCATAAGTTTCTCACTTTAACTCATGAAGTCTCTCAGTACATCCTGAGAGCATCTCTACAGGACAGTGTGTGAAGGTGTGTTTTTGATCTCATTCATAGACTGTAGCTCCAGTAGGTGTGCTGGGTTAGTGCTGGAGATAAAACTAGATCCTTTAAAAGTTTTTGCATCTACAGCTCTGTTCAAACTATAATTTAACTATTCAGATGTTTTATGACCTGATTTCTAGAGCAAAATTTTAAATGTAAAATATGTATAGTCACACACCTACAATAATAATAATATACATTAAATCATATATAAATATATTTCACATTCAAACATTAACAATATTACTCAAGTGGTTATTAAACGTTTCATTTCGTATACGTGTAGAGTTAATAATTCAAGTAAACTGATGAAAAAGCATTTACATTTACACCCTTTACATTTTAGTCAACTAAATTTACTGTAATTTTAGTAGACTATATTCTTATGACATTAAGTCGACTAAAACTAAAAACATTTCAGATGACTAAATTGTGACTAAAACTAAATACAATTTTCGTCACAAGACTATGACTAAGACTAAATCACAATTTGTTGTCAAAATTACACTGGAGGCAAACCTGCAAATAGATAGCTTACAGTTGTTGTTACATTGTTTGGTTTTAAATGGTTTTATCATCAATTTATAGAAGTGTTTTATAAAATTGTTTGATGAAATGGTTTCATAAGTATTTTTATAGAGTGATTGAAAAGGCTGTTTTATTTGTTTATCTATTTGTTACATTCATTCAGGCTTAAAAAAATGACAATATTTAAAGTAATCCAAAGTAATCCGATTACGTTACTCACTTGAAGTAATGTAACTGATTATGTTACAAATTACATTTTGAGTGATGTAATCAGTAATCTGTAAGGGATTACATTTTAAAAGTAACCTTCCCAACACTGCATATGATGCATTTGAGATGCAGGGAAATCCTATGGTTGTAAAGTTAGACAGACTTTCCAAAAGACTGGAATTCATTCTCACCCATTCATCTTCAGAAATCAACATGGTTTAGATGAAAGATTTAAGGTTAAAAGTTTGAAAAACATCACTTACTATTTTTAACCTTTTGTGGGCCTCTGTTTTTTTTTAATGCAGAGGTTTCTGTCTGTGTTTAGGCCTCTTGTTCACAAGAAAACACATTTCTTGCTCTTCTTCAGTGTAATTATTTACATTTTTAAAATTCTAAACTAAAGTGTTTAGTGTTTTGGTGTGAATAGACAAAAAAACAGAGCTTATTATTGTTCACAAAAGCGTGTCATCACAACACATGCATGTTTATGGCTTATTTTACACCATGTAACTGCTTACTCCTTATATAGTGAACTAGATAAGTCATAAAAACTACAATGTCAACATGCAGATAGCACTTCATTTCAGAATTCAATAAAGGAATTAATGTAAATACTGCTCTTTTACAAATATATAATACTCGGTTTAGATTGGGAATCCATTATTTCCTGACTTGCATAGGGAGTAGTTTGGGAATAACTCTCTGTTTTCTTCCATTCATGGTGTGTTGATGACACTCTTAATGAGCTAATATCACCCTATACAGGGTTAGCATGCTCATGCTAGTGTTTTTTCATCTCTGTGTGGAGAGAAATGTGTTTAAAAACGAAGGGAATGAAATTTCTATTTTCTGCTTTTAAAAAGTAGTGTGGATGGGGCTTTCGGCTCTTTTATATTTTCTATAAATAATGGTTCCAATGAACCCCTTGGAGCATCTTAATTGTCAATAGTGTAGCTAATTCTAACTAGTCAGGTTAAAGACAACAACATGTTTGCTACAATGCTAATGTTAGCTAAATGGCACTTCCAAAGCTTGCATAGAAAATCAAAAGTCCCGGATGAGGAGCATTTCAGAGATGTAAAACGTGCAAGAAATCAGCATCTCTTCCAGCTACTGCTATTTTTACCTGCTCAACATCTGCAGGATCAAAGGCGTGATGATGAATGAATATGGAGGATCAGACAAAACAACAAAAAAAAAAGCACTCACATGTGGCAGACACGCTCCAGGAAGTGGCTGACCAGCCTTTCATGCTTGCTGCACAGGTCCCTCTGGAATGACGTCTTCATCCAGTCCTCTATGTTGCACACTTTGACCCTGCTGGAATGCCAGCAAATATTGAGGTGTCTGAGAGACGACCCCAGAACAAAGTTATCCCTCCTCAGCTCAGACGGGGAGGAGAAGTGCAGCAGGGACCACAGCCGAGGGTCCAGGAAGGCTTCTCTGAGACGGACGCAAGTCAGAGAGAGGTTCCTCCGACTGTCTTTATCCAGGAAGGAGAAGAAATGGAGCAGGCACTCCTGGTTAAGATCAACGAGATGCATCATGAAGATGAAAAAAGAAAGGAAGAAAAGGGAGGAAAAAAAGAAAAATAGAACCAAATTGGTCTCTTTAAGCAGGACTGAGTGAGGTCTGGCCTGTTGACACACTTGCATTCACTCATGCACACACACACATTCAGCAGCAACAGCAGCAGCAGCAGCAAAAACAGTGCTGCAGTCTGCTCTCCATAGCCTGGATACATGATTCCTTCCCAGGCTTTCCTCACACACACAGTAGCCCTGCACATATAAGGTCGTCAAGAATGGGGGTTATTTTGAGAGGACAACAGCAGGCACGGTCAAAAATGGAAATGTGTAAAAGCATGTGCTCTCTCCCTCTCTCTCACACACACACACACACACACACTCAGGGCCACTCCATCTGTCTCTCCTGTCTGGGCAGGACTCAGACAGATGTTTGGACAGCAGCGGCCTGTGTTTATCACTCACAGAGGCTTTTTTATCAGGGGAGGGCCTTCGCAGCATTCACACACTCAGGAGCATACCAGCTGATTAACAAGCTCTTGATATATACAGATATATGTAACAGATATATATATATATATATATATATATATATATATATATATATATATATATATATATATATATATATATTCACCGTATATCATAGTTGTCCAATGAAAAAACAGTATCTCCATTTTTGTTGATTTTTAGTTTACTACATAGTCTGAACACACAAACTGCCCCTCAAAATTTAATTTCCTTGATGATTGAACCAATAGAAATTCTCCAAAATGATCTAAAATAAACTAACTTGCATCGACTTCCATTGAAAGTTAAAAAAGGATTTATTTCTCTGCAGGATTTAAGTTGCTGCTTTGGAGGTATATGTTTTTCATTGGACAGCAATAATATGTTACTTTAAAAGTTACTTTATTTGTTTAGTTTAATTAGTCATGTATGTCCACAAGTAAACACAAGAGACCCATTCTAATGAACAAATTTAACATACTTTATGGATATGGGTGTTCAGGTTCTATTACTGTTAAAATACAATTTGAGTATATTTTCTAGAAAAAGCGTTATCAGCAGAACAGGCCTCGCTTGCTTCCTGATGGGAACCGGCTAGCAATTTTTAGTTAGTAGAACATTTTCTTATATACATCAAGTTTTCTAGATGTTGATATAATGATTTCAACATTGCTGCAATTTTAATTGTGTCAATGTTTTTGTTTTTGGTTGTGGGAATATTACTTTTGGATCAGTTTATTGTTATTATTATTCAGTACACAAGTTCATTAACAGTGACAAGCAACACACATTGCAAGTGAGATGATTAATCAGTAGTAAATATATTAACTTAAATTCTTCTTATTTTGTTTTTTAAACAACGCTATTTCATTAAGAAAAAAGACAGTATGTACACACAAAATGCAAGGCAGAGGATGAGGAGGACACTTGGGTGTCTCCTCTAAATACCCAACACACTTCATCGAGCAACTATACATGTATGCAAATGACATGTAAATCAATAGGATCCAATAACATTGGATGGAATCTATCAAATTGATTACGTCAGCAGTGTCCAGTTAACAGCTTGTTGTCCAGCTCTGGCCTGTCTGAGCAGCAAGTTCTTATCATGGTGTTGTTCAGCCAAGTGTATTTCATAAACACAGCAAACAGTCTGTGTATATCATAAAAGGATCAAACAATACTTAAGTGTCCTAAAAACTCTAAAGAAAAGAGTGGATGGAAAGAAGTTCACATGCACTGATCATACAGCAGAACAGCAGTCCTCACAGACCTGGTTGTTGACGAAAAAGTACAAACAACCTCCAAGGCCTTGTGTCATTGTGACTTAGTCGAAAAGAGAGCAAAGTTCATAAAGCTAAATTATTAAGTAAACAGTAAAAATAATATATGTATATATATAAATGTATAAAATAATAAAGAATAATAGTGTGAGGGTGCAGTTATCCCCAATCACACTCTTTATAACATTTTCATAATGTTAGTATTTGTCTAGCTGGGAATGTTTTGAGGGAAAGGTCTAATACATTGTAAAAACCTTCCATTTAAAACACTGATAAACATTCTAAAACATGCAGGTTCAGTGTTACCTGTGAGCCAGCCACCACAGCTAACTGCATTATTGTGTGTAATCATGGTGTTCCATTGAGTTTCTTTGGGAAGAATCCAGAACCAGTAGCAGTACCTGAACAGTAGAGTAGAGCAGTAGAGTACTTGAACTCTATGTTTCAACATCTAGTGTAGAGCTTTTCTAGGAAAGTAGATGTTTTTTTTACTGCAGGAAAGAGGCACATACTGTATTCCTGTTATTACTGCAGATTTGGGGACAAAACTGAAAAAGAGGACAGGAAATGTCCAGAATCACAATAAACTGCGTGTCTGTTGATTTGTTGACCTCTCTCAGGCCAATCTGATATGATGAGGTGAGCTGGTACGTGCCACAGAGGCCTTGACGAAACATTCCCTGAGAGACGCGAGATTACAGCCTGTACCCTGTGACTCATTCTCACTGAGTCATGACGAGCAGCAGCAGCAGCCGCACACACACCAACACACAGCAACGTGAGCTTATCAACACAGAGAGAGAGAGAGAGAGAGGGAGAGAGAGAGAGAGAGAGAGAAAGAGAGATATATATATATATAGAGAGAGAGAGAGAGATAGGAACAAAGAGAGAGAAATAGAGGAAAACAGATAGAAAGAGAGAAAGACAGAAGGAGAGAGAGAGAGAGAATGAGAGGAAAACAGACAGATAAAAACAGAGAGAAAAAGGGAGAGATATAAACAGAGAGAAAGAAAGGAAAACAGAGAGAAAGAGATACAAAGAGATAGAAATAGAGGAAAACAGATATAAAGAGAGAAAAATAGAGCGAGAGAGATAGAAAGAGAATGAGAGGAAAACAGATAGATAGAAAGAAACAGAGGGAGAGAGATAGAAAGAGAGGAAAACATAGAGAGAGATAAAAACAGAGAGAGAAAGAGGGAGAGAGATATAAATAGAGAGAAAGAGAGGAAAACAGAGAGATAGAGAGACAGAGGGTGAGAGATAGAAAGAGAGGAAAACAGAGAGAGAGAGATAAAGAGAAAGAAATAGAGGAAAACAGAGAAAAAAGACAGAGGGAGAGAAAATGAGAGGACAACATAGAGAGATGAAAAGAGACAGAGGGAGAGAGCTAGAAAGAGGAAAACAGAGAGAGAGAGAGATAGAAAGAGAGACAGAGTGAGAGATAGAAAGAGAGAGAGAGACGAAAACAAAGAGAGGGATAGAAAGAGAGTGAGACATAGGGAGAGAGATAAAAAGAGCCAGACAGAGGGAGAGAGAGATAGAAAGAGAGAGAGACAGAGGAATAGAGAGAGAAAGATATACAGAGAGATAGAACGAAAGAAGAAGAGACAGAGGGAGAGAGAGAGATAGAAAGAGACAAAGACAGAGGAATAGATATAGAAAGAGTGAAAAAAGATAGACAGAGAGAGAGAGGGAGAGAAGAAGAAGAAGAGAGGAATGATAGAGAAGGAACGAGAGAGGGATAGAGAGATAGCAAGAGAAGGGAGAGATAGAGAGAGGAAGACGGAGAGAGATAGAAAGAGAGAGCAATAGAGAGAGAGGGGGAGGAAAACATTGGAAGAGGTGGGTGGCAGGGGCTCAAGTTGTATACTTAATGAGTGAGTGTAGTGTTGCAGCTTTAGACAGACACCTGTGTGTGGCGAGAGAGCGAGAGAGAGAGAGAGAGAGAGAGAGAGAGAGAGCACATAAGCCTCAGTGAGCAGCTGTTCCTCCTCATAACACAGGAGGTTCTGTTCCCTGTCAGAGAGGCTGCTGCCTTAGTGGCACGTGAGCAGAGGAGCCCCTGCATTAGTTCTGTAGAGCATTCTCTGAGTGTGTGTGTGTGTGTGTGTGTGTGTGTGTGTGTGTGTGTGTGTGTGTGTAAGCGTGTATGTAGGCGAGTAGCAGCGTTTGATATGAAAAAAAGAATGAATAGAAGAAGAAAAAAAACAAAGAAATCAAACAAAGCCAGGGATATAATGGCACCCCAGCACTGTTGCTTTGAGTGGTTTACATCATCAAAGCTGCGCGTCATTAGCATTTCACAATGAGTGCAATGGAAATTAGTCCTGTCTTCAGAAAAGAAACCATAAAAAAACACATGTACCTGCCACTGTTTACTAAACGGCAATCGATGTTCTGTGTGAAAGTGGATCACGGGACTGGAGAAAGGAAACGCTTGCATCAGCACTGCATATCCTGTAGCCTCACCCATTTACACATGTACTGTTTAGAACATTAAGTACATTACTGAGGGTGCCACCTGACGTCCTGCTGTAATGAGGACACTAGCATTGCGCAACCGAATGGCACAATGGCAAAGATCATGTAAAAAAAAACAAAAAAAAAACAGGAGTGTTGTAACAATGAAACTTTATAGGCAGATACGGTCATACTGTAACTGCTGGAATTGCTGATAAATCCAGCTCAACACCAGTTTCAGCTGGTCTTTAAAGGGTCAAGGTGGTTAAAAAAACTTACCCTTTGTTGGTTAGAAAGTTAGGTTAACCAGCTCTTGGCCAGAGTAGTGTATGTAGCATTTGCTTAGTAACGCTGGTCGTGCTGCTTGTATACCAACTAAGATCAGCTGTAACACAACAGCTCTTCTCACTCTTTTACACTTATGCCTATTTTTAATAGTTTTTCCCTCTGTCCTGCTCTGGTCTCTTCTTTTCTTGCACAATTTTCTCTTTGCTTTTGTTTTGTTGCTTCTAAAAAATCTCATACCTTATTATTTTGTTTTTGTTTTATTTCACTGCATAGTTGTAAAATTTGTGATTATGAATGTGACATACCATTTCAGTTTATTTATAATGGCTTTCAATAATAATTCAATGTAAAAAGATTTTAAATAATTTGGGAACATTCTAATAGCATCATTCATCATGTAATTTGAAGTAAAGTAAAGAACAACTGCTAGAGTTAAAAAACGTAAAAAAAAAAAAAACCAAAAAAAAAAAAACACATTTACTCAAGATAGGTGATTACTGTGTTTTAAAATGTTATTTTTATATTTCATTTAAGTCCAAAAAGGTGACAAATTAAATGAAAAAAATAAATACTTTTAACTGTTAACACTTCTTCAAATCTGGTCATTGTATGTATATTATTACTGGTGTTCTGGTTGTGCTGCTGGGAGGAGAACCAAAATGGTTCTCGAACCAAATCTTGAAAAAGTCTTGGCTCAAAAGCATTTCAGACCAACTCCTGAAGTGTTTTAAGAGACTGGATTTGTTTAAATGTGTCTTCGATGTGTTCACACTTGCATTTTATTGTGCCTTTTATAGTGTTTTGGCTTTATCCATATACAGCTCTGAAAAAAAATAAGAGACCACTCAAAAATGATGAGTTTCTTTGATTCTACCAAATTGAAAACCTCTGGAATATACTCACTAATAATCACTGAACTACGTGAAGCAGTGTGTAAGACTGGTGGAGGAGAACATGCCAACATGCATGACAACTGTGACTAAAAACCAGGGTTATTCCACCAAATATTGACTTCTATACTCTTAAATCTTTATGAATATGAACTTGTTTTCTTTGCATTATTTGAGGTCTGAAAGCTCTGCATCTTTTTTATTATTTCAGCCATTTCTCATTTTCTGCAAATAAATACTCTAATGACAATATTTTTACTTGGAATTTGGGTAAAATTTTGTCAGTAGTTTATAGAATAAAACAACAATGTTCATTTTACTCAAACATATACCTATAAATAGCAAATTCAGAAAAATTGATTCAGAAACTGAAGTGGTCTCTTAATTTTTTCCAGAGCTTTATAATCCCGATTCTCAAAATGCAGGAAGTGACCAGGTTTAAATGGTGCAAAGACTGATTCACTGGCCTTTGTTCAGTGAAAACAGTGACTAAAGTGTCGCCTGCATGTGGATTGGAAAATGTGATGGAAATCACACATTTAGTGACCATGATACATTAGTGCCAAATGTGAGGAAAACAGCTGAACAGTGAGAGCAGCTGTTACTCAGGTGACTGAAAACGTCAAAGCAAGATTGTCAAATAAGAACAGTCCTTTTACATCTACACTAGGTGCAAGGTGTGAAATGCAGGGGGTCCTGGGGGGTCAAGGACTCTAATTAAGCTCTAGGAACCCCTCAAGGCATAAGAATCTACAGTGTGTGGGTCAAGCCATCTGACTTGTGAATGTCTTTGCTAAACTTTCTCACTTTTGAATGAGAATAATTAGGGGCAGTGGTGGCTCAGTGGTTAGAGCTCACTGGGTCACTGATCACTAGACCCATAACCCTGGGATTGGTTTGAGTGGTTCAGCACCAGGTTATCAATTACAGGGTTGTGGGATCACTACTCTGGATTGAAAAGCTGCCACTGTTGGACTCCTGAGCACAAGCTTTAGCTTTCACTGCTTCCTGAACACTACAGTGACTCACTAGTGTTTAGGTGTGTGTTTACTTTATGTTATAAGTTTAAAAGCAGGGGTCAAATTCAACCTGTGTCCAGCACAGGCAAGTTTATAATGGTTCTCTTATCTTTTACTGCATAAGTAGCTCAAAACATTAATACATTTGCAGCAAAGTTTTTAATGCAGTGGTAAATCAAGCATATGCTTGTGGAAAACAGTAATTTAGTCGGATAACTCGTCCTTTACTCTATTATCCTAACTAAGTGGTTGAAGTACGTGTGTGATACACAAGAGAATGGCACACAGGCCTAAATTCATGTCTCTAACAGGAAAGGTGGTCAGTGGCTGTTTTGGGCATGATTAGGGACTACATGCCCCTTTAGATAGCAGTATCACTTCAAAACAATAAAAAAAAATCCTGAATGTTCAACTTTAACCTATCAATTCTAATGGGAGTGGTGTTTTTCAGGTCGGCCAATCAATTTAGATCAATTAACTCAACAGTTCAAGGAGACCTGTAGAGTGAATCATGCCATTAGAAATGTGAAAGCAAACATCAGAATTTAAAAATGTTATTTTTAATCTATTACAGCATTAGAAATAGAATTCCACAAGAGTTCACTGGGTCTGTTTTTCAGAGATGGGATTAAGGCAGCTCTTAAGATTACAAGATTGTATTTTTCTCTGCACAGGTTAAAAAGAACTCTATTCAGATTGCTGTACTGTCAGAAAGTGACCAGTTGTTGATTTGTGATCTCCTTTTGACTCATTGGCATTGACATTTAGCTATTAGCTGGCTTAGCATCTCTGCTGCTTTGTATTTTAAGTATTTTTTTTTACTTCTAACCAATATGGCATTACAATCTAGAGTAGGACTTATAATTTTGTTTTTGTTTGCAAAACCGTATTTACGGAATGCATATTCATTGTAGTCTGTGAGTGGGTTTAGTTGACTGATTAATAGTGTGGTAACTGCAGAAAATAACAATACAATTTTCTGATTGACTTGTTTCCAAGCACTACATGTGGTAAGCGTACATGTACTAAAGCGTACATGTACTAAAAAATACAATTGCTAATCTAAAACGTAGCCCAAGGAATCAAAGGGTGCTGTTTACACTTGACTATTTGAATAATTAGATAACCTGCACCTTATAATCAGATTATAAGGTGCATGTAAACACACTCACCATTTCTCTTTAAAAAATAATGTGTAAACCTGTGTAAACATAAATCAATAAACCCTTACTACTACATATTATATTTCACCATTTACACAATCCTGCCATTCCAAGAACACAGAGGAAACAGTATGAAAAGAACACTGCAAGAATTGCAGTGACTCACTAGATTCACGTAACTTAGATCAAATAATTTCGCAACAGTTTAAGGAAATTACATTTTGATTCATGGTTGACAAGAGAAGGCACAACTAATCTAGAGCAGAGATAACACTGAATAACACTGATATGACAAACACTGATGAACACAGCTACAGGTCAAGGCCTGACTGTTTCCCAATGCAGCCCCAATCAATAACCCTGTATTCAAACCTCTGCATTCAATAAAATAAAAAATAAATAAATAAATAAATAAAATTATATATATATATATATATGTGTGTGTGTGTGTGTATATGTGTGTATATGTGTATATATGTATATATATATACACAAACACACACACACACACACACATATACACATACATACATATATACACTGCTCAAAAAAATAAAGGGAACACTCAAATAACACAATATAACTCCAAGTAAATCAAACTTCTGTGAAATTAAACTGTCCACTTAGGAAGCAACACTGATTGACAATCAATTTCACCTGCTGTTGTGCAAATGGAATAGACAACAGGTGGAAATTATTGGCAATTAGCAAGACACACTCAATAAAGGAGTGGTTCTGCAGGTGGGGACCACAGACCACTTCTCAGAACCTATGCTGTCTGGCTGATGTTTTGGTCAGTTTTGAATGTTGGTGGTGCTTTCACACTCGTGGTAGCATGAGACGGACTCTACAACCCACACAAGTGGCTCAGGTAGTGCAGCTCATCCAGGATGGCACATCAATGCGAGCTGTGGCAAGAAGGTTTGCTGTGTCTGTCAGCGTAGTGTCCAGAGGCTGGAGGCGCTACCAGGGGACAGGCCAGTACACCAGGAGACGTGGAGGAGGCCGTAGGAGGGCAACAACCCAGCAGCAGGACCGCTACCTCCGCCTTTGTGCAAGAAGGAACAGGAGGAGCACTGCCAGAGCCCTGCAAAATGACCTCCAGCAGGCCACAAATGTGCATGTGTCTGCACAAACGGTTAGAAACCGACTCCATGAGGATGGTATGAGGGCCCGACGTCCACAGATGGGGGTTGTGCTCACAGCCCAACACCGTGCAGGACGCTTGGCATTTGCCAGAGAACACCAGGGGCCTCATGTACTAAGACTTGCGTGGACTTCCTACTAAAATGTTCCGTACGCTCAGATCTGAAAAGTTCCGTACGCACAAAAAAATCCGGATTTATCAAACCGTGCGTAGGCAGAATTCCACGTACTTTCTCTTAGTACATCACAATCAACTTGAAATCAAGCGCAAATGCACGAAAGCATCACACTTGCCACGACTCCTCCCTCAATTACGCAGAGTATAATGTTATATTATTATTATTATTATTATTAATAATAATATTATTATTATTATTATTATTAATAATAATAATAATAATAATATATACGCATAGCGTATAATTACCCACGTTTTAAGTTTTATTATTCTAAGATAAATGCTTTCATTTAAATGCTTTAAATGAGTTGCCTACCAAAAAGACACACGTCACGCACTCAGCTTGTTTTCTTATGCTCTTGGAAATCTAAAACTGCTTATAAGCCAGTCATCATCATGGGCCAAAAAAACATAATGGTCACGGAAAATGCGCGCTCAATGAATTCGGCCATTAGCAGTATTTTCCAGTAATGCCAACGCTGCATCTCCAACAACTCCAGCGCAAACCTGATCTAGGCTAAGTGGAAACACGTTAAACGATTATTTCTGTAAGACAATGAAACTGTCTGATTAATTTACTTTATTTTACCCAATAATGCTTACTTCAATGTGTGCATAAAGGATATCTTAATAGTTGTAATTTCAATGCATCGCCTCTAAGTGTCGCCAAATGACAAAAACACAATACATACGCACAAAAAAAAGGCGTACGCCCAAAACAAAACTTCCGTGGGGGAACGCACTTTCACACGTTCAAGTCAAATTTAGTACATCAGACCGTGAGCGTGAAATATGGCGTACGCAATGTTTTTGTGCGTACGCACCTTTAGTACATGAGGCCCCAGGATTGGCAAATTCGCCACTGGCGCCTTGTGCTCTTCACAGATGAAAGCAGGTTCACACTGAGCACACGACAGACGTGACAGAGTCTGGAGACGCCGTGGAGAACGGTCTGCTGCCTGCAACATCCTTCAGCATGACCGGTTTGGCAGTGGGTCAGTAATGGTGTGGGGTGGCATTTCTTTGGAGGGCCGCACAGCCCTCCATGTGCTCACCAGAGGTAGCCTGACTGCCATTAGGTACCGAGATGAGATCCTCAGACCCCCTGTGAGACCATATGCTGGTGCAGTTGGCCCTGGGTTCCTCCTAATGCAGGACAATGCTAGACCTCATGTGGCTGGAGTGTGTCAGCAGTTCCTGCAAGATGAAGGCATTGAAGCTATGGACTGGCCCGCCCGTTCCCCAGACCTGAATCCGATTGAGCACATCTGGGACATCATGTCTCGCTCCATCCACCAACGTCACGTTGCACCACAGACTGTCCAGGAGTTGGCAGATGCTTTATTCCAGGTCTGGGAGGAGATCCCTCAGGAGACCATCCGCCACCTCATCAGGAGCATGCCCAGGCGTTGTAGGGAGGTCAACGCACGTGTAGGCCACACACAATACTGAGCCTCATTTTGACTTGTTTTAAGGACATTACATTAAAGTTGGATCAGCCTGTAGTGTGTTTTTTCACTTTAATTTTGTGTGTGGCTCCAAATCCAGGCCTCCATTGGTTAATAAATTTGATTTCCATTGATGATTTTTGTGTGATTTTGTTGTCAGCACATTCAACTTTGTACAGAAAAAAGTATTCAATGAGAATATTTCATTCATTCAGATCTAGGATGTGTTATTTGAGTGTTCCCTTTATTTTTTTGAGCAGTGTATATATATATATATATAAATATACAAATATATAAATATACATACATACATATAGGTGCTGGTCAACGAATTAGAATAATTTGAAATAGTGCAATCATGAAATTCTTTGAATGCATTTTTTGTGCAGAAAGCAAATCAGGTGTTCACCGCACCTGTCCTACTCGTTAGACTAATCACAGAACTCGTTACCTGGAAAAAAATTTGCTCAGCTGAGCTTTCCAAAAGGCCCATTTAGGCCATTTAACTGTGACACTGTTGTTTTATTGAATTAGAATAATGGAGAAACCGTTTCATTGAATTAGAATAAATGCTCGAATTTTTGTTTTCTGTGAAGAGTGTTCACTGTGCAGTATAAAGTCAGGGTTGAGTAGAATTTCTAAGTTGTAAAATCAATCATGGGTAAGCAGCGCGACCTCTCAACCGGAATAGTGGCTCAAATTCAAGCCCTTCGCCAACAAGGCTTGACCCAAACTAAAATTGCTGAGCAGCTTGGCATCAGCCAGTCTTCCGTCTGCAAAGCTCTCAAGAAAAACTGCAGCAAGCGCACCAACTGTTCCGGCATCCGAAAAACTTCTGCTCGCGACAACAAGCAGCTGAGAAAGATCGCAGTCAGCAATCGGTTCAAGTCCACTTCCGAGCTCACCGACTTGTGGAACAAGCAGACCGGCGCTGACGTCTCCAGATCAACCACTTACCGTCGTCTGCGCGAACTCGGCTTCAAATCTCGCGTTCCAGCAGTAAAACCGATGCTGAACAAGAAACAAATGGAGAAACGGCTGAAGTGGGCCAAAGAACACGGCGAGTGGACTGCTGAAGACTGGCAGAAAGTGGTCTTCAGTGACGAATCACGCTTCTGCATCTCCTTCGGTGACCAAGGTCCTCGTGTCTGGCGTCGTGGTGGCGAAACCTACAACCACGAGTGCGTGAAAAGATCCGTCAAGTTTCCCCAGAGCGTTATGGTCTGGGGATGCATGTCCGCTCGAGGTGTAGGGAAACTCTGCTTCCTCAAGAAGACTGTCAATGCTGCCGTATATCAAGATGTTCTGGAAACGTTCCTGATTCCGACTGTTGAGGAACAGTTCGGCGAAGAAGACTTCATATTTCAACAGGATCTTGCACCGGCTCATGCAGCAAAGTCGACCAAAGATTGGTTCACTAAAAAACAGCTTGAAGTTTTGGCATGGCCGGCCAACTCGCCTGACCTCAATTTCATTGAAAACCTTTGGGCCATCGTCAAGCGGAAAATTCGCGTCAGAAAGCCTACTACGCTGGACCAACTGAAGCAGAACATCGCCACTGCCTGGGAAGCTGTGAGTGCGGAAACTTGCGACAAGCTGGTCAAATCGATGCCGCGGAGACTTCAGGCAGTCATACAAGCCAAGGGGGCAGCCACAAAATACTGAGAAAGTGATGATTGTAATTATAATAAAAATTATTCTAATTCAATGAAACGGTTTCTCCATTATTCTAATTCAATAAAACAACAGTGTCACAGTTAAATGGCCTAAATGGGCCTTTTGGAAAGCTCAGCTGAGCAAATTTTTTTTTCCAGGTAACGAGTTCTGTGATTAGTCTAATGAGTAGGACAGGTGCGGTGAACACCTGATTTGCTTCCTGCACAAAAAATGCATTCAAAGAATTTCATGATTGCACTATTTCAAATTATTCTAATTCGTTGACCAGCACCTGTATATACTTATTCACCACAACAAATTTAATAAAAAATACTGACTCCACTTTCCATTAACTGGCATTTCTTTACTTCCTCTGTAAGTGACAGCATGAAATGATGAGCTCTCATGACATTATGGTAGCATCTGGTTTAAAACAATGGGCTAAATTTAGTCTCATTAAAACAGTATAAATAAACAAAACATGTCTAAGCATGGATAACATTTCATAGGCTTGTTGTGCCTTATTTTAAAAGTCATTTTCACATTTATGAGGTGGTGGTGTGTAAGAGTAAACTACATGTGTTCCATTAAAAAACGAGAAAAATAACAAAACACGAAAAAGCTAATTGGAATCTATTTCAAGTTTTTGAATACCAACAAACAGCAGGAATATACATATGGGAAACATAATCAAAAAAGCTAAACAAATACTTATATTTTCTTTCTGTGCAAACATATTCACCTGGTTAATTTGTCAGGAGTCCAGTGCTTGACAGAGAGACTTGATTGGTGTATTAGTTAGGAGAGTCCAAAGCTGTAAAAATATAATTTCATTTTTTTTTCTTTTTTTTCAGCATTTAAAAAAAGTCCTTGGCTCTGTCAATCTACATGACCCACTTTCAACAAGAAGAAAGCATTCTCCATAAATACAACAATTACCTTTGGACTCTGAACAAACGCAACAGGAATGTTTCTTTAAAAGATAAGAATCAACACAGCAGCAATTTGATTTTACTGAGGTTTCTTCTGTTGTTGGTATGGGTGAAATGACGACTGAAGCTGAGTGAGAAACAGTGTGCGCAAGTGGTGGGCTATCATTCTGAAGGCTTCTTGGTATCAGTAAGGCTGATTAAAGCTTAGGCTCGGTCTCTGAGGGTGTACTGTCCTGCTTTGCCTGCTCTGTGTAGAAGAGAATATAGGCCTTCGCTTTGGTCACAGTCTCCTCACTGACCAGAGTCACAGTGCTGTCATTGAAGTGATACCAGCGGCCTTCGTGGAGGCCATATGCTGTGTAATGACCTGATCCCACACTGCAGGAGACAGATAAACAAAAACAGTAATGGTTAGGACCTGCTACAGTACCATCTAGTAGTAGAAAATACTGAGCATGGCCATTGGGAAAGCAGTACAGCTACATGATGCAATACCACCACCTATTGGTGAGATTATAGATAAACCTATAAAAAAAATACATATGGAAAGAAATATTCTCTAAACTACAATGGAACAAGAGAAGGTGCGCTCATATATGAATATATCTTTAAAAAATAACCACATTTTTACATTCAGATAAAAGTCTAAAATTATACAGACAAACAGGCTTTTGCTTACCCAGATCCATGATGCACCACTACTGCAGCAAGGTTATACAGGCCGCTCTCAGGCAGACTGTTTTCAGGCTGAAACCACAAACACACAGTTAAAATCAAAGCATTTAAATACATTTAGTGGAATTAAAACAGACAAACTGCATGTCCATCTCTCACCTCCAATAAAAAACGCTTCATATCAAGGCCTCGCAATGGGAACTCCACATAGGTATCAACCTTATTCCTTAAAAAGGCTGTCCAGTGAAACCTTTTGAGGTGTAAACACAGCACCTGAAACAAAAAAAAGTGTTTTTGCAACATATTAATAAAAAATATAAAAATTAAGCAAAAGCTATTAAATGCAGGTAGGCTGATCACAATTCATGTACGATAAATTTGACCAGAAATTCTTGAAATTTCAGATTTTATGCCATTGATATACTAATAGTATAATAGCATACTGATGCAAATAGATTGTTTTTTTATTATAATGTTGATTAATAAGCTGATATTGTAATTATTGTGACAGGTCTATATAGTAGAATACATGTTCCTACCTTGGGCAGCTTCTGAACCCAGAATTTCTTGGTGGACTTTTGTCTCTTTTTACACTTATGGCACATGTAGAGCTCCGTTTCATCAAGCTCCTCCAGGTCAGTGAAACTTAAAAGGCAGTCTGAAGAAAACAATTAACACAAACTGCATTTTAGTCTCTTCCCGTGCAAGAATTCCAAAAATGTATTAACCTTTATACCCCAAAAAGAAACACAAGAGAGACCAGCACATAACAGAATGGAGATAGGACAGTGCAACTGTAAAGGCTCCATAATAGTATTGTTAAAAATAAAACTAATTACAACAGGAAAGAAACTTCTGATTGCATAGTGACTGCTTTGTGAGAAAGCAAAATGTTTAGCTTAGGCTAGCTATGAACTCTAAAAACTGACACAATTGCTAAAATAAGTTAGATTGGAGCAGGATCTTTACATTCTGTTTACTAGCAAAAAGAACATGAAAACACACACTAAACACTGTTCAGAAGTCTCAGTGGGGCATTCAAACAAGAATAAAAAAATAAAAAATCACCTCAGAGCAGTCAGCAGAGGAAGTCTACAAGGTTAATTATCTAAAACAGACAATATAAAGAAGAACTTACGGTACAAGTTGCAGGTTGGCCCCGGCTCTTGGTCCTTAGTCCGTTTTACTCGAAACTGGCTGGGAATGTCCAATGACAGATCTGGAAAAAAGACCCTTTACTTAACAAAAGTGCTTTTAAAAATGATATCCATACAGAATGAAAAAGACTCGAGGACAGACAACTCACCTAAAAATGGGTCAAACTTCCTTGACTCTGTGCCACATATCAAACAGTTGACTTCATTCTGCAGCACACCACTGAACACTGAGGTGACCACTGTGGGGGTCCCATTGCTGAAAGGGTGGAAAAGAAACACAATCAGTTTAAACACTATTTCTATATGTAGGTGTACATACATACACACACATATACACACTACATGAACAAAGTATTGGGACTCCTGTTTATTCATTGTTTTTCATATACCACAACTAGAGCATTACTGAGGACAGGTTGTTGAATAATCCCCACCACACCTCTTCCTAAATATATTGGATGGCGCACAATCATTGTTTCACAGCATGCACTGCTCTACAGCTCAATGCAAAGGGAAGTTATATTCCTTCAGCCCACGACTGGCTTTAGGCACTGTGCCAAAAGGTTCAGAATCTGCATTGTTTAAGGCATGCCTACTTAACTGCTACAACCTCTCTTTCAGAACAGGATTACTCTGCCATATCGCTCCACACAACTCGATGAACACGCCACAACACAGTGCTGTCGTTTTAATGCAGCCAACAAATCCACTTAGGCTGCCTGACGGACTCTGGTGGGCTTGACTCATTCAGAATGTCTAATACAGTAAAGGTAATGTAATCACAACAGGATGGCTCTGTTTCCAGCAGCAGGTTTTGTTGGAACAGCAGTTCATGTACAAGATAAGGACTTCCCTGTGTGCAGTGCAGCATTAGCTTTACAGTTATTAATGACGGAACAAACTCATTAAACTACACTGAGACAGTATATGATGGGAATCCTGCTGAGTGTGAATTTAATCTGTACCTCTCCACTAACCCTGCTGGGCACTGCCTTGTAGTACCTATAACTGTAGCTGTTTTAAATGCTCATTACCCATCATATGCATAATAAAAAAAACACTCATTCAGTTCACTCACACTGTATAGTGGGCCTACAATATAAAGCTTAGGAAAAAAATATATACATTTCTTTGATTAAACCAAATTGAAATACAATCAAGAGGAAGATGGACGATCACAAGCCATCAAACCAAACTGAACTGCTTAAATTTTTGCACCAGGAATGGCATAAAGTTATCCAAAAGCAGTGTGTAAGACTGGTGGAGGAGAACATGCCAAGATCATGCCATAATCAATGACATTGCACATTGCACTTTGCTCTGTTAATTATTTAATGACCATTAGCAACATCTACTGCACTGCTCCGTTTACAGATATATCTTTACCTTGTATAGTAAGTTTTTTTTTATAGCCTTATATATTTTCTATTCTTCTGTGTTTAAATTTATGTTTGACAATGTTTTTATATGGAATTTGGGAGAAATGTTGTCCGTAGTTTATAAAATAAGACAACAATGTTAATTTTACTCAAACATATACCTATAAATAGCAAAATCAGAGAAACTGATTCAGAAACTGAAGTGGTCTCAATTTTTTCCAGAGCTGTTTATACACAAAAAAAAAAAAAAAAACACTATAGCGGCTACTGTTATCTGCATGTGTCTTCAGGACTTACATACAGCATTTGCCTTCTGAGGTAGGGTTTGGCCTGTCAGAAAGCAAACTGGGACCAGGTAGTCCATTCTTACTGCCCTGCATCTCTCTGTGGAGGTGGTCCAGCAGGTAACGCAAAAACTCATGAGCGTCCTGTTGCTGGTATCCCCTGAAAAAAGTAGACAGTAAATTACTAGTAAATTAAAGGTTAATTCAATATTGTAATTCAAATATACATTCATTAACAAAAAGAGACTACTATTACTTTGAGAAATTCTATTAATGACTAAAAAATTATGCATTTTTTACTTTTATTTTTTATTATGCATGTGCGAGTTACACAAAGAGCTTTTGAGCTTTTTGGGAAGTTGAAACCAAATTCCAATGCTGAAGCTAAATAAGCAAAATCACACATTACCTTACTTTGACTTTGAAATGCTAAAACTACTAGAAGGTAAAATGTTGTTTCTCAACTCTCAGAAAGCAGTACCATTAAAGCAGGTAAAGCCTAAACAGGGTTTGAGAAATACTATTGCACTATAGCGTAACTCCTAGAATCACAAAGACAGACAAAGGAGCTTAAAGTAGTGCAGATCTTTTACTGTAACACTAGTCACGTTACCTGAAACTTGGCATTATTTTCCAGATGACATAGAACAGAGCATCTGGGCTAAAGGCAGTCTGGTTCCCTTGCCAAAGGGAACAGAGGGTTTTCCTGAGCTCTTCTACCAGGGACCTGTCAATACACAAAGAAAAAAGAAAATAATAATAAATAAAAAAACAGAAAAGTTTGCTTAAACATATTTCCACACATATAAATAACATATTGTCATTAATTATTTATACCCAAAAGGCATATTCTCAAGTAAATGGGACTTGTTCAAGCAGCTTGTTTCTTAATTTAAGCTGTTGATGATTTGCGGTTATTGAAGAACAGTACAGACTGTTTAGCTGTTGGATTTCTTCATACTGGTGCAATTTCTCACTGTTGCTACATTCTAAGCACTTGAGATGCCCTGGGGCTGACAGTCCCCCTGGATTATATTAGCCCTCCAGCCAGCAAAAGGCTAAAGGCATGCTGAGAGGTTATGACTGCAGTGACTACTACACTGTTGACTCATTCCAGTAACTACTGCAACAAAAGCAGGCAAAATCCACTACCAAGCTAAGAATGAATTATTTGCTCTGACTGTGAAGGCAAAAAGAAATACCAGGAAACATACACTATACTACACCTGGGATGTCACAAGAAACAAAAGTTTGGTTTTAAATCAATTCCATTGTGAATTTGTGAAAGTATGAAGAAAATATGTTTTCCACATTGCCAAAAGATACAGAGAGTACTGCAGCAATTATAAGCTAAATTCACATAACTCTTTAATTATTTCAAATTTCCCGACTTAGATCAGATCTTGTTGGTTCACATTCAGAAATTTAAGTGACCTATATCTGCAATGTGAGTGTGTCTGTCCCTGAAACTGCACTCTTGTGCATAACAATAAATGTATGCATATTTTATTTAACATAGATTTGTTTTATGATATTGAAATTTGCAATGAGAACCACAGTAATATAAACAATTCACAAAAAGTAATACATTTGTTTGTTATATTCATCTTTTGTTGTAACAATACTTCTTGGCAATAATTCTTATACTGTTGTTAAACCTGTTAAATTCCATATTAATGGAAAATGGTGCCACATTTGTAAGGAACTCGTATTTGTGGGATGAGCAGCAGAGCTGAATATGTGGATTGCGCCCATGAAAATTTAGCTAAATCCTCTCTGCCAATGCCAAACAGCTTATTCTGCTATAAACTCCTTCGGTGTTTCTTTGATCTTCTTGGGGTTTTGTCTTTTTGGGATGCCCACTTCGCAGCCTGTCTTTGTTTAAGATTTTATGATAAGAAGAATTGCTACCACAAAGAAATTATCTACCAAACACAAATGTCCTTACTTGTTATACTATGTTTTAGTAGTGTTGGTGGTATTGCTACTAATCTGGTATCATGACATTTTTACAATACACTAATATTACCGTATTTTTCGGACTATAAGGCGCACCGTATTATAAGGCGCACGATGAGTGAACGGTCTATTTTTAGTGTTAGTCCATACACAAGGTGCACTGGATTATAAGGCGCACTAAATGAAACTTTATTTATATCAGTAACAATAACTCTGAGCAATAAATCCTTCACAATATCTGTGAAAAATAACAACATCTCTGAGCAATAAATCAACAAGCACAGCAAGTACGTATTACTCCGCGACGCTCCTGACAACGGTAGCCGCAACGCTCCGACAGACCATAATATTATGTTGAAGCACAGCAAGTACCGCATTACTCCGCGAGGCTTCTGACTATAATAGCGTGTTGTGCCGAATTCGGTGAATAAAACGGTTTTAAAACAGAGATAAAGATTGGATAAGTTTCATTTCTGGATGAAGTGATTTCCAGCGCTGTTTGGATATAACTGTGGATTACAGGAGACTGGATTGATGGATTCTCTTTAGTCTGGACGCGTTTTGAAGGTAGGACCTGTGGCTGAGCGCGGGTGTGTGTTCGGGGGGTGGCGGCAGTGACCGGAGGTTACCCCAGGACAAAAGGAGAGCCTTTTATTACTGGAAACATGCGCTCTGACGCAGCTCTAATTCATGAAACATACATCCTACAGTAAAAGCACAGTTCTGGAATCCGGCGAGCCAGACGGTTCGAATGGTGTATGACATGACCGCATTCGATGAAATATGGACGAACGATAAACGCAAATATGAGAGTTATGAATTATTAAAATCATAACCAAGGCATATTTCGCCCTAAATGTTTATTTTCTGAAAGGATATTCCGCTAAATAGGCTAAATAGCTCAAAAGCAGAGATTCTAAGCTTTAAAATAGTATATTGGATGTCTATATTGAACCTGTAACTGTTCATAACTATTCAGAAACACAGCCAGTTATGAAATATTAAATATTTCTGGCCCGCCGGTGGGCCAGCGCGTGTTAAGAGGTTAACTTTACTTAGAAGTGGGCGCTAAAAAGAAACAGTTTGTGCTATTACCCCAGAACGGGTGGAAAGGAAAGTTTACCGGCACCTTGTTCTGGCCACGGAGCTACAGTGGAAACTAGCTACCCTGAGCCACAGCCGAGAGGCAGTACGGCAGTCAAAGGTAACCGCGCGCTAGCCCAAGAGGGGGATCTTTTTCTGGCGTGGGTGAGGAATTCTGCACAACAGAGCGCCGTGTACCACATAAAATCGAGGTCAGTAAACACAAGCAAAATCCATACACAAGGCGCACTGCATTATAAGGCGCAATGACGATTTTTGGGAAAAAATAAGTATTTTAAGTGCGCCTTATAGCCCGAAAAATACGGTAACTTAGATCTGGTTCACAAATAGATAAGGAAATAAAAAGCCTCTATTTCCCATTCCCCATTCACGAGAGAGGACCTTACACACTGGTGTCCCCCTGGCTTCTGGTGTGGTACATTCTTCTTCCGGCAGTTTTCCCGCTTCGCAGTGCCACTGCTGGCAGATCTTTAAAGTAGCAACTGAATTCTGGAATGTTCCTGGAAGGAAAAATAAGAGAACACTCAGTTCTCATCCGATAAAGTACAATTTTCATTCAAAGGACTTTTAACAACAATGTGCTAATGCTTTTACCATAGGTTATGAAAATTGTCTGTAGTATTTAATAAATATTAACAAAACTTTAGTGGACACACGGTTCGACAATACCAAATACCAATACCTGCTACAAAAAAAAGGGAAACACCTTTATGTTTCTCCCACTGCAAACATAACGCAGACATTTCATTTAATTTATTATTTTCTAACATAAGCTATCAAAGATTCAGAGCCAACCTTTAGATTTGCAGTTCAGACAACAGCTAGGGTTAGGGTTAAAGCTTTGGCAAACTTTACTTTTCCATGGATTAGAGACTGAAAAAGGGAGCCAATAGAGGTATTTAGTGCAGATTTAGTGTTCTTCCACGTGCATATTTCCAGAGCCAGAACAGCACGGGCTGTATGAATATACTGCTGTCCAGGCAATGGTACAATATGCCAGAAATAGCCTTCAAATTTGAACTGTTACTATACACTATGCTTCAATTACAGCGAACGACAGGCCTTTATGTACAGAACAGGCAGTACTTTTTTTTACCAAATTTAATTGATGGAACATTTATTCCAAAACACCTTTTTACTCAGCTGAAGCCCAGCTTCTATCTTTATCTTTATGACTGATGTGAACCCTAGCTTATACTGCTGGTGTTGTTTAACAGTCAGGTCAGCTAGTGGGAGTCTGGCTGTGGTCAGCAGGCAGTCAGCCCAATGCTCCTGGCTGCAGCCCAGCATCCATTACTGGCAGCTGACTAGCTCGAGGCCGCATTCTCCATCTGCACAACTCAGTGGCTCCACAAGGGATAATTTCAGACCCAGAGAGCAAGGCCACCCACTCCCTTCTCGCCTCACCACACATGCCATGGTGCCCACGGCTCAGGACCAAGAGAAGATCTTACCTGAGGGACTGGAGGATGGCGTTCATAAAACATGTGTTGCCCAAATTGCGCAGGCCAGTGGCACCCTGTGCTTGAGAGCCATGCTGAGGGACAAAAAAAACAGATACAATACAATTAAAATCACTGTTTATAAGAATAAATGATTAATTAATAGATGTATACAATCATATACTGAAAATAGTCTTTTAAGTCTTAAATACTTTGTAAACCATATGATCTGCGTGACTGTGGTATGCTGAAGCATTCTGAGCAGGGTTTTATGTTTCCATTTACACAGCTTAAAAATGTGGTTACATAATGAGGAAGATGCAACATTTCTGCCAGATTGTCCAACAGCACAGCCAAGAAAAGAAAATGTCCCTCACAGACTCACTGTCTGACTCTGACTCTCCATTGTGAAAATATTTATGCATAAGAACTCCATAGGACACTGTGCAATGCAGGTGTAACTATTCTGAGGGCCCACAATATCAAACATTGATTTAGATGTTGATAAAATATATCCCAACAAACAATGTGGACTAATACACACACATGCTGTACCACACACATCACAGAACAGGAACTAGTATCATGTACATGATATTTGCCATGTCCCATTAAAGATATAGAACGTGCATCTGATTTATTTCAGTTGCTTGCCTGTTTGCATAGACAGCTGTCCCATGCAACTGGCACCCACTATCAGGCCTCACTC
Organism: Astyanax mexicanus; assembly: GCF_023375975.1. NCBI lineage: Eukaryota > Metazoa > Chordata > Actinopteri > Characiformes > Acestrorhamphidae > Astyanax > Astyanax mexicanus. Next base: position 57,825,136 of record NC_064409.1, read on the forward strand.
AATCTCTGATAATTCACCATGAGTAACCTGGCCAGTGTTTAGTAAGAAAATTCCACATTACCTATACAAGTACACGCCTTCCCAAGCCGTCCTATGAGGTAATGCTTTATAATGAATTTACATACTGGAATCCCATTACTTTTGGCATGTCAGTGTATCGCCCAATATAATAAAGTCTAATTACATAGATTTTCTATATTAAAAATACTTCAATATGATGAAAAACTAACAGCCCTTGCTCAAAACAAGTAATACCAGAATGTGTGGGCAGCAACCAATGTTAACCTGAGGATCCCAAGTTTATCAATTCTATTAATAAAGGTCCAACAAAAAAATCATGATTACTCTGATCAAACATACTCATCAAACTTGCCAGTTAACAGACAATATAAAACAGGTATTGCTGATCAGGGACAATAAAAATGTGGGCTAGATGAGGGCAACTTTTATCAATCACAAAGAGAATGATATATGGATGGATTCATCCAAGAACAAATTTGCTATATTTTTGGGGGATAAATATTAACAGCTATGCATGAAACTATTTTTAACCTTGTTTATCCTAAAATTCTTAGCAGGACAGAATAAAGAAATAACAGGCAACACTGCCAAAAGGCTACATCATTGCTCTACCTAAAGTAAAATTGCATGGTCTGATTTCCAACCCTTATAATAATAAAGCACTGGAGACTATTTACTACCTACATCTTTGAAAAGTGTCATTCACAATCCATCCAGAAAACAATAATCCATAGTTCACCCATTTCTCTATTGTGACATTCAGTCACATAAACTGTAGGTAAAGACATACTTGCAAGCTTTAAGTATAAACTTACACCATCCTCCGGAACCTTGTCAGGAGAGGAGCTACCTGAGAGTTTTCTTTTTCTTGGTCTGTCGGCATTCAACACAGAGCTAAAACAGAAAAGTGTGATAGAGATGTTCAGACACAAATTCCATGAACTTTGAATATTTTTCAGCACCTTAGCTCATTACACATGGCAACATCCATATAGCTTGGTGCTAAAACATCACAATGTATTGTGTGGAAATAATGTTGAACAGACTAGCTCTGATAAAGCCAATAGCACTGAAAAAAACAACACTTAATGGAAAAAAAAAAAAATCAACACACACCAGTACCCCGAAGATGTTTATGGATCAAGGCAACAGCTCTTCTGTGAGCTTTGTAAAAATACTACAGACAAGCATATTTTGTATTTAAAATAACGAAAAATATAAATATGAACACAAAGAAATCTGAAAAAAAAGAAAGAAAACAGAAGCAAAAAAATATATAATGGATTTTAAATGCTTTAACCTAAAATATCAAGCCATGTCTGGCTATGAAAAGCATGTTTTAAAAATGCAACTCTTCCATTGTCTGAATTTGTTATCTTCTATTAAAAGCAAACTTATTTGCCATCACAAAAAGGTGAATTTAAAAAACTGAAAAAAATCTAAGTAACCATATTTAACAAAACCATTAACAGGCTGATTGTAGATATTAAATAATGTATGACAGAGTGGACGTTTTGTAAATGCTTCAAACATTTTCTTTAGTATAAAATGATGAACATTTCGTTCCAGAGTATTTTATGAAATAGAAACATGTTCTCCTCAGTGAGAACAGCTAAGGAACAATGAGAGCTTCTCAAAGAGAACTGACAGTACTCACTTTTCTAAACTCTGAAGATGCTCCCTCACCCGCTGCACTTGACCCAGTTTGGTGTCATTCACCACAAAGTCATCACATCTGTAACTGAACAGCATCCAACAGACAGATCATGATGAGAACAATTACACATGAATTTAAAAATGTTATATGTAAAATTATTATGTCTGGAACTGGACTTAAAATGTTACAAACCAAAATGTGCTGTAACTGCTGCAATCCATACACACAGAATGCTGCTGTATCCTCTCCTTCTCTGGCTTCTTTTGACCACTTACTGGACTCTGAATGTCTTCAAAATGCTTCTTTGCATGGCCATTGACATACCTCACAAAATAGATACAAGTTCATTTGTTTAGCCTATATGGCAGATTACCTGAATTTAGGTTAATATATGTGTACAGTTACTTTGTGTCCCACACACAATAGTGCATTCATATTATCAGTGAGCGAGCACAAGTAAACACTTACCTTCCACAGTGCACATTCAGGCAGGTAAGGCAAACCCAGGGACTTTTGTTTGACCGGCAAACTAGACAATTTAAAAAAAGAAAATGTGAATCAGAAGACATATTCCTCCAATGAACATCACTTTCTCTGGATTTAAGTTGTTACATCAGTCAAAATATTTAATATTATTTTATTTCTGTTTATATACAACAAAGTAATTAAGTCTACATGAAGCTTAGAATTAGATGAGAGAAAACAGCTTATAATATTAAAAAAATTATAAGGAATTAATAAAAAATTATTTATCTCGATTTGAGCACGGTCCATGCTTTAGGGACATTAGAATTTCTTGTGTCAACATGAAAACACTTAAGACTAAAAAATAGAGGTGTGCCAAAAAATCGATTCACATAAGAATCTTGATTCTCATTTACTACGATTCAGAATCGATTTAAAATGTCCCAAAATCGATTCTGAGGGGCGGGTTTTGGACTGATTTTGGGCTGGGTATTTTTGTTGGACCTGGCAACCCGCTTGTCCCTTCAAACCGAGGTCTTCCAGACCCACACAGAGCGTAGTAGGTGTTTGAGAATCACCGGTAAGATGGCAGAACAAGCACTATATTACCTTAGATCAGTGGTTCTCAAACTTTTTCTATCATTCCCCACCTCAGAAGAAGGGGAAATTCTGCGCCCCACCTGTCCCATATCGCTCCAACAAAATGGTAATAAAATACTAATGCAAGTTTTAAATTTTACAATTAATTTATTAAGTAACATCAATTTGTCTCTTAAGCAGAAGGTTAACATTATAACACTCTAAAATATTAACATCAATGTTCAAAATAAAAAAAAAATACAGAAAATTGGCCTACTAAGTTTTGGTTAATTTATCCAATTTCAATATGTGCAGAGCAAAGGCAGAACAAAATGACAAAAAACAACAAATGAATATGACCAATGACTAAATTATGGTTTAGTTTCTTCATTTTCAATCTGTGCAAAAAAAGAGCAAAGGCAGAACAAAGTGACAAAAAATGACGAATGACTATGCCTTATCACAGCATCAGTGACTGCAGTGAGCCTGTTTTGCACTACACATCTTTTCAAAACGGGGTTGCATGCTTGATACTGCCACTCTCAAGTCATGTGCAACATTAAGCTGAGACCTGTACTTTGTTTTCAGTGAAGTAACAGCTGAAAAGCCAATCTCACAGAGATAGGATGTGGCAAAGGGAAGAAGAATGTCCACAGCTCTCTGCCCAACGAGTGGATACTCCCTTTCCACTTCAAGCCAGAAGTGACTGAGAGGCTCAGATGTAAATCTTAGTCTCAGGGTGGAGTCAGAGGTCAGCTCAATCAGTTGTTCCTCTGTGGCAGAGCTAAACTCAGCTGGTGCTGCAGAAAGAAATAAAATACTTAAGTTGTCATTGCAAGTCCTCTAGAATTAGTAGGTGCAGCATATAATATGTAGCCTACAATATATAAAATTATCAAAACACCTACCTGCTGCATTAAACGGGTCCACAATCCAGTCATACTGAGCAGCACTATTTGGAAAGTATTTTTGAAACAATCCTCTCAATGCACTGATGTGCTGTTGTATGCATGGAATCACTGTGGTGGCTCCAGAATCAACGGTTTCAGCAACTTCAGTCAGATTCTCAAAGACATCAGTATTTCCTTGGTCGAGGCGCCTGCCCCACACTTCGAGCTTTCGGATGAATGCAGTTATCTTGTCTGCAAGGTGAGGTAGGTGCTTGTCTCTGCCTTGAAGCTGAAGATTTAATTCATTCAGCTTTGCAAATACATCGCTGAGATAAGCCAGTTTCATTAGAAATGGTTGATCACCAAATTTGCCCGCTGCTTCATACATGCGCTCTTCTTCCAAAAACACCCGAATCTCCGTTCTGAGCTCAAAGACGCGCGACAACACTTTTCCTCGGGAGAGCCACCTTGCTTCGCTGTGAAATAGCACAGCTGTATGATCAGCGCCCATCTCCTCACATAGAGCGGAGAACAGTCGCGCTTTCAGAGGTCGCGTTTTGATGAAATTGATCACATCCACAACTGCTGTCAAAACCTCGTTTAGTTCGGGGCTGAGCTGCCTGGAAGCCAGCGCTTCCCTATGGATGATGCAGTGCGTCCACTGCGCGTCTGGTGCAGCCCTTTTGACTAATGCCTGGAGTCCTTTCCTTTTCCCTGCCATAGTTTGTGCACCATCAGAGCAAAAGCCCACACAGTTTTCCCATTTCAGCTCATGTTCTGTGAAGTAGCTGTCCATAATCTTGAAAAGCTCCTCAGCCGTGGCTCTTGTTTGCACGGATTTGCAAAAGAGCAAATCCTCGCTCATTGTCAGTGACTCCGAATTTACAAAGCGGACATACGAAATGAACAAACAGTTTTTACTGCTGTCTGTGGCTTCGTCCACTTGTATTGCAAAACGATTTTCTTTCAGTTTGTCAATGAGTTGTGCTTCAAGATCATTGGAAATGTCGCAAATACGCCTCGCAATTGTGTCGTTTGACAGGGGGATTGTTTTCAACTTTGCAGCGCTTATCTCATCCAGCATAACTGACACCATGTCAACAGCAGCGGGGAGAATAAGTTGCTCAGCTATTGTGTGTGGTTTTTTGCACTGGGCGACTCTATATGCAACTCTGTAAGATGCCATTTGTGCTTTACTATTCACTGACGCAGCTTTCACCATTCGCTTTTCCTGCTGACGGTATTCTGCGAGTTTTCGTTGAAAAAAATTGATGGGCTTATCAGCGTGAGCTGGGTGTGAGGTCTCCAAGTGTCTGCGCAATTTGTTAGGTCTCATACTGTCTGCTGCCAATTGTCTAAGACACAGAACACACATGGGTCGCTCCTCATCTCCCACCTCAGCTACAGTGAATCCAAAAGCAAGATATGCCTCATCATACCTTCTTTTTGGTTGGCATTTCGATTGATTTGGCCCGTCTGTCTTCTGTTTCTCTGTTGGCGCGGACTCGCCAACTTTTGTGGTCCTTGTAACAAATTTGTCCATTTTGTACACACCTCTACTGCTCTGTTGTACTGTTTACGTTGTTCCGCCGACATTTTAAACATCCGGGGCTTATGCCCGCCGCGCCCTCGCCCCTTTTATTGGCAAAACAAAAAGGCATTTAAAGGACAAGTTTAAAAAGGTTTATTTCTCCCGATTCCCTGCGCCCCACCTGCAATACCCACGCGACCCACTAGTGGGGCGCGCCCCACACTTTGAGAAACGCTGCCTTAGATTAACGTGTAGTTTTAATGTTTTATGGCAGAATGCTTCATAACAAGCATAAAAAAGATCGCTAGTAGTTAGTTTCAGTAACTGTTAGCTAGCTAACAAGCTAACTTTCCAGTTCCACCTTAAATAACGCTACAGGTGGCTGCGGGCTGCAGCATTTAAGGCGGAACGGAAAAATAACAATAAGCTAATCAGAGCTCATTTCAGCTCCTCATCACAGAGGAATTAAGGAATGGACAATATGAATTAATTTCTCCACCTCCTGCCCCCTTTCTGAAGAAATACAACGACCTTAAATTAACTAGTTAATCAGCAGCTGCTCCTGAACTTTAGCGCTCCACTGCTATCATCACATCAGCCCAGCAGCGTCACCTACACACCACCGCTAGTAGCCTGGTAATAAAGCAGTGTTATTTATTATTTATTTATTGTTCATTAACGTCATTGTGATATCCCAGTGATTCCTCTGTCACTGAGGACCCACATTCCTGCACATTTTATTGTTTTTGTAACACATTACTTGCTCCAGGACCAGTGTATATTATGGAGGGTTTTTTTTTTCAATAAGATTCATAAGCCAGAAGCAGAAATTTTTATAATTCAAATCGTTTTGAATCAAAAATCGATTTTGAATCGAATCGTGGCCCCCAAAATCGGAATCGAATCGAATCGTGAGATAGTAATCGATTCCCACCCCTACTAAAAAAGTACCAATAACACAATCATAATTTATTTTTCATGATTTCTGTAATGTGTTCAACACCTAGATTCTGGGGCATTAGAGGAAACTCCTGGCCTTTCTTTCCTGAGGCGGTCCTGGTGAGAGCCAGTTTCAAAGTTCTTGCAATTTTCCAGATTGACTGACTATCTATATTTATTAATTTTTTTTTTCTTTACAAAGTTGTGTAGTTATTGTCATAATATGGATTAGAATGTTACTCTAACAGGACTATTTACTGTATACCAACTCTACCTCTTTACAACACAACTGATGCTCTCACACATATTTAAAATTAAAGTAATTAACTATTGACAAGTTCAGCACAGCTACTAAACTGAAAGCCTTCCTAGGGGAATATCTCATTTAGCTGTCTGATCAAATGCCAAGATGGGCCTACCTTTAAAGTACCTAAAAAGTATATTAACATGTTGAGTATGTGTTAAGCCATGTACTTTTGTTGGCCGTTTATATGCATCCATTAAATATTAAGCACTTCAGTTGTGTGGTCGTTTGTGTTACAATTTCTTTACATTAAATTAATAAATAAAATACCATTAATAGGTGTTGTAATTCGTTTTATTAACGTTAGTTTCTTTGTGGTGTGAAATTATCTGACTGAGTAACAGTACCGTCCACTGGGGACTCAACAGCATTAACAGAAAATCAGAACTAGCTAGCTAGCTAAACAGCTAACATAGTTAGCGTTAATTAGGTTAACTAACAGGGAAAATATCAGTTTGGCGGCAATTTAACTTAACTTACTCTGCTGTAGGATGAAAAACGACCATTATGGCGTTAGCTAACTAATTAACTAGCCATGTAATAGATTACAAACTAACCGCACAATTTGACTATATAAACTTAACGCATTTAGTTAGCTAGAGTTAATTAGTTAGAATATATAAGCTAAATAGATAGATAACTTAGTTAGTTAGCTAGCTAAATGGTGTAGTATAGGCAGTAGCTAGTCAGCTAGCTGGCTAACAGCGCGCTGAAACACTCTCAACAACATTTACAGTCGTTGTTCACGGGAACGTTAGCGTTAACTAGACTTTAACTGGATATTTTACGCTAGTTGCCACACATTAGAATTCACACTCTGTCGTTAGCTAAGTAACACAACTCACCGCTGCAGCACCATGAAGAGGGGGATCCGCTGGGGAGCCGCGCCGGATCCACCGCCACACACACGCTGGAGCCGAGGTGAGGACACTCCATCAGAGACAGCGCCGTTAGCCTAGCTAACCCAGTTAGCTTCTTCACCGCACTCAAACACACCAGCACAGGTTAACCTAATTAAGAAAGCTTAGCTATAATACAGAGACCTCCCGACTGATAACTTTAGTTAACTAGTTAAATGTTTTAGCTTCCAAATGTAGACAGTTAAAAGTCGAGAGTAACGCAGCTAAGCTAGGTTAGCTAGTTGTGCTAACACTACAGGTCAGGTATCGCGTAAGTTAGCTCGTTACTGGCGGGTCTGTTGATCAGCTGCAGCATTATCAGAAACACAGCCCCGAACGCCACCGTTTAACCGGAATCGCTGCGGCTCATTAATATGGTAAAATCACACAGACTCGGGCCACAGGGTACTCGGCCTGACCGCTGGGTGCTGCTCTCTGTAGCAGAGCGGCTCTGGAGGTAGGGTTGCCAGGTCCAACTGAAATATCCAGCCCAAAGTCACTCTAAAACCCGTCCTTCAGAAGCTTAAACCAATAACAATACATATGTCGGTCACACGTTTGAAGCAAATGGCAAAACAACTGTGCGTGTACGACTTAGTATTTTGTTTATATGTTATTTATTATCAGTATTGCTATTTATCCTGAAGTCATTAACACAATTTAAAAATAACAGTTTTATATACCAGTCAAGAACATTTAATAACAACATAATTAGCCAAAAAAAAGAAAGAAAAAGGAAACTAACTTTTACTTACTAATTTCTATTCTTGACCCTCCTGAACTCTCTTCTCCCCCTTTAATTTTTTTTTTTTTTTATCGACTTGTGATTTCTGGTTCTCTCTCTCTCTCTGTCTCTCGTATCGACTTGTACACGTTTGCCCGCCATGTTCAAGTAACATCCAAGGCGGCAATATTTTTAAAGTAGCCCAAAAAAACGCACCACGCCACCCCTTAGATTTTTTTACCCACGACTGGATTTTTTTTAAACAAGCGCAACTTGGTTGGAAAACCGCGAACCTGGCAACTCTGTCTTGAGGAAGTGGACATACAGCGCTAACAAATGACGTCAGGGGCTCAGTGGGGTCGTGGGTGGTGGAGTCTAAAAGCGAGATAAATAAGAGGTTTAAATGACGACTATTAAAAAATAAGGCACCATAAGGCAGTGAGATAAGGCAGCATGCTGGGCAAAAAAAAATCAATATCACGTGTAGACTGCGTAAATGCAGGCGGACAGAGATTGGTTAATGTAGTAGGTGTTTTAGATAGATAGATTTACTACTTTTAATACTGACTGCATTAAAGCTGCACAGGAGCTCAATAATTTGTAAACAAAAGTTTTAAACAAATCAAAATAAGTTTTATACTCTACATTATTCCAAGTAGTCACATTTAGCTTTAATGGCAGATCTGCACACCTTGGCATTTTCTCAGCGGCTTTATGAGGTAAAGTAACCAGGAATGTCTTTCAATTAACAGCTATCAGGAGTTAATTACTTTAATTCCTTGTTTTCTCAGTGGCTTCATGGGATAGAGTTACCTGGAATAGTTTTCTCAGCATCCTGGAGGAGTTCCTGGAGGTGCTGAACAATATTTGCTGCTTTTTCTTCAAATCACCGTCTCTGTTGGGTTTAGGGCGGGGAACTGTGGAGGCCAAACACCTTTTTTTTGCTACATAATTCCATGTGTGTCCCTTAATTGTTTTAACGTAATTTAATATTAAGCTACAATGTAGAAAATTAATTAACAAAAATAAATAAATAAATAAAAAGAAAACATTGAAAAGTGTGTCAAAACTGGTACTGTATATGAAGTCTGAGTCACTTGGCTATGTTCAGAATGTTTCTACTCATTAACTCTTTATTCACTGAATAGCATTTCCTTTGTAGTAAACTGACCAGGGAACGACAGTTGCATCCAAACCTTAAGGCACCTCTGATCAAAATTGCTCTTACTTTAAACAGCTAAATAAAAAGATGAATGTATCTACAAAAGGCCGTATGTTAAGGTAAAATCAAGGTAATCAAAGGTAAGTCAATCAGAAGTGCCCTCTATATGTATCTTATAATTAGCTCAAGGCCTTTCGCCATTAGCTTTCAGGAACGGAAAGACAAACACATTTAATTTCACCCTCCTTGTTGTCTTCCTTTATTGTCATTTTTCCTTTATTTTTATTCTAGTTATTACACAGGAAGACCTGTTATTGGAATAGAAGGTACAGATTTTAAGAAGAAAATAGAAATAGAAAAAAAAAACTGTAAAAATAAACATGTATTTTTCAAAGTTGATGTTGCTAGATAGGCTGTGACTGAGGGCTTAATATTCTGCATTGAATTGGGAATTACATCAATTCTATACATAACTACTTTTTTGACACATTTATGAAATGACTATGGAGTGTTATAGGAGCTGGCTGAACTCTTAGCACAACATAGATTACATTCCTTATTAAAACAGACAGACTAATAATGGTACACTTTCTGCAGTATTTTGAGTAGTGCCAAAGCTTACCAATATGACATCTAAAATTACAATCATCAAGCACAGGGACAACAACATTAATAACCATACTCTTCTAATTTAACTTGCGTTCATATTCATATCAAAACTGTCACATATTCATACAAAAACATATCTTGTGTGCCCACATGTACTGTACATTGTGTCCATTGTAGTGATTACCTAAAATATGCTTTGGCATATTTAGGTAGTCATGCTGACTTTCAAACAGTGTTTCAAACTGCACTGTGGTCCCTCAGGCCATTTCAGTCGCTGCTTCTTGAAGAGGTAATTCTGGTCCAGGAGCACTTGCATCCTTAGAAACTTCTTTGGCCTTCGCTTTGCTTTTTTTTGAGCTAGGCCTATAAAAACAAGCAAATATTTTTAAGAGATAGTTGCCAAACAACTGCTGTGAAATTATCATATTGTTGGAGGTTCAGGATGTACTGGTGAAATAAAACTTATATAAAGACACTTACTTTAGTGTCAGAACAAGCACAACAATGAGAATGATGGCTCCAATAATGCCTAAAGCAACTCCCAAAATGATGCCTGTGAAAAAACAAAGATGACATTACAATGGCAAGCGAGAGAGAGAGAGATATTGTGAAAAGAATCACATCAGAAATGTTATATACTGTAGCTTTTTGTTGTTTAAAATTCAGTGTTCTGTGAGTTTGTGTCAGCTGCTGAGACTCATGGGAGAGCACACTCCTGATGTGAGATGGTGTGCAACTGTTCAATGGGGAATGTTGTGGTTTGTGTTCTCTGTGGCCAAGGCACACAGAGCAGTAAATAAGAACTGTGTTTTTTTGGGGATTAATACAGGTGGTATTAGTTGGGGTCTCTGGTATTCCACTTTGCAGAACACACCCATTTTAATAGCTGACATCTTATTATATTTCCCCGAGTCACAGACTTTTCAGTTTTCTCTGTGGGCTGGTACTGTGTTTAGTTTATTTTGCTTAAAGTTATAACAACACAAAACATATGCTTTTATTCCTTTCAAAAGGTTAGGCTGTTCATTATCTTCCTGATTTATTTCATGAACACACCCTAAACCATTTCATCATAATATAATATGTGTAAAAGTTGTAAGGTGAACTGAGCAGCAAGTGACTAAACATAGATGCCCACCAATTGGTGTGTCAGATTCCACTTCCTCCTCCTTTTCTTCTCCTGCATCTAGTACCAAAAACACACATATATCCTTAGACTTTGACAATTGTTATACATTTAACTCAAGTCAAGAGGCTTTTATTGTCATTACATCTGAGTACAGGTACACAGTGTAGTGAAATAAAACTCTTACCTAGAATTCCAAAACATGTATCATTGCAACGCTGAATATCAAGGAAACGGTTTCCATTTCCCACACAGCCAGTCCAGTAGAACGTCTTGCACTTCGCATGAAGAGAATCATAGTAGTAGCGCAGATATGCACCATAACAGTCTCCTGGAGCCTTCGGCAAGTGGCAGGAATCAGATCCTAGCAAAATAAGTTTAAAATGAACTGGGGAATAATATAACTTTATTTTGAGTCATCCTTCGTATACGATTTATAAACATTTAACAGTATATCACTAATGTGAGTCAACTAAAGCATCTGAGCATGTTAAAGTAAATATTATAAAGAATTACTGTTGATGTATTATTTATATTAAGTAGGTAATGTTTTATTGCATAACCATATTGTCAGCCTTAACCCAAAGCCTCATTCCAAACTGCCTCACTTAACCTAAACCCCAAATATAATTCTGATCATAGCCTTGACCAAAATCTATCCCCAACTAAAAAACCCAAACCAAAGCCTAATCCCAACCCTAACCAAAAATATAATTCTGATCCTTACAATGGAACCCTATTGTAACCATAATTCCAATCTTAGCCTAAACCCCAACCCAAAACGTAATCTTAACCTTGTCCTGACCCCGTAACTTATTTCTAATCTTTACACCGGCCCCCATACTGACCCTAATTTATCAAAAACCTAAGCCTGTTGATAAGATACTGAATTTATTTACCACTAGGTGGCAGACTTGGTTTGTCAGATTATAAAAGAACTCCTACACAAATTAAGAAGAACACAGTAATGAACATGTGCAGTAGACCAGTGTGTTATAAAGTGTTCTATAGTTTGGAGGGGAAACTTACTGACTGAAGGGTAGAGCTCCTCAGCTCTGGCTGAACAGTTTCTCATGCAGAGATGCTCAGCAGTGAAGCGGTTTCCATTACCCCCCTCTCCCATGTAACGGAATGGAAAGCACTTGTCTTCAACCTTGTCGTAGTATAAGTAGACTTTTACATCTGAGCCCGTTCCTTCATCTTTTGGCAGGTCACAGATGGCTGCAATTAGAGAGAATTATTTTTATAACACCATGCTGAATTAAGTCAAATCTCACTTCTGTAATGGTAGTATACACTCACTCATTACCCTAAAATCGTTGGGGCAGTGGCCCGGATAGGGATTAGGCCTAGTTGACTATATTTCCATTTTAATGGAGAATCTCCATTCACAATGCTGTGTAGTCCAAGACTAGGCCTAAACCATATTTGGGAAACAGTCCCTTCAAGCTTGAACTAGAAAGTTCACAAGTAAGTATAACAATAAAAAAGTAAAAAATAAAATAAAATAGGGAACAAATGGTGCATTTTACATTTTTTTTTCAAGCTGGGGTGTATGATTACTGACTGTCTTAAAAAGTAATGTTTAACTAGTTTGGAGACAGTCCACACCTAGTTTTTATTATGGCTGTAAATTTACTGGGCAACGTGAAACTCAACTGTGGCTCTGGTTGTGATAGCATTCACCAGGGTCATGCTATAGTTCTAGTTTCCCTAAAAGATCCCTGCTTGACACACATTTATTAAATTGTTCCAGTAAAATGTAAAAAATGTAGTGATACATTTTAGATTACAGGTTTTTAGTTGGTTAGTCAATGTTCTTGAGCTGTTCTGTCTATTCTGTATACATATTTGGAGTATAGAGTATCTATAATATCTAATGTTTTGGCAATGATTTGATATTTAAAAATGAAAATGTGTGAATTAAACATTTAATTTGTGAAAACTTTCAAAGGAATGACTTTGGTGTTGTCCAGAAATATGACATTATATTGAAATATTCTCAAAAAAATATACAGCATATTTATTGATTTCAGTGTTTATCTGATATAGGGATGTTAATTATTGCAAACCTGTTGATTTATTTAGAGACATTTGACATATCAGTGTTCTCCCCTACTGTAAATACTGCCCCCCTAAATACATAATGAAGAATATTCAAAGTTCTTTTATATAGCCTTAATATAATTGTTCAGACACTTTTGTCTGATTAAATCTAATAAAATTATGCTTACCCTCGGTTTTTAGCTTCATCATGCTTCACAAATGTAGTTTTGTTTCTCTGCCTGATTCATCTCTTTAATGATTGAATAATTAGTTTATGATGTAAATCATATATTCAGGTAATGCAAAACTGTGTAGTGCAATTGGTGTTCCAGAACTGTGTATGGGAAACCCTGGCCTGGTTTAAATCTTCGCATAGCTTAGTCCCAGTAAAGAAAGATTTAAACAGATACCCCGCTTTGGGCGGGAAAGGGACATTGTAAATTTTACAAACAACAACCTTTGTTCTCAGTGTTGCATGGTTTCGGTATATGTGATCTTTTTTTTTCTGTAGTTAAATTTTGATCTATTTTGTTCAAAGTTTGGTCTGTTTTTTATTTTTCATTTGGAACTGATATTAAAATAAAATGTATTTTTGTCTTTTTTTTTTTTTAAGGCATTTGAAATGTAACGCCCATTTTACTGGGTCAGGTGGGAGTGATTCACCTAATAAACCCACTAAAGTCATGATGACCGTTGCCCAACAAATTATAGCCTTACTCATAGTATATAGTATTTCTTCTATACACTAAAATGTAGGTATTTATATTTTAATATAGGTTCAAATCTCTTATTACATTTTTAATCTGCCGTCTTTAAGGTTTTAATTGTAAAATACGTTTTTACTCAATGAATCAGATATTGAGTAAAATGTCTAAAAAAACTTAATTAAATTAATGTACATATTCAAAGTGAAATACTTTTAATAAATAACTGTAGCAACAATATGGCTAATTATTTGTGACAAAATGAGGTAAAAAATTGTGTATAAATATGTGTGTAAATGTAGATATAAAAGTACTATAAAAGTGAAAAAGAGTGACAAACTTACATGGTGCTGTAGTCTGTCCCTTTGTAGAGTAGAAAACAGCAAAGAAGAGCAAAAATACATTAAGATCCTTCATGGCGGTGGTGTGATCTGTGGGATGCAGCCGAAGTGAATGAGGGCTCATAAATTACAGTTGAAGAGGTGAGGACAAGGTGAACTTTGTACTTTTTTGTGATAAGTACACAGTCACAAACCTGACAAAGAAGAAGGAGGCTTGATTCAGCAGAACGCATTAATGTAACAACTGTGTCTATTTGGTTACAATAAGAGAACTGGAACTATATTCTGACCTAATAACACGTGTTTGAATAGTCTAGTTCATTTTATGATGTAATATATCATTTTGTTTGAATGTTTTTTTCAGCCCCACCTTATTTCCACCCACACCAATCACCCCTATGGCTATTGACAATGGTACCGGCAGCAGGGGACCAGCCCATGTCTTTAAACACGAGAAGATAACCTACAGTGGTCTTAAGGACTATAATAGACTCATTTGCTGGAGGCAGATATTTAGGCATTATGGCCTTCAAATTGTGGATCCCATTACCACAGTTTCTGTGAGTTAGAGCTCAGACTGAAATGTTGCTCTATTCTCAACACCTTTATTCTCCTCCTCATCCTTGTTGATAATTGAACTCAAGTGTTTATTACTAGATAAACCAGTTATGGCCACTGGATGAATACATTTTGCCTTTTATTATACATTTGTTGACAAAAAATAACGCTCTAAAATTCGGCATGTTGTGATGAATCAGGAGGATAGTCAATAATTTCATGTGTACTCTGATTAGACACTGGGTCTTGCCACAAGAGGGCATAAAAGTGCTTCCCCCACCACCCTATGAAAAAGCGCATTTTGCCCAGTTGACTGACTTTGAGAGGGGATGCATAATTGGACTTAGAAAAGCAGGATGAGCTTTTCAATGAATTGCCGACCATATAGGCCATTCATTAGTCAGGCACCCTGTCCATTGTTTGCAGTGGTGTCTTGAACAAGATTTGTTTGGAGGCCTTGTGATGAGCACTTCAATCTTGCTGGTGTGACGATCTGGTGCTCCATTACATATGATAGTCACCCCTAGTAGTGATTTAAGGGACACTAACAGCTCTTTTTTCAGCATGATGATGCTCACACACAGTACAGGTTTCTAAGAAATATCTCCACCATATTGCAACACTTCCTTGGCCTACCTGGTCACCAGATTTATTGCCAATTAAATTTGAGTGTGCAGATTCTACAGGCCCAGGTGTAACATCTGTGGACAAACCAACAGGGTAGTAGAGCCTTGTAATCACCTGCATATATTGTCATTATTTTTCACATATAAAGTTTCATGTGTGTTATTTGTTTGTTTATTTATTTGTCAATAAGTATTTAAAAATTTTAACTCAAATAAATACATTTACAGTCATTTTACCATAATAATACACAAACAGAGGAATGAAAGAACAAAATTATTTTACAAAGCTTTTGAAACTAAATTGTAACTGGCCACTGTTACGCAAAGGATAATCTGACCTTTAAAAGTGTCAAAAAGATTGAAGTGTAAGTTTTTGTGTCTACTGAATGATTAAAAAGCTTGTACTAAATAAAATATTAACTTTTTTTGCTGAAGTAAAATATTCTTGAAATGTATTCAATCATTTTCCACATTTTGCCATACCAACAAGAATATCATTAGTGTGAAAATAAATTTAATAGTGCTATTATTGTTGGACCATTGCCACAGATGGAAGAATGGTTAGATGGACAAACAAGCAGGTAATATTTAATTAAATGAAACAAGATAGGTAGGAATAATGCAAAACAAGAATAAATCATACTTTCCAACAACCATATTAAGAAAACTAGACTATGAGTAACAACACTAAGAACATTAAAGAGATGAAACATTTCTTAAAAAGCAAGAAACAAAGAATATCGAGCATGAAAACCAACAGACCTGACAAGAGCCTAAAGCATACAAAAATACAAAAGTTTTGACAAGAAACAATGAAACAATATATACATAAAGAGGGTGAGGAACACCTGGAGAAATAACTAGGTGGGGTTACAAATAAGGCAGGTGGGGCTAGGGCAGAGACCGGACAATAACAACACAAGAGCAGAAAACAGGACAGGAGCACATGGAACCAAAAGAGGTAAAAACACAAGACAGACACAGGCTAAAGTGTGACAGCCATATCATCCACCCCTAGTCAGGAAAAACCCAAAACCACCAAGGCATGAACTGGAAGATGCTGCAATAGTGCTTTAACAAAATGTCTGGGCAACAATACATTTTAAGTTGAATCAGCATGAAAACATTTGGAGAAATTTTGTACCAAGTTTTGTTGTTATTATTGTTGTTGTTGTTTTAAGAAAATATATTTACAGCATATATAAAATGTGTCCCATAAGCTCATTAAAAAAAAATACAGAACCACATAAACTTTTGGACACACCTTAAAATTAAATGTTTTTTTTTCATTATTTAAAAATATTCTGTATTGCACATTAATTCTAAAGTCAATCAAACTATAGGGAATAATTTAGTAAACAAAAAAGTGTTAAACAAACCAGAATATATTCAAGATTTTATTTTTCAAAGTAGCACCTCTTGCTTAGCTTTGCACATCCTGGCATTTTCTCAGTCATCTCAGTTATGAGCTAAAGTCACCTGGAATTACTTTTAGTTAAGAGTTAATTACTTAAATTTCATTTGAGTATTTAAGTATTTTTTTCTTAAAATACTTTAAAAAGTGTCAGAAAATCTGAACCCTTTCAAAAACTTTGAAAGTTTCCTCATGTGCAGTCACAAAGACTATCAAAAGCGTTATGATGAAACTGGCTCTCATCAGGACCGCACAAGGAAAAGACCAAGAGTTACCTCAAGAGAAACTACAAGTTAACTGCACCTCAGATAAGAGCAGCCTACTTCTGTTTACTGTGTTTAGTGTAAAACTCACAAGAATATAAAAAGATGCAAAAGTATTGAGCTGTTGTTAGTCATGGTATCACTTGGTAAATGATTAAAGGGCACACTGGGTGTTTTGCCCATCCCTTTATTGCAGCTCTGCCAGGGAGAAAACTTCTCTCCGGAGTGCCAGTAAGTGACCAGCCTGTAACTCCACCTCGTTTCTCCAGCAGCCTTCTCGTTTATTTCGTGTTTTTTTTTTAGCACTTATGCTCTTTCTGTAGCCTGACTGAAAGCTCAGCTCCTGAACACAGAGTGGGTGAGTTCTGACAGGCTTTATTATCCGCTGTTTGTGCTGTAAGGGTCTGCAGCTCCTCCGCCACGATGCTGAACTCCAGCAGCAGCAGCCCCCTCTCTCCCCCCGCCGCTCCGCTCTGGACCTGGGTGAGGTAAGACTCCTCCAGACTCGCTCTCTCTGTGTAAAAACGGCGCTTTGCCTCAGTGTTTGTCTGTCTTCTCGCTGGTTAATTAGCTTCGTGTGAAGTCACGGCTCACAAACAGCCTCAACAACTCGCTCGCGCTCTGTGGATGTTCCGTCATGGCAGTGACGTCAGGGCTGGACAGATTGAACATGTCATGCTTAGTATAAAAGGCAGCTCCTATTACACGGTGTTATGATTTCTCTTCTGAGGCACTTTCTGCGTGATAAGAGAAGAAGACCGTGGTCATGATGCCTTTCACTCTGTTAATAATGATCCTCATAGCTTTCCCAGTGTCTTCCAATGGTAAGATTGTAAAAATATTTTACTGGGTGTAAAACTTCATGTTTTAAAAATAGCTTTTATGGTTATCACTTATAATGTGTATTACTTTAGTCATTTTAGTTATTAAGTATTGTACTCTAATGCTCTTGTTTATATACACGTTTGACTTGTTTATGTGCTGTTTTAAATAATGTGTAAACTGTTTAAGTGCAGTTTGTTTAATTGGAGTTGATTGGAGTTAGCCCAATTCATTTAAGACTAATAGTGTTGAGGCAACAAACTAAATTGTTTGATTTTACAACTTTCCATACCTAATTGTTTGTATATGTATGTATTTATTCTTAATATAATGTTACATGGAATATCTGCATCCATTACAATTACTTAAAAAAGTAAAAGTGGGTAATAAATAAAAATATGTATATGTGCAAGATTATGTAAAGAATTATATTTGGCAGTTTATATTCTGACTATATTCTTATATTCTTATTGTAAATTAATCATGAACTTATTCTCATCTTTGGTCCTGGTGTCCTCATCCTACCTTGCATGTTTCGGGTGCATCCTTGCTTTGAAACACTTGATTCAAATGATAAATGATCAGTTTGTCATCAGAAGTCAGAAAATCTAATTTTAAGTTTTCTAAATACACAGCTTTCAAAAAATATATTTTTCCTCTCAAAACATGTAATTAATGCAATAGAGGGTTAAGAATGCCAATTTTGCTGTGTACAGGCTGACATGGGCTAACTGTGCATCTGTTTGTATCTTGTAGGTTTTTGTTAGTTTGCATGTATTAAATTATTAATTTAAAGTTCTTCGAGTTAGAATTAGATTATTGCCACTTCCAGATCTCACCTTAGGTTTATACAGAGTTTGATATGGGTGTAGGTGTAGTATCCTCAGAGACACAGTTGTTGCTAGACACATCACCAGATTGAGACCTTTAGGTGCTGAGCCTAAAACGAGATGTTGCCATTTAGACTCAACAAGATGTAAACAGTCTATAAGCAGTTCTAATTTAATAGTAGTCACACCAGCTAGAGTCTGGTTCAATTACAAATCATTATCCTTCTTTTAACAGGCTGTCATGGTCTAGCTGAACATGGATTTGATTAAGTTTGGCTTTTAGTTTTTTTTCTGAGTTAAATTCAGATCAAGATCTCACAGAGTTTAAAATGGGAGGAGAGTCAGTCACCAAAAAGACAGTTAATTTATACTTTTAGACACCAGATTTAGACTTTTAGGTGCAGAAACTACAAGACTAGATGCTACTAGCCATTTGCAATCAACAATCTATGGCACACACATATTAGCTACTTATTAGCAGGCTTTTATAATGAATGGGCATAGCAGTGGTGGATTAATTACCCAAAGCATGTGCACTTAACTTAAATTAGAGATAACTAATGTAAACTTTTCTCAGGCTAAAGTCATCCGTTAGACTTCAAATGTACTTAAGTATAGAAAGTAATAGCATCACTGTTTATCCCTTTCAGACCTGAATTATCTCCAGTGATAGAAAAAAAAGTAAAAATGCTGTTTTCTGTCAGTAATGCACAGAAAACCCGACTCTAATACTATAAAATCTATTTAGCAAAAAAAAGTCAAACTACTAAAACTAAAATATGCATTCTAATTTTTTATTATTATTATTTCTATTGCATTGGGAGCCTGCGTGTAATATTTTGTGTTTCTTTTCGACCTTTTTTATTTCATGAACTATCCCTAAACAGTAAAAAAAAACATTATTAAAGGTGTTCTAAATCACATTAAATTAGTAAAAAAAAGCCTCTATTAATTAAGCTTAAGCAGTACTGTTTTTTTCTAGTGCAGTGGGCGAGGCCAGGTTACTGTTTCATTGGTTTAGCAACTTGTTTATTGGTTGGTTTATGGTCTATTCTGAACAAAATATTTAAAAATGAAGAAAATACATGATGTCCATTGTAATGGATGCAGAGCCTGAAAGGGTTAAAATGGCTCTAATGTCCAAAGACTCTTGCATAAACAGCTTGTTTTAGGTGTAGTGTCTCTCTCTTTAATTAGAATATCATAAATTATTAGTAATTAGATACTGACGTCTATTAAAATGATCATAAACACAAAACACTAACACTTTTCATTGAGTAGAATCAGGAAATAATGTTTTGCAAACAAAGTAACTGTTTAAGATTTATCTGGAACTTGGTTACAAGTTTACATTAAATATCAACCTCACTTTAATCACAGTTTCAAATGTGTTTTTGTTTGATATATTCCATCTGTATATTAAATGTATCTCATTATATCCCATAAAAACACTCTGAAAATGTTAAACTGTTGTGCATGCTTGCACAGTGTGTAGCACACAATGTCCATCAGGTCAAAGCAAGTTCAAAACAATGGGTATGCTGTACCCTAATTGGTGTGTTTGTTTTGATATGTTTTACATGGTCCAATTTTGTGCACACACAAGTCAAAGTGTCTTTTTGCACAATGCATTGGAGTAGAAATTAAGATATTTGGCTTAAAATAGTAAAGGAGATCAATTAAAAAGTCACCCAAACTGAAAATACTTTACATTACATTTATTTTGTATGTATTTCTGTGTTTAGCAGTACAGACAAACCCTGGTAGCTTTTAGTTAACAAGAACAGTGGAAGCTGAATGAAATCTGTATGTCATGCTCAGTTTAAACCAGACGCTGACTTAGTGTGAGGCTAATATCATGCCTGAAGATCTTGCCAAAACAGGTGAGAGAATTCACAGCAGCATCAGACTAAACTGCATACAGAATGAGAGAGCTTTGTGAAGGAAAAGGTGTGTGGCCAAATTGCAGAGTTTTTTTTATCACTTCCTGTTATTAGGACATTTGGCCAGTGAGCGCATACATATTAGAAATGTAATTGTTTCCTTTTGCAATTAGAATCAAAACATTAGAAAGAGTCAAGCTCTGCAGTTTCTAAGAGGACCTCTCTCAGTGCATGAATGCTGATCACTGTTGTTTTAGTGGGAGTTGTGTTTAGTCTGTCACCCTTTTTGTTGCAACAGGTATAGCAGCATTATCTGGGATCTAAATATATATGCATACAGTATTCTACTGGTGCTGACACACGTAACCCTTATGTTTCCAACACTGCAACTTTGCAGATGAAGAAAGAATACCCTGAATAACTAACTTCAAAAGAGGTCAATGTTAAAATACTTTATTCATTTCAAAGCATTTCTGTTGGCCTATTCCTCATGACATTTGAACACAATATAACAAATACCTACCAAATGTACATTATGTAGATTATATCAAAAAGTAAAAGTTTTTAGTTTTAGTTTGGGCTGTAAAATATATTATTTTTAACTTCATTATCACAATGTATACATGTACAAAGTCATATCAAAGGGTGCAATGTCTTAGTGCAACTGTATTAGCTTTTTGAATATTAACTTTTTAATGATTTATCTACTTGAGCAAATTTATATCTGTTCAAAATTATTTATTTCATTCCATTACTGGATACACATAATAACAGAATTATTAATATCATGACATGATGGATCATTGACGTCTAGTCTACTGGGGAAAACACCTGTATTTGGTATATTGCAATATATATTTAGCAGCTAGCAGAACAACAAAACATCCCAATGTCCCGTATATCCCAGTTTTTGTTCCAATATCATGCCGCGCTTATTTCAATATTATCAATATTTCTTCTTTAAATGTTACCAGATTCTCAGCAGAGAACTGCCTTGACCTGACAGCATCTCAGCGCTCAGATTAAACATTCTCAGTGGATACCCAGTAATCTCTCTGTGGGGAAGACTGGGTGACAGACACACAGCTTGAAGCAGAGCTGACTGAAATAGGTTGGCACAGAGCGGGGAAGCAGACTGAAGCCAGAGAGAGTGTTGGGATGGTGGAATGCATTATTTCAGCTGATTTAGGATTCTGCTTGTGTCATTCCACTAGATCACAAAGAACAATGAGAAACCTTTTTAAAGAATTTGACATTTTTAAGAACTTACCTACAATTAGGACTCGTTCAGGTTTAAGGTGTTTTATTGACTGTGTTAATAAATGTTAAAAGTTAATGTTAAATTTATTCACTGAATCTCTTTCTCTGTCTGTTTTAGGTGGAAAGTGGGGATACAATGGTAAGTCAACTGTTATTGCTCATCAGTAATGGTTTCGTATTATTCCTGTTTGATTTCAAGAAAATGAAATTAACCTGTATATAAAAGTGTTTGTTTTTGGCCATTATGTATATTAGGGATGCACCAAATAATTGGCAAGTGTCAGTGTCACAAATAAGAGAAAATAACAAATAATATACCGAACATAATCATTTATTGTAAAGTATATATTACAATATTCTTAACTTATTCAGACTGATATGGAAAAATAAAGTTCATGGTAATAGTAGTACTAATACTATGTAATAATGCAGCTATACATTTGAATTTTGCTGTTAGAAAAAGTTAATATGTTTGATACCTGTATATTTGCTGAAGTCATGCAGATTCCAGACCAAGGAGAATATAGATAATAGAAGGGATAACAAGAGGCAACCTAATAGAAGACTTTAGTCTTGTACATTTTGAGCACATTGTTAATTAAAGTGGCAAAATAATGAAAACCTGCAAAAAATGCATTTGGTGTTCTGTATTATGTCAATGTTACATTTTATTTTCAGCTAAAATTCATCCATAATTTATAATGAACAGCACTTGACTTGGGCACAGTAATAGGAAAGTATGCTTTGTTCCATATAGGGCAAATATATTGTTCTCTTTCTAGCTGTCCTAGGGGTCATTCGGTCAGAGAAAAGCAGAATGTGGGGTCAGATAGCAATAAAACAGCTGCTGAATTCCCATTGCCTTCTTTTTGATGTCCTCAGTTCCCCCAGAGAAAGATCGTTCAAATTCATCATCCTTTACTGGAACTGTTAAAATATTTGATTCTAAATACAGCAATGTGCAAATTCCAGTTTCTGCAAATTAGTGTGATTACTCACTCTTTCAGTGATGTAATTTCCCAGTCATCTACCTGCTAATTTAGTAACACATATATGGCCTTGGCACTGCCTCTCTTCATAAGACCTATCATAGGAATAGGCTATTTTAATATTATCTCCTCCATTGCTAAAATATCATGATGCTCACACTGTCTTGGTAGCAGTAATTTCATAATATCGAAAAACAAGTATCTCTAGGAATTGGAGACCTCACTTAAGCTCATGCAGGATCTGACCCTTCTCTAACTTCCACTGGGCTCCTGACATGAGCACATCTGCACATCTTCAACATCTGTGTTGTCTCTTTTCTGACCTTGCCACAAGCGTGTCTTATTTATGTGTACGATGTCAGCAAAATCTCACGTCTCTAGTTTTGCTAAGCCATCGTTTTTTCCTAAGCCAGAGCAGCAAAGACAGAATTAGAAGACATTATTCGAGCTGTGTTGGCCGAATGACACATTTGCATTTTAGAATTAATACAAATAGAATTAATATTCCTTTCTAGTGTATCAAATATAAAGCACAGTATTATAAGAAAATATTAAACCAATTCACCTTTTACTCTGCAAATGTTCTCCACCTAATTAACGTTACCAAAATACTCTGTTTTTCATCCCTACCACATGATTTATCTCCTTATTGAGGCAGTTGTTGAGGGCAGACCATTTTAAATAATACTCCAGAAACCACATATGAGCTGTGATAAAGAGCTGCTATACTGACTATATTTTGAGGAATATATTGTTCCCCTGACTGTAGGGCTCTTTATTCTAATTTAGTTGCTTCCCTAGGCATAAAACAGAAGAATGCATAATTACTCTTATATTATTAAATCTTTAAATAATCTGGTGCTGCCTATTGTGCCCATTTACAATTAAAAGCTTGCTCTCTTGTACTCCCTCATTTTCACAATGACTTGCACAGTGAGTAAGGTTTAGTCCACACAAATGCACAAAACATTCCACCCAATCAAAACCAACCAAACCACAGCATCTAAGAAATGAATCAGTGTGGCATCAAAGTACACCTCTGGATTCTACCACTCACTAAATATACTGTACTAATGAATGGAACAGAGCTGCTGCACAGTATATTGTTCCCTCTGCCTGCGGAATACTGATGCCAAAGCTACATTGTGGCAAATGTCTTGGGACAGGAACCAGTATTGTGTCCCTTTCTCCAATTATCCCTTGCCACATCCCATGGAAGCTGAATAACTTCTATGACATATTACCAGCACACTGGTGACATTGTAGATTGAGGAATGGTATAATAAATAAAAACCTGCACAACTTTAGAAATGAAATGCCCCATTCATTATCAGGCACCCACTGTCAGGGCTCACTCAAACTCAATTATTCACATCAGATATACAGATATTTTGACCTGTATTTCCAAGTTGTCTTCTGAAGAAATACTAACAATTAGTAGCATTCTGCTGTCTCATGGCATGTGAGTGTATTTTTTGTAATTATTTTATTCTTATTTGTGTCTCTGATTTAAAAAAAAATATATATAGTGTAAAAAAAAAAATCAGTCCACTCCAGCATAAAGTTTGAGTTTATGAGTTCGAGTTCCCAGAGTTGTTCCCTGATGGGTTATGCTGCTAGAATGAGGTCCAGCGCAGCTCCCCTGGAACACACACTTGGGGGAGCATCTCTTGTCTTGTCAAGCTAAACTGAGCTGAGTGGTCCTCTCTGACCACTGGCCCTGAGGCCTCCATGGTATTCTGTGCTGACTCCAGATGAGTCAGAGCCTCTTTTCTCGCAGGCTGGGGGGACAAATAACATTCCACTGCCCAAAGACTTTGGGAAACCAAGTCGACTGAAAGCATTCAAGTAGCTGGTGGCTTTGTAAATCTGAACTAATTAAGCTGTAAGATCAGCCACTTTCTTTATATGGACCTAATGTGTCTATTAGGAGTGAAGAGACACACATTTTAATTCCTAAGAATGGACTTACACTAGCTGTCTGTAAGCTGCATCCTAGATGGGCTCCATTCCTCTTCCGGTACTTCAGAGAAGGCTGTTCCAAAGTGTATATTCTCCATCTACAGTGCAGAGCCCACAATCAACAAGTCATTATGCTGTTGTCCCTTTGTATACAGTCAAGAAATGCAGCAGACATTATGAGTAATTTGAAGGACACAACTGATGTATACTTCTCAGCCCTTTCTTACCCACAATACACTGAGCATGCTCAACACGACGAAAAAAAGGAAAACAGTAACACGAAAATGGCAGAAGAAATTTACATCTACATTTAAATTTATGGTATTTAGCAGACGCCCTTATCCAGAGAACTTACAACAGTGCTTCATTGTTTACTTCAAAATATATATATATATATTTTTAAGATTAGTTTAGGAACTCTTTAAAAAGATAAATCTTCAGTCGGCGTGTGAAGACTGCAAGTAATTCTGCTGTTCTGACACCCAGTGTAAGTTCGTTCCACCACCTTGGTCCTGAACAGAGAAGAGACAGGATATTTTTTTTCCTGTTGGGCTTGAGGGAAGCTGGTCCCTTTTTTGCTTTGTAGGCCAGCATCAGGGTTTTGAATCTGATGAATTCAGTGCATCACATAAAAACAAAACATCTTTTCACCTGTTAGACTGTTCCAAACTGTCAGTACTGATGCTGTCAGCCTGCCTGTTCTGGACTCTGAACTTTCCCCCATGGACTCCAGTTCCCAGCATGCACCCTCTCTGGAACACTCACACACCACTGATCATGTGATGCTACAGCGTTCCCTCTCACCCAGCTACTGATTGCTAACAACTGTTCACCCATGTGTATATTCCTCTTCACCTTCCTTTGTTCCCTGCCGAGTATTGCACCTAGTTCTCTATCTCTTATACAACACGCTTCCTTGTGTTGCCTACCGTTACCAATCTGTTTTTGTTTCTGACTTCCCTTTTGCCTTGTTACCGACTCCTTTTGTTCATTCACTCACTTAGTCTTATTCATTCACTAAGTCTTTCCTCTGATTAGGGTTTTCCATGTTTGACCCTGGACCGCTTGGCTTATGTGGTTTACATATTCTGCCATTTTGTTATTGTCCCTGCCTGTCCCTCACTATTCCCTTTTGTCTATTCTCTTTAATAAATGTGTTTCTGTACTTTGTCCATCTACAGTTCATAGCCCACAAGCAACAAGTCATTATGCTGTTGTCCATTCGTATACTGTCAAGAAATGCAGCTGACATGATGAGTGATTTGAAGGACACAATTGATGTATACTTTTCAGCCTTGTCTTACCCATAATACACTGCGCGTGCTCAACATGAGAAAACAGTATGATGAAAATTGAAGATTTTTTTTTTCAATTTTCATCAGAAGAAATTGTGAAGAAATGTAATGCATGTAATAACCACAAAGCCTCTTTACACCTGTTAGTCTGTTCTAAACGTTATATATACTTTTATTTTGTTACTGGCCCTGCCTGTCCCTCACTATCCCCTTTTGTCTATTATTTTCAATAAATGTGTTTTGTATCTGCAAGTTTCTGTCTTATGCCTGGCCTATGTGACACAAACAGGCTGTTTAGATGCACTTTTTATTGGACTGACCTACCAGGGACCTGTCCTACCAAGACTGCATCCTAAATTTGGATTGCAGCTAGTATATTGAAGAAATTATGAATGAAGAAAATTATGAATTTATCCATTTGCGTAATAGTTTAATTAGACTTCTAATAAAGCTAGTACGTGGCCATGTCTAAGGAGAGTGTTTGTTCAATTGCTTTAGATATCATAAGGGTTTTATTTTACTTAACCCAACTTAGTTCAGTCAAACATTGTCCTAATTTTAGTTCTGCATCTTACAGTTTAAATTGTGTTATTAAATGAGTTGCAGCTGAAGTTGCTTTTTTTTTTAAAGATGATTGTAGCTCCTCCCCCTCAGTTTCTTTTACTATTTATTCACATCTGTAATTCATAACTTCCCTAGTACATGATGTACCCAGACTGGAGACAGACTGGAGACTGAACTTATGATCTCCTTCAGGCTGGGCAATGAATTGAAAAGCAATCGAAACTGACATTTACACATCCAGCCGATGTAATCTTGTGTAATCAAATTAACCAATGGAAACTTGTCAGTTTTTTTTTTTGTTTTTAATCCTGTTAATACTTTTAAAAGTAGTGACATTTCCGTTTTGAAAAGGTAAAACTATTAATTTAGACCAAAACAGAGGCCATTTATTGATTATTTTGTTTGTTTGTCAATTTGTTTGTTCATAAAAGGTTAAACATTTATTAATTAGTAATGACTATAGTTTACAATAATTTTTATTATTTTAAATATCATGTTTGCAGAGAAAATAATCTTTTTAGCTAAATTGGATTGTTAAACAATGTTAAACCTGCGTTGGACACGTTGGACCTGGGAACATTATTGCTGTATTGCTGGACGTAACAGGAGGGTTAAGTCGCTGGCATCATGTGACATATTTAGTTCACAGATCTGCCTACGATTTTTGCTTATGCGTAGGAATCACAGAATTCATGACACTGTGACGATGTAGCAGGATGCCATTCAACATGAGCAGTGCTGTCCATGCCAGCAGGCAGTAAGGGTTATGTGATTACAGTGCTAAAACTGGCCTCAATTAAAATGGCAAACAAACTGGACAGTGAGTAATTATGACCAAACAGAATGTGCTGCTTTTAATAGAGACATTTTGCCTGCCTTCAGCCTTCCTTGACCTTCCTTTCCAAACAGTGCAAATCCACAGAGAGTCTCACACTCCACAGAAGCACTTGCAGCTCAAGGCTCTCCGCTCCTTCTCTTATTTTGACCTCTCTTATGTTCCCTTCTTCTATTTTTGGAGCCTGTTGCTTGTTAGAACGTAACTAGAAGAGAAGTTTAATTATCTGTTGTTTGTTAAAGAAAACATGAACTGTGAAGAAGCGCAGGGCTGCCAAGCTACGGCTTTTCATTGCAGCGGTTATGGCAGTGGCTGTCCCCAGAAGTATGTGTGCAGTTTTGAAAAGAAAGAAGGCTTGTAAACAGAGAATGTCAGCACCATCACTGCTCCGATTACCATTCTCTTCTCATCCAAACTGACTAATCAGAGTTGCATAACAGAGAATGTCTTTGTCATGGGAAGATTAGAAGCACATTTAATACTATTTAGTCTTTTTAGTTGTCTTGGCTCAGTGTGCTAAAAAAAAAGCAATTAGGTAAAATTGCTAATTTGATTTTAAACTTTATTGGAAGCTTTACGTAGCAATGATGGACAGAGGATCTCCAGAAAATGCATTAAATACAGAAAAATACATTTTCAACAAGACAATGCAAAACCACATGCTGCACATATTACATTACAATTGTGGAAAAAGGAAACAGTTACCGGACTGTCCTGCTTTCTGTTCTTACCTGTTCCCAATAAAGAATGTTGGGATAATTTTGAAATAAAAGATGCGACAATATAACTCCAAGTGTTGCACACTTTAATACCTGTTTTCAGGAAAATTGGGCCTAATTAATACATAAGAAACTCAATGCTTAATATCCTTTGTGTCAAAATGTCAAAGTTAAGTCAAAGTAAATGTAAGAAACACTGTTTTTTATGTGCAATTTCTATACTGTCCCAACATTTTCTGATCTGAGGTTGTACTTAAGTTGTTTTGTGGTACAGTTTCCTCTGGTAGACGACAGCACGGTTACCAGACAAGACGGTTTATCCTGTCCTGCATTACGTGGCTCTTTTTTAGGGTAAACGCTGAATTATACAAGCCTCTCATTTGGATCAAGCCAGCAATCTCTGTCTCCCTCTGCAACATAACCAACTACAGACTCTTTTCTGACACTAGCTGCCTCTGAATTAATGCTGACAGAATTTGTTTCTTAAGCAGTTTTTCACATGATTACCAAGGTATTTGGAATTTGAGCCACATACTTCTCACCTCTTAACATAATACTCATTGTAAACAGAAGGTCATTTCAGATACACACTTTCAGTGGCCTGAACAAAGCTTTGCGGACAGCCTGAGAAAAGCCAGCACGAGAAACCCGTGCTATTTTGAGGATTGGCATTGTCCTGAGGGCACTCCTTCTGCAGGGCAGCATTCTGTAAACATTTGTGTGACACAGGCGCCTTGAGCTTTATCCAAGAAGTACTTGTGGGCAAAGTAAAAGATTCAGAACTCCATCAAGTTCAAAAGGACAGCAATTTAGAGAAAAGTGCCCAGTCAGTGTGGGTCACTAAATTGGTTTATTTAACATTTAGAATGGAAAAAGATATAATGCGTTATGACAAAGGCTAAAGCTTTTGGTTTATTGTCTTTGGTTCTAGGGCCTAATGGAGAGCACCACTGGCCCAAGCACTTTCCATACTGTGGTGGGGCATTCCAGTCTCCAGTAAACTTCCAGCCAGAGTTGCTAAGGTATGATCCGAACCTGTTCGCCATCCAGCTTCAGAACTACAACCTGTCCAGCAGGGAGCAGCTCACTTTAAGCAACAATGGACACTCAGGTAAGACCAGCCTCTTTTAATGATTTATACAATCATTGTCATATAAATAGTTTCACCCAGAAGAAAGTGTGGGATGAAAATGCTATTTGGAAGAAAGATAAAAATTATTGTTTTGTTTGAGCTACACAGAGAAATAGTTAATAATGGATGTACAGTGCATGACACAACATGCTAGAGATCATGTAGAGGTTCCTAATGGTGCCCTGCAATAAGGGTGGATTGTCTATAGCAAGTCCAATAGCATTCCACATATTTTTAACTGGGGGCACACACAGGTCTCCTCCAACAAGGAAAAGGCTTTACTCATCACTGAAGATGACCTGCTTCCATTTTGAGTCACTCCATGACAGTTTGGCATGACTACAAACTATGTTTCATTTTAGACAATGAGTGTATCTGGATAGTTCAATAGTTGCACCCAGTAGAAATTGTGGAATTGCAATGCTATTTGAAAGAAAGATAAATATTACCAGGAACACTAAATGAATAAAGTTTGTGATATGGGAACCTTAGGTAATATTTTTTTTACCTACCCATACAGAAATAGTTTATAATGGATGTGCAACATGCCAGACATCTCAGCCTGGAGTTGTAGAGGTTCTTAATGGTGGCTTGCAATAATCGATTCCATGTAGCTTGAATTTATACACGGTTTCTGCAGTTTTTTCAGTAAGGATGTAGTGTCTATTGCAAGTCCAAAAGAATTCCACATATTTTTAACTGGGGACAGGTCTGGCAATGTGACTGGCATAGCATCTGTGTCTTCAAAGCAAAGTGTCCTGTTGGAATTGTGCACTAGAGTATGTGTATAAAAAAAGGAAGGTTGCAGGACCTTACTAACATAACATTGAGCTGTCAATGAACCGTTGGTCTTGGTACTGACCGCAGGGCCTCCACACACAGATTTGCTGGTCGCCTCCAACAAGGAAAAAGCTTTACTCATCACTGAAGATGAACTGCTTCCATTTTGAGTCACTCCATGACAGTTTGGCATGACTACCAACTATGTTTCATTTTAGACCATGAGTGTATCTGGATATTTATGGTCCATTGTGTTTCTCATTGGTTAATTTCACTTTTGGCTTAAAATCATAAGGTAATTCTATATGTTTTATATTTACGTTTAAATCTTATACCTGCAAAAATGACTCCTAAGGCTTCATAGACAGAAAAGCAGAAGATTAACAGTTGTCATACTAATGGGCACACATGCATCAGCCACAATAGCTAAAATGGCCTTTCTTCTCAAGGCTAATTCCTAGCTGAACATGGAGAAAATGACAGGAGGATCTTTTTTGCATGTGGACCCCAGCAATTTTCTGTAATCACCCGCTTATTACCATAACCATGCGTGTACACAAGGGCAACAACCAGCTCATATTCTGGGCAAGTAAAATACGGAGTGTTCCCAGCCATGACTCACGTTGCAGGTAATCTGCTAAACAACAAAGCTTATGCTGCTTCGCTTATAAGCTTCAACTGCATTTTCAGTTTTAAGGAAAATGTGCTGTCACATTTTACTTCGTGAGTATTTACCTACCTAATTTCTTTTAATTGCTGGCAAGTCTAGACTTCTCTTTGAACATACTGTAGACATGTTTTATTTTGAAACAGGCCTAGCTATGGCTGTTATAAGCACGTCTGACAGACCTCCAGGTCCTCTGTACATCGTGTCTCGTCTCATCACTGCCTCTTTTCTACATGTGATAGGCATCTGAGAGCAGGCAGGCATTTCTGTTTGGTATGCCAGGTGAAATCCTAAGCGTTTGCCGCTCACAATAAGAAGCCTGCGCCCCGGGGATGCTGACGAAGCGCTCTTTGAACTCTGTGCACTGCTGGCCATCCTGGCTGGCTAATTGCATCACTGGTACTGATCTCAGAGCAGCCCTGTGGTTTCAGTGGCTTGGTGTTTTGAGAAAGCAGAGACATACTCTCACTTAAGCCCATGGTAACAGAAGTGACGTTGGGATTCTTAATAATAGTCTCTGTAGTCTTAAGTAGTCTAAAGCGACTAAAATAAGTGTTTTACTTCGGTCCATGATGGTATATCAGGCTTTTTCTTGCTGAATTCAATGTTAGAAGCCTAATTTATACACTGTGCTAAACACAGATCTTGGAACATACATGAGAATTCAGTGTCTAAGGATGATGTATACATTACTGCACAGTTTCTATTGGAATTATAAGACTTTTAGACCTTTGATACTGTGGTTTTCATCTTATATTTTTGTTTGATCCTACAAGTTATCCTAGAACTAAATTTTTTTTAGTTGTTCAGAACGATTTTGTTGTACGTTTTTTTTTAAGTACATTAAACTAAGGCTATTCTCACAAAGCAGGTAAATGTGGCCCAAATCTGATCTTTTATGTTATATGTGGGACAGGTGTAAATGGCAAAAAAACATAAAATTTTATATGTTCAAACTATAAACTAAAGATTTGTTCAGAAAATTGAATGTGGGCCACTTTTACCTGCTTTGTGAACATACAGTAGCTGAAGTGTCTACTAAAAGACATACATATAAATGTAAGTTAGGTTTTATTTAAATTTGTGAATTCACTTTTTCCATTAGTCTCAGTGCAGAGTATTATGGCATCAGGCTGTAAATGGCTTTATTTCATTTTGGCAGTGTGTGTGTGTGTGTGTGTGTGTGTGTGTGGTTTGTGTTCACAGTGCAGCTGTCTTTACCATCCTATATGCAGCTGACTGGCCTGCCCCATCGCTATTCAGCAGCTCAGCTTCACTTCCACTGGGGCACCCAAAATGTGCAGGCTGGCTCTGAACACACGGTTAATGGCAAGCAGTTTGCAGCTGAGGTGAGAAAATGCACTCTCTCTCTCACACACAACATGCAAACACCATAAAACACTACATTTATGATGCTCACCCAGAGGATTTGGCAGAAGAAACAGCTGAGTTTGAAATTGTTGGCATACTTTTAGAAGCATCCACCCTTTGGTAGAAGGAGAAAGTGCTTTTAGCACATTTAGATTTCATAATTGGGTGCTTATTTGGTGTCTGGTCTTGTGGCTTGGATACCATCACAACCCATCCTTATGTTTCAACAAGAGACTATGCAGCTTTTTGATTTAGGGCTGAAGAAACAAGCACTTGCGTGTCCAAATATTGTTGATATACAATTTGATGTACTGTGCTATTGTCAAGCATTCCTCTGAACTACACTTGTGTATGTGATTTACACATAAATGCACCCTAAAATCAAGCTGTATAATATGACAGGGGCTTTTGGCCTACCCTGTTGTACTGAAGCCATTAAATATGAATATACATATAACTGTCTTATATATATAAATGTCTAATAGGGCTGCAAGATATATTGTTTAAGCATTGTAATTGCGATGTGTGCATGGGCAATAGTCACATCGCAGGATGTGCGATGTCACTTAAGGCAATTAAATCAAACACGTAATGTTGCAATGTTTTGATTCTTGACACATGAAGTAGATACACAGCGCTGTCTCTGTGTCTGTGTAAGTGACAGGCTGCTGCTGCCTGATAAGTGCAAGGGGGAGGGGGAGTGCAAGGGGGAACAGGAGTAAACACGAGGTAACAGCATGGCCTCCATCCACATGGTTGGGCACATGCTTGTAAACGCACGTGTTGAAAGCTGTGCACCTTTACACTTTTAATCCCAGAAAAACGTTTTTATTTACCTTTTAAAAAGCTATATAAATTACCTGTGGGATATGCTTAAGTCATTTACAATTTACTTACTGCTATCCAATGACTTGTCAATGTAAAATATATCAGATGTAAGAGCCATACTGTTTAAATGAAAGGTTAAAAGGCTTTAATCACCATCAGGTTAATAAAGAAGGACAAAAGGGTCTTAAAGACAAAGCGAGTGCTGGTGTGTGTGTATGTGTGACAGGATAGTGCAGACTGTGCTCTTTCTTTATGGGGTCAATGCTTCTCTTCCCAGGGAGAAGTTGGGGCATCCTGTGGTTTGATGTTCCTTTCTCTCTAGACACGTTAAGGACTGAGGAATTTTCTTCCCTCTTTTTTGCTCTGTCTCCCTGACCACAGATCCTGGTAGCTCTTGAAGACATTCCGCTTTGAAAAGGGAGAATCATGTTCAAATGAGCACTTCCCCGAAGTAGTGAAATTGTCCCCCATTTTCCCATAGCCTACACCCAGCCTATAAATATACTGGGTGTAGGCAATGGCTAAATTCCAGTACATGGTTATGTGTTTGCATCAAAGAATTTGCAGTCTTTGCTGACACAATTCATACAAAACCTTTACAAGCGAGCCTTTTCTGCTTTTGGGGCCACGAGCCCATCAATCTCAAATTCTGGTCGGTTTCTCTGGTTCTTCGGGGATCCTGTCCTGTGTTTATGTTGGTGTCTGCTCCCTGCTTATTGTGGTACATGTGGCAGCCTGCACAACTACTCTATATTTCCTTGTGGCAAAATAACACCCACCTGTCTCTTTCAGATCAATTACCACCCACACATCACCCTGCTGATGCCAGAAACATGCCAGAATACAGAGAACCCAGAGAAGTTCATGGAGAGAGTACTGTAGAATACCAAGAGAATACACTATATGGGTGAAAGCTTGTGGAAACCGACTTATTCAAAGTTTATTTCAAAATTAAGAACATTAAAACTGTTTCTGGCTTCCCTTTCTTTCCTACTTGCCTACTATTCTAGAAATAGTTTTAACTAGATTTTGTAAAATTGCTTTGAAGAGCTGATTGTATTAACCCATAAGAGCAATAGTTGTTTTTAAATAATTTTATTTCTAATGTTTTTCCCCATTTTTTCCCCAATTTACACGGCCAATTACCCAGACCACTCATTAGGACTCCCCCTATCACTAGTGATGCTCCAACACCATGAGGGTAAAGACTAGCACATGCCTCCTCCGATACATATGAAGTCAGACACCACCTCTTTTTGAACTGCTGACAGAGTTTTACATGTTACTTTGAAAAAGTAATTAGTTATAGTTACTAGTTACTTCTCCAAAAAATGAGTCACCAGTAAAAGTAACTTTTGCGTTACTTTTGTGTTACTCACCCCTGTAAACCCCCCCCCCCCCCCACACACACACCTTCTCAGAGCGTGTTTCATAAGCAAGATAAATTGAGTGCATGACAGCAAAGACAACAATCATTGCTTAGGCGGTTATCTTATCCTCCCCTCCATTGCGACTCACACACACAACGAACACACACACACACACACACACACACACACACACACACACACACTTGCGCCTTTGTCTGTACGCGCAAAGTTAAATAAAAAGTTAATTGTGCGGCTAAAGTAACATGAAGTAACAGGGTGGCGGAAACAGTAACGGCGCTATAGTGACAGTCAGAGTAATTAGTTTGATTACTCGTTGCTGAAAAAAGTAACGGCGTCAGTAACGCCGTTATTCCCATCACTGGATGTAGATATCCTTGGCATAACCTCTGTCATCTGTGACTTTAAGGCAAGCTCTTGAGACAGCAGCAGTGTGTGGATGGGCATTGTCTTGTAAACGTCCAAAGACCATTTCTTTCTGTTCTTCCTAGATGCATGTGGTACATTTCAACTCTGGCAAGTATCCCAACATCTCCATGGCAGTGGACAAGTCTGATGGTCTTGCTGTGCTAGGAGTTTTCATTGAGGTAATGATGTAATATTTGACAACATTTCCAAAACATAAGTAGTCTAGTCAAGTTGTGAAATATTTATTCTTTTATGTTTCTTTCTTAACATAGGTTGGCGAGTTCAATCCTGCTTTTGAGAAGTTCTTTAAATATGTCAATGGCATAAAATATAGAGGTATGTTTATATTTAGAAGGAAATTCTAAAATCACTGTACTACACACATACAATGTCTGTATACAATGACAATGTAATTTTTTTGTTTTTCTACTAAAATCTAATAGACCAGAAAGTGCAAGTGCCAGCATTCAACATCCGGGAACTGCTGCCTTCTCGTTTGGATGAATATTACCGTTATGATGGCTCTCTCACCACACCACCCTGCTTCCCAAGTGTGCTGTGGACAGTGTTCAGACAGCCTGTCACCATCTCACTCAGACAGGTACTCTCTACAATTGTCTAAAGCTGTTTTTACATGTGAAATTTCTAAAGAATCATACACTATAGGAAATGAGCCGCATGGTTTAAGCTAGGGATGGTACCTGTGTAGAACATGCTGGAGGATCAGCATGACTCACTGTGAATTACCTGCTCTTTTTACATTACCTGCACTTTTTACTGTGGGGGGGGGGGTTGGTAAAGATTGGGTAATGTCCAGGCAGTAAACCTGGGCAGCAGAACTGTGCATGCCTGAAAGCGAGACATTACAAAGGCTTATTTAAACCTTAAAGATATACTTTCAATCAGTCTGGCTTATAAGTTGCATACAGCTGATTATCGCTTACTTAGAATGACTTTAACCCTCCTGTTATGTTCTTGGTCAATTTGACCCGTTTTAAAGTTTTAAAATCTAGAAAAAAAATAGTTAAAAGCTTTTTTCCCTCTAAAAAATTATTTTGCTTGCCTTAATTAGTGTAATCAACATATAATATAAAAATGGTTCATCTCACATATTTGCAACCACCCCCCTGCAAAAACTAAACTAAAACAAAATTGCAGTGTTATTTTTAATGTTATGTAAAACTATTGTTTTATATGTTGGTCTTTTAAAAGTAATAAAGTAGTGAAACATTTAAAACGTTTAAACATATATATATTTTTAATGACAAACAAGTGAACTTGTTGAACCACTACCTGTTAGAGGTAAGGAACATCATTGCACTAAATATTGATATTGAATAATTAGCAATGGAGTAAGTAAAAAAACAATTGCACTGCTTCAGTTTCAGACATCTTTTTATCAGGAATCATTGCTGTTCCTGACAAATAATCATAATAGGAGGGTTAACAAACAATACAAAAAGAACATAAACCCTCTGACTCATAACACACAGATGGAGTTGTGCTTTAAATGAAAAGCAGCAGGTTTTGTATCCTTTTATAGAATTGTGGAATTTTTAAGACAGTTGCTAATGAGCTAACTAGTGTGTTGCAAAGACTATGCACATATGGCAGCTGTCGCTGTATAATGCTATGTTTCTGTTCTTGGCTTGTGTTTACAGTACCTGGCACTGGCCACTGCTCTGTACTCTTCGCATGCTCAAGAGGTGGCCCCGATGCCCATGCTTGGCAACTACCGTAAGCCACAGCTAATGGACAACAGAGTGGTGTTGGTGTCCTTCCAGGATGGTGAGTAAAATATGGCAGCATGCTCACTGTGTTCGGGATGCTTGTGGTGAAGTGTCACCTGCTAACTGGCTGTATGATTTACTGTCTGGTTTGACAGAGTGATAAAGCATGGTCTCTGATGAA
Source organism: Astyanax mexicanus (assembly GCF_023375975.1). Taxonomy (NCBI): domain Eukaryota; kingdom Metazoa; phylum Chordata; class Actinopteri; order Characiformes; family Acestrorhamphidae; genus Astyanax; species Astyanax mexicanus. Next base: position 57,861,638 of record NC_064409.1, read on the forward strand.
AGACAGGCTGTCAAAGTGGCTTTTCCTCGCTTGCTGCTTATAGGATGTTATATGACTGGCCCGCTGTGCACTTTCTTGTAATCTTTGTCAATGACCTTTTTCGATTGTAACTACTGTACCTTCAAATGTTTGGGGGTTTTAAATTAGATGCTTCAGTGGACATAAATCTGTCTTTCAAACCCCTGGTTTAGGCAGTGGCTGCCCACCACAGGAGTTTACTCTAAAGGCCATAGACTTGAATAGTAGGAGAGAGTACGCTTCGAGCAGCTGTCGTCACCGGAGATAGTCAACGCACAGCAGATTCCTTCTGTTTGATTTCTTTTCCTGCAAATTAAGATGCAATCTGCCAGCATAGCTTTATAACTTGCTTTCATCTGCTGCTTATGGTTCCTTCTGCAACGTCTCTTTCTTCTCAACTGCATGAATACGCCAAACTGGTCAAAAATGGCTGAAATTCAACTCTGCTGCTTGCCCAACCTGAGGCGCATGGCTGAAAGAAAGCCTCCGCATTGAGTTAAGATACAGTGACTGACCTTCTTTACACGCTGTGATTGGTACAGGCTGGGCGCTGCGTGGTACTCTTTCAGTGGCATCTCCCACACAGAGGAGGCAGGTCATCCAACAGCTGCTGCAGGGAGACCTTGCAGACTTGGCAGATGAAAAACTCCACCAACTTTTGCCAAAGATCAAACGCAAGCCATGGGCTCCTAAGGAGTGGAAGAATGATCTGATCCACCAGCAGAGCCAAAAACAGAGAAACAAGGTGCCGGGCCCCAATGGAAAAAACCTCCCGGTCTTAAAGAACACAGACCCAAGCCTCAGTCTGGCAAAGCTTGGTATAAATGAGGATGCACTGTGTTTTATATCTATGGAAAAGAACGTATCTTTTCAGCTGCTGAGACGTCACGCAAACGAGGAGATGGTCCATGCTCTGAAAAGAGTTGTCTTCCCAGAGCTAAACCTTAGAAGCTATTTAAAGTGCAAATCTGATTTGGACCTGCAGACCATAAGGTGTCTTCTCCGCACCAGACCTACAGATGAGGCGGCAGAGCTGGAGCAGTCCCTAACCAAAGCCACCAGGACGGATAGACAGCAGACCATGCCTCTGCCGAGATCCATGACACCGAACCGTGGCTCAGCGTTGACCAAGCTGGCAGGACAGACCCCAATTACTGCTCTGAAGAATGCCCACAACATGTTCCCCCCTTTCTACAGACAGATTCCTGTAGAGTATGAAGATTAGCAACCAGAATACAATCTCACAACCAGAGCAGAGCACATTACAGTAGGCAGCAAAGAATTTACTTCAATTCTGAATGCTGTGGGACATCACAGATTCTCACAAAACTCTATTTAAGGTTTTAGTCTGTCTTTTATCTGTTTTTTTTTTCTTTTGCTTCAGCAATATCTAGACAAAAGTAGTAGCAGAATTATAATAGCAGATTTCAGGATATTTATGTAGCTGCAGACGCACAGAAGTCTTATTCTATTTATTCTATCCTATTCTATTGATTTGAAATTATGCAATGATGGTACTTTAATCTTATGCTGCTTTCAAAATCTCTACTAGTCACAGAAATAGAACAGTGCATGATGTGTCAGCCATGTTACAGCAAAGTTAAACATCTCAACAATAAACACAGCTTGCATGGAGCAAAGCGCAGCAACTCAGTTGCGATACATCAGCTCAGTTGCGATACATCAGCTCACAGATGCCTTATGCTGCGGACATCACCCTTTTAGTGATGTGAGAAGAGAAAGTGCCATCTTCCCACCCAGAGAGAGCAAGGCCAATTGTGCTCTCTCAGGGGTCAGGTAGCCCTGAGATGGCAAGCAACATGACCGGGATTCAAACCAGCGATCTCCTTATCATAGCGCCAGCTTGGAGCCCAACAATATACTCTTTTTTTATCTGGAACAAGCACATGTCTTATCAGGGATAGTCATAACACTTGGGAGAAATGTGTTATATTTGATGTTATATTTATTAAAAGTGCTAGTAAATATTAATTTAAGGACACAGGTTTTCTTTCATGCAATATAAACTTTATAGCATTGACAGCTTTATGGATTAACTGCAGAAACCAGAACAAAAAACATTGTAGCAGCAGCAGCATTCAACCCCTAACAGGATTTTTTATGTAGTTATTTAAAGTATACAGGGATCCATTCAACTTGAATTAGCTTCTCAAATTTCATACTTTATAAGCTGTTCATGAAGTATCAAATCAAAAGATAAGGTATTGTGATTGTTCTGCTCTTATTATATTAAAATTTAATTAAATCTGAATTAATTTTTATTTAAATAGAAATTAATTCAGTGAGTAATGTCAAAATTATTTTTTTACCTTTACCTGTTACAAAATATGAACACGGTATTCACTCAGCTAAATCTCCCACAGTGAGATATTTTACTGCCTGCCAACAAAAAACATCGCCTTTTAAAACACAGTATGCAAACATGACCAAATACATTTTAATAAAATAATTTCCAAGGTAATACATCTAAGAAATCTTCTAACACTCATTATATTCTATTAATATTTTTTTTACTCATTAATACTCATTCATACCTTTTAAGACCATTTACCTCTATGACGTATAAACCTGCAACTCTTCTTAATCTACTTATTTTACTCTGCAGGGAAAAAAACTAGTGAGGTGTACAGTTCAGTTTAATTGGTTACAAATGTGTCCCTGCAGACCATCCTAACCATATTACTATATTACTATACCTTTATATAAGCAAATTCTCCTCCAACATTGACACGTATGATGACACATCCGATTTTAATGATAATTTTACCATTTCATCTTAGTTCCTTTCTGTCACTGAACTCCAGGACCTCCTAATTCCAGTAATAGTCTAGACATGAAACAGCTGTTCTAACAGTTAGCGCACTTTTCTCTGGAATATCCAGGCTGAATTATTTAAACATCACATAGGCTACAGCAACTGGCAAGGAAATATTTCAGCATTTTATAGGGAAAGCTTACTTCAGTGACAGTAATTATACAGTAAAGAGGTTAGAGACATGCAATATGGAAAAAGGCAGCTAAAGATTTAAACTTATGGTGCTTAAGCTTTTAAACATTCCTATGTTGTGGCTGCTTTTGGCGTGAGTTTAGACCAGAAATCTCGAACAGGACCATTTAACGGATTGACACACTTTTTATGTGAAGTTTCTTGATCATAAACTGTAAAATAAATGCATTACATGGAGCAATAAAGCAGTGTTTTTTGTTGTTTTGTTGATCTCACTTATAAAGTACCTTAATGTATTATTTTAATGTATTTTTTAATGTTCAACTTTACATCAATATTGACGAATTGTCTTGTCAGTATTGAGATTGTTTCCAAAATTTCAGTTTCTTTTTTTTCTCTTTTCAGTCCCCTATTCTTTTCTATTCAAACTGCTCTTCTTTATTTTTCTCCCTTTCTTGTCTTTGCTAAGGTGACTTCACTTGGATGAGCTGGGGTATGTTTTATGTTTCATTACATAAAGGTGGAAACAGTACTGTGTGGATGTATGAACATTTCATTTGGTGAAAGCCAAAAATTATACATATAAACAAAAATTAAAAAATATAATAATAGAAAAAAAATCATATTAAAGTAAATATTTTAACAAAAATATTATTTGTATGTCTGCATTGATCTTACTATGCACAGTAAAAGGCCATCATAAAATATTAAGTGAATTATAAGTTATGATTATACATTGTTTTGGGGTAAGTCAACTTAGTTTAGTCAAAAGTTCTGTGTCTTAACATTACATATCGAGTTAAGCTTAAAACTTAAAATCATTTTGTAGAATTCCTCTCTCTCATTTTACTGCCTATTTCCATCTGTAGGCTACAACTGCCACTATAACATGATGTACCCCAAACTTGGAGGCTTTTGATTATGGAGTGCTTACAGAAATTTTAACTTAACTTTCCTTACATTTAAGGAGCAGGTAGTTAGACTGTTGTGCCACTTTAGAGCTGTGAAATTAGACTGCAAAAAAGCCCAGTTCTGAGTAAATTTACCTCTCTTTTCTTTTTTGGACACTGATAAATTCATGGCTTTTCAGCTTTAGAGTGGTGCAACTGTCTAACTGCCTGCTTGTCTAGAGACAAGAGATCATTTTAAATCACCATCAGCACCACAAATCTCCATGAACAGGACCTTCTTCTTCAATGTAATATTGGGGAGGGAGATGCACAGACCGAATATCTGACTTAATTATTTAAGCCATTTAGGCTGCAGCTTATTGACAGTTTTTTTATGACATTTTAAAATGTGAGTAAGGACTATGAAGTTTTTGAGTAAACTAAGCTGAGTAAACTTAAAAAGATGCTCTGTAATCAGCCACTTTACAGTGTAGTATAATTGGAAGGATTTTAATATATTCTATATTCTATATATATATATATATATATATATATATATATATATATATATATTCTATATTCTGATATGAATATATATATATATTCTATATTCTGATATGAATATATATATATATATATATATATATATATATATATATATATATATATATTCATATCAGAATATTCTATATTCTGATATGAATGTGGCTGTATGATTTAAAAGGGAAATAAATAAATTAAATACCTAAATGAAAATCGTTTTATCTTGAACATGTAATGGGGTAATAATGCTTAAGCATAGTTACTGTTTGCCATCCCAAGCATGTGCATGTGTTTTGTGGATGTGATAACGTCTTCATTCACAGTGATAGTCCTAACACTGTGTGTATGAATGAGTAAGAGGCAGCCAACTGACGTGAGGCCAGTGAACTGCGTCAGAGAGCTGTCTCTTTCGGTGGTGATGCTGCAACTGCTGATGATTTCAGATTCAACATACAGCCCCGGCATGTTAGCGTAGCTGTTACTAATTTTAGACTTTATGCTGTACAATCATAATCTTATGGTGCTTAACTTGTCATATACTTTTAGTCATGCTGTACCGCAGTGGCCGTGGGTTTGTCCTGTCACATATCATTATGACATAAGACGTGACTGTGGCTGTGTTACGATCACAACAGCCGATGTTTGATGACTGTTTATCTGGACTGTGCGGCTGTCTCAGAGGAGAGAATCGCGACGCTAATCATCTCCAAATAACATAGCTTTTGTTGATTTAAACATTACAAATGAAGAAGGTTGGTTTGTAAATTATAAACGGTTTGAGTATAATAGGAATGCTGTGCGTAATCCTGTGAGGTCAGTAGTGTAGCCGCTATTATTAAGCTAATCCTTCTTGGTGATGGAATCACATGGTGTTTTTAAACAGTATAGTACAGGGTTCAAATGGAGTCTGTTTTTAGATTGTTTATTATAGTATTTATAGATTCATTTGGTATGTTGTTTGTGTTCATAGAAATATGACTAAAATATGACTAAAATAAGATTTTAACAAGGCACCATTTAAGCCCAGTTTGAGTAAATTTATTCACCAAGTTTAAGACATTTATTTAACTTTTAGTAACAATTGTTGATGGACTATAAGCAGTCTTGAAAGAAAGAAATAATACATTTGTGATTTGGGGCATTTGGGGCCCTATTTTAGTGATCTATAGGCAAGCTGTCAACCGTGCACTGCAGGGTTTTAATCAATCAGTGGCGCACCTGTGTTTTACCTCTGCTGAGATAGCAATACGCTAGGAATTTACCTAACCAGGTACATTGAGGTATGGAACTGCGCTGGTCAGTGGTCTGCCAGGTCCGTGGTTGAAAAGGTTGTTTTTAGACTGGAGGTAAATCAGATTTGTTTCTCAAATCAGTTCTGAAGAAATTATTGTCTGCACTGTTATTTTAAAGTGATAAGATTAGATTTGTGTGTTCGGACATCACAAACCAGTCCACATGGTTTGCTGTGGTAACTACATGGGTGTTTGTAATCTACTTTTGGAGCTCTTCTTGGAGTCCCTACATTGCGACACTCTAGATTTAATAAGATCATTTTTTGTCATGTTGTCAAGTGATGCAAAAAACACTGGAAATCTGATTTGTACAGATGTGTCTCAGTCTGGATGCTCTGGATGCCGAAACAAAAATTCAGAGTGTCTTTTGCATCACTTATTAATTACGGTTTGGATCCAATTAGCAAAAAATGCATTTCATGAGGTGTCTCACTATCCAGATTATCAAAAATGAACCTGGATACAAACTATGCTAAATATATGCACAAATAAAACTTGGCTGGCAGAATATAGCCTTACACTTCCAGGGGCCTAATTACTCTTGACTGTCAATCAGAGCTATGTTAGCAGATTTTTTAAAATTAGGTCTGAATTTGGTATAATTTTTTTGTTGGCCAAGAAACATCATTTCTGCTGGGGTACCGTATTGACATACCATCTACACACTCTAAATCTGTAGGCATTAATATGGAGTTGCACCCACTCCCCCTCTTTCTTTTTTTTAGCAGCTCTAACAGTAGGTGTTGAACTCAGCAGTTACTGAGTCAGCAGAGTGTTGGTGACTTTTATGCACTTTTATGTGACACCACTATGATGTCCATGTTTTAATTATTCTCTCTGCACATTACTCATATAATCCAGGGCTTGACTATTAACTCCTTTAAATATCATTTGCTAGGTGTGTCATGTTCTTGATGGGACAGTTTTTCAAATCCATAAAAAGTGAACAAATAGTAAGTTTCTTGCTTCTGTCTGGTGGACTTTTATAATGCCACATAAAGTTCTCATTATCCGGACCACATCAGAAATCATGTCTCTTCTAGCCTGGATACTTTTTATATTATTTTGTTTTTTCTAAAGGGCTGAAGTTCATTTAGATAGATAAAGACTCATGTAGGCCACGTTGTTGAGATCTCTGTTGGTTATCTTGTGCATTTTTCATTTAAGGGGTGCAGTAGTTTCCTGGCTGCATCGTTTGTTTGGGCTTCTGAGAACTCTTGCTATTTAGCGTGATGCCCTCATCTGTGTAGATGATTGAGTTCTAAATAGTAACTGTAGGTCTGTAGGAACTTGGTGTTCTCTCTGTGGAAATAAGGCCAATTTTGAAAACTTCCATTATTGTGGATATTTCAACTAGTTTTGGAAAAATTTAAGAAACCACTTCAGTTTCTGAATCAGTTTTCTGATTTTGCTATTTATAGGTATATGTTTGAGTAAAATGAACATTGTTGTTTTATTCTATAAACTACAGACAACATTTCTCCCAAATTCCAAATAAAATTATTGTCATTTAGAGCATTTTTTGCTGAAAATAAGAAATGGCTGAAATAACAAAAAAAAAATGCAGAGCTTTCAGACCTCAAATAATGCAAAGAAAACAAGTTCATATTCATAAAGTTTTAAGTGTTCAGAAATCAATATTTGGTGGAATAACCCTGGTTTTTAATTGAAGTTTACATGCATCTTGGCATGTTCTCCTCCACCAGTCTTACACACTGCTTTTGGATAACTTCATGCCTCTCCTGGTGCAAAAATAGAACATAAAGCATTTTAGACATACAGAGCTGTATGTCTAAAATGCTTTATGTTCTACAATGTTTTACTTTCTACTAACATACAGGATTCTCAACAACCCTAATTGATATGTTTAATATTAGGATTCACATACAGTAACAGTACAAACAAAGTCCTCTAAACTAAGCTTCTAATGAATTAACCTCTACATTCATTGACTGATTTTATAAGCATTCTTTGACATCTTTCATACCCATGTCGTATCATATAATGTGTCACACCCATATCCACCCCTTCAGACTATGCCAGTCACTCAGTGCTGTTCTTTACAGGTTCTCTGATCTCAATAGTGATGGCCTCTGGATTGGGGCTGCTGTTGTTCATTGCATTCTGTTGGTGTCTTTTGAGGAAAAGGTAGGTGTTACAGACACAGATGGTACTGAGGTACATTGAAAGTTGGACTTTATATAGTCTCTAATCTTGAGGCACTAGCAGCTATTTTAAATAAACAGATAACTCCACCAGATACATCTTAACAAGGATTGTTGATATATTTTCAATGGAATACAGTAAAATAGAGGCTGTCATGTTACATCAGGTACCTAAATAATCAGTCAAAAATCAAAAATGTCAGTAACACATGTTTAGTTATGTAAAACCGATGTGAACACACTTCTCCACAAAGCTTAGCTAAAATGAGTGAAACAGAAGTAATGAGTATACAATGCCTGTCAGAAAGAGCAGACAGGGAGACAAGGAGGCGGACGTAAATGCAGGTAAGGGGAATATTTAATAAATAAATAACAAAGATAAACAAAGAGACAAAAGAACACGGAACAAAGAAACAAACCAAAAACAAACGAGGGGTAATGATAATAAACAAAGGAATAAACAAGAAATAAACAGAGAGCAATAAACAACAAAATAAACAAGGAGCAAAGAGAGATAAACTAAAATAAACCAAGAAACAAACGAGGAACAGAACAAATACTAAACTAAAGAGGGCAGGGATGTAAACTAAGATAAACACAAAGATAAACACGAAGCAAGGACACTAGAGCTAAGATAAGCATGGAACAACAAACAACATGAGAAGGTGCAAAGACCGACAGCAAACACTGACACAGAAGGACTATTTATAACACACACTGGAAGTGGAAACACCTGGGGCTAGGGGTGGAGCTACAAATTGACACAGGTAGAAAAGTACTGAGACAGAACATAGGGGCACAGGTCACGTGGGGAACACACAGGAAAGGGCCAGGACGTGACAGAACCACCCCCTTAACGTGCAACTCCAAGGGCACGAAAAAACAAACCCCCAGGAGCCGGTCAAGAGAGGGCGGAAAACAAAGAACAAGACAACAAACAAGACTAGGACCGAGTACAGAAGAGAGGAGACTGGACAGGGGAGAAAAACTGGGACTGGAAATTACACACAAATGGGGAAACAGACTGGACTGTAGACAGGACACAGGGCTGGACAGGGGACTGGACACAGGGCTGGACACTAGACATAAATGGGGACTGGAACCTGGACAGGACAGGAGACTGGACATTAGACAAGGATGCAGACTGGGCAGGTCACTTGGGGAACACACAGGAAACAGGGCCAGGTCGTGACAATGACATGACAAATGTCATGGGATAGGTACTAGTGTCATGTTTCATGCCTTTTGCCATGTATCATTGAAGCTATAGTTTGCAGCACTGACAACTCTTTCACTAGATAACAAGTCTCAACATAAACAGGTGTGGTCATTACCAAGTCATCCTCTTTTGCTGATTTCATAATTTTACTATAATGCAATATGCACAGCAAATTTTACACTATTTTCTTAGAAAGCCCAATTCAGAGGACTAAAAAGTGCATGACTGTATGTAGGTCTGCAGTCAGTAAGGTAGAATTAGGGGCATCCGTCTCCGTCACCCTGTCTAAAATATGAAGAGTGGTGAACTTCAAATAACTGACACATGGTGGTCAGCACTGCTGTGACTGACAAGATCTATTTGTCCAACTCGTAATGGGGTCACGCAGACCATTAACCTCTAAGAGCTGTATCAGCAACATCCCATCAACATCCACTGGATGTTTTACCTGCCTAAAAACAGTTTGTGTTTGTGTTCCTGAACTGGACTCAAGGGTTCAGTGTTCAGGGTTGACTGGTGGTTTGCGAGTTCATGTAGATGCCTAAAAACAGGTAAACCTTGTGCAAACCTTGTGATTACAAAAGTAACATATATAAATAAATTATATTAATGTAAAAAAAGATATTATTTGATGTGTGGTGCATTTTTGCTTATAATAATAATTCTAATATATAAGGGGAAAGGATGATAGTTCAGACTACGATCTTCAGTAAGTGAGAGTTTTTCATGAATGCTTGTTTAAAAATATGTTTCCAGGTCAGAGGCTGACCAAGAGAAGTTTGGCGCTGATGGATTCCACCCCTCCGAGAGACAGGAAAAGATCTCAAGAGTGTAATCCTGTCCTTCCTTCCCCACATCTGAAGACCTGTGCAGTGAAGCATCCTCAAAATTAGGCCTTTGAACGTACATGTGGAGCCGAATCTGCGAGAAGGACGGCATAAATCTTTCATGTTTGTGTTCCTGAACTGGACTCAAGGGTTCAGTGTTCAGGGTTGACTGGTGGTTTGCGAGTTCATGTAGATCAGAGGGGAGAAGTGTTTTAAATGAGTGTCCTCGCTAGGCCGAATTGGTTCCCTCCAGCCACATTTCAGTATGGACTGTGTTTATTTTCGATTGAAGTCATCAGAACCTAGGTAACTTGCTTGATTCTGAATGGAGAGGGAATGGAAAAATGTTTATTTCACACAATATACGTGTATTTCCTTCAGCTTGATCCAAAGGCGGCCAATGTCAAAACCACCGCTTCCTGCATTTACTACCAGTGTCCATCACATGCCGAGAGTTCTCAACCACTGCAAGAGGGCAGTGCTTCTCAGACACATACCGACAGACAGTGCCGAGCATAGGGGTCAGTTTGGGATGCCCTTCCTCTGTGGTTTACCCAGACCATGACATCTGTGTCTCTTCATCCAGACAGACGTGGTGAAAAGCACAGCCAGTGTCCAAGCAGAGAGAGCACATTACGGTTCTCCACTGATCCAGGGTGGCCTGAGACGGGTAGTTAGGACGACGGTTCCACCCTGTATTTACTATTGTGCAGCTCCGTCGATTAGAATAATGAGAGGGCTTCATGCAAATGGAACACAATTCATTCCCACTGAACGTGGTACAGAAATGGCCCATTGTTCTTGGCCTGCATGTGGGTTGACCTTCCAACCTGCTCCCCCCAACCAATCATGAGGCAAACTCCCATGCACTCCCATTGATCTTTCCAAGCAGAATGCACCTTCAGTGTATAGTGTAAGCCAGTGCTGCTAAAAGGTCCATTGCAAAATAAGTTGTACAAAATAGAGCTGTGAAAATGATACTGCTGGAATGTTGCAACACATTCATATGCTTATCGGTTATATTTTGCAGTAATACTTTAGAATTTTACTTTACAGATTATTTAAAGTTGAATCTACTGTAGCACTGCTCGTGGTGGATTGTGGTTTATTTTGTCATACATGTTGCAAAACTACGTATTTTACTTGTGCGAGAGTGTAAACTCTCATTATGTAGATTATGTAACCATATATTAGGTACAATATGCCAGTGGATGAGTGTCTTAAAAAAGTGGCTTGGATGGCATCTTGAAGATCTTGAAATCTTCTGAAGATACTGAGCACTGAAGAAAGGAGAGATGGATTATATATTTGTGAATACATTAATTTACTAACATCGGATAGGGAAGTAAATGAATATTGTAAACAAAAAAGTCAACTTATGGTAAGCAAACAAATAATAATAATCTATATTATAAAAGATGATAATATATAGTATATATAGTATGATTACGTCATAGTTATGATGAATGAATCAATAGAAATGTTCCAAAATGACTTGGAATTAAATGTTTTTACATTAACTTCCATTGCAAGTAGAGAAGTTGTTTTTTATTCTGCTGTAAAGTTGGTTGAAACGGAGTTCGGCTTGAAACTAAGGATTTTGTATAATGTATTGTTAATTATGTGTTATACGTATGCCCAATTTGTGTTATATATCTACAAATTTTGTCCTAATGTCCCTTATTTGAATGGATACTTTCAAACAGTTCTATTATGTGGCATATTCCACATATTATATGGAATTTGTGACAAATATATGTTATATACTTGAAATCTGTATTGCTATATTTCAAATTCCTATGAGGGTTACTAATGTGAAATTAATATTGTGAAAAGTTTGTGATGGTGTGTTATTTTGATTTTATTCTTTTATTTTTTGCTGTTATTCTGTTTAAGTCAGAAATATGAGGTGACACATATTATACTGCCTTGATGAAGATGATATTTCTTGAGTATGTTAAATTTGACCTGACATATCAAAATACTAATTTCTCCCTTTTAAATGAACATTTAAGTATATTAAGGTTTATCATGTAGTTCTTAACATCCTCACTATGTCCAGACAAGAAATGAGCACACAGTTTCTTATTGGACTGATTTCTCTTCCTGTTTTCATCCAAAACTTGTGGAAACTTTTAAGAATAAAAGTCAAGAAGATTATCTGATAGTTTCAAACTTATTTCTAAGTCATGACACTGCAAAGCTGAGCTCCTAACCAGAGGGTGGAAGATGTCACCCACGATGCAGTGCCAGGTCTGGAGGAAGAAACAATTACAAAACAAATTCGGGCAAACACTGTCGCAAAGGATTTGTAAGCCGAGTTCACCCTGGGACATTGTGTCATGCTCTCAGACATCATCAGCAGGAACGTCACGATGAAGTACTTCACTTACGCTGTCTGTTCATTTTCCTGTTGTTCTGACTCTGTGAACATGAGGTAGCTCAGTGAGGAGCTGTGCTGAGGACTGTCACTCTCTGGACTGATGTGTTGAGCAGCTCTGAAATGCAGAGCTGGTCTCGGTCTTTCCACTTACAGGAGGCTCTTGTGGTTTGATATAATGCTCTACTGAGTCCTCGTGTTTTAAAGGGAATGGAAAGGTCAAGAGGTGTCGGGGTGGGCATGCTCATGAGGGGGCTTATAGTTTCTACTAGACAAAGAGCATGATTCTGATCACGTGATTCTGTCCCACGTTCACTCTTATCTCACATTCTTGAAGCGACCATTGGCTTCAGAAAGAGGTCAGATTCAAGTGCATTAATACACACTTCAACTATAAATATACACTAAAGCTATGGGGTTGTTCATGGGGCAACTACCCCATTCTTCTGCTGGAAGGACAGAGGTATGAAGATGCTTCAACCAGCCAGTAAATAAAGACTCTGTCATAACTGGTTTAATATGCTGTGCTAATATACCATAATGTTCTATATTGTCTAATGCTGTACAAATACTGTATTCAGTATTATAAAAGTTAATGCTATTGTTAGCCCGTCTGTCAATTCTGGACAAAGGCCAAGGTTTCGGTCTAGCCTGCACATTACAAAGTATAAAACATATTAATATATTATAAGTCTATTATAAGAGGTTATACTGTGGAACTTTACACATGGTGTTTCTGTGTGCATGAATTGTTTTATGCTTTTCTGGCATCCTTCCTCTCACTAATTTATGTAGCATATGCTAATTTACACACCCAGAAGTATGCACTGCTGTCTGGCATATCTTCTTGTATGTGAAATACATATGTGCAGTATATGCTGCCCCTCCCCACCTACTTGTTATCTGTAGGGGTTTTCTGCAGTAGTAAAAGTATGCCATTGTGTTTGCAGCTTTGTCACGCAAAACTCAAATAAATAAATACATATGTTTGAAATTGAATTTTTGTGTTCTAAATAATTAATAGCTGCCTAAACTGAAGCCAACTTTCTTAAAATAATGAATAGAAATTATTTATGGCTGGATTATTATTTATGGCTTATTATTTAAATGGCTGGATAAATAAATAAATAGTAAAAAAAAAAAGCTTTAGTAAAATTGTTGCAATGTTTTTTAGTTATTATATATATATATATATATATATATATATATATATATATATATATATATATATATATATATATTTTTTTTTTTTTTTTTTTTTTTTTTTTTCTCTTGGTGTAGATTGTTACAAGCCAATCATTTATTTTATTATTTGTTATTTAGATATATGAAAAGGCTTACAAAAAAATTACAGATCATTACAGTATTTTGAATCATTATGAGCAGATGTAATACTACTACAGGTATCATAATAAAACTGCCAAGTGGATGATAACAAAAACACCAGATATAAAACACATTACCAACAATTAAAACATATATTAAAAGACAAACAAGAAATAAACATTCAAAATATACCTTCAGTAATGAACACAACTTTGTAGAACAGAGACCATTTTTAAAGTTCTAAACAATTTGGAGTGTTTTAAAGAATGTACATTTATGTATATAATATTTAGCCAAAATAGTATAATATTTCATGAGTTTATAATCCAATTCAGCTACAAGCTAAGAAGTCTGACCGTTTCCCATATGCCCCCCGTTATATCAGTAAATCACTGCACACCGCTAGAGGGAGTCCGCGAGTTAAATTGAACTAAACTTGGACAGCTCTGGCCCCCTTTAAGGACACTGCATGGCTGGTGACCTCACGACAATTTGAGTTGGCATATCCTTTTTTATTAACGTTGGCTGTGTCTGAAATATAAGAAATGCTATTTATTTGTCTAAGAAATGTCCATTTATACAGGATTCTGAGGCACACAGGCAGAATCTAGGGTGACCAGATGTCCCGCTTTGTGCGGGACAGTCACGCAATTTCATTACTTTTCATGCGTCCCGCAAATTGAGACGCTGTCCCGCATTAGTGGCAATCAGACTCCAGTTTTAAAATGCGTGTTTTGTAATCTGGCATTTATTAAACGGCTGTGTGGGGAAAGCAGTGAAGGCTGTCAGCAGGGGGCGTGCTGCCCTGTTTTCTCTCTTTTTTTCCAAAACGCGATAAACGCCAGTCTTGTTTTCCCGCAGAACGCCACATCTCCACTCATCCAATCACAGGGCAGCATTCCACGAGCTATCTTATGTAAACACGGGCGCTGTTGAGCGTGCCGGTATTTCGTGTAGCCTACTTTCAGTTTCGTTTTTCACTCTCAAAGTCCGCGAAAATGAGCGGTTTTGATGGTATAGAGGAGCCTGTTCGTGAAGCAGTTATTGAAAAAAAAGAGAAAGCCATCAAAAGAGTCTCCTGTACGAGAAAAGGTAAAGAAAATGAGGCATTCAGGAGGGGGGAAATGCCCGCTGTCATCTGCAGTTCACACAAACACACACACACACACACACACTATACTACACCACACTACACTACACTACACTACACTACAGCACATTAATGTAACGTGATTTTGGGGATTTTATAGTGTTAATGTCTTGTTCATTAATGAAATTTTGCACTTTTTTGAAAAGAAATGTTTTAAAATTTGTGTTTTTAGGCCCAATGGTTAAACTATTATATTCAGATGTACAATTTACTGTTATTTAGTATTGTATTTTGCACATAATTAGTAAAATATATATATATTGATGCCAAAGGATATATAAGACATTTTGAAAAAAAAAAACTTGGCATGGATTTATTGCGTTTTGCGAAAAAACGAATTATTTTTCAAAATAAATCTTTAAATATTAAAATCTTGATTTGATTTTTTTGTGTTATTTTAACCTTAGTATGGTATTTGATAGTTTGAAACAGAAAACGGTGGTTTTCAGCCTACCACTTTCTTGCTAAAGAAAACCCTTTTTTACTCAAATTGATAAAAATGGATTTATAGCGTTTTGGAACCAAACTCTTCATATATATATATATATTTATATATATATATATATATATATATATATATATATATATATATATATATATATTTACACACATACATACATACATATAGGCTACACACATTTTTTATTTGTTTCGACTGCCTCGATGCATTGGTGTCCCACATTGTCCCACACAAAAATAGTCTTTGTCCCACATCTGTTGAATTGGAATCTGGTCACCCTAGCAGAATCAGTAGTCTTCTGTTTTACTGGGCAAAAATGATGATCAAACAGTTAAAAGTTTAAAGTCAAGTCAAGTAGTTTAATTGTTAATACTGCACATGTACAGGGCATACAGAGGATTGAAATTACGTTACAACAATTACAGCAAAATAAGATTATAAACACAAAAGAATGAGAGACACTAAATGTACAATACAACAAAGTCACAGATATAGACATAGTGATGGGGGGGGGGGGGATTAAAGAGGGAATGACAGTACTATTGTAAACAGAACACGTATAAACAGTAGTGCAAATATAGAGGTTTAAAAGCTTAAGGCTGGTAAAGTGAATGACAGCATGCATTTCTTTAAATGTCACAGTTGTAGGTGAAATAAGAGAGTGGGGGGGTGGGGGGGGGCTGCTTGTCCAGGATGCTGAGTAAGAGTGTGCTGGGGACAGGATTGGGATGGGGTAGAGCAGGGAGAGAGTTCAGCATCCTCACATATTGATGGATGGAGCTGTCCCTCAGTCTTCTGGTCCTCGCCCTGAGACTCTGCAGTCTCCTCTCTGATGGCAGCAGGCTGAAGAAGCTGTGTAGTGGGTGGGAGGGATCTTCTGCCAGGCGGAGAGCTTTCCGTGTGAGGTGAGAGTTGTAAAGTCCGGGAGAGAGGGGAGAGAGGTTCCAGCGATCTTCTCAGCTGCTCTCACGATGCGCTGGAGGGTTCTGTGGCAGACTGCTGTGAAAGCAAGCTGGTCAGGATTCTCTCTATGGCCCCTCTGTAGAAGGTGCTCATGATGAGAGTGGGGGCTTATGTGATTTATACCTAGCTGTACACTGTCCATACTTTGGCAAAGTCAGGAAATACTGTTCACTTTTAATATGGATACAGAGGAGAAACCTTCTATACTGTTTGATTAAAGCAAGATTTCTTGCATTTCTAACTCTGGTGCAGGTGATGACTTTTATTTTGAAAGACTGCAGCGCTTCAGCAGCAGGTAGAGAGCGCCCTCTAGACCGGAGCGCTGTGAACTGCAGTCATTTAATCCCATTCTCTCCATTCTCTTCCGGGGGCTAAGTGCAGCTGGAACTATCCTGCACCCCTGCAGCACCAACTCCAGTTTAAAAGGTTTTAATGCGGTTATTTCATCATGTATCACCTCCCGGTACTGAAGAACAGGCGGACTCTGCTGGAGCGAGGAGAGAAATTTATCTCTGACGTTTATTTTACAGACTGTAACCTGAGAGGAAGGTACTGACCGGTTTTGTTTTTATGATATTTAGTTAGTAAAGTAACGTTAACACAGGACCTGTTTATGCCTGACAGCAGTGACTAGCCAAGATAAATACCAACAAAATTATGCTCATTTTAGCCCTGGGCTTAAATACCCACATTTGTGTATCTGAGGTATTATTATTATTATTATTATTATTATTATATTTGGAACAAACTTGCTGCACTTCTTCTTTTTTCAGTCCTGCCAGGAACTTTGCCCCTGCTGAATCCTCATGTTAATATCTTACCAGCAGTGATCGTAAAGGTTCATTCTTTCATTTCAGGCTCTATGGAGACACTTGTCCACTTGAGTCCATCACAGTGTTCCAGACTGCTAAGCGCATCCCCTACTCAGAGGCAGTCCAGCAGAACTTTCAGCCATGCAAAGTTGGGGATTCCTTTGGACCCACGTAAGTTCAAGACTTTCTGTGGGATCTGAAACCCTTCGTGCATGGTACATGATTTTTTTTGTGACAGATGGTGGACTTGCTGGTTCAAAATAGCCCTGAAGATCCCAGAGGCCTGGAAGGGAAAGGAGGTTCATCTGAGATGGGAAAGTGATGGAGAGGGAATGGTATGGCGAGACCAAGAACCAGTTCAGGTAAATAAAACGTATAAAATAAAATACAAATCAAATGAAATATGCAAACCCAGACCGTACTGGACTGATGAAAACACACATACATATACACACGTGAACAAAATTGTTAGTACACCTTGGTTAATGAAAGAAAAATCCACAGTGGTAACAGAAATAACTTGAATCTGACAAAAGTAATACAAAACAACAATAATGCTATAAACATTTTTATAAACAAAAATGCTATAAAAAAAATGAACAAATAAGGCCTGTTTTGTGAGTTTACTTTATAAAATAATTCTGTTGATCTAAGGTTTTAAATCAGTGTCAGATTTTCATTTGTTCATTTTCATAGCATTTTTTTTTATTCAGATTCAACTTATTTCTGTGACCATTGTAGGTTTTTTTTTTTTTCATTAACCGAGGGGTACCAACAGTTTTGACGATGTGTGTGTGTATATAGTATACATGAATGAAAACTATAACTTGAAAATAAATCACGCAATGTTTAAAATGTACAAAAGCACAATGTAGCACCATTATTCCAGAGTATTCTCAATGCTAGGGGCTTTATACCCCTCTAGCCCATAGTGACATTAGGCTTGGTGCCAATATATGTTCAAGTCCTATTCTAATTGCAGTACTCATGTCACAAGTTAACAAGCTTTTTGCGCATGTATATTTGCAGTGTCAGCTCCACTTTCCATGTATGTACACTTTATAGATTTTATTAAATATATATAGTTTTAAATTAAATCAGTACTTCTACTTGAGCTTTTAATTTCCTTTTCCAAACCCCCAAATATTAGTTGCTCTGTGGTGGTCCGGTGGGGTCCTGACTATTGAAACATAATAAAGTATGCAGAGAAACAGAAGAATAGTCTGTAATCATACAAAGAAAAAGTACATGAGTATAAGTGTTCTGATATACTCAGTGGAGCTGATAAGATTGTACAGTGAATGAACAAAGTGGTCAGTCAAAACTAATGGACGTCCTGTTCAACAGGGATTGACTAAAGAGGGTGAAAAGACCAGTTACATCCTGACTGAGTGCCTGACAGAGAATGAACCTTACAGGTTAGTGAACTTCATGATATTTCAGCTGTTTAAGGCTTCTTTTGAGAGGATCTACTGACTATAAAAGTGAGTGTTCTCCTCCCTCTCATTATTTCATTTTTGTTTAACCTAGTAATGTTTTTATACACTTTATAGCTTTCTTGTATGTTGTGATGCCCTGAAAAAGCATAATATTTTACTATTATGACAGTGAATACCTCTTTTGTTTTTCTGTTTTTTTTTTTTTTTTTCTTTTGCTTACTTTGGATTGATAAATATGTTACAGCATCACACTGTTTGTGGAGCTGGCCTGTAATGGACTTTTTGGGGCTGGACAAGGCTCCATGATTGCTGCCCCTGACCCTAATAGAAAATATACTCTTCAGAAGGCTGAGCTTGTTGTTTTTAACCGTGAAGTGCAGGAACTTCTCACAGACTTTGAAATGTTACTGGACATTGTTAAGGTAAGAGAAAGAGATAAATTAGTTATTTTCTTTGATCTATAATTTTAAGCATCTTTATGAATGAGGACATATAATTCAATTAAAGTGCATTTCTTTAAAGTGATTTCTTATGTAAACAAAAAAATCCTTGAAAAATAGAAATGGTTGCTATTTGGTTGTTTGGCCCATGTAATTGACTCATTATGTAATTTACTTTTACTATTTAAACTTACTTACAGTTATTAGGTGAAGGAGAGCAACGTGGCTATCAGGCTTTGTTCACAATGAACGAGATGGTGAATCTGTGTGACCCAGCCAATCCTGGCACGTGGTCTAAAGCTCGGAGCCTGGCCCAGAAGTTCTTCAGCCAGAAGAATGGGGAGAGCCAGCACATTGTGCATGCCATGGGCCACTGTCACATTGACTCAGGTCTTAATATTGTCCTGCAGATATTTCAGCAACTCTTGCATGCTACTTAGTTAGGTTATGTTATTTTTGAGCTCTGCTTTACAGTAACTTAACTAACACATAATCAGAGGGAAGAGATGGGGCACATATTCATGTAGAATGCTTTGACTACTTATTTTTTACAGCCTGGTTGTGGCCGTATGAGGAGACTATCAGGAAATGTGCTCGGAGCTGGGTCACAGCAGTTCGTTTAATGGAGAAAAACCCTGAATTTATCTTTACCTGCTCCCAGGTTAGTAATATCTCTTATTTAATGCGTAACATGTTAAATATCTGTTTAAGATTTATAATTTATATAACATCCCGTGTGTATAAAACTCATACACCTGGCTCATGGTTTTGTGTAGGCCCAGCAGTTTCAGTGGGTGAAGGACTGGTATCCAGGCCTGTTCTCTCAGATTCAGCACTTTGTGCAGAAAGGACAATTTGTTCCAGTTGGAGGAACGTGGGTGGAGATGGTGATCATTTTATGTTCTTCATTTTAGGAAGGAAACTATGAAAGTGCTGATAAAACACATTCACGGTTAATCAAAATATTATGACCACCTCCTGGTCCACCTCCTGCACACATTATTCATTTTATCAGTTCTTCTGTCCATATAAGAGCACTTATATCAAATCAAATCAAATTTATTTGTATAGCGCTTTTTACAACAGGTGTTGGCACAAAGCAGCTTTACAGAAACATGATTACAGGACAAAGAATCAGGCAAAACATTAAACATAGAATATACATAATACAGAACCCCCAGTGAGCGCGGAGGCAAGGAAAAACTCCCTCAGAGCTGCAGGAGGAGGAAGAAACCTTGGGAGGACCAAGACTCACATTAAAGGGGGGACCATCCTACCACTGGTCAAACGGCTTTTAAATTAACCTTTTAAAAAGTCTTTTATACATCCATATAGGTTTTATGTACTCAGGAGTGTAATAGCGCCACTAATGGCTTGGATGTAATCTGTAGTGGAGAGTAAGATGGTCGATGAGCAGCTGATCTGTGGTGGTGGTGGAGAAGAGCTGACTTCAGAAACTTCCATCAGTCTGGCCGGACAGGAGACGCGAGAGCCTGAGGGTCCAACATCGGTATCGGGTCAGACAGGTGGGCAGTCAGTAACTCGGAGGAAAGCAGAGAGATAGAATTAGTTTTTACTGGATTTATGCAAAACTGAGAATATTAAAACATTATCAGAGTGTGGCAAATGACTCCGGCAGAACTGAATAAAACAGCCTAACTAAAGGCAGAGAGCCAGAAGGTAACATAGACATGGAGGCACCCTGAAACACCAGCATCCACCCACTCCACCGTCCACAAACCTGAGTGACCGTGTGCAGTGGGAGAACAACAGCACCAGCATCTCAGTTTACCACAATTTCCTCTGTCCATGAACCCCTGAATCTGCAGCCTTATCTAAAGGGAAAAACATTAATTACCAAAAGCTAAACTAAACAAGTAAGTTTTCAGTCTAGACTTAAAGATTGAGACTGTGTCTGAGTCCCGAACATATTCGGGGAGATTATTCCAGAGTTGAGGCGCTTTATAAGAGAAAGCTCTTCCTCCTGCAGAGCTCCTCTGAATTTTAGGCACTACTAATAAACCAGCACCCTGAGATCTGAGTAATCGCGGTGGTTCATAACAGGAGATGAGGTCTTGTAAATACTCAGGAGCGAGTCCGTGTAGGGCTTTATACGTTAACAGGAGAATTTTATAGTCTATGCGGAATTTGACTGGAAGCCAGTGCAGTGCTGATAGTACTGGACTAATATGGTCAAATTTTCTAGTTTTAGTAAGGACCCTGGCTGCAGCATTTTGAACTAGCTGAAGTTTATTTAAGTTACTGCCGGAACATCCAGACAGTAGCGCATTACAATAATCTAGCCTTGAGGTAATAAAGGCATGTACTAATTTTTCTGCGTCATGCAGTGATAGGGCATTTCTTAGCTTGGCAATATTACGGAGGTGTAGAAAAGCTGTTCTAGTAACATTAGATATGTGTTTATCGAATGCTAGATCTGAATCTATGATAACTCCAAGGTTTTTAGCTGCTGAACCAGGGGTGGCTGAGAAGTCAGCCAGATTTAGCATTAAGTCTGATAATTTATTTCTAGCAGCTTTGGGGCCTAATAGGAGAACTTCTGTTTTATCACTATTTAATAGTAGGAAGTTGTGCGACATCCATGATTTTACATCTTCTACACAATCCTCGATTTTCTTTAATCTCACTCTGTCATCAGGTTTGGCTGATATGAAGAGCTGCGTGTCATCCGCATAACAATGAAAATTCACATTGTGTTTTCTAATAACTTTGCCCAGTGGGAGCATATATAATGTAAATAATAACGGTCCTAATATAGAGCCTTGTGGAATTCCATATCTTACCTTGGTATAACTGGAAGACATATCATTTATCCTCACAAACTGATAGCGATCGGTTAAGTACGATTTAAACCATGCTAAGGCAGTTCCGGTTACACCGACCATGTTCTCTAGTCTTTCTAAAAGGATAGTATGATCTATTGTATCAAAGGCTGCGCTCAGATCGAGAAGTACGAGTAAGGAAACACAGCCTTGGTCGGCGGCTATAAGTAGATCGTTTGTTATTCTAACTAAAGCTGTCTCAGTGCTATGATAAGGCCTAAATCCAGATTGAAATTTTTCATAGATCTGGTTTCTTTGCAGGTAAGAGCAAAGTTGTTGGGCTACAGCTTTTTCTAAAATCTTAGAAATAAAGGGTAAGTTTGAAATAGGTCTATAGTTAGACAGTACACTAGGATCAAGATTTGGTTTCTTGATCAGAGGTTTAATTACAGCTGTTTTAAAGGCTTTGGGTACATGGCCCAGGGCGAGCGATGAGTTTACTATCATTAACAGAGGTTTAATTATATCTGGCAGTACCTGTTTTAATAATTTTGTGGGAACAGCATCAAGTGTGCAGGTTGTGCTGTTTGAAGAGGAGATAATTTTCTCTAGTTCTAGCTGTGGAAGTGGGTTAAAGACTTCCAACCTAACTTCAGTAACAGGGTTTTGTTCTAGATCAGCCAGACCAGATGACAGAGAGGATGTAATATTTATCTGTTTAATTTTATCCCGAATGTTTTCAATTTTACTATTGAAGAAGTCCATAAAATCGTTGCTGGTGTAAATGGCTGGAATCTGAGGTTCAGTACCTGCCTGGTTTTTAGTTAATTTGGAAATAACACTAAAGAGAACTCTAGGATTATTTTTATTTATCTCGATCTGTGAGGCCAGATATGCTGAGCGGGCTTTATTAAGTTCTTTTCTATATTTAACAAGACTGTCTTTCCACGCAGAGTGAAACACTTCCAGTTTAGTTGATCGATATTTACGCTCTAAATTTCGTACTAACTGCTTTAAGGTACGAGTTTGATCATTGTACCACGGTGCGAGCTTTTTCTGTCTCTCTATTTTGTGTTTAAGGGGTGCTACAACATCTAAGGTAGAGCGAAAGGTATTTTCTAAACCTTCGGTTAGTTTGTCTAGTTCTACTGGGTCTACAGGAGAATATATTAGAGTTGATAAGTCTGGAAGCTTATCTGTAAATTGTTGGGCTGTAAAAGGCGTAATTGAACGTTTTACACAGTAGCTAGGGGATGTACGTATATTATGACTAAGATGTAATTTAAATGAAATAAGGTAATGATCTGAAATTGCGGAGGTTTGAGAACGAATATTCGGGTTATGTATGCTCACACCCAGGGTCAACACTAAATCCAGAGTATGATTACAGTAATGAGTAGGTCCTGTTATATTTTGAATAATACCAACTGATATAGCACTTATAGTTTGGTCATACATTTCTGCATACATTATCCTCCTCTTTTACCCTGTTCTTCAGTGTCGGGACCCTACAGGACCACCAGAGAGCATGTATTATCTGGGTGGCAGGTCATTCTCAGCTCTTCAGTGACACTGGCTTGGTGTCAGTTTCTGCTCTTCATCCAGTTAAACAGCACTAATTACTCCCTCTGTAACGAAATATACAGTTGGGTCAGTGTTCCTAAAGCATTGATAATGTCCTTGATATCATTAGCTGGTCCACATTGCAGAAGTAAAGTGTAAAGCTAAGCTCATCTCCTTCTGCAGAGATTGTGTTGGTCATCCTCTAGTCCCTTTGTTTTTGCCTACAGGATCTTGTTGGCTCGATATTTTTGGTAGGGACGGACGACATAGCCCTAAAATAATATCACAATATTTCATGGTATTTTTGTGATAACGATACTCTTGGCGATATGACAAAACACTGAATAAAAAAAAAAAGAAGAATACACTACTGCAAAAAAATTAAAATTAAATTTTATTATTGCATAATTCTATTATTGCATATATGATAAAGCACACCCCTAACTTAGAGATATTAAAAAATACAAGAATTGTATCAGATTTGTAACAGAAGTCAATGATCCAGAATGTCATGGTACTAATAATGCACTCCAAATATAGCTCCATATATCCAGAATTAAAGTAAATTGAATGATACTGGACACATATAATCTGTCTCTATAGTATATATGTAATGGGAAATGAGAACAGTGTTTATTTTACTTTTGCTAAAAACTGCAAAAAAGTAGTACCCTGGTGTGGTCATTAGAGGTGGGTGATATGGCACAATATTTAAGGGTATAATATCGTTCACAATATTCAAAAATGTTGCCGATATTATTGCATGCAATACGATATGACACACCTCAAATTTCTGGTTGTTTCACTATTCCTAATCCAGCAATGGTACCAAGGTAAAACCACCAGCAGCACTGCTGTGTCTGATCCACTTGCACCAGCACAATACACACTAATTCATTATCTCATACACCAACATCATATCAGTGTCACTGCAGTGCCCTGAGGGGTCCTAACTACTAAATAAGGAAAATAAAATATATGAAGAAGCTGAAGAACCACACTCTATAATTATAGAACTACAGTGAGAAACAAAGAGGTGGTCATAATATTCTGATACGACTGTCAGCATACATCATAAAACTTTAATTTCAGTAACACACAGAACATGATGCAATCTATCTCTTTGATCTCTCTGAGTCAGGATGGGAACTTGCCTTCTGGAGAGTCCATGGTCCGACAGTTTCTAGAGGGACAAAACTTCTTTAAAGCAGAGTTCGGACAATACTGCAAGGAGGTAAGTTCATTTTCTTTATTAAGAAAAAACATTCCTAATAAAGAAAACAACGGACTTCACTAAATGCACGTTTGTCTCCGTTGTCTTCCTCCATAGTTCTGGTTGCCAGACACATTTGGTTACTCAGCTCAGCTTCCTCAGCTAATGCAAGGCAGTGGAATCTCCCGCTTTCTCACTCAAAAATTAAGTTGGAACCTTGTGAACACATTTCCAGTAAGACCTCCCTCCCACTGGTTTCCTAATATTGAATCCATAAACAATTATATTGTTTTAATGGTATTATAATGATATTATTATTAATGATGTATAAACATTATGAATATTTTCTTTTATCAGCACAACACATTCTTTTGGGAGGGTATTAATGGCTCCCTGGTGCTGACTCACTTTCCTCCGGGGAATTCGTATGAGATGAAAGGCAGGGTTGAGGATGTAAGTAAACATTTTCCATTAAAGTAATCAAATGTTGGCTACAAGCAGTTGGTCTCATTGCACTTTTATCTTTTCCCCAGCTTATCAACACCTTAAAGAATAACAAAGACAAGGGGCGAGCGAATCACAGTGCAGTGCTTTTCGGGTTCGGAGATGGGGGTGGTGGCCCCACTCAGCTGATGCTGGACCGGTTGCAGCGCGTACAGGATTCAGACGGTCTCCCCAGGTCATTTCCTTTTTTCAAATCCTGTTTCCTCAAGAGTAGGCCTAGTGCCATTTAAAAACAGGAAAGTATTGGGTGCAGCGTTACATTAGGATCTGCCAAGATGACCAGCTCTTATTGATGAGATATTGTGCCAGAAATTATTGCGATAAACGATACTATTGTCATTTTCCATTTTATTTCATTATGTGTTATTTTATGTCATTGAAGCAATACAGTATAATACACATTACTTTTAAACAGCAGTAAACTTTAAATTATTGAGAATATTTAGTCATTGGAATTGGAATATAAAAACATCCAACATATCCATCCAATAAAACGAAAAAGTTGACATACTGGCTTATTCATATTTAATGGGCTGTTCTCACTAAGTAAAAACTTATAAAAATTATGTTAATATATTGTATGATAAACCAATAAGGTAATTATTGTGACGTGCCTACTCTACACACTACTGTACACTAAGACTACAGTAGTAGCAGTATAAAAGTGAAATTTGCCCTGTTATTTACTTACTGCCCTCACTGTTAGTTTTGTTCTAACATAATAAAATAAAAATGTTAAACTGGGATATGTATTTGATTTGTCAGGGTCCATATGTCCAACCCGGATCGACTGTTCTCTGAACTCCAGGCTGATTCAAGTCTGCTGTGTACCTGGTCTGGTGAGCTATTTCTTGAGCTGCACAATGGCACTTATACCACACAGGCAAAGGTTTGCAGCCTTCTATCAAAAAAAAAAAAAAAACATTTAGCTGTGTAGTTTTAACTTCACTCTGTCTTAAGACTTTGTGTATGTTTGTGTTACAGATAAAGCTGGAGAATCGTCGCTGTGAGGCTCTTCTGCATGATATTGAGGTGGCCAGCTGCCTGGCTCTTACTCAAACCGCAGGTTTCGAATATCCAACAGAAAAGCTCCAGAAGCTGTGGAGGTGAGGCTGTAACCGAACCATTGTAGTTAATGAGGGCTGAACTTTAAAAGTTTATGACTTTTGTTATATACTGCTGTTTTTATAGGCTTCTTCTGCTCAACCAATTCCATGATGTAATTCCAGGCAGTTGCATTGAAATTGTGGTGGAGGATGCCCTGGAATATTACAATGGTGAACTTTAAAACTTTATTACTCTACTCTGTACACTGTGTGTGCCTGTATAAAATTGTGCCTAAACAACAATCTGAAGTCAAAGCTTCCCGGAATTGTTGACCATTTATCATTTATGTCAATGATAAAGGTTAGGTTTTAGTGCATTATGTATGTTTTTCTTTATTATAACAATAGTTTTGTGTTCAGAATAAAAATGTATTGCTTACTATATTTAATAGAGCAGCTTAGTCACTCTAGTTAAACTGTTGGTAACGAATTGGGCCCAGGATATCATAGTTATGTAAAGACAATAATTTAATGCTCAATATTGTCTGTTATTTGTCAGGCTCTACTGTACATTAACTTCATGTATATATGCAATATATGTAATATTGTATACAGGGCGAGTCAAAAATCTCAGAACTCCCTTTTATTTCAGAATTGATAGGAAAATGAAATGAAAGCAAAAATGACAGATTTGAATACCCCAGCAAGTAATGGGTGAGGGGGGCTATTTTTAAACGTGGCTACAATTTTAAAAGCCATGAAACTTCTTTTCTGAAATAAAAGGCTGACTTTTGACTTACTCTGTATATTATAAAATTATATAATATCCCCTGTTTTTAAAAGAAAAGCTTCTATTAATATCAGTTAAGCAACACTATAGCTTGAATGGTTGATGTCAATCAATACAACATGAGTAAACACATTGATAAAAACTGCAACATACATGACTGTTTAAATAAAAGAAATCACTAAAAGTGTCTTTTCTCTTGTATTTTCTTGAAGAGATTGAAAAGACAGGATCTGGACTCCTGCACTCTGCCTGTAATGCACTACGGACAAGTCCTTGGTTGGGAGCGGGTTCCAGTCCAGCCTTTCTCAACACGCTCCCCTGGGAACGCACTGAAGTCATAGCACTGACAGAAGATGGCGCTCAGACAAAACTAGGTAATTTATGTTGAGAAGAATAGAACCATTGTTCACATGACATTATCTTTGAAAGCTTAAAATTGCTTATTCACTTAAAACAAAGAGGTAAAAGAAAGGACGATTTATGGTTGCTGAGAAATACTGGATAATGAGGCTTATCAGCTCTTGCACCTGTTTTGCTTAGCCTTGGTGAAAGCTCCCAGTGTGGGTGTATCGCCAGTCACCGCATCTGCTGAGTCTGTGTCTACGGTGTCCATAACAGAGCTGGTATTGTGTTCTAAAATATATTTTTCATCACAGCAAAGTACTGTTTTCACCTACACACCAGAGATCTGAGGCATGGCTTTCTGAATTACAGGCTGATGGCTCAGTCCGAATGGAGAATGGCCTTCTTTCGGCTGTCCTGGACAACATGGGTCGCCTGGTGTCCCTGATTTTAGTGCAAACAAACAGGTTAGATCATAACAAATGACCGAAATAGATATTTATAATTAAACTGACTGAATATAGTGTTTCTTTGTATTCTGTAGGTCTTTGACTATGTTTGTGCATGTTTTTGCTTTAGAGAGGCCATATCTGATGGTTGTTTTGGCAACCAGTTTGTGGTGTTTGATGATGTCCCGTTATACTGGGATGCTTGGGATGTAATGGACTACCATCTTCAAACCAGGTCGGTCAAATGAACAAAATGTATTTAAAGCAACGTAAGGAAGGAATTTTATCTTAAGTACAAGTACAAGCTATGCATCGTTGATGGAGTGGCATGAGGTCTCTCATGAGATTGCATGGTTCTTTCTTAGTTCTGTATACTTAGTACATGTGTACAGCTGTCCATAAGAGGGAGCTCAAAACGTAATATGTCTTTATACCTTTATACCGTAGAAGTAAAAAAACACCCAAGAACAAAAAAAGACCGATTCTCACATAAGGCTGCTTTAAGTACGTACGCAACTTCAGATCCTACTTGTAGGTGATATAACTGTTAATGTGTTCCCAAGTTGCACCGTCTTTGCTGAATGGTGCAGGTCACATGCATTCTGTTTCCAGGAAGCCAATAGTGGATGTGACCCGGCCTGTTGAAGTGGTGAGCACTGGTGGGCTGCGAGGTAGTGTCAAATTTTCTCTACAAATCAGCGGAAAAAGCAGCATAACTCAGGAAGTTATACTGGATGCCAACTGCCCATACATCAAGTTCAAAACACAAGTAAGAACAACACAATTCCCTATAAACTATAACAAAGAAGTCATAAAACATACGTGTGCTGTGTTCATTCCTCCAGGATTGTATTTAGTATTGTTTTTTTTTTAGGTGGACTGGGCAGAGGCCCATAAGTTCCTTAAGGTGGAGTTTCCTGTGCAAGTGCGAAGTCCCAATGCCACCTATGAGATCCAGTTTGGTCACTTGCAGAGACCAACACACAGAAACACATCCTGGGATTGGGCTCGCTTTGAGGTGCAAATACAGTACATACAAATACAGTACATACAAATACAGTACATACAGACACACTGTGCGCAAATTCTGTATATAATTGCAAGGTTAAAACATGCAGTGGGGCAGGAAAACATTTGGGCAAGCCTGGTTAAATTTAATAATAATTTAATATACTATATATACTATATAATGTACTGTATTAGAGCCTCATTCATGAAATCTCTTTGTAAAAACATGAGCAAACTGCAAGTAAATTACGAGTGAAATAGACCTTCCAAAAACTGATCCTCAGATTGTGAAAAGCTGTGTAAACACCAGATTTTCCAGTAGAACCTGTGATTGTTATTTAATAGCATTTTTTGGTAAAACAGGTGGCATGCACATACTATTTTTACTTACAATACCATCACCATAACACACAAACTACTAATTATGTCGCACATAATTTACAAATTAAAAATGAAATCAACGGTTTTAAAATAAAAGTTAGTGTCTTTCGGATGTTTTTTGTACTTGCATACAAAATTATTAAATCTAGGTTTTGAAATGTATATTTTGCAAATGATTTAGAAAAAAATAGTTCTGCTCACATTTCATGAATGAGTCCCTACAAGTTAATTATGGCGCAAGATCTTGCTTATTATCAAATAATAAGCAAATCTTTTGTGGTGCCCAAAGGACATTGTGCCCCTTTTTCCACACTAAAATTGTACAAAAAAGTACAGTAAAAAGGCTTCAAAAGTCATGCTTTTTATTTAATCTGTTGTGATGTTCTTCTCATATCACTATTTGCAGGGGTGCCCAAACTTTTGCAGTGCATTGTGTAAATCTGCATACTTTCCTTTTCAGGCTCCTTATGTGTGATTTATTGTTAATTATTAATATTTATGTGTGATTTATTGTTATTATTAACCTACAGGTCTGGGGCCATAAATGGGCTGATCTCTCAGAGCATGGTTTTGGTGTGGCTCTTTTAAATGACTGCAAATACGGCTACTCTGTTTATCAGAATATCATGACCTTATCCTTGTGAGTTTCATATGATGTTAATCACACATTCAGCATATTTATCCTCATTAAACTCCACAGCCAGACAGTTTACTCTGCTTTTTATAACTCACCACAGGCTACGAGCTCCAAAAGCTCCTGATGCAAATGCAGATATGGGACAACATGAGTTCACATACGCTGTGATGCCACATGCAGGTGGGCCCAATTCACATTTGCAGGAACACACATTTGCATATGGTTATGGTCCACCCTAACCATAAATAGGCAGTTATAATTTAGTTGTTTGTTTTTTTTCTACAGGCTCTTTCCAGGAAGCAGCAGTCATACAGCATGCGTACAACTTGAACTTCCCGCTGCGTCTGATCCATGACGTTAAGGTGGCCCAGCCCTGGAGTGCGTTTACTCTGAATACATCAGCTGTCATCCTGGAAACTGTGAAACAAGTACGTAAGCTGGAAATGACCTTATTGTTCCCTACTGTTTCCACACCTGTCAGTGCTGAGTCTGCTTGTTTGTCACCTGCAGGCGGAAGGAAAGAAGAACGCCCTTGTCATTCGTCTGTATGAATCCCATGGAAGCAGTGTGTCTGCAGTGCTGTCTACTTCCCTTTCAGTGCAGGAGGCATGGTAGTAAGTACCAATTGTCTTTATGTGTAAGTTATAAGACCTACACAGGGAGATACTGTAATTTAAAGGAGAAATCCAGTGTAAAATGGACTTTAGGTATAGTGAAACATGATGAGTACAAACTTTCATGGAATAGCCCACCTCTGTTTACCCCCAGTGCTTTAAGATGATGCTCTCAAAAGGCTTAAATTGCAAGCGATAGAAGCATAGTGTTTTCCATGCAAAGTAGTCACTATTTTTACACCATTTAACAAGCTCAAAGTAGCTTCACACGTCATCAGTAGAATCCTGACCCTGACATTTAAAACAAGACACTAAGAAATTTGAAAGCGCACAAGCTCATTTCTCTGAACTTTGCCATCTTGTGAACCACTGATGGTACTGCTCCTCATTTATGTTGACCACATGATATTGCAAGAAAACACTTCAATCCAGGCTAGAAGTACACAAGAAGTACGCAGATACTTTATCTGTTAAGAATCATCTACTCAAGTCCCTTACTAATTACATTACTGTGCCTCAATTACAAATAAACCAATTCTGTAGTGCTTAAGTCTATTTCTCTTTTACCCACAGTTGTGACCTGTTGGAACGTCCTGATACCGCTCACCCTGCTTCATTCACTGGTTCCAAAATCTCCCTCACATTTAAACCCTTTCAGATCATCTCACTCCTGCTACAACTGCACTGAGCACAGAACAGCTGGTCGATGTTTTACAAGGATATTTTTTTATAATTATAATGAAGCATTGTTTTTTTTCTACATATATTTCTACACTTTTTTTGCAAATATGTTCTGTTAAATTGTATAAGGTAATTGTTATATTTGTAATTTCTGTAATTATATTGCCGATATGTTTTGTAAATCACAAATAAAATCAAAGAACACAAAAACTACAAATCAGACTTTATGAATTAAAACAGGCTTTTTAATCACAATCATTAAAAAAATAGTCAGAATACAGTATAAAAATACAGTACTGCAATAACAGCTTCACACAGTAGTTCAGATATATGTCCTTTTTATACATTTTTTCAGTTCAAATATGTATGTTTATATGTATTTTTTTGGATTTTCTGAAATTGTTTTTAATTATCTTCCAAATAAATTCAGTTTTAGCTTGTCTACATGTTGCATAAATCACAAAAAAAAAACTAATTATAAGGTAAGGCTTAATAAAATAGACAGATTAAAGTATAAAAATACAAAACCCTTAACAGTGATCCTACAAATCTTTAGTTCATATAACAAAAACAAAAATCTAACTTTATAGTTTACCCTTTGGGGGAAATGCAGTTTTACATGCACTCCTGAAAATAAAGGTGCTTCAAAGGGATCTCTGTACAACGATATAGAAAAACCACGTTTTATTTAGTGAAGAACCTTTACATTGGCAAAGAACTTTCACATCAAGTTCCAAAAGGTTCTTTAGACCTAAAATATCAATGATCACATACCAATTTTTTTCTAAACTGCTGTTCTTTTCTTCCTCCGAGATGTAGCGGTGCTTCTCCCTTTAGTGTTGCTTTCATGTCCACTCTGCCTTCTTGTGCTCCTAGTCCTGCTAGCCTGAGGCCCTGGAAGAAGCCAGAGAGTTCTGCTGTTAGAAATGGTTATTGTGACTAATTTGATAAATAAATACAAATAAAAGCTTGTAAAATTACCTGGTGAACTGCTCTTTCTGAGTGTTTGAGGTTTTTTGTTCTGATCAGATTCTGTATCAGCTCTCTTCTTGTTCCCATTCTGTCTCCTGGTGCTGCTCCGTCTTTTAGGTTCATCAACTTCCATTTTCACAGTACCTGCTGCCTTCTTTGTAGGCTTCTCCTTTGAAACACTAGCAGTCTGTTTCCTTTTTGCACCCTATAAAGACAAGATGTATATAGTT
This sequence comes from Astyanax mexicanus, assembly GCF_023375975.1. Taxonomy (NCBI): domain Eukaryota; kingdom Metazoa; phylum Chordata; class Actinopteri; order Characiformes; family Acestrorhamphidae; genus Astyanax; species Astyanax mexicanus. The sequence goes on from NC_064409.1 coordinate 57,893,743, forward strand.
CACGTTTAGAAAATCACATTGGTTTCAAGTCACTGTATAAAGGATGTGAACCTCACCTTTGCACTGGTATACTCATGTTCACGTTTCTGTATTTTCCCTTTTGTTTTGGAAGCTTTTGAACCTAAATAGTGAACAGCTTTGATTAGTACTGATTAGGTTTCTGCTTTTCAGGAAATCAATGTAGGTAGTAAAGTATTACCTTTAGGTGCCATTGGTCCAGCATCACCCTGAGGAGCATATGAGAAGAAAAGATAATACAACATGCATTTAAAATAAATGTAATATATTTAGGTATTAATTGTATAGTTTTTAACTAAATGTGAAAGTGCATTAGTAAAGATTCAACAAGCACCACTTCTACTGCCTTACACTCCCCACTCAAGTGATGCTTACTTGATGTTTTTTTAGCCAAACAGGTGCAGATAGGCATCTATTAAGTAGGTTATGTTCACAATGCAGGAAAAGTGGCACAAATCCAATGTGTGTTTTTTTATGACCTATATCCAACATTGATCTAGACAATTAACACTCCTGAACTGACTCACATGAGCAAAAGTGGATCAAGGAGCTTTGTCCGCTGACCACTAGTTTTGTCACAAAGACTTGTGGGTCCTTGGATTCTTTAAACATGATTTCTTAAGCTTTTTTTATATATTTTGGCCAGATCTTGCAATGTTAATATGTGCCTCATCACACCAAATATTTATCAGGTCTGTTACCTCACTATCCTCCACTGAAAATCTCCCTCAATGCTGTCATCAATTTTCCCTCAGCAAATGTCTTGATTGGATAGGTAAAGGAATTGAAATGGACAGTTGAATGCATTTTTTGCTATTCACACTGCCGCATAGATAATATCTGACAAAAAAAGTTCAGATTTGGGCTACTTTTACCTCTGTGTAAAAATAACCAAAATAACCCATTTTTTTCCAAGCACCTAATACATGTGATTATGCCTTTGCTAAGATTATACAATAAATATATGTACACATTTACATTTCTGTATTATTAACAAATAAGGGAAGGAAAATCATTTATAAACATTACCTTAAACCATATAGTTCTTCCATTGTGGTCACTTAGACTGTTCATCCCTTCCACAAAGTAACACTGAAACCAGTTTTCAATTGCCCGGTAATCTGCCTTCTCTGGGGCATATCCTTTTCCAGCTAAAAGATTATGGAACAACAAACACAGACATCACAATTAAAATTATAAATTAATAATATTCAGATATACTGCATGCTAAACCAGTGCCGCCTTTCTAAAAATTTGTGCTTTGATGTGTCTAAAAACATAAGTCTTTAAATGCAGCTCATATTAAAAAAATGGCTGTATCTCCATGTTTGCCATAATATGAATGAGTTTTTGTATATTGTTTAAAATTTCATGTTAATTAGATCAATAGAAATGCTACAAAACAATCAATTCTACAATTCTACATCAGTTCAACATTTTTTTCTTTTTCTCTGTAAAGTTACCATTTTGAAGATGTACTGTTTTAACCGAAAAGTGAATATATAACAATTTATAAAAACAAATACAGCTACTGTGTGTGTCTTAGCTAGTCACAGAAATTATGTTTTCCAAAACATCATGGTTTAACTAATCAGAATCAGGGTTGGTAACTGTCTTATCTGCAAGACTAATCTGAAAACTGATCAGTTTCACTATCAGCTCACCTGAAAGATTTTCGTTTAGGATTAATTAATAAACTAAGTGCATGTATGCATTAACACACAGACACTTACATAAATGTTACACAAAAATGACAGGGCACATTTTACCAAGTTCAACCACCTCCAGTGGTACCGTGTGACAGAGTGAGAGAATATCAGGACTCTCAGTTTTCAATTTCCTCTTCCCAGCTGTATCACAATTCTGAACAAGAGAAAGAGAACACGGCTGTTACTGAAAGCAGGACCAGGATTTCTATCACAGGGGGATTTTCCACATCTACCTCCCCAGCAGCCTCTTTAACCTCCTTTGTGTCTTCATCTTCAGGCAAAAGTCCCTCCAACACAGTCCTTGCCTTCATGAAGGGAGGGATGTTTAATCTGAAATGAAATTGCAGACAAATAATGTCTTTGTTCTCAAATTTGAGTTATTAACTTTTAAACTGGCTCAAATGCGTGCATCTCTGAGAATAAATGGCCAAATTGTTTGTCAGAATAAAAAACATGTTGTATTATTCTCGGGTGAAGTGACTTGTGAAGTGAGCAGCTTTAAGTGGACATTAACGCCTCCACAAACTTCCTGCAAAACGAAATTCACAAGCATACATAAAGCTGAATAAGCTTTCACAAGCCAAGCTAATTTTCTGCAGTTTCATTTGTCTGTCGCCTACGCATCTGACCAATCACAGGTGCTGTCACTCTGTATCTTCGTCCACAGAGTATTCTCAGCCTACTTGTGCACAATACAGCAAGCAAAGCACTCCTGAACAGCATTTTCTCTGCAATTATGTCACATTGTTCTTTAAAGCCAAGCAAGCATCATCTCTACAAAAAGCATGCTGAGGCCTTGAGGCTATGTTTAGACTGCCTGCTCAAATCCGATTTAAAGCATATCTAGATAAGGTCCAGGTTGATTTCTGATAGTCTAGACAGACAGTGACCACATGAACTTTGATAATCGGGTTCCAAAACGTTTAAAGGTGGTCTGAAATGCGATTACAGTCAGATTTGTACAAATGTGTCTCAGTATGGATGGTCTGGCCACTTAAATTAGCAGATTTTAGTGTGTCTGATTGGATGCATAAACAATTCTCTTGGCCACTGAAGAAGCAAATCTGCATTGCTAGGATGTGTGTAACTGAGGCGTGAAGAAGGAGCAGGGCAGAAGATCAAAAACATGTCTCAGAGCACAGGGTCTGCTAAACAGAGCAGATTATGTACCGTATTTTTCGGACTATAAGGCGCACTTAAAAACTTTTAATTTTCACAAAAATTGACAGTGCGTCTTATAATACGGTGCGCCTTTTGTATGGATTTTACTCGTCAGGTTGTAAGGAGCAGTAAACACACACTCGGTGCAGCGTTATAGAGAGTTTCAGTGCTATACAGAGTCCAGAGCCGTGCAGCTCCGAGGCTGGAGCAGCAATAGCATTAGCTAGCTTATTCACTGTTCAGAGATCAGTATTATCTAAATTATCTAAAGTAAACACACACTCCATGCAGAGCCGTGCAGCTCCGTGGCTGGAGCAGCAATAGCATTAGCTAGATGCTAACCGCTAAGCTAGCTAGCTTTTTCACTGTTCAGAGATCAGTATTTTCTAAATTTAGTACTTTTAATACTGCTGGAGCAGTATTATTAGAGTTAGATGCTAATCGCTAAGCGTTCACCGTTCAGAGGTGAGTTATCGGCCTGTAAGTCTGTGCTGCTTTGCCTGGCTAGCATTAGCTAGATGCTAAGCGCTAACTCTCTCAGAGGTGAGTTTTATCAGCCTGTAATCTGCTTGTTTACCGTGTTAAAACAAGCTACGGGGGACGAATCGCTAGCTAATATCTCACTGTCTTACCAGAACACGCAGGATTACTCAGTGTAACGCTGTCGTTTAAGTTTGGGTTAACTTTACTAGTTTAGGTGACTAGCTAGCGTGCTAGCGGATAGCTATGCTAACGCTGGTGCAGCAAGCCTTAGTGGACATCTGGAAATCTAAGCTTACTGTAAATAAACTGAAGCACGTTACTCACCCAAATAAACAGTTTTCAGGAGAGGAATCTGTGTAGATTAATATCCAGCACTCGTTTGACTTTGAAAGAGCTAGATTTGTATACTGAGACGCTCCACCGGCAAGAAACCCCCCCCCCCCTCGTGGGGGAAGGGAAACATGGCGCCACCCCTGTTCACTTTGATATAGGCACCCTTTCTAGTGTCACTTAACGCGCCTTATAATGCGATGCGCCCTATGTATGGAAAAATAGCAGAAAATAGGCGTTCTTTGATAGTGCGTCTTATAATACGGTGCGCCTTATAGTCCGAAAAATACGGTAAATACTGAGTGGGGAAAGGGGAAGTAACCAACAGTGGAGGTTATACCACAGAAACCCACACAGATACGCTTGCTATATCCGGATACACAAATCCAGTCATTTTAACAGAGCTGATTTAAGAAACAAGTCCAATGTGTTTGCGGTCTGAACATAGATCAGTAATAAAGTCAGAAATTACCTGTACAGAATTTCTGCTCGTAGGTAGTTACCAATCCCGTTGAAGTACTTCTGATTTAGCATCGCCTCACAGATGGGCCGGTCAAAAGCCTTGTCTGACAGGTTGGACAAAACATTCTGCCTGAAAGACAAAGAACATATTAAGTACGTTAGCACGATATTGCTAGAATATTAGCATGACAACACATTTAGCCATGTATTTTGAGTGCACTTTTTTTTTATTAAATAGTTAAGGTATAAATAAAGACAGAGTTGATTGGTATAAAATCACTGATGTGATCTTTAATTAGAAATAAAGGGAATAAAAAAAAGAGTTTATCCTTCTTTCTTTGGAACTCTTCTTTTGTAACTTTCTCTTGTCCAGAGGGAGCTTTATACTAGATTTAGAAACATTGCTTTAAGGATCTGACTGCAACAAGAGTGTAAAGTCAGGTCAGGACGACTCCTCAAATAAACCCAAAGGTACTGTAGGAGCACAAAGAAAATGCAGTTTCCAAGCCAGTCACAATGATTACATTATCAACTTATTGTATACATATTGGACATTACCTCAATAATTTTTTGCTGACCTCAGTATCATCAATTATGTTTTTCTTAGTGAGAAAAGTGCATTAACATTGAATAAACTGTATCTCAGCTTTGTATAAAACATATTTTATTGATTAAGGATATTTTACAATTATTATAAAATGTAATTAATGAATATTCTTAATAGTTTTAAATACATAAACTTTTTGAAGACATAACAGCAAAACAAAACCAGTCATTGTGACAGACTAACCAGCTCTTCTGCTGCCCACAGCAGGAGGCTATTTATCTCTGTAGCCCATGCCTGGCATTAGGCCAGAGAGTCCTATTCTTTTGGCCATGGCAACAGGTGCAACTTAAAATTTGGTGAATGAATTTATTAAAAGAAGTGTCCACAAACATCTGGACGTGCTGCATATTTCAGAAGCTTTTAAGTTAACTATGGTTTGCAAGTTCTGCAGGTCCTACCTGAAGCTCTCATACTCAAACAGGACACAAGGTCCTCGATCTCGTTGCCAGGTCCCATTAGGCTGCCAGCTGCCAAATCTGCGAGCATCTACGTAACTCAGCACCCTCTGCGGTTCATCTCTGGTGTAGAACTGAACGTGGGCGTGCTTTGGGAGGTCCTCTACAGTTGTGAAACGAAAATAACCAGACATCCCAAAACGAAAGACCACATCCATGGGCGACTGCTCTTCCTTTGCCTTCTTTTTGCTTTTTGTGTCACTCTTTATGGGCGTGAGTGTGAGACGAACTTCCTTCCCTCTGGACACGGCGCTGATCAGGTAGGCATCGCAGGCAAAGGGAATCTGGGGTCCTTTACTGACTTCAGACTTGATCACAGCTCCAGTGAAGACCACATCTGTACATACTCTGTTCACAAACAGGCCGGCCAAGTGGAGGTCAGGACCCTCTGGCATTGTTCTCTGGAAACTGTATTTAATAAAACATGACATTTTATAAAAACTTGCAGCCAACACACAACATGATCAATAGTAGAAATTAAGCTTTAAGACCCGGCCTCCTCAGACATTTGTTAAAAAGCTAAAATATAGAAAGTACTGAAAGAAGTATTTAAGAAGAAGTCGTTAAGTAGAGTCAATGTACTAGTACAATGATTCTAAAGCTGATAATTTAACGTAAGAAACTACAGTAGCCGTCAAAAATCACGTGTTATTTATATTTTTCAGTACCATTTTATTACAATGTTTATATCCTTTCTGTTAACGTTGATGATTTAAACAAGGCTATTGTGTCAGGACAACAAAAGTTCACAAGATTTGTAAGCATAAGAAAACAAAAGTCTACTGGAAGAATTTACACTAGCCTTTCTTGACTGACTGATTGAACGGCACCAACCCAGCTAACAGAGAACGCTATAACATCTTAGCTACGTTTTCTAAATGATTCTAGAAAGGTCTGCTTGTAATATTACAGATTTTTTTCCAGGAATATGAAAATGTGTGACATAATAATGGTTTGCATCATAACAATTTCTTTGACACAAGTGACACAAGCTGCAGCAATGTTACCAGAACACCTAAAATAGTTCAATAAAACATTCTTGCAACAGCCATAACCCTGAAATATTTACATAAGAACGTTAGCCGTAAAATTCTGACAACTATTCTATTAACCAAAAATTGATAGCTGGGGACAGACTAGCTTGCATTAACTAGGTTAATTAAGTAACTAGCTAACTAAAAAGCTTGATAGCTAGCTAACTAACTAGCTAGCTAGGTAACTAGCTAGCTAGCTATCTATTTAATTTGTTAACTAGCTAGCTGCCTATGTCAACTAAATAAAAGCCACCTTGCGTCCTCATATGTGGACATTACATTTCTGCTTCTCTGCAAGATGATATATAATTTTTTAAAGCGTTGACCCTTTGGCCTCCTATGGAGACACGGCCTGTACCATCTAGTGGTCACATGACAGCATTACACTCACTTATTTGAAAACAAGATGGCGGGAATCCCAGTCAACAGTTTCTACAGCTAGTCCAGACAGGTAAAATTTATTTTTAATTAGTCGAATATTTATTTAATTGTTGTAAATGGCTAAAATTACGTTTTTGACTAATTTGTTTCTTCTGATCCCAAATGAATAATTTTAAATGTTAAACTACTGTCCCCATGAGGACAACGTTTTTTTTTTTTCTGCAAAAACGACTTCCTGTACAAAGTTTAGTTTTCATACTTACTGATTCCAAATAGCTAGGAGAAATTAAAAACGCACACAAACCAAATGTCCGGGTCTCAGTGGGATAAGCAAATTGTCTGGAATAAACATTAAAGAGCCTGGAGACTTGCAGCCAGTTCTAATGTATAGTACAGTGGGAGGGACAGAGTTCTTGTTTGTTTGTTTTTTTGTACTGAATGTGAATTTCTGGTTAATTGGTTAAGTATTTTCTCATCTTGTACTTAAAAAGACCTCATGCTTTATTACCTTTAGCAATATGTCATGCTAGCATACCTAGCATACCTTATATAACTTACACTATATAACACTAGGCAAACTAGCTAGCTATTTAAACCCACTCTAAAAGCTGCCACCAGTTTTCAGTCAGAAGTGCTGCATTACTGTGAACCTTTAGTACCCGACCTCACACAGCTGGATCTGCGGGGCCGCTTTAAAACTGGAAGGAAGCTCTGAAAAGCGTAAATATTCTCACTCATGCAACATGATTCCCTGTTTCGAGCTCAAAAGGGCAAAACCACGATGCCTAGAGTTACACAAGAGTTCAGCCCAGGCTGTCAGCGTGCAGTTAACTAATCCACACACCTGAACACTAAACCTGTAACTAACTCTCCTCAGGGCTGCTCTATGTGAACGCTGATCAGAGCTGATCTACAACAACAGTGGTCAGGTTTTGATTTTTGGTCTCTCTGTGCAGATGAAGCGCGATATTTCCGATTTCCATAAGTTACCGTTAGGAGAAAATCACACACTTACTTTCTGCAGCAGGACGAGCTCCAGTTTATGTTTACGAAACGGAAACCCGGGGGCTGATGGGAGCTGTAGTTCTATTTCCTCCCTCATCATTTTAAACAAATACTTATTAATATAATCAATTATTACTCAACCCTCCGGTTAGGTTACAGATCAAATTGACCTGTTTTAAAGTTTTAAAATCTAGGAAAAGTAGTTAAAAGTATGTTTTCAGCATTAAACTTATTTTGCTTGCCTTAATTAGAGTAATCAACATAAAAATGGTTCGTCTCCCATATTTGCAATCCCCCTGCAAAAACAAAAACAAAATTGCAATGTTATGTTTCAATATTATGTAAAACTACTGTTTTATATGTTGGTCTTTTAAAATGAATAAAGTAGTGAAAGTAATAAAAACTGTTAGAGGTAAGGAACACCTTTGCACTAAATATTGATAGAATAATTAGCAACAGAGTTAGTAGTAAAATATTCACACTGCTTGTTAGGATTTTTTTTTGTTTTTAGACATTTTTTGGATAATTGAACATCACTGTTCCTGACAAATGAACATAACAGGAGGGTTAAGGAGACATTTGGAAAATGTTAAGTCTGTACTATACATATGGAGCCAATACATGGCTGCCTAACAATGCCCACATAAAATACTATTTTAGTATTATTATTATACTTTTCATTTGTATTTATTTTAATATTTGTGTTTGCTTTTAAAGCACAGCAGAAAATAGAGAACATAGGTATATCTCTAATTTTATATTTCTTTATTGTGTGCACAGAAAAATCTGAAAGTTTAAGTTCCAGACTTTCTGCTGCAGTGCCTGTGCTAGACAGAACCAGATTTTAAAGTTTAATCTAGTTCATACTTTCAAATGCATCAGTACTTGTTGTGGTAGTGACATGGACAGAAAAAAAAGCTCCCATTATTTATATAAAAAAAAACACAGGTGTGAAATGAGTCATTAAACTCCACACACTTATTAACAGGAAATGGCATCACAAGTATACAAAATTAAGACACTATATGGAAAATGGTTAGATTATTTATTTAGCTAACATTAATAAAAAAACATACAAACTTATACAAAATATTTCTTCAAAACACACAGTGAATTTGCTTAAAGAATTCAATGTGGAGCCACCAATCAAATGAAAAGAATTTTGTGTAGTTTGGTCTTCATTCCAAGAAATCTTTTCCACCTCCTCTCAAACCGTTCTGCGAGACAGTGATGTTCGTAGTAATATTTTACATTTTCATCACATTTACATTTTAATAATTTGAAATGACATACAGATTCAGAAAACATGTCTTATTATACAGAATACAGTACCACGCAAAAGTTTAAGGCACCTTAGCAAACTGTTTAAAACAATTCACAATCAATTGGGTTTCAAGTTGTTTTTTGCCTGTAAGAAACCATCAAATAAAATAAAAAATACAAACAAGAATAGGTGCAGTGAAAATTAACAAGAAAATCATCTGACACAGTTTGGGCTGGTTAGATTAGGAAACATTTGGATGTAAATTTCTTCTTGATGCCCTGAGCCATCACACTGTCCAGTTCAGTACTTTATATTTAACTTGATTTTGAACAAAAACAAAACTTCTTGGCCAACTCATGAATAGTAACTAAAAATAATACTTAGGATTAATTATTAAGTATAAGAATATATTGCATATATATATGCATGTTGCATATATTTATATTGTGATAGTTGTGATTTTCTAAAAAATTAAACACTTTCTATTCATTAAACAGCCCTTTAAACATAATTCTCTAAGGTGCCTGAAACATCTGCACAGTAATATATTATTACAATATATTTTTTATATTTGTTTCTTTAAAATGAATAATGCATGGTTGAATCACTGCAGTGCATTCATCATAGCTTGAGCTTGTTTGAGTTCTAAAAAGAAAAAGAAGTACAGATTAATACAGATTATTTGTTCAAGTATTGTAGATTGTAAACAAACATTTTTCAAATAAAATACCTCATATAAATAAATAAATATTAATAATAATAATACTATTTGAAGAAAATTGACATACCTGTTAATAACACCCTAAACTTCTCTGCTCCAACAGTAACTACACTGGTTTCTGAGGAGCCGGACTCTGGGTTCTGAGACTGGAGCCTTAGTTGGACCACAGGCTCGTTCACCTCCTTTAGTTCACTGGAGCTCAGAGTGTAATCCACCCTCCAGTTCACCACCTCCAAACGTCCCACTAGATACACAGTGAAGAAAACCATTTATGCTACTAAGTTCACTACTTCTTAGCATGTGTATGCTGACAAGCAACTAGCAGCCTGCCATGCGGACTGTATCAGATATCCAGTCTATAACCCTGTTTACATCTGGTCACTTCATGCAGCTTAAGTATCCATATTTGTAAACAATGTAAACACATACAGATACAAACAGATCACTTAAACCACTTCAGGAGATGTAAAATGCATTAGAACCACAAACTATACTTGTGTAAACACATTTGTAATTTTAAGATGCTTTCAACAACCAAACCCCCTCTCAGGACAACCAAAACACCAGTAACTGCTGCACAACAAGCTAATTTGATAAGCCCATCAAACACAGCATTCAGAACACAGATTCAGGAAATGCATTTGTTTCGAATCCTACCAGATCCACTGTGTACTTACAGCGTAGGCTACTCTCTTTCAGCTTCTGTTGCAGGGCTGCATGCTTGTCTTCATAGGATTTACAAAGTCCTGTAGTGTGCTCTGCAAGATACATGTACTGAATTACTTACTCAAAAAGTTCAATTCTCTGCAAAACACAAGCATGTCACACTAGCCATATTGTACTCGTGTTTCTAGTTGATGTCTTTAAATAATTTTACAAAATATAATAATATAATCATAAATGAATGAATAAGATAACAAAAATGAACATTACTGATAATTCAGATTCAACTGATCAGCCAAACCCATTTTTGTATCTGAGGTTTGATTTTGTAGTTTACAAAGGGAGGTGATGGGCTAATTTTGTCAGCAACAATCTCATTTATGGAAATACATGCCCAAAAGCATAGTTCAAAATACATCCAGATCTTAATTTGTTTGCACAGTAGAATCGATGTGGTTTAGAACACAATATTACTTATTTTAGCCAAGTAACATATGTCTTGACTGATTGACAGCATGTGGGGGAAGTGATAAAGCATGTTCATCTATAACTATTCCATTCCAGATCTCACCTTTAGGCAAGCCTAACTGCTGAAGTTCACTGGACAGAGATTCGCCATCAACATCATGCTTTGCAGCACTGGAAAGAATAAAGCTCAGCACTGCAACACTGGCTTTAATATCTCCACTCTCTGAAACAAGGACACACACAGCTCATGATGTATTTACAGTACCATTTTTTAAGATTTTCTACAATGTAAATTTAATACAAAATAAATTAAAGCTAAACAGAGACACATGCAGAATTATATTTAAAAGCAAAAGGTGTTAAACCAAAATTATTCTTTAGATTCTTCTAAGTACCACATTTAGCTTTAAGGACAGATCTGCACACACTCATAATTTTCCTAGAGTCACCTGGAGGTGCTAAACAATAGTTGGTGCATTTCCTTCACACTGTGAAGCTCAAGCTGATCCCAAATCATCCAGCTCAGTAGGGTTTAGGTTAGGGGGGTGCCATATCTCATTTTCCATTATATATTATATCAGTCCCGTATCATTCATTTTACTTTAATCCTGGATATATGGAAATATATGGAGTGCATTATTATTATCATGACATTCTGGATACATCATTGACTTCTGTTACAAATCTGATAAATTCTTATATTTTTTAACATCTCAGTTAGGGGTGCTACATTATATTGTATGCAATGATACAATTAAATATTTATTTTGTTGCAGAAGTGTATTCTTGATTTTTTTTTTAGTGTTTAGTCATTATATCACCATGAGTATTGTCATCACCAAAACACCATGAAATAGTGTGATATTATTTTAGGGCCGTGTTACCCACCCCTAGTTTAGATCAGCGGATTATGGAGGCCAAACACTTTTTTGTTTACATCATTCCATATGTATGCATTTAATTGTTGGTGTACAAAAGAAAAAAAGAAAAAAGAAAGAAAAACACTGAATAAGAAGTGTGTCCAAACTTTTGTCTAGTACTATATATTTGTCTGTCAGAAATGCATACAAAGAAGACCCTTATATAAACAATAATAAAACATATCAATAATAACTTACCAAATTTTGCATCAGACGTTAACTTTGACACTTTTTCATACTACAAAGAAAATGCATAATTTTAGCTAACGTTACAATACACAGCTATAGCTTAAGTATTAACTTCATAAATGCACCATGGAATTCTGTGTAAACACTTACATCAATATCTTCATCTAGGAGATCTTTTATAACCTGAACGCAGAGTAGTTTCATCTTGACGCTCGACTAAAATGCGAAGAATAAGAGAAAAATAACAATGTTGAGAGTTAAAGAGTGATTTTCATGTGATAGTCACGTGATATTCCAGTCTAAAACAGAAAGACGTTACTCAACTATTCGTGCTAGTGTGCTGATTTCAGCTAACACCCAGTCCGGGCAGTCCAAGTCCCCACAAAACCTAAACCTCTGAAAAAGAACAAAGAGAGGCAGGTTTAATGAAATAAGCCAGTTACATTTTATAGTTAACCTAAACCAGCTAATGCTAGCTAACCTAACCTATCTATCTAACACTGCAGGAGCCGACACTGCTAAACCATGACTAAACTAAGGAACGAGGGCTTCATAACACGCTGGTGTTTACACTGAGAGCCTACCATCTAGAATAAGTCCATCACAATGAAAATAATCCATTAGAAAACAATAAAATTATAGAGAAAATTACCATGGTAGTCTGTAGTCCTCTATGTAGACGTTTATTCTGTGGTACGCTGTCTGAAGCGGCTTAGCCACATATCGCCCCCTATTGGATGAAGCTGAATGGAGCTAGACAACTCACTAGCTCACTGCAGGGTCGTCCACTGTGTAGAAGACATTGAGGTAATGAAGTTGTTTATGATAAGCCTATATATTTTTTTGCTTAAATGACAGAAGTAATCTAGAAGAAAATATAATACTATAATTATAGAATTATATTATTAAGATATATACAATTACTGTTTTACTAGTAGAAACTGTAGTTACAGATTTCTCCACTGTAATTCTAACATGAACATTTTTAATATGTTTAATTATGTTACTATTAAATTATAAAACTGTTATAAAAGAACTAATACAACACTAATGCTACAGTATTATTAATGAGTTTAAGATAAATAGCAATACTGATAATTGCCATTTGCTTCAAACGTGTGAATCTACTGAAGGGCGGGTTTTAGACTGACTTTGGACTGTATATTTTTTTGTTGGACCTGACAACCCTGTTGTGTAGGCATATTTTTTTTTTATTATTTGTGTTTTAGTCGTTTAGCTTTATTCACACCCATACATTTTGAATTTCCTCCTTTGGGCTCCCTCTAACGGCTGTCTCTACCTTTCTCTATAGGTCATCAAAACGGAGAGCTAGCTTCAGTAGAGGCAGAGGAAGAGAGAGAGAGGACACATTGGGACTGTGTGGAGACATGACAGCCGCTGAGGAACGAATTAAACTCTCCTACCGAGCTCTTTTATATGAGTTCTTATTATTTCTGTCTGTTTTTGGTTCGAGGGAGATTCCCAGATTAACACTGCATCAAGGTAAGAGCTGCTTTGTTGCAGTGGCGTCTGCGGGTCGTGAGGAGTACGTTACCTGTCTCTATATATGTATCGGTTTTCTAGCCTTTATCAGCGCTTATTTGTAGAGATATATAGAGATTATTTACAGGGACACTATTTTTGGAAACTAGTATAAAATAAATAAGCAGCAAAATGGTTTTGTGTTGCTATTAACCAAAACCTGTAAGGAATATATTTAGAGAGAGATAGAAAAAAAGGGGATTGGGACACAAGGTCAAATAGAAATTTAGCTGTATACGGCTCTGGAAAAAAAGAGACCATTTCAGTTTCTAAATCAGTTTATCTGATTTTGCTGTTTATAGTCTTATGGACGTGCAGATCATGTCTATATTGCGTCGGTCGGTCCAAGACCAATTCTGTACGTCTACACAACGTGCAAACTAGGTCCGCTATTTGGACGTCTAACTATGACCCCACTTGGACGTCAATATGCAGTTAAACATTTGAACGTCGGACTAGGTCACTTTTTTGGACGTCATGGGGACGTCTAATACAGGTGCAGGAAATTAACATTATTTACGAATATATTTATTTTTAAATGTATGTCAAAATTGTTGTTATCAATATTGTTAATCACTATGAATATAGATTATTTATGATTAAGCATCATTTATTTCTAATTATTTATTTGAGTATTATATTTTTTATCTATTTAATTAATTAACGAATGTAGGTATTTATTTACGTATGTTTTTATTTTTATTTGGAAATGCAATTTATGTGGAAAATTGTTAAGTTGATTTCAACCAGTCAACGCCACTCTGATTTGCTGAGACCGCACGTCATCATAAACTCCACTCTGATATGCCGAGGCAAAACACGCTAAACATTTTTTGGCTGCTGCAGTAGCTCAGCTCAGCTCAGCTCGTTCAGTTCAGCTCGCTCAGCTCAGCTCCGCTCCGGACCGGACTCAGCTGCCAAGCTATAAGGTAAGACGATATGTATAAGTTAATGTATTTGTAGTGTTAGTTGTTTTAGCTCTGTGGTCTAAACCTGAACCTGCTGGCGTTGCCTCTCTTCCCAGGCAGTTAGCTAACTAGCTAGCTAGCTAACGATAGCTAAACAGTGGCCATAGTTAAAATGGAATTGGAATTACTTTTGAGAACGACCGTAATGCAAATAATATTTACTGTAACCGAAGCTTTAACGTAGAAGCATTGTCCGGTCATTAAGTCAATGCACTAACCAGAGCTAGGCTGATAAGCCAATCTAAGCTAAATCAAAGAACCGTCTTTGGCTAAATTCGCTAAGCTAGCGTTAAGTTATATAAGTTTGTGGCACCCACAATTAACCTAGGCAACTGGGGGCAATATCAAGTGCATTTTGAATAGCCTGAAGAAGTAAGTTTATGTTAATATTACATAAATAAGGCAATTTAAAATAGTTTGTTGTGGGAAAACATTTATTAAAATAGCTTAATATGATGTGTGAGAATTAAAACGGCACGATAATTCTGGTCAGGTGTTAAATGTGTATTCCCGCCTTTAGCTTAGCGTTAGCTTAGCGTTAGCTAAGCCATAGCATGAAGAAGTAAGTTTATGTTAATATTACATAAATAAGGCAATTTAAAATAGTTTGTTGTGGTAAAAAAAATATTAAAATAGCTTAATATGATGTGTGAGAATTAAAACGGCACGATAATTCTCGTCAGGTGTTAAATGTGTATTCCCGCCTTTAGCTTAGCGTTAGCTTATCGTTAGCTTAGCATTAGCTAAGCCATAGCATGAAGAAGTAAGTTTATGTGAATATTACATAAATAAGGCAATTTAAAATAGTTTGTTGTGGGAAAAAATTAATTAAAATAGCTTAATATGATGTGTGAGAATTAAAACGGCATGATAATTCTCGTCAGGTGTTAAATGTGTATTCCCGCCGTTAGCTTAGCGTTAGCTAAGCCATAGTGTGAAAAAGTAAGTTTATGTGAATATTACATAAATAAGGCAATTTAAAATAGTTTGTTGTGGGACAAAAATAAATGGCCATCTTCAACATTTTCTGAGATTTCTAATTTGTCTTTTTCTACTTGTGCAGATGGAGTCATGAAATGTGACGGGACAGCCACCGAGGACTTCATACTTCGGAGCATCTCAAACATGCACCACAAAGACGTGGAGGACACACCGCTGTCTCTCAGGACCTAGAATCTTAATGAAAGTATAATGATGTTAAGGGAAGGTGTAATGGAAAGGTGTAATGTAAAGTTGTAATGGTGTTAAGGGAAGGTGTAGTGGAAAGGTGTGATAGTGTTGAGGGAAGGTGTAATAGTGTTGAGGGAAGGGGTAATGTTAAAGGTGTAATAGTGTTGAGGGAAGGTGTAATGTTAAAGGTGTAATAGTGTTAAGGGAAGGTGTAATGCAGGGGTCTCAAACTCATTTTTGCCGAGGGCCACATTGACATATTGGCTGTCCTCTGAGGGCCAGATGTAACTTACAAATATAAGAAAATGTAACCAGATGTAATACAAAATGAATGTAATTACTCCTTAATGTTAAATAACTCTCAATATATTATTTATTCAATCAAATATTACAGTTGCATGGAAAAATGTTTGCTTGTTGCTCTATTAACATAAATCCTTTTAATTTGTCATGTTATGAAATCCAAAAACTCCATCAATCAAGAACCAAACTATTCAAGTGAATAGAAATTACATCAAGTACAAGTTATATTAACTTTGATCAAAACGTTTGATACTGAAATAAGGCTTAATAAATATAAAATCAAAAATTGTGAGCTGTGACAGATTTAGCATTTCCTCAGATTTAGCAGTTCCTCATCCAACCACTAGTCGGAGCTGCAGCTGCAGCACCACAAGCCCGCAGTCTTTGCTTAGTCAGAGCTACAGCCCAGCCACGGGCTACAGGACTCAGCTGAGCCTGTCTGGAGCGTTTTGAAATTTTTTAAGTTCTTCTGTGTATGAAATAAAATAACCCCACTAACCGGATAATACAGCTCTCTACAGTTCATCTGTCAGCCCAAGCAGCTAACAGCAGCAGTTTAGAGCAGCGTCACGGAGGCACTGCTCGGATTACATTATAAACAGGTCAGTTAGCGCGCTGCTAACCTCAGGATGTTTATAACTACGGAGTTTAGTGGACACACCACGGCTGCAAGGTTAGACTGTTGAAGGCTACTGAAGACTACTAAAGCAGGCAACGCAGCGTAAGCAAAAAAAAACAAAAACCACACACACACACCAAAATACAAGTTAAGATAAAATATGAAAACGAACATAATAAAGCATAAATAATTAAATTGAATTGCGGGCCAGATGTATGTTTATTTTGTTAACCCGTGAGGGGCCGTATGAAACCGCGTGGGCCGGTACTTTGAGACCCCTGGTGTAATGTAAAGGTGTAATAGTGTTGAGGGAAGGTATAATATTGTTAAGGGAAGGTGTAATGTAAAGCTGTAATAGTTTTAAGGGAAGGTAAATGTTTAGTGAAATTGTTATGGTGTGAATCTAAGGTGTATGTTATGTTGATGTAAAATAAAGGCATTAACCCCAAATGAGATTTACTCATTATGTTTATTATTATATTAATGTTTCCCCAAATAGAAAGGGTCAATTTAAAATCAACAGTGGTAAGATGGGGGTAATTAATTTATCCCTTGCTTTTACTGGTTCTTTGCAGGTTGACATGTTTTGAAAAAAGTGAGAGGGTTGAAATGCAATTTATTTGTAAAGCATATTGTGTATAACTAACGTGCATAACTAGTTCCAGAAGGTTGTGAACCTGTTCCAGTAATTGTTTGGCTTAGCTTTGTATGCGTTTCCAGTTAACTGCTGAAGCTGGAACAATGGAACAGTTGCCACCGTCTGAAATGGCACTACAGTTATGCAGGGAGCCTCAAAGTAGTTGGTCTATAAAACGTATACATGTAAATGTCACGTAGAAAAGACGTCCACAACGACTTAATTTAAACTAGAATTAGCCCTTATCCGGAGGTCTGGGGGAAGTCAATACTGGACGTGCAGAAGACGTCAGAAAAAAGACGTCGTCTGGCGTCACAGTCTGCACCTTCAGGAGACCAAAATTGGACGTGCAAAAATGACCTAGAAAAGACGTCGTTTCAACGTCTCTTTGTTTAGTGGGTATGTTTGAGTAAAATATACATTGTTTTAATCTATAAACTACGGACAACATTTTTCCCAAATTCCATATAAAAATATTGTCATTCAGAGCATTTATTTGCAGAAAATGAGAAAAGGCTGAAAAAAAGATGCAGAGCTTCTGGACCTCAAGTAATGTAAATAAAACTAGTTAATATTCATAAAGTTTTAAGAGTTCAGATTCAGAAATTAATATTTGGTGGAATAACCCAGTTTTCATGTATCTTGGCATGTTCTCCTCCACCAGTCTTACACACTGTTTTTGGATAACTTTATGCCACTCCTGGTGCAAAAAATCAAGCAGTTCAGCTTGGTTTGATGGCTGTGAGGTTTTCAGTTTGGTAAAATCAAAGAGACTCATCAATTTTAAGTGGTCTCTTTTTTTTCTTATTTTTTAAAGGTAAAAAACTAACAGTTTTGCAACATCTATATCTTCAGTATCAAATGGACCCCTATCAAATAAGCTTAAACACTGCTCCTTCAATCACCCTTAATTAACCCTATAT
This sequence comes from Astyanax mexicanus, assembly GCF_023375975.1. Classification (NCBI taxonomy): domain Eukaryota; kingdom Metazoa; phylum Chordata; class Actinopteri; order Characiformes; family Acestrorhamphidae; genus Astyanax; species Astyanax mexicanus. The sequence continues at coordinate 57,911,775 of NC_064409.1, forward strand.
TTACATGTATTGTTTTTCTCTTGTACTTCAGGCCAACAAATTCTCTACAGCAGAAATTTAAGTCACACAGTCTTCTTACTTCAGAAGGCAGAAGACCGCCTGTTTATAGGGGGATCAAACTATGTGTTAGAAGTTGATGTGAACAGTGGTCGACTAGTAAAGGTAATATTTTATTTGGTTTAAAATCTCCGCATAGAATTGTTCGAGAGCATCTAGCATAATAATAATTCAAAATATTAATATGTAAATGCAAGTAATGCTATACTTTAATATATGATACTTTTTTGTAGAACTTCACACTAACGGATAACAGAGACTCTGTTTGTGATCAGGTACTTCTCATTTGATTTCTCACTTTTGAATACTTCTATCTTTTTCTTCTGTTCCATAAAGACTTTCCCAAATACAAATTTGTCTGTCAAGTAAGTGTGTTTTTGGCTGTAAAAGTGTATATAGCTTTACTTATGATTTCAAAACAGTAGGTGACTAGTGGACAAGAGTTAACAATCTATGGCAACGAACCAAATACCTATAAACTATTAAAAATAATATTGTTTTGTTTGTATATATTAAGGCTTCACAATATATAGTTTCAGCATCTATATTGCAATGTACACATGCTCAATAGTCATGTCACAGAAGAGGCAATGTTTAGCGCAATGTTAAATGAAAATTTAAAAAATCCACACTACTCTAAATTGTGCATGACAGTTTACCAGATTAATAAATTTGTAGACCAGTATCATTTATTTGACTTCATTCACTGATACAAAGGTTACATTTTATGTCAGTTGTCAATTTCTTCCAATATTGTGCCACCTTATTATATGTTATATTAATTTTATTAATATGTAGTTGTCATGGGTACAAACTAGAGTTGAAAAAATAAATAAAAATGTGATTGTGCGTCACTCCAAAAGGCATATTACACACATGCTCTGCACCACTTCTGCTTCTGGCAGGCTTTAAAGGTTTAAAAATAAATAAGCTGGCAATTAGCCCTGCCTGTTAGATAATTGCTTCACTCAGGGTCATGGAGTCATTGTGCCGTCTAAGAGAGACAAAACACCACCAAAAATAAAAGCCCACAGCAAGAGATTTAGCTGTTTTTAATGCTTTAAATAAAAGTTCTTATTTCAGTAATAGATGACCTTTTGATCCTGAACACACTCGTATTGTCACAGTATGACCTTTAATAATTCCAACACATAGCTTAAAAGACAACATAATACCAAACAAATAAATATTAATAAGCTTAATGTATTCCCATTTTGATTCCTGCTACTATGTTAACATTCCATTACTCTAATCAATTGTCTTTTAATTTGTATGTAAGTTCAGAAATCTGGATTGTTGTATAATAAACGTGTTCAGTTCAGTAAAAATATGTCAATTGAAAAACAGGAATGTGTTGAACCAGCTGAGCTTACATGTGTTTTCTACATTCAGAGTTCTTGTGAAAATACAGTCACAGTAATCGAAGATTTCCAGAGCTGTATTTTAGTGTGTGGGACAAATGGAGAAAACCCAAAATGTTGGAAATTGGTAAGTTTAACATTTTTGTGGTTCAGAACAGCACATAATTGCTATGAAAAATGTGTATCTTTAATAAAATGGCACCTTTAAAGGGGAAAGAAGCATTTTGTTAAATTTAAATAGAAATTGATGTAAAATGATTTTGGGCATACTGACTGTTGTACACAGTATATTTAAATGAAGTCAAAAAGTTGAAAACAGTATAAATTGAGATACAAGGTTTTCTATTCAGCTGTCACTTGTCATATCTATGCTGTTGAAATTGTGTGTTCTGTGTGATATGGATTAATTTCTCCCTGAAACATGTCTTTTTTTTAACCCTTAGTATCCCACGGGGAGTAATCACTCCAGTGAGGTAGAGCAATACATTGATGGCACTGGGATTTCTCCTTTCACACCTTTACAGAATTCTGTGTCTCTCGAAGCAGGTATGTGAAATGTTTCATAACTTAAATGTGTCAGAAAGGTCATTTTGCATCATTTTCAGATTTTCAACAGTGTCTGAATATAATCATTTATTTTTCAGTTTTCGTCTCTTTAGGCTTTTAGGTGTAGTATTGGTCTGAAGCCCATTACACTATATGTAGAATTACCATCTGAGTGGACAACAATGCACTTTTGTTAGTCCCTGTGGAGAAGAGTTTCTGCTAAATAATGTAAATGTACATTCAAATAGGAGGCCATATTCCAAGAACAATATAATGGACATAAAATAATGCTGGGCATTAAAATTTGCCTGTATGTGCAATAATAAGGGGAGTAAGTGATCAGTAGATACAATGCTGAGTATGTCATGTTTACCTACACAAACCTAAAAATCAATTTCCTTTTTAGGTGGTTCTTTTAGAGATGTCATGGAACAACTACTTTTTGGATCCAAATAGAACCAGTGTTGACATTAAGTCCAAGTTCAAGTGCAAAGACGTCTGTAGTAGTTAGTGCTACTTTGTATCTAGAATAACCTAACTGGGTAGTCAGTTGGGTGGATGTCTTATGCATCTGCTTTATGTATCTCTTTAGATCTTCTCACTGAGACATCTATGTATTTTAAAATGGCTCTATATGGAACTAAATGTCCTTTTTGGTTTTGCCTAAATAATTATTTGTAAGTGTATGTAAGGTTTTAATCTTATGCAGACCATGTGAGGTAAGGTGCTTCTTCATCACTTAAGCTTGCAGTAATTGATTTGGGTTCATTTTGGCAAGCTCTGTCCTGACTCAGTGCTGGCTACTGCAGTCCCAGAAGGGCAATTTAGAGAAATCATTCCGGGGTGATGGACAAAAACAAAGAAGCTGACAGTCTAGAGACAAACTAATGAAGGTTATAAACATTAAAACAGAGCCAGTGGGACACCGTTCACAAGTAGTTTTGCCCAAAAAGGCAGAACATGACCTTTGGAAAATGTGCTTTGAAATGTTAAGGGAAACTAGCCTTTTGTAGACTCAGGCTGTAATGTCAAAGAGTCTGAAACTGAAACCATGACCTACACTGTGCAGGTATTATCCTTTAACAGTGCTGTACTGTGTGTTCTCTGTTGATCAGATGGGGACCTTTATGCAGCAGCCCCTCTTTATAAAGATGGAACTTCACTACAGTTCCGCAGAAAAGCTGGAAGACAAAACAGTGTATGGATGTATGATCCATGGATTACAGGTAGGATAGCGAAACCTCAACCTACTGACTACTTGTTGGATAAATCTGAGAAATCTGTTTTATTTATCATCTTTTATTAAACAGAGGTTTTTTTTTAATAATCCAATGTGACAACATTAAAAATATTATCTAAAAGCTTTATTTTTAACATTTGACCATATTTATGTAAACAGCTGCCAACTACACCTGTTTAAGGCTTTATATCAGCCTCTCACTCATGTCTGTACCTTCTGTTGCAGCTGCTCAGTAGCTCTCAAGGTCTCCCACTTCTAACGTCAGAGGCGATGATTGATGCACATTAAAGCAAATAATGATATCGTTAGGAATTGTGATTGATTCATTAAATCCATTATTTACTTTAGCTCTGTTTTCCCTTCACAGAACCAACCTTCATCTCTTCCTTCCTGGCCAGGAGACGAAATGAATCAATACATGAGAAGATTTATGTCTTTTTTCGAGAGAAAAACCCAGACAGTGGCCCAGAGGCAGACCCTTGGATCTCTAGAGTGGCTAGAGTTTGCAAGGTGCAGTATAGAGAGCAGTTTTGTCTTAAGAGGAAGGTCACAGTGCTCTAAAATATGGTTGATAGGATGTGTGATCTAATTTTTCAGCTCAACTGACATTAAATTATATGGCTTGGTTTCCTGGATAGGGATTAAGTATAGTCCTGGACTACACAGCACATGCACACATGCACATGGAATTTCTCCAAAGAGATATGCAGTCTGTCCGGAAAACCTTGAGCCTTTCCTTGAGATTTGCGAAGTGTGTGTGCTAAAATAGAACACATCATCTTGCATCACAGTAAACCACAAAAGCATTTTTAGGTCACTTTGAAAAGCATTTATAGTTATTTCACCTTCTTTTTAAGAACATTTTTTAATTTGTTTATTTGTGCAGGCTCTGCTTTAATTTACTGTCGGAGATGTTAGCATTCTGGGTTAAATATTTATTTGCACAGAACAATACAATAATCAATCCTTGTGAGGCACATTGTCTGATCTTGGCCAGTAACGTTAGAACATTGATCCCTGTTTTCCCAGATGCAGCAGAATGCTGTGTTCTCATTAGTTATGTCTGATTGCAGGGAGATAAAGGTGGCTCCAAAAGATTCTTCCAGAACATCTGGACGTCCTTCTTGAAAGCACGTCTTGTCTGTGCTATTCCTAGTGAGTCTCTTTACTTCAATCGTCTTCAGGATGTTTTTGTTGTGGAGTCTGAGGACTGGAGGGACTCCAGGGTGTATGCCCTCTTTTCAAGCAGCTGGTAAGCAATAGCCTTTGTGTATGGACATCATGGTCTGCTAGGTCTATTAACACTGTTAATTATTAATATTATCATTCCTGTTGAGGACATTGGATCAGTGTGTTTTACTGCACATCACCACTGTAGACAATTTGAGCATACACCCCAAATCTTTGGAGACACATAGACAAGGACAGAATATTTCTGAGATAAATCTCCTAATTTATCTCCACAAACATATATTGCATATAAGTTCAAAAATCTACTAAAAGCCCTTTTGATCAATTATGACCAATTATCATCAATCAATTATGTCTTCATGATGACATACTTCATTACTCAAGCTTTGTTCAGCCTTGAACAGCTCGAACAGTGTTCACTATTTACATTTACTTTCTGACTGTTTGTGCACGCAAGTAATAAAAGTCCCAAATCACCCCTTTATATTATACAAATAATTTTTAAAGCAAATATACCTAAAGAGAAGATAATAATAATCTTTATTACATTCAAATCATTGCTGTGCTGTCCTAAGCACTGTTACTGTGAAAAGAAACTAGCACTTCTAGCGTCTAGTGCACCAGCTGATGCTACTCAACTTCTGCTCTGTTAAACTGGTGCAAAAGCCCCTTCAAACCACAAAGCACAGGCTAGTTTGGTTTGGCTGCTTGTCAAGTTTGCTATTACATGTTTATCATGTTTAGCAAAAAAGGAAATAGCTTTTAAGCTACTTCCTATGTCTCCTACCTCTCACCTTATCAGCTGCACTCTTTTCAAGTCTGAATTCTTGCACTCTTATTGATGCATTAGTAATTTAGATTGAGTTTAGCGAAAGTATGTAAGTACAAAACTAAACTCTCTACAATCTGATATGATGATCTTAATGCTAAGATGCTGTGCTAATGCTCTTGATGCTAGGATGTTTGTTTGTGTTAATGGTGTGCATTATATTACAGGAACTCCACTGCTGTTTGCATATATTCATTAGCTGAGCTTGATGGCATTTTCGAGAATTCCAAGTTCAAAGGCTACAATGATGAGATTCCAAGCCCAAGGCCAGGAACTGTAAGAATTAAATTTTCTGTTGTGAATTTTTTTTGTTTCTTACTAAATTTGAACTTTCATGTCTATAAAATGTGGATAATTATAGGAGCTGTATAAAACCATGAAAGCACACTGTCATGGGGTTTTTCTATAAAAAGGCATGAACATATCTGTCAAACCTTTATTTTCCAAATCATACCCCAAACAGACTGGTCTCTCAGTCTTTCCATGTCTGTGAAGAGTTTTATGTATATTTTAGGATATGTCACATTTTACCCTGTGATGAGTTATTTAGCATATGGCCTTTAGAAACAGTGATGTTATCATTTCCTATATTAGTTCCTCATGTAATAGTACAGTAGTTCATCAAGGCTTTTTATTTTTATTGGATTGATCTTAACAATGTTTTCCATAGTCCTTTGTGGTTAGAGTGGACGGCTTTAAACAAATCAACCCCCCTGCCTTGACACAGTCCCCAGTCCCCATTGTTCCTTTAGATTTGAGAATGTAAGAATGTTCACACTGCTTACTGGTCCAATATAAAGGGTATATTCTGTACTAGTGCAGATTTCTGTGCAGTGAAACATTGAGCAAAAGCAGATATGACATTTCTTCATTGCTGTAATAAATATCTGAGCAGTATACCAGTTTAAACTGTGCATGCTGAATGTGTAGACAAGTTTGTTAGAAGTGTTGTAAGATGACATTATGACCACAAAAGATCTGCTACAGGATGTGGGGGCCAGACTGAGACACCTCCTCTCAAGATTCTATTTGTTCATATGTTTTGATCAACATTAATTACTGTATTTACCCTAACAAATCACTACCCAAAGGCAAAAACAACCAAGAGTCTGATTTATCCAAACTAAAATATCAGAATTAGAATCTCCAGGGTTATGCCAAGGCTTTAGCCCACTATATTTCTAACTAGAGCTCACATTCAGAGGTGTTCACATATTAAAGCTCACCTTCCGTCGTTTTTTCTTTCATTTTAAAATGTCTAGTTGTGGTCTCTAGTATGAATGAATGACATGTGAGCCGTTTTTGTAAAAAAAAAAGTGCTCAGGTGTCTCTGTATAGCTCTTTTTTAATGGACTGTTTTAGGGGTGTGTCCAAAATGACCGGATTCCAGCTTTGCTCATGAATATTCATACATGCAAACAGCATGCAAATATCTCTCCTCTGATTGGCTAGGAGCACTGCGACGCCCCTCCACCGCTCTGCCGCTCACTGCCTCCCACCTCCTAACTGATGAGCGGTGATGTTGCGTCGCTTCAGCTCCGCCTCTGGGAGTTTCTCGAGCCAAGGTGGGCTGGTCTGTGAGTTTCTGCCTACGTAGGCAGAAAGATAATTCAAAATTCACCCGTTTTTCGGAGGGGGGGAGGGGGGATTTCTTTGCTTAGCTCCTGCAGACAATGGGGGCTGCAAAACAGTTTAATGTGCAGGTGTACACATTCAACTCGGAGAGACCTACTGTATTCCACAAAAAACAAGAAAAATCGGATTTTCGCGGAAGGTGACCTTTAAATAGACTCGTTTTAAAGTAGACTAGTTTGTTTTTTTACTTAGTGTTGCAGATTAAGTAGATGCAAACCTTTATGGAGGTTTTGTTTGAAGGTACCTCATGCACTCTGCCATTTTTTAAAGTATTCATTGGGAGTACTAATAGAAATGTAGTATTCTAACTAGGGGTGTGCAATATCGTATCGTGTGTGATAATATCGCCAAAAAAATTGAATATCGTCAATGATATTATACCTTGAAATATCATGCCATATCACCCACTCCTAATTACCTTATTTGGTAAAAGAAAAATTCACACTGTTCTAATTACACATTATATATTTACTAAAGACAGATTATATATGTCCAGTGTCATTTATTTTACTTTAATCCTGGATATTTGTAGATATTTGAAGTGCATTTCTAGTATCATGACATTCTGGATCATTCTGGACTTCTGTTACAAATCTGATAAAATTCTTTTTTTAAATATCTCAGTTAGCCATATCATATTGCATGCAATAATAAAATTCTAAATAATTAAAATAATAATTGTCATATTGCCAAAAGTTTCGTTATCGTGAAAATACCATGAAATATTGTGATATTATTTTAGAGCCATATCGCCCACCCCTAGTTCTAACTTATTCTAGCTTTACCTTTTCTACAGTTTAGTTTAATAACTTGATCAGCAACTATGACTTCAAAGTACAAAGTCTAGTAGAGTATTCTGATATACAGTATTTCTATCAGCTGATGGAAACTCACCTTTGTTCTGTTTGTTTGTTTTTTTTAGTGCGTGGAGGACAGTAGATCTCTGCCTACACATTCTATCAACATCATTAAACATCATCCGGAGATGACTGATTGGATTCACCCCATACAGAAACACACTCCCTTCTTCAGAAGCAATAACAATTACACAAAAATAGTAGTGGACAGAGTTCAGGCTGCTGATGAGCAGATGTATAATGTGCTGCTGCTCTCTACGGGTATGTAGTCCTTTTCTCTATCATATGTGATTTATATGAAGCTCCTTATTAGTGAATCCTGACCGAACCCACATTAATCCTAATTAAAACTGTGGCAACTACTCACAGTGTTTGGGTCATGGATATTTAATTACTAGGTTAAGTTCATTTTCAATTGGTAAACATCATATTAATGTTTTTTTGGTTATGCATTAAATAAAGAAGAATCAGTTGGAGTATTTATGCCTATAGTTCTGAGATAGCAGGAGGGATATGTAATTTGGACTTTGTTCTGAGGTGAAATGGACCAGAAGCCACACCCAAGTGAGATCACTTACTTTGTAAATGGAGCTCTCCCTGTCCTTTGCTGGAAAAGTGACTCCCCTTCCGTTGTTTTTTATTGTTTGAACGTGCTTAAAATTTGCCATTGTTTAGCTCAACATGTGACTAACCAATGACACAGTAAAGTGGCAGTATGATGATATTGACATTTTTATTTTTTAAGTAAAGGGAAGTAATTGGACATATAAATAAAAAAAACTATAAAAAGTAAGTGGTAGCAGACTGAGATAAATATTTTTTTATTCAAATTGAAAACTTTGAAGTAAAAGCACATTCCTGACTTTTGACTCTCTTGAAGTCTGTGTAATAATATAATTAATTTCAAGTCATGTTTGGTCCAAGTCAAAACAAAAATGACATAAATAGACATAGTTTATGTCTGACAGTAAAATAATGAAATATTAAATTAGTTTTTAAAAAAAGGATTCTGGTTGTCCATGGCCACAGACCAGGAAAATAAGAAGATGAATGATTTAATAGGGTTCTAGGCTAACGGTATCTTTCGCTCTCAGGTTTCTAGAGCTTTGGGTAGAAGGCACATCACACACTGTCCAAATGTTTGTGGACACCCTTTTTAATGAATGCATTCAGGTATTTTAAGTTGCATCCATTACTGACAGATATGCAGATATGCAAATGTTCACACTGGATAGAATGGGACCCTCTGGAGCAGAAAAACCTGGGCCTATTGGCATAATGATTAATGACTAATTGCAGAAGTGGGTTTTAGGGATGTAAAGCCCCCCAGCATTGAGCTGTGGTGCAGTAGTACTGTTTTCTCTGAAATGATGATACTTCAAACAGTACATCTGGAATGGGTTTTGGAATTGGACATGAGGTGGAGTGATAAGCTTACACACTTCAAAAAAACGAAATCTTAGCGAGTAAGATTATGTTCTTTCAAGGAAATACATAGTTATAATAATAAGGCAATAAATAATGATAATAATAAATAAATAATCTTGATCATTCTTTTTGAACCAAAAAATTGTATATATTATAAATTACTTTACTCAATTTGAGACTTGGCGTTTTACGTTTTGGCTTAATATAAACATGTATGTTGGATGAAAGGATTTTTTGCAATGAACCAAAAATCTAGAAAACCCTCCCTGGGTAATGGAGTTACTCCAACAAAAGCAGGACACATCTTTTTTTAATATCCTTACTTTAGAAATAAACAATGAATACTTTTAGTGTATCTGAAATCTAACTTCCTACAGATCAAAATGTATCAAATATCTGCATGAAGGTCCTGGTAGCCTTGTTCCTATCTGAAGTGTGCTAGACAGATACAGAAACACTGCAGTGAACCAGTGAAGACAAAACAAAGACTATGCTACAAATGCTGTAATTAGTTTTGCTTGGCCAGCAGTACGTAGAATGTTGCATCACTGAACAATGGATATATTCCGTTGGTGAAATAATGTGTGCTGTTTTAGTCACATCACTGATGCAGTGAAAACTGAAGTCACTGTCAGAAAATGACTTCTTGTTTCTTGATGTACTTCTGCAAATAAGGATTGTAAATGTAAAAAATACCTCTGTTGCCATTTCCTATGACTAGTTCTTACAGTATATTTAATTAGGAGGAAGGTCTGTTAAATAGCCTGATTCAGCCTCTTTAGGGGCCAAGCACGTGTACTGCTGAGCCTCATACTATTGTCATTTACATAAATACAAAAGTAATATTCTTTTGTTTATTTTTTATTCCGACCGATTATATTTGTCATCACTCAGCTTTAATCATCTGTATTTATTTGTGTGTTTGTTCCTTGCAGACACTGGTGTGATCCTTAAGATTTTGGAGGAGAACTCCAATGCCTTTATCATATCTGAAACAATTCTTCTCAATGGCTCTGCTCCTGTGCAGTCAATGAAACTCGACTCTGAAAAGGTATGACCCGTTTGCTTCAGTATCTCTTCACTTTTAAAAGAGGGAAATGAAGATAGCGAACAGCAGATCATTGTCTAGACATTTCTGTATTTTTGATATGAGTATTGTTAACTCTATGGTTTGAAACAATGTAGTGGTTTACTGTCTGTCTGTAAACACAGTACACACAATCTAATTGAGGCTAAGAAGCAATAACCGTGCTAATATTCCTGATAACAGTACAGCCTTTTCACACTATGTAAAAACTCCACAATGTAAAACAGTGCAATATGTTGATGTTATCTTTCATGATCTTGACAGAGAAAGCTGTTTGTCGGATACCCTGGACAGATGTCTGTCTTAGACCTGCAGAGATGCCAGGATTACAAAGCCTCCTGTGAGGATTGTGTTCTTGCCCGTGACCCGTACTGTGCATGGACTGAAAATGGCTGCACCTCACAAATGTTGGTTTTCATATTGATCTTTTTGTTAATCTCATATTTAAAGGAGAAATACGATGTAAAATGGACTTTGGGTGTAGTGAAACATGATAATGAGTATGAAGTTTTGTCAAATAGCCCACCTCCATTCACCCCCAGCATTCTGAAATACAGTGCTTTTAGCCGATGCTCCAAACAGGCTTAAAAAGCTAGGACAGGGGCATACCGCTACCCATGCAATTTCATGGAAATGCATAAATATTAAAGAGATATTTTCAGCAGCATCTTTACTCTTTATGCTGCCTATTAGTTTGTGCTCAGCACCCGGTGAACTACCTCGATGTACTGTGTGTATAAACAGTGTTTTTAATAAATTACCTGCACAGTTTCAAAGTTCTCAGTGCCTCGTTTTAAATGTCAGGGACCTCTATCAATTCTATGAATTCTATCAATGAAGTGTGGTGCTTCTTTTGTGTTTGAGCTTTTTAATGGAGTAAAATAGTGTTTTTTTCCATGGGCAATGCTATGCCCCTATCACTAGTGTAAGCCTGTTGAGAGCATCAGCTAAAAGTGCTGTATTTCTGAATGCTGTGGGTGAACAGAGGTGGGATATTCAACAAAATCTGTAGTTGTTATCATGTTTCACTAAAACCCCAAGTCTATTTCTCACTGGATTTCTCCTTTAAGTATGCTGCATTTATACAAATTTGAGAATTCAAAATAAATGGTAACATATCATTTTTATTTCTAGTGGGGGAATTCAAAACCTTGCTACTGGTGATACCCTAGTTTGCCGTACAAATTCAGGTATGTTTTTTTTTTTTTTTTTGAGACAAGATAATTGTACATTTTGTTGGTTATTCTTACTTTAAATTATTTATTTATTTATTTATTATTTTTTTTTGCAGTAAACAAAGGTGGAAGAACCAAGCGAGGTACATCATTCTTAACAGCAGCACCACAACCAATAGAACGCATTGTTCCCGAAGGAGTCCCGTACTACCTGTCCTGCCCCATCGAATCCCATCATGCTGCCTACAGCTGGGAGCACAGGAATTTTCACAGCCCTTGCCAACAGACACAGTCCATCTGCCTCCATCTCATACCATCTATCAGTGCAGACGACTATGGAGAGTACACCTGTATGTCCAAAGAGCGGGACTACACGAAAGTGGTTACAAAATACAATCTGCGTGGTCGCCCTGAGCCGAGAACCTTAAGCGGTGGCTGCAAACAGACAGCGCAGAAGGAGTGGCTATTGATTGTATCTGCTGCAGTTCTGTTCTGCATTCACCAGCAAGTCTAGAGTTGTAGGTGTGCTGCACTTTTATTAAGCTTTCCTAATTCTCAGCCTGTCTAGTAAAACCATTCCAGCAGAATGTGAATGCGTTTGATTTACATGCCTGTAACAGGACAGGACCACATTAAATGATTGATGTGTGGACTCTGGTAAGAAGTGACGTGGTCTTCTGACCGTTGAAGTGGAAATACATGTAGGCGCCTGTTTAGATCATCATCATTTAAATCAAAAGCCCCACCACCAAAGTGAGATCAGATACTGTGGAAAATCACCACTCCCTGAAATATGTTATGTAATTTGTTGTTAATGTAACTCCCAATCTATGTTTTATGGTTCTTGGACTTGGTTCAGAGAGTGGTGTGACTAAAACTTTGAAACTTTAACTTAAAACTGTGTCTTTCTGCCGCCAATTAATGGGAGAGTGCACTGTTTAATTTTTAAACATGTTCCATTGCGTGACGGGCAGACACCTGATGTAATAAATAATTCAAAGTAGATTACAAAGGCAGTTGACTCCCTGCTGAAACAGAGGCCTTATGTTGTGATTCTATTTAATTTCTTTAATATTTTATCAGGAAAAGATGAAACACCTTATTTGTTTATTTGTAATAACATTTCCTTCTGTGTTAAAAAGCCAGGGAGGTCTACAAAATTGTAAAAATGCTACGTAGTCTCACAGGATTTTGGATTGTTTTGCTAAACGGATCGAAACTGAATTGTGGAATACTTATCTGTTTCTCTAGCTGTTTTAGAGGAGTGTGGGGATGAGTAAGATAAAGACAGATGACTAATGAACACGAGGGAGTAGCGGAAAGTAGGCGTTGAACGCACTATATTTATTATGCTTTAGAAGCAAAAAGCACCATAGTGTTCTGTCTGTTTAAGCTTGTTTAAGGCTGTGTAAGGGTGCACTGAGTAATCTGTCTTAAGTCTTGAACGGATAAGAATAGAAAGCCAGATTAGACCATTATAAAAGATGTGGCTAATTACATTTTACTCTGACCTTGACTTAGTTAGTCATGGATGATTAAACACTGCTCATGTCCTCCTTTTTGTTAGCAATACATTTAGTACATGGAACCAGTCATCATAGAATAATAAGCATGGAGGAAATGCAAATGATTCATTAGGCTGAATATCCCTGAAGACAAGGAACAACGTCCTAGAGAGCTTAAAGTTTCCTTTTTCCCCACACAATGGAAACACTTGGGGTATGACGTCAAATAGACCTTGTGGTGACCACACAGACAGTCGGTTGGTAAAGAATGTCTGGATAGTGACTAATGTCTGCATGTTGCTAAATTATGGCATTTTTTTATTGTGTGGTGTGTTGTATGTTTTCTGTTACAACTATTTGCACCCCCCATATGACAGAATAGGAGAGAACCTCGTAGTTATGGTGACATCAATATGTGTGTGTATGTGTCTGTCCTGGATACTAAAGCATGGCTACTAACACAGAGCATCAAGTCACAAGTCATCTCTCAGAATCCTCTACGCTTGTTTGACTGGGATCAATATTAGGTCTGAGTTTCTGTGGATATTGATATCAGTCAGATATCATAGTATTCCCTCTCTTAAACTAAACTGTTAATACATAATAATACATCTGTCTAAACACACTTTGCTCAGCGCAACCATCTTAATAATATCATGCTAATACTGTAAAAAAAATGTTCTGCCTCCATGTGAAGCCTGGAAATTCATTTAATTACATATTAAATAATAAGTGCATACTTTTCACAATTGTTTTTTTGCAGTTTTTGTCACAAGGCAGCTTTACAGAAATATGTAGGCCTGTGTTTTAATAGTTTCACCCTAATGTTTAACCTTGTGTTTATACCTTTTTGTTTAATTTTAAATGTTCCGTTTTATTTGATGTTCAATACTATGTATTTTTCCTTATGTACTTTATATATTTTTTTATCTTTGGTTTAATGTTATGTTTTTCATTTTGTAGTTGTCTTTACCATGTATTTATCTCATGCGTATTATTTATATCTTTCCCTTTGTTTAATGTCCTATATATAATATGTATGTTTAATTGTATGTTTGCTTATTGTTTTATGCTTCTCTATCAATATGTGTGACTAAGTAGTTAGAGCTCATTGGTCACAGGGTTCACACTTAAACATTTTTTAAAAAAGCAATCTGGTGTAAAATGGAGGGAGAAACATGATAACAAGTATCATTTCTTTTTTAATAAATGTGTTACCTTTCAAAAGTTGTTTTAGAGGTCCGGGCACTCAGAATTCTACCAATGAAGTGTGGAGCTACTTTGAGCTTGTGCCTCCATCACTAGCATTGCAGACCTGTTAAAAGCACTGTGGGCTATTCCACAGTTCGAAGTTCGTACTCAATATTATTTTTCACTGCACCCCAAGTTAATTTTAAATTGGATTGCTCCATTAAGTAAGGCACTTAACCCTCTCTGCTCTGCTGTAGAATGTATAACCCCGCCTCTGACCCAGGCTTTCTAAACTGCTACATATTTTGATTCTTGGAAAAGAATTTGTCAATGAGATTCACTTCATGAAATTCTTTGAAACAACTATAATTGCTAATTTTAGAAATTATTACCTAATAAAAATCTAAGTCTCAGAATGGGAAATGTGTTATGCACTGTATAATGATCTATGTCAAGTAGCAATCAGCTTGTTGTTTAAATGGTTGGCCTTTAGCCTACACACTCAAGAGTTCACTTCCAGTCAGGGTAAATGCTTGTGTGTTCGCTTCCTGTCTAATTGGCTTGGCCCTGCATGAGGTAGTTTTGGCAATAATGGATTAAAGTCTTTAAACAATCCCTATAAATAAAATAGCTGTTAAACTTCTACAGTGTTTAATGATTATTTTATTCTGTTCATTTTCATTTATCTTAATTGTAATTAATGAATAGATATCCACATTGATCATAACAACTCAAACTGTAGCAACTAATACCAAAGCTGCTGAACACACTAACAACTACTTGTTTGGGGTGTGTCCAAAGATTGCCTCAGACAAACCACATAAGTAACTATTCTAATGGTATCTTAATGGTATCTTACACTGATAAAGGTTTCTTGTCCAGTCCAGAAATGAAAAGACTGTCTCAGTCTCAATCTTCTTTCTTTCTTTTATCTGTTTCAGTCAGAGCAACCACAGCTTCGCATTCCTTTCTTTTGTTGGCAAAGTAGTGAAGCAAGTCTTTCAAACGCAGCATCCATGCAGCAGCTTTCTTCACTCTATGCCAGTCAGAGTTGTTGTCTACCAATGTCGTCATGGCTGGAACTTGTTGTGCTAACAAGACTAACTAGAGCTGTCCTTCTGATTTCACTATCATAGTTCACTGTGTTGTGTGTCAGGTTTTATACGCCACTCACGCCCATCTTCCAAAGGAAATGTGGACCATAAAATGAATGCGTCATTCTTGGTGAGTGAGATATATTCACATATATCTACTGAGATGGTAAAGTAGCTTCCCTGATGAATGCAACTCTGATGAATTGGCCACAAAGGTCTTGAAACATGAAGCATCATTCTTCACATACCCAAGTACAGTCAATCTGTCTTAAAAAAACTCTTCAAGACTCTTCAAGTGTGGTCTTCCTTTACCATCTTAACATTTTGTTCACTTGCACTGCTATGACTGCGGCAGTCAATCCTAGGGACTGTTACTTTCTTTAGAGGTGCCACTCTGAATTTAGACATTAGCAGTGTGCAGCACTTCTGTCCATCCTTGGTAAGCAGAATGTACCATATTCGCTCTAATTTGCCTCTAAAAACTGAGTATCTGAGCTTTGAGAGGGGGACCGAAGTCCACCGGCTTGATACATCTGT
The DNA here is from genome assembly GCF_023375975.1 of Astyanax mexicanus. Taxonomy (NCBI): domain Eukaryota; kingdom Metazoa; phylum Chordata; class Actinopteri; order Characiformes; family Acestrorhamphidae; genus Astyanax; species Astyanax mexicanus. The sequence goes on from NC_064409.1 coordinate 57,927,508, forward strand.
CCCTCTGGAAGAAAGACAAGTCCTGCAGCTCTGGAAGCCACTGCAGCATCCTTTGTAAATGCCTTTTGTTGACCTCTTCATCCCAGCGCAAATTCTCTTAGTGAGGCTTTCTCAAAATCAGTTTAGCTGGTAGGATACATGAGCAACTAGACCCAGAGGGTCATAGACTGAGTTTTATTATTGACAGAATCATCTTCTTGTGGTTTGTCTTTTTGGTACATTCACTCTGAACCTGAAGTCATGAAGTCATGCATGAAGGCCTTGTAGTCAGTTCTTCTTGAGTTTCTTCTTAAGGTTGATTCCTCTTTGTTCTGCATGTCTGGGAATCTCCATAGACCTGTTCTTTAATGGAAAACTGATACAGTAACATCCATCAATGAACTGACAAGACTGTTTCAAATCTTTCATGAACTGCCTATCATCTTGTGACATCTCTGTTCTGTTCTCATAGCTGTGCTCTGAGAAATCAGAGTTAAAGTACTGAGTTAATAATTCCTTAATGCTTGTCATGGATATCCTGTTTACAGTGAAACCCTACAACTCTTTATCTGTGTCCTGAAGATGATCTTCTCTTCTCGTGGGACCGTTGACAATCCATCCAATCACTGTTCTTACCATGTATGGACCATCACCTTGGCTATTGATGACTTGCCATGGTTCTGTAGCCTATAGTGAGCATTGGTGCCAATCAACAGGCCAATCTCTGCGTTGGTTCTCAGCAGGTGTACATCTTTAAGGTATCTGGAGGTCTTTTTGTTGGGCAATGTTTTCCTCATGGACAGGAATTTCAGGCTGTGGGAACTAGGAAGGTGAGTCAATGTACTTGTTCTCTTTAAGTCCTGCAATTTCCAGGTCTGACAAAATATGGCTATGGACAAGCTTCTCCTGACCAGTAGTTCGGAACTAGATCTAGAGTCTTTCTGCCTCTAAGGTTCAGCATTCTCATGACCTTCTCTATACAAAAGGTCGCTGAAGTGCCAGAGTCAATGAAGGCACAAGTTTCCACTTCCTGTGTGCCTTTCTTGGACTTGAGTCTTACTGGAACAATGGCCAAAACACACTCTTTCATGCCACAGAGCTAGTGCATGACACAACTAAAGAAATACTGGAACCAGCTTCACTCTTACTCTGCACTCACTTCATCAGACGCAACCTTTGCACAGCGCTGTTATTGAGCTTGAACAGTTCTCCATACCGCGTGATAAACCCTTGCAGTATTCCTGATTCCACTGACATGCTCCCCGTTCTTTTTCATGTTGTCTTTTTCTTTCATTTTGTCTGTAATCTGAGCCATTTTTGTTTTTATTTAAGAGTTCCTTGGGCTAAGCTCTTTTACAGCACCAGTAGCACCTGTTAGCAGGAAAACTGAACTTACAAAACCAAAACACCAGTAATCTTGGGAATGGCTCCTTTACTCTCACCATCACTGAGCTTCATCCACGTTCTCTTTTCCCAGCTGAATGTCCGTTCTTTTCGTATGGATCCAAGTTTTTAAATAACATTATGGCAGCAGATCCAGTCTCTGTGTCATTCAGGAATTAGGAAGTACTCAGGAAAGTAATGGATGCATGAAACCGTGTGTTTAAAAAAAAAAAGTCTTTATTTAGGAATAAAGCAAATCTAAAATCCTCTTTTTATAGTTTCCTTCCAATAACTTCCTAACTTTGTAACCACAGTCAAAAAACTGTGTGCATCCATGATCCCAAATCCTTAACTCTTTCAACTAGTGCTCTCTTCAAGCTCAAAAAGCATCTTTTTTACACCCTATCAAAATAAGAGTCCCAAAGTAAATTTCCTGTTCAATTAAACTGACATTATTGTTACTTTTATTAAATTAAACAAAAACTAAAAAATACTTTACTAAACAAATAAATAGTTTCATTTTCATTGTCATTATTTTCATTAGTGTGCTTGGTGGATGAACCCTTGTTGGCAAGCGCAGAGGTCAGAGATTTCTTGTAGTTGGTCACCAGGTTTGTACACATCTCAGGGGAGATTTTGGCCATAAATTACAAAAAACATTTACAGTTAAATTTAATTCTTGTTCAAGGGTGGCTTTGTCCTGTTATTTATATTGCAATGTCTAGACATGAGATATTTTTGCTAATGTGATATCTTATGGGCTTTGAGTATTTATTGGTTCTCTTTCAGGAAGTTGGAGACTATATCTATTTAACTTTAAAGTGCACTGAACTCTTGGCTTATGTGGCATTCATTAACCGGCATGAAACAGAGATGAGAGACTACTATTTCAGGAAGTTTACTATTTTAGTCTCTCATCTCTGTTTTTTATGCCGGTTAATGAATGCCACATCTTAAGGCAAGAGTTAAGTGCACTTTAAATTTAGATACACTCAGAATTGGCTCTGCATGACATGGCTGGTAATGCCAGGGTGGACAGTTTTATATTTATATTGGTTCAAATAAAATATTTGTTGAAAATAAATGTTGACACTTTTCTATTCTGCTAAATTATACCTGCATACAATTTGAAATTTCCCTAGAGTGCTACCTAACATCAAGATTAGAAAGCTTCAATTTTAGCTACAGTGAAAAAATACTCAAATGTGCCCATTCTCCCAACAGATACAAACAGTATACTGCAATACGTTACAAAAAATGTTTTAAGGTTTCTGAATTATTGTAACATCATAAGTGCAGAATAACAAGACCAGGCCATAGTTTTGTTGAGCAAACATTATTAAGAACAGGAGAGAGCATGGATAACTGTCAAACGAGGAGTGGTAATCTAATATACTTTTGGCTCACTGGTGGAGACCTTTATTAACCCGCCCAACTCAACACCAAGAGATAAATAATGCTCCAACAGCAGAACCACCACAATTATTTATATCTAACACACCAAAACACAAACACACACAAAATAATCTCCCCTAAAACCACATAACCCCAACTTTGTGAATTTGTGTGGCTTATTTACTGTCTGTGTAAACCTACAGATAAAGTTGTCTAAATAATATCTGAATAAAATCTGGGCCAGATCTGAGAGTGCTGCGTAAAACCCAAAAAAGCTTTATATAAAGCACAGTGGACCACATGTTTAAGTGGGCCACAGGTTAAAAATACACAAAAGAATCATGTCACACCACAGATCTAGGACATTTCTAGCAGAGATAGGTCAGTATTTTGTACTATGAAACATTTTATTGTTAAAATTTTAAAAAGGTTAAGCAACACAGTCTTAATACCAGGAGCATTTATTTATCTTTTAATGTGCTGTTTTTTTTTTCCGCGATTTTAAACAGATGTTATTTTAAACCTCTATTCTGTATTGTTATTTTAAAACTGTATTTCCTGTATTGTGTCCTCAGGGCTGAGAGCTGCAGTATCAGTGGGCAGGGCTTAACTGTGGTTGACAGCAGATATTTTTTTATTTGTAGTGAGCAGTAATTTAAAACTGAGGTGTACTTCCCATACATGTGAGCAGGGAATGATAGTGTATGTTTAAAAACATTTCCAATAATTGCACATTTTAAACTATTTAATTAAAAAAGTGACAGAAATATATTTTTCCATTAAATTGATTTTTTAGATAAACCAGTTCTTATATTGTATTAAACATTTGGCTAAGCAAGTTATTAAAATACACTGTATGGAAAAAGTACAGTATTAGTACAGAAGTTAAAGCTATTAAAGTAAAGATTACCCAACATTTGTTTAAGTATATTTCTCTACTGTCCAGGGAAGGATTTCTACTGGATTTTGAGCACTGTATGAGAATCTGATTGCATTTAGTAACAAGAGCATTAGTGAAGTCTGGCTGTTGGACGGTCCCCACCTTACCTCATCCCCAATTCCCTAAATGAGTTTTGATGGAAGTCATGATGCACTGAACACATTCCGTCATCCCATCCAGGAGGGATAAAAACACTGCCCGCCCACACTAAAAACTGACTGTCTGACTCACAGTGTCTTTGCAGAGAACAGGCCAATCAGAACCCTCTCTGTTTTGCATGCGCTTCATGAACATGCACACGTAGGGAGCGCCTTTATCTCCCTCTCCCTCTCTTTCACATACACACGGAAAAAAGTCTGTGTCACCTGTGTGCGTGTTACATTCCGGGAGGTTTTATCTGACTTGCGGGTATCAGGAAGCTGTTATTGATATGCGGTAGGCTCCCGCGACTTCCGGGAGACTTGAGACGTCTGGTACTATATAATGCTCTAGGCCTCCTAAAACAGGTCGAACGATTAGAAGGAGTGTCCATTTGCACACACAGTGAATAGCTGCGTCCAGTAACTGTTGCTACTCCTCCTCTCCTACTCCTCTCCGGAAGAAGGTGGAGGAATTGAGGAGAGGAGAGGAGGAGGAGGAATAGAGGGAAGGAGCTGTAATTGGGGAAATGGGACAGCTGATTCAATTTAGAAAGGATGTTGACTACCGATGAACTAAGCCAATCACAATATATATACAGTGAGTCCAAGAAGTATTTGATCCCTTGTTGATTTTCTTCGTTGGCCCACTAATAAAGACATGATCATTCTATACTTTTAATGGTAGATGTATTCTTACATGGAGAGACAGAATATTAAAAAGAAAATCCAGAAAATAAATCTAAGGAATATATATTAATTGATTTGTATTTCATGGAGTGAAATAAGTATTTGATCCCTTAGTATTCATTAGCAGTTCTGGCTTTTACAGACCAGTTAGACACTCCCAATCAACTTGTTACCTGACCTGAAGCCACCTGTTCTCACTAATCACTTGTGTGAAAAACACCTGTCCACAGAATCAGACAGATCACACAGATTTCAAGTCTCCATCATGGGTAAAACCAAAGAGCTGTCACAGGACCTCAGAGTCAGAATTGTTGACCTTCACAAAGCTGGAATGGGCTACAAAAAGATTAGTAAGGCGTTGGATGTGAAAGTAACAACTATTGGTGCAATTATCAGAAAGTTTAAAGAGTATAACATGACAATCAACAGACCTCGGCCCGGTGCTCCAAAGAAGATTTCGCCTCGTGGGGTGGCAATGATGCTGAGAACGGTCAGAAATAGTCCTGCAACCACTCGGCAGGAGTTAGCAAATGACCTTAAGGCAGCTGGGACCACAGTTTGCAAGGAAACAATTGGCAACACTTTGCGCAACAATGGATTCACATCCTGCAGTGCCCGAAAGGTACCCCTGCTGAAGAGAGCACATGTGGAGGCGCGCCTCAAGTATGCCAATGATCATTTGAAAGATAAACCAAGTAATTAGGAGAAGGTTTTGTGGTCAGACGAGACCAAAATTGAACTTTTTGGCCTCAACTCCACCCGCCATGTGTGGAGGAAGAAAAATGCTGCCTGTGACCCCAAGAACACTGTGCCCACCGTCAAGCATGGAGGTGGAAGCATAATGTTTTGGGGGTGTTTCTCTGCCAAGGGTACAGGGCTACTTCACCGCATCACTGGGAAGATGGATGGAGCCATGTACCGCACAATCCTGAGGGACAACCTCCTCCCCTCTGCCAGGGATCTGAAAATGGGCCGTGGTTGGGTCTTCCAACATGATAACGACCCTAAACATACAGCAAAGGATTGGCTCAAGAAAAATCACATTAAGGTCATGGAGTGGCCCAGCCAGTCGCCAGACCTCAATCCGATCGAAAATCTATGGAGGGAGCTGAAGGTCAGAGTTGCCAAGCAACAGCCCACCAACCTTCATGATTTAGAGAGGATCTGCAAAGAAGAGTGGGCCAAAATTCCCCCTGGTGTGTGTGCTAAACTTGTGGTTAACTACAACAAACGTCTCACCGCTGTGCTTGCAAACAAAGGCTTTGCCACTAAGTATTGAGTGTGTTTGGCAAGAGGGATCAAATACTTATTTTCCTCATTGAAATACAAATTAATTAAAATATATTCTTTAAAATTATATTCTGGATTTTTGTCTTGATATTCTGTCTCTCCATGTTAGAATATATCTACCATTAAAAGTGCAGAAGGATAGTGTCTTTATTAGTGGGCAAACAAAGAAAATCAGCAAGGAATCAAATAGTTCTTGGACTCACTGTACATATATATATATATATATATATATATATGTATGTGTGTGTTACACATAGGGTCATTAATATAGTTTTACTGAACATACAGCTTATCTAAACTAAAAAGTATATTACTGTTTAAGGATAAGGAACCTAGTTAAATAATACGCTTATGACGTATATTTGTGCGTTGCCTTCTAAATTTTCGCGTGCTCTGTGGGCGTGGATGCAGTGATGTCATTTGAAAATCCCTAAAAGTCTTCCGGAGTAGGATGCTCTGATGTATCCTCCGTTGGAAGCCTCTTCGAGGAGGATTTTAAGCGGCTTCTTTTGTCTCCTATGGTATTCGGACGGGCGGCAAGATGGCGTCACGAAATCAGTTTCTGGGTGAGGTTTATTTTCAGCATATGTATTTTCTTTATATTCTCTTTATTTCTCTTTACAAATGTATGTAACTTTTCTTCACGTAGACTCCTCCAATAGCGGTGTATATCTAGAGTATGCTTAAGTGTTTCCAGATGTATACCATACCTAAGTCAATGTCTGCAGTGTCTTCTTCCTCATCTCCAAGCATCTTCACAGCAAAGAGACAGCGATAAAACGACACGGGTCACGGAGGAAAGGAGGAGGATCGGTAGGAAAAAGGAGACACTTTTTGTGGTTTCTGGACACAGCCTCGGTCTGGTCTGTCAGCACACTTGTCACATATGGCTCCCTCTGCTGGTCCTGTATTTTTTATTTTTTAGCAGGGCAGTAAGATACTGAGATGAGTTATTACATACCATATATGTAAATGCAGTGGTGTGCAGTGAGGCCCTTCTAACCCTTCAGAGAAGGGGTGACAATAGGTGCATGTAAATCATAATTATAATATTTAATCAGGACATATATATTATAGCTATTGTAAACTATAAGCATATATTTTATAAATTAACTTAAAAAAAAATAAACAGCAACTAATTCTAAGCATTAGTCTGCGTTTTTCAGTTGCTACAGGACTCTTATCTGACTGACAGCTGTTCTAACCAATCAAAGCTTTTTAAAATGGCTTCTGCCCCCTTGTGTCTGTGTGACCCTTCTGCTGATTTTTTGAAGGGTGTAGTAATGAGTATATTAGCAAAGTCGCATGACAATCTAGCCAATCAGATTCATGATTTTCGCTCCGGAGGCGGGGCCATGACTGTCTAACCCCTTCTCAGTGCTGTGCAGAAGGGGTACCCACCATATGAACTGCACGCCACTGTGTAAATGTGTTAACCTTTGATTAAGGTAATATATACAAATTCTCATAAAGCATCTAAACACTGGTGCCCTGTTATATAATTCAGAGATTTTCTGATATAGATTTCAATTCGGATCTGTAATTCAAGCTCCAGTTTATTATTTTTCCCCCATCCCAACACACTTAATCTAACCTGATCTGTTATTTATCAGATAATTAGCACTTCCTGAGTTAAATCAGACATTAACATTCAAAACAGATGTGCAGAACAGTGCTTCACTCCTGGCCTAGAATTCAGGACCACAGTGCCATTATTTTCATCTCCTGTCTTCATGCTGTGAATAGCCTTTGTTCTTTTTCCTGTTTATCTAAAAAAAAAAGCAGGTGTGCTGGAACAAGCAGTGGAGACACGCAATGCAGGGAGTGAAACAAAGTTGAATGCACACTGATTGTATTTAAACACCCCAGTGTAGAGTGGGAGGGTTACATTGGTGCACATTCTGTGTTTGCTCAATATATTTATATTTAATAATTTTATATCTGCTCTGGAACATCTGCTTACAAAACACTGAGCTACATACATATATAACTGTCTCAGTTATCTCATGCATTTTCCAGAGTAGCTGGGCGTGTGTATTACAGTCAGCAATTAAATATTAAACTTGTTGCTATATTTATTGCTCTCTGTTTTTTATGTATTGTGGTGGAGACGAAGTGAAAGTTTTTCCATCTTAGAAAAAAAAACATATAGACTGTATCATCCTACACTGGGTTGTTCCTCCTGGCAAACAGCCAGAGGAAAAATCTAAGCATGTGGAGTAGATATGCGAGTTGTCTGTCCAGTAAACACTGATTGAATTCTTTCTTTGCACAACCTGTTAAAGTATTAAAGCAATTAAAGCAGCACTCCTTAATATTATTTTCTTTTAAATTAAAAGCAATAGTATTCCTGAATGGGGAGGGGATGAAATATGCTAATGCAGTAAATGGCATCAATTTGCTTCTACTACAGTTCCTGCAAAGCCAAATATATTCTAAATATTTGACATTCTAAAACAGAAATAGGACTGAAGAGAGCTAGCAAGTTAAAAGAGAGCCCAATAGAGTCCTCATTTTTCTCTTTCACTTTCACATTCATCTCTTTCACTTCAACTTTTTTAAGTGTTATTTTTTTGTGTGTTTTGTTATTCCAAAAAAATAACTATATATCCACCAAGTCACCTGGGTGAAAATACGTATTCTTTCCTAAAAAAGACAACTTTATATAGAGCTTTATATAAGGAGCTTTATATACATTTAAATGTGTTATTATTCATTAAAAAGATGTTCAAAACTATTTTGTGACAATAGTAAAGAAAACAACCTTTTTATTACCAAAGGTTAGGTTCTTATCTGAAAGGGTTTAATTGTTAAATAAATGAACTCATTTTAGTGACTATTTTGCTTATTATTATTATTATTATTATTATAGTCTATTCTGAAGCTGTGCAGAATCAAAGGACATAATCTTCACACACAATAAAAAGACAACATGAAGATGTCAGTGTCCGTGTGCATTTAGGAAGATGAAGAAAACTGGCTTAAAAGTTGTTTTTAAAGAACTTGAAGAAGGTTCAGTGCTTGCAGATTGGTGTAGATTTTAAAAGTGGAACTGCCTGTTTTTATGAGTGTCTGACCGGTGGGTTTTTCTTTAATTGGCTCTCATCTGGCAACCAAAATTGGACCACCCAGCTGCTCCCAACATATGTGGCAAGTCGACAGGATAAAAATGACACTTTAAGACATGTCTAATGTTACAGTCCCACTTTTCATCTAGGGGCTTAAGGCCTAATAATGTGGCATTATTATATATTAAACACATAGTTCAATCAGGTAAAAACAGGAGAAAAAGGTAGATACATTTCATTTACAACAGAGCTATTAAAAAACTAAATCACACATTAACTAGTAGCACACTGTTCAAAAGATCAAACTGACACTTTTTCATGATAATAATAAGGTTTTAATAAGGTTAATGAGCTTCAAGGAAAACATCATATACAGAATGAGGCCTTGTAAAAAAAAGATATACTGAACAGTAGATGGGAGCATGGAGACAGATTCACAACACTGAATCATTTTCCGATACAACTTCATAATGCTCTCCATCACTACTGGAGAGCTACAGAGACAGAATCAAAACAATCACACTGCCAACTATGAATCACATCTAGCTATAAAAAAGTAAAACAAAAAGCTATATACTCTAAGTTTTCCAGGGAAAGACAAAAACAATATTAAATTAAAAACTGTTTACAGGTCAAATAAAGTTTCTTGTGTGTTATGAATTTGTATGATTGTCAGAAGAACATGAATTAAGAAGTTTATAAAAAGACAATATGTTTCTTTACTATTCAGTAAAGTACTTTAATGGTAGAAAGATACTTTATGGGTGTCTGTGTTTTTATTACACACTTCAGACGTTATAACTGTAAGAGTTCCTGTATCCAGAGTTTGGCTGAAAGCCGTATCAAGTCTCCCTGTGCTAAGTGGGAAAAAATGTGGTCCGTTAGAAAATGTGGGAGGTCAGGGCTTTGATTTGTTTGATTGCAGGAAGTTGAGGGTTGTTTTACATTCCAGCTGACCACAGATTTGTCGTTACTCACATGGTTTACATGTATATGGATTATTATAAATTTGAATTAGGTGTATGATAAGGGCTTTTAAAATGTCAAATATAGTAAAAAAAAACATTTCTTATGTTTTTGGAATTCTTATGATTGTCAGATGACTATATTATATGACATAAAAACTGATACTACTGATATTGACTTCAAAAGCAGAAAGGTACTACTAGTACTATCAGTAATTTTTGAGCTCTGTCCACAAAAATCCACCTTTAAAAATATATATTTCCATCCACACAGAGAGGAAAACACCACATAGAAAGAGGAAAACTGAGGTTTGAAAGATACAAAATCACTGATTCTAAATCTGCACAGAGCATTATAATATTCAATATTTACACTTATTTATATTTTGAAATCTGAAATCTAGTGCTTTCCCAGCTAACTATTTTGGATTTTTTTTTTAAATAATGTTCAACAATTAACGTTCTTAGAATGCTTAAGTTTTCTAGATGTTCTAAGAATGTTTTGTTTGGATAATGTCGTTGCAACCTCACTTCAATTTTTTTTTTTGACAATGTTTCTTTTAATGTTTCCATAATATTAGTACTCATCTAGCTGGAAAAGTTATGTGAGAAACTTTCTAATAACACTGTGATGTAAACCATTATTATTTCACACATTTTCAGAACATTCCTGGAACATTATTGCTCATTCACATGATAATATGCAGAGACAAATATACATTTTCAGATATTATTCAGATGTGCATGCATTTAGCCTTCGTAATAATAATACGTTAAGATGTTGTAATAATAGAAATCTTCATGTCTTTAAGGGTTGACAGATACAGGTATCAGCTAAATATTTGCTGCCTATTTTTTGCTATTTTTTTGTAATTCTGCCTAAAAAAAGCATATAAGGTGATGATGCAAGTAAAAGAGATCATCATTAAGAGCAATAATCAGAGGGGTAGCAAACATCTGGTACAAAAAAGCACTGGTGAGCTTAGTAACACTTTAATTCAGGGGGTTTTAGATACTCCCTCCACGTTTACCAGCTCTGTAAAACTGGACAAGTAACTGATAAGCAATGTAATGGTCAGGCGTGGCCAATTACATCATTACTTTAATGACTCAAACGCCCAAATGACGGTTATCGGAACCAGATTAGATTAAATGTGTCAACTGTTTTCTTATAGATAAAACAATGTTAGCAGGATTTTATGCTTTTAATTATAGTTATATAATAAACACAGTGGTAGATACATGTTATGTTGGATTAATAATGCTATACAATGGTAAAAATGCTATACAATGACCTAAATTGGAAACTAAATACAACATTAGGCTATGCCAAATGGTACATCTAAATACTACTGTACATGGACCTGGTGGACAGAGAGTATAAAAGAAAGGATGCAGGTATAAGAAAAATGAGAGAGTGAGGGGGAGAGAGCCAAGCATTGTTTAAAAAGATCCCTCCAGGACTTGCTATTTTTAGATGCTGATGTTATCATTTAAACAAGAGCTGGTCTACCCAGCCAATCCCAAGTTCCCAAGCGTTCCAATATCCAACAACTTCGTTTTCAATCCTCTCTTATATGGGAGGTAAATCCTACCAAAAATAAAATGATATGAAAAAAAAAACTGATATGAAAACACAAAAAAAAAACTAAATGAAAATGCAACTATAGTTTTGTGCTTTCTTTTTTTTCTAACACATAAGAAAATATTAGGACAAAATTGGCAATGGAATTAAAGCACTTTTTTTGCAAGTTAGTTTTTCACTTGACCCTTTTAATAATAATAATAATAATAATAATAATAATAATAATAATAATAATAATAATACATTTTATTTAAAGGCGCCTTTCAGGACTCTCAAGGTACCGTACATAACAAAATGAAAACAAAGCAGAAAACATATACAAACATCATTAAAACAACAGTAAGAATAGGGAAGCAATTTAAAAATATCATAAAATGAGGGAGCAGACTAAAGATTGTATGGGACATATGTGACAAAAACAAAATTTAAATAAAAAAATTGCCATTGCGAATATCTGACAGTATTAAAATGAAAACACAAAATGGGAAAATCAACACATTCCTAAAAAAAATAAGGTAAATTGATAGTGAGCTCAGTAACACCAACAGAAATGGGAGACAACTGCAGTAGATAATGACAGAATTCTTTCCTTTCTTTTCCTTTCGCAACATCTAGTCTATAATCAAGCGAAACTTTGTTGACTCTCATTAATAGAAAGACCACGTTGGACAGAAAATATCTAAAAGGGTCTTCTTACTTAAGAAATAAGTTTATTTAAACTCATGGTTCCAAGAATAACTTAAGAGTATGGAGAAGAAGAAAAGGAAGGGTAATGTTCTGTAGCAATAGCACTTCATTTGTTAAATATGTTGGAACTATTGTTAAGGCGTAGACATGTTTAGCTGCCATTGAAACAAAAAAGAAGGGTATTGATAATGATGTTTATCCATGATGTGACTACTGAGAAAATTTCAGTATAAAATTCCATGCTGAATTTCAGGGGTGGGTCATTCAGGTATAGAAAGTTTAAATCTGTACTTGAATTGGGTGGTTTTGCTGCATTGAAGCTAAACTAAAGACTACATGAGCTATACACAGATCCATCCAGGAAGCTGGAACTGTCTGAACGTGGATTACTTGCCTTTGTGGAATAGAGATATCCTTTCTCTCACAACTATAAGGATGAAGCTTGGCCTGGGCATTATGGATTATGATGTTTCAGATAATGACATAAATTTGTCATGCTGCTCCTTTAAATACAATGCTTCTACAACATTATTTTGATATCTTTCTGCAAATTAGAACATTCCACACAAACTACTAATGTATTTCTGGAATTAAATTGCAGACAGGTGGTGAATTGTGTAGCATGCATAGTATTACAGGATGGTAATATAAATTAAAAGAACAATATTGCCCAGCCTTAGATGGTGCTTGACAGTACAGATAAATAAGTGACCTACTCAAAACATCCTTAAGGTAAAGTAATTAAACATTTTCTAATTCCAGACACTTGATTTCATCCTAACCGAGCTTCCTGTACATTTACTGAATATAAAAACTGAAGGGAAGAAGACCAATAAACAGGTAGTGACTGAAGACACCTGCTGTATAACAATATTTCCATATGTATAATGGTACTAATGGTAATATGATTATGGTATGATCTTTTGGGTGTGTGAAAATAGACAGACTATGCAAACAATGTTATATGTTACTCATTTACTTGTTTCTGTTTTCATCACACTCTCTATTTTTCTTTTTTTTTTGAGAATGTCTGTCACTGGCTGGATGATTTTGTTCTGGTTTGTTTGCCTTCCGTCTCCACCCTCATCCTGCCTACTCTGTTATTGTGTCCAGATGTGTGTTATGAGGCTCTGGCCTTGCTCTTTTGTAGACCTAGCTCAGGAACGCTTTATATATAACAGTTTAAACCGATGCATAAATTGTGGCGTTATGTCTAAACATGAGATTCCTGCTGGTTTAGACCCAACCTCTTAATGTGGCACTCAGGCACATAATGTGGATACTTTATTTTGTAATATGGTCCACATCAAAATATCAACAAATGTGGCTCATACTGCATTCAGACTCTTCTTCTGTAATAAAAAGTGCACTTTGCACAATGAGAAGCTGTATGGGAGAGTGATGCGAAAGAAGCCACAAACAGAGTCGCCTGAGGTGTTCTTTTGCATATTTTGCATACCTCAGGCGACTCTGTTTGTGGCGTGCTTGCAGAAATGGCTTCTTTCGCATCACTCTCCCATACAGCTTCTCCTTGTGCAAAGTGCGCTGTATTGTTGACCGATGCACAGTGACACCATCAAGATGATGCTGCAGCTCTTTGGAGGTGGTCTGTGGATTGTCCTTGACTGTTCTCATCATTCTTCTTCTCTGCCTGTAAGTGCTGATGTTGATGCATAAAGCATTCCATTTATTTTCATTAAGTAAATAATTAAATAAATAATATACTCAGTGTTTAATGTTAGATTAAAATTACATTGATTTAATATACTGTAAATTCATTGGGTTTTTTTGGTGTTTAAAATACTGTGTAAAGGGTGGCACGCACCTCGCGACAATGTTTGGCGGATATGAGACCTGTGTTTACTTCAGTAGCAGGCTAGCTAATATCTCGAGACTCTGCTAGCTCACAAGAAATACAAGCACCGACGTCTGCAGTACAAACGGACTGTAAAAAGGAACTTTCCAAGACTCAAGAACCTCTTTCCTCAACAAGCAGCCAACGAGGTATTTTGTTTGTAGTATTTAAGTTCATTTTGACCATGTATTATGTACCTTTGTTGATATTATTTTACTGTTTTCGTTTACAAATACAGTTCTCACGGCGTGACTAAGTTACTGTGTGGCACCCAAGCTAAAAGACGTGTCCAATAAATAAACGCCCGTTTGGAAGAACTGACCTGCGTCTGTGTTGTTGTGGAGAGAGCTACACTGCCTTTCTGATATTTTTCTTGGCCTGCCATTTCTAGGCTTAACAAGAACTGTCCCTGTGGTCTTCCATTTCCTTACTATGTTCCTCACAGTGGAAACTGACAGGTTAAATCTCTGAGATAACTTTTTGGATCCTTCCCCTCAACAACTATGTTGAACAATCTTTGTTTTTAGATCATTTAAGAGTTGTTTTGATGAGCCCATGATGCCCATGATGCTATTTGATGAGATTCAAATAGGAGAAAACTTGCAATTGGCCACCTTAAATACCTTTTCTCATGATTTGATACACCTGGCTATGAAGTTCAAAGCTCAACGAGGTTAACAAACCAATTTTGTGCTTCAGTAAGTCAGTAAAAAGTAGTTAGGAGTATTCAAATAAATTAAATGATAAGGGTGCGCATACTTTTGCACCGGTCAAATTTTGGTTTAATGCATATTGCACATTTCTGTTAGTACAATAACCCCCCCATCAGTTATTAGATATATCAAACTGAAATGGCTGTTGCACACACCCAAATATTTAGAAATTTTTCAAATGACTATATATTTTTGTGTAATATAACAATTAGTATAAAATGTTTTCTTGTACAGCACCAAATTATTATTAATATGTTTAGTGGCTCTTCCTCCGAAAATGTTTACCTAACACCTGCTAAATAGCACTTGCTCACTAATAGCTGCCACTAAGTGAGGTACTCACTTAATGACTCTTCAGTAAGATACACTGGAAACTGCAACTGTGACATAACTTAACAGTTTGTAAACATTTTTTAAAAAGATAAGTGGAGGAAAGTTAAAAAGTACATGCATATCCTTTTAACTTTTTGATGCGCAATCTGAGCTTTAATTTTCTATATATCCTTGCAGTTAAATAATTTAATCATTCAGTAATTAAGATATTCCTCAATTAACTTGTTTTTGATCATAGAACATCCTTATTTAATGTTTTCCTGTATTACATTTTTAGTAAATTCCTTTCTGTATCACTACACCTCTAACATGGAACGTGGGTCAAAAATGACTCGCATTCATTTTCTATGGAACTTCACATATGACTAAGGGGTTTCTATGAAATATCTTAGCAATAAATTAATTCAGTAATTTAAAGTTTAAGGTATTGCTCAATTGCCCTGTTTTTTTAATCATATATCCTTATTTTAATATTTTTTTTATTTTATCTTTACCTTTTGAATAATGAATAATAAATTATTATAAGTTACATGGAAAATGAATGCAGGTAATTTTTGAACCATATTGCGCATTACAGGGTTAACAATGGAAGACATAGATAGCATCAACAAGTGTGAAATACTTACCTTAATTATCTCAGCCTCAGGATAGTGTCACTGTGTGGGTCAGTGTTTGTGTTTTATGTACAGTGTCTTGCAAAAGTATTCGGCCACCTTGAACTTGTCAACCTTTTGCCACATTGTAGGCTTCAAACGTTTTTGATCTGGTCTGATACTTCTTCCATTTCCACTTCCTCAAGATGTTAAAAGCTTGGGAAATCTTTTTGTATCCAAATCTGGCTTTAAACTTCTCCACAACAGTATCTAGGACCTGCCTGGTGTGTTCTTTGGTCTTCATGATGCTTTCTGAGCTTTAAATCGAACTCTGAGACTATCACAGAGCAGGTGCATTTATACAGAGACTTGATTACACACAGGTGGATTCTATTTATGATCATCAGTCATTTAGGTCAACATTGGATCATTCCGAGATCCTCACTGAACTTCTGGAGTGAGTTTGCTGCACTGAAAGTAAAGGGGCTGAATAATAATATTGCATGCCCCACTTTTCATTTTTTATTTCTAAAAAAGGTTTTAAATATCCAATACATTTATTTCCACTTCATGATTGTGTCCCACTTGTTGTTGATTCTTCACAAAAAAATTACAATTTCATTTCTTAATGATTAAGCCTGAGTTCAAGGGGAATACTTTTGCAAGGCACTATACATACTCTTTAAGATACAAAGAATACAAAACCAGTCTGCAGAGGCTACAACACCAAACTGAACTGGTTTAGTCTTGAATCCTATTGAACACTGTTGGGAGGTCAAGTAACTCACTACAGGGCTCTTTAGAAATAAACTCTGGAAATTGTATTGTAAGTTTTTTTTAAATGCCAAGTGACCATTGCAGACAACTTAGTAGATTTTTTTTTCCTTAATTAACTGTTTTTTACCTTGATTTGACATTTCTTTTGACACTGGATGATTTAGATAGCCGCAACATTATAAGTGCACAGTATTGATATCAGAGACTGCACATTATCAACCACACAAACTAACACCACAAAACCTGCTTACCAGCAGAAAACTCTCATTGTTACAGAAATCTCATTATTTTGAGAGAAGAAGTCATTATTTTAAGATAGTAAGTCATTATTGTATGATACTATCATATTATTTTGAGTTAGAATAAAAAAAAAACAACTTAGTATCTCAAAATAATGACTTAATAACTTAGTAATTTACTTAATAATGAGAAAAAATACATGCGGGATTTTTTAAGTGGTGGGCCTTCCATAACAATGCACCTACTTGAGTACGCCCATGTAAAATAATTAGTTAATGGTTACCCCAAGCAATTATCCATTGGAGACCCAAACTGGGCTTGTCCAATTGAAACCCAACTCAGTGAATGTTTTCTTATGTGGTACCCAGCCAAAACAAATTGCACAGCCTGTAAAACACCCACTTGAGTACGCCCATATAAATCCAGATAGTTTTATCGCTAGTCCAAGCAGTGCCCAAATACAACGCACGCAGTTGCCCTCTAGAGAACCAAATGGTCTTGCCCAATTTGAAACACAGTCACAGCTCATACATTTACCAAATTTGAGCCAAATCCCAGTTCACAACTAATATACCCAGCTAAATACCATGTGTGTCCACTAGATACCTAGTCCCTCCTGAACTACAAAGTTACCTCTTTTTGACAGTGAGACGACAGCACCAAATCAAATATCTATCCCTTCATAACGTCTTTAAATGTCTATCAAATAACAAAAAAATATATTTATCTGTATGTGCACACGTCTGCCACTAGATGGCAGTGTGTATTAAGGTTTCAAAACTGTGTACTTTTTTCCGCTTCCATAAGGACGCCATAGTCATCCTAAATCTTCCTAAAAGAGAGAGTGGGGTTGTCCTGTTTTACGTCTTTTCTTCACATATTGAGTTATTTAAATACCTACCCTAACTTTATTTTTTGCTGCATATTATGTGTACTGTGTTTATTCGGTTTTTTTGTAAAAGTGTAAACAATTAAAATCATTTTGATCAGCCAATCATGCTGCATCCTGTGGATTTCCTGTTCAGGCAGTTGGTTAGTCTACCTAATGCTTTGTTGGTTGGTTGATATGCTTAGATTTACAGTATATTTAAAGGTTAGCAGCATATCAGCATACATCTAAAGACCTCTTTTTTCAAGTAGATGAAAAAGTTTGGCTGGTCAGATTTTAAATGAGTAGTGAGATGCAGTGATGATATGTATGGTTGCATTGTGAACAAAAGTGAATCATTTTTATAAAAACTGTAACAATAAGAACATGCTTATAAAGAGAACCACATTTTGCTTGCACTTTAATGGTAATAAATTATAATAATGATGTTTTTAATAGCATTTTTAAAAGCATGAGTGGAAAATCTAATGTTTGATTTTTTGGGTCTGCGTTTATTACTTAATGTTTTGCTTTATTTAGACTTTATTGCTGGAGGAGAAAAAGGAGAAAGCTGCTGCAACTGTTGCCTTTTTATTATTTTATTCTCACTCAAAACAAACACAATAGACGAGTGAGGGGCAGCAGTCATGTGATGGAGGAGGACAAATAAACAAATCATAAATTCATAAGTCATAAATTTTCCATGGGGCGACTGCGGTCCCTGTAGCTTTAATTGGAAGTAGAAGGGAGAGGCTGCGCGTTCACGATCCCTCCCATTCCACTATGGAGGCGGGAACGCGCAATGGTTTCTGCTCCAACTCGAGCACAGTGAGAGAACAGCCTCCGGACTGCTCAGCGTTCCACTGACACTAAAATGTCTCATCTGCTGTCCATCAGCAAATATCTCTTCGTCTTCCAAAATAATACAGGAGTGTACAACATGATTTGGGATTGTTCTACTAACCACCACTAGATATTCACCTTATATTCGCTCAGGTGTCGATCTGAATTATTTCTGTTCGAGGAGTGGAGATTCCCACGCACAGGTAAGGCAATGTTACAGAGTATAACCACCTAAGTGTTTAAAGCGTGTTTGCAGGTTTAGAATAGCTGGTGGTAAAAACACATTAAAAATCATTAGACTAAAAGCTAAAACAAAAGTTACGTTCGGAAGTTTTCTTCAGATACAGCTTTGTTTACGCGCTGCTCAGCTTAAAAGCTCTGTATTTTATCTAAACGGGTTGTATACGGTTTATTTGTATACTTTCAGATCAGAGTTTACTTTTGTTAGCAAGCAAATAGTCACTTTTCGGTTCTCGTGCGTTTTCAGCACCAAGGATAGGGATGATCCTGAATGCGGTTGCGCGCGCTCCGGTGTTTACGCTGCCAGCGGGATTTACGCACAGACTCCACGCCTTATTCTTTTGCCTTGTCCATGTTCATATACATAAAACTTGTTGATATTAGAGAGAGAAAGATAGTTGCTTTGATTTGTTCAGTATTCCTGGATGGTACTGAGTGAAGCGTCCAGAGGAAAGTGTTTTTTTTTTTAAGTAAATAATGTGCAAATAATGTTCCACTGCCAATTTGTCTTTTTTTTTTTTTTTACAAATATGCTGCACAGTAGACTAAATTTGTACTTTTAAACTTTGAGGCATAAACATTGTACACCCTCTTATACTCATCCGCATCCTTGTAAATGTTTTCCATACAGGTGCTGAAAATGGCAAGCAGGTACCTGGTCCTCCTTGCCCTGGGGACTGCTGTGATTGCCAGTGTGCAGAGCTGCCCTGAGCAATGTACCTGTTCAGATAAGAACCCCCATCACTTTGTGGACTGCGCTTACAAAGACCTTCTGCTGGTACCTTTGGGCTTGCCATCCAACGTGACGACTCTCAGCCTTTCAGCAAACAAGATCCAGGTGCTGAAATCCAAAAATTTCGTAAGCGTGACCCAGGTCACATCTCTTTGGCTTTCTCACAATGAAATTGTCACCATTGAGAGAAATACGCTGGCTCCAATGTCCCAGCTAAAGAATCTGGACCTAAGCCATAATAAAATTGTGAATTTTCCATGGGAGGACCTTGCCAACCTTTCCACTCTTCAGCTGCTGAAGATGAACCACAATGAGATGGTCAGCCTGCCCAAAGACGCTTTTACTAACCTGAAAGAGCTGCGTTCAGTGCGCATCAACAACAACAAGTTTACAACCATCATGGAAGGAACATTTAATCCTCTGATTGCCATGGTGCACCTTCAGATTTTCAGTAATCCTTTCAGCTGTTCATGTCAACTGGAATGGATGAGGGACTGGATTACTGGATCTCATTTGAAAATCTCCATCCCAGATCAGAACAACATCTTGTGTGATGCTCCCAGCGACCTGAAAGGTATAGAGGTTACCAAAATACCCAAACTGGACTGTCAAGCCCCAACTGTTACCATAACCTATCAGCCCAACATTGAAAGCACAGAAATATATGAGGGCTATATGGTCATCTTGAACTGTGAATCTAAGGGGAACCCCCAACCTACTGTTGAATGGGAAATTTTGGCAGGAAACCAACTACTGACATTCACCTTGCCATCCATTGTTGAAAAAAGTGAGGTGCCTATCAATGGAGCGCCCACTAACACCAGGTTCCTCATCTTTCAAAATGGCACCCTGATTATCCCTCGCATGAGCAAAAAAGAAGATGGCAACTACAGCTGCTCTGCGACCAATGACATGGGCAAAGCCCAAAGCACGGTGAACCTCACTATGGCTGGCACCAAAAAGCATGCCGTCAATTCTATCCTGGACACAAAAGCAGGCATCAGTCCATCTGGAAACAAGCCTGGCCCTAAGAGCTCCAAAAACAGTGTGATCAATATGTGGCCCAAACATGAGAAGACCAAACCTCTTCCAACTGGAACATCATCCATCACTATTAACACTGAACAAGTGGAGGAAGGCTCTGATTCTGTAATATTTGCCAGCAGGTGTGGAGTAAGTGATGGCACACAGTATATATCTAATCACGCTTTCAACCTGAGCTTGGATGATCTGAAACAGTACACTTTTGACTTTGGCGTGATTGCACTGGAGGTGTCTGAAACGGAGGCTAAAGTCCAGCTCAACCCTCTTCAGATGGCCAATGCCAAGTCGAACCTTCACCTTAGCCAAGCGCAAGACCCAGACACTGTTAACAAAGAGACGATCAGTATGTACCAGACGTCGCCCAAGAAGTCCCCTATGGACATGCTGTATGTGTGTGTTAGCACGGGCAATGGACATTCAGTGGTGCAGTGGTCCAAGATAGAGGATGGTGTCAATACTTATCGCTTCCAGGGCTTAAAGCCAGGCACAAATTACACCCTGTGCCTCACCTATGGGGGTCAGGACTGCCAGGTGCAGGTGGTATTTACCACAAGAAAGAAAATCCCATCTTTGCTTATCATAGTGGTGGTCAGCATTTTCTTGCTGGCTTTGGCCACGGTGCCCCTGCTGGGAGCCACCTGCTGTCACCTACTGTACAAGTACCAGGGCAAGACCTACAAGCTGATCATGAAGGCACAGAATCCAGACCAGATGGAGAAGCACATCGCCACGGACTTCGACCCCAGAGCCTCCTTTGTGGAGTCGGAGAAGAACTTCAACCCGAGTGAGCTGGGCGAGGGAGAGGGAGAAGCTGATGGAGAGGAAGGAGAGGGTGAGGGAGAGGAGGTGGAGGGCAGCGTGGTGGCCGAGTCCATTCCCGAGTCGCAGTCCAAAACTCAGGAGGAATTTGAAGTGGGCTCCGAGTACAGCGACCGGTTACCTTTAGGCGCGGAGGCGGTGAATATATCTGAGGAGATAAACGGCAACTACAAAGAGCCACGCTGAAAGTAGCCCACATGTGTTGCTAAAGGGAACGGACGGTGTGTAAAATAGTTACTTTCGAACACATTCCAAACCAGGCGAATGCCGACTATGTCATCTCACGTTATTCTTGTGCCCTGAGAAAAGGCGCGCTACTCAGTTTTACCTCAGAAGTTTAGCTTAACAGCACATAGATATCTAAAGCGTATAGATATCTATGAGTTCGAATCTCAGACGGGGCTTTGGACTGTACTGCGAACAAAGGGACTGTACTTCAACAAACCTCAGACCAGTTCAGTTATACACTGAACCTAAAGTAAAGTCCACCTCCTTAAACAAACATTTAAACATAGAAAAAAATATTGGCGTTTACGCATATCCATGTATAAATTCACAGTAGCCCATAGCGGCCAGTCATTAACCGAAACGCCCTGTAACCCAGGGTATAGTAAAGTGGTCATAAAGTGGTCATCTATAGCCCACATCTGAACCCACATTCAGAGGGTGCTGGAAAGGATTTCACCTCCTTCCACTGCACAACAAGGCATGAGCGTGTCTGTAAAAAAGAGAGTAAGAAAAAGAAAAGGACAAAAAACAACAACAAAACAAATGAGTGACTCCATCCATTACTTGCCTCATTACTATCATAATTGTGATCCCTTCTGCGATCTGGTGCTTCAGATAATCTCGCCTCTCTGGATGGATGAAATGAACGTGTCCTTTTCTCTGCTTTAAGATAACCTTGTTCGTGGCATGTCACACGTCCGTATTTTCCAGTGTGTTTTCTTATTATTCTAGGCTGTAGGACGGTAGATATTCTAAGTGTCGGTTTGTGCTGTAAAAGCCAGTAAACACTGAAAAAGATGTGCTCTTTTTATATCGCTCGCCGCTTCTCAGCGAGTGTCCTGTACATTTTTTTGGGGTGATTTCGTGTCGAACTGTTTAACGATGTTGTAAAGAAAAACAAACGAACAAACAAAAAAATCTTCCTACCCTACAAAGATTTTGATATGATTTTATGTACGTGAAACTAAATAAAATTGTGAAAAACGGACATACATTTGGTTTATTTATCGCTTCTTTTTTCTTCAGTTTTTTATTATAACAGATTATTGTGCATCCGATTAAATATTAAAAAAGTTTATATAGAAGGTATAGAAAAATATAGAAGGTTTAGTAGGTAGAAATATAATTTATCTGCATTATGAACATCAAACAATAAGCCAGTTATACATGCGGATACATTTACGAGCAACCCCGAACAAAAAGGTAGGCTAAAATATCTATTCGATTTTTTTATTACATTTAACGTACATTTTAACTAAAATAAGAGCTGTTAAAATAAACTGTAACGCGCGCTGAAATGTGCCTAAGTGCGCTCTGTCGGACACTTGTGCGCAGAAAAGCGCTCTGAAGAAGAAAAGCGCTCTGCGTCTCTCCGCTCTCAGACGCTTCTTTAAATATTTACTGAGGGCTGTGTATGTGAATTTGATTGGCAAAAAACACATAAAATACACCCCCCCGTCCCTCCCCCCGAAAAGAAAAATTGTAAAGGACGAAGGACTAATAAAGGACAAAGAAAAGAAAGAAGGTGATCGGGTGGCACCGGCTGCGCACCCAGCTGTGGTTCCGATACACGACACAGTGTTTCACTTATTTCAGAATCATTACAATTATACGAGTTAGAGTGAAGAGACAGTTCCGAAAATTGTTAAAATAAAAATAAAAATCTAAAACAGTAACACTAAACAACGAAAATAAAAAAGAATGACTAGTTTAAATATGAAATGTTCCAAAAGTGAAAAAATCGTGTTTTTATGATATATATTTTTGATAAGCGATCTTACACGATGTGCGCACTGATTACGTTTTTGTATCCTGCAGACACATAGTGTCCTTTGTTCAGAAGCGAGGCATAAAAGACGGCAAATTCCACTATTTTTTTTTTCAACATTTATTTCGTTCAATCACAAATAAATGTATTCATTCATCATATTCAAAAGTCACCCAAGGCACTTTTGAAACCAAATAATCAAAATCATAACTACATATTACCCCTCCAAAGATGTTTCTACCGTGTTATTTTGAGAAGTAGATTTTGCAGTCTCCAATGGAAACCTACATTGATCTGTGCATTGTGGCAAAACAACAGCGGAGACAAAAGATATAAAGATAATAAAGATGGTCCACTTATACAGAACAACTCTGAATGAACACAAGCAGTAGTTCAATCTTTTCATCATGAGTGTGAATCATACTTACAAATGTAAGTTTGAAAACTCATAGACATGAATAATTTTTTTTCAGAGAGAAAACACACAAACACACATCCTGTACAATCATAAATAGTCAATCTAGCCATCACATACAAACAGTTATAGGGTACTCCATGTGCTTTGAATGTTGTTGTTTTTTGGCAATGATGATGCCAAAGAAGAACCACTTTTTGTTAAAGAAGAAGAACCATGTTTGTTACAGGTGTAGAAAATTGGCAAATAATTAAGTGAAACATCAAGTGAACTTATTTTAGAAGATTTTTAAAAGGTACTTCACACTCACACATTTCAGTCAAACTCATACATAACAAAAACAACAGACAGTGATGGTTTACTAGACCTTAAACTCCATTACAAACATGTTTTTTTTAATGGAACTAAAAGTGGTTCTTCTATAGCGTCACTCAAAAAATTAAGCACATTTTATTTTTAGGAGTGGGCAGTTCAGTGCAGTGCTAAATTTCATGATAGATGTATTAACTGGGCAAAAAAGAAAAAAAGTACATGAAAAAATAATCAAGCAAAAACACACAAAGGAAGGACATCATGCATCCATCCGTCCAGACAAACAAAAAGACATTCTGCAGTTCTTCCTGAGGCACTATAAGCTGTAAGGGCACTTTTCCAGAACAGATGCAGTTCACTTCTACACAGAGATAAGTAATACTATCATCATTATCTGGCTGATAACCAATATAAAGTATAGAGAGAGCCTGGTGGTTGGGGGTGAATGGGGTCTGTTTCTCTGTGTTAACAGAATCTGTCCTTAGTTAGTGGCAGCTCCTTCTGCCTCTTTGCTGGCCTCTGTGGCGCCACCCTCCATTTTGCTGCCTTCTTTAGAGCTTCTGTTCAGGGTTCCGTTGATGAAGCTCTCTGAGCTCTGCCTCTGGAAGTGCTTCCTGGATCCCACCAAGGACGGATTGTTGACCAGAGTATAGAGGAGATGCCAGTGTCCACGTGCCCGTTTACCATTAGAAACTGGTTTGTTTTGTTTCTTGTCCTGTGAGACAAGCTGGATTCCTGCAAATGTTCCGAGACAGGAGATTGAAATTTAGTCTACCTGTGGCTCAATTTGTAGATCAAATGCACTCATTGAACAAACACAGATTAGATAATCTAAAGTAAACTAGGGTTAACCTGGGTAGTGAGTATTAACATCAGAATAAAGATGTTAAAAAATGCAATATGTTATTAATATTGTGTTAAAATTCCAGGAGAATAGAACATTTTAAAATGTTGACGTTTTTTAGTTTCTACTACAATTTTTTAAGTAAACCATATACTGGGATTTATTGTTTACGATTGTGTCAGCCTAACTATTTCCAGCGTTCTTCTAAAGGAATCACAGTATTAAAGTCATGATCCTAAAAATACGGAATGGATCTAATCTCTCATTTATTTAAGTAGCAAAACTGAAACTGAACAAATCCATATAGTGGTCAGGAATTAAACAAGTTATTCAAACCAACATATCAAAAATTAAATTGCTATGTTTTGCAGTATAATTTGTATATTGGATAAATGTTCATTTTACAGACCAAAACACACATTTACTGCAGAGACAAATCAGTTCAAACAAACTATTTTTCTAGGCTGCCTAGGGCTTTTGCGCAGTGCTCCATATGCAATGAACAGAAAGTACTGTTAACATATTTAACATGTTTAAAGTGTGAAGCTGTCTGCCGCAATCCAGTAAACGAGGGTCATCAGAGAGCCGCTGCCTTTACCGGCAGCCCTAATGCAATCTTTTGAGCACACTCGGGCCACATTGAGCTTGCCATTACCACGCTGAAAACACAGGCCCTCTGGGCTGCATAAATATGAAACAGTCAATTAGAGCGGTCCATCTGTGTAATCCGCTGGCCTAATGCTAATCTCTCCCACACAATAGACCTCTGTTTCACGGGAGTTATTACTGTATCTAAATGCAAACAAGCCCAACAAATATTCCCAATTTGGAAAACTCGGAAAGAGGCACAAGCAATCTGTGTAGGGATGAGAATTCAAAGACAGTTTAATCCAACCGCATTAGAGCTGCCGTGTGGTTGCGGTGGCATGCATGCCATCTGCTTTCACTGACAGTTAGTTGTTCACTCCTTTAGAAGCCAACATCTGTCATCAGCCTCTCTCTCTCTCTCTTTCTATTTCTGTGCCTTTAACTTCCACACAGGAGAAAAGTGCAAGGTCTTTATCATTTATTTCCCTTTGATTGATAGGGCCTGTGTAAGCTTCTGTATAAAATTCACCCTGATAGATCTCTGCTCGAACATGGCTGCGGCTGTGTATCAGAAGTCTGTATTGTGCTATGAACAGAGCTGCTCGGTCTATGACAGACCTGATTGAGGCCAACAGTAGAGGCCAAAGGGACTCCTCGCACATTATGGGCCAATTTATACTGACAAATTTAATCAGGATAGATATGCTTCTCGCTTGCTGCGTGCTAGACAGCGTGATGAGTCAATTACGCCTAAAACAAGGCTGGCCGGCTGCCTGCAAATACAGCTTCAATGGCCCTGGAGAAATCAACACTGCTGCACCTGGCTAATATTTATCCACCACTGATCAATTCAACACCGTCTAATAATAAAGCAACAGCAGCCCTATTGCACAGTATATACTGTATAGATCCAGAAAGCTGAGGTGTGATCTGATTATAATGTGTCGATACCAGATGCAATCATTGTATTGTAAGGCTTTGACAGTATCCTGTATCATGGATATAATAGGTAATACAGATAAATCAAGGGAATTATACAATCTAAAAATGCAAATACATCCTCATTAAGATCAGCACTGATGTGGTCTCAAACTACTGGAAGAGAAATACAGATAGCAAAGTCTAGCATTTGAATAGAAATATTAAATTAAACCAGAATACTAAGTGTAACCATAATTTAATCACAGATTTTCTATTGGCAAATAAACTGATCTATTTAAAGGTTTTGTACCGAACAACATTTGTATATATTATGTCCTAAAAACTAGGGATTTACCAAATAATTAGCAACTGGGAAAAAATATCAATAAGTAACAAGACAAAATAACTTATACTGCTCTGGACAAAAAAATATCTGAATCAGTTTCCCTGATTTTGCTATTTAAACGTATATATTTGAGAAAAATTAACATTTTTATTTTATTCTATAATTAATTTGCAGAAAATGAGAAATGACTAAAATAAAAAAGCAAAACTTTTAGACCTCAAATAATGCAATAAAAACAAGTTCATATTCATAATGATTTAAGAGTTCAAAGATCAATATTTTATAATAATATAAACTCTGGTTTTTAATTACAGTTTTTATGCATCTTGGCATGTTCTTCTCCACCAGTCTTACACACTGTTTTTGGATAACTTCATGCCACTCCTGGTGCAAAAAATCCAAGCAGTTCAGCTTGGTTTGATGGCTTGTGATCATCCATCTTCCTCTTGATTATATTCCAGAGGTTTTCAATTTGGTAAAATCAAAGAAACTCTGGTCTCTTATTTTTTTTCCCAGAGCTGTACTTGTTCATTTAACACTTTTACATTTTAGTTTGGTAAAGGAATCTCTTATTTAAGAAGCACAACAAAATATACATTTAGGCTATTTTATTTATGCAATGTTGAAAAGAGTGATAAAATGAAAGAAAAGCTGGAAAAATTGTGTTCGGTATTTACCATTTAGCCTTTGGCCAAATGTTTAATTTTGTTCGCTTTCAGTTTCAGTATAAAAAAATGTATATTTCACAATGCAACATTTCCCAAGTATTTAACAGATTTGCCATGCAATCAAAAACGTAATCAAAGAAATAAATATAAAACAGCCCTACTCTTTGCTATACGATAATAAGATCATATTAAAGACCACTACATTAGGTACATTTTTTATTAGTACCAAACCACTCACCTTCTTCAGCATCCCGCACGGCCTGTCCAGAGCCCTTGTCCTGACCTGGAGCCTGAAGCAGCAGCCCACAGAAGGCCTTCATCACCGGGTGAGACTGGCTGACCTCAATCTTCAGGTAATGAGCATAGCAGTGGTAGCCTGCAGAGCAACACCCAGGGTGAGAACTGAACTGGGGAAAAAGCAATCTCAAGACTGGAACTTGCTATTGTGTATAATAGCAATCCTGTCCTACTTGCATTATGTCTGCTCCCCAGCTGTGCAGAGCATTCATATCAAGTCAGCCGTAGACATTACACAGCAATCACTGTTAGCTACTGTATATATTATGGGACGGGCTGGGATTTTGCACAGCTTTTGGAAGCAATGAACATGAAGGAATTGCTTATACACAGCCATATACATACATATGCATACATTCTATAAATCTATCTGAATGAATATATATTAGACTGTAAAAAATATCTGTAAAATACAAGCAAATTACAACTTTAATGTTAAATACAGGAATTCTGTAAATAACAATGCTTTATTCACAGTATTATGTACACAGACAATGTGCAGCCCTAGCAAAGCACCCGGTTCATGTTGAGATGCCTTAGCATTACTCTTTCATGGTCAGGTAAGCACTTCATTTATATGATTGTAAATGTGAAAATGTGTTTTTCTTTTACACTTTTAATATGTGTTTCAAGAACCTTAAAAAATATTTTTCAGTGATGGGCAACCTAGGGCCAGAACCCAGCAAAAAACAGTTTGCTGATTTTTTTACTCCAAAAGACCTACTGAACCTTAATGAGTCTGGGAAAAAAAAGCACAACAGTACAGGAGTCTTGTCCCTATTTAAGTATTTTTTGAGATATGAAATATGGGTAAATAATGAAACACTACTGGGACAAAATAGTGCATAATAACTTTACATATCATCGCTGTCGTATGAAAAACACTTATGTCCATTTTTGTCGATTTTTAGTTTACTACATAATTTAAACAGACAAACTGTCCTTTACACTGTGCCAAAATTTCTTGATGGACAGACCAATCGAAACTCTTCAAAATTACCTGAAATAAACTCTTTTAACATTGACTTCGATTGAAAGTTTACAAGGTTTTTTCTCTGTCCTGTAAAGTTGCTGTTTTGGGGATAAGTGTTTTTCATTGCACAGCGACGATATGCAGGCTAATGAGTTGAAGACGCACCTGGGTCGAAAGCCTCTACATTGCGGTTGAGGAGGCTGATGTCCAAACGGCCCAAATGGACAATGTTGAAAAGAGCTGTGATCACCAATCTCCAAATGCCCAAAAGCGCACCCACCAGGATATTGACTGGGAAGAGCAGGTAGGTCAGAAGGAACAGACTACCCCTGCAGAGACCAGCAAGAGGAGAAAAACTGTTAAATAACTTAAAAACATTAAAATGAGTAGGAATAAAACATTTTAGGCACCTTGGTCACTGTAAGAAATTCTCATTTCTCATTTGCCAATTATATTCAAAGAAGAAAATTCCATATTTTTTTAAGTTGATGGTTTTCTGGGGACAACAAATATGTAGTACACAGAGAGTGATGTGAGAACTCTTGCTTTTTCTAAAAGCTGGATCTTGCCTTGTTAACACTGATGTTTTGGACAAACCATTTTGTGTGATATTTTTTGAGCACATAAACCAAACTGTATGGTACTTAATCAAAGAAAAAAATCTGCTCTATTTATTAAATAAAAGATGCAATGAAGGGAATTGTTTGTAATTTGTCCATATTAGTACATCTGATGTTTTGTATTGTTGAATTCTGTTTGCATAGAGACATGACAGACTGAGAATCCTACCTGTTGGTAAGGTCTCTTGTTCCAGCTTCCTTCTTGATGAACAAGAACCTGGATGTAAGGTGCTGGATAAGCCCAACCAAGAACAACATCAACCAGAAGGGCCTGAGGACAGAGACAGAGGAGGAGGACTTACAAGGGATTTGTTTTGATGGGCACTTCTATAAGTGCTGGAGTTTATGGACAGGACTAGAGGAAACACTGTTGTCATAAAGATTTTGTGTAGCACTCTTGAGGATTATGCTGTGATGCTGTGGAGACACTGAGAGGATAGAGGAGATTCCTGACAGCAGAACTGTATGTAAACCTGACTTGATTATAATTTATCATCATTTTCCTAATTGAAAGCGATATCAGAGTTAACTCACCACATCCTGCCGATGACATGGAACAGCAACATGTTCTTTCCGTAAAAGATGGGAATGATGACAAGGAATACACCGAATAGCAGGCAGATGAAGAACACTAGAGTCTGAATAATCATGCCTTTAAAAGTACAGATACAAAAAATAAGACAGGGTTCAGACTCAGGAGTAGTAAAAATATTCTAATGCATGTAATATAATAACCCTTTAAGTAGTCATTTGATACAATGTGGTGCTGTATGCTGTAAATATTACAATATGTTTTGATTTAACAGTAATCGAATATTTACTTATTGTTATGATGATGTTTGCACCCTACAGTTTATGTACATGTGCATTAATGTAGAAGCATATTAAATGTCTTTAAAGCAACATTATGTAGGGGTTTTATAGGAAAAATATATATCCTAGGCTTAGCACACTGCTAAATGCACTAACTGCAAATTTTGTAATATTAACTACTGCCTCAGTAGTCATACTTCTTTTAATTATAGTGATGGATCTGTATGTCCTATCTTGCCCAGAAATGCATGTGTAAAGCATGTATTTTTTGGGTAACTTAAAGCGTTAATTACACTTTTTGACTGTAGGGGGGGCCAGAAAAACAAATTACACAAATCTTACACAATGCCAATTTCCTATTGATTTATAAAAAGTCTAGTTATTTGAGTGTGAGTGTGTGTGCATAGCACAAGCCCCTCCCCCTTCACTCAGTTAGAATGGGCATCAGTTTGAATTAAAAAATGGTAAAATAAATAAGTGGAGAATCAGCTATACAGTTTTAATATTCTACCATCATAATTTCATGTTATAGTTCACTATACACTTTAAACTATACACTAAAACGTTTTATATTTAAATATTAAACATTCAAAATAAAAAGCCCAATGACGGAGCAGCTAAGAATGTCTACTTAGGCAAAAACATATTTTTTGTTCATTTTTTTTACCTAGACAAATAAATGCAGCTTGGTAACTGGTGAAGCCCATCCAGCAGACCAGTGCAGGACGTGAAGGCCTTATATTCCTCTGGCAGTTATACACATTGTAGATGTCTCCTCTGTACAGCCCCCGAAGATTGGACCTGAGCATGCACATATATGCCATTTTGTGAGGTAAAAAGAGACATAATGTACGAGACAAAATATATAATAGAGGCATCCCTAAAGAGAAAACTGCAACGGAATTGCTGGCAATTGAATCGAATTACTATTATATTAAAAAAAAAAACTGAATTTGAAAAGCCATTATGTTCAGCCTGGTATTACTGAGTGTAATTACCCAATTTTCATTATGGTCAGATAAAACCTGCTCCCATTTGCAGGAACTGCTATCATTAGAATACAATGAGCGCAGCCATTAGTGTCCTTTTTGATGTGGTCTATGCGTATGTGTGCGAGTGTGAGAAAAAGACAGTGAATGACAAGCTAAGAAAAAAAATATATATTATTTGAAAAAGAAGTCATATGAAGGGTTAAACAGTGGCTTCACTCTGCCTGCAATTTCAGCTCTATTTCCAGCCGTACCTGTGCAGGACCATGGACCTCATAAACATGGTCAGATTGACCAAGCAGGACAGGGTGACAGCCGAGGCGTAGCACACTGAAAGAAAGGCAAAAATACACAGACAATCACATGAGCTGCACACACACCCACACACACATCACTGCCTCACTCTCTCAGCACTTTTCACCATCCGCTGATTAGCAAACAAGCTCTGCTACAGTCCAGTAGTCTGCTCTGCTGACTCCATCACTATTTCCCATCAGCATATATATCTGTGTGTGTGCACGTTTTTGTGTGGGTGGTATAGATTTACACGTGTGTGTAAGGCTGAGTGACAGTGGATCTATACACTCAGTATAGGATCCATTACAGGCTCTGAGCAATATTTCCTGCAGTTCCCAGGAACCTTAATTTGATTAGACTGCAGGCAGTCATTTGTGTGGAGCAATGAAACCTAAGAGTCTTGGTCTGTCTTGGTCTAACTCAATGAGACTGGCTACTGAATAACTTCAGTTACACTGTGGTATTCACAAAGTAGCGTTTCGGAATATTAGGTGTTTTATTATATTTAAATGTAAAATAGCGTTTTCCTGTCTACAAAGAGGATGCAGTACTGCTAAAGAACTGAACACCTGCATGCATAATAAATCAATTACAGGCAGCTCTTTAACAGTGTAGTAACTGCATAGTGTAATAACTTGCACGATTGTGCTTGGTCCCCTGTTTCCACTTACAAATAATAATAATAAAAAAATAAAAAATCAAATCTTGTAGGTATAAAACATGTTGTGGCTCAATGGTAGACAACCTGTCTGAGGGCTTAGAAGTTGTCTGTTTGAGTCCCATGTCTGTCCACCCAAATTTTCTGAACATTATTATGAGAAAATAGTTTTTATTTGCTTCTGGTTTCCCCATACAGTCAGGAAGTGAAATTTATGCTAAGTTACCCCTAAATGACTTGCTATCTTCATGCCTTTCAGAACTTTTTGGGGGGAAATCCCAGTATTTCACAAAAGTAAATTCACTCCCTATGCCCCATTTTTGCAAATATTTTAATATATCTTTTCATGGGACAACAATAAAGATATGATGCTTTAATACAATGTAAAGTAGTCAGTGTACAGCTTGTACAACAGTGTAAATTTGGTGTCCCTCAAAATAACTCAACACACAGCCATTAATGCCTAAACAGCTGGCAACAACTTCTTTGGTCGGTCCCGGGGAGGCCTGGAAAACTGCTATATGACTTTTGCCATTATGCTGTATTTCAATTCTCAAATCTCAAATAGTTTTCTTGCCACAACATGCCATGTTGAATTTACAGTGGCCAGCATGAGAGAATTGTACCAAAAACATCTAATTTAATACACCTACTTCCTATTCACACCTAAGACCTTGTAACACTAACGAGTCACATGACACTGGGGAGGAAAAACAGCTAATTGGGCACAGTTTATCTTAGGGGCGTACTCACTTTTGTTGCCAGTGGTTTAGATATTAATGGCTGTGTGTTGAATTTACACTGTTTACACTGTTATACAAGCTGTACGCTGCTGTACACTGACTACTTTACATTGTAAATGTCATATCTTCAGAGTTGTACCATGAAAGGATACTCACTTTTGTGAGATACTGCACATTACCGTGACTGAAAGTGGGAAAATCAGAATATGAAACAAATATGACTTACATAGGGTTACAAAGCTTCATCAAAGTTACATTGTGCAGTTAGAAGCATTCAAAATGCAGAACAGCAATGATGAACATTCTTTCATTAAAAATCACTGATTAATATCCAGCATTTACTGTCACTGCAAATCTGATTCTGTATGATGTTTTTTTATTGTTAGATAATAACAGACTATAGTCTTTTTTTAGCTTGGACCCCTTGTACAGTATTTTTGCTTGCAGCTCTATTTTAAATGACTTTGACCTCCATATTGTGTCATGTCTCTTCTGTGCCGCGGATGCATTTCTTGAACACACAAAACATTAAATAACTTTATAATGCTGTGATAATGTCTTAACATAATGTGCCATTATATTTCATCCTATACTGTAGGTCTCTTTAAGAGTCAAGCCTAAAGCACCAGTCAGAACTGCTGAAACAGCACTGCAGGCAGTCAGCCCAGGATTTACTAATAAACAAGATGGAAAACTGCCCTCCAGCCAAAGCATTAATTGGATAGGGCTTTAAGATGCTAACCTGAAGGATACTGGACTCACCCTCAACACACCACATGTAGTGCACCACTATTTTGACCACCTCTTTGCGGTCATCCGACAGATGAATGTTGAATCCAGCCAGGAGAAACGCAATGTCTTCATCCACTCCTCTCCGGACAATCTGGAGAGTGGGCACTATTCCAGTGACCAGCAAGAGTGCCATCTGAGAGAGCACAGACAAACGCCATTTAAACATGCAGTGCAGAGATACTATAGTCACTCATTAAAATAGCAATTAAAATAGAAATATTGCAAAAACACCAACCCACCTGATAAAGTGCAATAAACGCCACAACCAGAGAGATGGCTAATTTCAGAGGAAACCTAAAAACTGATACAGCAGAAAATCACAGTCACAAAATCATGTCATACACAAATATACAGCATCATGTGCACAACAATACAAATTTATACTTACCTTCTTCAGGTGTGTAAATATAAGACTTGAAAGCATCAGAGATTCGCTCAGACAGCTTTGGCCTAGAACTGTTTGTACAAAACCAAAAATGTGGTTAATTTCATCACAATTTAATCACAGATACATTTCATATATTTACATACGTTTGAACCCAATTTAATACCAAAGAATAATGCAGTTTGAATAATATATAATATATTCAAATATATTTTCAATATGGATGATACCTGCCTTTACAGTACTTGGCTCCTTTCATATAGTATTTTGGCCTTTTTACATTTATATATAAAAATATTATATATACAGAGTACAGAGCAGTACAGCCAATCACAATCGGCCTGCGGTCTCATGCCTACGAATGCAGCATAGCAGCGCCTATACTACATGTTATAGCACTCTCTTTTGTGCATTATTGTGGTTATACCACAGTTCCATTATTGCTGTTTATTGAAAGATTTTGAGTTAAAGAGGATGAAAAATATGATCTAATTGGTTATAAACACTCTGTGAGTTAAAATAGTTCCATTTCTGCTCTGTTTGGTTTGTAAGCGCTGTATCGTGGCTAGGTTACCTGGATGTGGCGGAGTAAAACACGGAGAGCTAGAACGCTTCTCAGCTAATTACATAGCAAAGTCGTAACTAACTGTGGAATAGTTTCTATTTAGTAATTTGTATTATAGAATATTTTAAAAATATTTTTAAATATCTTGTATCTTTTGAATATTTGTTAACAGTCTGTGTCCTTTTGTATTCTAGGTTGTTCGTATTAGCTGTCAAAGATATACTAAAAATCAATGTCTATTTGTTCATTTCTAATGATTCATTCATTATGGGATTTTGATACAATGTGAGCAGTAACTGCCAAATTCACATTATATAAAAGCAAAAAAAAAACTATTAAAATGAAGATGGCTTTCGTTTGACAGTGACACTATGTTACATTTTATTATTGTAAAGACTTATCAAGACAAATCCATTGTAATGCAAATAAAGTAATTCTATTTCCACAGGGAACATGTACTCAGCAGGTTTAACATCACTCCTCTGACTATTCCTATTCCTATCTGACTATTCCTATTATCTCTTACTGTAGCTTTGCATAAAGGAAATTAGCATTGCTGCAGGGAAGCCATTCATATGGTTTTCACACAGGTAGATCAGGGATTCCCACATTTTGGATTTTGAATTGACTCAAAAAGACAGTTTTATAATTATCATTGTATTTTCTGTATGAATAAGATAGAGTTCTCATTAGCTGTTGTTCATCAGCTATAAGGTTTAGGAAGAACCCACTCCTAATAAAGTGGTTTCCAGGTACTACAGGTCTTATCACTGGAAATGTCACCTACTAATCCTTAACTTACCAACGTAGTTTCCTGGAGTTAAATTATGGATTTACATACTATTTGCAGTATAGAAATCTTCTGAACATTAAAAGTTCAAATGAACAGAACATCTCTTGATGTCCAAGTCATTATTCTCACTTTGCTAAGATCCTATTCTTTTAGATTAACTTCAGCATAACCCTCAAAATCTGACCTGGCTTGTGATGGCTTCTTCTTTTTAAGGATCTTCTTTACGTAGTCTCTGTAGTAGCTGCTCTTAAGGTCCTATGAGAGATCAAACAAACAAACAAACAATACATTATTCAAGAACCTCTTCTAATCAAGATCTCTAATCCAAAAAAGATCCTTGTGCTCTCAAATTTATCCCAACTTATTTTTCTTACAGATTATAGCCACATAAGACAAGCATTGTGCATTTTCTGTGGGAAAATAACACAACTTGTGTGTAATCTGTCTTGCCACAGACCAGAACCCAATCTCAGAAAGCTGCTTATTATGATTAAGCTTGTGGAATGCCATTCTGGAGTTTACACACAGATTCACACTTCGTACTGTGTTCACCCTAAACCTGTGAAATAAGAACTTTCTCATGTACACAAAACCAATGGGAAAAAAAGTACGGACGCTGTAAACTTTAGACTAATACTGGAGCCTAAATCTGATTTCTGCACACACATAATCACTGCACAAAAACACGTCTCTCACATGTCTTGTAGCAACTGGTATTGCATAGTGGATATAACCGCTTCTCTCCACCTTGAAAAGAACACCATGCTATGCCAATAAGAGTCTCTCTAATACTATATTTGCCTTCTTTTACATGGTTAAACTGCAAGTAAATCTAAAAAAAGGAGATATGTCAAATGTGATATATATATATATATATATATATATATATATATATATATATATATATATAATACCAAACAGCAAATCACTGCCACAAGAAAATCCTAGCTCTTGATTTTTCAAGTAGAACTTTAGGGAACAGAATAGTTTTCCAGAATAGTGAAACATGCACACATGTTAAGGATAAAAAGCTATTTAGTTAAAGCTAGTTAAGGGTTTATTAATATATTTACTGTATGTTAACTATGGGACTCCATTTAACTCTGTTGAGAAGTCTATTTCTGTGTTGATTTACTATTTACTATAATAATATCACCAGCATTTGTAAACAATATTTTACCCTGAAACATTGTGCCATATCACTCACCCCTATTAATCACATCAGGGTACTTTTTTTTTTTTTTAGCAAAAGGAAAATTCACACTGTTCTCATTTCTCATAATATATCTACTAGAGACAGATTATATCTGTTCAGTATCATTTATTTGACTTTAATCCTGAATATATATGAAGATATGTGGAGTGCATTATTAGTATCATGACATTCTGCATCATTGACTTCTGTTACAAATGTGATTCTTGTCTTAGTTAGGGGATATCATATCGTATGCAATAATACAATTAAATTTTCATTTTGTTGTAGTAGTGTATTTTTAAAATATTTTTTTTCACCAAGAGTATCGCTATCCTAAAAATACCACAAAATATTGTGATAGTATTTTAGGGCCACATCGCCCACACCTAGTGAGAAACTCATATTTGATCAGTTTGGGCAGGGTTTAAGCCTATTTGTAGACAAACATTTTCTTTCAATGAAAAATGTCCATTTAAATAGCTGTGTAGTCCATGACTAGGTTTAATCATTGTCCCAAAAACCAAGGTAGATTATTTTGATACAAATTCTAATGCAGATACTACTGTTCAAATAGTCCAACAGGTCTCTATCTTGGGTCCTTTGCAACTAAGCTTAATTATGATAATAATATTGTTAGCATTGAGTTATGAACTTGCATAGAGTATCTGACTATTCACTATAAAATGTTCAGACTAATTACAATTTTCCAATAGTGATGAAAAAAGGCAGAGTTTTTAAAACAGAGGGCTTTTTATGGGCTTGTTATTGTCCTTATGAAAGTGGTGACATATCCATGCACAGAATTATGGTCAATTTACTAGACAGACAATCTCATCCAATGCACACAACACTGCAGGTCCAGACTCACCTCTGACGCGTTAGTTTTCTCTGTACCCTTTAAGCCCTTGAACAGGAGTAGAGGATACTGGAAACTGAGAAAGGCCAAGCAGGCAATCTGGGGCAGGCTGCTGAACAGGGCATAGTACTTATATATCTGCAGAGAAGGAGAAACAGGAAAAAGATCATTAACAAATCTTATCCTATTCTTTTTTAAATTCCTCTACATCCTGATTTAAAGCACAATCCAGCTCCTCAAAGACAAACAAAAAGCTCTCCATGACATAAAGCCTATTTATCTAATGATATCCCCTTCATCTACAGTTTTATCTGTATTCAGAACTCAGGGAAAAAGCAGATTCATGGTTTTTTAGATGAAGATAAAGTTTTATTTAAATTCAAACTGAAACTAAAGTGATTAACTCTGACAAAAGCTCTGCTGTGGCAGACACCAGAGCAGAACCAATCGCCTTGAGTCGTGACCATTCATTAAAAGACGTGAAGACAACAGAGAGTAAGGATGAGGTACTGTGAGTTAAGCTGCAAGAAGCAGAGCAGAAACTCACACACACTGAATAAAAAGTGGAAAAAAATAACTGAATAAATGATCCCTATACATATACTGTAGCTAGGCAAATCTGAGAAAAAATAACTGTCATATCAAATGCTTATAAAGTATGGCTAATAAAGCTTATAAAGTATATGTACTACCTGTGGTGTTTTGGGACAGTCCACTTTCTGCCAGACGAGGACTCCAAAATGTGTCCATGACAGCAGGCTGCCCAGCACATAGCCCACCTTATTGTGGAGTGTGCCACAGGCTAGCAAAGGATAGTACAAAGCAGGGTAGTAGAACAGAGCCAGGATCAGCCAGTATTCTGAGGAAATGAGAAACAGAGAGTGTGTTAATGAACAAACCATATACCAGTCCATTACTATACCATAGATAGCAACAGTAAAACTGAAAGTTTAAATGACATTAAGCACACTAAGCGAAAATTGCTGCTGTCCAATATAAACTATGTATCTTTAGTTTTGTCTGTGTTTTGTTTCCTCCATCATTTGATCCCTGTGGAAACTTTATATACAGTATAAACCATTTTGAATACATAAACCAATAGAAATGCTCTAATTATAACAAAAAACCCTCTTATTTCACTTTGACTTTAATTCAAAGTTTTGAACATTTTTTACTTCTCATGTAAAGTAACATTTTTAAATATTTTACAGCTCTGAAAAAGAAAAACAAGAGATCCCTTCAGTTTCTGAATTAGTTACAATTAGATATATAATTAGATTTTGCCATTTATAGGTATATGTTTGAGTAAAATAAACATTGTTGTTTTGTTCTATAAACTACCGACAACATTTCTCCCAAATTCCAAATAAAAATATTGTCATTTGGAGCATTTATTTGCGGAAAATGAAAAATTACTGAAATAATAAAGCAGAGCTTTCAGACCTTTAATAATGCAAAGAGATCAAATTCATAACATAACCCTGTTTTTTCATAACAGTTTTTATGAATCGTGCATTGGTTTCTTTCCACCAGTCTTACACACTGATTTTGAATAACTTTATGCTACTGGTGCAAAAAATCAAGCAGTTCAGCTTGTTTTGATGGCTTGTGATCATCCATCTTCCTCTTGATTATATTCCAAAGGTTTTTTTAATTTAGTAAAATTACAGAAACTCGTCATATTAGGTGGTCTCTGAATATTTTTTCATAACAGTGAAACTGTGGTATTATTTTATATCAGTAAAACTGTGGTATTATTTGGTAATGTCTAAGAATATGAGTCCTTTTGTGGAGCTATGTTTCATCACCTTGTGTGAATAAAGTGGTTGAGATTGGAGCTTGATTTTGGGTAGGTGCCATTTTGTGGACAGACAGGCTAGTGTTCATTTGATAGCTGCAAATCAGGTGTGACTCACTATGACCCTGGTTCATATCCATTCATATCCTTCTTACTGGATGTGTTTCCCAGCTACTTTGGTGGTCTCATACATAACAGAAAAAGGCAAATTTACCCCATTTGTCACCCAGTCTTTGCTGTGATAGGACCACAGTAAAGAGAAGAGTGAGGTTTGCTAGTTTGTCTAAAGTCTGCCCCATGTCCAGTTTGACTCCAGTCCAGACTTAACCTCATACCTTTGTATTGTGTGTCCTTGGTAAAGGGTAGTGGGTTGGAGGCTAGGACCAGTCCAATGATTTTGCAGAAAAGCACCCCAAACACTGCCACTGACAGGCCTTTGTGCTGCGTATGGTCCAGGAAATTTACTGGGCTTTAGAGATAAAAGATAAATGTAGTTAATGGAGTGCAATATGACAATATTTTATGTTATCATGATAATTGTTGTCATTGTAATAATACACATTATACTTTTTTTGAGTATATATGGATATCATTAAACAAGTCCTTAAAGAACAATGAGTAACAATAAGCTTATTTCCTGACAGAGTGCGTCATTAGTCAGGTTTAACTGGAGAAAGTGTAGCACATTCTGAATAAAAAAATCACTGTACAGAAGATAACATGTTTTAAAAAACTCTGCATGTAAAACACTGCGCTAAAATAAAGTTAATTAAATACTTCAGGGCTCTAAATTGTCACTAACTAACACCAAGATCCGACGGTACTGGACCTCAGCAGCCAGAGTCAGAGAGAGCACAATTGGCAATGCTCTCTCAGTGAAGGGTAAATGATGCTCCTTTCCTTCCCCTTTTGCCACATCACTACCACATGACTGTGATGTTGGTCAGCACAGGCATCTGTTAGCTGACGTACCAGAGCTGGAGATCTGGAACTTTCCTCTGAGCGCTGGCAACACAGTGATGTTGCATCAGCGGCAGTTAGAAAAGAGGCATAAGCTAGATGAGGCATGTGATAGTCTTCACCATTCTAGTATTAAGGGCATTACTAGTGATAGGATGGGAGTCCTAATAAGTCAATGGGTTGTTTGTCCTTCGAAATTGGGGAAAATATTGAATAAAAAAATCTAAAATGAAAAATTTTAATAGAAAAGAAATGTAATATTGTGTTACAATATTTTTACCATATTACTCAGCCCTAAATGAAGTATTACAATTTATTATAATACAAATACACAAATACAGTAGCTGTACAGTTTGTTGAAGAGTATGCAGTAGATGTTGGAACAGTGGCTGAGATGTGCCTTAAGAGACCGGTAGCTCACCTTAATAAACCAGGAACTCCTTTCAGACTATCACCAACTTTCTGTCGTCTTGCCAGAACCGCCAGGATCAGCATAACCACCAACTTCACATACAGACACATGAGACAATCTCAGTCAGTTTCCATTTCCCTTTCCCCATGAACCCTTGCCAAATAGACAACCACCGACCCTTAGCCCACCTTTTGAACCCAGTGATGCAATGAAATAACTTTCCAGTTCAAATGAAGCTCTAGACCCCCATCAAACAAGGGGGCAACCCTATTCCTCAAAATAAGCTCACACTGTGAGGTGTGATTAGCCTTCGTTCATCATGTTCATGTTCAGTGAGCACAGCACTGGGATCAGTGACCTGCTATGACCTGTGGCACCACCGGGGACTTAAGAGTGGGCTGGGGGCTTCCTGCCACATGGTCCATCACAGTCAATTACCATTCAGCTGATTTTTAGAAACGTAAATGAAAAACAGGAAAAGGAGTCTGAATGCTAACTCAATGAAAAGCCTGATGATTTCCCATTCCAAAGTTCGGCCAGTATTTTTAGAGATTTAAGCTTTGTTTACTTTGATATAAACTAAATGAGTGCTACATATTTGCTAAATAAGCTAAAATGAAATGTGCTATTTCTAGCTAAATAAATAAAATTAACTAAAACAATTTACAATTTTACATTTTTATACAAGACATTCATCAGCAAGGAGTAAACTAAACCAGTGTGCTTCAGGCAAGCTGAATGACTCATACTGTGTATAAGTGTGTGTGTGCATGTGTGTGTGTGTGCTTGTATTGGAGGGAACAGGAAATGTCTCTTAGAAAGAAAACTCACAGATATGGCTGCAATGCATATGTGGTAGAGGCCATCATCAGCTGTGGGGTCACATGGTGGGATAACTCTGGAAATTTCACAAACACAGAGAATTTATTATAAGCTGGTGCAATCCAGGTCGCTTGCTCACCCAACACAGCTCAGTCCAAGAGTGCACCTGTCTAACACCCCCCTCACACCCACCCTTCTCCATCAGCAGACCCATACTTTCACCTTTCAACTGCTCCAAGCACAGATTATGCATTTAAACCGATTGATAGACAATGTGACCGAGGTACAACGGCCACTCCTGTTTCCGAAGTGAACTCAATTGACCGGAAAGGAATTAAAAAACACACCAAACTGGAAGCTTCTTTAGCAATTTAACTTTTTTTATATACAAATGTGGTTCTTCTACAACCATCATTACTCAAAGAACAACTGGATGCACCATTCTTTTTCTTCAGTGTAGAGTACTATCCTGGCAAAAAGTGTTTTTATTGCACCAACAATGGGTCATTTTTAACAATAGCTGCACTTTGTTGGTGCTTTATAAAATTATACTGAAAGTAGGGATTCACTGAAATGTAAATATTTGTTAGAAACTTAAACTAACCAAAAAAAATATTAGGTTGAATTCTGAACATGTTTTTTCATAGATTTTTTTTACCATTGCTTAAATTAAAGAGCACAAATGTATTTTTCTCTTATTTTATAAAAAAAAAAAACTACAAAACTACAAAACATTACTTAAACCATTAAATCCGACCAGGCATACAAACAGAACAATATAATTATTGTTTAAACTAACAACTTTTTTGCCAATTTTGGCTGGTTAATTTTAATTGTCAATTATTCTGTTTTATCCCTAGATGAAAGGCTCTTTAAAGTTCTATACACAATAACATATCATTAAGTGTCCATTGATCATGGTTTTATGTATAAACATTTTTTTTTTCTAAAGAAGCTTTAGAGAACCCTCTTTTTTCAAATGTATATTCCTTTATTGAGAAACCCAATAAGGACTAGAGTGATAAGTTGAAAAAATGATGAGAAATGGTGCACATTGTTTTTAGTAGGAATAATGCTTTAAAAAAATCTTGGTTCTGTATCATTCTGAGGATGGAATGAAGAGAGGACGGAGAAAAGACTAGAAGCAGAAATGTTACACATTCCACGTAGTCCTCTATGATTTAAGACTGATGGGAATACCCATAGTATAACTTCTATTTGCAAAAAGAAAGAAACAGACTTTTATCTTATCTTTTTATTTATAACTATACAAACATTCCCACTAAGCTAAAACATGATCTATAAAGTCTGGCTGTGTACCTTATATGATTTCTTACTAGGGCTGGACAATAACTTAATATCAGTACATATCATGATAGAGAATGTTTAAAAATTGATTATAAGAATTTTAAACAGATATTCAGCATTTTACTGTATATTATTCACCCCCACCTTTACCCCAGAACGCTGCCATCAGTTCACTTTATTCAAGCTGAGCAACAGACATGTGTGGCCTGAATACCTCAGTGTGAAATGACGTACATCATACTATTTACCAGAATATAGTACCAACCGAAAAATAAAAATAAAAACTTGTCTAGCTCTAGTTTTTACATGTTAGCCTCCAAAACTGGAATCAAGTTAGAAAATATGGAGTTGTCTGACAATTGTACAGTTATATTCCCCTAGAAAAGTGACTAAAGATGCAGACTTCCCTAGGGGATGCCACTACAGTGCACACATTAATTGTTTGTGTCATGACAGGTAGTTTATACAGTATTCTTATTAATATGAAGAGTTAGAAGTTTTTAGAAGTTCTATATTTAGTTAACACAGACAGAAAAACCACTTACTCAATTGGAGGCTTGGTAGGTAGTGCATTTTCATACCAGTCCGAGTAGTCGTAGTAGTCCTTTCCAGTTTCTGCACTCATTGTGCTGGCTCAAGGATCAAACAGATGTATCAGTATATCAAAGGGATCCAATGAGCCAGACACAGAGGTTTGATGCTCTCTTCCCTCCAGTAGGACACACACACACAATGCTCTTCTCAGTTGCACTGTATGTGGGGGAAAACCCTAAAAACACGTCCCAAACTTTCAGTGGCAGCACTGCTGGCAGCACTGAGTGTG
This sequence comes from Astyanax mexicanus, assembly GCF_023375975.1. Lineage (NCBI taxonomy): Eukaryota > Metazoa > Chordata > Actinopteri > Characiformes > Acestrorhamphidae > Astyanax > Astyanax mexicanus. The sequence goes on from NC_064409.1 coordinate 57,970,874, forward strand.
CTGTCCTCTTTTCTGTCTCTGTGTCCAGGTGCTGTAGCAGAGTCTTATGAGGAGTAATGTGGCAGCTTCTGGCCGCGGCGTGCCACCCCGAAACTCCTGGGCCTTTTTCAGACGAGGATTACCACACCAGTGGAAGCCTGCGAGAATGAGAGAGACAGAAAGTGAGCAGGAGTGGGAAAGAGAAGGGGTGTGAAAGTAGAGAGAGCAAAGTTCCAGACAGGAGCAGCCAATCTCTCTGGCCACCTGTGGCTTACTGGGATTAGGTGGCCTTCCAGGGGCGGGCTGTTGGCTGGCTGTCCAGTATGAAGGGTACCAGGAGCACTGAAACTTATAAAGCCCTTAGTTGTAGGTGTGTAGGATGGGAATAAGTGAGGGAAATTCAGTCTGTCAGCCATTTACACTTTCCGTGGTGATAACAGGGAAATTCAGATGAGTGGATTGCTCTCTCCACTGTGGAGTTATCTTACTATGGAGATTCCCAATGATGAGTAAGGAATGGAAGCCAGTGTAGTTACTCCCACACACACATACACACACTCTGCAATGACGCTTGATCAGATCAGCAGTGAATCAACATAAAAAAATAAGAAAATAAAAAGAAAAAAAGCTACTAAAACTATACTTAAAGCACATGTGCTTGAAACAAGTGTGATACTTTACAACCCCCTACAATCATGTTTTTTTTTTTTTAGCCATTTATGGCCATTGATGGGTTGACAGTATGCAAATATGCCAGTACACCAGGTATAGCAGGTATTTAAATTCTGGTTCAATGCCCACACACACACACTTACATGTCTGGCATTCTGATGCCAGAAATGGAATGTCCGTCTCGCTTGCACTCACTATCAGGCCTCATTTAATCTCCTATAATTCATGTCACCTTACTATGAGAATGCTGCCCAGTGTGTAATCACTTTATATGTTGCTATCCTATGACTTCTGGCATGTCAGTGTGAAAGAAGCAAGATGCTATATAACACACGCACTTCACATTCACAATTTAATATTGTTATACTTGGAAGTGCTCTATATGAGTGATGTGTACCAGTAACATCCAATATGTGGGTTAACATATATTTCACTTTAAGGCTTTGCATGATAAGAGGGTAAAACTGAAAGGCTGAACTTGGGGTGTCTAGACTTCCATCAACACAGAAATCTAGGAATACATGAGTGAAAACAAAGACAGGATGGGGTAAAGATGTTCTTTAGCACAATTACACAGATTTAATGAGCTGAATAATATGAAGAAGGCTGAATAATGTATTGTTCATTTGTCAAAAAAACAGCAGTTTTGTTTCAGACAGGCCAAAAACACAACAAAGCTGTTTTGCCGGCTTCTCTCTCTCTCTCTCTCTCTTTCTTTGTTAATGTGTATGTGTGTGTGTGTGTGTGTGTGTGTGTGTGTGTGTTGGCACTGAAGTTTTGTAACCTGAGTCGCCGGGTTAGGGTTGGTTTGCCACTCTAATTATGCAGGGATTACAGTCAAAGACGGTTACAAAAAGGTAGGAAAAGGTTTCCAAACCACTCATGAGAGGGGGACAACAACCTCCAGATTCAGATTCATCTCCCTGTGAGTGAAAAAAGAGGCCGGACAAATAGACGCCGCAGAACAAAGAATGCTTTGAAGACTTACATCACCAAGATGGTGGTGGATTTGTGCCAGAGAGTTTGTTTGCACCAGGTGGAGAAAGGGCTGATTCCTGGTTTTGGTGGCTTCACTGAGTTTGGGCAATAAATCATGAACAAAATACTTTGCTGAGTATTCTTGTCTTCCTACTAGGGCTCAACAGTATGGTAAAAATATTGTATCACGATATTTACAGAAATCTGCGATTACAGAATGTTTAATAAGGCAGGGCATTGGGGTTATGATTTAATATATCACATTACTCGATTGCAATACTTCAAGCAAGGCAAAATATCAAATTACAGGAAAATTGTCAAACTATAAAAACACATTTATAAAATCTGAATTTTACAATAACAAATTTATACGATAAAATATTGTCATTTTGCACAACTCTGCTTTCTACACAGTGCAGTGATTAATTGTTGTAAGGAAGAGTGAAACTGGGTGCAAGAAATGCGAGTACCAGAAATTGCTTTTACAAATTTCAACAGAAATTGCAACATTTGGGTTTGAGAAAGAAAGTGACTTAGCAAGAAATGCAACTGCAGTTTGTCACTTGCCAGTCATAACCAACGTGTCTCTAATATAGTAACTTAATAGGGAAAAAAAAAACATTAAACAAAATTTAATTTAATTTATATAGAGAAATGTTTTAAATATATAAATGTTTTTAATGATTTTTAGTCCAGATTCTGGTTTACAACATAGAAATGGAATAGAGATACAAGTACCTATTTTTTTTGCTATGACAGCAAGTAAAAAGCTGTGCACCACCATTAAACCTGTTCTTATCACTTCCATGTACACCAATTAAATCAATAATGACTATAGACCATGACTAAAACCATAACCAGCAGGATACAGGACTTTAGCGCACTTAGAGACGAGTGTAAGACTCGCACTATCCTCTCTGGCACAGTTAACAAGAAAATGGGATCCTGTCTGTGCCCAGTACCCTTGACATGACTGAATCTAATTAAAGAGACAGTAGCACACATCAGACAGAGCAAGACAGACGTTCTCCCTAATGATTTCATATCCGCAATCATCACTCACAGACTCTGGGGAGCACTTACATCAGCCAGTTAAAGGAAAAGAAGTCTCCATGGTGCTAACCTGGCTATGCCAATGACAGATTGGGACTTTTAATGTTGGGTAAAAAAAACAGACATCCATCATGAACACAGGGAAGGCGACAGCTAGATTCCTTAATCTCAGAAGCCTTAAGATCATAATGGCTTTCTTGTTTTGTTATTAAAAGAGAGAGAATTAATTAATTAAGTTTCTAAATAAATTTGAATTTAAAATAATATTGTTTTTTTATAAAAACATTACTGGCTATCCATAATGTTGACATTTCATAAAAGGGACTACAGCAGGCAGTTTATATAGCCTTATACGTTCAGCACTACAGACCAGTATAACAGCACTTGAATGGGTTTAGCTAAGAAATCCTGAAGATTAGACTGTCCAAAAGTACATTTATTTTAGAAACACTTATGATTAAATATGCCATTTTTTTTGGAAAACAACAGATAGAATGATTTGTAGTTCACAAGGAAATATTCCTTGTTATTGTACCAAAAATAAGAAAACATGCCTGGTTCACATTAAAGTAATAAAGCTGTTTAAATTTTTTTTTTTTTGGGGGGGAATGTAAAAAACAATCTTGATATTCTTCACAATATGAGCAATGCTCAATTTTTGTGTTCTTGCAGCCCCCTTGAACCATACATGCAGCTTTTATATTAAACACGGTGCAGATATAACATAATCTTCTTGTATTTCAGTTAAGGAAAAGTGTAAAATATGAAAATCACTTCCAAAAAAAAAAACATTATTTACAGGTTTTTGAGAGAAGCTGTATCTACTGAAATTCCCTCCGGCACCTTCTATATGTAATGATGTACTTGATTATCCCATGTTAAAAATCACAATAGAAGAGTAATTCAATTAATCTAATTAATTAGATTAATCTCCCCAGCCCTAGTTTGTAATAAGGCACAGTGCAGGTCACTCAAATTGGTATTAAATAAAATGATAACATGTTCTTACAAATGGTGATGGAAATAGAAAACAACCAATCTTGTTGCATTAAAACATGGACAGGAGGGTGGAACAGTGTAGAATGCAACAATTTAAATGTCAACAAAAAAAGCTAAATCTTGACATTTTAGGCAATTTAGAAATTCTGGCTTTTTGCAAACATACCTTTTATGTCACGAAAATATTAATACACAGCCCATATATCGACTGACTGAGTGACTGAGTGAGTGACTGAGTGAATTGTATTATACTAGTCAGGTAAAATATGCTGGGGTACATTTTTTTGTTTTGTAAAACAATAATTGGATTTATTTAGAGTGCACAAGTTCACAAGTTATTTCACTGTGTTTCATTAAAAAGACAAAATATACCTTGTCCACATTAAAGATATATGGCTGTTTCAATTGGTTTCCAACAAGGGACAATGCAGGCAACTCAAAATGGTAAAAATAAAATAATAATTTATTGGGTGAGTATTAAGAAAGGAAAATGGTAATGTAAATAAAAAACAAACAATCTTGCAAAGATTTGTGCAAACTTGCACAAAAAACATTAGGCTGACCATATTGTTGTACAACTGGCATAGGCCAGGAGGTGGACCAGTGTAGATTACAAAAAAATTTAAATCTTGCAAATCCTTCATATTTTAGGCAAATCAGAATCAGAAACTCAGAAAGTCTTTTTTACAAACCTATATTTTATGTCACAAAAAATATAATATGTATAAGATATAAATAGATAGATATTCCTAAATAGATATAGATATTCCTAATTTTTTTTTTTCCTAAAATATTCCTTCGGGATAAATAAAGTATCTATCTATCTATCGATCGATCGATCGATCGATCGATATACCGGCCTTACATTGTCTGACTGACTGAGTGTACTGTATTATACTAGTTAGATATGCTGGGGGCAGTAGGACGGTAGTGAAACATAATAACGAGTACATTTTTTAATATAACGATAATTGGAATTAATTGGAGGGCACAAGGAACTATTCATAAGGAGTTATTTCACTGTGATTTCATAAAAATGTCAAAATATATCTAATTCACATTAAAGTTATAAGGTTATATTTCAGTTTGTTTCCAATTAGGGACCATTTTTACTCAAAATGGTAAAAAATAAAATGATAAATAATTAAGATAGTATTAAGAAAGTAAAAGTGATGATGAAAAAAACGTATTCTATTAAAACAAAGTAGACATTGGCAGGGGCAGGAGGGTGAAATAGAGTAGACTACAAAAATGTAAATGTCAACAAAAAATATTATCAAAATCTTGCAACACCTTGACATTTTAGGCAATTTAGAAATTCTGTCTTTTTTGTAAACCTAAAAAAAATAAAAATACACGGCCTATAGCTCGGGTATGCTGGGGGCAGTAGATAGCTAGTTGGTAGGGGTTTTAATTACCCCAGAACTCCCAAAGAAAAGCCTCGTTCAGAGGCGTGATGTAGTTAAATACATCCAGTTAGCAACATGCTAATACGACCTGTCCATCCGAACTACATTTTAAAATATTTTTGGAATATAATACGCCGTTTGAGCACCATTTGGGGCATTATTTGGCGTTTTAGATACTTTAGATACACTGAAATCTGGAGTTTCACCTGAACGCGACTCACCTTCAGCATGGTGGAGGAGGAGGCGTGTGAGTGAGTGAGTTTGGCAGTGTTTTTCAGCGTTTAAAGGCTTTTATTGACGGTATGTAGACTATTGTTTAGGTAGCCTAGCAATGTATGGCTGAAAGATTTTCCTGGTGCACCACAAATCTCCCTACTTAAAATCTAGCTTAGGTTTCAGGTGGTTTAAGCTGGTCTTTGGTGGTCAAGGTGCTTAAAAACGCGTCATCCAGATACACTTTATTAAGATAGCTAACTTAACTGGTTACCCAGCTTTCAACCAGCATATTGCATTTGGTTTTTGTGGTCTCGCTGCTGGTCATGCTGGTTGAAAAGCATGTTGAAGCTTGGTCAGACTGGTTATCTAGTTTAGCTATATGGGTCAGGTTAAAGGAGAAATCCGGTGTGAATTTATCTTAGGGTTTAGCGAAAAATTATAATAAGTACTAACGTTTGTTAAAAATCCTACCTTCATTCACCCTCAGCATTCCAAAATACAGCACTTTCAGCTTTTTGCTCCCAACAGATTTACAATGTAAGTAATAGGGGCATATCGCTGCCCATGCAAAGAAATCACTATTTTTACACCACTAACAAGCTCAGAGTAGCTCCACACCTCATTTGTAGAATTATGAGGGTTCTGATATTTAAAACAAGGCACTGAGAACTTTTAATATGCACAGGTAGCTTATTAAAAAAACACTGTTTATATACACAGTACCTTCAGGTAGTTCTCTGAGTGCCGCCATCTTGAAATTAGTAATGTAATGTTGATTAATGAGCACAAATAAATAGGTAGAATAGGAGAACAGATTTGCAAAATTAATTCAGTGGAAATGCATGAATTCCAGTTTTTAGTGAAAATATCTCTATAATATTCATGTATTTCCACGGAATTGCATGGGCAAGGCTATGCCCCTATCATAGCATTGAAAGTCTGTTGGGAGCATTGGCTGAAAGCTCTGTATTTCAGAATGCTGGGGGCCAATGGAGGTGCACTATTAGACAAAAGGTCATACTCGTTATCACGTTTCACTACAACCCAAGTCCATTTCACACTGGATTTTAAAGTTACTTATGCATGTAGACCAGCTAAATCTAAATTGGTTAACCAGCATGCACTGGTCATGAGCTTGTTTTTTTAACAGGCATGTAAACAACTTAGATTAAAATGATAAGTTCATTAAAAGATGAGAAAATATAACATCTTTTTTACCTTGCTTCCAGTTGATCCTGAAGTGTTATCTTCTTGAACCTCTTTTAATATGCAAAATACTACAGTCCAAATATTCTGACCATCACAAGCTTGTCAAGCATTTCTTTATACAAAGCATACTAGCTTACAACTATTGTACATTTTAAAAAGAGGTGAACGCTCCATGCGGTCTTGCCAGACTTTGACCCTGTCTTCTAGATCTTGGTTATGAACCTGAAGAATGAAAAAAAGGCACATGGTGAAAGTGCAGTGGGAGCTAGTAGCATATCTTGGCTGAAGTTCAAAGAAATGGCCTTTGATCAAAGGTATGTTCACATACTTATGAACATATTGATATCAGCAAGATATATTTTGCAGCGTGTGTCTTGAAGTATGGTGTTTTGTTCCTTATCACTTTATATAGTCACCTCCATGAAAGCACATGGCACTGAGCACACCTTTTTACAACACCTTTGATTATCACAGACAGCCAATGAGGTCACGTCATCATCTGTTTACTTTCATGTCAAGGTCTATCTATGGTGTTCTATCTGTAGCTCTAGCAACACATCATAACTTGTGGCAACTTGTGGATTCTTTGCCATATACCTTAGGAACCTGTGCTCCTCACAATAACCTGTATGCAGACCCAGATGAGGAGATTAGGATTTAGACCTGGGAATGTGTAGTTGCACAAAGCACGTAGAAAAGTAGCTTTAATACAGGTTAATGTAAATAAATTGCGGTTAAAATTCTGTACTTTTGAGGATATTGTGTTTTTTTATTATTATTATTTACTTTGTTTATTTTGTACTATCAGAATGTAGAGAGCAATTACATCCAACAAACCTACCTATTTTGAAAATGAATGTATTTGACTGTGTAGGGATGGACATGCCAGGACAGTGACACCATAATTTGGAATGTACATTTTTTATGTGTATCAAAATATATTTGTCAAAGATTTTTTTATTACATATGATTTCACCAGATGCAAAGATTTTGGCTCAACCAAGATGAAAAATTATTTAAAAAATAGTAAGTAAGTAAGTAAAAAAAAAAAAGTAAATACACACAAAAATATATAATATTTATTCCTGGGTCAAATATGTGTATGAGAAAATAAAACCAGATCATGTATATTATTGTGGTGTTTGTTCATTGCCACACTAATTCTGCAAGGCAACCCGTATTTAACACCTGTTTATCATCCCTCCCTGCAGCCCATTGTAAATGCACACCCACGTCGTGGATCTGAAATCAGCTCCTCCAGTGAGACCCACCCCTCCTTTCCAATTAGTGCAACCCCCACAGAGCACCTCAGAGGAAAGACAGAACCTCCGTTAAATGGCCTGAACCTGCTAACCCATGATGATAACCCATCACAAAGCCCTGCGCCCCTCCTGTATACCCATGTAAGTAAAGATGTGCTTTTTCTCTTTAGATAACCCAGTTGCCCTCTTTGCATTCAAGCATAAAGGAGAAATGTCATTTTTAGTAACAGCTCATTTCCATTTGTCACTGAATGATAAATGTACTTCACCTTTCTAAGCTGTGCAGCGGTGACCTAAAAGGGTGCACCGAAGCCCCAAAGCAGATTCACCCCGTTACCCCAACAATATAGACTGACAGCCACAAGACTTTGGGGTCGTGTGCCTAATTTCTGGGGATGCTGTGTTAAGGCTCATTCTATTAGTGAGCAGCAGTTGTAATCAATGAGCCTTGCAGCACTCAATTACGGGGTAATTGGATTGGTGTGTGTTCCTGCAATTCTCTATGTTCTGCTGAACAGAAGAGGCGGACACGCTTATCACAGTTAACAACCGTAATGTCACTGAAATGAAGCAGTTTCCAAGCCTTTCAGGGAAAATACCCACCAATCTTCTAGACGCCCTGCTCCTGAATCTCTTGCAAAAAACACAAAAGTGACACATGGCCTGGTCTGATGTGAAGCAAATTGTTGGTTTTCATGGTTGCTGTTTTTTTGTCTTACTAGTCTAGAGATAGCAGATGATATTGTTGATGTTATGCAAAAACCTTAAGTAAAAAAACATAATTTCATTTTAATGGGGGTTGATGTAAACAGATTTTATTCCAATTCATCTTTGAAGCATTTCTGTTGGTCCATTTAAAAATTACACAAAGAGCCAGATTAAAAAGATTGCCAAAAATTATTTAAAATGCAAGGTTTAAAACAAAGTGGACAGAGAAAGAGCGTCACCTCTTTGAAAAAAACATTGTTTTACATGTTAAAGCTAATAAGCTTTACTTTTGAGCTTATGTTTACACTTGCACTTTTTATGCGGCTTGGTCTTATCCAGATATAATCTTGATACTAAAGACTAATCAAGTGACTAGGTATACACAGAATGTGCGATACTCTGATAATGAAAACTGACAGAAAACTAATTCTGTCTGTATTTTGTGCTTAAATGGGCTTTTTGCCTGATATACAGCTAAAAAACCAGCAAACTAACCATTATTATGGTTCTTAAATCTTTCCTGGACTCCATAAACTGCCAGTGTGTGTTTTTCCTGCTGTAATTTAATGTTCTTCATTCAGCTCATTGAAGGGTTTGTTAATTACCACAAGAGTTAAGTTTGAGTCAGTAATATTGTTTAATTTAATAATTATTATTATTATTATTTTTTTTTTTTTTACTTTTGGGATCCCCATTTTCTCAATAATCAATATTCTTATTTTGGGTCTGATACTGAAATTTAAATAGGCCTAACACGAAAAGTGCACAGTATTGTAGGTAGAGACCACTGGAACAGGGACAGTAAGCTTTCACACATGACATCCATAATGGATTAGATTTCCTAAATGGGCACCAGTTGTAAAATAGAAAAATCAATTTGTGTCATTTGGTGGTCGTTTATGTGGTGATTTAACACAGTTGTAGCAACATATGGAATGTATGTGAGAGGATGATGGATGTAGGCTGACTGTGACAAGTACAAATCTTCCCGATGGTTATTAAAGCAGCAGCAGCATTCGTTGTAGGAGACAGGAACACACTTGTGTTCACACACACATACGAAGCAGTGTGCCTTCTTCCCTGTCACACTGCCAGCGGCTGACAGCTTCTTTGACATACAGAGCAGAGGCGGTGCTGTGTGAATATTGCTTCAGCGATTTTCTGGAATTCATGACTAATAGAGATATCAGGTCTGTCATGTATTGTGTGTACAATGTAGAGCATAGCATAGTAGAGATACAGTATAAAAGGGGATATCAGAACCCACCATGTTGCAGAATGTTGAGTCATAACTGTAGATTATGTACAGTAGGGGTGGGCGTTATGGCTCTAAAATAATATAACAATATTTTAGGGTATTTTTGCAATAACGATATACTTGGCTATATAGGAAAACTAAAATAATTCATTCATTTCTTGACGATTTGTCACACTTACATCTCAATGGTTCTAGAAATGGAAATGATCTAACACTAAAAATGGAACTCTTTATAAATCCTTACATGTTTAGGATTGCAAGATATCCTAAAGAGAAAGATATATTTCCTTATACATTAAATAGTTGACTGAAGCATGTTTGACTAGTGTTTTAAGGTGAGGAAGGGAGGGGATTGTTTGTGTTGAGCAAGTGCTGTTCTAGACGTTTACATGTGAGCACCATAAAGACCTTTGGTCTAGAACACAGTAATTCGGTCAGTTCAGTGAGTTTAGGCTGGACTGGGTAACTTATTCTCACCTGGAAGAAATGTGTGTAGAAATGTATTGATATGCTGAGAATCAGTGGCACTATATGATATCAGTATAAGGATGAAGCCTCTCTCTAGGCTCAGATGCTTCTTTAATCCAGTGAGTGTGCAGAGAAGATATAATATATTAGAGAATTGATTAAAAACAGATTTGGAGCAAAACTAACCGACCTCCTAATGTGTAAAATCTTTTCAGTGTTACACAATATTTAATACTAGGCCATGGTGTTTGTGTGTGTGTGTGTGTGTGTGTGTGTCATAAATCTGCCAAAAGTATTGGGGCAGCAGTATGTAAATTGATCATAAAGTGGTACTTCTTGGTATCGCAAAGGTGTTAACTTGTGATTGTGGCTTAGGTCTGACCTGCATGCCAGATGGATGATGGTGCATTCTGTGCAGGTAGTTAGCGTTAGCATTGATCCACAGTGTCACGTGTACTGAAAATACCCTAATTTTTTGCACTATAAGGCGCACCTAAAAACCTATAATTTTCCCTAAAATCATCAGTGTGCCTTTTAATCCAGTCCACTTTATGTACAAATTTTACCAGTCAGGTTGTAAGTTGCAGCCCCTCTGCTGAGTTATACAGGAGGTATACTGCGTTATACAGGAGTTTCAGTTTAGTTCTCCAGCACCGGGGCTGGAGTAGCATTAGCATTAGCTGCTAACTGCTATTTCCCCATTCAGAGGTGAGTATTATCAGCCGGTAGCCTGCTGCAAACCACAGCTAGAACTGGAGGAAGCATTAGCCTTAGCTGCTAAGTGCTCTAGCTCTTTCGTCGTTCAGAGGGGAGTGTATCAGACTGTAGCCTGAGTTTTTACCGGGTTAAAACAAGCTACGTGGAACAACCACCAGCTAATATCGTCCTGGTTTACTGAAGTACCTGGGTTCCTCTGTGTAGCGCTCTTGGGCCGCATTAATCGCTAACGCTAATGCTAATGCTTACCCAAATAAACTGAAACCAAAGTTTTCAGGAGAAATCTGTGTAGATTAACATCCAGCGCTCCTTTAACGTTTAAAAAGTATTTGTTATTACAGTTTTGTTTACTTAGCTTAGCTTTACTTAACATAGTTAGCTAACTCCTACCACCACCCAGCAATGAGACCTGCTGAAATATAAGTTCCTTATAGAGTCTTTTAAAATGCGCCTTATAATCCAATGCACCTTATGTATAAAAATAGACCAGAAAATTTACGTTAACTGATAGTGTGCCTTATAATCCGGTGCACCTTATAGTGGAATAATACGTTATATTACATAAAGCATTACCAACCACAGTGGACAGGGCAGTGGGTGGTAATGATTGTGACTAGCAGCTTCTGGCTAGAATTGTCCATAAGAACAGACCAAGAAATTACAAATCTCAAAGCACAAATCTCAGCCTCGTGCTTGTGGCCTGACATGCAAGTCAGCTTTAATGGGACATAAGTTTTTGTTTTCAATATTGTATCATGAAGTTATGTCATAGCTTTTTTTTTTTTTTGTTTAAATGGAACAGTGTATGTAGGGATAATAAGGCCTGATCTGCTTTTGGAACTGATTATATCTACATCTGAAGGATATATGGAAATGATTGTATCATTTGCATGTAAAACACAGCTGACATAATATAGGCATGGCATGGGTGCTTATGTTCAGATGGAAAGTAAAAGGACAGGATTTGATTAAACATCACTTGAATGTTTTTCTTTTATTATTTCCCTGCGTCTGTATCCTCAGTGATACACAGTAACTGGAGCTGACTGTCTGAAGCTCCATAGTAGCACCATAACACACAGTGAAGAACATTGAGATTGACTTTGTCTTTAATTAATCTTTTTTTCTCCTGGCTGCTTTGTTAGCACCCTGCTCGACTCGTCCGCCCCTGACTGGAACGTGTTAGTGAGCTGTGTGTGCCACATCACGCCAACTGCAGTGCCAAGCCTTACTGGCACTAATCACAGCGTGCTGCTGCTGTGACAGGAACAAGCCTGCTTTAATTAAATGCTTAGGCACCCAGCAAAGATCACCACTCACTAAAGCTAGCACAGAAAATACAGGCTGCATATTATTTACAGTTTACTGGGTTTTTTTTTGTCATATAAAAGATACAAATTTAGAACTGCATTGTGGATATCAGTGGCCTATCACAGAAATGTCATTATAACAAGCCTCGCATCTCTAATGCTTAAACTTACAGTGGATGAAAAGTTGTCTTAAATTTTTTGTAACAACGTATGGCTTTTTAATCAGCAATTAATCATATTTTTATCGATAACCTTGATACACACATTGAATCAGCTATGATGATGAAAATGTCTTGAATGACAGCAAACCCAAATTGCATTTTCCTAATGCAGAAATAGAGGAAGCTCTTCATGCTCCAGACCATGCTCATGTGACATAGCTAGTTAACTTGGCAACTTTAATCATTATTGAAGCTACTAATGTTCGTTCTCAAAATGTCAAAAGCCTGTGTTTGTAATGTAGACAGTATGCTGTTTAGCCTTATTGTCAGTTTTAATACTGTTAGAAATTCGTCTTTGACAGAATCTTTCAATACCCTCAAAAAAGTCTCCTATTCAGGTTGGTAACTAGCCAGTAGGGCTGTACCATAGACTGTGTATAGCTGGACAGAGCATTGTCTCTCAAAAGTGAAGCCAACACAGGTCGGGCGCCCCCTGCTGTTCGGCTGCAGAAAGCTGTGTAACCCCACCCATCCCCATAGGTTTCAATGGCAAAACGGACAAAAATTTTTATATCCCCACAGAACTAATTGTTTAAAACATTATTCAGCTCTATTCAAAAAAGGTGTGGTTATTGTAAAAGGGCTGGTTATGGGCGGTACCAGTAACAGACCGTCAGCTCCGCTCCGCTCTGCAGCCTGTGACCGCGAGACAGCCCTCAGGGGCGGGGTTATTTAAATGAGTAGGCAGTCTCTCCACAGTCTTTCTCCCTCCTCTGGACTCTACTGCGCAGACTCGGGTTTCAGGATCTCCAACATGGTGGAAGATTTTGGCTTCATTTTCATTGAATGAATGGGAACGAAGACACTTTTTTGCAGTTAATACAGCTTTTACTGTAAAGACATTGTAAAACCTGTGAAAAGGCCTTAAAATTTAACTTTCAAAATACAAATTTCAAAGGGAGCTCTTTATGCTGCAGACTGTGGTCATGTGATATAGGTAACTAGGCTGTAGGTAGAGCAAGGCAGAAGTCCACAGTGAACACACACACCAAACTACTTCTTAGCCTGGGATAGCCTAAATTATTGCATTTTTTTTTGGGATATCCAAAAAAATGATTTACTCTAAAATAATTGGAATAAATAACAGTGCTTTTTCAAGACCATCTTTTACAGTATATATGCTATTATACCATTTTTAAATGCGAAGGACATTTTAATGAACACAAGACCATCTTTTACAGTATATATGCTATTATACCATTTTTAAATGCGAAGGACATTTTAAAAAACACAAATAAAATTAAAATGACTGAGGTCATGTCCAATTATTGTATGATGAGTCGATATTGTGTATTTTGACAGGGCTATACATTGCATTTTTTGTCTGTATTAAAACCCCCTATAACACATTTTAACCATTTCTTTGGACCAGTTAAACCATATTTTTACAATTATTGTACAACATTCACTGTATTTACTTGCACTTACATTAATGATACAATTACAAAATATATATGTATATATAACTTTATATAACATATAATGGTTAGTGTATATGGAAAGGCATATATTGACTATATATGCACATAGACAAAAAGTGCAGCACGTGCGTCCGTGATTTCCTGTCTAAGTTTTCTTTTCATGTTTCACAGTGGCACAGCGGTTGGTGAGGTTTGTAAGGTGATGCTCCCCGGTGTGTATCCAAAACCACTGTCAAGCTGCAAGTTTTCTTGTGCATGACTGACCTTGGCATCTTCTCTGCTCCTGAAGCTCCCTCACACCCCATACAGGCTTTTTAATAAGACCTGAGCTGCCTTCCATTATAAGCCCTGCACCCAGGCTGAACATACACAGGCTGTAAAAATCTACTCCTGCAGATTAGTGCTGTAATTAATGGCTGAAATTTATGATGGCCTGGGGAGTTTTGTAGTCAAAGGCTGAGCAGAGGACTAATTGTGTGCATGTGTTGCTAGCAGGGGAGGTCTTTGCGTTAGTGATGGATCATGTTTTGTCATTGTGTGTGTGTGGGTGTGTGCGTGTGCATATGTGGTTTGGTGTATAGAGGATCAATCTACTGACTGGTTTATCCTTTTTTTTTTTTTTTCTTTTAACTGCACAATCATATTAAAAGTAGCAGTTTATCCGCACCATTAGTAAATGAATTGTATTCCCGTTTTTCAGTAATAGCTAATTTAATTTAGACTAATGTCTTAATTTCTTTTCATCAGGTTTTAAAGCCTCATTTACTAGAGGGAATCACATACATGGAAACATTTTTGCACTTTGTAGTGTCATCGTCTCGTGTGTTTTTTTTTGTTTTTTTTTCTCATTTGTAATAATGCATTAAAATTGTAAGCATTTGTCTGCGGTTTACTTTAGGGACATTACACACAGTGGCTGGATCTAATTCAGTTCTTCTGCCTACAAGCCGAATTATGCATGCACACAAATAGAGGATGCAAGTTATAAATATGTATATATATGGATTTTCTCACACTGTTACATTGTTTATTCATTATTGAGAGTGCATTCAGTGCAATTAACATATGTTGTTCCATAAGATGCTTGTTTATTGCGTTGTGCTGCTTCTAGAAATTAGCACATTAATGCATTGGTTGTGCTGAGTTTGCACTGTATTGAACTAGAATACATCAGCCTGAGCATTATTTAGATATTCAGTCTGCTGTCAGGGCAGATCTGCTCTTCTCTGAGAACTTGTGTGTTATGTTGGAGATTTGGGACGCTGGGAGCTCGTTTTCTCTTTCATCCAATAACATTGTTTTTGTCAGGAAGACTGTGATCGTGTGTGTGCGTACGTGAGGAGAAATAGAACGAAAAATTGAGGGAGCATCTTAGTAACCACTCGTCTTTAGGGAACACTACACACTGTGCCATGGAAACCCAGAGATCAGACTGGCGTTTGTGGTGTTTTTGCTAATTAAGATTTTTATCCCCTAGAGGATGTGCTACTACTGGTGAGGTAACACAAAAGAACACAGAATAAATTAGGGTTACACTGAATATTTGGCAACTGAAAATGACAAAAAAAGATGATGCATTTTGATGTTTGTTCAAAAAAGTGAAAAGACAATAATGAATACAGATCAATTATTTGTTTATTTAAAGTCCTGCAATGCTACATAGTCGAGTGCTGCTGTGTACAGTGCAGACAGGGAGTGTGTAAAGGAGTCGGCAGAGAGAGAAGACAAACAACGGGTTCAAGTTCATTTTTGCACAAATGAAATAAAATAAAATGTTCAGCATTATTTGTCATGCTTCGTATAAGTTTATCTAATTCATCTGATGAACACTCTAAGAGTTGGGATGTTTGCAAATATGAATAAATAACTGAGTATCCTTGTTCAACAGTGTGAAGACACTTTTTTTTTTCTTCATCATTGATTTATTTGTTTGTATCTGCACCTGTGTTTTAGTACTAGTGAATTTGCACACTTATATTCAGTTTTTTCTGCTAGTATAAGTTTACAACCACTTTAAACTGGCTGTTTTCCAGTTAAAAAATACAAGTTGTACAGGTCTAGCTGAGCTAATTTAATGTTAGCATACTGTACGTTTGTTTACCAAACGACTGACTCCATGCTTATCTCTGTGACAATTGTACTCACATTAGATTGAGTAGCATTTCTGAGGTACATTTATAACTAAAATTGCACTGCTAAGTAGTGGTGGGCAATATTATATCGTATGCAATATATCGTGACAGAAATATCGTGATATTAAAAATCAATATCGTGATAATAGGGCTGTTCTATCTAAAAAGTAGTCTATTATTTTATGTGAAGCTTTAAGTGTATTTATTGTATAATTGTTTTAGTTTGCAGTTTATATGCATGCACTAAATATTCTGCAATATTTTTTGCTGCATTATATTATTGTATGCTAGATTATTTTTTTTGCCACATTGTGATTATGCTGTTATACTCTTATACTATAGTCCTGAAATTAATTAATTATTTTTCTGTTTTCCTATGTCGGCAAGTATATTGTTACCGCAAAAATACCCTGAAATATTGTGATATTATTTTAGAGCCATATCGCCCACCGCTACTGCTAAGTTAACTAAATAAATAAAAATAAATTCATGATTAGAATAGCACTTCTGAAATAAATGGATTGTGCTTTGTTGGGTTTTCCACTAGAATATAAAAATGTTAAGTGTCCAATAAATATTTTAAATTGTTGTTTTGAAATTGCTTTTTTTCTTGCAGGCAATAAACATAACATTTTATCCAGTTTACTTTTGTCGGCTTGTCGCCATATTTTTTGTTTTCTATCTATAATTGCTCAGTGTCGTTGTGGGACAGGACTAGGCATAAAGGCACTAAAAAGGTAATTTGCTCCTTTTCCCTTGATGTTCTTCTCTGCAGGAAACGGAAGAAACTCAGTTATTGCAGTTATTGATATGGAGCATGAAATTACTATCTGAAGCAATTTCTGCAGGGTTACTCTGGATTCATCACTTTGCCCTGGAGTTTTGTAGAACTCTCCTCCGCTGTTATTTGATTACAGAAGGCTAGCAGGACTGAGTTTTTCATTTCATTTACAGACCAGACCAGACAGTGCAGCTGTGAGCATAAGGGATCGATTTGACCCAGTGCTGATAAACCAGCCTTGTTGTGTTTTTCTTTTTTTATCAATCTGGAATATATCCAAGCAGAACTTCTTATCTACTTGTTGAGAACATATCTACTTGTTGAGGTTATTGCTAGGTTATGAGGTTATTGCTAGTGTTTGGTATTGGCGCTTTTACATGCTCTCACGTCTTATCAGTGTGAGATTTCAACACAGTGTTATAAAGATGTATTTCATTCTTTGCCAAAATTAAAGTTGAGAAACAGTTGCAGTTAACACCACCTTTGCTGACTGTAGAATTCTGACATTAACAATACTTGCAATACTCTTGTTGTTTTTTACTCCTTTGCTGTGTCAGAGTACAAGTATTTTCAGTTTGAATGTGATTTTTGGTTCTAATGACTTTAATATTAGAAAAAATCAATACACAATATTTTTAATTCATCCGAATTTTGGCAGATTTTAAAAACCACACATTTTATACCATCAGTTTACTGAACACAACTGGCCCTATGGATTATTAGCTTTTCAGAGGTTGCTTTCAACATTTCTGAAATGACGAGTATAAAGCTTGGCTGAAAGGGTTTGCTGCACTTCTCTCTTAGAACTGTTTGGTGCATTTGCACTCCCAGAAACATAGTGGACATTATCGCAATGGCATGTTGATTTTAGCACTTTTAGCATTATGTGTGCCACTGCCTGTCCTGCCTGGCATCTCTGACATGCAAACAATTTAGCCAAACAAAGACTTTGTCTGGCTAAAAACATGATTCTTCTAAAAGCAAAATATACATTAAATATTTCCCTTTTGCTTGTTTTGTTGTTGCTCCCAATCACAGTAACCTATGTCAACTTTGCATAACTATAGTATGTAGTATAGTATTTATAGTTTTTTTTTCTGCATTGTTTTTTGTCAAAATTGTTTTATTGTGCTTAACGTGTGAGATTTGAATGGAAACCTGGTCTTCTAACAAAAATTACAACAAAAATCTTAAATATTGGTATGTGCATTTTGTCATTTTAAAAGTTGGCTACTATTCAACAAACCATTATATCACTGCCACAGTTTTAAATTTCAATACAATTGTTACACCTTTAATGCCCTTACTATTCAGCACACATTTCTAGCAAGCAATTAAATTATTGAGTAATTGAGCAGAAAGGTTTTCTCCACCAACCCAATGAATTTAAACCGTAAGACATCCCACCAATTTTCTTCTTGATCATGCTGTCGCCTCTTCCGAATGGATCAACTGAAGGGAAATATTATCCTTTCAGTGCCTCAGAGGAGAGCTTCACCGGAGGGCCTGACCTCTTCTTTCTTCATCACAAATTGAGCATTCAGAAGCTGCAGAACTGGCTTCATGCCAGTGCTTTGAAGGAACGTCGACAGTCAGTGTGATGTTTGTAGAAGTCAGCCTGGTATAAATGACCAGACAGGCCCTGATGTTTCATCCAGAGCCCCACTGTGAGAGAAGAGGCTCTCATACGTCCACCTTCCCACAGAGATCATTCATCCTGGACCTCCATTAGTGAGCACAAATATAAAGCAAAAAATGAGAAAAGAGTGCAGTGCTACAATATAGAGAGACAGTTTGTGGGCTATATTTTTGATCTATTTTTGGCTGATATAAGGACGGCTACATGGTGTGAATCTTTTGGTTCTGCCCACAGAGATCATGTAGAAATGTACATCCTGCCTGCAGCTCAGTGTTTAATGGGTTTTAATGGAAGCTGGTATTTTAGGGCCATTTTGTACCAATATATGTAAAGTTTAAGAATTATAATTTTTAGGGATACAGGAATAAAATGTTACTTTTATATATATAATATATATATATATATATATATATATATATATATATATATATATATATATATATATATATATATATATATATATATATATATTAGATATATGTATATAGATATATACTAACTTGATATATTGGCTTGTGTAATAGTGATCTACTCTCTACTGTATGCAATTTATTAGTATTGTTACACTTATATATTTGTATCGTCCAAATGTGTTTTATTTATCTATCCCAGCTTAGAAATCTGGCGTTTCATTTCAGGGTTAGCCATGCTATAATGCTTACATAAGGGCCCAACTGTGGCAGACAGGCATTTAAATAAACTCAAAACCCAAAAAAATAAATTTCTAAATATTTTTTGATTAATGTAAAATAACCGGATCTTAATTTTGTCATACCAGTACCGGTAGTTTACTCCTAATATGTTTATGGATTATGGAATTAAAACATATGCAGCTCTGAACTCTACAGTTAATATAGTTTGTTACAAGTATTGATTGAAAAGTCACAGGTGTATCTAATGCACTGTTAATGCACCATATTCTAAAATAGATGCCAGTATCTTTTTCTGCTCAAATATCTTCATTCCATTTTAAAATAGTACAGATAGACGGACAGACAAACAGGCACTTTATTGATCCCTGAGGAAAATTCTAGACATTAAGCAGCAGGTATACATAGTACACAAAAATTACAAAAGGAGGATACGATATAACGATACATATAAAAATACAATATAAAAATATAATGTATAAAAGTACAGTTTTTAGTGTGTGTGTGTGTGTGTGTGTTGGAGAATGAAGGTAGTGCAGTTGAACACAGTAGACAATGAACACCAGTTGATGTGCACAAAGTGAGGATAACTGAAGGACAAAAGCCTTTCGGAGTCTGTCTGTGGAGCAGGACTGGGACTGCAGTCTGCCACTGAATGAGCTCCTCTGCCCGGTGATAGTACTGGTATCTAGTAATACAAACACGTGCACATTTTTATGACTTGGGTTTTTCCTCAAGCCCAATTTAAGTTATTCTGAATCATTTTGTAAAGCAATTCCCCCAAAGCAGCCTGGCTGGTAAAAGTTAAAATGGTATAATGAGCCCCTAGACACCTAGCTATCCACTGCCTGTTGCATTCTGTTTCTTGCTAATTCTGCTGTCAGAGCAGCGCTGTTCTGGCTGAGTGTTCTGGCTGGGGAAGACAGATATGAACATTCGCATTAGTATCACGAAAGCACAAGGTTTTGTATCTAAAGTAAGGAATTTCTAGCAAAATATAGATATAAAATCATGTTAATTATGTATACAGTCTGATTAAGGGTGGGCAATTAATGGAAAATTGATTGAAATGAACCATCAGAACTTCTAATTTTCTTCATCTTCACTTATCTTAATGTTGACCATTTTTGTGAGTACTCCCCACATTGTGTGTGTTCATGTATAAACATGTGCCTTGTCCATTTTGCAACATTAAAGGAGCATGAAGAAAAACAGATCACACTGAGCCAACTCAGCAACTTGAGTAGCTTGTACCCAAAAATGCTTTGTCCAGCGCTCATAAACACTGTAAAATGTTGTTCGTTAATCAAAATCATTATAAAATGTTTAGTTAATTGTGATATTGACTTACAAGCACGATTTAGTACCAACAACAGCCTTTTATTATGCCTTTGAAACCAGGGAACCATGTAGTAAGCTGAATTAGTTTAATTTACCTTTTAATTTAACAGTCTTATTTACCTTTTAAAAAGCATTTTAAATGCCTGATTAAAGGGCCGATTACTGCTGTTTTGCTGTTTTTCTTGGGTTTTGAGTGCTCTGCGCTGGCTCAGCTCTTAACTCGGTCCGAACTTGATGCGCTGTTGATACTGGAATCACTATAAGTGTGGCTTAAACAGAAAGCTAGCTTTATTAAACAAGCTGCAATAGATCACCATCAGATAACGCGGTGATCTCACAGTGCTGATGCTGACTGATATAGTGTAATCTCTGAGTCACCCTGCTTCCAGGATATGAGTCCCCTGGAGAAGTGCAGTGGACACTGGACAGATGTTCTTTTGTGTGGTAGGGTTTCTTGATGACATTCATATTACTGCATGGAGCATTTTGTGTGTATTGCGTAAGTCATTAGATACTCTTTTATACACAGAACACCCCCAAGTGACCATAAGATGTTCTAATATCTTGGGGTAGAAATCAATGAAAGGGAAATGTGTTACACAAGATCCTCTCAAGTCAGTACGTGACACCACACGTCCGATTAAATGCATTTTGTGAGCTTAAATAAGATAAAGATAAAGATAAACATAGTTGGAAATTCAAAAAATGATTCAACCTTTGTCTATAGAAGACATAGTCCTCTATACTTCTATGAAGTATAGTCTCTTTTTCTGCCATATTTCCCATCAGTATATTTCCATTCAGTTAACAACCAAAGTGATATAATGTAACAATATTTTGGCAATATTGGCATATCTCAAGACATACTGTTTTAGCTTGGATTTAAGTAATTAAATTTTATGTTTAGAGCTTTTTTGTATTTTTATATTTTTTACTATACCACTTTCCTATTATTTATTTTTTTTGTACTGTTTTCTTTCCTGTACATTATATACATATATTTTTTAATTAATTTATGACTGTCAGTTCATGTTTTTTTTTTCATGATTTTAAAATGTTCTGCATTGTAGATTAATACAGAAGTCATCCAAACTACAAAGAAAAACATATGAAATCATTTAATAAACTAAAAGTGTTAAACCAGAATATGTTATATATTTTAGATTCTTCTAAGTAGCACTTCTTGCATAGATGACAGCTTTGCACACCTTGGACTGGATTTTCTCAGTCAGCTTTATGAGGTAGAGTCACCTGGAATTCAGGCTTTTGGTTAACAGCTGTGCTGAATGTCTTGCCCTCTTAAAATGTTTCAGTTTTGTTGTGACGAAGTAGAGTTAGTGTACAGTAATTGGCCCTATTTGAATAATGTTCTAATCCACACAATATTATGTCAAGAATTACTCAAATAAGTAAAGAAATCATTGATGAATAAAGGCCAGTCAATAAAAAAAAAACAAGAACTTTGAAAGTATTTTCAAGTGCAGTTGAAAACACCATCAAAAACGTTATGATGAAACTGGCTCTCATCAGGACCGCCCCAGGAAAGGAAGAATCAGATTTACCAGCCTCAGAAACCATTAAGTTAACAGCTTTTAAGATAATAGCCACCTAAATGCTTCACAGAGGATTTTGGTTTGTTTAACACTTTAAAGTTACTACATGATTCCATATGTGTTCCTTCATATTTTGAATGACTTCAGTATTAATTACAATGTGGGGAAAGAAAAAAAACTTTTGAAAATTTTGACTAGTACTATAAATTAAATTGAATTTATGGTAGTATTCTATATATATTCTATATAAGCAGTGGTAGTGTAGCATCATTTGCTGTAGTCTAATGAAGCTGATGTCGGTTATTAAAAAATCAGGTTAAATGCAAAAAAAAAAGGTTTTTCCTTTCAGTTTTTTTTTTTTAGCTTAGCCTTCCTTTTTTGTTGGATTGGGAATACTACACCTTCAAAAGCTGCTCTAAATATATGACCCGTGCTCTTCATTATTCAGCCAGCAGATTGTCATTTGCATGTGAATGTCCTAAAGAAGAAAGGTGCTCATGTATACGGTCGTATGCAAAAGTATGGGCGCCCCTGAATGAAAGTAATTGTTGTTCAACAAACCTTTAAATTTCACCAGGTTTACACAACCCAAGTTTTGCATGTGACTGTTGGTTGACACTTTAGCACTAATCCCTCAGAAGACCCCTAAGCTGAGAGAAAATCACTGCTAACACACTCCTATTGCTACTAATTATGAGAGTGGGGGCGATGATTGCCTTCCAGCATGTGAAGTGGTCTTCTCTAATGGAGAACAGGTCACTCATGTTTTTGTTTGTGACTAAATTAACTACCGACACGTCTGCTTTTCGCTTTGCTGATTTATTTGATGGGTTTTATCATTGTGTTAAACTACATGTTCTCTCTAACTGAAAACCAGAATTGATCTAATGAGCACGTCCAGGTGTAGCACTTTTATCCTGTTGTGCCAAAGAGCAGACTAAACCTGGCTAAACCAATCAGAGGCTGGCGTTAGGGCGAGTCACAAACATGCAATTTCCCTGGAGACTACGACCTCACTGCAGATTTAACATCAGAAACAGTGCAGGGCGACCCTTTCAACAGGTCTGTTATTTTTACATCTCAAATGGTGTGATCAGAGTCTGTGCGCTTAATGCATTTCCACTCAAAATGCTGCATGCTGTAACCTGCGTGGTGCTGCATTTTAATGATGATCAAACAGAAATGGTTTATAGAACTAAAATTTCCTCAAAAGTCATGTACAGCTCTGGAAAAAAATACAAGACCACTTAAAAATGATGAGTTTCTTTGATTTTACCAAATTGCAAACCTCTGAAATATAATCAAGAGGAAGATGGATGATCACAAGTCATCAAACCAAGCTAAACTGCTTGAATGTTTGCACCAGGAGTAGCATACAGTTATCCAAAAGCAATGTGTAAGACTGGTGGAGGAGAATATGCCAAGATGCATAAAAAATGATTTAAAAACACGGTTATTCCACCAAATAGTGATTTCCGAACTCCAAAAATTTTATAATATGAACTTATTTTCTTTTCTGTGTCACAATATATTTTGCTTATGAGTTTACACAGCTGCTAATCATCTCCTGATAAGGAAAGGTTTGGGTTTGGAACTGGAGATGAGACAGTAGGCATAAATGAGGGTATAGGAGGAGCTGGGATGATTTTTTTTTGCTGTACCTTAGGAATGACTGACCAAGAAAATCATCCTCATCCCAGCTGATACCGGCTTCTGTATGCTTGCTTGGGTGGGATTAGGGGGTGTGGAGATACAGCCCATGGTCGATTGCTTATGGAGTTTTGGTGTTTCCAGGAACATGGATCTCATTCTGTGCCACCAGCTCTGCCAAGTCATCCTCAGTGGGGGGAGGGTGTCATGGCTCTGGATGATGACATCAGCTGGTACAGCCCCAGGGTGTTGGGGTGATGTGTCTCTACCGGCTTATAGTATGTACTGAGTAATAGTAGACTAACATCAGTCATTTTTTTAGTCAGTTATAAGTATTTTTAACAAGCCTGTTAAATGTGCTTATAATCATAATAACTATAATGAATGAAACCAGTTCAGTAAGACTAATATCTGCATCTGTGCAGGTGTCTGTGTGATATGAGTCCTGTGTAACTTAAGTACATAGATCTAAGGCTGATATTACAAATGTTGCCCTCTTTAAAAGCCTTTTGGCTCATACACAAAGCTTTCAACGCTAGAATAGATCCTCTCAGTGGCTTTTGGTGGCATTTAAAATTTGACAGTCGCCACAGTGAGATTTACAAACGAGCTCCGTTCGTTTTCAAAGCAGAATCTCTAAGAGGACCCTGATAAGGAGGATTTTAAAATCCTGCTGGGAGATTTTCTCCTCTGGAGTCGTGAGGCGCTGCAGCTCTCTCCGCGTCTCTTTTATTTAGTCGTTCTCACTCCGCCGTCTCCAGCCCTCGGCTGTTTGTGCAAGTTTTCAAAAGAGCTCGGCTGCCGAGTGTGTTCAGCTTGATCGGGCTTTGTTCTGCTTTCATCTGCAGACGATTGTGCGTCTCGTTTGAGATGGTTTCCCTCCTCTTCCTTTGGTCAATTTGCATTTTTATGTTTGTTTTGATGTAACCGTTCTCACTGGCTGCAATTTGTTTTTATCAAAGAATGTTTTAGTACTACAGTCGCTATAGACATCTACCTCGTTTCACACCCATCCTCTGCTTTCAAACCTGTTGAGTATGTTGAATTATATCAGTGTAGATATAAAAGCAAGACTGTCACTATTTCTAAAGCAATTTTGCTGACATGAAACTAACTGATTTATTTGGGAAGTATGAACTTGTGAAATGTTTGCATGATGTTCAGATTCAGATTCAGGTTTAGTAGTGGCATAGGGCCTCATTTGTCAATGTCGTTCTAAGAATCCTTTTTATTCTTGAGAAATTCCTAACTACAAGTCAATGTCATATCCATGATATGTTTTTTTACATTGCACAATTGTTCCCATATCTGCTCAATTAGATGAATAGTGATAAATACTACTATCCTCATAAACTGAGAAAGCTTGTGTGTGTAAATTCTGTACAATATGGCTGTCCACATCGCGTGACACGTTGTTACATTTCCAGAGAAGGGCACATCAAGCTACAGTGTAGGCAAAGAAGTGGGGTAAGCAACAACGTTTTAAGGATTCAAGGAGAACTATAAATTGGAGCAATGAGCAATTCAAAGTAGCACTTTTTGCGTGTGCTGTGCTGCATCTACAATGGGAATTGCTCTAAGGCTCCCCCTATAGTTGGCAAGGGTTATTGATGCTTTGAGTCGCCACTAAAGGATGCGCTTTTCACATGCATTTATAGACAAGCAGACAGATATAGAATCGTCATAAAAAGTCCGATCCAAAAACGTTGTGTGTACCAATAATATTATAATATTTCGTACAAGTATGACTCAAATATTAGCTATTGATGACAAGTTTGTGGGCTCAAAACTCTGTGTTTGTTTTCTGAGTGTGCTCACTGGTGTGTATGCGTGGTTTAACTGATGGGTGGGTTAAAGGCGGAGGCCAAATTCCAAGTGTGGTGTATGTTTGCCATATTCTAGCAACAATACTGGTGCCATTCTTTCTGTTAGAAATCAATAGATCATCAACATGATTTTGTAACTCTTATTATGAGGTAAAAATGCTCCATAATGATGTTTTAGACATTTTTTTGTTAAAAACAGTTTAATAATTTGAGCCAATGTTATTAGTATTTTCTAAGAATGAAAGTTCTTTACATGTTCTTTACAAATTTGTCAATCTCTGGACTGATGTTTGAATGTAGTTGCTCTGATAAAGTATGTAGGACATCTATTAAAAATACAGCATCGCTGACTCATGCTCAAAGCTTGCAGCAATTAAATAGTCATTACCAGCCAACCAGCGAAGCAGCACACTTTAGATCAACAAGATTAGATCTCTTATCTTTTACGGGTATGAACAATAATTCATGCACTAATTAAACTGTAAATTAAATTTGAACACCTTGTATTGCTGCCACTCTCACAGCCCTGATTAATGCAAACAGCAGGCCTAATAATCGCATCATCTCAGTGAGAAACAAATACGTCTGTACACTCTTACTGCTCACCCTGGCAAATCTGCACCCTGGCAAATCTGCACCCAAGATTCAGGAAAGGATTTCCTTAAGTAATTTTTTTTTTATCTGTTTTGCTTGAGTCAAAAGCGTTGTTGAAAAATGTACACTGATCATCAAAGAAATTGTTGCAAAAATAGTTGCACTCAGAAGGAAGTGTCTGCTTGCAATAAAAAATAGAATGAAAGGAACATGAAAGATTACATGATTAAAAAATAGAGTAATATAGACAATATGAATTGAGTTACAAATACAGATCTACACTGTAATGCATGTGTAATGCAACACAGTACACATCTCAAAATGATGGCAGCATATGAATAAGCATTGTCTTGTTGAAATAGTACACTGAAGTGTGTTTTATAAATGGCAGGGCTGCTGCAGTCAGGACCTCATTAATTTAAAGTTGGACTTCCAAAGTTCCTGTAATGAAAACCAAAGGTGATCTGATATGGTATGAAAGTGTAATCCACACAATGACATTTAAATGGCCAATTAAAAGACAGATTATTGTTCTTTTGAGTGATCAGCTGACTCTAAAGCGCAGACTCAGGTCGGTCCGGATCTCTGAAGCGATACAGCGTGCAGGTGGGGGCAGGGCTGGTGACATCACAGGTCCTGCATTGTTTAATATCGCAATATATATTGTTGAACAAAAAAAAAAAAACATTGCTATGTCAAATTTTTCCAATATTGTGCAGCCCTAATAATAATCCATAGATACAGTACATATTGGATTTTAAATATTATTTATTTTTTCTGCATATTGAAAGATTGTTCATGTCCTGCCACACTTATGCAATCCACTGTCCACCTCTATCTGTCTCTTTGCTCTTTTTGCACACTCTTTAATTACTCCCTCCTCTTCCACTTTCCTCCTTTTCCCACAAGCGCCCCTCCTCCACCTCCCAGCCAACCCTCTGCTGTCTGTCTCGCCTTATAACATTTCTCCCTCCACCTCTGAATTATTGACAAGTCTGGAATCTCTGGAGGCCGAGCATGTGGAAGGCTGCTGTCAGGCTTCAGTTTTAGCATGAAAATTTTGACCTGTCTTCCGAATCAAACACTTAAAAATGTCCTTCCTCAAAACATATTTTTTTACACTCGTTCAGTGCTTTAAAATCTGTAAACTATATTGATGTACATACAGTACCAGTTCCATGCGTATTTAAAGATTGTGACAGATTTATCTTTTGGAATTTTGCATCAACACAGTTCCTCTGAAATGAAGCAGTTGATTGAAGTGTGCACTTGCAAGAGGTTAAGCAAATAAAATGTTTTATTGCTAATGCAAATGTTTTTAACACATCAAAAGACATCATTAAACAAGTTTTCACACTTGAGTCATTATCAATCTGTATACATTTTGCTGTTATTTAAAAATAGAAGCATTTTTTTGCATGGAAAGGTTTACTAAACATATTTTATATTGATGTGATTTCCAAAAGTGATTTGGGCCCTTGTGTGTCAGATATTATCTCTAACTATCAAGATGAAATGAATCTTATATATAAGCTTTTTATTAGTTTATACTTTGTCTTTAAGTGGTGATTTATGAGCAAAATTGCTCCTAGTATTTAGTTTTTATATGCCACTACATTTGCATTAAACTGCTACATTTGATAAATGGTGCCATAGAAAAAATGTTCCAAAAAGAAGCAATTTTGTACAAAATACATACATATGCATAAAGAACATTTTAAAGGTCTCAAGAAGTGCAAAGAATGTGTCTGTCCTCCAACCTCACCCTCTCTGTGCAAAGTCTTAGTCTAGTGTTGTCAGGCTTAGAGTCGCATATGTCTCCTTTTTCTCCTGGCATGTTAAACCTTTGTTGTGTTTCTATGTATCAGACTCATTTCCTTTTTGTGGTGACACATTGAAAAGGTGCTCTACCAATGTGAAGCAATGTGCTTCTAACTGCACTTTGTGACTCTGGACAGCCATTATGAGAACTTTGTAATGCAGTTAAAAGTCATATTGGTAAAAAAAAAAAAAAAAAAGAAAGAAAAAATCTATATTGTTACTCAGTCTATGGGCTCCTTTCATTTACAGTGACTTCTGCATCTCTGAGCTTGTTTAGAAATTCACAGTGAAAGCAAAGTCTTAAAGGGGAAAATTACACTTCCGGACTATAGTGGGAAGATCTCGTATTACACTCACAGCATCTTTGAAAACTTCTGAAACTACAAGTGGCCCTTCTGAGGCATCACTCAAAGAAACTCTTGTAGCATTTTTATTTTTAAGAGTGTTTGACAAATAATTGTGTGATTGTTGGTTACACTTGACAAAGAAGGACACTTTAATGCACACTGATCTCATAATAATACTTTTCATTTCTCGCTTCACTTATAATTCTTATAGTACATTGGTATTGTCTCTGCTTCTTGATTGCTCAACAACTGCACTGATTACAGAGAGTGTGTACACAAAAGAGCCTTCTGTTTTTTTTTTGTTTTGTTTTTTTTTGCTTTGAAAATAACTTTATTCTTATCAAATTGTTTTGACAGTACAGACTGATAGCACCGTATTACAGTTAGGCCTGTCATTATAAGTTTTTTTTTTGTGGATAATATATCCCATTATTGCGATAAACTATTTTATTTTCACTTCAAAACAATTTTAATGCCACTGATATAATGATAATATAATTGCATAACAAAGCATTCATACTTTACATATTTTAAGGACAACAAAAGTGATTTAATCTTAGTTTGGAAAATGTATACTTTTTTCTTTACCTATTGCAGCCCACACTGTGTGTGTTGAAGTATTGGTCTTTGCATAACTGGCTGCTCGAGAAAAATCAAGTCAAGAGACTTTTATTGTGATTAGATCTGTGTACAGGTACCAGAACCATGGTGCAACATGGAGCAACGATACCATAGACAACATATAGTTCAAACATGCAAAGAATGTGCAACATAGAACTATAACACTACAATAAATACAATAAATACAACAGACAAGAGACAATTAACAGACAGGACCGTGCAATACCAATAAGATACAAATGAAACTTGTGTGGTGAGAATAAGATACAGAGATATGTAACATACTGTAACATATAGGTTATACATGATCACAGCAGTTACTGAGGTAGAATATACAGTACTTAGTGGAATAATAATTTGCAGCAAATGTTGCTAATAGCAATAGAGAAGGTTCAGTCTCTGTGTGTTGAGTGTTCACTGTTATATATGTGATCGAACATACAAAAAAACATAAGACAATATTACAATTATCAAATATTCTTGAGATAATGTCTGTATTGTATGTTAAATTGATAATGTTGCAGGTGCACCTATATAACATTACATTACATTACATTACATTACATTTGGCAGACACTTTTGTCCAAAGTGACTTATAATAGTGAAGTACAAAAAATAATAGCAGTTAAGGGTAATAACATCTTTAGATAGGGTCTAAAGGAGGTCGAAGGGAAATAATGGGATAGAGGAGTAGAGAAGAGGAAGAAGGAGATGAGGTTAGAATTAGTTAGTTTGTTAGAAGTGTTAGGCGAGTAAGTGCTCTTTGAAGAGCTCTGTCTTCAGGAGTTTATATTAAAGATAGTGAGAGATTCTCCTGATCTGGTAGTGGAAGGTAGTATCTTCCACCATTGGGGAACTCTGTATGAGAACAGTCTGGATTGTTCTTTGCTTTGTGTGAATGTTTGTCGCGAGGCGACGTTCATTGGAGAAGCGCAGCGGCCGGGAGGTAGCGTAAGCCTTCAGGAGTGATCAGTGCAGGTAGGAAGGAGCTGTTCTGTCATCACCTTGTAGGCGATTGTAAAGGCCTTGGCATACTCCCAGCGAAACAAATTTTGTGAGCGAAATCATTCATGTTTGTTTTCTTGGCACACCTCTTTTTTAATGACCAATCACAGGCGTTATCGCGTTGTCTTCGGCCGTGGATTTCGCCCAGCTTCCATGTGCACGACACAGCGAACAAAGCCCCTGTGCGACGTCCGCGGCTGTTAATTTTCTCCTCAATTGCGTCACATTGTTTGTTGGAGCCACGCGAACGCCGTCTCCGCATGAAGTATGCCGAGGCCTTAAGAGTTTTGAATTTGATACGAGCAGCAACTGGTAGCCAATGGAGCACAATGAGCAGTGGGGTGACGTGCCCATTTTGGCTGGTTGAAGACCAGACGTGCTGCTGCATTCTGAATAAACCTACATAAAGTTTTGTATTCCAATTCCAGAAGACGGCCATCTGTTGCACAACCTCTTGACTCTTTTCTAGTTGGTGTTCATTCATTTTAGCTTGAAAACCCTATGTCTCATGCAACTTGCATGCTGAATGCAAAAATGCAAAATGCATGCAAAATGATCCCTTATTCTGTTCAGAACTGTATCTCAGTGCCTGCCTCAGTCTGCTCAAGTTGTTGTACGTTGATGTTTTTTCCTCCTCTGGGGAATAAGAAGCTTATTTTATAAGACGAGCTCTGAGAAAATCCTTTATTCGAACAGACCACAGCTTTGTGCTGAGAAATGCGACGGCGGGCGAGAGAATGCTGATTATCCCGCACATGGTAGGAGAGGACCTTGTGTCGTTGACTGATGCGGCCTCATTGTTCTCCGCTGATTCTTTTTCACCTTTTATTTCGGTTGAATAGGATCTGCCGTCACCCCTCTGCGGTGTAGAGTCTCTCAAGGTTGCTATGTGATGTTGATGGGGATTGGCTTTCAGAAGCTTTCAGTCCCTGCTGTGAAAAGCCATTTCTGCTACAGCTGTACGTGTATTGTAAGGTTACCTGTTGCTTAGAAACCGCAGTGACAAGAAGCATTGATTTGCTTCAGCCAAGGTCTTGATATTATTCTTTGGAATCGAAGTGTTAATTAGGAGTAATTTGCAGATTTATTTGAAAGGCCTGGTGCATTTAAATCGAATCTTGCTGCAGGAATAGTTTGCCGCTGATGTCACCAAACGCTTTGACGAGTTCTTAGACACATTCTTGGAATATGTAATCCATGTATTAAAGCTGAGTAGAGGTTTAGTGTGTATTTATGGGCTAAGGTTATGTACAAATGCTTTCAGAGGATTAATTGGCTTATCCTTTATTCTTACAAATATTTTAAGACAGATTATTTGTCTTCACTGCTGTGGCTGCACGATTCTGTTGCTTCTAGCTACAGCAATGTATAATTATATGGCAGTACATGACTAACTGTGTGTTTAACTGTGTGTTTTTATTTTTGAGGCAGGTGTTGGAGTCTCCTCTGAGGAGGGCAGGCTCCTCCTTCTCTCTCTTACCAACACTTATGCTCATGTGTCTCGCCCTGGAGATGGAATCGCATCGCAGCATCACTCTGCATGGAACCCCCTGCCTGCCCCCGCTGAGGGATAGAGGCACTCCACTGCCATTTGCTATAGTGTAAGTATAGTAGTGCAACACCTCTGTTACACCAGACCTGCTGCCCCAGTCAGCTTTTAAGTCTCAGAACAGACTCACAGCACTTCATCTTGTGTGTTATTTTTTTGATTTGTTAAACATAGTGAAATAAAAATACATATTATCCTCCTTCAACTGCCTGTGTGTTGGGTATTATAGTGTAGTAGTATTATAGCAATATTATGGTTCCTGTGAGCACTGTGAATAAAACTGTCAGCCAAGAAAAGATCCAGGGATTTTTTCACTAGTTTCACCAGTCACATTTAAATTTTATATTAAACTAATTAAAACTACAGGAACACCTCAAATCACCGGCTCAATTGGGTTTAGGTCAGGAGATTGAGGAGGACAAACACTTTTTATTATTATTACACAATACCATAATTGTGTCCCTTAATTTTCTTGTTTTTCTTATTTATCTACTATGTAGAAAATAAATTTAAGGAAAGAAATAAGGAACAAAATTAATGAGATGTGTCTTTTGACTGGTATTGTATTTGCAACCACTGAGTAAAATGGTGCATGTTGTTTTCGACCTTCTTGACAAATATAAGAAAAATATTATTGTCTTACATAAATATATTGCATACATTACATTTATGTGATACAGTTTTATCCTCTTATTTTGTCATATTTGTTTTTCAAAAGCACAAAAGACAGGTCTGTATATTGGCCTTGCTGTCTATCTTGTACGCCGATCAAGTTGTTTTTGTATGCACGTACAGGAAGAGCAAGATGATAGATCTAACTGTATATAAGCTGAGAGTGACCACCAGCATTTCCTGTGTTTTTGCTAATGAGTTTTGCTCTGCTGGAGATGCCATCTGCTTAACCTCCAGTAGAGTGAGGCTGCGTATGGAATCATTAACAACCTGTCTATAAATAAGCTGGCTGTATGGAGCTGCACACAGCTCACCCTGTAAAATGCGTGAACGCATGTACTTGATGGGTTTCACTTGATGAAGCTTGTTATTGCTTCTTTGTGATTGGCTGATCATTCTCCCCTCCACACAGCTTTGTGTTTCTCAATAATGTACACACAGCATGTAGGGTTTAAAGATGGCACTTATTATGATGATATTACAACACTACTGGGCTTACTGTTTAGAACAGTGCTAAATTCATGCTAAGCCTTAAACACTTTTTTATTCTAAAAAAAAGGCTGTCCAGTTAATTATCGAGTGTCTAGTTGCTTGGGCTCAGTGTGGCACAGCAGAATAAGACCCTTACAGTACGGTCCAAGGATCACAAACTTGCAATTCCTGTATGTGATACCATGCCATACTTATATATCTTTGGGTGTGTTGATTGAGCTCTCTATGCTGATCATAGGTATTGTGAGGGGACACCAAGCTGACACCTGGCTGGCTGTTGTATCAGAGCTTTGGATATGGGGCTTTGCATTTGCTGCGTAGTGATGCTTTATTGGCAGCAGTTTGAAAAGAGGCAGTGGCTGAATTCACATATCGTCTATTGAAAAAGGCATGTATTTTTCTTTACCCTCCTTGTGACAGGAGCATTGCAAGTGATAGGGGGAGTCCTGGTGAGTAAGTGGGTAAATTGGCTCAGTTAAATTGGAAACAGAATTGGATTTTTTTATTTTTTTTAATCTAATAATAATAAATAATCTCTGCATTTTTAACTGTGTCTATTAACAGTGTTTATTATTTATTATTAGAGCATTGGTAAATCCTCCCAAGTTCCCTCTTGATTGATTCTCCCTTATGAATCTGCCGTCGCATCATCACATGCCCCTGACCTCAAGCTCTCTGTGCACCTGGAGCAATCTGGGTAATGGTGCTTTTAGTGTCTGGTGTGAGAAAAGGTTCATGCTACGTTTGTCAATTTTCTCATGCCTAGCTAGGCGCATGAATTCTGGGATCGGAACGTGTGTGTGTGTGTGCGTGTGTGTGTGGTCATGAATGATTCATAGTAGACCATGTTCAAAGATCATATGTGGACCACAGATGTACACTTTATCTGTTGGTCAGCCCATCTATGTTTTTTTACACATATGTATAGAAAATAAATAAAGATTATATAATCTTATAACTTCTGCCTTAATTATAAGCTTTTTGAGATTGTTAAGAGATTACACAATATATAATTAAAGTATATGAATGAAATCTTTATTTTTTTATGTCTTTTTCAAAAGTTACTGTGTAATTCACTTTTGCTTAAATAACTATAATGCATTTTTCCAGTTCGATCCTTCAGATCATCTGTAGCAGTAAAGGCTGATGCTCTGTATGTTTGTATGTAACTGTTCGAAGCTATAGCCATCTGGCTCATATACAACTTTTAAAATGTCTTTTAAAGCAGTAACCTTCTCAGATTAATTGGACGAGGCTTGTAGGAGACCTGAACAAGCTTCAGTCTGACAGAAGCAATAGCAATGAGTTAATTTCTTTAAGACCATCCACTGTGTGCTGCCACTATGATCAGGAGATCCGGTTCAAATCCTGTTCATGTAGCTTGCCATTGAGTACACTGAGGGAGCACAATTGGCCTTGTTCTCTCTGGGTGGGTAGATGGCGCTCTCTCTCTCTCTACACATCACTCCAAAGGGTGATGTCGATCAGCACAAGACATCTGTGAGCTGATGTATCGGAACTGAGTCGCTGCGCTTTCCTCTGAGCTCGCTGTGATGCTATTTTGCAATGCTACATCAGCAGCAGTTCAAATAGAGGCTGACTTCACATGTAACAGAGGAAGCATGTGCTAGTCTTCACCCTCCTGGTGTTGGGGCATCACTCGAGATGGGCGAGTCTTAATTAATGGGTTGGCCTTGTAAATTTGTAAAAAAAATCATAGAGACGTAGAAAAAATACATAGAGAAATCAAAACTATTTTATGTAGTTCACATGTAGCTGAAATACACATTTTCTTGGGGAAAAACAAATTCTCAAAACAGTCCTCAGGGCTGTGTATATTGTCACTTTAATGCAAAAACGTTGTATATCCAAAATGCCTTTTGGTTTCAAACTTTCAATTGAAGTAAAAAACATATTTGTTTTATTAAAAAAAAAACTCACAACGTAAAGTCAGATTTATATGGTGTGTAAAACCGTTTAGATAATTTAATGTTTTTACATTAAAGCTAAAATATACAATGTCTGTTATATGCAGTAACGATAATACCACAAACTATGATACTGTTGGTCAGTACCTTCTTATTCATAACTGTTACTCCCTTAGGAGCTTAAAGCAAATTTTAGTGGTATAGAACAGTTAATTATTCATGTTATATATATAAAAAAAGTTCCTCATATTTTATGTTCCTGAAGACATATTTTTTATCAATCTTTAGGTCAGATCTTCAGGTTAATGAACAACCTTTTATCTGTGATATGTTTGTTGTGGGTTAATGATGATCCAAGCAATTTTTGACCTCAAGACACTTACAGTGACCTGTATTGTATAGACCTTTATTGCTGAATTATGTGGTTCTTCATTGGGACATCTTGTTGCAATTATAAGATACAGCTTTATTGTGTGATAATAGCCTGCCATAACAATAAAAACAATAAACTCAGGAGATCTGTGCTGTAAGAAAAACAATACCAGCTCATCAGTACCAGATCATGTATAGATATACTTCAGATCAACCTTAGGGCTGTAAACTTGCGGTATACAGTATATATGTTTTTTTTTAACCTTTTAGACCCTACATGTAATTTTAACTTAATTACTGTTACAATTGAGTTCAGTTTTATAGGCCCTGAATTGGAGTCCTGTGGGACACCATGAGATATACTAATCCAGATGTTTTCCAAATATTTTACATTAGTTTCTGCAATAACGATAAATAACTGAACAATAGACATAAGATTCAAGTGATTAAAGGTGCAATAAGTAGTTGTGAACTAAATGAGTATTAATCAACATTGTAAATCTCTAAATCTTACATAATCATTATGTGAGAGTACAAGGCAGTTTGTGATCTGTAAAATGTCTTTCTTTCAAAAAAATTATAGGGTCAGTAGCACATTTGGAAAAAGTAACTTAAGTAAACATAGCTGTGGGAAAATACTTAACATTGTATTTTTTGATAACTATAAGGCGCACCTAAAATCATAAATTATTTTCCCAAGAATCGTCAGTGCGCCTTATAATCCGGTGCATATTATGTATGAATTTTACCAGTCAGGTTGAAAGTAGCAGTTAAGCCACTCCACTGAAGTGCAGCATAATAAAGGAGTTTTAGTTTAGTTCTCCAGCAGTATTAGCATTAGCCACTAACCCTGCTAAGCGCTAGCATGTTGGCCGTTCAGAGGTAGGCATTATCCACATGTAGCCTGCTGCTAACCCCATTAGCGGTTAGCCCAAATAAACAGTTTTCAGGAGAGAAATCTGTGTAGATTAACATCCAGCACTCGTTTGACTTGTCTGATTCGTCTGAAATGTTTTGTTATTTTTTTTTTTTTTACAGGTTTAAAGTTTTGTTTACAGTTTTGTTTACTTAGCTTAGCTTTACAGGTCTCACCACCCAGCGATGACACCTGCTGAATTTAGATTGAAAACATGGCAACACCCCTGTGCCTTACTAGAGTCGCATAAAATCCAGTGCACCTTATGTATAAAAATAGACCAGAAAATAGACATTTATTGATTGTGCGTCTTATAGTCCAGTAAATACGGTATATGCTAAATTACTAACTTATAACATTACTATGTACTGTATTTTGTACAGTTGCTATGCTCAGACCATCATATTGAATGGAATGCCACTACATAGAGAAATGCGCATTAGGTTGAGAAATCAATCCTCTCAAAGCCACTCAGTCCTCTCTTTACTCTCGTTGAAATGAAAGGAAGAATTGCAAATAACCCCCCTCTCTCTCAAATGATCCTCCATTTGGACTGCTGTGGGCTTTTCCCAGTGAGAGAGCGAGAGACTGTGCTAATGTTTCTCTACCTTTTGATCCCGTGCCCAAATAACGAGACCCTTATGAATAAAAAATTCAAATCGTTCAGTGTGACCTTGCGGCGAAATGTGGTAGGAGAAAAAAAAGAAAAAAAAAAAAAAAACAGAGGTCGGCTACAATGTGCACCAATGGAAATTGAGGAGGGGTCCCCGTGCACATTTACATGATTGGGGAAGGGTGGGCTATCGCTAATTATCACCATCAGGCTGAACCGGCCTTGTGGAAAGGACCCTTAGTCAATAGTGGACTGAATCAATCCTTGATTAGACCAGCTAGCCGGCGCCGATGAGCTTTAATCAGCCGAGGCCTGACACTCGCGCACAGATATATATTTATACACACACACAGCTGAATGTGAGGGACTGAGAGTGCTAAGATGGCCGCCATCAGAGGGGGTTGGCTTCAGAGGGTGAGCTCCACTTCAAATGGAATGGAAGAGGGTGTTTTTTTCAAGCCACATTGTCATAAATTTTTCATCTGCAGCTGGCTTTGAGGCAGACAGAAGAGGGGGCAAGCCAGGCGGGGGCAAATCGAAGGCTTCTAACAAACCTGAGCTTTCAGAGCCAAGAGACTGAGAGAGATTGAGGGGGAGGGAAGCTGACGGAGAGAAAGAAAACATGGTGGTTATTTACAGTAGAGGAACAAAGACGGACTCGTGCTGTAGCTTGGTTTGAGTGCTCCTAGCCTCCTCTCAGTAAGTTCAGCAGGGCAGGGTGGAGCTTCTGATGAGAGGCCAGCTGAGGAGACGAGGAGAGAGGATACTTCTAATGATCCCTTACTCAGAAAGAGAGAGAGAGAGAGAGGCAGATGTAAACAAAGCTCAAGTGCAGCCTCAACTGACAGGCCTTTCCACAGATGCTCCAGTGTTTTCATGTTGTTTTTAGCCTTCAGTTTTCAGTTTTTGAGGGACATTTGTTGATGTTCACTGTTGGTAAAGCAATGTCGGGTTATGGGATCTCAAGTATGTTGTTTATTTAGTCTGCGTAGTGTCTTGTTATTGTGTTTTTATGTGTCTGGAAACCTGACCCTATTGGTCCAAAAGATTGTAGACAAATGCACCTGCTTTTTCAGTGGTTCTTTTCAAAAGTAATAGAATTTGTCATTTTCCTGTCTTTTTCCATCGCCTCTTTACTTTTTACTCTATCCTTCTCCTGGACCAAGTCTTGATCATTAGTGAGGTTTTCAGTGGTGCTCCATCATTTTATAAATGGCAGAAAAACAAACAAAAATGGTTTCAAAACAGTATGGCTGTAGAGTATGTTCTCTCAGTCCTCTATACCTTTAGCTATAGCTTCTTATCTTTCCTTTCAGTTATTTTATAGCATTATTATATTAATTGTGGCTGGAGTTATATGCAAGACTCTCCAGGTGCTTCTGCTTGCCTTTTTGTAGCCTCAGGTGTTGGCATTTTGCTAATTAGCGCTACTGTCCCTGCTGCTGCCTTCTGCTGGCAGGTAATGGCACAGGCTGGACCCATAAAAACCATTTAAATTCTTATTTGGCTTCCCACCAATGAACTTCTTTTAAAAATACTGTAATCAATGCGTCTATTATAGTCCACAATGCTTAAGTATTCATAAGTATTCTCATGGTCAAATTGGAAGACCATCTTTCTCTTGATTTAAAGGACCATTAAGGATTATACATTCTGTAGTAACTCATAACATGTAGGATATATAATCATATATTAGGGAAACTTGTTAAGTTTCAGAACTGGCAGCTCTTGTCAGCAAAGCTTCAGCCAGTAAGTGGTCTCTGAATCTGCCCACCGCCATTCTCCAGCCCCCCATTTCCACCCTCAGGGTTGTCAGCTATAGACAACAAAACACAAACAGTGTACAACCATGGAAAGGAAACCTATGTGTTCACTGATCAGCTACAGAATAAGACTCTTTGTTGCCTTCCTCTGTGTGTCAATCTGGCAAATCACGTGAGCTTCACGCCTGAGGAAGAGAGGGTGGGTCAGAAAACTATATCTGTATTAAATATTGTTCCTTTAAGTCAGTGACACTTTTAGACTTTTTTTTTATTTTTTTTTAGGATTTGCCTGGTTGCCAGTCATTGTTTAATTTGAGTTCCTAAGATTTGGGTTGGTTAGCACAAGCTATACATTAAATGGACAAAGCTTATGTATTAAACATAATCTCTTAAATTTTATTGGAAGACCTGTCTCTACTGTACAGGGAAGGCTTTCTACTATAGGTTTTAGAGAATTGCTGTGAGGATTTTATTGCATTCATTAATGAATGATGATGAGGGCAGGGTGGTGGCTAATCACAGCCCAACTTATCTCTAACATCCCAACTCAACTCATCCCAGATGGAGAAAACAATAGTTGTTGAGGGGCTTGGCGATAGATTTTTTTTTATCTGCTTGTAATACTTCTCTTAAATAAGAAGTGGTGTCCACAAACTTTTTAGACGTGGTTCTTCAGGTTCCACGGGTGTAACGTCTATTTTCTCTGCTTTCTGGAGCGTCTTTGAGGTACAGAAGCCATAATCAGAGAGATGAGGGCTTGCTGCTCTGCCTCGGCTCTGTCGGTGTGTGCTCTGTTGGAGCTGCTCTCTCTGCACTTTTAATGAGAGTTTTTCCGGCACCGCTGAATCCTCCGGGTGCCGTTTCTGAGCAGAGGCTAATGTGGACTGACGGCCCTGGCCTTATTATAACAGCCTGTAAACTGCCAGAGTTCTACAGTAAAGGGACGACTACTTGCAGGTCCGAACTTAAGTTTGATGTTTTAATAAATGACATTGTTTTAAGTCATTCCTAAACAGCACATGGTAAATGCTGAGTATGAGAATTGCATATTTCTGGTTTGGAGAATTGCGTTATGTTTAATCAATTCATGTTTTTTTTCTCGTAGCCACATCTTTTGTTACAATATAATTCTTAGGACATTTATTTACTGCTGCACTGTCTGACAGCTTGTATTATAACTTTTGCATCCATTTTCTAAATTGATATATGTCTCAGACAAACACAGTCTGCATCGACTTTTAATGACTGGATTTTCCAAACTCTTCCCCGTAGTGAGGCAAACTGGAGCATGAAAAGTGAACTTCTGTTGACTGCATAATGAGAGAAGATTGCCAGTTCGCCTCTGGGTCAGAGTTTGCTCTCTTGTTATAAATTCTGATCTCTTCATGATACTTGTTGTTTCTCTGAATGCTGACCTATTCCAAGTTCAGACTTTAGTGGATCAAAAAAATCTGATGAGGAATTGTTTTTCAGCTCAGTGACAGTTTGAGATTAAGTGAGTGAATAAAATGATTTTATTTACAATACAGTTTCCCTCTATCCTACACTTTATCACTTCTTCTT
This sequence comes from Astyanax mexicanus, assembly GCF_023375975.1. Classification (NCBI taxonomy): domain Eukaryota; kingdom Metazoa; phylum Chordata; class Actinopteri; order Characiformes; family Acestrorhamphidae; genus Astyanax; species Astyanax mexicanus. The sequence goes on from NC_064409.1 coordinate 58,010,582, forward strand.
TCTCTCCAGTTTCACCCCTTATTGTACTCTTAAGTTTAACCTCCCCTTTCTCTTACTCTACCTTTTGTTCTTCTCTCTCCCTTCCCCCCCTCTTATCCTACCTCCTTCTGCCTCTGTCCCCCTTCTCTCTCTCACTCTGTCTCTCTCTCACTCTTTCTACCTTTATAACCCTCTCACTTGCTACTCTTTCTGTATCTTTCCCCCTCTCTCTTTACTTTTCTTTCATGTTCTGTCTTTGTCTCTTACTCTCATTGTTTATCCTTCTTTCCACCTTTTCTTTTTTCATTCTTTTCTTTCACTTGCTCTCTCATTTTTTCTTGCTATCTTCCTCTCTTTCATTTTCTTTTTTCCATTATCTTCTTGTCCCACTTCCTCCCTCTCACTCTATACTTTTTTCCTCTTTTTCTCTCTTTCCTTCATGCTTTGTCATTCACTGTCTTGTACTTATTTATTGCTCTAAATCTGTCTCCCTATGTCTCTTTCTCTCTTTTTTTCATTCGTTCTTGTCTCTTGCACTCACTCAATCATTTTTACCTCTTTCTTTGTGCTTTTCTCTCTTTGACTTTCTCTTATTCTGTGTCTCATTGTTTCTCTCTTCCCTCCCTCCACCTTTTTCTCGCTCCTTCTTTTTCCATTATTCTCTGACTCTATCCATCCCCACCCTCCCTCTCTGCCTCCCTCTCTCCTCCTTCTATGTCTCTCTACGTATCTTTATTTTTTTTTACTCTCTCACCCCTTTTTCTCTCCTTGCCCTATCTTGTCCATCCATCTTTACACTTTTTAGGTTTCACTTTCTCATTTGCTTTTTGGCCCCTGCTCTCTCCACCTTCTTCCATTCCTCCTTTCCTTCCTCTGTCCTTTCTTCCTCTCTTTTTCTCTCTCCCTGCTCCCTGCATTTTACCCTTCCTTTCTCTTTCTTCCATTCTTTCAACCTGATCCCCATTCCATATTCCTCTCTCCCTCTATCACTCCTCTGTTTTTTTCTCCCTTCTCCTTGCCTCCATCTTGTTCATTTTACGCTTTCTTGTTCTCTCTTTGACTCCCGCTTTCCTTTCCTTTCATCCTCTGTCCTTTTAACCTTCCTCACTTTGCTTTTGACTTCTGAATCCTCTTTGTTTTCCTTCCTTCTGCTGTCTCCCACCTTCCTCACTTTACTCTTTCTACCTCTCTTTCTCCCATTCTTTCTACCAGATCCCCATTCTCCTTTTCTTTCTCTCTCATTCTCTCTCTTCTCCCTCAGTCTCCTCCCTCTCTCCTTTCCTCATCAGCACCCCCCCCCCCACTGTCCACCTCTTTTTCCATTTCCTCTGCCTCCTCCTTTTGCTTTCTCTCCTTCACCCTCATCATCGTCTCTTCCTGACACATGTCCTGTGTATGTGAGATGTGTTCAGTATGTAATGTAGCTGATTTAGCAGAGATCATGCTCATTAGATCCTGCAGCTGTCTCCACCTCTTGCTCTCGGCTCGTGGGGAGGTGCTGCGTTGACGGATTGTCACAGGGCTGTGTACGAATGGGGGGCTGCCAAATCAGCAGCACAAGAACTCCCCAAGCTGCGCCTGGCCCCATCAAAGGTCAGCCGAGATGTGGCACGTTTTTCTGCTTCCCTCCCTGGTGTATTCGTCTTTCAGAGAAAAATGGAGGCTGTGTATTTACTTATTAATCAGTTCAAAGGTTTGGGAGGAAGGAAAGCGTTTACGTGATTAGCAGAGTATTTGCAGCCTGAATCCAGTTTTAGGTGCTTTATCGTAAGCGCGGAGTTGTTTGTCTGGCGAGGGCAACCTGTAAAGGAATGCAACATGAAGGAATATAACGTGTCAGGGAGTGAATTCTGTGCTCAGAGATATAAGAGGATTAAAAAGTTTAATCAAATTTCAAATAGACTTACATTTCTTATCCGCAGTCTTGCAGTGCTTTTGTACTTCATCATTTTGTATTTCCCTGCTCTGATGCTTCTGATGAAACACAGCAAAAAAAATTCAACAACACACGCAAGTTCATTGCAACCAGGTCTGTCACAATAATTATATTATATAATATCAATAATTGTTCTTATCGGGGAGTCCTTTAATGTGAAACTGTATGTCACCTCAGTTTTAAAACACGTTTTTTTTTACAAGATTTAGGCCTGCCTGTTATTACAATTACATTAAATTACAAATTGTACAATGTGAAGAGAGATGTTTTGCTGACCTTGGCCAAAATATGAGCTTTGTTTAAATTTGATCTAATATTATTACTATCATGATGTTTTATAAACGTATTTCAATTTGAATATTCTTAAAAAAAAACAAGTTCACTACTCTATGCTTTGTCAAACTGTGTAATTGTATTATCATTTTAAATCATTATTTCAGCGGAATAAAATTATAGGGTGGTCTTAAAATGAAAATGAAAATCTCAATTAGCGCAATAAATTCTGGGACAATATATCGTGCCCTCAAAAATATTGTGACAGGCCTAATTGCAACAGTGAGTGAAGGCAGTACTAACCTGGAATACATGTTGTTGTTTGTGAATCTTAGTTTTATCATGCATTATTATTATTATTTTTTAAGGGACCTAGAATGTCAAACTGTATTTATATCTTGACATTTTTTAATGATTTAATAGTCCCAAAATTAACACATACCCAGCCCACTAATGAAATGCTGCGTTTGTATGCTATCGCAATAATGGTTCCTGATGTGAAAGTGGAGTTTTTATAAAAATAAGTATTGTATCTGTAAACAAAATATGTTCAATAAACCAGAATGTGTTTTATACATTTGTGCCACAGTTAGATGTAATGACAGATTAACACATTTTTTTTTCAGTGTCTTTATGAGGTAGAGTCACCTGAAGTAGTTTTCTCAACATCTGTGAGAAAGGAGTTTCTGTAGGTGCTAGTGTTAATTTAATAATTAGTTGAGACATTACTGAACCATTTAACAGTGTTTATTACTGCCATACATACTGTTATTTATGACTCTTATTGTAAAGTGTTAGTGCAGCTGCTGATATTAGTTGTCAGTGGTTCAGTCAGTGTGCTTTTAACTTGACATAAATCAATACTATTTATTGTACTGTGCATAACAAATTGCACCGCACCAGCAGAGAAGTCAAGTTATTAACATTACATTAGCTCATGTTGCCATGTCCACCATTTTTCATGCTGCTTAGTAAAAAAAAAAAAACACTTGTTTGTGACAAGCTAATAATTCCAACTTTAAAAGTGGGAAGTAGGATCTTACAACTAGAATGGAAACACAACAAAAATCCCAGTCAATTCCGGGAAAAATGACAACATGACCATGACAACAATGGAAGAAAAGGGTGTTGTTGATACTGGAGAGCAACATTTCATCACCAGATATTGCTAGTTAGAGGAAATTGAGTTGCTTAGTATTTGAGCCTTGTGACAGTGGCTCTTCCTGTGCCAGGGTCACACTAGAGACCAAAACTAAAGAGAGCTAAACTAGAGCTTAGATTGGTCCAAAAAATCCAACCCGACCCGCCCCATAAACTGTCATTATGAGCCAGAGCCCAAATTAAACCAATTTTCTTTTTAATAAGTACTTGTTGAAACAGAGCTTTTTAAAAACATTTTCGGGGAGTTTGAATGAGCGAAATCTGTTCAGAATGATGTTAATTAACAATTCAACACTAAAGAAGACCTAATATTAAAAAAAATGTTTATTAAGAACAGGTACACACAGTGCTGCAAGCAGTGTTAATTTTGACAGATAATTTTGATTTAGTTTTAGTCTTAGTCTTTTGACTAAAATGTATAATAGTTTTAGACACATTTTAGTCTTTTGGTTAATATTAGTTTTAGTCTAGTTTTGGTCGACGAAAATAAACAACATTTCAGTCTAGTTTTAGTCTAATTAATTTTAAATCATATAAAAAGTATGGATTAGTTTTTTTTCTTTTATTTTTCTATTTTCTATTTATGTTGTTATTTTGAGATTATTCACTGCTAATGGTTATTAAAATAATAGCCTTTAGGTAAAAACGTTTTAAAAGTAAGTGAGCTGTAAATATGGTGGAACAAATAAAGATTCATCACCCCTGCCAGGAAAAGGGGGGGAAAGGGGGAGCAGAATTAGGCACAACACCGGTGATAAGGACGCTGTGTGGAGCGTCTGTGCTCTGATCACTGCTCAGTAATATCAGTTATTACAAGTAATTTTCCCATTCATCAGTCTTTGTTTAGTTTTTATTATTTGACAAAAAGTGTAATAAATTTCACCGTAGTTTTCATTTTCAAGTATTCATTTTTATTTAGTTTTCACCTCGTTTTCATCATGAAAAATAGGTCGTCAGCGAAGACCGTAGTTTTCGTCATAGTTTTCGTTAACGAAATTAACACTGGCTGCAAGTCAAGTGCGTAATGCGGACAAGTGGAGGAGCTTGTGTGCGCGCCCCAGAGCTGCATGATGATAATATTCTGACTTGTCTAACTTTTTTTTTTTTTTTTTTTTTTTAACTTTGCTTCTTTGTTACTTTGCTATATTGTGATTATCATGTCATAGCTTTATTTTAAATAAATATAGCATTAAAAAACAGACGCCTACATCGCAGAATTTTTTCCTTGAGCCTGACCCGGCCACGCCCTAGGAAAGTGGTGGGAAATATTGGGTCAGTTTCAGGCAGAGAATCAAAGCTCTAAGCTAAACACACATCAGAAGGAAAGATGGCAGTTTATTTTTTTTTTTACTAGTAGCTCTACAAACATGTGGAAGCTAACAACCTCTTCATCTGGATGAGAACACATCAATTACACAGGGAGGACACAGAACGGACAGTGGCACTCTTTGGTAAAATGCTGAAATAATTATGGTACTGTTGTTGCTGTAATAAAACTATAATTTGTGGTTTCTTTGACCCTGTCATAGTGATGTAAACCAGTCAATAAAAGCTATAAGAGTTTTTCCAAAAGAGAAAAATCAATGATTTTCTTTCTGGAACAAAATAGCAGTCTTGTAAATAGATTTGTTACATGCCATCTGAGCTTTTTTTTTTTTTTTTTACATAATATGCAAGACAAGCTTAAAATACTCTACAGTAACTATAAAAGTACGTATTTGTTAGTGGAGGGTAGTTCAGTTATCAATTCAGTCATTAACTGATTAATAATAAAAGGGAGTGTAAATAATAAACAGGTAATTTTTTGTAAGTCAATATAAGACAATTTAAGAGCAGGACTGATTATTCTGATTGTGTGTTTAGTAAAGTAAACGATGGGCGGAGGAGCCAGACGATGACCCACTGCCCTCTGCAGCCCACTCACAATTCCAGCTGGGAGCAGACCCTCTGAGTGGAGCTGCTGGGTGTTGAAATCCACTGGGAGGGTGAGCAGTTTCACAGCTAATGCAGCTAAACAGAATTATAACCCTGAGTAATACTGTGTGGGATTTAAGCACAGCGTTTAAATTACCAGCACTAAAGGCCTTCGCCAGACATCCGGATGGACGTGACATTTCTGCAGAAATGTGCAACAAGCTTTCCTTGACCCTGTTATCTGAGTTCAGTTTGTCTGGCTGTGCTCCAGAACTGTTCAAGTTTAAATGAATATCTGTTAGACACTTTCAGACGGTTGTAAAGGGTTGGAAATGCAAGATTGTGTTTGTGTTTTGGGGCGATTGCGAAACAAAATTTAGTATAATTTAGTATAATCAGCATGGTCCATTATGATTAGAGGTTAGATCGGGCCCAAAAATTCCGACCCGACCCAACCCGAGCCCGTGCACGTTCTGCCCGAGCCCGTCCCGACCCGAACCATAAACTGTCATCATGAGCCCGAGCCCGACCCATAAACTGGCTGTTTTCGGGCTGTTTGAATGAGCGAAATATGATCAGAATTATGTTAATTAACACTGTAACATAGAAGCATACAACTATTATTTAATTAAAATGATTTTTAAGAACAGCTAAACACAGTTCTGCAAGTCAAACGTGGAGGAGTTCACGTGCGAGAGAGAGAGAGAGAGAGAGAGAGAGAGAAAGAGAAAGAGAGATTTGCTTGTTCTGGTGTGAGCTACTCACAGGTAAAGGTTATCTTTGATCTCCTCGTGCTTATATTCTAGTCCCATACATAATTCTGCAGCTCCCTCAGTGTTTTCTTTCGTATTTTGCGGCTAGCGCGAGCGCTTACAACTAACACCGCGGACCGCGAGGTGCCGCCGCGCTTGTGCCGAATCCGACTCTCTGCTGAATCCGACTCCCGCTTCGCGGACAGAATCGGCACAACACCCCCCGCTGTAGAACTGCGGTAGTGAAAACAGCGCTTCTAAATAAATTAGTTTAGTTTCACTTCCAGTTTTCGTTATTTTCGTTATTTTATTTAAAAATAAAAATATAATTAAAAAAAAGATGCCTACATCTAAGACTATTTTCTGGAGCCCGACCCGACTCGGGTTCGGGCAGAGAATCTAAGCTCTAATTATGGTGGCTGTTGTTTGGTATATTTAAAGTGGTGATAATGAACTGCATTGCACCTACACTCTTCGGTCATTTTAACTAATAATAATGCCACATACAGCTTTGAAAAAAATAAGAGACCACTTAAAAATGATGAGTTTCTTTGATTTTACCAAATTAAAAAAACTGTGGAATTAATTCAAGAGGAAGATGGATGAGCACAAGCCAACAAACCAAACTGAACTGATTGAAATTTTGCACCAGGAGTAAAGGCATAAAGTTATCTAAAAGCAGTGTGTAAGACTGGTGGAGGAGAACATGCCTAAGATACATAAAAACTGTGATTAAAAACCAGGGTTATTCCAACAAATATTGATTTCTGAACTCTTAAAAACTTTATGAATATAAACTTGTTTTCTTTGCATTATTTGGGATCTTAAAGCTCTGCATCTTTTTGTTGTTTCAGCCATTTGTCATTTTCTACAAATAAATGCTCTAAATGACAATATTTTTATTTAGAATTTGGTCTCCTAATTTTTTCAGAGCTGTAGGTGGGATTTTCTTTGTGGCTCTTACTTTGCTGCAAGACAAAAGGTTGGACAACTTAGTTCCTTGGTAGAAAAGGACTCATAGGACCATGATACCATGACATTTGTATAGTGGTGTGTGTTGCTTTTAAAGAGGACAACGCTCCTCTGCATATTAATGCCATCTCTAGAGCTTTGCCAAAACGCATAGATGCTATGTCATGGCCAGACACATCACCAGTTAAAAATACTGTATGTGGAATGCTATTGGATGGGCTATCAAAACTTCACCCCTATTACGCAATCTGTAAGAACTGTATAAATATTCAAGCTGCATGGTATGGATTACTAGGATTATTAACCTCTACAACTGCATACCTAGACATTTAGCACACTTCATACTACACACACATACCCACTCTGCAACACCGACCGCTCAAGTAAAGAAATTTCACACAGATAAATGTGGGTAAATGTACTTTATTTAGTGCGTGTTGACTTTTGATCAGATTCCAAGCTCATTTTGAAGTAGTGACCTACCTTCTGTATAAAAATACCTGTAGTGGTATCTGTATGGTTACTGTCATGTGTTGGTTTTGTACAGAAGCATCTCAGATGTTCTCTTCTGTTCTTGCAGCAGATTCCTCTCGAGCAGTTATATAAGATCCCTGCTGGATTACAGCACCAAACTTTTCAGCTTCTATAATGCCCTGTGTGCAGTGAACAAGGACATATAGATATTCAAGATATTCAATATTAGCATTCACAGTGTGTCTGTTTTTTTTTTTCCTCACTGGGGAAAAGACATCAAGTGAAAAAAATAAATAAAACTGATGGATATTTCTGAGCTATGGTTGCACATGACTGCCCTTTACTGAATGTTAATCGAACAAGCGTTTTCCTTTCTGCTGTGAGCTGCGAGAGACAGAGAAAAAGAGAGAGAGAGAGAGAGAGAGAGAGAGAGATTGTGACAGGAAAATCTATCCATGTGAAATTGCTTTGCCTTGATCTGTGAGTCCGCGCTGTGAAAGAGTTTTCTGTGTTGATGATAATTGCAGAGCGTGGGTCTGATTATTCCCGCCGCATGCTTTCTGCCTGTTAAGTGACAGAATAATTACACACTGGGCCGTAATGGCTCTCCCAAAGTGAGCGGAGGGAATGATTGCTCTGGATGTGTTGGGAATGCTGATGGAGATGGGAGAAAAGATCGCTGGAGCATCTCGAACAGTCTGAATCCTCCGTCCGTCTGCTTGGCCTCTTTCCGAGGCTTTATGTGCTTCCCCCGGCTGGGAAACAAACTCATTGGCTGGTGGTAAAGTCAAGGGGTTGTCCTTGAAGTCTGGCATGAAGACGTCAGATGTCTTTCTGAGCAGCAGTTCTGGGAACAGGCTTCTGAACATACATACGTGAGCAGGACTGGGGACGGCCACCTTGTCCAGTTGACCTGTGGGAGAAAGATGGCATGGAGAATCTTATGAAGTGACAGAAGTCTGGAATCTGTGGATGCTGTCTGTGCCAGTTCCCTCCAGGCCATCAGCAGCTTGAAGATTTGCTGACAGGGCAGTTTTGTCACATTGTTCTTTAGACAGAACTCTCCAAAAAATCTGTCTTTTTCCTCTTTCTGTGAGAAGAGGCTCTACCCAGAACAGTTTGGACTTAGCATTCGTACATTTAAGAAAATTAATGCTTTATATCAGAGGTTCTGTAACTTTTCTACTGTGTGACACCTTTTTAGGGCTCAAAACACACTGCATTTAAAAAAAATATTACAATAATAATTGTATGAGTTTACTCGGTTAATGTAATGGTTTGTTCTGCACCACTGAGACACTTTACAGTTATAAAGTTGTAAAGCATCATCTATGGTGAGACAGGCTCTGTATTTGCTTCTCAGACATGGAAATAAAATAAAAGACTAATTCACAGAGAAATGTTTGTGTCAGGTGTTTTTGGAATCAGTCCAAAAACTTTAGCATTTCCCGCTTCCAGTGTCAGTTTAAGCAAACCTGTATGAGGAGACCCACGATATGCACAGATGAATCTGAATCAAGTTGAGTCAAGGAGTCAATTAGAGTGGCAAATGAGTTAATCTAATTTATACATTTTGCAGAGAAAACAGCCTTATTTATCCCCCAGAGACTATATCAGGACCCTATTTGGAGGTGAGGACCCCCAGGCTAAGAGACCCTTCTTTAAATGAATTTGACTTAATCATGGACAGTGTTTCCACGTAAACACAAAACACGTTTTTTGTGTTTTCTTAACCTGGATATATCTTTTTGGAAATACACCAATGGCTTCTCGAGCAGTTATATAAGATCCCTGCTGGATTACAGCACCAAACTTTTCAACTTCTATAATGCCCTCTGTGCAGTGAACAAGGACATATAGATATTCAAGATATTCAATATTAGCATTCACAGTGTGTCTGTTTTTTTTTTTTTCTACTCACGGGGAAAAGACATAAAATAAATATATAATAAAATATATATAATAAAATAAAACTGGTGGATATTTCTGAGCTATGGTTGCACATGACTGCCCTTTACTGAATGTTAATCGAACAAGCGTTTTCCTTTCTGGAAATATCACTTTGGAAATACACCAAAGGCTTGTGTGACCAAAACACAATAAAATTTTCCAACCCAACTCAAAGTCAGCCAACTCAATGTTCACCTAAACTAATTAAATTCTATCAACATTAACATTAAGTATAAATTAGGCTCTCTGAACATATTTTGAACATATTGACCATGCCAACTTAGTTTTGTTTATCTAACTACACTGAAATATATATATTTTTTTCAGTTGATGATGTAGTAGTGTTTGCATTTTATTTTAACAAGAACCATCAACACAAACAACGATGGCATAACCCTGTATTATACAACGGCAGCATTAGCTTAGCACAGGCTAGCGCTCAGCCACGGCACGCTCGCCCGCAGCCCGCAGCTCTGACTCGTGGAAAAAAGGGAAGGAAAATCGCTCGGCTAATGCCGTCTGACAGCCAGAACGATAACTTAACCAGCCAGGCTAGGCTAAACTATGTTAATGCTGAGCTAAATCAAGCTACGCTGACTGGGAATTTCCAAAGCGGATAGCTTGACTCCGGTCACCTACCCACAGTCCAGCCACACTGGCTAGCTAACCAACACCACCCAGCAAAACAAACAGAAATGGTCAAAAAATGTGCAGCGTTCACCTGAAGACGTTATTTCACACTCCTAATGTTACCATCTTCGCTTATTCCCAAGTTTGCTTTCAAGCTAATTCGCCTTCGGCTCGTGCCTGCGACCGGATCACAGCCGTGATGTTATTTGTGATAACACACTCCCTCTCATGTTCTATTGCTTAATTAGTGCATGAGTGGTCACTATAGTATTCGGCCAACATAACGCCACACTCAGTAGCCACAAAAGGAAGGTGTAGCTTGTTCTTACAGCCTTAAACACAGAGTCCAGACCAGCCCAACTTACTGTAAATAAAAAATGTAACCAAAAAGGAAAGAGAAGCCTAGAGTGAAAACTAGTACATAGTGGTGCTACTTTGTGTGCAGAAGTTTGAACATAAATGAATTAGACTGTGTATATAAGAAATGATAAAATAACACACAAGCTCATTTATTTGGGTTGAAAGAACGTTTAGATTAATCAAAACATTAATTTGTGTCATACCAGCATATTTTCTATATATAAAACCAGCAGCCACTCTAAACCTTTTTTTCAGTGTAGGGCTGGATTTAGAACGCAAAAAAAAGCCAAAGGTTCATTCTCAGTTCAGTACACTTGTAAACACAAAATGTATTTGACACATTGTGAGAAACACAGTGCTGAAAGCAGCAGTTAAGAGGAGCCTCTCCTTTCTGCCTCATATTTTATTCTCTTTGATAGGCTATTACCTTTGCACAGCCTAAGTATAGAAATTGGCATAGAAAGTGCTGTAGTATTAACTTCTTCTTGTCACAACCAATTATGTATCTGTGATGATAGAAGTACTCTATAACTCCTATAAACCTATTTTAAGCTTCCTCTCTTGTTAAGGTCTCTGTTTAAGGTGCTTGTTAAAGTCTCTGTGTCTGTTGAATTCTACTTCACAGATGAAGTAGAATTGCTAGCTTGTTACCGACTGCCTTCAGCATATCTGATACCCTTTCAGCACTACCACCTGGAGCTGGTACTAGTCTACTGTTAATCCCTCATCATACTTTTAAACTAAATGCCTCTTGACTTGGATAAATCTAGTTTTAAGGTATAGATCTAGAGCTTCACACACACCTTATTTGTGAGGTTTCTTTAAGATCTTGATCTGTCCACTGAGGGTGCTTTCACACCTGCCTCGTTTTGTCCGAACCAAAGTAGGAGGTGTGAAAGGGGCCGCGAAACCACGGTCCGGACCAAAGGACCAGATTTTGGTCCAACCAAAAGAGGTGGTCTCGGTCCGGATCTTCTGAACCATGGTCTGGTTCGCCTGCAGTGTGAAAGCGCTTTTCTGGATGGTTAGAACTTTCAGACCAATTACAGGAAGCTGAGCAGGCGTTCCTCAACAACGGCAGCAGAAGAAGAAAAATAACCAACTACTACTGACTGCAGCCTGCGGGAAGGCGGAATTAGACGTCCAGCACGTCCAGTCCCACCCACTTTGTCCACGCCACGCCTTGTCAGTCTCGCAAGCTTGTAGTGTATACACAGTATTTAAGCCGGACGAAGCGGCACATTATATTTACTGGACGCACTGGTCGTCTAACTCCGCCTTCCTGCAGGCTGCAGTCAGTACCCTCTTAAAATAACCGGAAAAGCAGGAAAAATGAGCCGTGGATACAGTGAACTTAAGTTGCTGCTGCTGGTATAAAAACCACAATAGCAGCACTACTATGGATCTATGGATTTCGGCTTTCCACCGAATGAACCACCCGCTGAATTGTCAACATGCCAACATCAGACGCATGTCCTTCTAAAACCAATCAGCGTCAAGTTAAGGAAAACGCATCGATATGTAAGTAATGATGAAAGGATGTAGGAGTCTCACACAAAGGTCTTTGGTGCGCTCCCTAAACTGCAGTGTGAAAACAAAAATAAGCGGACCAAATAAATACAATGTAGCAAACACATGAACCTTGGTTCAGAGCACGGTCCGGACTTTCAGGTGTGAAAGCACCCTTAGAGGACTTCTAGGAATCTTACCTCATGGGATAAATTGGAAATGTCCACACCTCTGTATGTTGTGAGGTGTTATCTGGTAAGTGAGGTTGAACCCTGACCAGTGTGCTCATGGCAAGGTGATTGCCATGGTTAAGCCTGGTTATGGTCCCAGATAAATGGGATATTTAATTTCTAAAATATGGAATGTTAAATATCCACACAGTGTCACATCTCAAGCTGGAATACATCATAGAAAGCATTTTCTACCCACTGGCTGTGTCAAGTTAGAATTGTCCATTGCACTCAAATTTGATAAAACCATAAAAAACAAGTCCTTGCCAACTTAACTAAAAGGTAGCTAAAGCCATTTATTTTATACTTTAACTGCTTTTAATAACACTACATTAACTGCTGTTTCACTTTTTTCCTTTATTGTAAATGTATAAATGTAGTTTTAATAGATGTTAATCGTGATTATTATTGTTGTTCTTGTGGTATTATTATTATTATTATTATTATTATTATTATTATAATTATTACTATTTTATTAAGATAAATTATTCAAATTTACTTGCACTTAAATATTAGGTAAACCACTCTGGATACCCGTTCCTGTGTGTATATAAAGTATTACGAAGCCGAGTAAAATGTGTGACTTTTCTATATACAGTGTTTGCATAATACTTTATTCATACACAAATCAAACAACAACAAGCTTAAAACAACAACATTAAAACCAGCTCTGTTTTACCCTGTAATGTAATGTAATGTTTGACATTACCCTGGTCAGCCAAAACATGATGATCACCTTCCTGTTTCTGCTAGCTGGTTTTTATATTAACCTAACAACATTAATCCTAAATTTTTGTATTAATCATTTGGTTTATTTAAATAACTATGTTTTTTTCCCAAGTAAATATAAATATTGTCAAAGAGCCTATTAAATAGCAGGGTTCATTACGGATCGTTACAGATACTTTAATTTAAAAGTGCCAAGTAGTCATGCAATGAGGAAAAAGAAATCCTGTATAGAAGAAAAATATTTTTATAATCAAATCGCAGACTTTTGCACTATAATCAAATCATAAGGTGCCTAGAGATTCCCACCGTTAGCTTATATAATTTGTTTCATAATAGTATTTAATTGTGCTCTAACATAATACTAAAATTAATCTTTTTTTTTTTTTTTTTTTTTTTTTTTTTTTTTTTTTTGCCTAGACTGGTCCTCTTTGCAGTCAGCAGTAGCGCTCAGTGTGTTTTACAGTTCAGCTCCTGTAGTACTTGACATCAGCTTTGAGTCTGAACTGTTATACTGGTCAGACAGGCCTAATATAGCTGTGGTTTTAAGGGGACAGACAGACTACCAGAGCCGGTGTGTGATTTAAGCAGGCCTCATCATCTGCACTGAGGGTCCCTGTCGGAGGGGGGCTGGGTACCTGACACACACTACTGGCGGATTGAGCGAGAGGAGCAGCCTCAGGCACAATCCATCAAACGGGACCTGTGTGGGCTTTACAGAGTGCAATGAATAAACCATGCTCCCTAGAACCCTCCTAGAGCGGGAGTAGATGTCTGTTATTACACGGGCTGTAGTTTAATGGCATTCTGAACAATGGTGATCTATCTGTAAGAGCAACTACAGTCATTTTTCTTTTTTAGACAGGAAGCTTGCAGAATGTGCCTAGTTGTCAGAATGCCCTTTGAGCTTATTTTATTCTTCAATAAAAATAAAAAAGAATGTATGTTTTAGACGGTTACTGAAGTCTTATCAACTAGAAAAGGCTTTTGAGTCCTATACATCACAGTAGACAGTTTGTGTTAGCATTTTACCATTCAATTATTTTCTTTTGTTAGGTCCTAATCTGCACTGGAATAATACATTTACTTTAAAATGTCCCTGAAACGCCTCGCATGCACACATTGATACGTACATCAACGTCCCCTTCTTCACCAACAACAAAAAAGGTCATATTTTAGAGACGACTCGTGGCTTTACAAAGGGAAATGGATGTGTTTGTTAGCAGCTCATATGTGGAGCATCTTTTGCCGGAGTGGAGAGTACACAGCTGGTCTGAAGTACATGTTCAGGTCGAGAAGGTGAAAAAAAGGGCAGGCGGCTTGCTTTTGCTGTTTTTGCAGCTATCGCTGCACAGCTGCACCAAGCATGTAGTGCATACGTAAAAGCAAAAAGACGCATCGATTCCGATTTGAACGTTCACATTTATGTCGCATGTCCGTGGATCGTATGCATTTGCACCCAAAGAAGTCTGATTCTGGCAGGGAAGCGGAACACAGCCCAAGACCTGGAAATGTGACTTACAGAACTGACAACGTGCCAAGACAAGGTGGTCCACACATAAAGTCCTGGAGAAAAAACACAAAGAAAACAGTGTATAGAGGACCCAGTAGGAAAGATAGGAGACCCTTTTACTCAGTTGCACATCTCCAAAATCTCCAAAACAGCAAAATATAAAGTAAATTATTTAAATGCTAGCAACTGTTCTGTTTAAACTATTCGCTCTTTTCACGTATTGAACCAAGCACTGAAGTGCATTATTGACGTTTTTGTCATTAGTTGCTAAATATTCTGTGTTTCCTCAGAGAATGTCCTTCTTTTTTAAGAAACATTTTATTTTAAGTCATATTGGGCATCTCTGTTGCCAGATAAACATTATGTTAAACTGGCCATATTCACACAGCAGATAAATCTGACATTTCCAAGTAACTTTCATACTTTCATGTGTGGTATTAAATTATCCGATATTGGCAGTTTGACTTTTTTTTATTTTTTATGTCAGTCACATCCACATATTCCTATCCTGCTGAGTAGCTGCCATGACCCCTTAGAGATCCGTCAATAAAGCCTTTGTCCTCTCTTGTCTCCTCGCTCTGATGATAATTTGCTTCAGAATTTTAAACCATCCTCCATCGCACAGTAATATTAACACCAATACAATAGTGGCTTTTTCTACTTTTCACTCAGTTTTGATTGTTTTCTTCTGAACAAGTGGGTGAAGCATTGCACCGTTGTTCTCAGTTAGAGAGCATGAACGTTGTTCAGATGAATGTCTGTTAAATGTATCATTAAAAGGATGGGATTGCTGTATGAACACAGCTGAGGTAAAAATTACTGTAATAGAGTGCTGAGTATTATCAACAAGAGAATACTAAAATGCCAAAAGTCATGGGATAGTCTATGGAATAGCTTGGAAATACTCACACCTATAAGTTTCTGCGGTTTTACCTTGTTAGTGAGACTGAACACATGGCAATGCGGTGTCGGTCAAAGGGAGGTCATCCAGGTTCAATGCAGAGTTCCACACACATATGAACACACATGGGACATGCCAAGTATCACAGGACACAATACTATTCTTTCCCATGAAATGTATTGTGTCCTATGATATTTGGCATGTCCCATGTGTGTAATGTAATGTAAAAGGGAATTTTAGTGTAATTTACAAAAATATTCAGTTTTTTACACTGGTAAATTACACTAAAATGCCCTTTTCCATTTTCTGTCCAATTAAATATATTGCGTCCCGTGATATTTGGCATGTCCCATGTATGTAATGTAATGGTATTTTAATGGTATTTCAGTGTAATTTACAAATATATTCAGGTTTTTACACTGGTAATTTACACTAAAATGCTCTTTTATATTTCCTGTTCCAAGAAATGTATTGTGTCCCGTGATATTTGGCATGTCCCATGTGTGTAATGTAATGTAAAAGGGCAGTGTAATTTACCAGTTTAAATACCTGAATATGTTTGTAAATTGCCATTAATTTCCTAAAAAAAACTTTTTATAAAGTATACATTTTTTTATTAGACCTATTATAGAACAGGGTTGTCCAGTTGTTGTTTAGGGTTGTATATCTGGAAAGGATTGCTGTGGCTGTAGAACAAGCTGATTAAACGTTCAGATTCAGTGGAAAAAAAGGAATGAAGACCTGCATCTAAACCAGCACTGTGTGGAAAAGACTGGAAAACACTAGAGCTCTATAACCCTTAAACAGCTTCTTCACACTCGTTTTCCTGAAAATGCTTCTTTTTAAGAGGCATCCATTGACTGGTACTATCTTTATCGCTCCTTTATTTATTTTTATAGTAGCGTAGTGTTTACAACTCTTTGATGTCTCTGAAGAGTGCTGGTCCTCCTCCCCCCCCCCCACCCCTCCAGCATGTGTAGGTTGAGTATTGATTGTTGGCAGATCCGGGGTAGACACACGGGCGGTTGATGGTGAATTCTGTGCAGGATATTCCTGCCTCAGCCGGGACTGTGATTCACTGTCATCTACATATAATCAGCAGAGAGGCGATGAGATCAATGACAGTTATTCAAATCCAGCACAGCTTGTGCCTGAAGTGCCGAGCGGCTGCATCTGCTGCTGCTGCTGCTGCTGCCCGTGAGAGGAGTTGGGTGGAGTGTGTGTGTAGAGGGAGAGTGGTGGAAGATGGGAAGATGGGCAGATGGGTGACTCTGGCTGGAGGACATTTCAAGAGCAAAACAAGGATCTGCTGTATAAACAGTAGACGGAGGAAATAGAAAGAAAGAGAGAGATGTTATTTCCGTTCCTCAGCTTTACCCTGTTTTGCCCTTTAGCTGTCAGCATCTAGCCGAAGCCCACCGAGCAGAGAGGATGTGAGTTCACACATGATTGCGCTTCTACCCCTCTCCCACTCTTAGAGAGCTCTCCGCTCCGCGGCCAGCAGACTAACCGAGATAAATTATTCATCACTCGCACTGCGGCCGCAGCACTGTAGGCACTGTAATTTCACTCTCTGTTATTCGGCTGAGGTGTATTAAAATGGACATAATTAGCAATAAAGGTGGGCGATATCAGCTTAAATAACCATTACAATCACTATAATTCAGGGTACATTTGCAATAATGTTATTCTTTGGTGATATGAAAAAAAACACTACTAAAAACACTTTATTAATTTTGAGAAAATAATACTGCAGCATAATAAATGTTAAGTTTTGTTCACTGTAAGAATGAGTTTAAGTTTAAAAAAAACGAGAAAAACCAACAATCTGGAATTAGTTTATAATCAACAGTACTATTACCAATACTGAAAAAAATGGACATAATTAGCAATAAAGGTGGACGATATTGGTCTAAAATAAATACCACAATCACTATATTTCAGGGTACGTTTGCAATAATGTTATTCTTGGAGATATGACAAAAAAAAACACTGAAAATACTTTATTAGTTTTGAGAAAATTCTAGTGCAACATAATAAATGTTAAAATTTTGTTGACTCTAAGAATTAAAGTTTTTAACATTCAGTAGAAATAAAACAATCTGTTATTATTGTATGAACAACTGTACCAGTACCAATACTCTGATTTTATATAAAAAAATAAGAATATAAGAAAATAAATAATGTTACATAAATCAGTCACAATACCTATTTTTGTTTGGTTGATATTTTGTCTTAGAAATAATTGCACTGAACAATATTATTGTCATTTTAATACCACTTTATGTCTTTACTGATATAATAATAGTATAATAGAATAATCAATCCGACTATATATATATATTTTTTTTTTTTCTCAGAAAACAATAAGATAAATGTTATTGTTATTTTTGTGCTACTAAAATAATGATAAAATGTAATAATAATGCAATTAAACAATTCATTTTAATTAAGAAAATATATTCAGACACTGAAATATGAATATAAACATTTAAACATTAAAGTCAACATACTGGCTTGTTCACATTAATGGGTTCTCCTTTTTAAGTAAAATGTAATGGGTATTATTGAGGTCAGAATATGAATATTGAGGTTATCTATTCCCATGTATTGTATGATAAGGCGATAATGTAATTGTAGTAACAGGATAAATGTAACCTAAAAATAATGTTATGTCACCAAAAACGTAAACAGTTATATAAGAATACCCTTAAAGCGCCACAGTAAATAATAGTAAAACAAATGGATGGAATACCACAATTATCACAATATGGATTTTTATGTTTTTGATTTTCAAAATTGATGCTGATTTTGTGTATGATACAATATGGCACATCCATAATTACGAAAATATTTTTTTTCTACCCTAAAGAGATTTTTTTTTTCCTGTATGCTTTATAACTGAAAAAAAAAACTCTTAAAAGATTAATTACGCAAGTAAGCTGCATTTGTCAATAAGAATTAAATAAAAGACATTGATTAATGGAGCAAAAGCAGAACGACTACAGCTAGTTATTCATCAAGCCCATAATAAGCGGCGTGCTCTGTTCTGATGAAGCCGTGCTCAGAGGTCGCCGGGACCCTAGCTGCATTTGCTTTATGGCCCCCATAAACATTGATCTCTTCAGTGTTGTTTTATTGAAGCACACTCTGGAGAGCGCTGAGCTGTAATCAAAGGTGCAGTGTGGCCTTGTGCACCCCCTGCCACTCCCCCACAACCACACGCAGATAGATCACCGCATTTAAACACCACCCATCTCTATCGTGAGGAGGGGTCATATTTTCACATACTTTATGTTCTGCTCCCTCGCGGTGGAGAAAATGGCTCCCGCTAGTCTGTTAAATCTGAAGGAGAGAAAGAGAAGATCTTTTAATTTTCTTCTGAACAATTCTACACGCCTGGTCTTGTGTGTGGCTGCTACGATTACTTGATATTAAATATTAAAATAATGCAGTCTACCTAATAGGTGTTAATTCTTTAGAAATTGGCAAAGAAGAGTCTTCAGTTTGAATGATAGTGCATGTTTTGAATGTACTCATTTGTCTTACAATGAAAAACAAACTAAATGGCCACATTTCTTTGCAGTTTAACATTACAGAGAATAACAATGACTGGAGAAAAGCACAGTTCTAGCACCTCTGCTGGTTGGTTGCAGTATGACGTTCAGTTCCGCCCTTCCCCATACAGTGAGTTTCACTGACAAAACTGACCATTATCCATCTCATTTTACTCCTCTAAGTCATCTTTTTCATCTGCAGTTTGTAATGCCAGTAGTCGTTTTTTTTCTGTGCATGTTTTACATCATAAGAAGGCGGTGTTACACCCAGAAATAAAGTGATTGACAGCCTTGGCTCCAATAGTCTGTCTGTAGGACCTTGCTGTTCATTATGCGGAGTAGCAGGACTCAGTAGTGTTGTACCCTTTTTTTTTTTTGCACCAGGAGTGGCATAAAGTTATCCAAAAGCAGTGTGTAAGAATGGTGGAGGAGAACTTGCCAAGATGCATGAAAACTGTGATTGAAAACCAGGGTTATTCCACTAAATATTGATTTCTGAACTCTTAAAAGCTTATGAATATGAAGTTTTTTATGAATTTATTTCTTTGCATTATTTTAAATTGAGGTCTGAAAGCTCTACATCTTTTTAGTTATTTCAGCCATTTCTCATTTTCTGCAAATAAATGCTCTAAATGAAAATATTTTTATTTGGAATTTGGGAGAAATGTTGTCTGTAGTTTATAGAATAAAACAACAATGTACATTTTACTCAAACATATACCTATAAATAGCAAAATCAGAGATACTTATTCAGAAACTAAAGTGGTCTTTTAATTATCTTCCAGAGCTGTATTATAGACATTTTATTTTCAGCAACAGCTGGAATTCATGCATTTCATTTTGCAAACTGTTCCCCTATCCTACCTATTTGTTTGTGCTAGACAGTCGACTTCCAGGGTACTTTCAAAGTTCTCAGTGCCTCAGAATTCAATCAATAAAGTGTGGATCTACTTGGAGTTTGGTGTAAAAATAGTGATTTTTTTTTTTTTGCATGGGCAGTGCTATGCCCCTATCTCTAGCATTGTAACCCTGTTGGGAACATCAGCTAAATGTGCTGTATTTCAGAATACTGGGGGTGAATGGATTAGAAGATTAAAAAAAAAAAAATAAGAAAACCAAAAAGACAAAAATGTACTGTTTTTTCCATGATATATAGTATTTTATAGTATTATTGTAGTTTGTAAGGATATTAACATAAGGTGCACAGTTTACATCAAATTATGGAACTATGGTATTCTAAACCTTGCTACTTAATCTTTCTTTATTATAAAATTAAGGTATACATTAAATGTATATTTTGTTCATTTAAACAACTTTATTTTCATATATCTTTACCTATACTTAATATAAGCATAATTGCTATGACAGGCTTTATGCACATTCATGTGTTTGGCTTGCTGATGTCTGCTAACACTAATCCTGCTCCTTGTCTGTGTTCTTCAGCCCCACAGGGCAGAGCCTCCGGGGTGCGACTCTGTGTTTCCGTGGTGCGTAAACTCAGCCTCCTCCCCAGACTCCTCTGCTTCTCCTTCACAGGCCTCCAGGTTTTTATATAGCCTGTTACCAGTCACTCCATCACCTGGCTGCTCCATGCAGTGCCTGAGATTAGCACACTTGTATGATTACATAAAGAGCTTAGCCATGCTTATGGTGCGTTGCTACATTAGCAGCTAATTGGGTTAGCTCTGGCCGTGTAGTGTTACTGCACTGGAGTTTATAAAATCATCATTCTGCATGTTAAACTGATCTGATATATGAAGAGAAGGTTTGAGCTGTTTTAAATAAATGATCTTCGTATCTATTTTTACCTATTTGTATACAGGAATATTTTACACTAATTGAGTCTTATATAAATAAGTAAGATACCTGATCTCTGTTTCCTCATTTCTGGGATGCTCTCGTTATTGTGATGAAAAAAAGATAACTTAATCACATCCTCTCACTCTATCTCTCTCTCTCTCTCTACTGATCTGCTGCCTGCAGGAGGTATTAAATATCAGATGAGTGTAAAATGCCAGTACGTGCAGCTGCATTCTCTAAGAGGTGTGTGTGTGTGTGTGTGTGCATGCATGAAGTGGAGAGGATTAGCACCAAAATGAGTGCAGTTACCTTTGTCTTTGATCTGCCAATCAGTATATTACTCATAGTCCTACCTCTCTTACTCTCTCTCTCTCTCTCTCTCTCTGTCTCTCTCTCTGTCTCTCTCTCTCTCTCTCTCTCTCTCTCTCTCTCTCTCTGTCTCTCTCTCTCTCTCTCTGTCTCTCTCTCTGTCTCTCTCTCTGTCTCTCTTTCTCTCTCTCTTTCTCTCTCTCTCTCTTTCTCTCTCTCTCTCTCTCTCTCTCTCTTTCTCTCTCTCTTTCTCTCTCTCTGTCTGTCTCTCTCTCTGTCTCTTTTTCTCTGTCTATTTCTCTCTCTTTCTCTCTCCTCTGTCTTGTTTTCTCACTCACTATTCTCTCGCTTGCTTTCATTCTCATAATCTCTCTTTTCTTATCTTTCTCACTCACTTTTCCTTTCTCTCCTTTTTTTTACATTTTCTTCATGAATCTCATTCTGTTCCCCTCTCTCTCCTTACTCTCACTCTCTCCCCATCTTCTTTTTTATTTTTCTTCTTTCTCTGCTCTGTTCTTGCTTATTTATTTCTCTCTTCTATCATTTCTTTTTTCTCTTTCTGTTTAATCTATCATTGTTTCTTTCTCTCCACTTTCCCTCTTGTCTTCTTTCCCTTGTGTACCTCTTTCATTTTTCTCTCATTTATCTCTCTCTCTCCTCTCACTTCTCACTCTATAGCTCCCTCTCCCGTTTCCCTCTCTCTCTCTCTTTCGCTCCCTTCTCTAGTTCTTCGTCTTTTTTCTCCTCTGTCATTTTTCTCTTGCTGGCTTTTTCCAAGACACCAATACAGTTTCTCTATTTTTCTGTTTTCTCTGTTCTAACCCCCCCCCCCATCATTTCCACACTCTTTTTCTGTCTCTCCTTTTTTTTAGTCACTAATTTCATATTTTTCCATTCCTCTATTTTCCTCCTACCCTTTTCTCACTTGCTTTCGACTGCCTCACTTCACTTGCTTCACTCCCTTCTCTCTCTCTCTCTCTCTCTCTCTCTCTGGGATTACTCACATTCCCTCCCTCCTTTTCTCTGTCTATCAGGTGCTGCTGCAGTCTGTGGACCACCCTCTAAAAGAAGCACTGGGGTCTTTATTAGCTGTTGCTCGTGTTGTGGATTATGACTCCTACAGGTATATAGCTGCTCTCTGCATGAAGTGGTTTAATGAAACACACACACATAGACACATACACACACACACACACACACACACACACACAATCACAGACTCTCCTGTATGATTTGCTGTTTTATGCTGTAGGCGGATTTGCTGCTCTCTAAGGGCTGAGAGGCGGAGCTGCATTAACAGCATCTTGCAGCACTTCATGCTAATGCACTTAGGGTCCATGACATCAATTAACAGAGACAGTATAGAGTGATCCACTGCTCCACATGCTTAAATTACCTCTCTAAAAGCTCCAAACTGATAAAGGCTTTTGGAAGGGATCTATAAGCACAGACAAGAGCATTTCCTGAGCCCTCCCTGGGCTTAGGGCTGGACTTCCTCTGACCTTTAAGTGCACACTTCTGACACTCACTCTCGACTATAGAGCTTTTGGTGCTCTGTCTCTCACATGCTTCACAAATCGCTTTATGTATCTTGTTTAGGTATTGATTACAGCCTTAATTACAGCTAATGTCCGCTGTCAGTCTCATTATCCGAGTCGAGTTCAATGTCTTTTTATTCAGAAAAATGATCAGATTTATTACATTTGTTCTGATCGAATTACACATAGTCATTAAATCAATTTTTATGAGTTCTGCTATTTCCAACTCCCAGTCTGGCTTGGTTTACAGTTTTGATTGTAGCAGTCTGGGCCTTTCCAAGGATGTCTGGATCCAGTGTAATGGAATAAAAGGTGCAATAAGTAAACATTAGGAGTTACTCAGGTCATCCTGCTACAGTTTTCTAACATTAAAGGCTATAAATTGTTGCTGCCATACAAAAACCTGAATACATTTTCAATAAAAGTCAGTGTTCAATGTGGATACAGACAGAATGGAGCAGTACCACTCGATATACAATGCAAATAGATAGCAGTAAGTAAGATTTTATATAACTTACAGCCATTTATACAGTTGCTAATTGGTACTACTTTTAAATTGCAATCGAACAGCCAGTGAAGTTGTATTTGATCTGCCATGGGGCTTTTTTTAAATATATATATATATATTTTTTTTTTATAATATTTAAGTATGTTTTATGTTATTGCACTTAATTAATTTAAATTAATAAATTAATCAGTTAACTGACTAATAATTTAATTTGATATTTCATATGGTCTGGGGACAAATCAGTGGTATTTTTTTGGAATCCATTCTAAGTGGGCAGAACTTTTGAGAAGCACCCCAACTGAGTTTTACTAGTTAAACATCAGGTATATACAGCTTTTTGATGAGCACTTGAATGCAGCATAAGAACAGTATCTTGACCTTATCCACTGTCACCATGTTTTTTGTTGTCAGAATCTTTTGCTTTTGAACTGGTCTGCAGTGGGTGTACAGCTTAACATGCACGCCAACATAAAGGACACAGAAGCATGTGGACTGTTAATTGTTACAAATTTAAAAAATAATGTTTTTATTTCATATATAAAGCGATTATAAATGAGCCTCAAAGGTTTACAGATTTTAGCGAACTCCAACCTATAGCACGGTTGAGACAATGCAGACAGATAGACAGACAGACAGACAGACACACACACACACAAATTTAGGCAAATTTAGATGCAAGACTGACCACAATAAATCAATTGTTTATTCACCATTTTATCAGGATTTGTATGTTTTATTATTGTAAATGCACACATCTAAGCGATTAATGAAAACAACGTTTATTAGAGTTTAGTTAACCTTTAAAAAGATTTTATTCAAAGTCATTTTGCAGCATTTCTATTGGTCCATTAAATATTATATTTTAACACAGTATAAGAACAACCCAGATCACATAATGTTAAAAAACAGCAAAAATGGAGATAAAATTATTTCTTCATAATGTATACAGTCTATACAGTATGTGACTTTTATGGTCCTCAGCAGAATTGTACAGCAGTATTGGGTGCTGTACAAAAAATGAATGCAGGGTACTGTGTGTAACAAAGTGACAAGGTTTTATTAACCCACACAGATCTTTCTTCTCAGATTTCAACTGGGTTGTCTTTGCTAAATTTCCCTTTATGACTATATTTCAACATTTACTGTATGTTTCCTCATGTTCTTTATACAGTAATGGTCTGGGTTATTTGTAATAGTTAGACCAAATGGTAAAAACATTTACTGTTGTTGAGCATTAACATTAAAATAATGGTGTTCAGCATGAACTACAGAAAATGCTATAATGATGGTATCTTCCGCAACCCCATGAAAGGAGAAAATAGACTTGCTTTAAGTTCAGTTTTTATGGGTTAACATACTCAGCAGATGTTGTGGATTGGGTCAGACTGAGTGCAGGTCAGTGTTAGAGTCTGTTAGAGCCTGGAGGAAGTGGATATTATGCTGCAATGTGTGTGTCTGTGTGTGTATCTCTGTGTGTGTGAGTGTGTGTACAGGTGGACTGTCTTTTTCCATCCCTCCAGCAGGCCCTGACACACACACTGTGCTGCTAATAATAGTGAAGCTGTTGCCAGGCCGTGCTATAGGAAGTGTGAATCCATGTTTTATTTATTTTTCTTTTCCATTCCCAAATGACTTTCCCATGCCAGCCTTATAACTGTAATCCCAGAACGGCTACTTGGCTGTCACACTCACGTTTTTATTTCCTGGCTGTGTGTTCTGGAATAGTATGTGTGTGTGTGGGGGTCTCATCATTCAGGCAATCTCCTGAGCAAACTACTGCTCTCGTGGAGGCTGTGTCTCTGTCAATCACAGTAAAACTGTTACAAGATTACCGCTTTTCTCTTCTGTGCTGTCTTTTGTTTTTATATATATACAGTACAAGTCACAGGTTTGAACACACATTATCGTTAATATTTGTTTTTCATTTCTATCATTTACTACATTGTAGATTTATATGAAGGAATTCAAAAATATGAAGAAACACCAGTACAATTAGGTAACAGACAAAAACCAAACACCTGATATAAAAACCCATCACAGGTGGTTTGGGACAAGTTTGAGCACAGAGTGAAGAAAAAGCAGTTAACAAGAGCTCAGCACCTGGAGGAACTCATTATTTTATAGGTTATAGGTTTATAGGTTATATGTCTTCATTTAAAAAAAAAAAAGCATAGTGAAGAAAATAATAAAGAAGGAAAACATTAAATGAGATGGGGTGTGTCCAAACTTTTGACTGCTACTGAATAGAAACAAAACAATTAAAGGAAACCTAGAAAATTTGTAATTTTAAACCTTAACATTTAAAATAATTATAGGCCGAACAGACTCCAGGCGTTTCATTTATACAGTGAAGTATGAAAAGAACCCATATAAACATTAGTGCAAATATAGAGGTATAGAAGCTTAAGATTGGTAAAACTGAACAAGTGCATACAGTTCTTTGAATGTCACAGTTCTAGGAGTGAAGGGGGGGGGGAGGCAAGATGCTGGGAGCAGAAGGGTGAGAAGGGTAAAGCAGGGAGAGAGTTCAGCATCCTCACAGCCTGGTGGATGGAGCTGTACCTCAGTCTGCTGGTCCTTGATGTGCAAAGCTGGTAGTTCTACTATTACGACTCCGGAAGAAATGTTGTCAGTTGCACGATTTAATGTTTTAACATATTTAGCAAAACAAAGATACATATATGAAGAGGTTATAATGAAACAGTCTTCTAGTAGAGTCTTTGGCGTAGGCCCCGTCATCGGCCCAGGACTTGATACATCTGGGCTCTGCAGATCCTGTCGTACATTGGAGACAGGGGCGGAGCCAACCCCCGGGCAACCAAACGGGACCAACCTGGAGGCGGTGGGGAAGGAGGAGGGTAAGAACGACCATCAGCGTCTGAAAGGCAGCAAAGGTACTGAATGAGTGATCTTATTTAAAGGCAGAGGGAACAGCTGATTGGATAGGTAATTAGGTGACGTAGCATTGGAGTCTTTAGTAGAACTTTCGCTGCGCTTTCATAGACATGCCCCAAAACACTTGCAGCTGTAACTGTACCGAAAGGTGGCTCTACTAAGTATTGATATAGGGGGCTGAATAGTTTTGCACATTACACTTTTCAGATTTTTATTTTATTAAAACTTTTTGTAATGTGACAAAAATGTGAAAAATGTAAATGTGTTTCAGTGAGAACTTACCAGGCAAAACTCCAATAGTTAAATTATTTACCAAAATGTATTCACTTGTGGTGTGCTCTCTTGTACATTTATTCATTTATTTATTTGTTTGTATGTTTCATATTTTCTTCTGTGTGTGTCTGTGATTGCAGGGACAGCATGCTGTTGTTTGAGAGATTTTTTAAGCTGTGCATGAGATATCGGTCCCGTACCCCCGGCCTCCTGCATCTGCCTTCACTGTCCCATCCTTCAGCCCCAGGTCAAGCAAACTTCCTGTAAACTCTCCTTCACTCTTGCATCTGCTGAGCTTTGCGTTTGACTCATCCTGACATCATCATCACTTCCAGGATCTCACTATACTTTCTACATTTTGCTCTGAGTCATCTGCAGACATGACACTGACTCAGAGATGAAGCTTCTTACTAATGTCTGTCCTTAATAGTGAGTGCCAGAGGACGGTATCTCAGAGCAAAAGGATCTTGGATTGAGTTATAGAGAGAACATGGGCTGGCAGAATGGTGCTGGTTTGGCAGGTCTTGTTGAGTAAAGTGTGTATGTGTGTATTTATATGTGTGTGTATGTGTGTGTGTAATTTCCTGCTGCTTTCTGTTGCTAGGGAGAGGCTACTGCTGTCACTTCCTATACTCTAGTGCCAACGCCCTCCTCTATCATGCTCTGCATGTGCGTGCGCACACACACACACACACACGTGTGTATCAGCTCTCTGACTGGCCTCGCTGGGTGACGTGTCATCTCCTGCCCCCACTTGAGGCTAAAGTGAATCCCACAGAGACTCAGCAATATTGATCTATCTGTTGAACTGTTCGCCTTCATTCATCCAGCGTCCATCCGTCTTCCTTTCTGCCTTTCTGCACATCCATTCCTCTAACCGTACCTGCACGACTATCCATCTCTGTCCTTTTATCAGAACGACAAGCTCAATTTTTTGCGCACGTTCAGGCATTTGATCTTCTGTGTAAACGTGCTGAGATTTTCAATTTGGCGTAATGCAGTCCTGCAGCATTATTAAGTTACAGAGGCTTTATGTGTGAAGAGCTCATGTCTGAGCTTATCCTCATGTATTACATAAATAGCAGGTACCCACCACCTGCCTTGGAATGTGCATCCTGGCATGTTAGCGTGTGTGTGTGTGCGTGTTTTTAGGCAGGAGGAAAGGTCTAACATGCTGGTCCTGCACCATCTGTGCCCAGCCAGTGCTGTGGCATCTCTCCATTAGCAGGACTTTCTATAGCCACTCATATAGCACCGTCCTATCGTACCGGACGCTTATCTAATGCTTGAGTGTTAGATAAAACTGCAATTTAACTGCAGAAATTCAGTTTTCCATTGTAATAAGTCTACTTAAATGAACAATATTGTGGTGGAAAAAAAAGATTTAGTGACAGAACAAACACGAAAATCTGAGTCTGGATCAAGTGAGTAGCAATTATTTAATTGGAGAAAAGACAGAATACATTACATAGCATGCGTTCAAGTCTCTCCCCTCCTATAGCCAACATCTCAGCGTTTTTTTTTTTTAACCTTTTTTAGGTCTCAGGCCATTGCCTTATATGGTAAAAAGTCCACGTTTCCTTGCACATCACCTGGCCGGTCTCGACCAGTCCGATCCGGTGCATTCCTACAGCCTGGGGTGAGGGTGAAGCTTACACTTTAGTGACACGTAGCTTCCAGAACCTTCCAGTGCACTGGTTAGTAACTTGTGCCACGTATGTTTTGTGGCTGATGCCTGAGGGACGTGTTCGTGTGGTCACCAGTCCCGCACACCCATGTGAGCCACGTACGCACATTCTAATCTCTGCAGCTTCTCACTTATCTCCAGTCACAACTACATACAATAATTTACCCTCCTTACTGATTATGAAACACCTTAAATAAATAAATTTCCATCGCAATATGCAACAATTTTACCTTAGAATAACTGATTTAAAATCATGTTGATTCACAAAGTTGTAATATAAAGAACAGAGAAAGTATTGTTGCTGCGCACTGCATGTCAGAAACTGCACTATATAACTTTAGTGAATCCGACACTGACTCTTCCACATCAATTCACATGCTTCTTTTACTTTCACTTACTGTTCTGTAACTCACTGCTTGTCTAGAAATGCATGTGTAAAGTGTGTCCTTTAGAGTTTGTTCAAAGTGCAAATTACACTTCTTGCCTCTAGGGGCATCCTGAGAAGACAGCAGAGATACTGGATAGTGTTGATATATGGCTATATTAGCATGATGAAGTTTTAACTTGCATTTGTGGATTGCAGAGAGAACAATGTTCACAGACAGTAATTTCTGGAAGTGTTTTTGAGCCTGTGCAGTGATTTCTAGTACAGAACCATGTCAGTTTTAATGCAGTACCCCCTGAAGGCCTGAAGATCACTTGCATCCAATATTGACCCCAGCCTTGACTAGCGATTGCTCCAGTTTCTTTTGCTGAGGAATGTATGTATCTGATGCTTTGCAGATTGGTAAACCACTGCTTACCATTTTTATTTTAAACCCTTTGATTAGAGTTAGTCGCAACTTGCTCCTATTGCAGCTGTTTTTAATAGGATCACTTATATTTCTAATCTTTTATGTTGTTGCCATTAAGATATAAATAAAAAAAACTTATTTTTGTTTATTTTCTTGAAATTGAAATTTTTTAATATTTGATATATGTTCTATGTTCTGATGTGATATGAGTTTTATCGATCATTTAATTCTGTTTGATGCACAAATGTGTACATTTTACACTGTATCCCAACTGTACTATTAAACTAATATGGAAGTATGTACAGTGGGTAAGAAGTATGAAAGTCTTCTAAATAATATGCAGGAAATGGCAAAGCAATCATATCAACATAGACCAAAATCAGACCCAGAATCTTGTGAATGCCAGAAAAACCTCAAGAAGCAAACCTCTTGATACAGAAAAAACATTGAGGCTGATTGACTACAGTCAAGTTAAAGGGTAAAACTGTGTGAATTTGATTTGTTGGTGTTGCACTGCTGATTAGTTGTACTGATTAGTTATTGCATAGAGACTGGGTGCAGGTGACGCTGGTAGATGGCAGGAGTGTAATTTGGGCTGTTACAGATGAGCGACACTCCCCTGAGAGTGGTGGTGCTGCTGAAATGTCAGTGGCACTGGCAGCACTGAGCACACATGAAGGTCAATAGTGACAGTGACTCCTGCGGTCTGCATCGATTTCCTCTTCAGCATAATCACGCGGGGCAATTACACAGAACACTGACATTCTAATCATGCAAATTAATGCCGATTATAAGGATTTTGGCACTGTTTTTGATTCTAATCAGGTTTTTATTTTAAATTAGTTTCATCTGACACCATTACTAATACTTTAATATGAATGTGTATGTATACAATCATTCCTTATGTTATGAAATATTTAACTCAATAAGTATATATCATGATATATATATATAGCATATATAAATATACAGCTCTGAAAAAAGTAAAAGACCACTTAAAAATGATGAGTTTCTTTGATTTTTCCAGTGATCACAAGCCATCAAACCAAGCTGAACTGCTTGAAATTTTCACCAGGAGTGGCATACAGTTATCTAAAAGCAGTGTGTAAGACTGGTGGAGAAGAACATGCCAAGATGTATGAAAACTGTGATTAAAAAGCAGGGTTATTTCACCAAATATTGATTTATGAACTTGTTTTCTTTGCATTATTTGAGGTCTGTAAGCTCTGCATCTTTTTTGTTATTTCAGCCATTTCTCATTTTCTGCAAATAAATGCTTTAAATGACAATATTTTTATTTGGAATTTGAGTGAAATGTTGCCTGTAGTTTATAGAATAAAACAACAAAGTTACTTATTTGCAATTTTGCTTAAACATATACCTATAAATAGCAAAATCAGAGAAACTGATTCAGAAACTGAAGTGGTCTCTTAATTATTTCCAAAGCTGTAAGTATATAAACATGATTTACTGTTTACTATAGGTTGGGTATATTTGTATAATTGTCAGATTGAGTGAATCCCTCATTATTGGCTTCACAAATTCTGTATATATTCATTATTTTGTGATCATCATGACTGCCAACATCTGTCTGCTCTCAGCTTGCCTGACCACTGTCACCCCACACTCTTTGAACCCAGCTGCCCCTCCAGTCCAACCTCTCTCTCTATGACCTGTTCCACGCAGCTCTTCCTCCAGCTCTCTCTGCCCCTTTTTTCTCTCTCTCTTTCTACCTGTGTCACCCAGCCTCAGGGCACTGTGCCAAGCAGCAGGACTAAGCCAGTGCCCTCAGGGTATGGGCCATCTGTTCTCCATACCAGCCCTGCTGGCGGCCCCACCCACGCAGAAGCAGGCAGAATCCAGACGTCCTCACACCTTGGCCCTGCACAACAGCACTGCCCCCGGGGCCCAACAAGCACCACGCCAGCCTGCCATGTCCACAGCCACTGCACCCACAGTGCCAGGGATTACTGGCTTTAATTTAGACATAAAACCAGATTTCTGCCTTCTCCTGAATTCAGCTATACGCCCGGGAGGATGTGACTGTTTTGGAAGTCAATTATGGGTAAACAGCGTTTTAATGAGATTTCAATGGGTGTGATGCAAATGGTCTGTAATGCTGAAATGAAATGGGCAGTCATCTATTTGCAGAAATAATTTGATATTTGAAGGCGTAACAGGATGCAGTTTACTGTTTTGTTTGGATAGTTCCACTTATTGTACATTTAACCCCTTAAACTAACAAGGGCCCTGCTTACCCTCACTGCTTACTGTACATACAGTACAGGCTAAAAGTTTGGACACACCTTCTCTTTTTCAATGCTGTCTTTATTTTCATGACTATTTACATTGTAGATTCTCACTGAAAGCATCAAAACTATGAATGAACACATGTGGAGTTTTGTACTTAACAAAAAAAGTTGAAACAACAAAAAAATATATATATATATATTATAGTTGCTTCAAAATAGCCACCCTTTGCTCTGATCACACTCTGAAATGGTTTTCAACCAGTCTTGAAGAAGTTCCCAGAGGTGTTTTGTTGGCCCCTTTGCCTTCACTCTGCGGTCCAGCTCACCCCAAATCATCTGGATTGGGTTCTTCTTCTTCTGCTGCTTCTTCTTCTTCTTCTGCTTCTTTTTCTTTTGCTTCTTCTGCTTCTTCTTCTTCTTCTGCTTCTTTTGCTTCTTCTTCTGCTTCTTCTGCTTCTTCTTCTGCTTCTGTTTCTTCTGCTTCTTCTTCTTCTTCTGTTTCTTCTGCTTCTTCTTCTGCTTCTGCTGCTTCTTCTGCTTCTTCTTCTGCTTCTTCTTCTGCTTCTGTTTCTTCTGCTTCTTCTTCTTCTTCTTCTGTTTCTTCTGCTTCTTCTTCTGCTTCTTCTTCTGCTTCTTCTTCTTCTTCTGCTTCTTCTTCTTCTTCTTCTGCTTCTTCTTCTGTTTCTTGTTCTTCTGCTTCTGCTTCTTCTTCTGCTTCTGCTTCTTCTTCTGCTTCTTCTTCTGTTTCTTCTTCTTCTTCTGCTTCGTCTGCTTCTTCTTCTGCTTCTTCTTCTTCTGTTTCTTCTGCTTCTTCTTCTTCTGTTTCTTCTGCTTCTTCTTCTTCTGTTTCTTCTTCTTCTGTTTCTTCTGCTTCTTCTTCTGCTTCTTCTTCTTCTGCTTCTTCTTCTTCTTCTTCTTCTGCTTCTTCTTCTGTTTCTTGTTCTTCTGCTTCTGCTTCTTCTTCTGCTTCTTCTTCTTCTTCTGTTTCTTCTTCTTCTTCTTCTTCCTTTTTTTAATTTAAGCAAGTTTTATTGTAACTTTTCTGACAGTCATCTGTGACAAAATCATTTTGTTTTGTCTGTTTCCTTCACAGAGATGAACATCTTGAGCTGCATATGCAGAGCCCTGTAGCTTTCTCAGTCTCAGCCCTGAGTCTAGACTAGAAACTCTACAGCTGCCTGATATCTGAGAGGAGTCAGGACGGCCTGAGGCTGCAGGGCCTACGGCTACAGGTGAACAGCGATTAGTGCTTGACTAATGCTCACATCCTCTTCTTTTAAAAAATGGTCTTTTTCAGATTTTGCTCTGCTGTTGATTCTGCAGTCTAGAGCAGTAGGTGACGAGTGTTGATGGCATATTAACATGTTGCTGGGGTGCTTACGGCTGCTCACAGTCAGACCACCTCACACACTGCAGACTCCGTCAGCCTGATAAGTGCTGCGTCTTATTGGCTCAGAGGTGAGTGACCAAGTGCAGTCTCCACCAATCAGACATCAGTTGTCTTATACTTGGTTTTTGCAGTGATTTTCTGGTACATGTGACAGATCCTCACACGTGTTCTCACACATTTCTTTTGTTAGCAGACAAAGAAAAGGTCTCGACGAGCGAGATCAAAGAGTATAATGAGCTATATAAAACAATAGTTTTTTTCTTCTCTTTAAGGGTAATTTTCTTTTAGAGTGGGAACCATGTCACAAAGATTGCAGGGCTTTAAATTATGCTTAAAATATTATGTACAGCTCCAAGAGTGAGTATACATATTTACACAGTTGACCTAAGATAAAAAAATATATATATTTTTTTTTATTTTTCTTATATTTAATGTTTCAAAGCCAAATTTGACAAAGAGAATAACACATTACTTTACTAGTTTTTACATTTGAGTAAACATTTTAGCATAAAGGATTAATTTTTAACATAAAAAGAAGTTTTGTATAAAAAAAATATATATGAATTGCATCCAGGTTTACTGTATTCATTATAAACGTCTCACCACGATACCACAATTTTTTTTACATATATTTTTTTTTTTATATCAGAATTATGTCACTGGTGTTGTTACACTGTAAAAATGGAAAAGTTGAGAAAACACAAAATTTCAAGCACTTGATTTATTGAGTTTTGAGGCCAACTCAAACTTTTAAAGCAAAATACCATCAGTTTTGCCAACTAGACTTCAGATAATTCATTTTTATATGGATAAAAACTCTCTCCAACTTAATATTTCACTTTGTTATTAGTTTGCCTAATTTAAGTTCTATAAAATGTTTATTGTAAGTTCTGCTGACTGTCATTTAAGATAAAGTAAAAATATTAAGTTGCATCAATTACACATTTTTACAAACTCAACATTTGTTTTTTGTAAATTTAGGTTAACAGCTGGGAACTTTGAATATGAGTATTACATATTTATGTTAGCATATAGTCACACTCAGCAGCACAAACTAACTTACTCCTTGCTCTTACAGCCTTTAACACTGAGAGCAGGGAGTTAACTATTATTTAACTTATACAGTATAGAAATCCTAAGAGAAGGCTGCAGCCTGTGGAGAATGATTACACCCTGATGGTGGGTGAGAGGTAGGAGGACACACCCAACATGCAAATAGTGTGACCAACATCAGGTGAAACCCCCTGCAGACCCTGTCCAACTGACGAGTCAAACTGAGCATGTGCAAAATAGTTGACTTCAATTACGGTTTAAATAAAATCTGTAAATTTGGCCAAAACATTATTTAGTTAGACCAACTTTTAACAAGAAAATTTAAAATATTAGTTGAAGCAAGTAGTTTGCTATAGTTTACGGTGAAATTCAATATTTTTATGTTCAGCTGACAGAAAAATCTAGTTAAAGAAAGTGATTTTGTATCAGATTTTATTGTAGTATTTTACTTTGTTAAACTGCTTACATCAATGAAGAAGCATCTCAGGGCATGTAAAGACAAGTCCTCACTAGTTTGTTTTATATGATAAATGTGTTTCTAATTATGTTTATCAAGTGGCACAAAACTACTTGATGTCACGTAGTTGTAGTTTAATGATTATTAATGTCACTGATTTTAAGAATTTGCATGAGATCCTCGGACCGGCAGTGGAGCAGCATTTTAAAGAATCCTCATTTTTACCAATTCATGTAAACAGTGATTTGCTGTGATGCCAGTGACTATCACAAATGATCGCAAAACTATACGAAACTATATGAAAAAAAATCAATGTTTCAATAAAAACAATAAAATCTAACTGATATTTGATTATTTTAAGTGAATTAGAATGATTTAAAAACGCACAAACATCCCTTGAACTTCCACAATTTGGGTCTAGCCCTAAATATCATTATCAAGGTCATATTTGACACTGCAGCTAATTTAAACAGTACCTTTAATTTGTATGATTTGAGTAATACGTTACAGACAGAAGGCATTTTTCTACTAAGCTTATTTGCAAGAGCATCATCTCCATTTACTGTATAACCAGATCTCTGAGCTACATTATGTGATTACAGACTGACCTGGCGTGCTCACAAATCCATCTATATCTATGCCTAGCTCACTGAGAAGACCCTCTTTCACTCTCTCTGTCTCTTTCTTTCTCTCTCTGCTTCTCTCTCTCTCACACACACACACACACACACACACAGCCTGTAGCCTGAAGAGGGTACTAAAGCTGCTTTATTGCCCTTTAATAATTGCTATATAGCATTATTATCTTAATGCAGCCATTTTTATAGGCTTCAGGGTACAGGGAGCAGTTTACTGGCTCTCTCTGGAGCACTCTCAGCCACTGAATCCATCTCCATCTGTCTATCCCTCCCTCTCCTCATCCCTCGTTCCTCTTGAAGAGCAGCTTCATAACGATATTGGGCTGTGCTGGTGACGTGGATTGTATTGGTGGATTGGCAGGGCCTCTTATTTCACACTTTCTCGCACACATCCGCTAAGTGTCTGAGAACTCAGATTTAATTGTTGTTATTAATAGTTTTTAATGGC
The DNA here is from genome assembly GCF_023375975.1 of Astyanax mexicanus. NCBI lineage: Eukaryota > Metazoa > Chordata > Actinopteri > Characiformes > Acestrorhamphidae > Astyanax > Astyanax mexicanus. The sequence continues at coordinate 58,045,461 of NC_064409.1, forward strand.
TCAATTAAACTCGTTTGGTGGAGGTGAGAGAATTGTCCTTGCTCTGCTGTATTTTCTCTCTTAATCTCTCTCTTATTCTGAAGTGTACTTCTTTTCATTCACAAAATCAACTGCCCAAAAAGAGAGATTTTACCAGGGTTGCCTTAGTGTTTGATTCTGTGTGTGTACCTATATTCACAGTGTTTCCACTACATACTGCCACGGCTTCAGCTTAATTTATGACACTAGTTATTGTTAAAAAAGATTTTTAATTTTAGAAAGAACATTGCACTCATGCTATAAGCAAAAATTCCATTCCAAACCATTGTTTATAAAATTCAAAGCTTTATAAATACTCTTACTTTTTTAATCCTTGGACGTTTCTCAATATCTATTCTTGTGTTCCTACCCAACATTATTGTCCAACTCCAAATCAAGGTGTATTTCAATAATGAAAAACATATTTCACGTAATATTAATAATGGTTGTAAAATGGAAAAAAATGGGCAGTAAATTAAAAAAATCTTAGTTAAATTGATACAAACCGTAATGGGTTATGTTTGTCATGAGGCTTGTATACCTTCCTGGGGTAGCCTTTGCTAAGCTGGTTAGCTTTGGATACTTTGGTGACTAATTTGAAAGCCTATTTTTATTACTTTTAATAGTCAATAGTACTAACATGTAATATAATAATATATATGGCATCTCATTGTCCTCCATTCTTCTGTGCTTGTGAGTTAATTTTTTCTTAAAAAAAATTTCTCCTTTTCTTAAAATAGTCTGTGTGTCTGATGTGAATTTAAATTATTGTATTTCTTCTGAAATGAGACATGAGACACACAACCCTATTAGAAACTCTCCTCAGTTTAATGTGCGACTTTAATGTTTTTAAGGGGAAGCAGTGTGGTTGGGTTCATTGGGTGCTCAACATCCCAAAAATTCTGATCCTAGAATTACACCTGCCCACAAAACAGAAGACTATAAGAAGACCAAACAAATCAATCGCTTGATAATTAGGCAAACTCTGGAGTGGTGCACTGTTCTACTATGCAGCAACACCTGCCTTTATGACCTTCATGAAAGATTCATCTAAAAAAGAAAACTTTCCCAACAAGAATGATCACCGGAGGAACATCTAAACAAGGCTGATGCCTTTAGGAAACAAGTCTTGTGGACTGATAAAGTTAAAATAAAACATAATAAATACAGAGCAATTTGAAAATAGAGAAGCATATGTGCACCTGTCATTTGATTGATCTGTCAATGCTTTTTTGTCAAAATAGAAGCTTGTTATTCTGTTCTCAACGCAAAGATGTTTACCACAGTATCTAATAATTAGTGCCAGCTATCATAGAACCCCCACCCCCCCCCACCCCTTTTTCCATGTTTTATTGTTGTCATTTGCATAACTGTACCAGACACCCACGCGTGTTAAGAGTACAGCCGTAGCTGTGTCTGGCAGCCCCTGAGGAGGGTGGGGGTGGGCTACTGTGAAGGTTGGGTGCTGGAGTGTTAATTGCATGTGAGTGGAGGATCTGAGCTCATGCAGACGTGATGATGTGAAGTGAACAAAGAGATTGTGGAGAGCAGACGAGGGGAGAGCCTGAGGAGTTTGTGTAGAGGGGGGGGTGGTGGAGAGAGGGGCCAGAGTTCTCTGAGAGCCAGAGAGTGAGAATCTGCACCTCCCTGTTTCATCATTAAAGCAGGAAGAGCACTCAGATGAAAGACAATACACAAGAGAATATGTGCATTTTGACAAGTCTGGGGGCTTCATCATGGAGAGATAGGCTTAAGGCTTGTTTTACAGCTGACATGGTGGAAAATTGATGAGTGAATCCGTCACATTAGGATCCAAATGAAGCTAACTAAATTTCAAACTTGATACTTAAAAAAAAAAAAAGCATATTGATCACTGTTCAATATAGAAAATACCAGCTGCTCTTTACATTAATATTCCATTAAAAACGTACAGATAGATAAGAATACACTCTAAAAGCAATCTGCTGTTCCCTGATTGGCTGGACGCAGTGCGGTGGCCGGGTTCATTTGAAAGTTAAGCTCTGCTAAACTTTTTTTGTGGGAAGGCGGGGCTGCGCTCAACACAACGCAACCCAGCATGCACCATGGCATGCGGTGACTCTCTCCATTGAAATTAATAGGATGCGTCAGGGCTTAAGTGCCACTGGACGCACACCATAAAGCCTTCACGACATGTGATGAACAAACATTTATCTATGCATTGACCACAGTGGCTTTACACACATATTTGTTGGTTAATTTATGCTATATTTGCATGTCTGTCTAGTTATCAGTTAGTCCGTCTGTCAGTTTGCCTTTTTGTTTATTTGTCTTCCACCACACACTGACCAATCTCTTGTTAATATTATAACACTGTTGTTATTGAGTATGTAAGTTTTTTTTTTTCTAATCCGTTAAAGGAGAACTCTGGTGTAAAATAGACTTTTGTTGTAGTAAAACATGATGAAAAGTACTTACCTTTGATGAATAGCACACCTTCGTTCTCCCACAGCGTTCCGAGATCCAGAAACTTTAACAGTTTCTCCAAACACCCCTGGGTGACACGGGGCATAAATTGCCCCATAATCCCTCCCGGCTAGATTCCGGAAAGCCCTGACATTTAAAATGACGCTTTAAAAACTTGCACAAAAAAGCTTATTAAAAACCATTATTTACATCCCATAACGCTAGCTTCAGCTCCGTGCACCGCCATCTATGTACTGATAATGTCTTAGACATATAGATACATAGATTCCGCATAGCCTGCCTCCTGGCGCCAAAATTTCTGGATCTCGGAACGCTGTGGGAGAACGGAGGTGCGCTATTCATCAAAGGTAAGTACTTTTCATCATGTTTTACTACACCAAAAGCCCATTTTACACCGAAATTCTCCTTTAAGTTGTGAGGGAGTGTTTTATTTATAGATCCGGATAGATTTTAGAGCAATTTAAACAAGTGTAACAGGTTGAAAGGAGCCAAACCACGAATTGAAGTAAACGTCTGAGGGAAAGCCGTCAGGTTAATACAGGAGAGATCAGCTAAAGTACGAAAATTAATTGTTTATCTTTTTTTACGACCCTCTTTTTCCAGCTGGCCGCAGAAATAGACGAGTGGTCCCATTCGTGCTGTAAAGTGCAGGGGAAATCACTGGGATGAGTGTTATTGTAGCACTGAAGCAATAATGGCCTTGGCCCCCCACCCTCCTCCCCCTGCTCCCTGCTCCCTGCTCTGTGCTCTGAGTGAGCAACTGGCTGCTGCTGCTGCTGCTGTTCAGCCTGTATGTAATTATCTCTCTGGCTACCGCCATGGTTATGATTGCAGCTGAAAAACGAAAGACCAGGGAGGGGCAGGGGCAGGTGTTCGCATGTAAGAGAGAAAGAATGTGTGTGTGTGTGTGTGTGTGTGTGTGTTTGTGTGTGTCTGTGTGTGTGCGTGCGCTCATGCACAGCCTTGCAGATTAATTCTTACTCTTGTAGACTTCACACAAATGTGGATCCGCATTTCATTAAAACAGAAATGGCTGAGATTGATTCATCGCCTGATGTGTAATTTAGTTATGGAGCCATCTATGGGATCAGACATCATACATCACCCTGTTCATTCATTCACTTCATCCATCCACTGTTAAATGCACATCTGTCCTGCATCTACAGACCATTTCTGCTGCTGGCATAATGATTTACTTACTTTCTGATTTACCATTCATACCATAGTAACACACTGCACTGCACTAATATTATTAATTTCTAGGGATGTGCTGAATATTAAGCCTAAATAATATATAGCAAACAATTTTTTTTATTTAAAGTAATATTGCAGTATTTCCCTTTAACATTCCTTTAAAAATGCCCACCTTGTATATCAGAGCTCTGCTCTATATACTTCAAACATCAGGTTTAGGTTCATTTTTACTCTGTACTAACATTAATTAAATTTAATTAAATTAATTAAATAAGTGTTGAATAACTTGTCACACTCTGTATCTTTTTACTACTGCTTCAGAAAAAATATCTGTTTTCCAGCTGAAAGATATGGGGGCTTGGAACATAGCTAAACTAGCTATGAGCCACAGTGCTGCAAATTTACCTAACAATTTTTAGACCCTTCTACTAAGTTAACTAATAAAAAATCTAGCACCTTTTTGTAGACACTGGCAGCTTCTTCCTTCAAAAGAGAATAATCCAAACTGCTTGTGAATTTATTTAGTGCTGGGAAAAATGCATTATTAATGAAAATCTGTTCAGTATTCAGTCTTTTGCCAAATGTTTGATTTTGCTCTGTTACAGTTTTGGCCAAAAAAGTTCATTCCAGTGCACCCTTAATAATTTCTTATTCCTTTGATTGGTCATAATCTAATCTCTATTTCCACATCACAAACCCAAGCTGACATTAAAACTGGCTGGCCAGTGTTACACCATTCCAGCTGAACAGGTGTTCCAATTCTGTACGCTGTCAAATTCCACAATCGCTTCCAAAGTGATTCCGACAACCCAACAAATGCAGAAATGCAGACATCTGCTGTGTCTGAAAGCACTGCTGGCAGCACTCAGCCTGAATACAAATGCCATCCAGCCTGTGGTCCCCATCCCCTGCCTAGATTTACACACCAATAAATGCTGCATTTCTTCTGTATAAAGAAACGGAAATACCATTGGTGGGTTTGAAAGTGAGATAGGAAAAGGTCTGAGTGTTCAGGTTATCTGACAGCAGAAGCTCAGGCATGAAGCTGAGTAAGAGAGAAGAGGGCTCAGTGACTGAGGCTGTATAGACTGGGAACAGATGCTGGTTGTGAGATATGTCAGACTTCTGATGCTGCCCAGGCTCTTCCACTGATAGACTCAGAGTAAGGCAGAATTGCTGTGTCAGAAACTTTTTAAATGGGGGAAGAAATGCCTTCGATTTACTATGGAATAATTTGGGGTGCTTTCACACCCTTTATTGGTCCAGGAACTTTGATTTTTGAGCTTGGTCTGAATTACAATAGCAGGCGTATGGTGCCATGAACCATGGTCTGGACTAAAAGGACCAAAATTTGATTCAAACAAAAGAGGTGCACTCATTCTGGGTGAACTGAACCATTTTCCTGTTCATTTGCAGTGTGAATGGACTTTCCTAGATGTTTTTTCTCTTTTCGACCAGAAAGTTGAGGCAGGCTATCATTAACCATTCAACACCCATTCCATCCATTCACCCAAACTCTGAAAACTAATGTCACCTTACCATGAGCACACCAGTTAGTGTTCAGACTTACAAGGTAACACCTCACAACTTACACAAGTGTGGTCATTTCCAAGCCATTCATAGTGGTAACACTTTATGATCAATATACATGCAGCTATCCTATGACCTTTGACATGTCAGTGTAGGGAGTGAGTGTATGAAACCTCTTTATAAGTCTAAAGAACCATCACTTGATATAGAAGGTTCTTTACCCATTTAGGGTTCTTTACACTATTTGACATGTCTTTTACTAATATAGTTCTTTATGGAACCCAAAGTGTCTCTTTTTCTATAGTCTCATTCAAAGAACCATTTGTACTACCTTTAATTTTAAAAAGGTGAACTAGATTATCATGAAAAACAATTTCTTATTAAACCCATTTAAAATAGACTTTAGAAAGCATGGACAGTGCAACATCTCTTAAAGTGACGCCACCACAGGCCTTGCACCCCTACTGGTTTGTAGCAGTATGGCATGTAGCTCCGCCCGTCTCTAAGTTTCAATGACAAGACAATCCATTTTGCATCTCATCAGCTAATACTAATTAAAATATAATTTATTTTATGATTTGAATCTTCTACCGGGTGTGTTTACATTCCTGGTACTGTTATTAGTAAAAGTAAAAATTTCATAATAAAATTAATGAACACCACTTTTACTGTTGAAACATTACACCTACAGTACAAACTAAGTGTCCAATGAAAAAAAATCCTTTTTGTTCTGCACATCTTTTTTTTAATGAAATTGATTGTTCTGAGAAAAGGGGGCAGGTCTTTTAAATGGGTGGGTGGGTCTGGCTCCACCTCTGATCTGTACCGCATGTAATCTAGTGCAAATTTCACTACATGATGGATCTAGAGTCATTAATATGAACCTAAAAGTGATAGAACAACTGCCCAAATAATGAATAGTAGCAGTATCTATACTTACATAAATATCTCATTATTTTCTATGGCAATAAAACACAATACACACATGGCATACAGAGATTAGACATAAAATGCTGGAATATTGTTTTTAAAACAAAAACAAAAAAACAAGTACACACCCATTGAGTATCTGCAATTTATAGGGGTCCAAGCATTAAATAGAACAAAAAAACCCACACAAAGTAGATGCAGGGGCTTGCTTCCTTCATGCGTGTGCATGTGCATGTGTTTCCAAGGCACAGTCGTTTGCTTGACTAATGAGGTGGACCTGAGCCGGGGCACAGGGGGTTGAGGCATGTCTTTGTAGGGCTGCAGACAGCGCCGTCCCCCCACACTGCGCTCCACAGTCCCGGGGGACGCCTCTGAAACCCGCTAATTGAATCAAGTACACATGGTGCCTCCCCAGCCCAGAGCTTCAGAAGAAGCCAGAGCCGGGCTTTGATGCTTTTGTTTGGCTCAGCACCGCGGACAGCACCCTGAGACGCTCAGCTGCAACCGGTTGCGTGCTGCTGGAGTGGAGAGGCTCGGGGGCTCTGGGTGCGAGTGTGCCGAGAGCTGTTGATAAGGACTTTACATGTGTGTTTGCATGTGTTTGCATGTGAGCGTGTTACGGATACAGAATATGTACATGAAGGGAATAATAATCTGCATGTACAAAGGTTGCTCTACTCCACTGTCTTGGAGAAATGTGAAGAATGAAGATGAGCAGCAGGACAATGAGGCAGAGATAAATGATTCTGCACTGTGGCCATTTGTTTTTGACACAGCTGGTGCAGAAGGTCAAGCCTGTGTGTTTGGGGAGGAGCACTCAGGTGGGAAGGACTGACAGAATGTTAAACAGGACATGTGTTGTGTGTGTGTGTGTGTGTGTGTGTGTGTGTGTGTGTGACTGCGCATAGCTTAAACTCCATGTCTTGACTGCCTCATTACCCCAGTGACCGAAAGTCACATCAGTAGGCGCTTGAATTGCCAGAGCCCATTCCAGTCTCTGCACCCCTTACCCAGCCAATTAAGCTGCATTAATTCCTGTGGCTTTATGTTGTGATGATTTTATATGTTCAAATTTATGGATTTTTACATATATATTTCATATGTATATTTTTGTTTATGCAGGTTTTTGTGTATGTATCTGTAAGAAGATATATATATATATATATATATATATATATATATATATATATATATATATATATATATATATATATATAGATGCTTTCAGCTCAGAAAAAAGAAACTGATTGACAACTGGCAAGAAAGGCTAAACAAACCATACTGTATATACCTATATGAAATACCCAGGGAAGTGTGCATAGCTGACACAGGAGTAGTGGTGCACCATTCTACTGTGCAGTAATGCTTGCTCAAGCATGATCTGCAAAGAAGAGTCATTACACAGATTCAGACACAGTCTGAATGAAATAGTAACAAGACAAACATGATCGCTGTGGAAGAGTACAAATTGCAATCTGCAAAATAACATCTAGATGTGCCAGAGACATTTTGGAACAAAAACGTGAAGCAGCATTTAATGAAAAGAAAAACTGTTAAGCATGGGGGTGGGTGAATTATGCTTTAGGTTTGTGCGAAAGCAAATTGGGAGAGTGGAATGAGTAATGAATTTTACTAAATATTAGCAAATGTCAAACAAGAAACTAAAAGAAATTGACTTCACCAACAAGACAATGTTCCAAAACACGTTCCTCATTTCACTGTGCATGCATCACAAATCTTGAAGCATTCTGCAAAAGCAGAGTAAATATATTATATATTAAGACATTAAAATATACCCCTATCTGGCTACAAAAAACAATTGGACAAATAGGATGTTACTGTATAGCTGTAGTCACAATTACAGTTAATTTTTTGTTTTTTATTTAATTAAACACAAACTAACATTTGCAAACAAATAGCAATCATTTGCAACAAAGTGTTAATTTCTTCGTTTATCATGTGATCAGAAAAATATTATAGTAGTGTAAATACAGATGTTTCTGTCTTGAGAGCAGTGGGAAATATGCAAGGAAAAACTTTCTTCTCTCTTTTTAGAACAAGAAAAAGTCATTATCAATTATTGAGGATTATGTTATCTCTGTCTCTCTGTGTTTACTTCCTTCCCGGAAGAAGGAAAAGAGTAGACCTGTGCAGGACTGAAGTAAGAGCTGGAGATGCAGTGTAATGTAATTGTGCAGAACAGCTGGATTAGTCCTACTGATGGGCATCCGCTGATAATGACATTAGTTCGGAGTCTGGAGATGCATTTCCAGCACACTGCCTCCATTTAGAGGCGAGGAGGGGAAAGTGGTGGTTGATGGAACGCGGGCGCTAGTCTTGCTGGGCAGGACCGGACGGCCTCTGCTCTCCCGCGCAGTAATTCTTCTCTCAGCCCTCAGTGTCAATTAAAGCAGCGTGACCTGGCTTCTGAAAGGCTTTTATTTCAAGGTTATCGAGGGTGCGCTCTGCTGCGAGCGCTTTCTCCCCTTGCCGTTTCCTTCTCTGTAGCTCAGCCATTAATAGTCAACAGTGCAGATTAAAATGACTTTATGCTGCTGTGTGCTTGAACCAGAAAGGCGGGACTGTGCTTCTTTAGCTCCTTTTTTATCTGTCTGCTGTAGGAATAACACTAACCGTTACTCAATTAACCTCTTTTCTTTTTCCTGATGAGACTTTTCTTAGGGCCACATGTTCATTTAAGATGAAAATCATATAAAGTACCAGTCAAAAAAAATTAATTCAGTGTTTTTATTATTTTAAAATGTTCTGCATTGCAGATTAATACTAAAGAAAAAAATTAGTAAACTAAAAAGTGTTAAACAAACCAGAATATGTTTTATATTTTAGGTTCTTAAAGGAACACTACTTTCTTAGATGACAGCTTTGCACGTCCTGCTATTTTCTCAGTCAACTTCATGAGGTAGAGTCACCTGGAATAGATTTCAGTTAACAGCTGTGCTGAACTTCATCTAGAGTTAATTACTTGAATTTCTTGCCTCTTAATGTGTTTGAGAGCATCAGTTGTAAAGTTATGAAGAGGTAGAGTTGGTGGTATACAGTGAATAGTCCTATTTATGTAACTTTCAAATTAATTTTATGGCAAGAACTACTCAACCAAGTAAAGAAAAAAAACTTTGGAAATGTAAATCATTTCAAGAACTTTGAAAGTATCCTCAAGTGCTGTTGCAAAGAGCATCAAAATGTTATGATGAAACTGGCTCTCATCAGGACTTCCCCAGTAAAGGAAGACCAAGAGCTACCTCTCTTACACAGGATAAGTTCATCAGAGTCACCAGCCTCAGAAGCCACAAGTTAAACGCACCTAAATGCTTCAGTGAGTGTTTTGGTTTGTTTGACACTTTTAAGTTACTACATGATTCCTTATGTGTTCCTTCATAGTTTGAATGAGTTCAGTATTAATTTACAATGTAGAAAATAAATAAAACTTTGAGAAGGCATGTCCGTACTGACTGGTACTGTAAAATATGTATTGGTGTATTGGCATGGACAGTATATATTGAAATGTTTGCAGACACACAAACATCTACATTAAATTGCATCTATTGCTGACACAGCAGATACACACAAACATAGCAATGATGTATTCCTGGCTCGAGTAATATTAAATGCCTACATATGTTTTTTAAAATGTGTTGTCCCATCTACAGTATCTGGCACCCACTATTAGGCCTTGTTCAATTTCTCACAAGATAGCACCTCACAACTTATACATGTTTAGGTGTTCCCAAGCCTCGTCCCCTGAGGTAACACTTCATGATCAGTTTACGTACTGCTATTCCATGACATTCGGCATGTCAGTATAATCAGTGTGTTCTCTTTTCGCCAATTGTTCAGTATTGATTCAATATTCATATTTTTTTATATTTTTTCTCTTAAAGTCCTGATTTAATGTTGAGTCAAATTTACCGCAGTCACCCGATGTCTATAGAAGCACAGCTTCAAGGTCAGACGTTCTCAGCTGCTGTTGCAGAAGGAGGGATTGTGGCTCCTTATTCAGTGTTAGAACTGAAGCTACAGCTGGAGAGGCTAACGGTGACCACAGATACCCCCCCCCTCCCCCTCACAGAACACCACACCCTACAGCACACCACTGTGAGTCAACTCAATCTCTCCTTAAGTGTATCATCCTGTAGTACCATCCTCCTCCTCCCCCCTCCTTTTATTTATCTATAAGAAACCACCACACCCTACTGTAAGACTCCTCCCCCCTTTTCTGACTCTACCCATCTTTAATCTGCATCTTTTGAGTAAAAAAGTGGATAATTTTAGTGGGACAAAATTGCACACACACACATCTCTGGAAGAGCTCTGGAAAAAAAAAATTGCTATTTATAGGTATATGTTTGAGTGAATGTACATTGTTGTTTTATTCTATAAACTACGGACAACATTTGATTTAGAGCATTTATTTGCAGATAATGAGAAATGGCTGAAATAACAAAAAAAAATACAATAAAAAGATGCAGAGCTTTCAGACCTCAAATAATGCAAGTTTTTATTTATAAAGTTTTAAGAGTCTTGGTGGAATAACCCTGTTTTTTTAATCACAGTTTTCATGCATCTTGACATGTTCTCCTCCACCAGTTTTACACACTGCTTTTGGATAACGTTTTGCCTGCACTCCTGATGCAAAAATTCAAGCAGTTCATCTTGGTTTGATGCCTTGTGATCATACATCTTTCTCTTAAATACATTCCAGAGGTTTTCACCTTGGAAAACTCCAAGAAACTCATGATTTTTAAGTGGTCTCTTATTTTTTCCAGAACTGTACATGTATATTTCTTTTACAATACCCTATTTTTCAGAAGGTTGAATTTGGCATTAACTCTGTATTGATTGATTGAACATGCTGGCTGTCAAAAGCTGCACGGTTGAGACTGGTCAATATTCACACTGAGTACAAATTTCTAATTCATCAAGCCTCCTTATGTTCTATTGATTTTCTTCAGATTGAATGCCTTGAAAAGAATCTGATTACCCTTTTCCCTCAGAAATCTAAAACAATGGCACCTTCGTAGACCAAGTATAGCTTTGTCCGCCCCTCTGGTATAGAGGACAGTGAGAAAGAGAGCAAAGGAGCTTTTCTGACCCTATATGGCAGCATTTCTCTAACTCTATGCTGTGTGTAGTTAAGTGGATTACCTGTGTTGCTCAAAAAGAAAGAAAAACAGTGGCACTTTTCAGACCAGTTGCTTAAAATAAAATGCTTCAGAAGATTAGAGCATTCTCTGAGGTTTGAGTAACACAGAATTACTCAAACACTATTAGTTACCCAACCTCCTTAATATTAACCCTGCTCTTGAGCTGGAGCTCAGCTTTGCTTCCGAATAAATCCTTTATGTATTTTTTATTGGCAGGCATGTGCTATTCCCAGCAGGACCAGCCCAGGGTTCAGATGTGGAATAATGTATGCTGTTTTGGCCCCACCAGCACAGGAATGTACTGTAATTTCGAGACACACATAAACACTCACACACACACACAATCCACAGAACCCCCACACACAACACACACACACACACACATGCACACAACACATACATACCCATGCCCCGGGTAGACGTAGACACATTATGAATAATAATAATAATAATAATAATACTAATGGAGGCGCCCGTGCCCTATTCATATGGTGCATTCACCGGGACGGTGCAGTAGTATGAGCGTCTCCAGCAGACTGCCCTCTGGAACCAGCCCGCTGCCACAGGGTTAAATAGGGGGAAAAGGAGCTGTATGTGCACACAGTGACATCTAGTGGATTACAGAAAATTGTAGAAGGCTGTGCTTTCAATGCTCAATGATTCTGGCTAGCTCTCTCCAGTTCTTACTGCCACACCTCAGTCAGTACCATTAGATAGGAAAAACTATTAGATAGGCAAATAATCTAATCTAATATGTATCATTTTCATAAGAGTCTGCCAGCATTGGCAGACAATTTTAAATTGTTTTCAATAATAATTCCTGAAGAAAGTGAAATTATCTACTCAATATGGGAGGCAAGGTGGCATAGTGGTTAACACGTTCGTCTTCCAGTGCTTGGGGTCTTGGGTCAAGTCCTTATCAGGATGGATTTTGCATGTTCTGTCTGTTTTTGTGTGAGTTTCCTCCCACAGTCCAAAAACATGGAGATCAGGTAAAATTAAATATTCAAAATTACCCAGAAAAAAAAAAAATTTAAAGGGTCCTAATGTGTATCTGTATGTGTGTGGTTGTTTCCAGTTGAGAGTACGCTGTGCACTGTTGGCTGCCACTTCTCACCGGTGTGTGTGTTGATGAGTGCTGAGTATAAGTGGTTAATTTTTTTTTTTTTTACTGGGCAATTTAGAATATTCAATTTATCTGATCCCCATGTCTTAAGAGTGTGTAAGAAAACCGATGTCCCTGGAGGAAACTCAAACAGAAACAAGCAGAAGATGCTAAATCCATCCTGTTAGAGACTTGACCCAAGACGCCAGCGCTGGAAGACCGTGTTAACCACTATACCACCTTGCCTCCCATATTCAGTAGATACTTTCACTTTCTTTAGTATGTGTGTGGTTGTTTCCAGTTAAGAATATGCTGTGCACTATTGGCTGCCACTTCTCGCCAGTGTGTGGTTGTTTGTAAAGCATGACTGTAAAGTGTGAAGGAAAAAAAAAAAAAACATCAGATTGGCCAAGTCATGATATTTGCCTTTCTATTGCTGTCTGATAATAGGTACAGTATTTAATAGCACTTTCTTTAACAGTCAAATCTATAAGACTCAATCCAATCATAGCACATTATAATGCATTCACACAGCATTATAAATGACACCAAATGGCTATAATTATTTAATTATTAAATGTGCATAATACATTATAGCCATTATAGCCATTTTTGTGGTTTAGAAAAGGTAAATGATCATAATGCACAATAAGCTGTGTATACAATGTGTTATATGTCACACTAACCCATGCTACTGTATAATTACTTTTATCCACTTCATAATTCATTATAATTCTTTTAAATATTATGGTATAGTCATATGTAATGTATGTTCTATATCCTTTTTTTATTATAAATAAACATGTATGTATAGCCATGTTTACAATGGCTTATGCATGCATTACAAGGTCTTGTATATACACGACATTCATGAAAAGTGTTACACAGTATTTTCTATGTATTGCTTAACTTTTAAGATGCTTGCTAATGCTAAAATATAAGATTTTAGATATATTTCCTTTTCAGTTCTGATTACAATACAAACTTGGAACTTCAGCCAGGGGTTCCATAATTACATGAGTGTCCAGGGCATACCAGCATAAAAAAACACCGGATTTTCTGTGTAAGAAAAGCCAACAGACTGCTGGCCTTGTGAGACAATGGCGGAGTCAAGCTGCAGGGTGTGTGCATGCGAGCGGGAGAGTGTGTAGGCGTGTGTATGTGTGGAGGTGTAGCATGGTTGGATGCTGGCAGCAGACAGCGAAGCTGAAGCTATGGATATGTTTGCATTTAGAGAACACATTCAGACGCTCAAGGCTGATCTATATAAGTGCTTTCAGCAGCCAGAGCAGCATCACAGCTCAACAGCATGTTTGTCTATCGCCAGTCTGTGTATTGAATACTGATGTGAAGTGTCTCTGGAGAAGTCTGTGTTTGCTTTTATGACACCCTCTCCTATCTGAATGGTAATCTTGGGCTTTGGCTTCAATCAGTGTTGGACGATATATTGCTTGTACTGGGGTATTGGTGCTTGCATCAAGATAACAACATAATATTTAGTATTACTAATATTGATATATAACAAAAACTGGTTGCATTTTGACATAAGTAAATATAGAGGTAGATAATATAACATATAATATTGTTATGAAAAATGCAGTTTATCAGGGCATAAGACCCTACAGCAGATAGAGAGAACAGCTGAGAAGATCAACAGGGCCTCTCTCCCCTCCATCACCGACATCTACACCACACCCTGCATCCGCAAAGCCATCAGCATTGTGGACGACCCCACCCATTCCTCACACAGACTGTTGCCGTTCGGCAGAAGATACCGGAGCATCCGGGCCTCCACTACTAGACTCTGGAACAGCTTCTTCCACCAGGCAGTCAGACTCCTCAACACACAGAGACATGAAGCTGTCTCTGTCCTTATCAGTAATATTTGCTGCTAATTCTATATTCCACTAAGTACTGCACTGTCCTGTCTGTTAAATTGTCTTATATCTGCTTTATTTACTGTATTTACTGTAGTCTAGTGTAAAGTTCTTTGTCGCACAATTCTTTTTGCATGCTTGCACTTTATGTTGTCTATATTGTATTGTTTTATATTGTATTCAGAAGGAATGACAATAAAAGCCTCTTGACTTGATGTTGTGAAATTTACTTTGTCGTGGATGTTAAGTAGAGATTCTAAAGGGATTCTGATAACATGATAATGAACAAATGTACATTATCGTTGTACCACCATATACCACTAGTGGTACTGCTCTATTCCACACTTATCCGTATGATTAGCAGAAATATGCAGACCACATTAATGCAGAAAGAAAGTTCTGCTTGTGTCCGTGTTTGTATCCACATTTAATGTTGAGCGTAAATTAGCCTTTACTTGTACACTAAAAAATATATTTGAGCAATAATTTCTGATAACATACTTTTTTTATCTTAACTATCTTAACAAATTAAGGTTCGTCATTTCAGCTAGACTTCCAACTAGAGTTTTCAGCCTTTCAGCTCAGATTTTTATGTTTGTTTAATTAACTTTCCCATTGGCTCCTGCAACTATTTATTTGCATAGTGGGTGTGTACTCAACATTTCAGTCACAAAACTGTGCAGGAATCTGTCCCCCCATGAACTAAATTACTGGAAAAATGACTAAATTACTGGAAGTGACTATAACTCATGTAAAGCAGTTATCTGTATTGTGAACTTGAATTGCTAAATTGGTAAAACCTGTATTATATGGTTAAATCAGCTTACAGGGAGGAGTCCGAAGCCATATCAAACACAAAGTTATGACTTAAAGCAAAGAGTAAATACAATTTGATTTAACTTAAAACTATAAGGCAGCTTTTGAACCTTTTGGACATTTTTGAGTTGAAGCTGCTAATATTTTACAGTAGCATGATGTGTTTGCCCAGGTTCGGACATCAACCATAGTTTGAGGTGTAAAAAATAATGGAAACATATTTTACAGTCATTGCTTTCTCGCTCAAGTAAATATTGTTGGAACTAGCAAGAACACACTTGGAACAGTGGACAGCCACCTCCCTCTCCACCTAGGGGTTGGGTTGGGCTCCTTGCTGAAGGGCAACTCAGCAGAGTGTTGAGGGAAAAGAAATCACTGATTCTTTACTCTGCCCTCACCACCCATGTTATACTTAGATCAAATATAATACTAAAAATAGTTCTTTTATTTTTTTATTTTTTTGATGTTATACAAAACCACTTTCAAAAGTTCTCATTGAACCATTAAAACCACTACAATTTTTATAGAAAGAAACAGGTGCTCCTTATGGTTCTATTTAATTCACTTTGCCACCTTTTCTAAATAACCTATGAAGAACCTCTTTGCAAGGGTGTATACAAACCAGTTTACTACCCAGCAGTACTTCAAATAGTTGTTTTGTCCTTGCCCTGTGTGAATGAATAGGGAATTTAAAGTGGCTGACAGTCTCCTTGCCTGCTGTTTCTCAGACAGCATCATTAGCACCTGTGTTATCTGGCTTATTTACTGCTGTTTGGAACAGCAGCAGTTCAGCCCGGCTCCTGTGCTGCTCTGATAACAGTCTCCAGTGACTCACAGAGGAGAGGAGGGAGGGAGGGACAGATTTGGATTTTTCAGGCTGCTTTGAAGCACCAGGGATGGAGCTGTATCCATTTACAGCAGCTGTGAGAGAGTGAGAGCTGTGAAAGTGAGAGAGGGAGAGAGAGATATGTTAGGGGGGATGGATATTGAGACATTTAACAGTAGCCCCTCCTATCCGCTGCGTGAATGCCTTGTTCTTCACCCCTTGCACACGCATTAACTGCTTCACAATCAGGCCGTCCTGCCATTCACCTGCATTGTCCACTCTGTCCTGTGAGTTCAACCTGGTCTAATGGGCTCTTCTCCTCTACTATCTGCTCATCTTAACAGACTCAGAGCAGGGCCACTGGATTGTAAATCAGGAGGAAGACATCAGCAGAATAAAGGAGGGGTCAAAGGTTATCCAGCCCTCCCCATACTGATCCTCTTTTAATCTGCATTTAGCAGTGGTACATTCATTCTGCTGCAGGAGAAGGTTTTATGACTATCATTCTGAGAAAATTGATTCTATGTATTTGTGCACACACAGCCACTGATAAAGAATATGCAGCAGTTTAATTGCATTTCTGCAATTACATTTCTATATGAAATATACACAGTATATATGCACAGTTATCCACATGACGTAGACGGATCCAATTTTTATGTTAAAAAAAAAACAGAATTTTGTTTACCTCATCATCATGTGTATATCTTAAATTGAATGAATCAATTCCTGATTAAATTATTAAGACCAGTTAATCAATTTTGTATTATTGGATCTTAAAGAAGAACTCCCGTGTAAAATGGATTTTGGTGTAGTAAAACATGATATAAAAAAAGTTAATAATAATTAATAATTGTTTATTATTAAACAATAAAAGAACAAACAAACTAAGAACAAACCAACAAAAGAAAAAAAAATAAACAAAACTGAACATATGAGCTTAAAGATAAAGGAACGGAGACCAAAAAACACGCAACCTACACAGACATTAACAAACAAAAGAACCAACATTGAGAATGGAACACACGGACTATAAATACAGACGGACAAAGACAGGAAACAGGAAACACCTGGAGCTAGGGGGAGGAGCCACAAAACAAAAAAAACACAGGTGAAGGCACTAGACATAGAGGAGCACGGGTCACGTGGGGAACACACTCACAGGAACACGTGGGAGATTGACAGGTAAACAGACACAGAACATGAGCAGAGAAGGAAAACACAGGGAAACAGGGCAAGAACGTGACACTCCCACAGCTTTCTGAGATTGGAAATGGAAGAACGGAGGTGTGCTATTCATCAAAGGTAAGTGCTTTTTTATCATGTTTTACTTTCTCCTTTAAGAAGGTCCTAGGCAAAGCAACACAATGCAAAAAAGTAATGAGAGGAAAAGAACAGCCAATTTATTGAAAACAATAATTTAACTGAAATAAGCAGCTCTTCAGCTATTTAAAAATTTAAGACCATTGCTAAAAAAACAAGTACCCCCTCATAACAGAACCTAAAGATTAATTTCAAACAGGCATTTAGGCCTGCCTGATGCCTGAAGTGTTTTCAGGTGGCTAGTGGCTTCAAGAAGGGCGTCCAAGTTGTTAACTTTCCTTTACAATTCATCCCCAAATGTTTTCAATGAGATTTAGATCAGGGGAACTAAGAGGATGGTCCAAAAGACTAATGTTATTTTCCTGTAGGAAGTACTTTGTCATGCAGGCATTGTGAACTGCACCATTGTCCTGTTGAACATTTACAGACGAGGACATGTTCATGCTCATGCTCAGTACAGCCTTTTTTAAATTTAGTGCCGCCTTAGGAATCAAAGATCACCAGCCTCCAAAAACTGACTCCCAGCCTTGTACCTTCTCTGAATCTTTGGATATAATTATATACTGTAGATGGTACAATATCCAACATCTTTGTAATTTTACATTGAGGAACATTTTGTCCAACATTTTTTTAAATGTGCTTTTTATGCCCAGACAGTTGTTGCCAGAATTATTAGTATATTACTTCTATTGTACACATTGTTTTATGAGCACCTCTGTTATTAGACCTGTTCCTGTTATTATAACTTTTTTGAGATACATTGCAGCCATCAAGGTTTTGTAATTGAGGTTGTAGATGTTCACCAAAAATATTGCAATAATGAACTTCTTTTTGAGTATGTGTATAAAATGTAAGCTATTGTTGTGAACTAAACAATAAAACCCCTTAGTTCATATTGAAGTTTGAAATGACTGTTATCCCAGCATCCACAGAAGCAACTGCATTTATTCTTGTTTTTCATATTCAAAGTCTAAAATGTGTTGTTTTTCCATTTAATAGAAGTCAGTTGCATTTACAGCTATTGCTTTTAACCCTTGTTTTTTATGATAAGAACACAATCCATTTTAAGCATTGAAAAGCTCTTTTTGCTTTCTGATGATATGCACAAACACAAAGTACACAAAGCATTTATTAGGCAACAGTTTGCTCCATTGACTGTGTGTCTTTTGGGATTCCCTCCACAACTGATTGAATTTCTTCACAGCCATATTCGTAGACAAAGTTGCATCTTGTATACAGTCTCTTATAACTAATATGGCCTCCATCTATTATCTGTGAATGGCTGTGGTACACAGTGATGTGTCATGTAATGCTTTATAGAGCCCACCACACTCTGCATATCTAAGCTAAAGTGCTTCCTTTTTAAAAGAGGCAGCAATAAATTATTTCCTGTGTTATAAAAAGGCCTCTGATCTGAATCCAATCTCACTCACGGCCCTGCGAAACCACACAAGTATCAGTCATCATCCACTCCCAACCAACCCCCAACCACTATTAATCTCTCAGACATGCTGGAGTCTGCATCATGGCCATGTGTGAGTGTGTTTGCATTAGCGTGAATGTGCAAGGACGAGCGTGCTGCCAAAATTCTCTAGACATCTTCATTTTAATATTGGTTAAAATCCCCAAAATACTTCATTTTAGAGAAAAAAAACAGATTGCATTACATTGTTTGGACTGGAAAACACAAATCTACATTTCCAAGTGTATGTTGATACAGGAGCTCTATGCCTGTTGGGCATGAAGAGCTTTTTTTTCAGCAGCAGGTTGGAATGCGTAAATGTCACACTCTGTGTAAGCCATTAGGCTATGCTTGTTTTGTACTTTGTAAAGGTCACAGAAGCCCTGTGGGAAAAGCTGGGTGCAACAGTTGAGTGTGTACCAGCAGGAGAAAGTAGAAATTCTGATATATTTCACCTTCTGTGGTGTGACTTGGGTGGATGCAATTGCCTAAAGCCACATTTGCTTTTCTGTCTGTTATACTCAGTGAAATAGCTGTTAGCCTAGCCTTTTGTTGTATGAAAAAAAAACACTTAATATGGCTTTATATTGAATAAATCATGCATAATTTCTTACTATAAAATAGCAGATTTAAAATATTTTTATGCTTCACTGACTAACAATAGGAACAATGGCGTCTTTGTCAGGGCTTCTGCACTATGTAACTTTAGTGAAGCATGCACGAGACTTCCAAGATCTGGGAAATCTGCATAACAAGAGTTTTTTTTCTTTGTCTGTTTAAAATCCTGTAATATTATTTTACCATGTCAGTCCACACAATTATTTTACTTTAACTGCTGGTTCTGTATCTCTCTTGTCCAGCTTGTCCAGAAAAACATGTGTAAGGCATGCCCTTCAACGTGAGCTCAAAGCATGATTTTGAAGTGCGCTTCACAATTAAGCTATTAGAGGAGCCTAGGAGTTATTATAGGAGCCTGATACATGATTAGAATTAGTCTGGATTGGTATTTTGCAGAGAAAATAATGTGCACATGCAACAAAAGGTATGAATAAGTGTATTTTAGGACATTTATGCTAAGATTATGATGAATTCATATGAACTGAGATGAACCTCTATGATGAAAGTTCATGAGTGTGTTGTTAGTGTAGTTCACAGGGCATGCTGATGAGTACATATCTCTGGGGGATTGCTGCATCCTGTTTAAGGAAGGGGATGTTCTGGCTTATTATATGACTCCTTTTAAAATGAATTCAGCCTTCAAATAGTGCTACACTAGCAGAAAAATAAAGCGTCTGCTTTGCTGTGGTACACTTTGCTGCCAGCGAATGTTATGCAGTCTAATAACAGTATTTACATGCTGAATTTACATGCAGTTTGTAATTATTGTGTTCTGTTTTCATGCATGCACAGACTAAAAATACAATTACTAAGATAAAATACAATTCTCTCTATTATATTTCCTTATTAGATTTATATAGCTTACTCCAATCTAAGAAAAAATAAAGTAACTGTTTATGTTACGTCTTGAAAAATCCAACAACTGCAGAAATCCATTTATAATAGGATTATGAAGTGATATGGATCATGCATTTTCCAGCATGAAGCACAGCACAAGCTTCAATGATTTTAAAGCCTGGTAGTACCAAACAGATGATCCATTAGAGAGAAGTGAATAATAAGAGTTAAAGGTGATGCTGTTAAATATTTATTTCATCATATTATTTTCTTTTTTTCTACACAATGATGTTTTTAGTTGCATGCTAACACAGTTGAATAATGGCACAGTCATTTTCATTCTATAAATACGAGCCTCAGTTTTTTTAACTGCAGACCGATTGCAAGCTATTCAATCACATGTCCTTCACCCAGGCTGCTGTCCTTGACACTCACATGCCATACACACTCTTATTGCGCACTTCCACCCAAACAGCCACACACACACACACACAAATTCCACTGATGTGTTTTCCTTTGCTGACACTGCGTTATTAAGATTGTGCCTTGGCTCCGTGTCCCACATGGGAATGTCGTGATTTAATTTATGAGCTGCAGCATAAGCAATCTAAGCCAAACAATAGGGTGTAGATTGATTTAAGCCCTACTAATATCGTTTCAGGTTATTAGATATGAATTAGGATCAGTCAATGGACCTCCCATGTTCATGATCACAGTTCAGTCAGGTCATTTCATTTTAATGAATTAAATTAAAGAAGCTCTCTCATGAAACATGAAAGATCATTTATTTTAGATTAATGCTTGCTGGATATTGCTATTCATCTAGATTTATGTATTTTTGGCTAATCTAAGACATTTCTGCCAACCCTGTTATCAGTGTAGTTTGTGAGGCCTTCAAAAAAGGGCAGATTTCAGGACATCAGTTCAAAGATCACAAGTTGTTATTGGTGTAGGATCACAGGGAAAGCTGATGAGTGCAGATTTCAAGGTGATTCTGCATCCTGTTGAAGGAAGAGGATGTTCTGGGTCAAAGCTGTCAAAAATACATTTGGCCTTTAAATAGTTTTACAGTGTCAGTCGTACAGTACAGTGTTTATATGGCTTTGTAACATTGTGAAAAATATGTTAGATATGTTTTTTATACTCTATATATGTTATTTTTTTGTCAGACTTGTAAAATAATAAAGTATTAGCCAAACGCATTTAGACCCTGGGCATGTATATCCAGTGAGCTACCATGCCTTGTGGGAGACTGGGGTTCAATTCCTGCTCTGGGTGATTATGCGTCCTTGGCCAAGACTCTTAAATCTACATTGGCCCAGTTCTGTAAAATGAGTAAACTTGTAAGTTTCCCTGGATAAAAGCACCAAGTAAATGCCATTAAGTGTAATGTTTAGATGTATTAAAACAACCTCTGTAGCCAGATAAACACAGCATCGCCTCCATTTTTTTCTCAGTCTTAAACCTTGAGATTTAGTATGCCTTAACATGTAACCTTAACATTTACCTGGTAGGTTATAATATGTATTACAGCGGAGCTAGTTCTGTCCCAAAATGCACTTGTTATCACCAAAACTGACCTTAGCTACGACTACATTTATTATTAATTTGCTATTTGATTAATAACAAATGTTTTTTTATTTTATGTAAAATACAGATTGTATGCATGTTTGAATTTGTAAATATGCTAAAAGCTTTATAGTTGAGAAGTAATTTAATTTTGAACCTTTTTAAAATAATTTTATATTTTGAAGGATATTTTTAATAAAACACCTCCTTTACTGTATTGTAAAAAAACTATTATTCACAAATTCTCTACTCTTTCCTTATTTACTTCTTATCTCAGTATTGTCATGTTTTCTTTTTAAGACAATACATGTAAATACATAAGCCCTGAAGGGTAAGTGTTAATGTGTATTCTTGTCTTCACACTTTTTCTGCATATATAACACACCCAAAAACAGTGAAATGGCTGTTTCTGGAATTACTTTAATTAATTAACACTAAACATAGTACACCAGCCTTGACCAGAAGGGGCTGCAGATATACTTTTTTGTCTAAACCTTCCAGGCACCTGACAAAATAAAATCAGGCTAAATGCCAAGAATTAGCTTGCTGTACCAGGGTTGACCACAAGGGATGTCAAGTTTCTTTCCCTGAAAGGCACCTAGCAAAAAAATACGTGTTCAGTGCTGGCACAGAAAGCTACTCTTAGCATTTGGCTTCCCTGAATTGTTTTTGTTTTATTTGCTAGGTGCCTGAAAAGGTAAGACAAGAAAAAAAATCTGCTGCCTCTGCTGGTTAAGAATGGTGTACCATGCTAAGTGTTTTTTTTTTGTTTGTTTTTTTTTTCTGTTGGAGGGGAAAAAATGTTGTAAGAAATGTCTAAGTAATTCCAGAGATATTTTTCAGCTGTTTTGGCATGTTACACATTCAGAAAAAAAATTTGTGTGGATTTTTTTTTTCATCTTACCCATAGGGCTTTTGCACATAAGTGATAACAAAATGTATGATAAAGATGTTTGAAAAATACAATTTAAAAAAACTAATAAAGAGCCAAAAAGGTGAGTCAGTGTTTCAGAGTGGAATCAGAGAATTTGATATGAGATGGGAAGATAAGAATGAAGGGCATGTTGAGGAGGGAACGGATGGAGGGAGCTGCAGATAGAGGAGAACAGAGTAGAGGGGGCTCTGGGGGCTCTGGGGACACAGCCCTGTTCTGACAGGCTAATTGAGCTCCATGTGGCGGCTGACTCGAGCCTGTCACTCTTCTGAAGGCCCATTTGCTGCATTTAGCAGCCTGTGTCCTGAATACTGATGCAGGGATGAGAGCCAAGCCTCCGAGCAATGAGCTCACTGAGCAATCAGTGGACTGTCTGGAGTCATAGCACTCTTATCCTGTCTCTGTCTGTCTGTCTGTCTGTCTCTCTCTCTCTCTCTCTGTATCTCTTTCTCTACTTATCTCCTTCCCTCTTTTCTTTTGCTGTGTCTCTCTTTCTGTATTCCCCCATTGCCCCATTTTTCTTTCGATGTCTGAGGATTTTCTGTGTATCCCTCTGTGTTTCTCTTTTATATATATTGTCTCTGCAGGATTATTTCACTCTCTCTTTCTGTATCGTTCTCTCTCCCTCTTCTCTGTATCTCTCTCTGTCTCTCTCTCCCTCTTTCCCTGTTCCATCTCTCTATCTATGTATTTTTCTTTATGTTCATGTCTTTGTCTTTCTCCCTCTTTATTTCTCTGCTTCTTTCTCTGTGGGTTCTTGCTGTCTCTCTCGCTCTCTCTCTCTATCTATCTGGCAGAGTACATAGCTGTGAGCACTGAGTGAATTATTAATAATGGATTAAAGCACTCAATTATAAAAGTAATGTTAATCTTTTTAAAATTACTTGGATAAATCCATATCATTTTAGGCATCAAATGAAACTCCATTATCTGTGAAACACGTTCAGAGAATTTCAAAACATGTATCTAAAATGTTATATTAAAAAGAGTTTTATATGTACCGGTATATATATTTTAGGCACAGACAGTGTGTTTACTGCTGTATGATTATTGTAGTGTGGTTTCGTTAGTAGTTCTTTACACTCATGGTTGTGTGTGTTTGTGGAACTGTGTTGGTAAGCATTTGCGTATATGAGAGATGTGTAGTTTGTGACTAGGCACGTCGGCTGTTGCTATTGGCCGTGTTCTGATTGGAAGAGAAGGACTGCAGGGTCTCTTTCTTCACTGTCGCTATGCGACCTAGCAGCCATCGGGCTAACTCTGCGGTCATGTGCTTTCACTCACACTGGAGGAGCTGACTGTGTTGGTGTGGCTGTTTACACTGAGAGAACTCTACTGCAGTACTGGATATTAATTATAACTGAACAGAAGGGAAGAGTGTGGAGATGGAAATTAGTTAAGAACACATTTTAGGGAGTGACATTATAACAGCAGATTTTCTGTTGTTATGATTCATGATGACCAATTTCAGAATTACAGTTGTTTTTGTTTGTGTATTCCAGCATATTAGGTCTGAAATCAAATAAAAACAAAAAGAGTGTTGAAGAAGCTGAATGAAATTTACATTATCTATCTCTTAGTCAGAAATCTTAGTCAGCTAGGATCAAATATGTTTGATATTAAACTTTTTTTTATCAAAACATAAAAGGAAATGTTTTAAACTTGACTATTTATTCATTTTAACCAAAAAGAAAAAGAAAAGGTTGCCTTTCTAAATGATTTAGATATGCTGAATCCATAACAAACTATTTAACAGGGAGGGAAATTTAACTTTTCATTGCACGTTTTATCAGATATCATCAATAAGCCACATATTTAATTCATCATCCTCCAAAATAGCATAACAGCATCTAATTGTAGTGACAAAAACATGAAATAAATAAAAAAAATCTTAAAAAATTGGTATTTTAGATTTGATGATTTTTTTTAATTACAATTAGATTTCTTATTATTATTTTTCGATATTTTTGTGTGCTAAATAAAATCTGTTGAAACATCACTAAGGAGGTAGTATAACATGTTTAGTCTATATAGCAGGGATTTCTGACATACTGTGAGCACGCTGAGGATGACCTAACGGCCAATATGTTGGTCCGACTTGTTTTATTTGCAAGTCAAATAAATATATTGGACATTATACACTGTAGATTGAACCTCACAATCAAATCTGAAATTCACTACATATACCTTGTTTTATTTCATTGCCGAATACATGCATAAATGTCAGCTGAACAGGCTGAATATTGATTTGTGTCGCTCTGTGTCATGGGGAGCAGAACATCTTGTATTCAGAAGCTAACAGGTATCTTGGGGTGCTGCCAGCCGCGCTCAGAATGAGGAACAAGCCCTCACAGCATGATCACTGCACACCAACAATCACCCCTCATCAATCCACTGTTGCACACACGGACCAGTCGTCTGCACAGTAGCGCCGGGGGGCAGGACCTTTGATTGGACATTACTGATTTTACCTGGTCCCTCATTACAAAACAAATGTTTTTAAAAATTCATTTGGCCCTCAAAAGGTGCAGCATTAGCTGGAAAATCTAGTGTTTCTTTGGTGCTGTAAATTAACTGTAAGCCTGATAAGCCTGATAAAGTTTTATTAAAGCTAGGGATGGACAATATGCCCACAGTTTATATCATAGTATATTGCTTCATTTTATTTGATGCAGTTTAGTTCTGATATCGATATAAACAATATAAAATCTGCACATGTGGTGCAAATAATCACGCACTGACTTTGGCAGGCTACAGTATCTTATTGTGTTCTGCTGTTTCTGGTAGTGTCCTCTATTAAACACCAGTCAGTAACCGATGCTGCTCTCTAATAACCGTAGGCCAAGTTTTGTAGGATGTTTTAATATTATCAATATTTATACAGTTAAAAGGAATTTCAAAAAGACATGCCAGATTCTTAGATTACTCAAATGTATTAATTTGAAATAAAAATGTAACATAATTTAGATATTTGACCATACTTTCATTAAAGGTTTACTTAGTAAAGAACATAAAATGTCCCTTTAATTGTTTGATTCTAAGCTGGGTGATCATTCCTCGTGAAGCATATAATAGTGTGTTAGATGTCATGCTAACTATTAGAAGGAGTTTTGTTGTTTAATATATCATGTCTGTATATTACTCAGGTCTTCAGTTGTGAAGTTTAGAACACAGACATTTAGCTGTCGACTGATATTGATATATATTTATATTGTAATATCAAATTATTAATTAAAGCAAAATTGTGCATAATCTTTTCTATAAATTCCAATTTTTTTTAATTATTGTGATGCTCTATTTTGATACTACTTTGCTGATGTACTACTGTGCTGCTGTCTGCACTATGTTACTTAGAAGAGGCAGAGAGTCAGACTTTAGACAACAGCAGCTCTAATAAAGAATGTGAGAGATATTCCATGGATTGAATGGCAACTACACATACTAGGATCTCTCAAAGAGAAGTCTCACACATTTAATCATTATGCATTTATTTATATAGTTATTTGTATAGTTTTTTTGTATAGTTATTGTAATAGTTAATTTGATCGTTTTTTACAGCCAAATTAAGTAGGATTTAACAATTAATTATTTTCCCAAAATACATTTTTACATAGTAATATATATTTTGTCCAGTATATTTTTGCTCATAAAAAAAAAGCTGTGTTGGCTATCTGATGTAATTTGAACCTTTTTTTTTACGTCCCTTGTTAAGTTGCATTTTGGAGAAACTGAGTTTTTGTCTGACAGCTTTGATGTGTTAGCTTTATTTAAAAAAAAAAACATGAAAGATGAGAGCTGACTGGTTTTACTGCATTTACTGCAGTTGCTAAGCAGGGCTCGTGTTGTGGAAACAGAGTGGCTTCAGCCTCTGTACTGCCATTCTCTTTAGCTCTGTCTGTCTTTCTCACTGTGATATTAAATTAGTTTCCGTCATAAAGTTCAGAATCTCAAAGGCCAATGCAAACCTCTGAGGAACCACCGGTGCTCTCCACCACCACTAGACAGGTATGCTGTTAATAAAGAGTAATCTTCTTTAAGTGTTCTGTGATTAATTTTTACAAACCTTTAGAACATTTTACGGCCTGGTCATGTTTATAAATGGGATGTGCTGGGTTTGGTTAGAGAGGTGTTTGGTTATACTGAACTACTCTTCTTTTCTGTCCTAAAATACATGTGATTAAGTGTCATCTCTAAAACCAGGGCTGAGTGTGTTTGGCAGGATTGGGTTATATGAAACCTGCTGACAATGAAAGATAAATAAGACTGTTATATCTGAATTGCCGTGGAGGTACACTTTGCTCTGAGCTTTCAGAAGGATTATGTTTGCAGGCCATTCAAAAGAACTGTAGTTGAACTGAATGATTGTGGATGATTTGGTATTTTAGGTATGTTTTGGAATTTTGAGGACCTACCATAATGATGTGAACTCTGCTAGGATTGTGCCTCAAATAATCACCTTCTCCCAGCAAACAAATGTGAATAAGTGAAAGATACAGGGGCATCTGGGAATTAGGAAATTAGGGAATTTGTCAAACAAAATGTCTCAATTGTCTAAATTATGTCTAATAGGGATTAATTTATTTTTGCATTTTTATATACTATACATTTTTTTTTTAAATCTATTGGCACCTGCCGTGCTGACGTAATATCACTAGAAGCTGCTACCAACAACTAAAACTTACCAACTGCCAGCTGCATATAGAGCAAAGACTATTTTTATTTCTTAACAGCTTTAAGCAAATCCTAAATATGGCCCCCACAGTCACATGATGATGATGTCATTGAATGGGACTGCCCCCAGGATGCCTTGGGGTGCCATTGATTCATTTGTTGTCAAATTGAAAGGACCTTTAGTCAAAGTTTTGTTAAGTTAAGTATTTCTGTGTTAGTTTATGTTGTAATTAAGGAATTATTGTGGATAGTTTGGTATTTGTGGTATATTTTTTTAATTTTGGTGGACCTACCATAAAGAAGTAAACCATGCAGATATGGTACCATAAAAACCCCGTCTCCCAGCATAGAATGTTAATCTGGGAACACTATAGGGTCATCTGGGAAATGGGGAACATGGTGAATTTGTCAAATAAAAGTCTGAATTGTCTTTATCTGTCTAAGGTCACATGATGATGATGTCATTGAGTGGGACTGCCCCCAGGATGCCTTGGATTGCCATTGATTCATTTTTTACTCAAATTGAAAGGACTTTTAGTCATAGTTTTGTTAAGCGGGTATTTCTGTGTTAGTTTATGTTGTAATTAAGAAATTATTGTGAATAGTTTGGTATTTTGGTATATTTTGTCATTTTGGTGGACCTACCATAAAGAAGTAAACTATGCAGATATGGTACCATAAATACCCCCTGTCTCCCATCAAGTTTTTTTTTTTAAACAATACTACTGTTAAAACATCCAAACTGGTTGCAAGGTATTTTTTAAAATGTTTTTAATGTTTTTTTTTTCAGCTCCAGAGGGATGGTTATGATCTGCCAGCCTATGATGCTCTTGCCCAGATCCTCCCGGAATACCAGCACCTACTCAAAATACCAAAAGCTCCTCGACAGAGCAAAGGCGAACCAGGAGAACAGAAAAAGAGCCAGAGGTCGTCAGAGCTCAATCAAACATTTGAAGTCGTCTCCTCAGCTAGAGGGTGAGCTGCCTGTATATGAACATGATTAATAATCATTTCTGAAGTCTGATTAGTTGTTCTTTTTTGTTGTAACATTATCATCTTGATTGTTTTGTAAATATTTCAGGCTCCCAGTGGCAGATCAGTCTGATGACCCACATGTTGCTGAAATTAATGAACACCAAACTAAAGTAAGTCTATAGTTCCGTTGCAGCTTAATAGTCCTCTGCTGACATAGGTATACATTTTAGCTGAGTATTTCCATGTTAGAAGGACATTCTCTACATGTATAGATTTTATTTTCATGTAATTGTTGTAAGAGTTAAGATTCTAAATGTTTGACATTTTTTGGCAATGTAAGTCATATGCATTCATGGGTTTATGATTGACAGCTAATAGCAAATCAAATCAATTTACATTTATTTCTATAGTGCTTTTTACAACTGATGTTGCTAAGCAGCTTTACAGAAATGTCGTAGCAGGATAAAGAAGCAAACAAAATATTGAACATACAACATAGAACCCACTGAACAACAAAAGCAAGGTAGAACCCTTGTGAGGAACCAAGGCTCACATGTTCGTTGTACTATCACATGTATTATCACATGTACTATTAAGGCTAAAATATAACTGGGGACCCATCCTCCTTTGGTCAGACAACTTCTAAATTACTGTTTTAAAGTCATTATTCATTCACATATGTCTCTTTATACATTCAGGTGAATACCACACACCAGCAGTGAAAGCAGTTAGAAAATTAATTTCTAGATTTCATATAAACTTGTAACTGGTAGTGGAGAGTGAGCAAATAGTCCTAGTGAACTAGTGAGCAATATGACATTACACAACAATTTGTTATTCCCTGTGACTTCTAATACTAGTCAGATGTGCACATTTTTTTTACCCAGAAGAGTTTTTTCCTCTCATATGGGACATTTCTGTCCTCTTTACCTTCTCCTCTGTCAACGGGGAGCACAAGCACCACATGAATAGATTAACATTTACAGACGTCGTTTTGAGTGACATTTTTTAAATGCATGAATGAGGATATTGATCAGATTTACATCCAAAACCCCCTAAGTGCACGAGACACAGTGCATTTTATTGCCATTTGTATATTTTTGAGATTTATTTTTCAGCTTTAATGTACACATTACACTGACATTCCAAGAGTTACAGTGTATAAATTGATCATGTACTTTGATGGAAAGTGTCACCTTATGGGGACTTTCTCTTTTCTAAGTGGTGTGGACTTTTAACATTCCTCAATCCACAATGTTCTGCGAGTGCCAGGAATTTGTCATAGAAGGCATTACTACCCACAGTGGACAGAGCAGTGTGTGGTAATAACTGGTGGAAACTGCAACTATTGTCCAGGTAAACACACTCTGGCAGAAATTACATTCACATTCAATGCAAGGGTACCAACACCAGATCCCACAGGTCAGTGCAGTGTTCTTTAGTTTCCATTGGACATATCAGAAGTTGCCAGAATTGATTTTTGGCATGTTAGTGTGTATTACATTCTATAACATACTGTATTTTTCGCACTATAAGGTGCATTTAAAATCTTTACATTTTTAGAAAAAAACAACCAGTCAGGTTATAAGGAGCAGTAAAGCCACTCCAATGAATTACAACATTATACTGGAGTTTCAGTTTAGTTCTCCAGCAGTATTAACATTAGCCGTTAGCCGTGCTAAGCGCTAGCTCTTTAGCCATTCAGAGGGGAATATTATTGGTCTGTAGCCTGCTACTGACCCCGGCTAGCACTGTCGCTAATGCTTCAGCTTCAGCTTTGGAGGAAATCTGTAAATCTAAGCTTACTGTAAATAAACAGAAGCACTTTACTCACCCAAATAAACATTTTTCATGAGAGAAGTCTGTATAGATTAACATCCGGCGCTCGTTTGACATGTCTGACTCATTTAAAATGTTTTTCTTTTAAGAATTACAGTTTTTGTTTACTGAACTTAGCTTCCATACTAGAACAGAAAATAGATGTTCCTTGATAGTGCGCCTTATGATCTGGTGTGCCTTATAATGCGAAAAAAAAAAAAACTTAAATGTAATGACATATAATAAAGTATATGACACACTAACCTTAAACCTGCCACAGATGTTGCAAGTTTTGGTGGATGGTTTATCTCAGCAAAGGACATAGGAAAAGGCTTAGATCTTTTAGTTCAGCTCATTAAAAATGGGAACAAAACCAAAATTGATAAATATATATTTTTGTTCAGTGTATTTAATTTTTTTCCTTCATCAGCATGTAGTCATCACTTTGGCCCTTGTGAGAGTAAAGGATCAATGTGAGTTTTTTTCCTGGATTAACAAGCCAAGTGGGGGCCGTGCTATTCTTGCCACTGAACACTGAATACCCAATGGTGGCCCCTCTCTCTGTCTTTCTCTGTCCTCTCGCCCACTATTCACCCTTTTATTTGACAAAATGATTTATTATTAGGCCCCTCCCCTCTACTCCTTTTGTCCCTCCCCCACAGCTAGTCCCTAGTCTCCGGTCTCATCACCAAGTCATGATTCTCACCTTGCGTGTGCGCCCTTTCAATTAGGCGCTCAATTTCATCCAGAGGACCCAAGGGAACCGGTGCCACACTGCCCCAGATTGGAATCTCCTAATCGGGAGTGTTTTCTCCTCCCATTCCTGCCCCCCCATCACTGTCCACCACTGTCCACCCCCTGTTCTTTATCATGCTTGTGCTTGTGAATGATGGACAGAAGGTGTGTAAGAGCAAAGATTTCACATCTGTGTGCAAATACATGAATACAGTTCACACAATAACACAAAGGCAGGCCAGGCCATATAACGCTCCTACTCGTCCTTTTATTCATTCAGTGTAAGGCTGGAGCACTGGTGCTATTGTTTAGTAGGTTATAATAAAGCAATGGAGGTGAGGATAGTCATGTGAAAGCCAAATGGGGTTTCTCTCATAATGATTTTTTTTGTGGACGATTTATATTGTCTCAGAAATTGTTGGTATAAATGATAATCTCATTTAAATACCATTAAATGCCACTGATCTAACGATAATAGAATAGCATACCAAAGCAAGTATTTTAAAGACAACAAAAAAATTAAGTAAGTATAGTTTGGGAAATATACTATACTTTTTTTTTTACCTAGTGCAGTCCACATGGTGTGTATTGAAATATTGGCCTATGCATGGCTGGCTAAAATACTGTTCACTGGTATATATGTCAACAACCATACAAATAAACACAATAGATGATATCACCATTATGAAATATTATTAAGGCCATGTCCATTTATTGTATGATAAGTCAAATTTGTAATTGTAGTGAAAGGCCTACTTAACTTTGATAGAAACTGTTCAACATTCATTATTCCAGTGTTTTCATACTAAAAGCACCCCCCGCCTCGAGTAAAGAGATAATGAACAGCATAAATGTTTGTAGCTTTGAACAAACAACAATTATAATCATAATTTGAGCTACTAGTAAACATGCATTTTAACTGCAAATCACCCTTTTCACGATTATATTGCAAGTTTTAATTTAATATTTTAAATATAGACTAGTTCTTAAGAATACCTAATGTGTTATTAATGTTTTATGCAAATTCTTTCTTGTACCAGTTTCGTCTGCAATTCACATATTTTATAGAGCCTGTTGACATAGGATAGTAGCAGTTTATTCAGCAATGTAAAGAGTTCAACACACTCTCACTGACAGACAGCATACCAAACTACACATCTATGCCCCCCTCCCAAAAATAACTGTACCAAATGAAAGTGCCAGCATTGAAATATTATATTTTTATATAGTGACTGATGCAATGAATATAAATATTTTGCCAGTCCTACATTCATTATTTTACTAACATTTATAAATGTAATATTTAACGCTAAAGTCCTACTGTCGCAGCTTAGCCCATGTCTGTCTTGTGTTTCTCTCTCATTTGGTCTCTTGTGCTCCTGCCCTCTTTTTACCTGTCATGTGTTTCCCAGCCATGTGCTTCTGTTGTGTTTTGGTCCTGTCTCCGCCCTAGCCCCACCCTGTCATCACTTACTTGTAACCCCGCCCCTTCTTGATTGATCCTCAGGTGTTTCCAGTTTCCTGTTCCCTCCTCCTATAGCCCCTTTGTTGCAAGTCTTCCTTGTCTAGTCTTTTGTTGGTTTGTTTGCTGTCTGTAGTCTTGTCAGGTTTGTTTTGTCTCATGCTGCTTGTTGTTATGTTCCTGTTTTCTAGTTTAGTCTTTTTGAGTTTTGTATTGTCTAGTTTTCATAGTTTAGTTGTCTTTGTATTGTTTAATTTTGTTTTACGTTTCCCTACACATGTTTGCTTTCAGTTTGTTTTCAGTAATACTTTTGTTTATCATGTTTGTTTGTTAGTTTATTAGTTTGTTTTATTAGTTTTATTAAATATGTATTTCTGCACTTACGTCCAACCCTCTTATTCGTAACACCTACAAAGAAAAAGGTGTGATTAATCTGATTTTTTTTTTTGATTGATTGATTGACACCACTGCTGATTAGTTTAAGCCGAGAATTAACTGGGCAAGTTGACCATTATCTGAGCAAGTCAACCTGCTGGTTGACTAGTGTATCTGCTTTCTGAATGGGTAGTTCAAATAAGAAAGCAAATAATAATCTAAAAAGTTGCTTAAGGAGGATCCACGTTTACAATTTTACCAATATTGTAAATATTTAGTCAGTTTTCCAGATAGGGATTATGCCAAGTCATACACAATCAATTTAATTTTAATGTAAAAGGACCCTTAGTGTTATTTTTTAGTCTTAGTACTGCCATCATTTTTGCATTAATTACAGAAAAAGACAGAACCTTTAGGAATATCCTTTACATTATGAAGATTATAAAGATGGTAACCATACATGAAATTAACCCAAAGGATTCTGATAAAAAAATCTTTTTAAACCTTCTCTAGCTGCATAACCTTGTCAGCTTTGTTTCAAGGTGAGGCTGTGTGCATGGCAGCATATTACACTGAGCCATGTTGTTCTATAAAAATGGATTTTACTCTGCAAGATGCAACTTCTAGCCACTTGTCATGTAAAAGCCCACAGCAGACTGAATATGCTACAGTGATAAAGAACAGATTAATCTCAGAGCTCAGTTTTAGTTTCAGAGCTCACTTATATTCTAATGAACACGAATCTAAAGTGGTGTAATGAGTGAATGTTAATTGAGCAGACACTGAATCCGGCTCAGACAAACAAAGCTTAAAGAGATGTGTGTGTTAATCCTGTTTTGGCAGTGTGAAGCACGTTCTGCTATTATCCTAGCATGTCAGATTCTGACACTGTGAGGACACCTAGTGAAAAGATGCTGCAACTACCGTCACCTGAGCATAACCTTGTGTATCCTGAATTCTGTCCTTTTCATAGAATAAACACAGTCATCCCCAAAAAGTAAGAGACCACTTCAGTTTCTGAATCAGTTTCTCTGATTTTGCCATTTATAGGTATATGTTTGTTAACTTTATGCCATTCCTAGTGCAAAAATCTAAGCAGTTCAGCTTGGTTTGATGGCTTTTGATCATCCATCTTCCTCTTGATTATATTCCAGAGGTTTTAAATTTGGTCAAATCAAATAAACTCATCCTTTTTGAGTGGTCTCTTATTTTTTCCAGAGCTGTATGTCCAAATATGTCCAAATGATTGTGCACCCATTGCTGACATTTTCATGTTTTTTACTCTTAAATGTTTTAGATCATCAGGTTATTATTATTTTGAAGGGAGAATAAATTCAGACATACATGTCCTTGTGTGAAAAAGTGCTTGACCCTTAAATCTAATAACTGGTTGGGCCACCCTTAGCAGCAACAATTACAATCAAGCTTGTGGTTTATGGTAACCTGCAATGCGACTTTCACGGCGCTGTGGATGTTTTTTTTCCTCCACTCATCTTTACAGAAAAGTTGTAATTCTGCCACATTTTAGTTTTTTCGAGCATGAACTGCATTTTTAAGGTAATGGCACAAAATCTCAATAGTAGAATCTCAATAGTATTCAGGTCAGAACTTTGTCTAGGCCCCTCCAAAGCCTTCACTTTGTTTTTCTTCAGCCTTTCAGAGGTGGACTTGCTGGTGTTTTTTGGATCATTATCCTGCTACAGAACCTGAGTTTGTTTCAGCTTGAGGTCACAAGGCCGGATTTTTTGTAGATAACAAAATTCATGGTTCCTTCATTGTTTACTTTTGCACTAGGTGTAATGGGAAACACTTTTTGACTAAATTGAGTCAAAATGTTCCTGGAAAGGTTCATCAAAGCTACACGTTTTTCCCATTTGTAGATAATGGCTCTCACTGTGGTTTGTTAAAGTCCCAAAACTTTAGCAATGACTTTATAACATTTTCCAGACTAACAGATCTCAATTTCTTTCTTTCTTTCTCATTTGTTCCTGAATTTCTTTGGATCTCTGCATGATGTCTAGCTTTTGAGTATCTTTTAGTTGAGTAATATTTCAATTTGTTTGATGATCTGAAACATTTAAGAGTCTAGCCCTTGTACAGAAGTAATGCTAACAGCACAGGACTCTCTAAAGCAGACAAACATGAAGATATTAGCACCATGCCTAATGCCATGTTTGGGATAGAGAGATATTCTTGGAAATGATGGTGCTTTATACAATACATTTGGAATGATTTGAATATTTGTGAATGAAGTTTGCTGGTAATCAATGTCTTGTTCTTACTAATGCATCTTCTCGGAATGCTATTAAATCCCCACAGCAATGCACCACAATCCACACGGTAAAAAGCCTTTCCTGGACAGTAGAGACAGATACTCCAACAAAGAAGCATGAACTCTTTTTAAATATCCTTGAATTCAGAGCAGTGGATTAACAGGTGCCCCAATACTTTTGTCCATGTAGTGTAAGGCATTGTATTGTCACAGTGACATGGTGCTTATTATTGAATTTGCACTGAATCATGAATAATAAAGGCAACACATTTTTTGTTGTTTTCTCCATCAGGAGCTGGAGAACTACCGCACTGCGATGTGTAAGATGGCTGAAGACATCCTCGCTCTGCGCTCTCAGGTGACCAGCCTAGAGGCGGAGAATAGTCAGCTACGCAGTGAGCTGTCCCAGCACCAGGACCTTGGTTGGACCCTATTGGATGACACTGACATTGACATCATGACCAAGACTGAGATCACAGACAGAATTGGTAGAACATTTTCTTTTTCTTTTTGATCCTCCTGTTAATATCTGTTAATCAGTGGTAATCTAAGCTCTTCTAAGTTCATAGTTGTTCCCTGGGTCTGTTTACACTCTGTGTTAATATGAAATCATTATGATCAGATCATGTTCAGATTTCACTTGTCTGTATGAAATGCCCAGTTTACACACTCCTAAGGCACATTGTGATCAGATTACAATAGGGTCACTTAAACCACATTCAAATGTGGTCAGAGATTAATACAAGTGTAAACATAATGTTTTTTTACTGTGATTAGATTCAGTCAGGTGCAGTTCAGTCCATCATCCAAAATGGAAAATGTATTCTACAACTGCAAACCTACCAAGATATGGCCGTCCACCCAAAGTGACAGATTAAGCAAGGTCAGAGAAACAGTCAAGAGGCCTATGGTCATTCTAAAGGAGCTGCAGAAATCTAATAATAGCTAATAATAATAGCTTTATATATGCAGCATCATTATCCAGTATATAACTCCACAAGTGTGCTTTATTCTATAGTAAATGTCTATATTATTTTTTCCATTGGAATTTCCATTGGAAAATGTTGTATGAAGTATGAATTAGCTAAGTATTAACTCTAAATTAGACCGTCAATTAGATAACAACATCATCTTCAAGTGATCTTTTTCAGACTCTCTACAACAAGGGTGTGAACCTTTGGTCTTTAGCCTTCATTCTCCACCTCTGAGCTAAAGACCGATGCAGAGCCTTGCTGCACAACTTTTTACAGACATTAGTTCCAGCCCTACAAAACACCACATGGTTCCTCCTCAACCAATAAGGGAACTCGACTAGTACTATCAAGTTTTATCAAGCACTGTTGGAACAGATACCTGCAGTTACTTCAGCCTAGTCAAATATCCATGCTGTAAAAGCCCCTCATTTCTGAAACTTTTCCCCACAGTAGGGGCACAAAGTGCTTCTAAATGCAGGTATAATATTTCAGAAGGAAGTTGAAGGTGCTCTTTGCTAATCTGTGTGGCTGTCTTTCCCTCAGTGGATTTTGTGCTGTGGTTTGATAAGACTGCTCATTTAGCACAGAGTCTGATAAGTAGTCAGGGCCTTATCTCCTGAAGGACAGTGTGCCACACACACACACACACACACACAGCAGCTCACAAGGCCTTTGCTTGACGGGAGCTTCAGAGAGTTCTCTAAGGCCATCAAAGCAAAGCAGTGTGGAAAATTAATCAGTGTCTTTTCAGAGCTTAGGATAGTCTAAAAGGCTTCAGTAGCGAAGTTTGCAGTTGTAAATATCGCTGCTATCATTGCTATTTATCCACATTTAAAATGCCTGTGACTGTGACTAGTAAATATTCCTGAACGACAAACAAATTTACATGTTATTAGCACTTTGTAGGGCTAGAACAAATGTCGGTAGAAAGTTGTGAAGCAAGGCTACACTACATAGTTCCTTGACTCATAGAATAAAGAATGGAGAATGAAGGCTAAAGACCAGTTCATTGAACTTTAGACCTGAGTTCCACTCCCTTGTTGTAGAGAGTTTGAAATAGATCATTTGAAGAATTAACACAGAGCAATATTTCAATATTTTCCAATGGAAGATGTATTACATCTGATGTTAATATTAAAACACCAGAGTGTGAGACACTAAGAATGCCAGCACAAAAATTACAATTTCTGGTATATCTAGATTGAATCCAGATACATTTTTTTTAGAATAGTTTACTTCTGATTTTTTCCCATTTTCACCTTAATTTGGAAGGCCAATTTCCAAGATCACTCATTACGACTCCTCTATTAAAGACTAGTACACTTAGACACATGTGAAGACAGCCACCTCCTCTTTTCAAGCTGCCACTAATGCAGCATTCCAGTAGCCAGTGATGCACTCTGAGCAAAGCACAGTGACCCAGCACTGATACACAAGTTAACAGACGTCTGAGCTGACCAACATTACCTTGGGATGGATGTGGGAGAAAGCACAATCTACCCACCCAGAGAGAGCGGTGCCATTTGTGCTCTCTCGGACTCCGGCTGCTGATAGCAAGCAGCATGATCCTAGTGCAATAGATCATAGTGGCAGTGCCTTTGTTGATTGGGTAAAAACACATTTGGAAGTGGTTTGGAATGCGATTATAATTAAATTTGTACAAATGTGCCGAGTATTGATACTTGACATCAAATTTCAACGTATCTTTTGCATTGTTCACTGCATCAAAAAAACAACCTCATTAAATCCAAAGTGACAGGAGATCAGGGGTCCAGGAAGAGCAGAAAAAAAGGTTATTTACTGATGCCATGACCACAACAACCCATGCAGATACCTTTTGTAATGTGTGGACATACAAATCCAATCAGATCACTTGCAGTTCAGACTGTCATCTCAACAGATCTGATTTGAGAAACAGTCCAGTTTGCCTATAATCTGAACATAGTGTAACACTGACAGATTTGCTGTGTAAAAGATGTAGCGGATGTCTTTAATTCTATTATTACCATTATGTATTAAGTTGTTTTATGCTATTTTGCATTTTTCCTGTTGTAGGTTCTCTCTTTATTAAACACTTTAAAGTTGTGTTGTTTTGTCAGTTTCTCTAAAGGCTAAATTGGCCAGTGAGAGCAGTAAAACAGCGGAACAGAGGGAAAAGATCCAGCGTCTTCAGAACGAGCTCATCAGGGTGGGTTGCAGCATTAAAGACCAATTTCTCATACTGGCTGTATCAGTGCTGTATTAGGGTACCAGTGGGCTGTAGCCATTTCCATGGGTGGTTTTCTGCAGCCTTAAAGAGACTATCCATTGACTGCCTGCCACGCCTCTGTTATATTGGCTGAAATGAAGGAAATGCTGTACTGAATAATACATCAATGGTCTCTGCCCAAAGCTATTGATTGAATAAGGTCATTCGGTTCATTATGTTTTCATAGCGTATTGGACAGCACTTTCACATTCAAGTCATTCCATTAACCTTTACTTGCAATTGTAGGGTTATTTCATTAATTACGTAATTACATATTTCCAATAAGAAACTACACAATTGAGCCCTTTCATTGGAAAACTGTGTATCAACAATGTCTTCTTTTTTAATTGTAAAATAAACTTTTTTTTGCATTAAAAAATTAAAATTGTATTTATTCAGACAAATATTTCTTAATTTTCATAAAGGCTTTTAAAAATAATAACTTACCAATAAAGAAAATAACAGATGTTTTTTGAAGGTCTCAATTAGTGACAGTTTTACATACAGCTCTGGAAAAATATAAGAGACCACTTTATTTTCTGAATCAGTTTTTCTGATTTTGCTATTTATAGGTATATGTTTGAGTAAAATTACCATTGTTGTTTGATTCTATAAAGTATGGACAATATTTCTCCCAAATTCCAAATAAAAATATTGTGATTTAGAACATTTATTTGCAGAAAATAAGAAATGGCTGAAATAACAAAAAATATGCCAAGCTTTCAGACGTTAAATAATGCATAGTAAACAATTTCATATTCATAGTAAGTTTTAAAAGTTCAGAAATTAATAAATGGTGGAATAACCCTGGTTTTTAACCAAAGTTTTCATGCATATTGGCATGTTCTCCTCCACCAATCTTACACACTGCTTTTGGATAATTTTGCCACTCCTGGTGCCCAAAAGTAAGCGGTTCAGCTTGGTTTGATGGCTTATGTTCACCAAGTTCCTCTTGTTTATATTTCAGAGATTTTCGATTTGGTAGAATCAAAGAAACTCATCATTTTAAGTGTTCTCTTATTTCTTTCCAGAGCTGTATAGTGGATACTCAAAAACTAAAAGTGTGAGACAAAGTTTTCATCAAATTCAAATCTAGTCAAGTTTCTGAGCTGAATTTGTGTTTAAACAGTGTTATAAAAGGTGTTTCAGGATTATGCAGGAGGGTTAATTGCTGTTACCTAAAGCTCTTTCTTTCTTTTCCTCTTTTGTAGAAGAATGACAGTGAGAAGGAGTTGGTGTTGTTAAAGCAGGCCCATCAACAGCAGCAGGCTGTGCTTCAGCGCTATCAGGGACGCATCAAGAAATGTGCAGTGCTGGAGAATACAGTACGCCAACAGGAGAAGGTACTATCGGACATCTTTTCAAATCTCAGTTCTAATATAATGTCTTCTGTTAGGAATACAGAGAAATACAGTCAGAATTGTTATCAAACAACATCTGATATCTGATATTTGTCTTGTACGTGTCTGCTTTCACATGTTTCAAAGGAAAATTTATATAATTACTTTTAAATATTTTACTACATTATTTGGAGTAGCATTACAGAGATGATTTTATTTATTCACAAATGTTATAAATGCAGAGCTCTTAGTTGATTTCATGTGCCACAAATGTCCCTCTCCCTAATCTTTCTCTCTGTTCATGTCTTAGATTATTGAACGGATGGAGAAGTTGCTGGATACAAAGCTAAGAGAAAGGAATAAAGAGAACACAGAGAGGAAGAAGGCAGTCTATAAACGGAAAGGTGTGTCCACCACAGAGTGAAGATTCCTGTTCTGTAATGATCCCAGTTAGCAGAATAAATGACTCTGGTCTGCTATTAACTCACTAATATAGAAATGCACTTACATTTAATTGAGCTTCAACATGGCCTGGCACTCATATGTGGCTCTTTAAATGGAGTAATGGTGATTGATTTGGGATTGATTTGATACAATATATCTATATATACATTTGTAATGAGTGTTTTTGGACCTTTAATGGCACATCCTGATGGCATATACTTCCTGTAGTGTTCTGATTAAGAATATGTTGGGAAAAAAGCTGATGAAGTAGTCATTTAGTGTGTGTGTGTGTGTTTGTGTGTGTGTGTGTGTGTACAGAGGAGGATGCAAGCAAGAGGAGAGAGATTGAGTCTGTGCTGTCGGCAGAGAATTCCCGCCTCAGAGAGGAACTGGAAAGGCTGCGCCATCAGCCACCAGCTGTTATTATACAACAACCTGTCCAGGTGGACTTTGCTACACATAAACACACAATTTCTAAGTTGCCAGATACTCAAACACATGTTTATCCATATGTACAGGTATAATAATAGATTAAAGCTCCACTGACAGACGGTAGTCCTTCTGTTTCTCTGCATACTTTATTATCGTCATTTCACCCTGTTTTTCAATAGTCAAGACCCCGAAGGACCGCCACATTTCTCCATAGTAAAAGAGTCATACGGCTGCGAGCAGTGAATGCTGCACATACCATGTTCATTGTGTAAATATCTTGGAGCATGAAGCAGCAGCAGAGAGAGCTTTTGTATATAGCTGTAGTAATAATCTTTGTTATTAATCAGGTTAAACTGCACCTGAACAGCAGTTTTTTTTTTC
This sequence comes from Astyanax mexicanus, assembly GCF_023375975.1. Classification (NCBI taxonomy): domain Eukaryota; kingdom Metazoa; phylum Chordata; class Actinopteri; order Characiformes; family Acestrorhamphidae; genus Astyanax; species Astyanax mexicanus. Next base: position 58,086,255 of record NC_064409.1, read on the forward strand.
AAATTAAAGAATCTGTTATAACCAAACCAAATAGTGCTGGTTTGAAAACACCCTTATAGAGTGGACAGTGAGTGCACACAGTGTTAAAGAACTCCAGCAGCACTGCTGTCTGATCCACTTGTTGCAGCCCAATACACACTCAACAACACACCACCACAATATCAGTGTCACTACAGTGCTGAGAATGATCCACCACCCAAAAAATCGTTGTGTGGTGGTCCTGTGAGGTCCTGACTATTAATGACAAGGAGGGAAAGAAGTATAATAAAGTATGCAGAGAAACAGACTAGAAAGGACTACTTTTTGTATTTTTATTTATAACTAAGAGCTTTACTTCTATGGTCAGTGGAGCTCAAAAATAGACAATGATTGTAGAAACCAGGTGATGGTCATATAATTCATACTTTCAGACTGTGTAATTTCTCCATACCTTATCCTGTCATAAAAGTATAGCTCATAAAACAACACCTTCAGTCTGTTGATTGATGGAACTCGCTGCATGTGGTTTTCTGCACAGACAGAGCAGCCTTTTTCAGACAGTGAGAAGCTGAGACTGTTGGGGCAGCTAGAGAGAGCAGAGGCCTACATCCACACACTGGAAAAACAGGTGTGTTTCTCAAGAAGTGCTTTACTATAATACAAACTTGTAGGGTGTTTTCACACCTGAAAGTCCAGACCAGTGCCTGCACCAAGGTTTGTGTGTTTGTTTCATTGTACAGCTGTGGAAAAAAAAAAGAGACCACTTATAATGAGTTTTTTTTGTTTGTTTGTTTTTTATTTTTTTTATTTTACCAAGTTAAAATCCTCTGGAATATAATCAAGAGAAGGATGAATGATCACAAGCTATCAGACCAAGCTGAACTGCTTGAATTCTTGCACTAGAAGTGGCATAAAGTTATCCAAAAGCAGTGTGCAAGAATGGTGGAGGAGAACATGCCAAGATGCATGAAAACTGTGATTACAAAACAGGAATATTGCACCAAATATTGATTTCTGAACTCTAATGTATGGATATGAACTTGTTTTCTTTGCATTATTTGAGGTCTGAAAGCTCTGCATCTTTTTTGATATTTCAACCATTTCTCATTTTCTGTAAATAAATGCTCTAAATAACAAAATTTCTATTAGGAACTTGGGAGAAATTTTGTCCGTAATTTATAGAATAAAACCACATTGTTAATTTTACTCAAACATATACCTTTAAATAACAAAATCGGAGAAACTGATTCAGAAACTGATGTGCTCTCTTAATTTTTCCAGAGCTGTATATATTGGTCTGGTTAGTTTTGGTTTCACACTGCAGTTATTGAGCACACTAAAGAACTTTAATACCTCCTGTCATCATCAGCTACATGGGCGGAGATTCTTTACACTTTTTATTAACTGGCTTGTAGAATGTGAGTTTTGAGTTCGGCTTTGAGTTGCTTTGATGAATTCTAGCTCCATGTCTCAATCTGAGCATGCACGCCCCCAGCAGAATAAGTGTAAAAGATCTACCCATCCTCAGATTCCCTTTATTTCTGTTTATAAAAAAAGGGTTAATATACTGTTACAGTAAATAAATTAATTCCTAGTCTAAGCGTTTATGTTCATACTGCTGAGAGACATGTCTGTACCCCAAGGGGTGTCAGATTTCGGCTCAGCACCAATCTTAGCTTCCTGTAGTTGTTCCAAAAGTCCCAAGTATCTAGTAAAGTGTTTCACACTGCAGATAAACCAGACCGTGATTCAGTAGATCCAGGACTGCAGTTTTCAGCCCTTTCACACCTACAACTTTGGTTTGGACCCAAACTGAACAGTCTGAACCAAACAAGGAAGGTGTGAAAGCACCCTAAGGCTACATGTGAAGTTAGGTGCTATATCTTACATTAAGTTCACATGTGCATCTGAGAGCTGAGTCAGTGTTGTTTTGTAGCTGGAGGAGAACGCCAGACTGTGGGGGAGAGAAAAGCAAGAGATGCTGATCAGGCTCAGTGAATATGAGCATGGATTCACACTTACTTCTACAATGGGTCTGCATGATCTGCCACAGGTTAGTATGTGATTGTAAGCATGCCAAAAGTCATGGGATATCTTTATGTACATTGATCTTTAAGCATTACCTCACATGTGTATAGGTTGTAAGGTGTTATCTTGTTAGTAAGGCCTGGTTGTGGGTGCCTCATGGATGGGGATATTAGCATCCCTTGATCCTCAGTGTAATGTATGTATGGGTAATATCTCATAGAAGGCATTACCACCACAGTGGACAGTGCAGTGAGTGGTAATGGCAAACACACAAGTGACTAGTGATCATTTGAATCTAGAAGTTCTATACATCAAATGTATCAAAATATACTGATGAATGCACCATTAAAAATGCTCGAAAATTGCTTTGAGTAAAAAAAAATATGGAGGTTTTTTCTTTTTTGTAAAGCTGTTGTTTGGGAGATACAGATTTTTGTGGAATAGAAATGATAGACTGTATGAATGGATATCTGTTGATGTAAAGATAAAAAAACATAGATGTAACTGTTTAAATCAACATGTTTTTAATCAAAATCCAAAATGTGTGCTTTTGATGTTTTATGAAAGTATTGATATGGCAGACAGTAAAATTTTTCTTTTTTTTTTTTTAAAGAAAAACATTGCAGACACTGTTCTAAAAAATGCCCAGCACAGACAACTGGATCCCAAAAAGTGATGAAACCTTCATGCTTTTTAATACAGTGAAATGAAACACACACCTGTTTTTTTTTTCAGATACATTTACAGTGTATCATAGATGAACTGTAGTAATTTAACAAATTATATATGGCTTAGTAAAACACAGATACAATAAAACATTACATCAGTACCTCCTGGAAGTTTGAAAGTGGTTGCCTTTAATTCCTCTTTAAAAAAAAAGGTCCATCACAAAATCTCTGATCTCCAAGTCACTGACTTTTAGTGTCCTGCTATCTGGAGCTGTGTAGAGGCTTTATGGTTAACATGATGGGTTTGTCAGGGATCAGAATGAGCTCAAATTTACTTCTAGCTTCCATCTTCCTCTCTTTCTCAATCCTGAAGTTCTCCAGCATCTGTGAAGACAGAAACAGGCATGTAGTGGACATAGGATTACACACAATTACATGAGACATTATTGGTCAGTGTTAGAGTGCCTGATAAGACTGATTTTAACTTGATATGTCTCAAATAATAAATCAAAAAGAATCAAAGAACTGTTGATTATTAGTACTGAGAATGAAGTAATAATAAATGCTATTTTTTATAATTTAATAACTGAGTTGTTTTAAAGTTTCACTTTCACTTTTTATCTAGTTTGTGTCTATCTGTGTGCAGTATTTAATTGTACACTCCATTAGCTATATTTGTGTAAAAACAGCATATATTAATATAGCATATAATTCCAAACTTGTATATTGTGTACAGTATATATAATGAATACCCGAACTGACATGAATGAGGAAGAGCTGCATCTCTGTCTCTGCGATCCTGCGGCCGAGACACTGGCGAGGCCCAAAGCCGAAACCCAAACTCCTGAAATAATGACTCTCATTCCTCAGCCAGCGAGAGGGCAGATACTGCTCTGGTCGAGGGAAGATACGGTGGTCTCTGCCCATTGCGTACAGCCCCAGCTGCACTAACGTCTGACAAACACAAACACAGACAGACCCAGATCAGACACAGAGTTTCACAGCTTTACAGAAGAGAGAAAAGTTATAAAAGTGTGGCTTACCCCAGAAGGAATATGGTAATTTTGGATCACAATGTCCTCAGAGGTGTATCTTTGTAGGCTTACAGCAACAGGATGTAGCCTTTATGGAGATAGAAAAAAAGGTTTTGCACTAATTAAATGTAGCCTGAGGTATACAGTATAATCTTACAGAAGAAATACTAAGAATAGATTCATTGTATTTCTCATTGAGCTGCACTGTGGGGTAATATTCCACTGAAAAATTATCTTAGTCCAAAACTACAGATTTGCACACTCTAACAGGATACTTGCTTACTGTTAAGTACCAAATCTACTATGGATAAGACCAGTAAATTCACAAACTCCAGACAGATGTGAAAAGAAAGAAAAAACATTGTATTGTGTTTTTTTAATACATCTGTTGTATATTACAGAATAGATAGTAGATACTGTAAATACTGATAGTAGATACTGTAAATATAATGTATGCAACAGACCATGGAATGGGACACATATATATTAAAGGTACCCTCTAATGTCAAATTATTTTACAGAATAAAGAGAGTTTAATTCATGAAACTGGCAAATCATGATGCTTAAACACAGTTTTACAGTAAATTACAGTATAACCAAAACAGGGCTATAAAACAGTCTTAGTAAAATTTACATGAACCCAGTCCACTAGTAAAAAGCTTTGAAATCTGTCAATACGGACAGATGTGACTTTGGAAGTACTGTATATAGTGTTGTTGATACTAGAGAGCAGCACATCACCTTTTAGGCCATCTTTTAGCACATCATCATTTAGAACAGAAGAGCTAAATTCAGCATACAATGAACCGAATGCCAAATAGGCAATCAGTTATCTATTGAAGGCTAAAAGCTACCACTAGCTGATGCTTGCTTGTACAAACATCAGAAGAGGAAAAAAGGCTTGAGATGGTCAGACTAGGGGCAAGGCTACAAGCTTATCGTGTCTGCTTGCTAACAGAACATTGTCCCAAGATGACAGCAACATTATCCTGTAAATCTAATCTAATCTAATAATTATGGTGTTTTTGTTGCAGTGTTAAAACTAATACAGAAATATGTGGCTTCCATAGGCCCTATTTAAAAGGAAGATTAACATTGGCATCTCTATTCTGTTCGAGGCACAATTACAAGGTTGTTCAGTGTCATTTAAACATGTATTATTGTACTTGCTTAACCTTGAGGGAAAGAATAGCATTTATATTGGCCCCAATGTGTCTTTATACATACCTAAGTGTTTCTTTTAAAGCTCCTTTAACCAGCGGCACCATTTTCAGCATCTGCACTGTGTCTCCCTCTGAAGCAGCACGAGCAGCCGTGATCTCTGCCCTCAGCTCCTCCTGAAGGTCAGGGTGCCGAGCCAGCTCATAAAGTGTCCACAGCAGGGTGATGGATGTCTAATATATGCACACAGAGCATCAGTATCATTATGCAGTAAAACTGCACTGAGAAATGACTGTATGTTTATGTATGTCACTGATGAAGACTGTCAACTCGATTTATGAGTCTTACTGTGTCAACTCCTCCAGCCATCAGCTCAGTAACACTGGCCTTGATTTCCTCAATAGACAGACGATCAAGCATCAGTAGACTGGCCAGCACTCCGGGGTATTTGCCCTGGGCTCCAGACTCCTTCCTCAGCTGCCTGTAGATGTTCTGGATACAGCGGTCCGCTTTGAAAGTCGAGAGTGCAAAAGATTTAATGCACTCACAAGATAAGTGTAAAGGTACATGTCTTTTTCTGGTCTGTTCTAATTTATTGTCATATTGTCATATCCTGTAAAATTAGATTATTACACTGATTTTAACTTTTGCAACTTTTGAAATCACCAGCACAAATAGTTCGTAATAATTGAACTATGTAAAATCATCCAAGATCCCTATCGCATTTATTGAGTTAGAGCATGTTCTTTACTTACCGTATTTTTCGGACTATAAGGCGCACTTAAAAACTTTTAATTTTCACAAAAATTGACAGTGCGTCTTATAATACGGTGCGCCTTTTGTATGGATTTTACTCGTCAGGTTGTAAGGAGCAGTAAACACACACTCCGTGCAGCGTTATAGAGAGTTTCAGTGCTATACAGAGTCCAGAGCCGTGCAGCTCCGAGGCTGAGCAGCAATAGCATTAGCTAGATGCTAACCGCTAAGCTAGCTAGCTTATTCACTGAGATCAGTATTATCTAAATTTTACTCGTCAGGTTGTAAGGAGCAGTAAACACACACTCCGTGCAGCGTTATACAGAGTTTCAGTGCTATACAGAGTCCAGAGCCGTGCAGCTCCGAGGCTGGAGCAGCAAATAGCATTAGCTAGCTTATTCACTGTTCAGAGATCAGTATTATCTAAATTTTACCCGTCAGGTGTAAGGAGCAGTAAACACACACTCCGTGCAGAGCCGTGCCGCTCCGAGGCTGGAGCAGCAATAGCATTAGCTAGATGCTAACCGCTTAGCTAGCTAGCTTTTTCACTGTTCAGTAGAGGTGTGCCAAAAAATCGATTCACATAAGAATCTTGATTCTCATTTACTACGATTCAGAATCGATTTAAAATGTCCCAAAATCGATTCTGAGGGGCGGGTTTTAGACTGATTTTGGGCTGGGTATTTTTGTTGGACCTGGCAACCCTGGGGATAGCGCTTGTCCCTTCAAACGGAGATCTTCCAGACACACACAGAGCGTAGGTGTTTGAGAATCACCGGTAAGATGGCAGAACAAGCATTATATTACCTTAGATTAACGTGTAGTTTTAATGTTTTATGGCAGAATGCTTCATAACAAGCATAAAAAAGATCGCTAGTAGTTAGTTTCAGTAACTGTTAGCTAGCTAACTAGCTAACTTTCCAGTTCCACCTTAAATAACGCTACAGGTGGCAGCGGGCTGCAGCATTTAAGGCGGAACGGAAAAATAACAATAAGCTAATCAGAGCTAATTTCAGCTCCTCATCACAGAGGAATTAAGGAATGGACAATATGAATTAATTTCTCCACCTCCTGCTCCCTTTCTGAAGAAATACAACGACCTTAAATTAACTAGTTAATCAGCAGCTGCTCCTGAACTTTAGCGCTCCAGTGCTATCATCACATCAGCCCAGCAGCGTCACCTACACACCACCGCTAGTAGCCTGGTAATAAATCAGTGTTATTTATTATTTATTTATTGTTCATTAACGTCATTGTGATATCCCAGTGATTCCTCTGTCACTGAGGACCCACATTCCTGCACATTTTATTGTTTTTGTAACACATTACCTGCTTCAGGACCAGTGTATATTTTGGAGGCTTTTTTCAATAAGATTCATAAGCCAGAAGCAGAAATTTTTATAAATCAAATCGTTTTGAATCAAAAATCGATTTTGAATCGAATCGTGGCCCCCAAAATCGGAATCGAATCGAATCGTGAGATAGTAAACGATTCCCACCCCTACTGTTCAGAGATCAGTATTTTCTAAATTTAGCACTTTTAATACTGCTGGAGCAGTATTATTAGAGTTAGATGCTAATCGCTAAGCGTTCACCGTTCAGAGGTGAGTTATCGGCCTGTAAGTCTGTGCTGCTTTGCCTGGCTAGCATTAGCTAGATGCTAAGCGCTAACTCTCTCAGAGGTGAGTTTTATCAGCCTGTAATCTGCTTGTTTACCGTGTTAAAACAAGCTACGGGGGACGAATCGCTAGCTAATATCTCACTGTCTTACCAGAACACGCAGGATTACTCAGTGTAACGCTGTCGTTTAAGTTTGGGTTAACTTTACTAGTTTAGGTGACTAGCTAGCGTGCTAGCGGATAGCTATGCTAACGCTGGTGCAGCAAGCCTTAGTGGACATCTGGAAATCTAAGCTTACTGTAAATAAACTGAAGCACGTTACTCACCCAAATAAGGAGAGGAATCTGTGTAGATTAATATCCAGCACTCCTTTGACTTTGAAATAGCTAGATTTGTATACTGAGACGCTCCACCGGCAAGCGACCACCCCCGGTGGGGGAAGGGAAACATGGCGCCACCCCTGTTCACTTTGATATAGGCACCCTTTCTAGTGTCACTTAACGCGCCTTATAATGCGATGCGCCCTATGTATGGAAAAATAGCAGAAAATAGGCGTTCTTTGATAGTGCGTCTTATAATACGGTGCGCCTTATAGTCCGAAAAATACGGTATATACACATTGTATAAAGTAAATAATGTCAAAAATAGTTGCACCAAAAGGAAATGTCAATTATTCCTATTATCAAGGAAGATGAAGGTTACCAGGGACAATAATTTAAAAAACTACTATAGGCAATTCTTGGTCTTATTTATTGAAACAGAGGTACACAAACAGGGGTAGTGTGTACCGCATGTGTAATCTTAGCATGGCGTTGTAGAGGTTCCTAATGGTGTCCTTCAATAATCCATCCCATGTCATTTGAATATATACACAGTTTCTTCAGATTTTGCAGAAGGCATGGTGTGTTGACAGTGTGTCCAACAGCATACCACACATTTTCAATCAGGGATAAATCAAGGAGGATAATTTCTTAATACTTAGTACACTGGAGTATGCTTTAGAAAATGTAGGGCCACTGCTTATTGGACCTCATTAACATAACATGGAGCTTTCTAAGGGAATGAAGAACAAAATGTGATCTGCTATCATAAAAATTGTATCCCAAACCATGACTCCAGGCCTTCTGCCTGAACTGTTATCTTGGCACTGACCATGATATCTCCACACATGGGAATTTACTGATCATCTCCATCAAGACCAAAGCGTGACTGAAGATGACATGACGGTCTGGCAGTTTTATTTCTGTTAGTGGATTCCTTATGAGTGAAACCTATTAAAAAAAAACATAAACATATTGCATACCATGGTTGAAGATGCCATCCCAGGAGTCCACATGGTCCTTCCACACTTTGGCTCCAACTCGGCGTAGCAGGGCTGGTGGAATGTACAGCATGGGGCAGGTGGACTTAAACATTTTAGTGATGCATTCGATAAAGTGCTGGGCTTCCGGATCAATGTAGTCCAACAGCAGACCCAGACGTTCTCCATACAGCACTGTACTCACAGCTGAGGAAAAGACAGTGCTTGAGTAACTATTCACAGTTCAAATAATAATTTACTGAGAAAGCAAGTCACATACGTTTAAGTGGGGCCTGAAGATTCTGCTACTCCAATCTAACAACCTATAAATTTCCCTCCTAACTTTCTGTGCCATATTTCAAGGTTTTCAACCCCACCACCAACTCTGTCTCCTCTCCATAACCCAGTCCAATCTCTCAATCCTTACTTTCTCTGTTAAGTTCCAGCTTTTTAGCTTTTAAGTCAGAAGCTTCCCTGAAATCCAGGTCATGCTCTTAATTTTCTCTCCAGTTCTATTTCATACAGTTTCTTTCCATAGTACATAGATGTGCCAAACGTAGTAAGATAGGAATACGACTTTTTCCCTGTAGATAAAGTTATTTTAAATGCCTGCAAAGGGTAAGAAATGGAATAACACAAGGCGCTGCCACTATGATCTGAGGATCGTATGTTCGCTATCAGCAGGCAGAGTCTGAGAGCACAAGTGGCCTTGATCTCTCTGGGTGGGTAGAGGGTGCTCTCTAATAACATCACTACTAAGGTGTTGTTGGTCAGCACAGGCCTCTGTTAGCTGATGTGATTGGAGCCAAGTCGCTGCGCTTTCCTCCGAGCGCACTAGCTACTCAGGTACTGACTTTATATTTATCGGAGCATTACTAGTGGTAGGGGGAGTGCAGCTGAGTGGGCTAGTCAAGTCATGTGAAGCTAAAAAGGCCTCACCAGAACTGCACACTGACCAGTTTTCAACCTCACTCACAAGATAACACCTCACAATGTATACAGGTGTGGGCATTTCCCAGCCACCCCATGATTTAAAACTTCATGCTCGTGTTACATAATGGTATACTGTGATTTTTTTTGTGCATGTCAGTGTGCAGTTACACCCTGGAGGTATAATATGAACCCTCAAAAGTTGATTCAGTATCTGAAAAAGCTGAACACAGACTAGTGACCATATAAAGTAGAAACTGGGCTTTAACATATTTGATCAGAACAAAGAATAAACTTTAAATGGCAGTACATCAGAACTAGTAATCACAACTACCTAAACCCATTAGTACATCATAAAAAATGCAATTTTAAATTTCACTTCACCTTTTTGATCAAGTTAATTGTTCAAAGCCACAAAGACTTCATTTTAGGGTTTTTTTTCACCTTTTTTTTGTAGTCTAAAGAATAGTCATGTAGCATATCAAGCCTTACATTCCAGGGCATACTTGAAGAGCTCATGGGAGAGATCTGTGGTCCACTTATTCTGTCCACTTCTTTCAATCTTTTTATAGACTCGTGCCACAAAGTCCTGACCCACTTCATCCAAAAGTGGTACGAAGTTTCCCTGTACCTTCGGTGAGATCACCTCCCGGTTCAGAATCACTCTGTTAGATCTCCAGTCCTCTCCATCCCTGAAGAGACAAACAGCTGTAGTGAACTTCATGCTCAGATTTGAAGAAGAAACATCATGACCAGAAACATAATAAGAGAAGACGTACTTGAGAAGAACGCCATATTTACGGTTCCTGTAATCCCTGTAGGAGGTCCACGGCTCCACTCGAAGTCTCTTGGGATAGTGACCCTCAGCTTTGAATAAGATAGCAGCATCCTCAGGGTTGATGATGTTCACACTTTCATAGTATCCAATTTTTTCCCTGGTAAATATAATTTATTATTATAAGTTACAGTTAATACTTAGAATGTCATTCCTGCTGATGAGTAGGAAAAGTGGTTACATGCCATTTACACTGACATGGAACTTTTTTTCTTTTGCCCTGACCCATAGTATTAAAAGAACGCTGCACTATCCTGCAGCATATGTATATGTGGCCCCCTGCATTGAATGTAGATGTGATTTCTGCAAGCATGGAGAGTTTTAGCCAGATGCCACCAGTCACAATCATAACTAGTACGTACACTGTGCTGTACACTGTGGGTGGTAATGCCACCTATGACATGTTCCATGTTTACATTAAGAAATGTTAAATGCCCACATGACTTCAGAATTATAATATCTGTCCCATTAATCTGGCACCAACTATCAGATCTCACTTTAACTCAAACTAATAATTCATTTCACCTTGCCATGAGCATGCTGGCCAGTGTTCAGCCTCACTTAACAGGTAACACCACCAACTTGTACAGGTATGGGCATTTCCAAGCCCTCCCTGGTAACTATTTATGATTATCAATTTATGAGGTTACAAAGCGCTGTCCCATGACTTTTGACATGTCAGTATGTCTATGGGAAATGTAAATGTAAGTAAAGCTATGAGCCTAAAAGCACAAACCCCGGATTTGTCAGTGTAAGATTATTTATTTTATTTAATTAGAGAATTATTTGGATAAGATGGCCTTTTTATATATATATTGTACAATAGCAAACCTTTTAAAAGGCATTTTAAAAAGTTCAAAATGTACAGTTTTAAAAAAGAATCATAATAAATCGTATTTTAAATAGACCATGCGCATCCTTTTCTTTAATGAATGATTAAAGATTTATATTAAAATGCAAAAAAAAAATTACCTGTAAATTGGCCCAAAAGTGTTGAAGTTGTGCACCATAATGTGATGGATGTTTTTGAAGCCGTCCAGTTTCCAGAAGGTGTAGAGATTTCCGAGGCTGTTCTTCCACAGGCCCGGGATTTCACTGAAAGGCTTTACAGTGGAACTGTTTTCTGAGAACAGCTGCTCTCTTGATGTGGATAAACTCCCACTGTGGCATGCTCTCACCTGGCCTGGTACCTCCAGCATGGCCAGGGACTGAGCAACAGGGCTGCACCACACTCTCCACTTCACTGCCATCACTCACACTCCTCTGTTCTATCCCCCTCTCTGCTTCTCTGTCTCTCTGTCACTCTCAGGGACAGCTCTCCCACTCAGGGTGTCAGGGTTTTATATGCACCTCCTCTAACTGCTTAAACTCAAGGCTAAAATGTAAGTTTATCTACCAACATATATACGTATACATATACAGCTCTGGAAAAAATAAAGAGACCACTTCAGTTTCTGAATCAGTTTCTCTGATTTTGCTACATTTGAACATTGTTGTTTCATTCTATAAACTACGAACAACGTTTCTCCCAAATTCCAAATAAAATATTGTCATTTAGAGCATTTATTTTCAGAAAATGAGAAATGGCTGAAATAAAAAGATGCAGAGCTTTCAGACCTTTAAATAATGCAAAGAAAACAAGTTCATATTCATAAAGTTTTAAGAGTTTAGAAATCAATATTTGGTAAAATAACCCTGGTATTTAATCACAGTTTTCATGCACCTTGGCATGTTCTCCTCCACCAGTCTTACACACTGCTTTTGGATAACTTTATGCCACTACTGGTGCAAAAAAGAATTCAAGCAGTTCAGCTTGGTTTTTGATGGCTTGTGATCATCCATCTTCCTCTTGATTATATTGCAGAGGTTTTAAATTTGGTAAAAACAAAGAAACTCATCATTTTTAAGTGGTCTCTTATTTTTTTTCAGAGCTGTATATGTGTATGTAGTAATCAGTGACACACTTATCAACATTTTTAGTCTCCTTAAGAATGTTTTTTTTTTATTTATAAATTTGGTTAATCTCATCCCCAGATATCTAAACTGTCAAAAAAAAGATTCACAGTCTTTTGGAGAAACCTTTTCCAGGACATTCTCCATTACCTCTATAAACATAGAGGTAATAAACATCAATTACCTTTTTTGTGGTTTTCAGAAAAGTAGACAGAAAACATGGGTGTCCACATGATTAAGATGTTCTGCTGGGGATTTCAAATAGGCCGAAGTTGACTGTAGCAATGCCCATGTGTGAAAGAGAGATTATGTCAACCCAAAAGAACCCATGGTGATGTATGTCAGAGACACTTAAAAGCCAAGCTTACCGTTTTCACACTACACTAAAATAATAAAGTAGGATCTATCTTTAAGGAATGGGACTAACTGTTGTTGTCTTCAAGCTTTACTGTGTTGATGTTGGTGTACTGAAATGTTGATCAGGTAGATAAGGACAGACACAAGATTCTTGAAGCAGTGAGCAAATAGTTTAAGAAAGTTTGAGTACATAAATAGAATAACAACAGCTCTGACTTCTATATAATCACCACATACACTGCATACATTGCTTTTTTTTCATGAAAAAAGTGGATTAGATGGCACATATGAATACTAGAAGAGTGGCCTTGTGGGAGTTTTCTCTGTAAGCAGCTGTGTGTAGGCAGAAGAGGCCACAGGAGTGAGGGTCAGAGTGAGCTGCAGAGAGGCACTCAGCCTTGTATGGGTGCTCGATGACTGCAGACGTACTAAAGCGCGCACACAAGAACTCAAGGACAGCATTAGATAAGAGAGATGGGATGGCAAAACACATTAAAGAGACTATAAAAACATCAGGGAGCGGGTCATCTGCATACGTGTACATAGGTATAAATTTGGGATGTTCCAATCACTTTTTTTGCCTCATTCTGAGTCATTTGATTAAGGGTCGCAATTAGATACTTTGGCAATGCAGTAAAAAAAATAAATAAATAAATAAATAATAAAGAGAAAGAAAACAAGTTGTCTGTTAAGGATTTTTAGATTATTTTTTCATTATTAATAAAACAATGAATTTTTTTTTAATTTTATCATAAAACCTACACTTCTTAAAGGATAATTATATACTAATTATATCACATTACATTACATAGCATTTATCGGACACTTTTATCGAAAGCGATAATGTTGTAAATAAGAAATACAGGACATTTTTCAACAGGGTCTACAAGAGGCTAAGGGGGAATAGCAGGATAGAGGAGGAAAGGATGAGGAGCAGGAAATGATGTAAGAAGTAGTTAGATGAGGTTAGAAGTAGTTATTAATAGAAACAATTGATAATAGTAGTATTCGTAGAAATAGTATTAATAGAAACAACATATTTAAGGCAATTGTTGGTTTACTTGAGACAAACAAAAATCATCAACACAAATATCAACTAGTGCACGCATGTGTAAACCATGTTTCCTACCAGATTTTCTTAAGCTTTTAATGGGTATTTAAATGTAAATGAAAAAATCAATGTTAGATTGGCAAAATTAAATATTTAATTAAGAATTGTATTGTTGTATTAATCACCACAAAATTAAATAATTATTATTTTTTTAATGTTGGTATTTCTCAGTATTGTTTGGAGAGGGGCGAAAATAATAGTACAGCTTTTTTTAAATGAGAATATTTTAATGTGCTGAGTTACTGAGTTTCACTGAGAGCTTTAATGGGAAAAATCAGATGTGTGCATGTGTGTGAAAAAAAGGGAGAGAGAAAGAGAGTGAGAAAGTGCCTGAGAGTCAACATGGTTTCAATTTGGAGGAAAATGAAGCGTAAATAAGACTCGCTTTCCCATCTCACAGCCACTCATGCTGTCTGAATGGTACACTCGCTCATAGAAATTTGATACATCAGCGATCCAGATCTTTTCCACCTGATTCTGATCTTTTGAAAATTGTGAGTGACAGTAGAAATGGAACAATAACTAAATATACTGAGCACCTTCAAATTAAGTCTTTAAATAACAGTGAAGTTTAATCTCAAAAGTCAAAAACATCAGTTATAAATAAACTGTACAATTTACTCTGCATTTATGCTTAACTTTACATTAAGTTGCAAAAATACAACATAAATATTCTATTTTTGATATCTAAAAAAGTTAATTTCAGTTTTTACAACAGAACATCAAGCCAGCATCAGTAGATAATTTCTTTAAAAGATCTCTATAAAGGCAAAGGTTACATGTAGAACTACATGTTTTATAGAGTGTTGATAAAAGCTTAAATCATTCTTCATATGGTCACGTTTCTTCACTATAATAGAGAAACTGCTGTATGTACTTTTGAAATAAGGTGGAAAAGCAGCAAATTTAAGGCACACGTATTTAAAGCATGCCTCACAGAGGCTTGAGGAGTTTAATAAGTGTCTCTAGCTTCATGGCAGTGTTCAGGTCTCCCTGTACTCTCAGTCGGCCACTGCTGTACGCAGAAAACGGCTGCAGGCTGCCCTGGAACAAGGCCATCAAGTCCTGCTCACTCATGCTTAGAGAGACGTCAGGCTGTCTTGCTTCACCCACACCACATGCTCCACCATCTACATGTGAAGAGAAAGACAATAAATATACAAAAACATATTATTTATATTGGTTTCCATTCTTAGTATGCTAGTTTTGCCCAAACTAGAACCCATGTCATGTTAATATTTGCTATCTTTGTACATCGCAGCACTGATTACAGAGTTTAAATCAATTATGAATGGTATTATATTTTAAGAGCTGCATTGTGCATTTACTCTTGTTGTCTTCCTTTTACATTAAATGATCTAAAGTATCTAAAATATTTCAAATGTAACAAATACACAAAAACAGTCAAAGCTGAAAAAGATGTACATTTTCTTTGACGTTCTGTATAGCAATTTAGACCTAGTATTTTCCTGTGTGTTGAATGAGTCTCCAATAACTACCACAATTGTAGGAAATGTTTTATGTTTCTATTACACCATTTTATCAACCCTGTTCTGTACTACTTTTATTATAGATTTTTGGTAACACTCTACAATAAGGATACATGAATTAACTGTACATATTAGAGATGGTACGATAGATCGGCAGTGTATCGGTATCAGCAGATTTTTAGCCAAAATACGGTATCAGCGAACGGCCGATATTCCTTTGATTTTAGCCGATCTGATTCAGGAGTTTCGGGTTAAGCAGTTAATCAGAGCTGTGTGTGGATGGCTGGAGAAACTGCTCGCTCACAAGAAGCTGCAGTTCCTCATCCAACCACTAGCCGGAGCTGCAGCAGCAGCACAAGCCCCGCTCTCTCTTCACTCAGTCACAGAGCTACAACCCAGCCACGGGCTACAGGCAAAGAGCGTCTGGAGTCTGGAGCATTTTTACTGTTTCTGCAGTTCATGTGTAAGACTAATGCGCCTCACAGTGAAAAGAAAAAGCTACAGCTAACCTCAGGAGCGGTTGCAGAGCTGGGTTAGTTCACAAGCTCAGCAGCAAACAGCCGCATCAGTCATGAAGGATTTTTAGCCCAATCTAAGCTCTAGCTGGAAGATCAACAGCTCTAGATTACTGTTGTTCTTAATAAAATAATATATTATTAGTTATATATTAACAGTAAATATGACCTATTTTAAAACAGGCTGTAGGTGGCTGATGTTGGGATACATTCCTGTGGTATTAGCATATAAATATAAAACTTCTGGTGTCTTATAACTATTTACACATAACTTATATCTATCCTGAAAAGCATTTATTTTGGTCAGTAAAACTTTTTTGTTTATTTACTATCAGTGTAAATTACCAGTGTTTGCTTAGGTGTGGATGTAATATGTAAGGGGAATCTGTACCAGGTTTGCCTGGCACCTGTGTGGCATCAATGTGGCATTTGGCCCCGCCCAAGATCGGTATCGGCGATCGGCCGATCAAGATGAAAGACGATCGGAATCGGCCCCAAAAACACTGATCGGTCCATCTCTAGTACTTATTTCAGAATATCTCAACTACTTACTAACAGACACTAATACTTTTGTTAAGTACTGTAAGTACTATTAATTGATGTACACTTATTGTAGAGTGTTACCAATTCCATCCATCCATGCATCCATCAATTCATCCACCTTGGACTGGACTTCCTGCTGGTTGAAGTTTGCCATGACCCAACTAACCGCTATGTTTGTCCTTTGTCTCTCATTTCCTACTTCCTGCCTGTTTTCCATGTATCAAAATGCTGAGGTCCTGTTTTTATGCACCTAGTGCTTTTCTAACCAAGCTCTCAAATGAGCATGTGCACATGCACGGGTCTGCTTAGCCTGAATGGATCTTAAACCAGTGTAATCACATTTTGCAGTGTCCTGCACTCACTCTCCTTTACCTAGTAACTAGTTTTATACAAGCTATATATGAACAGATGTCTTACTGTTCTTTCGGGTGGTCCCAATTCCAGTAATTTTTTTGGGGCTTTTTGTTTGACTCTGCCAAGACCTCAGACCTGAATTGACCTAAACTACATTTTTTTTTATCTAAATTGAACTGAACTAAAACTACTGCCTTTGACTGTCATGTAAAAAAGGCAAGATCATATTTAAACGTTAACACCAGTTGAAAACAAGGCCGCACATTCTAAATGCAATATTTAAAGGATAAAAAACAGAGTGCTCTAAAATACATAATCACTTACTTTGAGTAAGATCCACATAGTAGTAGCTGCTGGTCTGGCCACTACTGTTGCTGATGTGGAACTGAAAGCAGGCTCCTACCTGCCTGACCAAATCTTCAGACAGCACCAGACTGACTGCCGCCAGCAGCTCCTCTGCCTTGCTGCTCCCTGTGGATACTGGAGCCCCCGTGTTCATCTCATCAGTGAAGTTCACCGTATCTGTATCCAAAAAAAATACACAGGCTTTTTTTTTATAACAGGCTGAAGTAAAACCTGACCTAACTGTACAGTCAGTAAGAAAATGACAGACAGAGAAAATGAATGACCAGTAAAAAGTACCTTTAACAGGTTGGGGGCCTGGTGTATTTTGCCCGAGAAAATGCATGGCAAGCTGTTGGATTGGTCCTGCAAGGCCTTCCAGGCCAGGGACCGAGGGGGGCATGATGAAGGACCCTGAGTTAGGCTCCTCTGGAGCCTGGAGCACACTCTCCAGGGTCAGCTCCACTCTATCTACCTCCAGTCCCCATGGCTTTGTCAGCTCATTTATGTCCATCTGCACATCGTTGAAGAACAAAGAAGAATTAGTTACACTTTTGTTTCGGGTGAAACCTTGATTTGAAGAAGTTTTCATTTTTGACTAATATTTTAAATCAAAAATTGATTTAGGTGTTGGATCACTGTGCTAAAATTTCTCCTTTGTATTATTAAAGTAAATGCATTGATAGGCCTGTAGACATAAAATTATATTTCTACATAAAGCTAATCCATATAGATTATAATCCAATTCCTACATTTTACAAACGTTTATATCCAGCACCGGCAGAGACATATACAAATTAAATCAGATATACCCCAAAATTAAAGTATCAGTGTACTCCTATAATTTCTGTTTAATATTAATATGCTATTTAGAAATGTAAACTCTACATTATGGCTGGACAGTCAATTGAAAATGTATCAAAACCAACATTCATAACCTTTAACCAACTTAATATTGATCACAGGCCTGTCACAATATACAATTAAATATATCGTCAAAGAAATTTGAGATAAATTATGTTATTGTCATTTTAAAAAAAAAACTAAATGCCACATAGAAAACAATAATATCAAATCAATTACACCCTTTTAAAGATAACTACATTTTAAGTAACCATAGTTTGGGGAAATATAGATTTTTCTTCATCTACTACAGTCCACACTGTGTGTATGGAGTCACAGTTATTGAAGCAGTTATCTAAGGTCTCAAAACACATTAATTAACTGATGCCGAATTTACTAATAACACAAAGTGGGAAACATGATCTTAAATTATCTTAAGCATTAACCTAATGTCTAAATGTGTTACTTTATTCTACTTTACTTTAGAACCCAGAACAGGTTTAGATATTATATTTAAAAATAATATACATACAGAAAATATACAATATATTATAAGTATATAAGTATTTTCACTCACCCCAAGATGTTCACCTAGTTTGACTCTCTCTGTCTGAATCTCCCTCACAGTCTTTTTGCCCAGACTCTGGGTCATGGCGTTCTGTGCTGTGAGGCGTGTGGACGCATTCAGGTCCTGCACAGCCACCACGGACATCACTGGATTCCAGATTCGGAACTGGATGTCAGCTCCTATGGACACCAGCCCACCATCTTTAGTGGTCACCTATCAGAGCAGATCAGAAAAAGAAGAGTAAACCTCTATTAGAATACTAGAATCATTTAAATGAGCTGTACATCACTGCTGGAAATGCTCATTCACAAAACCTTTGCAACAAGGTCACAGTTTGTTATAGGTCATGACAAGTTTAGGAATAACATTTAGTGTACAGTAGTCAGACGTTTGGACACACCTTTTCTCATTCAATGCATTTTCTTTCTTTCTTTTTTTCTTTCAATCATTCATTCTTTCATTCATTCATTTATTTGTTTGTTAATGACCAGTTGGTGTCAACAACAAGTTGGTGGAATTTTCGTCCGGCACAGAATAATAAAACCTGCTCACATCTCCGTGTGAAAGCGAACAACGACAAAATGGACAATAAATAGACAAAAACATACAGAAAATTCAGTTTATAATCTGGTTTAGTTAACACACAGGAGTTGGGAAGAAACTATTTTTCAGTCTGAGTGATACTGTTGGCAGTGACCTGTATTGTTTTCCAGAAAATATGAATGTAAATGAGCGATGATATTCAAGAGTGAGAGGGACCCAAAAGTTTTTTTTTACTACTCTTTATGTAATACGTCTGTAATACAACGTGCCAGTGAATGTGAGTGAGGGTGTGGCCTGCGATTTTTGATGATTTGTCTATAATACTTTGTAGTTTTTTGTGTGAATAGTTATCCAAATTTCTATACCACATTGTTATGGATGAGGTAAGTATGCTTTGAATGACATTGAATGACAAACTAAAGAAGGATATTGTACCTAGCCTAATTGTTAAACAAAACAGAATAGTTTTTATTCTTCTAAGTAGCTAAATGTAGCTTTCAGGCGAGATCTGAACACTCTTGGTATTTTCTCAGTGTCTTCATGAGGTAGAGTCACCTGAAATAATTTTTTTCAGCATCTTGAAGAAGTTTCTGGAGGTACTGAACATTACTTGCTACTTTTCCTTCACACTGTGAAGCTCCAGCTTATCCCAAATCACCATCTCAGCTGGGTTTAGGTCAGGGGATTGTGGAAGATAAACTTTTTTTATTATTATTTACTGCCATATCCATATGTGTCCCTTAATGGTTTTTATATCAATATCATTAATATACAATGCAGAAAATAAAGAAAAACATTGAAGGTGTGTTTGTTTCTTTAGATTGGTACTGTATTTTATATGGGTGACATATATTCAATACCTTGCATGGTGGGATGTTGAAGGCCCTGGTTCTGAGGTCCACTCTCTGCCACTGATCAATCAATGGAAGCACCAGCACCACTCCTGGACCCTTAGGAGGTCTAATGCGCCCCAGTCGGAAAATAACGATCCTCTGATAGTTGGGAACTGTCTAAAGACACAATGTTCATTGACTGGTGTGTATTAAACGAATCAGACATAAATACAAAGTCTGGTGGAGCAGCAGAAATGACTTACTTTTAATGCGAACCACGCAGAGATGGGGAATGTAATGAGTGTGCAAACAAAAACCAAGAATATGACGATCAGATTGCAAATCCACGACAGTAATCCCTGGGTTTTATCAGTGAAGTCGTTGTCTTTAATTCTGGGCACGTAGTCGAAGGAGTGTCCGCTGCTGAACTGAGACTGTCCGTATGTTATCGGGGACGAGTACAAACCAGGAGTGCTGCCCGGATCACCCGCAGGAACAGCTTCATAGTGGAAACCTGGAGATTTCCTGAACATTCTCACTAACAGCTGTTTACATCAGTGTTAATAAACTCATATAAAACCAATACAGCTAATCCACTTCCATCTCAGACACAAACAAACACTCGCTTCCGTGTTCTATAACGGAGATCCCACAGCTCCAACAGCGTCATCTACAGAACAGGAAGAGAAACACAGGCACGACCACTGTGACATAGACTCACACTGCCATCTGCTGTATACCCATCACATAACATACAGACAAAGAAACTAGGAAATACAGCTCTGAGATAAAATGAGATCACTTAAAAATGATGAGTTTTTTTATTTTACCAAATTAAAAACATCTGGAATATTTAAGAGGAAGATGGATCATCAAACCAAGCTGAACGGCTTGAATTTTTGCACCAGGAGTGGCATAACGTTATTCAAAAGCACCGTGTAAGACTGGTGGAGAAGAACATGCCAAATGCATTAAAACTGTGATTTAAAACCAGGGTTATTACACCAAATATTGATTTCTGAACTCTTAAAACTTTATGATTATGAACCTGTTTTCTTTGCATTATTTGAGGTCTGGAAGTTCTACATATTTTTTTGTTATTTAAGCCATTTCTCATTTTCTGCAAATAAATGCTCTAAATTACAATATTATTATTTGAAATGTGGGAGAAATGTTGTCTGTAGTTTATAGAATAAAACAACAATGTTAATTTTACTCAAACATATACCTATAAATAGCAAAATCAGAGAAACTGATTCAGAAACTGAAGTGATCTCCAGAGCTGTATATCTGTGTCTGAAACGTTAGAGTGGCAGCATACTCTGCAGAGATGTAGAGTAAAGAAATAGAACTACTTCATGACTGCACTTAAATACTAAAATAATGTATATGTACTGTACTGGCAAATTATTTTTCTCCTACTTCCACTTTTACTTCACTAAATATTTTCAAACAGTTTAATACATTTACTCTTGTGCATTTTTATGTGGTGTATCGTTACTCGTTACAATAAAAAAAAATGTTACAAACCCAAATACATATAGATGCTCTACACTGTGGTTTGATGAAGCTCCTCATCATGGAGCGAATTAAGCAATCAAGCTGTCTTATAAGAATACCTTTTATGCTAAGAGCGCGTTTTTACGCATTTGGTGCGTTTTTACACTACACTACACTACACCTACACTGACCCTCCTTTGCAAGCTGATTGGCTGTTTCTCCTGAAAGGCGGGACTTTCTCCTTGAACCGGCTCCACGATTGGTTAAGAGACACAGAGCGGTCAGTGCCCTGTCTCCTCAATAATATATGTTTTTTTATTTTAATATAATACGGGACATTTACGGGAAAATAATAATACGGGAGGACGGCGGGAAAAAGGAGTAAAATACGGTAGTTTCCCGGCCAAAACGGGAGACTTGACAGGTATGTTTACGCATATAGTGCACGGCGCGCGCTTTTACGCATCTGTTGCGTTTTTACGCACGGCGTGCGCTTTTACACATCTGGTGCGTTTTTACGCATGGCGCACGCTTTTACGCATCTGTTGTGTTTTACGCACGGCGCACATTTTACGCACGGCGCGCGTGTTTACGCATGTGGTGTGTTTTTACGCATATGGTGCACGGCGCGCGCGCAGCACGGCGCGTAGCTGAATGTATTAAACCTAAACGAACACTTCAATCAAATAATGTTTAAAAAAACACATTGATTTGCTTGTTACTACATTAAATGTCGGTTTCAGATTTAGAGCATAGATAATTACCTAATTTTGGTTTAAATCCAAGTCAGATTCTGGCTTGGATCACACCCAGGCCAAGTGCCCCATGCCGAGCCTGAGCTCCTCATGCCCGACTCCGGCTTAAATTTGCGTTTCAACTGATGATTATTACTTTCCTTTCAAAATGCGGTGTACTCCAATTTAGACGAGAAAAGGGAATGCTGTCGTCCTAAAGAGATAGGGAACTGGGGGCGGGAGTGTTACAATGTTTTGCATCAACCAATTAAGTATCGGCTCTTGACCGTCAATCACAATTTGCGTTTCATCTGGAATAATCACATGACCCCTCGCGCGAACAGTACCAGCTGTGGATTATCAGTAAAGTAAAGTTTTGTTTGTTTTTGGAGGTGAGTAGAATAGGTATATATAGAATAAGTATAAAAGCAACCTGGTCGTTGTGGCCGATTAGTGAAGTAGATAGAAAGAAGCACTGAGTACGTGTTTGAGTCGACGGATATAGTTAACAGCGTTATTGCTGTATTTCTCAACCCTGCCTAAAGGCGCAGTCATGAGTTTTTAGTGTTTCTTCTGCTTCTAGCACAGCTTATCCAACTAATCAGCTAAATAACAACATTGCTTTTTGTTCTCTCTCTTTTCTTTTTTCAGTTTCACAATGTGCAGTTTGCTGGTCAGATTGTATTACAGGCTCCACAAGTATTGTAAGAAAAACAAAGCTCACAAAACAATTTGAAATACCTAACTTTCTATATTTCTAAATTTCTATAACAAAGTGAAAATAAATAAATGAGATTTACCCTGTTTTAGTTACCATACAAAACTAATATCTATTATATGTCTAAAGTGTCATATTTACAAATTGGAACAATTTTTGGTTTTGAGAGGTTCAGCAAGATAAACCTTTTGAACATCAATTTGCTATTGGTCAAAAGATCAAGTTTTTGTCTCATTAAAAAGTACAGGTAACCTGAGATAGTCACAACTATATCACTTTAAACTGAAAATAAGTATCACAGACTCATCTCTCTCTATTCAACAATCTACTTCAAACAGAATTTTGCCCTAATAATCATATTGCTTGTGCAGGTTTTAGTGCCTAATGCTTCATATTGATGTGTTGGTTGCTTTAAGATTTGCCAGTTGCTGTGTCCGGTGCTGTAAGGTGTTCTGGTTAGCTGTTCCAGGTGCTGTACGATGTGCTGGTTGGTGTTCCAACTGCTTTAAAGTGAGCCGGTCAATGTGCCAACTGCTTCAAATTGTGCCAGTTTTTGCATATGCCAACTGTTTTAGAAGGAAGTAAGTTGTGGACCAGTTGAATAAAAATGTTTCAGTTGACATGTAAACTTGTTTAGGATGTTCCGGGTGGTGTACCCACTTGTTCAGGAAGTGTCAGGTGGTGTACCAACTGCTTTAGTAAATGGTGTTGGTGTGCCAGCTGCTTTAAAATGAGCTGGTGAATGTGCCAACAGCTGTAAGTTGTGCCGTTTGGTGCATGTGCCAACTGTTTTAGAAGTAGCTGGATGTTGTGCTAGCTGCTTAAAAATGTTCTAGTAGACGTCATATTT
This sequence comes from Astyanax mexicanus, assembly GCF_023375975.1. Lineage (NCBI taxonomy): Eukaryota > Metazoa > Chordata > Actinopteri > Characiformes > Acestrorhamphidae > Astyanax > Astyanax mexicanus. Next base: position 58,109,820 of record NC_064409.1, read on the forward strand.
TATGCTGTAAGATGTGTTGGTTGGCAAGGCAGCTGGGGTTTGGGATGCAGAAAGACTGCACAGACTCTAAATAGAAGGTTTATGATTATGAAAGCATACTAAATTTACAAAATGCATTTTATTAATGGGTTAAAACGTTTTACTACCAATAAACATTTTTTTATTAGACAGTTTATGGAACCATGCTGCTGGGGATCCATTTTTAAATTCAAGTTCAATTGAATTGGGAAAGAGTTGTCATCATAAAATTGTATGAAACAATATCATACATTGTTATGGAAAGAATAAGTACAGTTTTTTTTTTCAGACAAGATCATAAATTTTATTTGAATTATTACAAAGAGGCATGTCTGTGAGCTTAGTAAAAATACTGTCTTTGGGTACAAAAACAAGAATTGCCCTACAGTTAAAAGCTTTTTTTAAAAATAAAGTTGTGTTATAAAAAGCACAGAAGGCAGTTAAGCATTTACTTTCATTGTCCCAGGATAGAAAGCGCTCTACCTAAATAAGATAATTCATATAATAAAGATGCATAAGATTGTTAGCAGTTAAGAAAACAAATTAAAAATACAAATAAGTCATGAATGGTGAAGAATGGTGTTCTTTTTAGGATTCAATTGAACTGATAGGCATTGCAGCTTTTCACTAGTAAAGCAGTGAGGGAAGGAAGCACCTACATGATGAATGCTTGTATTAATCAGTGTGGATAGCACTCTCTCTACAAACAAATCAGTTCTTGTGTTTTAGTTCTTGAACATGTCACAGAGTAGCTTCTCCATGGGGGTGTTCCCGATGGTTCTGTGAAAAAAGAGCAGCTCGATCCTCTCTGAGCTCACAAAGTGGAGGGAGGGGAGGAGCAGCAGTAGTCTTCCAAACCTGAGAAACACAGAAAATCTGATTAGGTTTTATGTTTGTATGTGGAAAATCATTATTACATAATCATAGTTACGTGCATAACATCTTGTGTGTGTGTGTGTGTGTGTGTGTGTGTGTGTGTGCATGCACTGTGCACATGCTCACCTTGCTGCCTGGCTTGCGTAGAGTGTGTGGATATGCTGAGCGAGCATTACTTGAGACTGGTCCTGCAGATTCTCAACCTGTTCAGGGTCTTTCAAGCCACGTGCCTCTGTTTTAGAGAGAGAGAAAAGAAGAATAAATACCAGATACAATTGCAAACATTACATTACTGTGTGTCTCATGAAAGAGAACTGACCTGGCTTGAAAAGAACAATGGCTTTCAAGCAGGCAAACTCAGTTGGGTCCACCTGCAGGGCTTTGAAGCGGCTGAAGACCTCCTGCAGGAGGCGGAGATCAGACGCGGAGGGGCTGCTCTTGCTTTGAGAGGGTGGAGAAAGGTCTGGCAGGGAGAGCAGGGGGCAGCTGTCCAGCGGCAGGGACCACTGGATGGCACAGAGGAGGAAAAGTTCACTCCAGGCCTCCTCTAGTAGAATCACCTAGACAGAAGAACAGAAAGAACAGAATTAGGTAAATCTGACTTATTTCCTTTCATTTTAGAACAACATCAGCACTTTTTTAGGCCCATAAACAATCCATACATTTCTGAAGGCTGTGCAGATTTTACACTGTGTATAATCTGAACATTGTTTCAGCCAGAGAATGCGTGATTGGCGCAGGCGTGCTAATTATATTATGGTGTTATTATAAAACCATATATTTCCTAAATGATACATTTTTGGTGGCAGAAAATATTGCTTTTTAATCTTTATTGAGCAATTTGGGCCATTTCTATTATTCTATTTGTGGGAGAAATGTTCCTTATGAATCACTGAAAATTAATCATTTCTTCTATTTGGCAGAATCAGTTATTTTCTTTACTATTATAAGGTGTTTTATTTAAAGGGCTTTAGTTAGTGAAGTTTATCAAGGTAAAAAGTAAAGAAAAGAAAGAAGAATTGTTTTTTGTTTTGTTTTTCTAAAAAGAATTGGTATGGCTCATTTGTTTAAAAAAACCTAAAAGAGAGCAATTTAGCAAAATTGTCCAAAATAGTTACATTGATTTCTTATGACACCAGTGTTGTAAACCTATACATTTCTTTGAGAACATATGATGAACAGTTTGTTCCTTATAATTAACTGCAACTCAACCATTTCTCCAATTTGGGAGAATCAGTTATTTTTGTTACTATTGTATGGTATTTAATTCATTTATTGCTTTAATTAATGAAGAAATGTAAGTCTAAATAAAGCAAATTTTAGTTTAATAAGGTAAAAAATAAAGAAAGGAAAGAATAACCAATTTCTGCTAAAAAGACAAAATGGTCAATGTGTGGTTGTTCATTGGAATGGCTCAAATTGTTAAAATCATTTAAAAGAGAGCTGGCAAAATTAGAGTTACAGTGTTTTCATATGACACCAGTGTTGTGCACCCCTACAGCTCTTTGAGAACATATAATGAACAGTTTGTACCTGGTCTCTGAAGGGCAGGTGGGAGAACACTGGCAGGTTTTTTGCCCATTTGACGGACATGAAGAGCAGGCGAGCTGAGGTCTCGTAAACACTCTCAGGACCAGAATACGAGTAGAGTGATGTGTTGCACTCTGGAGAGCTCCCCTCAGGCTCGTTGCTGGTTACGTCAATATTCTCATCCACTGCGAAAAGAGAGATAAAGATTATGAGAGGTTTAAATGAGGTCTAGTCATTTGTAATTAGGAGATTATTGAGAACTATAAATGCTATAAATAAGAGGTAAACAAAATATTACCATCTAAAACATAAATGCAATAATCTTAGCTTACTTCCTTAACATTTTAAATGTTTTTTCACAAGCACTCACATTCTATTCACAAAAAAATGTATCTTTTGTTTCTTTTATCTATCTAGCATTGCTCATTTAAATGCTTTTTCAGTCCATGTTCTCACCATCCTCAGGCTCCAGCTTGGCACAGGTCTCTGCAGTCATCAGACTGGCCATGAAGCGATGGCCGTTCTTGGGGCTGCTGCAGCGCTGGATTTGGCCAGAGGAGGTGATGCTGGAGCTGATGGTGGAGGCCAGGAGAGGCCTGCTGATCACAGAGCACGCAGAAGAGGAGGACGTGGGCTCCCGGGTGGTGGCCAGGTGCTCCTTCTCTGTGTCCACGTCCAGCGAATCCAGCCTGACCTGAGCTGTGCTGCGAGGTTGACGCTCGTTCTGGACAGCTGTAGGGAGATGGAGGTGGTCAGTTAGTGAGCGAGGGATCAGCTGAGAGGCAGTGATAAACACTGGAGGGGTCAGAGCTAAGGAAAGCTTTAGGGGGGAAAAGAAGGAATATTTAGACTCACCATCTTTGTTCATTCCAGCTTGAAGGCATTTCTTTAAGCGGCAAGCCTGGCACTGGTTCCGGTGGGCTTTGTCGACTGGACACATGCCTGTTCCAGCTTGGCACCTGCAAGAGATTGTAATATTTTATATATATTATATATTATATTATAGCAGGCCTGTCTTTGCATGAATGGTACAATGCTTAGTGTCCAATGATAAACATGTATCTTAAAAATTAGTAAGTACAGGAGAACAAAAACAACATTCTTAAATTTTTAAAGGACACATTTCAGAGCATTTCTATCTATTCATCGTGAATTTTGCTACATAATTTGAAGTATAGCCCCTGTATTCCAATTATCTACTAAACTAAAAATCAACAAAAAATGGAGATACATGTTTTTTTATTGGTCAGCAGTGATGGGTACGTTGTTGTCTCTCTCCTTACCTGTAGATAAGTCTGCGTCTCACGCTGCGCTTGAAGAAACCACTGCAGCCATTGCAGGCATAGATACCATAGTGTTTCCCACTGCTTGTGTCTGCACACACCTTACACAGCATGCCTGTGCTCAGGGTCTTCCCAGGAGCCGGACTTTTACCTGGACATAGAAAACACACATAGGACACACTTTAGCTTTACGAAGAATGCAAATTAATGAGGAATTATTTCCGTTATTCAAATTTTTAAACAGAATTTATTCACCCTTGTAGAATGCATTTATTTTAATGATCCTGCAATACTTAGCAACACAGAAAAAAACTGATTGAATCTCATTACAATTGTAAAAATTGTACGAGCAAAAACTGCAATCAGGTGAAAAAATATAGTAAATTTATCTGTACATCAATATATGTGCCGGCTCTTTTGTATAAAGTGATATAGAATAAAGTAAGACTGTGAAAGAACCTGTTGCTGTAGCAGTAAGTTTAGAGTTTTTAAACTCACCTCCTTGGCTGTCCTCTGTGGAGTTGCTCCTCGGGGAGTCTGTGGGTGATGAGGATGGCACCATGGAAATGTTTAAGATGGTATCCTCCATTAAATTCAGTCTGTGATAGAAGTCAACTTCTGAGTCGCGTCTCTCTGAAATCCTGAGGGATTCTGCTGCCCCAAAAACTCCCAAACACAAATGTTCTTTTTAGTTGAGCTGAGTTCAAATCGTTTTTCCGATGTTTTTTTTTCTTCTCCTCCTCTTGTATTTCAGTGCTGGTCAAGGTCTTCTTCCACTGCACTCTGTTTTGTTGTGTAGAAGCTGTTGTTGTTGTTGTTGCTGTTGAAGTAAAGTCCAGTGAAGTCTGTCACCTCCTCATCTTGCGTCTGGTGATGCTGAAGTGTGTGTGAGTCCCTGTCCAGTCTGGGCTCCCTAAAGGAAGACAAGGGGATTAGCAGCAAGCGCTGTGTAAGCAAATGCCTATTTGTCATCCTCTTAATCTTTACTGTCCATCTAGGGGTGGATCAATCAGTCACACTGTTCGGCATTAACCCCATCCAACAAGTGGAGAATAAAAGAATAAAGAAGGGGCTTTGGCTTTAGTTTGGACACACTGTCTCAGTTTTTCTGCCCTGTTGTTGGCCTTTTGTTCAACAAGTGGTGAGCATCTAAATTTGAGCTTTCACCGTTAGCCTTCAGAGATGTCTCAGGTGGGCAGGAGGAGGGGTGCATTTCTAATTATGTTTTCATTCAATCAATACCTTCAGCGCAGGTCAGCACCTGCTTTTGTTTGCACAGAGCTAAAAGTTTGGCAGGGTTTTGGCTGTTTTTGCCAGGAGTAAAAAAGCACAAAATGGAAATTGTTGGTCAGAATGCACCTGCTAATGGGGGATGAGGGATTATACAGTAGTTCTGCTGTCCGTTATTCATGTTATTCCCTTCTCTGAGTTTCAGAGTATTTCATCATTTTTAATCCACAATTTTGCCCTCCACTAATAATGAGTCATGTTGACTGGACCCAGTCCAAAAAACGACACAATACCGACGCTAGTCCAGCTTTCTCTGCCAAATATGACCCTTAACACAGCCTGTTATGATTAGCCACTGTACATGTTGGTCTGTTTGGCATGTTTACAGATTCAGGTCTGTCCTTTAATACTGATTTTTCAACTATTCAACTTTTAAAGGAATTACCTAGCAAGGGGACACCGGGGGGGAAAAAGCACCCATCTCAACTCAGCTAAGCAGCTTAGCTTACCACAAAACGTGTTCTCCCAAGTTAACAAAGACCCCAGAAGGAGGGGAGGTGGGGGGTGGTGGGCAATTAGCTGCCTATGAGACTGAAAGAGCAGTGAGGGCCCCAACCACAAGTCCAGCCCAGTGCCATATGGTGACTGCTCTCTGGATCCTGGTCTGCCTAATTAGTGACCCCTGCATGATTTACTGGTAATTAGAGGGCTGAAGTCAGCGATTTGCTTTTTTTCTTTGATTTGCCTTGTTAAAGACTTAGGCAGTGCCAGCTAGGTCACGTACAAAAGCCAGACGGCCGCACATGCCATCTCTGTTCTTCACAGCATCTCCCCGTTTTGCTGTGAGGACAGAGGGTCTTAAGCTGGTTCACAAGAGGTAAAAATTATAGTATTGGGAAAACTGCAGATGACAGTGTGTGCTCCTTTTAGAAGTTAACATCTAGTGGAGTCAATGAAATCCTTCAGGAATATGTCTACTACCAATAAATAAAGCCAGGAATCTCGTTTTAAACCCAATAACCAATACAAGCAAAACTCGTCAAGTTTCCAGTTCAAAAGACAAATAGCTTAGAGGCAGAACACAGTCAGGACAGGAGATGATCTCTGTAAGCAAAAATCCCACTTAATGCTTAATGCATCGAAGGCTGGTGTCTTTGTTTCTGTGACAGACCCCTCTCTGTTGGCCTAAACTGGTGTGTAAAAAGATTAGAAATCCCGATTAAGACAAGGGGCTTGTCTAGCAGAGCAGACGGAGTTACCTGAACTCTGAACTGATTGTTATTTCATGAGCTCTTCCCTATTCGTTAAGGTCAAAAAATCCTAAACATTCCTCATACAACTTCAAATCAGAAATTTACATTAAAATATATGTTTTTACAATATTTGTATATTATTGCACAGAGTTTAAACCAAAGATATGTTATGCTTTGTATTTCATTGAATATAATTTGTTAATATACATCCATTTCTGTATTTCAGGCCTGCAGCACCTTCCACATTTTTTTTTATTTAACCAATACATTTTCATGACCATATGATTTTTAAAACAGTGCAGACATGAACAATAAAACCAAAAATCAACCACAACTATAATTAAAATTAATTACAGTAGACCTAAAATGAATCTAATAAAAATCTTTCCACACAAACACAAAGAAAAATGTCCAAAAGCTAGGATTCTTCATTACATAGGGTTGTGCCAGGAAGCCTCTGTAGTGCATTAATGCTAAAAGGACACCCCAATATATGCTGCTTCTAAGACAACATCTTTTTAAGGGATGTCAATACATTTTTCAACAAGACAATGCAAAACTACAGGCTGTACATATTACACACCCCCCCCCAAAAAAAAAAAATACGTTAGTGTAAAATGAATTTAACAGAAATGTGAAGGACCTTCAGATTGTGAGTGAACTTTTAGAAGGTTCTTTACACACTGACGCCTCTATTACAAGCATCAGTACAAGCACCTTTATATTGTGTGAGATTGTAAAAGAAAAGATGTTTAAGTTGATAAAAAAAATACAAATGTAGATTAAAAATGTTATGTATTGTCAGAAACGAATATGAGAAAATAAGAAAAATAACAGCAGTTTATTTGCTTTTTAAACGTCTTGTTGGTTTATTCATCATACAGTGTTTAGATAATCTAAAGGCTTGCATGTGTTAAAATGTAAATATGTTCTTCTAATAGAAAAAGTAAACTGCATTTCCCTCAAATTAAATAATTGAATTTGTTAAATAATGTATTATTATATGGAAATACTTAAAATTTTATCATAATAATGTCATATACAATAAAGAAGGGCTTTAGAAAGCACATCACTCTCTTAAAAAGTATCATTATATTGTCATAGTAACCAGTAATCAAAAGGTGTTTACTTTGGCTCGTGCTTTTTCTGGCAAGGGGGCCAACATGAAAGGGTGGGAGCTGAAAACACAAGCATGAGAACATGTGAGCAGCCATAACAAAGAGCGGCTGCAGCTCGCGTTTCTGTTGATGTCATGTGAGGGTTACACACCTGGGTGCGCTGATCGCTCCGCTGCGTGTGCAGGTGGGGGCCAGTGGCGGTCACAGCAGTCTGGTATTAGATGCGTTTATGTAACAGACAGGTGGCTGTCATCATGCATAATGTTCTCCAGTGCCTTTTCAGGACAAGACTTGCTTAGATGGGCAGAGCAGAGATTATGAGAAAAGGAAGAGATTAGAAACTGTGTGGCTCAAAATAGCCCAACTATTAAAGTATGATGATTGATAGGCGAGAGGTGTCCTTTGTGAATTCCGACACTCTTTCAACTGAAGGCCAGATATTATTTGAATATTTATTTTTTACTGTAAAGATACACTATACAGTACTTTATGTGGGCTATATTTTGCACTAAATTGAAGTGATATGACTAACATACTGTTATTTTATAAAGATTATTCCTAGTGTAGAGTGACCACACATGGTCTTTTTTCAATATTTTTCCTTTTTTGGGATCTAAAAAAAAACCTGGCATTAATCAATACTGTCGTATTTCCAATAAAACAAGTATTTATATTTTTGTTCATTTTTAGATTACTACATAATTAATTAAACTACATAACTTTTACACTGTGCCAAAACTTCTTAATGAACTGACCAATAGAAATACTTCAAAATGACCTGAAAATATCTATAAAAACACTTTTACATTTATTTTATTACAAATTTAGAAGGTTTTTTTTCTCTCACCTGTAAAGTTGCTGTTTTAGAGATTTTTCATTGGACAGTGATAATATGCACAAAAAGTCCAGGATAGATTTGACTCCATATTTGCTGATATGGAGTCAAATCTATCCTGGACTTTTTGTGCATTCATCTAAAATATACTATACTGCATTTTTATATGGTTCTATTTTGCACTACTATGAAGTGGTATGACTAAAATTATTATGTATTGTTTTAGCTCTGTTGTATTTTATTATATATATATTGTTATGTATTATATTGTATATATTAACCTGTTTGATCCGAAGCACATTTTATAATGGCATTTTTCTTTTAACATTATCATAACAGAATCGTGAAGATGCATACATTCACTCTAAAACTTCTCAACCGACAACAAATCCAAACAAATACGTTTATTAAATGTTATTTAGTGGAAGTTTTACTGTGAACTACAGACTAAATGCAGTTTATTTTCACTGACTGTCATTTTTTGTTGACATTGATTATTAATTAGACCCCTCATTGGTAATTATGAGTATCAGTATCACCAAAAAGATGATTCCTAGGTTAGGGTGAACATATGTCTTCTCATTAGGATGTTAAAAATGCATGTGGAATTTCTAAAATGCACAAAAATGTGCCACACATTCTGTCTATGGATTGTATTTATTGCTTTATTTATATTTTTAGATTTTTACATACTCATAATTTGTACACCTTTACTTTAAACTCCTTAACCATTAACAAATACCAACAAATTTGATATATTACAATTTTACTGTGAATAGAAGCCATATTTCATGTCATTTTATATTAACCAATGAATTCTTTCCAGCACACGTGTTAGATATGGTGTTTTGGATCTGGTACATGTGTGGTATTTACTGTCAAACTATCATTTTGCTGGGACTGATTGTTAATAAGAGATGCCATATGGGATTTAATGTAAATGTAAGTATGAGCAAAAAGTTAATTCGTAGTGTAGGGGGGTTTTACATTCTCTTTTTCTCTGATATGTCTTGTTTTCAAGGATTTCTAAAATGCACAAATAAAGCTCAGGCTTCTGAAGGTGGATTTAATTTATAATTTCATATTTTATTTATTTTTCTTTTAACATAATCTTAAAATATCTTGAAGCATGCCTTCACCTTGAAACCCCCCAACCACCAACATATACCTTAATATATCAAATCTTTACTGTGAACAGAAGCCCAGATGCAATTTAATGTTTTAAGCATACGTGGGTCAGATCATGTGTCAGGGATCTGCTACATGTGCAGTATTTATTTTTTATTATTTATAAGAGATGCTACATAGGTATTGATGGGTATCAGTATCGCCAAAAGTATGATTCCATACATTCTCTTTCTCCCAGATATGTCTTTCTCTTTTTTTTCCCTTTTCACATCAACAACGACAAATACCCACAAATATTGATATATTGAATGTATTTTAGTTGAATTTTACTATTAAAATAAGCCACAATGCAGTTTATTTTTTCTTTCCAGCATACATGGGTCAGGGACCTGGTATATGTGCAGTATTTACTGTATTGATTATTAATAAGAGAAGCTATATTAGAATTGGTGGGTATCAGTACAATCTATGAGATTATTCCTAGGGTAGGGTTCCTAGAATATACATTGATTTTGGTGATCTAAAACTACTAAAACTACTGTTATTAGTCCCGCGTATTAGAAAAAACTATGCAGGAGGAAGAGCGTTCTTTTATAAAGCTCCCCAACTTTGGAATAGCCTCCCTATTAATATACGGGACTCGGACACACTCTCAATCTTTAAATCTAGACTCAAAACATTTCTATTTGCTCAAGCTTTTGAGTAATGTCTCATTACAATTTTCTTCCTCTTACAGTTTATCCAGCAAATATAAACCCTGTCCTAATCATCTGCTTTCTCTTTCTCTCCCCATGTCCTGAGCTGCTGCTACCAGTGCCCATCCCACTCCAGCAGAGTTTTATAAAACCATTCTAACCCCTTTTTCTTCCCTCCCCTCTCTGTTCTCTCCCTCTATCTTTCTCACATGTGCTGAGACGCCTGGCCGGCCGGTCTTCCTGGATGTGTCCGTCTGTGGTTCCAGCTTTCAGGAATCAGCCCTGTCCTTCTACTCATCAGAATTATTTCACAACCCTTCTAACTCCTGCTTTTTTTCTCTCTTCCTTTCCTTTCTGTTTTCTCTATCTATCTCTTTTACATGTATGGAGATGCCCTGTTCCTGATGTTCCCAGCCTGGCTCTCCACTGCCCGCTGTGTTGTTCTCCGGCTCTGCAACCCTGCACTGATTTACATTAACACACTCAGTATCTGTTTCTGTATTAGCCATAGCTCTATAGTTTGTGCCCATCACATTCTTATATTCATAAATTAGTACCTGTTATATTAGCCATAGTTCACATAAATTCTCTGTACTGTTTTTGTTCTGTTATTTGTTTGTTGTTTGTTTGTACTGAGCGGGTCAACCCGAGTAGGATGGGTTCCTCGGACTGAGTCTTGGTTCCTTCCAAGGTTTCTTCCTCTTAAAGGGAGTTTTTCCTTGCCACTGTGTCACCATAAAATTGGCATCTCTGTGGTGCTGCTCATAATAGGCGTGGACCTGTTTTTCCTGTAAAGCGGCTTTGTGACAATCTTTGTTGTAAAAAGCGCTATATAAATAAAATTGAATTGAATTGAATTGAATTAAAACACCTAAAAACATCTAACAGGAATTTCTGAAAAGCATAAAAACACCCAGACCTATAAAGCTGCAACATATTCTGTGTATGGATTTTATTTATTGCATATACTTTTCTTTTAACATAATCATTTTAGAGAAGAAGCATAACTTTATCTTAAAATCCCTCAACCAACAAATTATACCAAGGAAAATCTTAATGGATTGCCATTTAGCCTCAGTTTTACTGTTAATAGAAGCCAAACGCCATTTCAATTTCATTTTCGATAAACTCTTTCCAAGCACACATGGGTCAGGTAAGGTGTTAAGGATCTGATCTGTGCAGTGCTGACAGTGTAACTCTGTAGCCTGTGTTACATAACCATGTGTTAAAGCCTTGTACCTCAGTCTGTCTGCGGCAGGGCCATGAGCTCTGGAGATTAGCCTCTTACACTCACTCCCAACACGTCAGGAGAAAGCTGTTGATGTCAGTCACTTTTAAAGAAGAGATAAAAGATCTTAAATGATTGGAATGCATTTACATAAAATTGTTTTTATATATTTTTTATTACATTGGAGTTGAATGAGGGAATTTTTAAGCTATGTAAAGTATGCGCATGAGGTGGTCGTTTTCCCATCATCAGATGGTAGCTGTATCATGCAGTCATGCACTGAAAACTGAGGTATCAGAGTGCTTGATTTTTGAGAGACCCTCTTTACATGACTTTAAAGGATCCACATATGAGTCTAATATTTAAGTTGTGTTTCTCAAAACTGCAGAACTTACATATTAAATAACCATTATCAATTAAATAGTAGTAGTTTTTGAATGGCTAGATTTAAGAACTAGTGTAAGAAGTTAACATCACTAAAAGTGCCTTTGTCAGGATTTTTTTATAAAAACGCAGCTTGCAGAACATTCTAGAGAAGCCCGTCTCCCAAACAAGAGAGGCCCAGGTCCGCCTGCATCGTGTGCGCAGCCGCAACCCTTCCCCAAGCATGGCCTGACCTAGATCTCTGACAGTAAACAGCTGCTGCCCGGCCCGAGGTGCTGCTGCCATCAGCAGAATGGTGCGCAGGGGCCCGGCCTGAGAGCGGATCAGTGTCAGATTGCTCCTCTCCTGAGCCTCCTGATGGGGCTCAGCGGCCCTCAGACTGTTTAGGAGATCCAGAGGCACTTAAACAGAGCAGCCGGCCCAAGCCGCCAGCCTGCGTGATTAGCACTGCTAACCGCTACACACTGGACAAATATTTTCCGTGGCAGCTGACTTGCCGCACACCAGCCACGTGCTGCCTGGGGGCCACACAATGTGTGATTATCTGTCAGTGAGCCACCATTTCTCTTAATCTCCTCGATTTTAATGAGCATCCCTTTAAGGCACACCTAAAATTTTAGATATAATACAATATAATAAAATTTTTTCAATAAATTCACTATATTGTTTTGGAATTAGTAAAGAAAAATGAAAATTTCTCAAAGCAAATGGCTCTTTGTTGTGACAGACGTGTCAGGTGAACAAGGTGTCCTTGAAAGCACATTGCCATAAGTTCACATCTCCGTGCATCACTCTAAGCAGCTTTGTGTATAAGCTGTTTGAATGTCAGCTCTTGTCAAAGAGTGAGATTAACTTTTTAGTGTGTATGAGTCTTAGCTTATGTAAACAAATAAACAGGTAACTTTAAGAAATACACCCAATAGCTTCAGCTTGATTTAACTTATTAGTTCTACCATTGAAAGAACTAAACCGTTCTCGTCAGCTGTCGTACTAATTCAATCACTGAATATTAATGTGTTTTATTCATGCGGTGTAAATTAAAATGGTTAAAAATGTTTTTTTTTGTAAATGTGATTAGTATTGATTGCTATAGATTTCTACTGGAAGGATAACCATACAGTATCTGACAGCAGTGGGCATACCCGTCACATTTCTGTGATTATTTGATCTTTTAATATCTTTTAATAGGACAACACTGTAGAAATAAAAAATGGAAAGATCTTAGATTAGTCTGTGTAAAGTCTGTATAATAGTGTAGATTTACTGTCTTTCAAAAATAACTAAACACACAGCAATTAATGTCTAAATAGGTGGCAACACGTGAGCTTTAATTGGGACCAAAAATTGCCAATATTTTATGTATCCTTCATTATTAGCTAGCATTCTCTAACTCTTAAGCATTAAATTCACCAGAGTTGAAATTTCCCAGAATTCTCTTTTCGGGTTCTAAAACATACTTCTTTCCAGAATTGATCAAATACACCTGAAAGAGATGGAGAAGTAAATTCTTTGGTTTTGGTTTGGTGAAACCAAGTGGAGCAAATATTCTAATACAGACAAGTTCAAATGAAAGTAGCTGATTTTGCGATATAAACTTTTAGGCTATTTATTAATCTTGATAAATGAGGAAATGTTTATATATTAATATAATATATAAAAAATTAATATTATATGATTTTACACACACTGTGTTGAGTGTTTATTATATATTTTGCTTTTTGATTGCACATTTGCTCTTAATGTAATATTAAGTGTGTTGTGTGCATTTTTTTTAGTGTTACCAAACATACAGTCATGGTGGACTGTTATTTTACTGCACTATGTACCTGAGTATGGTTGAAATGGCAAGGAAGTCTTTTTAAGTGTCTAATTCTTAATTTTTGACATTTTTCGCTTTTTGCCATACTGTCTGGTACCTGACAAATTCCTGATGTATAGGCCAATAAATATGTCCCCAAATGTCTTGGAATAAAATCTTTTTACAATGACTTCCATTTAAAGTAATTTAAAGTGTTTTTCTTCTATTAAGTTGCTGGTTTGATGATAAAATTTTCATGTAAAAGTTATCATTTAAATTCATTCTGAATAATCACACACCCAAAGAACTCTATGAATATTTACACACAGGTGACTCTGACCTTTTTTATACTAATTAAAATTATAACAGATTAAAATCAGCATATGATGTCTATCTATGTATTATATTTTCCCTTCTTTAAACACTATCATTTAATCTGTAATATTTTAAGTTTGGATGGCAGGCCAGATGAAAGTAACGGTTTCTCCTTGTTCTTTCAGAACAATTGATATGAACATCTAACAAGACATGAGTTGTATTCTGTGTGGATTTCATCATAAAGTTAAGCTCTAGTGTCTAATTAAACCCATTCATGAAATTTAACAGAAAAAGCGGGAGCCCACAGCTTTATAGCTCTGTATGACTCATTGTGATTCATATATCAGTTTAGGATTAAACACATTAAAGCACTCAAGCTGCCATATGCTGTCTTACTTTATCCTCAGCTTGCATGAATGGGGATACTGAAAAAACTCTACTTGGCAAAAACAACACTGCAGGCTTAGACACTAATTAGATCATGAAATAGATTGCACCTTTCCAGTTGATCAACGGAGAAATTTGGTAGGGGATACGTGATTAATGTGAAATCGATGACTCGGAGCATTTTCAGATTTAGGATTAGTGAACGAACATAAGAAACACAAATAAAAGCACTTGCTACATGTAGAAAATATTGTTATACTTAAAAAATTATGTGAAAACATTCTCTGCAAAAGTTTGGACACTCCTGATCAACTTATTTGTATTGTCATACATCTAAATGAAAATAGGTTCACATATAATTTCAGGCATTCCCTTCATTATTGCCTGTGCAATGTGTTCCCACTTTAAGCCCCTCCCAAAAAGCACATATATAGAAATATAAACAGAACAGAGTTCATACAGAGGTCAGTTCCCTGCACAGGTTCATTCTGACTGCTTGGTAGAGCTAGCTGTAGCTCTGCTCTTGTGTACACTGTATGGAGTGTGCGGTGCCCCTCGAGCGGAAGCTGAAAGGAGGTATTGGGGGTTGGGGGTCTGACAGTGGTCCAGGGAGCGTTAGGCCTTACACCACAGCCTTGCAGGATTAGCCAGTCCCTGCCATCTGCTGTCAGCAGCATAATCCAAGCAATGAGAAAATCAATCGTCTAAGTAAATATCAAAGACATGTAAGCTCATTTGGCAAGTAAATTAAACATTAGGGGGACTTACGTTAAAAGACCATGTTACTGCTGAACAAGGGCTAGGCAAGCTTATTATGAGTAACCACACTTGTTGCTGAATTGTCACAAAAAGGATCAGCATCACAGCTTACAGCATAAACAAAGCGGGAATGAAGAGGAATAAAATAATAAAATAGTGCAGGGTGTAGATTTAGTTTTAATATCATATCATTTGTCTAAATACTGTTTCTAAATACTTTGTTTTCAGTGCTTTCACATTAGGGGTGTTAATAAATATTGATCAACTTTGCACAACATGTCACAACATTGTTTTGCAATGCTGTATTGATTCCTAAAATACTGTACAAATGTTTAATCAATAGTCTTAATGTAAAGACAGGATGTATTGGGTTTAAACCCAGACTGCTAGATAGCAATCGTGTCTTCAAATTCTACTGCTCTCATCATTAAAAAATGTTCTTTTATATGTTTCTCAATTTTTTGTAGTACAATTAGTATTATGCAATACTGTATTATGCAATTATGTAGTAGTACAATTTTTATTATGCAATTGTTTTCTTTAAATGTGATGTAAAAAAAAAAAAGAGTATAAAATAGCTAAAAGCTTTGCAACCCTGTATAGTTATACGAATCATAAAGCACAGCCCTGTCTTACACCTTGCAGTCCTACGTTGCTTTGGGTGTAAATTCCTTTAGACTACTGCACAGCTAGTGAGATGAGGAGGTTTAGCAACAGAATGAGGCGATTTAATTATTTATTTATTATGCGTGCGTGTGTGTGTGTATATGTGTGTTTGTGTGTTTTACCTCAATTGTTTAGGAAATGCTGACACCACTGACCCATGTCTGCGTTCTTAAAAAAGTATTAGGGGTTATTTAATAAAGTAAGTTTCTATAGAGCATGACAACTCAAAAGAATTATTTTAACACTTTAAAAGTGTTTTGTCTGATTAAATGGTTCCTGAAATACAAATAAAAAAAATGGCCAAATAAAATCAAGATCTTGGAATATACACATTTTGAATGTACAACATAGATAATTCTATCCATTTTTTTACTCAATGAACCACAGACAAATCTGAGAAACAGATATCTCTTATTTTAGTAATAAATTATGTTAAATCATATGATGGACAAAACCACATCAGACGTTAAAAGTTGAAAGTCACAGTTTAATTATTTTAGAAATCATGTACATCATTATAGAAAATACAAAAAACATTATACAGCCCATTGAGGAAAACACTATTCTAACATTCAGGCTTATTTCATTGCAAACTGTTTGAAACCACAATATTTCGTGTTTCTTCTGGCTAGCTTCATTTCATTTGTTACTATACATTCATTCCTGCAACACATTCCAAAAAGGATAGGAATAGGGAGATTTAAAGCTACTTATGAGATACTACATTTAGATATGAATTTAAATAGGCGATGTCAACAGGTACAAAAAGTACCATAAGCACAAAGGTTAATATCTTTAGGGAACAAAGCTCGTCAATAAAGGCATATTTAAAAAAAATGCAGCATAGATAAGTCCAAAAGCTGGGGTTTGTCTTGGTATGGGATTTTGTCAGGTTACTTTTATAATGCAGCATTAATTAAGACACCATTTTATTCCATCAATTAGTTTTTCAACAAGACAGTGCAAAACCACATGTTGCACGCAATAACAATGCATTGGCTGGGAAAGAAGAGGTAGGTGTACTAGAAAGTCCTGGTTACAGTTCTGACCTGTCTCCAATAAAGAATGTGTAGAGAAATTTTAAATGAAAAATGACAAGCTCATACTATTACACACCTCAAGACATGTTTGCAGGATAAATTAGATAAAATAACAATGCTTGTATGGTAAATGCTTTACTGTTGCAACTTATTTGAAATGTGTTTCAGGCTTAAATTCCTGAAGTGTGTGCATATTAACAAATGAAACTGAAGATGAACAGATAAAATATTTTGGGTTTTTACTGTCTGAAATTAAATAAAATTGTACTTAAATGTAAGAAACGCTGCTTTCTTAACTTAGCATTTTAGATAATTTCAACTCTGATTTAATATTATTAACAAAATATTTAAAAATCAAGTGCAATCCAAGTGCAACATAAAATTTCACTCCTGCCTCAGTCCATTCCTATACTTTACACACCCCTATACTCATCTTTGCAGTAGCCTACAAACAGAGGTTCTGCTTGGATACCACGCCTATGAGAGAATTAAAAAAAGTTAAATTAACTTTTGCTTAATACATACAACAACCGGCAACAACAGAATATAAATAATAGATATGTACATCAATTCTCAGTACCTGATCAGAGAACAGCGAAATTTCTCTAGGCGAGGGAAAGCCTGATCCACATTAGAGGTCATCTCCTCATTACTCCACAGCCTTTCTGCAGCGGCACATGCTCTGGGCCTATATACACACAGTCATTTTAATCATGTCCATTTTTTTTATCATACTGACAAGAAAAGAAAGCCTTTTATATTATATTGTTTCTCACCATAGGCGTGGATGGAGATTGGTTGCATCCACATACTCTCCCCACATGCAGACCTCACCACCAATCACCAGCGCCTTCTGCTGGTCTGTGCCTGAACATAACGGACGAGCACCGAATGAGCAGACAGTGACTGCATGTGAAACATCAAACACTACAAGCTGGAACACTCAACAGCAAGTCATGCATTTAGCTTAAACATAAAGATACAGTAGACTCACAAACATTGAAATGTCACTACATCTGACTTCTAAAAGCTTCATAATTAGTCCTAAAACATACTTCACACTAGAATGAGAAAGAAGACTCTTCAAGCTATGTAGATTGAGCTTTTTGTGAGGTTGCATTTGAAAATGTCACAATGCATTTCAGAATGCAACAAAAGCACAAGCACTGCAAAGGCCACCACAACACCACAATTTGAGTGTTTTAGCTGCCAGAAATGCATGCTGAGTTTGTGTGGGCATTAGTTTGAGCATTGGCCCGGCATTTGAATTTGGATTTGTGTGCTTATGTGAAGTATGTTTTAGGCCTTAGTGGGTTACAATAGGCAAACTGATCAATTTAACAGTTATGTGGCCATCCACGACTAAAGTTACATATAACTTGAGATCACAAGGAATAACAATTGTCTGTGAATTTAGAATGAATTTAATTAAAAGATTAATGCTAGAAAGTATAATAAAACACAAATCTAGCTCATGACATTCTCCATATGAAACTACTCCACCGTGACGGCATTAAAGGAGAACTCCTAGGTGAAATGGACTTGGGGTGTAGTGAAAAATGATAATAAGTGCTAACTTTTGTAAAATAACCAACCAAGAGACTTAGGTTATGTTAGGGATAGGGGCATAGAAATCGCTAAGAAATCGTTTTTTGTTTTGTTTTGTTTTTTTAACTTTAACAAGCTCACAGTAGTTCCACACTTCATTGGTTTAATGAACCTTAAAAGTGCACATGTAGTTTAAAAAAAACTTTTTTTTCTATACACACAGTATTAAAATGGTAGTTCTCTGGATGGCACCATCATAAAGTAGACAAACAAATAGATGGGATAGAGGAACAGATTGTAAAATTAATTCTGTGGAAATGCATGAATTCCAGGTGTTGCTGAACATATATCTATAACATTTATGCATTTCCATGGAATTGCATGATCAATGCTATGCCCCTAGCATAATGCTAGCATTGTAAACCTAAATGGGAGCATTGGCTATAAGTGCTATATTTCTAAATGCTGGGGGCAAACGGAGGTGAGCTATTTAACAAAAATTTGTACTTGTTATCATGTTTCACTAAAACCCCACGCCCATTTCACACTGAATTTCTCCTTTAACTCCAACCCCATGCCCCACATGCAGCTCCACACACCGGAGAAGTTCTGGGGCTGCACAGTGTAGGAATTGCGCCAGTCCTGCCCGTAGCTGATATGGTTGATGTACCAAGGGGCCGAAAGCAGTACCCTGTACCCAGCGTGAGTGATTTTGGCCAGCTCAGTTCGGTAATCTGCAGGAACTCCTTTCCAGATCTCCAGCACTGTGTCCTTAGGGATCTGAGAGAGTACACACAGAAGGGTAATGCTTCTCTCCCCCCCATCATCCCCCACCATATCTCTACAGCAGGGGTGTCACACTCAGGTACTTGAGGGCTACAGAGTTTAGTGTTTACCCTCCTCCAAAACTCTATAGAGTGCAGTGGTCCTCCAGGACTGCAGTCTGACTCCCCAGCTCTACAGACTAAGGAGATTATGACTTAGTTTATAAATGATTTACCTTTAATTACCAAATGATTAATCCTAATTCCTAGTCTTGATACAGCAACTCTGATATCAGCTTGAGGATGACAGCTTGACCATTGTTGAGACTATTGTAAAATCAATTTATAGAAGGATAATACACACAGTGACTCTTTGCTGACATCTGGTGGTATTAGACATTAATATAAAATATTCCAGGAAAAGTTACCAGTTTAATGAGACTGTACAGAGGTACTCCTTCTTGTAAGTATACTAAGCTATGTTAAGATGACTAAACCAATCATATGCATACAGTTTTTAAAAACCTCAATAGGACGGAACTGCTAACAAAAAAATCATCAAAGGTTCTTACAGGCATTGTGGCCTGTGGAGCAGCAGAACTGTGGTTTTGTTGGCTGATGGAGTTTCATCTAATGCCTTTTGTTTGTTATAAATTTTATGAGCTGTGTGATCCAGAAATGATCCAACACCAGCACCTGACTCAGCATGTCTATCCCTTTTTGGAGGCACTCAAGTGCCACCCCATCCACGTTGGTCTCTGTAAAGCTGAACAATTGGAATTATCTTGTTATTTATATTAAACTAGATAATGAGGAATGCAACTGTGGGCGGAAGATTTGATAAAAATATGAAAAAAAAAGCTTCTTATCTGCTCATGTTAAGAATTCCAGTAATGCCATACCAGTCACCTGTGCATAATAGTTTATGGGTCTGATTTGAATCTCAACTGTTGGTTTTCCCTTTATCATTATCAGCATGCATGTTCTAACACTATGCTCTTCTGAGCTCTTCTGCACTCTTCTGCTCTTCTCTAACCGTAAACTTCATTAAAATGAATGAAAATACGTTAAAACTGTATTTAGTGCCGGGCAATATTTGATATATTAAATAAAAATCAATGTACTGCGAGTTGTTGAAAGAAAAAGCTAAACAATAAATACCATAATACATTTCATGCCATATTGCCAACGCCCTACATTCACAAAGTACTGAGTTTTAACACAGAACTGACAGATAATATAACCTGGTTGAAATACTGGTAGGACTGCAATGATTAATCAATATAATCGACAATGTTGATTATTTAAATTTGTTGACTAATCGTTAATTTGTAAAAGTACCACCTTACACAAAAGGCTGGGGACAGAAGCGTAATGGGAGATGTGTAAATGGTGCACTCACACAGGTTACACTTAACTTATTGTGTGTCTTCAGAAGTGCTCAAACACAACAGATTATATATTTACACACTAAATATTAGTACTCTCCACGTTTAATCAACATCCTGACATTTAAATGCCTTTTAAATCTCATGTTTAGCTGTTTCTATCATTTTTATAGATGGAGAACATGGAAGAAATAATCTAAGTTAACTAATCGACTAATCGAAAAAAATAATCATCAGATTAGTCGACTAACAAAATAATCATTAGTTGCAGCCATAAATATCGGTATGCAAAGCATATACTTGATGTAAAAAGAAGACACTGAACTGCAAGTCATTGCACAACAACACATCACACCACTACAACCAATCACATCACTCCCCAGTTAGTGTCTGACCCTTAAAGGCGAGAGGCCGCACGTTGTAGTACCGGGCCCAGTTGTGTGTAGGTCCAGGCAAGTCCAGGTAGAAGGGCGCTGCCAGAATGACTTTCAGCCCTGCTTTAGTCACCCTGCGCACTTCACACAGGTAACAGCCCCCTTTCCACACCTCCACCACATACTGAGGCCTGTGCTAGAACACACGTCACTTATTCCAGTTAGACAGCATCTTAAACATGAGGGCGAGCTTGCAGTGTATGTATGCAGGCAGGAAATGGAAAGACATTGCAAAAGCTTTAAAGAAGTAATCAGATAATAGCTTATAATTACACTTACCCTTTCACGGTAGTCAAACACATCCTGCCAAACAATGGGGGTCTTGTTGAGTGCAGAACTGATGTTTACAATGCTTAAAAAAGAAAAAAGATATTGATGATATATAAATAGATGAATAAATGAATAGATCAGTACAAAGTCAACATGCTTGTTAAATGTTATGTGCTTTCTTTATGTATTGAACTAACTGAGAAGACAGAAATCAATTTATATTTGAACATGGATACTGTGGGTCTCTTAAGACTGGGAGTAAAATACAGTAAGGACCCTTTTATTTTTACTTGAATATCCTACTTACTATGTAAAGACAAAAGTACTGGGACACCTGCTTTTTTAATATCATATCATACATCATATCATATCATATTAATATTGTGATGTATCGAATTGTTTTAATTGTATTGATATGTGGCATCAAATATCAGTATTAGCCACTCTAAACTCCCTAAACATTTGACTTGCTAATTTTACTGATTAATTACTTCACACGGTGGAGCTAATCAAATGAATAGGGTATAGAATATAAAGGATATTATTATATTTTATATTTTGTAAAACTGACACCAATAAATCTATAATTCCTGTTATTTGGTTATTAAGGAGTATTTTATCTTCTTCAGTAGCACAGTTGTTGTTGAGTATCGAGACAATTGTCCTGCAATATATTGAGTACCTCGTATTCACAGTATTGTTATATAATGGTTATCATGGGAAACATATCATGATAATATTGTATCGGTAAATTCTCTGTGATTCCCGCTCCAACTGCTCATTCACATGGATCTGAAATCCATGGTATTAAACTGAGTTTATCCTGCTTTGTTGGAGAAGCTGCTGTCCAGGGAAAGCCATTACACTATATTTTAGAGCAATGCTTTGAAACTTTGATTGCATTTAGTGACAATTTAGTTCACCTTCCCACCTCATCCGAAACTCCCTAATTCATCCTAACAGTATTGGATGAAGCAGCATCTTTCCATAGAAAACAGATCTTAATGCTGGAGGCGCATGTCATGGTCCAGAGAGACCTATTCTATTGGCAATACTTCTCTACAGGAACTAGACCAGCTGAGTGTATGTGTGTGTGTTCATCTGTGTCACCAATGGATGCAACTTACAATAGCTGAATGCATCTATTAGAAAAGAAGTCCACAAACATTCTGACATGAATTTAGAATGTAAGAAACTGGCAACATACCATGATCATCAACACTCAAAATTTTAAATCAGAATTGACAATTAAATTTGAAGTCAGTTTTCTGAAACAATCATTCCCAGGTGGTGCATCAGCAACAATGGTACATACAATCATACCACCGCCAAGCTGATGCAAGATACTGGATTGTTATTGTCTTTACCTGCAGTAAAAGATAATGCAGTGTGACCTTTGCTACACAAACAAGCCCTTGTGACTGTGGTTTTGACTTATGACACTAGTTAGGGAAGGTGAACAGTACACAAGGAAGTAAAAAGTAAAACTGAGGAGGTATATGTGCTATAGGAATTATTAGCAAAGACATACAATGTTTTGCTGTAAACTAGACAATCAGCTCAGAGTTCATCAAACCCGCCCCCAAAAAAGAAAAACAGCCTGTTTTATTACAATATGGCCAAATCATAATTTTGTGAATGTGTAACTGCAATTAACTGCATTTGTTATTTCTTTCTTTTAAAATGGATATTTAAATGTAAATGAAATAATGAATGTAAGAAATGTAAAATGAAATTATATTAATATTAGTGGTGTCAATTAAAATAAAAGTATATACTTGTATGTTTGAGGGGAGATAAAATCAATGTAGGGTGCTGGAATAAAGAATGCATGACTAATTTGACTGTAAATGTCTCAGCTTGGTTATGAGGATTTCTGAATTCGAACTTAATTTGATGAGAATAAAAAGGTATCCTCAGAGAGAGAAAGAGAGAGAGAGAGAGAAAAACAATGCTCTCTGACCGGGTCTGAGCTCGAAGTTCAGAGCGTGCCATTCAATCGTTCAGCCAGACAACAGATCAGTGCGTTGGGCGAGGGTGGGGCAGATTACGGTGGAAGTAGGGGTCAAACTTGGTGCCTTAATTAACTTGCGTTAAAAATAGTAACGTGTTACTGATTCCAAATTAACAGCATGCGTTAACACTATTTTATGGAAGCTTTAAGTTAAACAAATAAATCTGGTTCTTTAGTTTATATCCTCTGGTGTCAATCAAACACTCGTGGTTAAAACACAAGTTGCACCCAGAAAGAATCAACCAAGAGGTATAAGGCTTGGTGGACATGTGTGGGACACAGAATAGCAGCAGCTCATCTTCAAGTCTTGCTTTTGTTTTTTGTTTTATTTTTCCTGGTAACCTTTATCTTACATCCAAATACTTCCTTCAGTGTGCAACTATAAAATATGACAATAAGTGTAAATATTTTATAGCTAGAAAAACTAGCTTAGCTACATACAATCTGTTTTATCAGTAGATGGAGAAAAAAAGGCAAAGATAAGGTTGTATTCACAACATTCCTGTCTTACTTTTCTATGTAGTATGATTCCAGTTTGGTGTAATCATGTCCAAAGCCCATCTTTGTCATGAACGCCCGCACGTTAGGATTGGACTTCCTATTAAAATGTACAATTATATACAATGAAATATAGTGTCCAGTAGTCTAGAATCAAGCACTCAAATATGTAATAATCATGTAAAATAAAATCAGTGTAACTTACCAGCAAGCAAAATTAACCTCATCTCCACCCAAATGCACATAGGAATCGGGAAAGACTGATTTCATCTCTTTAAAAAGGCCACTCATGAACTGGTAGGTCGAATCCAAAATTGGATTGACGGGACCAAATGTTCCAGACGGAACGTCTCCTTTATAGCAGGGAGTTAGCAGGTTTGGCTGCCCTGAAAAGAATACATTGGGTAAGGCAACATCAAGTTGAAGGTTTAAATGCACTTTTAAATAGTATGGGACAGGTTTCTAGATAGTGATTAAGCCTAGCCATGGACTACACAGTATTTCGAATAGAGATTTTACATTAAAAGGAAAATATAGCCTACGACTATGATTAACTCTTTGAGTCAAGTTACTCTTTGAGTCCTTTACTAATTCCACAGGGAGGAAATCTGTAATATTATGACTGTGGAAAGAAATTGAACAAAATGTCAATATACTAACTAACTAACTTTCTAAGTAAATAGATATTGCAAACAACGGATATTGCAATTAACAGCAAATAAATACTAGTATTGCACACAGTGTCAATACACAGATTGATACACATGGTGGTGATATTTTTTATTGATAATCATGTGTATGTGTTCTCAGTTACAAGCTCTGTCAGCTATCAGAAATGCTACCACCAACAGCATGTGTGAGTGTTTTTCCATACCTTTACCCCATGACTGGGTGTGTCCTGGAGTGTCGAACTCTGGTATCACCCTGATTCCTCTCATTCTGGCATGAGAAATTACCCTCTTTACATCTGACTGTGTGTAAATATGGGTCATCGGGTGAAAAGCTCCCTGAAGCAAACACAAGGTCCTATTTTTATATTGTAACAACACACACACGACCACAACACAGAAATGAATGAGGCATGCAAACTGTTGCTTAATATTTACCTGGTAAAAAATAAAGAAAGAAGAAATGAAAATGTAAACCCAAGAATCTGTGATTAGATTATATTATATCATATTAAAGATTAAGGAGTTGTATTGGCTACCTTGCTGCTAAGGTCCGGATAACTGTAGCTCTGGTATGGGAATGAAGGGTCATCCACAATGTGCCAGTGAAACACATTGAATTTACTATAGGCCATGGCATCCTAAAGGGGGGGAAAAGTACACAATAGTATGAAATGCAGAATACCTTAAAAAGCAGTACATTAAAAACCACCACATCCAGAACACTTTTATAGTACATCTTAATGTGGCTGCATGGCTGCTTCAGACTTCTGCCCCACAATCTCTGCTGATTGTCTCATCAAACCTTTGCAGCAAACATTTGGCCATACAGGAATTATAAAATCTGATATGGGTTGGTATGTAATCTCTTAATGGCATGTAGCTATATGCCACAAAGTGCACTGAATATTCACATACGACACTGATGCTAAATTTGTTGGACAAACAGAGTACAGTAGCAGAACTGCTATGGCAGAAAGTTCTGTGTTAACAATATACAAATTACAGTTTTTCATTTAGTCATAAACTATTCTAAAACTATTTAGCCAAAATATTCTGAATACTGCTTTTCCAAAAGAAAACATACTGTATACAGCATTTCTGTAATTTGATATTCTATTACATGGTTAGTAAGAGTCTTTACTAAAATGATTGGTTACCAGAGTTTTCAGAATGGCGTTCAGAGGTAAATAATGCCTTGAAGTGTCCAGCAAAAGCCCTCTAAACTCGAAGCGTGGGAAGTCCTGAATTTCAGTCTTATTAACAAAATACTGTAACAGTTAGAGAAAGAGAAAAATAAGCATCACCGGAGTTAAGTATAGGTTAAGTAAAAAAACAGATGCTTTGGTCCATTTTAAAAGTCCTGACTGTAAAGAAGGCACTTTTACTAAAGTGCCCAATACTGATTTCACTCTTAGATAATTATTTATTGCACTTACCATGTTGTATTTATCCTGGTATACCAGCTGACTGAAGGACTCCAGACCTGTATTTTTTTTAAGATTTTGTGAATTGAATAAACTGAAAAGTGATATTTATATTTTATTCATTGCAAGTCAACCATTTTGTTTATTTTCTGATATTATCTTGTCAATATCACACAATCGCACCCAAAATCTGTTATGTTTTCTTTACTGTAACTCAAAGAATCAAACACATTTCTATATGTTACAACATAACTGATACGAGTGGAATTATGTATACACATATATACAGTGTAGACTGTAGATTAATGAGTAGACTCTACCTCTCAGTGCTCCCCATACTGACTGTGCCTTCAATGCAGCTGCACCTGCAGCCACGCTCAGGTTATCTGTAGACAGAAAAGACCCATGTGTCATTAACAGTCGCCTATAGTGAGATGTGCTCATTTATAATAAGCAAATATAAACAATAAATACTCACAGCTTTCATCTGACCCTTCATCGGGATATCCATCACACTCTCCGCTTTTGACACTGACTGACACTGTAAAGGGCGTTGGATCCATCCAAATGTTGCTGAATCCTGATGAAGAGAAATGATAAAGTAAAAAAAAAAATTGAACAAAGATCTAATAAATAAATTTGTATGTTATTAGGCAATGAATGTATTAGTATATAGAATAGCAATACATTATCATCAACTCGTCTTGTAATGAAGTGTTTAAAGAGACATTTGTGGGATATTTTAAATCACAATATGCAGAAATATGCAGTAAGGTCATTATAGCTTCCTAGCCAACATTCTCTTGGGCTTTAAAGTGGGTTTGTTCATGAAGTTTTACTGAAACCGAGTTGGGCTTCCCAAAAGAGTGTCCTCCTTACAGCCCATGTGTCCCATTTCAGTGTACAATTCTTATGGGACTCATGTGTAAACCCTTGTTAAAACACTTTTAACCCTTTAATACATTTTTTGTACATAACGGGTTTCTTAGGGTGGTAACTTTGATGAACTTATCCTGTGAAAGAGTGGTAACTCTTCGTCTTCCTTTCCTGGGGCTGTCCTGATGAGGGACATTTTATCATAATATTTTTATAGTTGTTGCAATTGCACTTGAGGATACTTTCAAAGTTCTTGAATTTTTTCAGATTGATGGACCTTCATTTCTTAAAATATTTTTTTCTTTAATTTTTTATATGGATTAGAATATTACTCAAATAGGGCTATTCACTGTATTTACAACTGATGCTCTCAAACACAGTAAGAGAAAAGACATTCAAGTAGTTAACTCTTGACAAGTTCAGCACAGCTGTTGGACTCTGATAGATAAAATAACATGATTTGCAAAGCTGTCATCTAAACAAGAGGTGCCACTTTGAAGAATCTAAAATATTAAACATATTCTGGTTTGTTTAGCACATTTTTATTTATTAAATAATTACATATGCTTTAGTTTGGCCGACTGTAATATTAATCTACAATGCAAAAAAAACTACTGAATTCAAGGAGTGCCCTAATATTTGATTGGTACTGTAGATCTATGTGACATTTTTAGAATTAATGTAACTATTAAACCACAGAGTGTTCAGTTGTTTCTCTTTCTTCTTCCTGCTCATGTTTGTAGTGACATGTTGCAAAAATAGATCTTGGCAATGAAAAAGAAGCTTAAATCTTGTTAATGCACAGTATCTGATACACTTTATATGAACTACTGTGCTTAAATAGTGACACAAGAATGTGTACAATTTCATTTACCTTATTTACTTAACAAAGCCTTAATATTCATTCTGTGCCAGATTGATTTTAGTGTCGCCCTCCTACAATTTTAGACATTTTAGATCTTGAATATGAAAAACCTAAGATGTTTAAGACATTTTAACCAAAAAGAGCTTGGTGACGTCACAGGCCCTTTAAAATATTTAGAAAGCTCCTTACAGCACTAAAACTGTTCTTTCTAAGTGACATATCCTGAACATCCTGAGAGCATCACCACAGGACAGTGTGTGAATGTGTGTTCCTTCATCTAACCTTATTTACAGGATGTAGGAGTGCTGGGTTAGTGCTGAAGATTAAACTAGCTCCTTTTAAACATGTATTTCTGCTTCTACATGTCTGTTCGAACTGTTTTAACAACGTAAGCGATTTAATAAAATGTTTCATGTTCCTTGTAAACTAAATCATAAAATAGTACATTTTGTTGTCATTTAACCTTAAAACATTAACAGTCGAGTTCCCACAATAAGGAAAACATGAATGAGCTGTAAACATCAGTTTATCTGATTTAATTTTGAATTTAGCATCAATATTCAGAAATAGGGGGGTTCTTATGGGTTAAGGATCTATCTGCTGGTACCCTGCCTCGTTTGGGCTGCCCCTACAGACCCCACATGGACATGTTATGTGGGTTAACAGGTGTATGCTCCACTTATGACAGTGTATTGATAGAAAACTCAGTCTTACGTGCTCCATCAGCAGCGTCTGGGAAGATCAGGCTGTAGTATCTTTTGAAGGCAGAGTCCAGGACGGAGCAGCCGCTCTGAGCAGCTGAGTCTTTGGAGTAGCTGAAGGAGAAGCTCTGAGGACTCAGGAGGTACCTGTCTGTAGACTGGGTGATCTGCTGGGGCATTGGCCACACTCCAAACACTTGTCCTGCTTCATAGTGGAGAATACAGAGCAGGAACAGCAGCCGGAGAAACCTCCTCTCAGTCTGAAACATGATACAGCTTTAATATAGAATAACCGCGTTACAAACCCCCTATAAACTCCCTACAAACCCCCACAGCTCAGCGCTCTGAGAGAACACTGTGACTGTAAGGTTTAGGGGAAAGTAAAAATGCTGAAGAGCGGAAAACAGGTCATGTGACCCAGCGGTGAAAAGCAGTCAGCTGACCCGCAGCAGCTCCATTCATTCGCTCCCGGGTTTTATTATTCTCACAGTAAATGATGCTCCCGCTGTAGCGGAGAGACTGAAGCTGAAACACAGAGATACAGCGGGTCACCCAGAGTCCTGACCGTGTTATTACATCAGTACAATAAACTATTAATCATTAAAGCGGGAGTTTCACCAGTCTAATACACAAACCAGCTGAAACCGTTCAACTGTTTCCTGAGATAAAGCCACTAGAGGGCACCACACACCGCCACACACCAGACATTTATAACATTAAGTCAAAGTCAAAGTGTTTTTTATTGTCATTTCAGCTATTTAAAGAGTACACAGTGAAACGAAACAACGTTCCTCCAGGGACCATGGTGCACATAAACACAGTGTAGACAGAACAATAGTGCAACAGTACAAAAGTGCAGACAGACAATACAACACAATACAGACAAAGAATAATAAATAACAAGACAGTGTGCAAATTATGCAGTGTGCAAAAAGTGTGCAAAAAAGACCAGTGAGGTAGTAATTACCTCTATTACACAGTGTGCAATAGAGTCCAGTGAGGTAGTAGGGTTTTTAGTGCTTTCCATTAGAGCACCTGATGTACAAAACCAATACAGTAACACCTGCAGTACTCTCAGTTAAACCTTAACAACATTTAACAAAACATTTATATACGATACTCGTATATAAATTTAATATATTATTTAATTACATTAATCAGTGTTGTTCCCTCAATTTAATAAAAACATTGGATTTCATTAATCAGTGTTGTTCCCTTAATTTAATAAATCTATACTTTCAACAAATCAGTCTGTCAATTTAATGAATCATTGAATTTCTTTAATCAGTGATGTTCCCTCAATTTAATAAATTATTGAATTTCATTAATCAGTGTTGTTCCCTCAGTTTAATCATCATTGTATTTAAGTAATCAGTGTTCCATGATTTAATAAATCATTCTATCAATTAA
The DNA here is from genome assembly GCF_023375975.1 of Astyanax mexicanus. Lineage (NCBI taxonomy): Eukaryota > Metazoa > Chordata > Actinopteri > Characiformes > Acestrorhamphidae > Astyanax > Astyanax mexicanus. Next base: position 58,139,229 of record NC_064409.1, read on the forward strand.
TAAATAAATTCCTCAGTTTAATTGATTTATTTATTTATTCTCTTGGCTTAATAAATAATAAATATAATAAATAATTTGCTTCATTTTTTATTGAATAATTAATTCTTAATTCAATTAAGCATTCCCTCGATTTAATAAATTGTTACCTCAGCTAAACTAAAGTCTAGACTCTAAAATGTGGGAATGAGTTATTTACTTGAGTGATTACGGTAATTAGGTCACATAGATTACTTTTCTACTTAACTTAAGGGGCTTTAAACTTTTCTACTCATCTTAAGAGACTTCAATATAATGCATGTGTATCTATAGTTGTTTTAAACATTGACACAGATGGACAACCTTCTAATGAATGCATTGCTGACAGCTTCTTTAGTCCCTTTGGGCAAGTATTTTCACACTTGTGCTCCTTTACATTGTTGTTGGTTTTAATTGCTCTGAATGTTTCTCTTTGTTTGAGTCAGGAGCTTCACTGCAGACTGCATTTGTTTAGAACAGGATAAGCAAAATGAAGATCAGACAGCTGCCAATATGAGAAACAGCATATAATAAAGCTGAAAATAAAATAAACATTGATCAAACAATAGCAATAGCAATGTGCTGGCCAAAGACAGTGCAGATTTGGAATGTCCTGAAAAAGAACAACCTCTGGTGTGCAGGTAATTAGAGATGAAACAGGTTAGCCAAGGAAAATATCAGAGGTTGATGACAGAAACATTGTGAAGAAGAAAAAAAAAAACAAAGAACAGTCGGTGGCATCAACAGCCTCCAAAGTACAGGGTGGAGTCTCAACAAAGACATAGATAGCTAACATATAGAGTTAATATCAATCAGAAGCATATCTTTTATGGGTGGTGATGGAAAAGCAACCATTAACCAACCCTTATTTGACATTGCATCATAGGAATCAGTTAGTCTTAAAATTCCATCACTGAATCAACACTAATGAAAGATTTTGATTGGTTGGGGCTGTTCCACCTCACAAAGTTTATAGGCATAGTTGCACCCCTGAAATAAATATGAATAGTGTCAATTATTATTTTAACATCCCTTTCTACACACAATATAAGCAATATAAACATATTTAATGTAAGTAAAGTTTAATACAAACAATATATATATATATACAATTATAAAATTTAAACAACATAAAATTGATGTGCACAAATAAATCAATTCATGTCTGAGAACTACATTGTTTCAATGCATTAGAAATGTAAACATTAAAGTTGATTCAACATCCTTTTACTTTCAAGGTTAGCAGGGCAGAGGGGGAGAATGCACATTTTTCTTTATATTCTGCCACAAGAGACTTTTCAGTTAGTTGACCTTAAAGGCCAGTAAAAACATTTATCCTTCGCATTAAATATGGTGTTCAATGGCTTAATCTTATTACAGAGTGTATCCCTAATGAATACATTTCACTTTTATCTATTTTAATTCTCCATACCAACCCCTACAAACATCATACAGACTCTATGCTGTCATCTTCCTTAATACACTGGATTCCCAAATTGGCCTAGCTTGTTTTTGTTCTGTTATTTACTATAAAATTATATTCTGTGCCATTTTTATTTAGTATTGCTCTCTTTTTATTTACTTTGTGTGTTATTAAGTGTTTTCATACTTTTTTCTTGTGTCATTACTTATCTTATATGTTCATGTAATGTCCTTGGATGTTCTGTGTTGCATATGGAAAATGGAATACAAAAATATTTTAACAATGTTCGTAACTTTGAAGGGAAGTCAATGAAAAAAAATCACACCTAACTTATTTCATAAGTGTTACAATGTTCAGACCTTATTTAGTAATATCACCAGTGTAAATTCAAAAATGTCAGAAGAATCACATTTCCAATAGGATGTGTCAACACTACTCAGACACTTCAGCTGTGTTCTCTGGAATGATTGTTATCCATCTAATACATTTAGGATGAACCAACATCCTGAACTTAGTAGCATTCATGTCACTAAGACCAAAGGTTAAATTCCCCTGGTTATCTGATCACTGGTTCTATGGTTGTGCTCTTAAGTGCCCTCATTTAAGTTAATGTTGAATGTAAACACTTGTAGGAGTTTCAATACATAATGCTCACACATGACCATGTGGTCCATAAACAGAATTCAAACTGTAAAAACATCACATTTTGCATTATTATTGTTTTTGTGACACCATGGCAACTAAGGCCTTTGTATAGATCCAGAATTTGAGGTCCACACATTCTTTATTGGTTGAAAGCAAGAGTAATTGGGTTGAAATAATAATATTCTACACCTTAAGGTGTCAGAGGTGTTCCTGCCCAACCTGCATTTGAATAAAGCACAAAATAAGGCAGCCAATCAGAAGCAGAGACTGTTTAGCTATACATTTCTTAAAGGCACAGTAACAAAAAATGCATTTCAGTTCTAGTAAGGAGAGGCTAAAAAGAAGCCATTTAAAAATTAAGAAGTAATTTCTTGGTTCATATTTATAACTGGGCCTCCATAAGTCCCCATTCTGTGAGTGATTTATTTTTATAAATAGAGGTTATCAACTTTTTTGATTACCTTTTTTCACTTATTTTCAGCTGGCTTCTTAATGGCTAATTTGTTTACACAACTGCACACAATTGCTATGATTGGGCTCAAATGAGAAAAATGCTATTGCAGCTTTATTCTACACCCATCACCTAATCTCACTATTATTCTCTATTATTCAAACGTCTTCTTACATGATATATACGTAAACCACTGTAGCTTTTCCACTGTGTAAGCTTTGCTACAAAAAGATAATATGACTCATTATCTTTTCATTTATTAGAGAAGTGATTCACTCTGACAAGTGCAAGTGACACATCCCAAAATGCATTTTGGCTCCTACCTACGACATCTCACACTGCATTCCTTATGAGAGAGTAGCAGTTGTGGGCTCAACTTTCCCATGAAAAAAATAAAGTTAAATTAAGTAAAAGCCAACCTCTTCTTTCAGAGTGAAAAATAAAACCACTTATAAAGCAGTATGTTGAGTTGTCACTGTTATCACAGGACTTAACCACACCCATTGAACCTGTAAAAACACTTCTAACTGGTTTGGTTCCTACCCTATTCACGCAATTCATCATCGAGTACAGTACAGTTCTTGGAATGACAGAAAAAAAACTTGTCCTAAAAGACCCTAATCAATGTTTAGGGCTCATACTACACGGCAGCTTCTGAACAATTTGCTGACAAAAGCATAAGAGAATTACTTATCAAGAGTGTTTGTAATAATTAATAAAAATGAACAAAAAAAATACACAAATTTGTCAAGTCTACTCATCAACTAATGGTGTGTTTTAAACACACAGTACTGTACAACTTCTATCAATGGACATGCTTTCATGATATTTGAATGTGCAAAATACTGCTTAGAATGCCTTATTGTCAACTGCTGCTGCTAACTTTGCTAATCTGAGACAATGCTAACCATAACAACCTGAGATCTTACCATACATATTTTGCTTAGATTTGCCATTATGATGATAAAACCAGCTGTGATGAACTTCAGTGTGCTATATGTGGATAGACCACAAGTTAATACAATCCTCATCATATATTTTAAGGTAGAAAAACATATATCATCTATATAATTGAAAATATAAAAAAATAGATATAATGTGGTAACTAATGCCATCATAATATACACTGGAGAATCATATCTGTACTGCACAAACAAACAAACCTACATCTATATTTCAGGACTGAAAATCTTCAGCAGGCTTTTTTTGAGAAGACTTCTGTTATATTCATTGAAATGTCAATTTATGTGACTAAGACTTAAGGTGGATTAGGGTGGTGCACTGTTCCATACGAAATAGGCTACTCCCTTGCAGGCAGGGCCCTTCTTTCCCTGCAGGCATAGTTTAGACTGACACACAGGTCCCTGATATCTATGATCCTGCTCATTCTTTTCATTGTAAAATGTCTAAAACATCTTTTTCCCCATGGTTCATTCATACAGAAAAACATCAGCTAAATAAGCACAACAGAACCTCACTCACTTTAAATGTAAATTCACTATCAATCATCTTTTTATCTGACTCCTCAGCAGGTGGTGGCTACCCACACCTTTAACACCTGTTTGATTAGACCTGATTTGATACTGTCATTAAAATGGTGCCAGGGAAAAGAAGAGGTGATGTCTGATGCTGATTTTAACAGGTGGTACCACTCAGCCACTCCTAGTAACTGTCACTCCTTTCACTTCACACCCATTTGACTCATCACTCTCTTGTCTCTTACTCCCTCTCTTTCTTTCTCTCACTTTATCTCTCTCTCTCTAACTCACAATTAAAATGAAGACATTTTGTCTCCAGCAGGGCGTTGCCTGGGCTGGATATAGCTTATAACTTGGTCACTCCTGAGATCTTTCTCAGATCAACTAACTTTTAGAAGAGGACCTTCTCGTAACACAGACAAAGAGTGGATCTTAATTTTCATCGGATTCAATACTGCAACTTCATGGTGAGAACAAAGACTACATCAAATATTCTTTATTATTATTTGCTGGATTTTATTTTTGTTAGATTCACTCTAAGAATTCTAAAACACTGTTGTGCATCTTCTTGCATTAGCAAATAAGTATCCCAGATCATCCTCATTTGACAGAATTATTATACATATCTAGACCTATCAATACGTTGCAATAGGGTTATGGATCTAATATTCTAAGAATTTACTGAATTTAACATGTAAATTCAATTTATCACACAGATTTACTTCTGCATTTAAATCTAAGCATACAGATTTGATTTGAATACATTAGAGTTACATAGGTATCACTGGGTTACCATGGTACAGAAAACATGTCTACTGCAAGCATGCACATGATTAGGCAACAAGCTTGGAACAGATGTGAATCCTTCATTTAAATACACTTCCGTTACTAGGAACAGGAGCTACAACAACCACTGTAAACTGAGACAGAAAAGACATTCTGCCACACCCACCATGACTAAAGAATGATGCACCTCTTCTATCCTTTCTCTTTCTGTCTCTTTCTTCCTTGTATCTTTCCTGATAGATCACAGAGATTTTAAAATGATTATGGTTTAGACAATGTGCCACTCGTATTTCCTGCACTCACTATTCACATGAAAATATAATAGTTACTTGGGCTTGACCGATATATATTTAGTTAAAGATTCAATTGTGAAATGTCACTTTCATTGTCTCGCAAAAACCTTGTAATTCCAAAATGGTCATTTCACAGTAGAATGTTTTTTCTTCACTTTTCATAGAAGTCAATGGCAAAAGATTTTATTTCAAACAATGTAAACCATTTCTACTGACCATTCCTCATTTTGAAGCATTATATAAAAAATACTGCCAGAATAATATTATGTCAGAGGTTAAAATAAAAAGCTGATTGAAGCCAGTTTCAATTATTACGCACAGTGGCATCTGGCTAAAAAAGTTAATGTAAACAGACAAGCAAATCTTGTAGATCTACAATTAACTAGTCTTTGAATCTCTATTTTTTAAATATTTTAATAAACTTTACCAGACTTTTGAGGTGGTGTAATCTGCTGTTGAAAAAATAATACATTTCAAAATAATTACATAAGATTTTTAAGATAACAAAATGATATCATATTGGAATTAATTCAAATCTATTTGATGCAAAACTCATAAATACAAATCCACATGTGAAACATGACTTCCCAGACTTTCCTCTGACAGAGTAACCTCTGACACACCATATAATCTATCAAAGAGAGACATCATCTCACAAATTTGTATTTCTACGTTTTGAATCAGATAGATTTGACTTTATGAATCAGATTTTTTTTTCTGAAAATGTATGGATATTAATTTTTAAAATATTAAAATTGTAAGTTATTTTGCCAGTAAATTTCATCACCTTACATGATTAAAACAAAAAAAAACTTGTCAATTTTTTATGTATGAAATATTTCAAGTTTTTTTTTATTTAAAGTAAATTGAATTAAAATATACACTTGAAAACGATGAGTTTCTTCGGTTTTACCCAATTAAAAACCTCTGAAATATAATCAAGAGGAAAATGGGTGATCACAATCCATCCAACCAAGCTGAACTGCTCGATTTTTTTGCAACAAGAGTGGCATAAAATTATCCAAAAGCAGTGTGTAAGACTGGTGGAGAACATGCCCAGATGCATGAGAACTTGTTTTCTTTGCATTATTTGAGGTCTGAAAGCTCTGCATCTTTTTGTTAATTTGACCATTTCTCATTTTCTGCAAATAAATGTTCTAAATGTTAATATTTTTATTTGAAATTTGGGGAAAATGTTGTCCGTAGTTTATTGTATAAAACATAAATGTTCAAAATCAGATAAACTTATTCAGAAATGGAAGTGGTCTCTTATTTTTTCCAAACCTGTATGTCAGATTTAAAGCCCCATATATAGACGTACTTGAGTATGTCACTGTTCTTGAGTCACATTTTATGCCACTTCTACTTGAAGTACTGCCTCAGACATGGCTCCACAGACTATAGCAGTAATCAGTGTTATACAGCAGTTATTCATACCAGCTTATCATTGTTTATTTCGTAAAGTCACAGGCAGAAATCCGTCTGGTTCTGTGCTGAGCTCACCTGTCTCAGGTAACAGGTGATGACTCACCCAGGCCCCGCCCATTCCCACCGCCTCAACCTGAGGAACCCGTGGCTGGATTCTTTAAGGCTTTCAGCTCAAACTTTCATCTGATCGCGCGCGTCGCCTTATCCTCCCCACACTCCCAGCTCGAGCGTGCCCGTCCGGACCGCGCGCGTCCAGTTTCGTCCCTTTCGCTGTTGACTGTACATGCAGGCCATGAGCTCGGCTTCCGAGGGCCTCTTCTTCACGGCTCTTCAGCCCAACTCCACCGTGAGCACGTACGCCCTGCCGCCCGAGAGCCAGCTGGGGAACGGCGGCGGCGGCGGCGGCGGCGGCGGTGTTTTCTCGGATGAGGCGGCTCGAGCCAAGCGCGTGCAGCAGCAGGTGGCCCTGAAGCTCGCGGAGAGAACCAACACGATCTCGCGGCAGAACGGCGGCACGCAGCAGTACGCGGCCTCAGGTGTGTGTGTGTGTTTGAGTGTGTGAGTGTGTGTCTGAGGTGTGTAAAATCCAGTGTTTTCCAGTAAGACAATGTTAGTGCTGCTGCTTCTTTCCATTAAGACCACGTTAGTTTACATGGTTTAAATGGTGCTTTGTAGTTTATCAGCCAGTTGGCAGCTCAGATTTCTCTTTGTGTGAGGGATCCGTCCTGGCAGGGACTCGTCTGAGTCACTCACTGTGTGTAGGCTGTGCTGTTTTATAGTGTTTGAGTAATTTAAAAAGTCTAGTTCTGTAGTGCATATATGGTGAAGTCTGCTGTAGGCATTCTATGTGTTAATCTGTTGTCTGTAGTCCTAAAGCGTGTTATTACAATATCATAGATGTCAGGCAAAACTTCTGCATCTCCAAAATGGCAAGTGTTCAGGAGAAGAACTCCTGAACTCCTGTAATCCAAGTAATTTTGGAGCAGTTGTATTGGTCTATTCATCATAAAATTGTATTTTTTTTTAATGTAAAGAACACCAGGCAGATTCATTTTATGTCAGAAAGTCACAAGAGACCAAAAATGAAGATGCAAAGTTTTTGTGTGACAGTGAACATATTGGCTGCTATGTGTATTGGTATTTATTTTTGAGAAGTGCAGTACTATGTGATTTGTGTTTGACTAGGATACATACAGTCTTAACTGGGCTACACTGGTTTGAACCAATGACTGTCCTATAGTCTTATAGTGACTAAAAGACCTGCAGTGGTGTTACACAGCTATGAAATTGTGATTGACACCTCCAATTAATGTGTCTTTTAACTAGAGGTAGGGCTGGCCAACATTTATATCACAATATATTTCTTATTTCTCTCCACAAAATTCAGATTTGTAGTCAGACAACATTAAGTGACAAATTTTACATGTAATGTATATCGAAATGTCTGACTATGTCTAAAACATCTTTATTGAAACATCATTATTGAACAATATTTTACTGGAACAGGGTATTTCCCAAATTCCCGAAAAGCCAGATCTAATCTGCAATGCAATGGAAAGCTGTTGGTGTAATTTGAAACTGGTAGCTTATCTATTTTTACAAAATTTATATAATCATTTTCTTTCACTTTCAGTCACTTGCTGAAAAGAACACACTGATACACTCCCTTTAATTACAAAGAACACCCGTCTGTCTGTAGTGTTCCATGTGCACACACACACATTCACACAATAAACATACTGCATTAATGTTTAACAGGTTGCAACAGGCAGAGTTCTTCTCTACCCTTAGGTGCTTTAGAACTAGTGATTTTAAGTATAGAAAGAGAGAGTGAGAGAGCAGGGAAGTGAGTGAAAGCTCTCTGACTGCATGTGATTGGGTTACGTTTCTTTGTAAACTCTCAAAGGACCCAACCCACACAAAACTACTGTGAGAGAGAGCCGGACAAAGTGCTTAGCGAAGCACAATAGAAGGGCAGACAGAAGAACTCTGTCATTTACAATTTCTGAGGCACCTCTTAAGCAAAGTAGGGTTTTCTTCTGTAGGTTCGCTTAGTGTAATGTATACATCCCACTATAATCAAACCTCATTTTAGAATACCTTTCACATTCAAATATCTCTGTAATTTGGGTGGTAAAGTAATAAAGGTGGAATAAATCAGTGTCAGAGTAAGCGTGCTACAGAAATAAGGGCTAAACCTTCACAACGTTTGATGCAGGATTCTTTTCTAAGTAATGTTGAACTGTTGGTCCAATAATCATTGATTTGTTTTATGCAAGGTAAACAAACAGTAATTAGAGTGTTTCACTACATAATACAGTAACAACAATAGTATGTAACATTGAACACACGGGATGGTAAACTTGTTCTATAAGAATATACAATTGATGTGTAATTCTGTTTGTCAATCCACAACACCTTTCGCCTCCAGCCACATTACCAACAAAGGCCACACCCACAAAATGTATATACAATACCCAAAAGGTCCTTTCTAAGCTATGCATAGTTCAAATAATTCTAGTCCCATAAAGTATCATGCTTGTAATAGAAAGTGTGAAGAACCTTTAAGTTGGTAAAGAACTGTTACAGCAATTAAACTTTCTTCACACTTATCTCTTTTACAACGACTGGGAATCATTCATCAGTATCAACATAAGACTTTTTCTTTCATTTATTCTTGATCCTAATTATGTGTTTTTAAACAACAGAAACAAGATCTAAATAAAAAAGTGGACACTGAATATTGGTAAATGTCATCAGAAAACTGCTAAGATGGGTTTAAGAAAAATCTTCTTCTTAAGAAGAGTTGGTAAGGGCCTTAAAGGATGTTCTTAAAGGAACAAAAAGTGTTTCTACTATGGCACAAAAAGTTTCTTTAAAGAGTTTATGGTGTTTGCTATTCTCTGTCACTAAGCGATGTTCAGTTCTCCTCAGGCACAATATGGTTCAAGGTGTGTGAATAGCATACATGGTTACCTCTGGAATTCCTTCTTTTATGAAAGGCTGCTGCAACTACTCCAGGTTAGGGTTAGGGTTAAACCTCCTCTAGCCTCAGCCGTCGCAGGAGGTGAGCAGAGGCTGTGACCTGCAGGCTTCCTGAGCTCAGCTTGACAAGTCAGAACAGCCTCGCATTTCTTGGCTTAAAGCCTGCATCAGAAAAAAAAACCCATAGCTCATGTCATGTTGAAATTGTGGTTGTTTTTTTTAAAGCTTTGAGAGCCTCGCATAGGTGAAATACCATGCGTGTGTTTGAAATGAAGGAAAACTGTCTGTGTGAAAACCATTTAGCTAGCTAGATGGGTTGTGCAGGTGAAAATGGAAGTAGATAATTAAAATAAATCCAGCATTTTGCAAATTGACTGTGATACATGCTACATGCTAAAATATTACTAGCATTGTCCTAATAGCAGCATATATTTCTGTTTAAAAGACATGGGAAAAGGAAGGCGCGGTATAGGGGTGGAACTTTGTGTGTTGGGTGTAGTTGTTTCTACGTGTTTTGGGCAGGGACAGTAGGAGTGTCTCGCAGCTACCAGACCGGTTTTCTGCCCCTCTCCCCTCGGCTGCTGTCTGTCACTCTGTTATTAGCAACCCAGCCTGTACCTCACCCTACATAAAACACACATTCACTTACACACGCACATAAAATGAATGGTGAAGCTTTATATCATGTATTTTCTGAATTCTAAACTTATTTTGGGCTCATGTTAGCTTAGCAAGACAGCTATCATGTGCTAGCATGCAGTGGTTTGGCTCTGCTATAAACTGTCTATGCTAACTGTCCAACATTTAAAAATGTTTCATTATAGTGAAAACTGTGTGATATTGCCTGCTTATTCTAAACTTTCCTTCATATAAAGCCCTATTTAGTAATATCTGCAACTACACTTTTTAGTTTTTAGCAGCTACATTAGAAACAGACAGCCATATTTGAACAGTATTTGTTCAGGTTTGGTTCTGGTAGTCTTTTTTATCAGTTCTGTAAATTTGCTCACTCTACAAATCAAAAAGGAGCCCATCTAACTTATCTAAACTCAGTCCTGATTTTTCTATAATCATTTGCCATTAAACATTACACAGTCCTTTGTCTTGCTCTACAGCAGTTTCACATTTCATGGCAGTCCAAATGCTCTCTTGAGATATTCTAGATCTAACGCTTGCATGTGAAAACCTGCAGTAGCTTCTGTGGGAACGCTTGGACAGGACTGGTTTAGCGGGGAGATCAGCCAACGGCAGTATATAATTAAAATCACCAAAGTGATGAACCCTGCTGAGGCCAATATGAGAGAACATGGGCCACTTTCACATCAAGCTTATTTGACTGTCAGCGGGAAAAAAAAATTGATGCTCAAATTGGATCAGACAGGCTTGTCTAAGAGGATGATTCCTTGTATCATGTTTAGTATGCCGTAATTGTTGTATGTGCTGAGAATTTGATTACTACTTGGCATTAATTAAGTAAATCTTGTGGTGATTTCTACACTGTAAAACATATTCTCTTTTCAGACTAAAATAATGGTACTTCATGTGGTATGAAGCTTTTTAATGGTTTTAATCCCATCAGACCAGTTCTTTGATTGAAATAGGGGGGAAAACAATAGAATATAAGTATAAAACAATATAATAGCAACAATGTCATAATGAGTGATAATAGCATTATTTAAAGTGTTTTAAGCTAACTGGCCAGATTATGGTAATAACTAATGTCTTTGTATGTTTCCTTAACTTGTAGAATTTGGTGGTTCTTCTACAATGACAAAGTACCAGACCTACAATCCAGGCTTCAGCTCAAAGTCGTCCTACATGTATTCCACCTCCAGCAGACCAATGATGGTGAGAACTGTGATGATAATATTTATGAACTTTTTTGCCTTTGTAGTTTGTACCTGAGATATTGTCCTAATAGAAACATGACTTTATGTAAATTAAACTCATAAACCCTCCTGAAATTCTGAAATAACAGTTGTTTTCTCAGAAGGAAACGTAATGTAACTCTTCATGAGCTAGACAGGTTAGCAGTGGGAGAGGAATGATAGTGTGTGGTTCAAGTGTGATATTTCACAAGTGCTTGACAGCTCTAGGCAAAATGACATACCAGCATACTGCTGAGCATTCAGTAAGTCATTCAGTAATTATGTCTTGATTGAGTGCAACGTCTGTGTTTGTAAAATTAGTCATGTTCAGTATGTTCCACCCTTTTAACCCCAGACTTATTAGCTTATACATATGCAGTTATAAGTTTTAAGGCTTATTAACCTGGTAACAGACTGTAAATTGAGCACAGTGTAAAAATGTTCAGAATCTGAATTTTAAACTGTATTGTCATCATATTCTTCAGTTTCTGATTTGGCATCTGTTGTGGCAATGACAATGATCAAACAATCAGTGATCGAAACTACACATCTAGCTGTATTGTGTCACAATGTAGTGGGAGGGGTGGGGCTTTTGTTATGCGATACACACAGCTTTCCTTAAATGATGGGAGGGGCTTTGGGAAAAGTTCTGTTTAACAGATCATAATGATTAGACCTCTTGACTTTAATAAAGGTTTTATAGTTGAAAATCTTATCTTAGCTAAAAATATATCATTATACAACTATTAGTGATTAATTACTATGTGGTATTCTGTGTCAGCTATAAAAAGTAGGCATAGTTGTTAGAGCACAGGGTTAGTGATCAGAGGCCAAGTTGTGGGTTGAATATCCAGGACCAGTAAGCTGCCACTGTTGGGCCATTGACCAAGGCCCTTAGCTTGTCAACTCCAGGGTCACATAGCATAGCTGAGCCTGTGCTCTGACTAAGACATTGATTGCAGTGTACTAGTATGAATAAGAATAAAGGCACTTTATCAATTAAAAATTGTACGGTTGTCAAGTTCTTTTAGTTTGTAATGAGTTCTGATGCATTTTTAGTATTACCACTTCAGTATGCTTGACCTGACTCACTCTTACTTTTGGCCAGGCTCAGCGTATGCCTGCAAACTCCAGCAGTGGCTACTCGTCTCGCTCAGCTGTGGATTTTGGCGGCAGATCTCAGATGAGCAGAGGGGCTGGTGCAGGAATGATGTATAGCCATGACGATGGCATGATGATGGGCATGGGCTCCGGCGGGTACCAGGCTGGATACCAAGCTGGATACCAGGGTGGATACCAGGGTGGATACCAAGGTGGATTCCAGGGCGCAAGCCAGGGCGGACAGTCTCAACACCAACAGATTACCACGATAAATCGCCCTGTAAGTCGATCTGCAGGCCCAGAGCCTGATGTTGCCTCTCTGCGCTCCTTTCGCATTCAGTCTTTGCCTCAGCAGCAGTCTGTGACGACGTGGATGACACAAGACGGCAGTGAGGGAAGCCTGGTGTCTGATCACGATGCCGCCTACATGCGTCAGGAGGCATCCTACGGCATGAGCAATGGCTACGCATCTACGTACCCAAGGCCAGCCGTGTATTCAGCAGCCAGCAATGGCTTCAGCTCTGGGGCTGTTCAGACCTCCATGACGCTGCCCCCCATGAGACGCTCCCTGAGTGGCACTCTGGCCCGCAGTGGAGGTGGAGGAGCAGCAGTGGAAGAGGATTCCTACGTCCGCCAGTCCTTCAAAGGCCCCTCGCAGCGCACCATCAACAGAATCACCCAGCGCCAGGTTCGCAACTCCATGTCCGCAGGGAGTGTCCAAGGAGGAGGTGGAGGAGGGGGCTTTATGATTGGTGGAAGTTCTCAGGGTAACCTGGCCATGATGCAGCAGGGCAGGCTGTCCCGCGCCGCCTCCATGAGGAGTGTTGTCAGTGTTGGAAAAGGCAAGGATGTCTTCGATGGCATGGATATGGCTGGTAGCATGGGCAACCTGAGCGGGTGAGACACCCAACACACTGAACAGAAACACCTTCAATGCATACATTTATTCAGTGGTTTGATATGTTGGGAAATGGGTGGAAAGCAAATTATTAAGAAGACTTTAAGAATGTGAATATCAAGATCCTGATAAAGCCTATGAAAAACCTAATATTTACTAATACACATATTATTATTACTGTTCAACTTGTAATGTAATATGGTATGCAAGATTTAATCCCAGGACATTACATGTTTAACATATTTTATTGGTGTTCACAATATAGAAAAAGCAGTTATTTTTAAATCTGCAGATTTAAAATTGCAGTATTTAATTTTATGTTCCATGCAGAATGTACTCACGTGAAAATTGCACAAAGAAAAAGCCTAAACTAAACCAAAAATAAAACAAGGTATTGTGGCATACAAAGATAATGTTACCAGAGCATAAAATCAGTAAACACACTGAAATATGAAAGGCTTTAATCCTATTTCTCAAATGGGTATACTGTTTTTACATTAATAAAAATACGAAATTAGAATAGTAATATTCAAAACTATAATTAAACTGTTGTTGATATAATATAATATAATATAATATAATATATGTGAGTCAAACATTTTGAATGTCTAACCCTGTTTGTAAACAATGTCCCAAAAAGAAATTGCCTTTGTTTATTTAAGTAATCCTACTGTAGTTGTGCAAACCATTCAGCTAAATGACTGAATGAATGAAAGCAAATGAAAAGAACAGTCTCTACTACTTAAATATAATTTCCCTGCATGCTTCAAAGAGGGCCACCACCCTACTTTTATATAGCCTAAAGCTTTCTCTGGACGAAATGAAAACGCAGAATCTCAGATCAAAACAGCATTTTTTTAAACCAAAAGAATATATAAATAAAAATAGCATAGTGACAAGAAGGCTGTGGTCAAAAAGACAGTGAGAACACAGTGAGTGGATGACTGACCTTTAAATCTGTTGAACAGGTTATTTATGCATTTGTCATACATTTTACAAAATCACTTTCCCTTGACTAGCTGCTGTATAAGGGAGTTATTTGATGTTGCCCAACCCTGTGCTTGGTGTGTATCTGTGTGTGAAAAGTGAAGAGAGAAACACACCCAAACCAGTCCAGCCGATTCACAGTTGACACACCCTGGGGGAAACATGCACTTCTCACAAAGCTTAGCAATCAAACAATAAAACAATGAAAAAGAGAAAAGAGAAGGGTCTGAATTGGTCCTTTTATTTTTGAAAAATGAAACCTGAAGAAACTGTTACTTGAAAGAGTTGTCATAGTATGTGCTAGTTCATACTTGATCAATTACACATATATATGTATATATTTGGTATGTGGCAGGTGTATGTGGAGTGTTTAAACCTTTGCTGTCTCTTTTTCTGTATTGTACAGAATCAATACTCTGGACATGCCAACTGCTGTTTCCTATCTGGATTCCCCTGATGTAGAAACGCAGGTTCTGGGAGCTGCCTATATCCAGCATGAGTGCTACCACAACAACGATTCTAAGAAGCTGGTAAGATCTAATGTTGGTGTGATGAAGCTTCAACACTAGCCTTTTTTGGTCTACATTATAAATGATTAAATACATGTTTTTTTTGTTATGGGTCAATTTAAAATACAATGGCACACATTTACTTGAAGTGAATCCCTTCTAATCGTCCTTTCCTTTCTGTCTTTTAGGTGAATCAGCTGAAAGGTATAGTTCCTCTGGTTCACTTGTTTACCAGCGAGAGCGAGGAAGTGCAGCGCTACGCCACCGGAGCAGCCAGGAATCTCATCTATGAGAACATGGAAAACAAAGTGGCTCTCATTGAGGCTGGAGGAATTCCTCAGCTCATGGTTGCCCTGAAAGAACCAGATGATGAGCTCCACAAGAACATCACTGGTGAGCACCACTATCATAACTAGGGCTGTGTATTGGAAAGGGCTTGGCGATATGATACAAATCATGATACAGGGGTTATGATTCAATATTTTGTAACATATTTCTATACTTTAAGCAATGTAAAATATTGGGATTGCTTAATTTTTTTTTAAAGGAAAACTCTTCTAATATAAAAACACACTTATGACAGAGTACAACACTATTATCTGATGGGCTGGGTATAAACACAACACAAAATTAACCACTGTCTGATACCAATCTTTACATGTAAACAAAATTATTAAAATAAATACGGCTCATTTTAGACTTGCAAATTGGGCAGAAATCAGTCAGCCGCTGTGTGAACATGTGAATAGTACTGTCTCTTGTTTGTCAACCTGTCCCATAAAGCACTGCTATTACACAACCGGCCTTGAGCTTGGCCCACTATCTGAGCAGCGTTTGCAGAGGCTGGACCTCTGCAGTGGGTGTGGTGAACAAGACAGTGTGATAACAGCTATAAAACCTTTAAAATTGTTCTCAACACAAAAGCACTTTGTAATCTAGCGTAGCCTACAAGGGAGTGGCACATGATTAGATATCATAGTCCAGTCCGTGTAGCCATGGCTGGTTATGATTTTGTGTGAGTGACTTTAGGCTTGAAGTGGCATGACTGGAAGGCTTGAGGTTTCAGGCTGTAGTTCATACACACTGCTACTGTTACTTCCCCACACAAGTCAGAACTTGATGTATGATGTTTTTTTTTTTTCTTTTTTAGTTAAATAGTAAAAAAAATCGATGCAGGTGTGTATGTGTGTGTGTGTGTTCTCTGGGGCGTTGGCTGTGCTCTTTCAGTAAAGGAGTGTTGACTGTTGAGTTGTCTTGACTTGCGCGCTGAACTCACAGCACGCAATGAGTCAGTCAGGCCATAGACTTGAGTTTCTCTGCGAGTGAGCAGAATAGACAGTTGTGTGTGATAAAGAATGATCTCACACAACAGATTTTAGTGAGTGTATACAGAGATTGCAGGTAGTGGTCCTTCCAGGTGTTAGGTTTGTAAACAAGATTTTGAAGATGTTTAAAGATATTTACACATTGGCAGGATGATATGATTCAAATAAAACTCATCTTATCTTGATATGCTTGTGAGAAATATTTGTACAGAAGAAATCACAGCAGAAAGACTATCTAAGTTATGTAGAATTGTAGTAAACTGCACTGGATTGTGTTATTAAAGGTGTTATGCTACTTCCTACATTGCACACTTGGAAATCTGTGTAGCATGTGTAATTTTACAAATATGTTTTTTTTGTAGTATAAAATAGTTATAACAATACTTATGCTATGTTGCCCAGCTCTAATTGTTGTTAGAAATGTAGATTTATTTATTTTCAAACTTTTCAGTTTCCTATTACTCTCTTAAAAATGCTTTCAACATGTGTATTTAATTTGGACGAAAAAACGTAAACAAATTGGTTTAATTAAATATTTTGTTTGTTTCTTTTTACAATAGGAATTCTGTGGAATCTCTCCTCTAAGGATAACCTGAAGGAAAAGTTGGCGAGGGAGACCCTTCCTAAACTGACTGAGGAGGTACTCATTCCTCTCTCTGGCACAGGAGAGAGAGAGATCATTGAACACACTCCTTCAGAGGCAGATATCTTCTTCAACACCACTGGATGCCTCAGGTGCATTCCCACATTCTCATATGTAAAAAAATTCTTGGCTATAAAATGATAATAACGGATAATAAAAGTTCATGAAACCTTGTGACATTTACCAAGGTGTTATTCTCACCCTCTGACAAGAGGTGCAAATATGGACTCATTCTTTTAAAGAAACAGTACCTTTTGTTCATTTAAATAAGGAATAAGTAAATCTGTACATTTTGGACACAATTCCTGTATATTTTCTAAATTTACGTATGTAACATTAAAATAAATAATAATTAAATGTGCAATTACTTTGGCAAATGCAACATTTTAAGGCTTTTTAACATTTAAATAAATAGTATCATTTCCTACAATGTTTATAATTTTGTTCTTCTCTGTAACATCTATTTATACCGATGAGTATACTTATAGCAATAAAAGTCAGGATTGCATAAAAATGGACATGTGTAGAGTTGTGTTAACCTTTTTTTTTTTTTACAGGAATCTGAGCTCAATAAATGAGAAAACCCGACAGCAGATGAGAGAGACTCATGGTCTGGTGGATGCTCTGGTGGGATACATTCAGAGGTCTCTGGATGAAAGCAGTGTAGAGGACAAGGTCAGTTCTACAAACATGTAACCAACTCTCTATATCCTGCCTATCTTCACCAAATACATTCCCACAAGCTCACCAAGGTTTCAGTGCAGCATGTAGGTGTTGTTTTTTTATTTGTTATCTGGAGCTGGAGGCAGTTTAAAACATTACATATTACTTTGTGTAGAACGTAATAACACTGAGCTAAAAAAGAGAAACTGTGCTTTGAATAAGAATGATTAATTATTAATCCATGCTGTTCTTGCCAAAAGAGGCAAAATAATAATATTAATATATGTTGTGTTAATGTGATGTTTTATTGTGTGCTACCAAATAAATTAGTTTAATAATGAAAATGTATTTTTTTCTGCATAATCCTTGTTTTACAATACTGATCTCTAAAACATAATCATTAAATCAATGGAAAAGTAGAAGAAAAAAATATTAGTATTAGTATTGCTAAAAATACTAAAATATATGTAAAAGGCCTGACACTCTACACTATCTAGTTTTTTATTAACAGCTAATCTGTAAGAATTGTTTTTCAAAATGTTCAGTCAGTTTTAAGGGCAGAAGGCTATTTTATCCTGTGTGGGTTGAGCAGAAGAGTTACTGTTCCAAGTTTCAAAAATGGTAAATAATGATTACCTGCCTGCTTTTTGAAATGTTCTCATTTTAATGCAATAAATCATATCTCCTTCTCTAAAAAAAATATTCAATCAGGTTAACAAATAATGATATTAATTATTTATTTGGAAATGGCCAATTTATAATTTAACTGTTGTTAAAATTTACCTATCAAGGATTGAAGAATTCAATACAATATCCTTGAATCCTTAAATACTTGAACAGTAAATTATAAAAAAAGTATTTAATTCTTAAATTGGCCATTTCCAAATAAATCATTAATATGTTTAAAATTGCCAGAGGATATTCACTGTATGAATGAATAAACATTAATCGTCTCTTTCTCTCTCTGTTCCTGTGGCAGGGAGTGGAGAATTGTGTGTGTGTATTGCGAAACCTGTCTTATCAGCTGTACAGCGAGATTCCCCCCTCAGCACTCATGCGTTTGGAGGGTCCCACACGAGCCCAGGCTTCATCCAAAGGAGAGGCTATCGGCTGCTTCACTCCTCAGAGCAAGAAAGCCAAAGACGTAAGGAGCACCTCACTCTTTTCCCTTACACTGGAATACTCACTTTTCTTATTTTAGATTTGCCTATGATGTGCTGCTTGATTAATTGCTTTCCTTCCTGAACCTCAGAGACAAGATAAGGACCTGACAACGTTTACGGAGGTGGCTCGAGTACCAAAGGGCATTGAGTGGCTGTGGCATCCGAAGGTGGTAGAGCTGTATAACAAAGTCCTGCAGCGGTGTGAAGTGAACACCATCACCCGAGAGGCAGCTGCCGGAGCCCTGCAGAACATTACAGCTGGGGACAAACGGGTAAGTTCACTTCCCTATCTTTATTGTGTCTTGTGGGGGCGTTTGCTATGCAGACATGTGTCATAGACTCAAAAAAGCAGACATGACATAGACTGGCATTATGGGCATGTAGATTGTCTTGTATTTAGCATTTCTGGCAGCTTATAGTTAACCCATGCACCCTTCTCACACACACAGTGGGCGTCCATCCTGAGCCGTGTGGCCTTAGAACAGGAGCGCATGCTGCCTGTGGTTCTAGATCACCTCAGGACAAACAGTGATCTAGAGCTGCGATCCCTCACTGGCTTCCTCAGGAACCTGTCTCGTCATGCCAGGGACAAGAATGACATGGGTAAGTGTTTATTGTAAAGGAGAGCTGCATTAAATAAAGAAATGTTTAATTTCACGTTTAATCATATCATACCTGTGAGTATAAACAATGAACGTATCCCATTCTTTTAAAAATATATTGCTTAATGCTTCACAAACCACACAGTATCTGTCCAGTTACTGTTAGTATTTAAAGTATGGAGCTTAGCTGCAGACAAGACCAGGCATTGTACAGACCATAATATGGCCCTTTGCCCTTCCATACCTGGTCCTTCTCATATCCACCTCAGAAACTGAACCAGATTTTACTGCACTTGTGTAAGCCCAAAACACTACATTTCTCTTAATGAACAAGATAGTACTGAAAAACAGCAAATGGAATAATTGCAACAGTACTTTGTATTTAATTAATTTAATTGTGTTTTTACTAGAAATAAACATTTTCTTTACAATTGTTTGTGAATGGTATAATATTGATGTTTTTTCCCCATGCCTGTTTCACATTTTCATTGCCTAATTGCAACATTGTACCAGTAACAACTTCAAAGCCACATAATAGCATTTTTAAAGAGATAAAATAATATTGAGACAAATCAAGATCAATCTGTTTGCTCCGCCTCTCCAGAACAGTTTCATTGTATCATATGGCTGCCTGGGAAAATGAATTGTCCACCTCCCAAAATTATCCAATCAGAATATTCAAAAAGAACTGTATCCATATGTTCCTCAACCAAATAAACTCTGGAGTATTGCTTCAAAATAGCCGGTATAGAAGCCCTACATATAAAGTAAATCTTTGTACAAAATATAAATAAAGACTAGAATCATTACTCAAATATAAAATCCCAAAATTCTTACCACTACTAGACATTTTACACATAAAAATAATAAAATAATAAAACCCGATGATGAATGCTCTGTAACAGCTTTTAATAGCATTAAGTTTCATCTGAAAGGCATGAAGTGGACTTCTATATGTTTGCCTAATTTCGTAATGAATAGCTAGATGAAGCTAATGAATATAAATATGTTTTTTAGACACTGTAAGTATATTGTCCTATATTATATCCAAATTCATACTGATGCCTAATTTCTTCCAAACATAGTCCTAGTCATGACACAAGACCCTGTGTTTAATTTTAGTTTTAATAACTGTGTTAACATATTGAGTAATTCATCTTAAAAAATATGTAAATGTGTAAATGATGTAAAAAAAAAAAAGAAAAATCAATCACTATTAAAATTTAATCAAAAACAGGTTATAATTATTTGAGAAATATTGACATCCAGTGTGCTTCATTGTAAAATAACACTATTTCCTGTCTGTCCTCGTTTAGCCACCAAGGTGGTGAGTAACCTGGTGTCCAAACTGCCAGCAGACGGCTTCCAGAAGGAGCCCTCGGCCGATGTAGTCGTAAACATCTGCGGTGCACTCAACAACCTTGTGACCTGCAGTGAGGTGGCAGCACGGGACATCACTTACTTTGATGGCCTTCCCAAGCTGGCGGGCATCAAGAACTCTAATGATAACAGGTAAGAGCGCAGAAGACATATGACTCGTCATGTAAAGCATCTGCTGTTGAGTCATAGCATAATATCCACACTTAGGTACCCTGTGGTCTTAGCATTCAAATCATTCTTTACAAAGCATTCTCTGCAGACTTGTTTACTAACACAGTTTTGGTCTCTTTAGTCCTGCGAAAGTGAAGGCAGCCAAAGCAGCATCCACAGTCCTCTGCAATATGTTCCAGTATAAAAAACTACACAAAGACTACAAGAAGGTAATTGATGTATTAACATTACTTCCTTAACCCTTCCTTGAACAGAAACTGAGATTATTATTGCATAATTTAGCGCCATTATTTGAACAGAAATTTGCTAAACATTAGTGTCATAGGGTCTACAGTGTATTGCAGTGTAGTTTTTTCTTCTAGTTTTAATGTGCTCAGAAAGAAAATGCATTAAATTTGCTTGAGTGTGCATCATTTTCAAGTGAGTAAAATTAGATTTTAAAACCCTGACACTGGTCTACAAAGCAAAAAATGGACCACAAGACCTCACTCCCTGATGGTCAAAACCATGGTCTGTACCAAAAGTCATTTAAGCTTTAAGTATAGCTTAGCTTCACCCACCATCCATTACAAAGAGCAAACTAGACTTTTCTCAGTTCTGGCAGCAAAATGGTGAACAGCTGACTGAGAACTCATCTTTCAGTAGCTCTTAACTCCGCATTAATTCTGCACTTTTTCTTGGCCTCTGCACATAACACTATATCTGTCCTGTAGATACCATTATTAATGAAAGTTTTATATAATTTATTATTTGTATTAATTTATATAGTTAAGTATGGTAGCACATTTTGTTGTGTGTGTATAGCTTAGTTGTTGTGTGTGTATAGCTTTGTACCTAACTTTACCCAGCAATTTTCATACATAGAATTCAACACAAAGAGCTTCACAACATAATATAAAAAAATGAAAACAACAAAACAAAAAAGTATATAAACAAATATAACATTTCATTAAAAAAAAAATCTAATAGAAAACAAGTAACGAAAACTATATTAATAAATAGATATAAAACAGATAGAAATAAGGCACAAAAAAAATCTAAATATATCACCAAAAAACAGCAAAATAAATAAATGATGTAGTTGCTTTTTAAAGCTGTTAATGGTGAGTGCCTGGCTAATATCAGTAAAGTGTTTTAGAGCTTTGGTGCACAGCTCACATACTGATACATAAAAAAGGCAAATTACAGAATTGGGAAATCTGTAACTATAAATATAAAAACATCAGTTAAAAAAACTCTCTCAATTACCATTCCCTACGAATGCTAATATTATCTGCTAATATAGTTACATAATCGCCCAAATAAACACAGTTTGCTGTAAAACACATTTAAAACCGCAACAAATACCTATTAAAACAGTACAAAAGGCCTGCTATGGGCTTTTAAACAGATACCATCAAATGTTTTCAAGATGGTGGGTGGAGATTTTTTTTGTGTCGTTCCTAACTCTCGTTTGCTGCTTTCGTGGAACTGGGTTGTGCTACTGAAAACGTGCGTGCTGTAGAGCTTTTAGTCATTTTGAAAAGCAAGCTGCAAAAGTGTAACCGTCAACACAGATAACTCCTCCCTCAATATTGTGCATTAACGTGTTTGCTGAGGGACTATGTGCCTCGGGTTACGGTACATCATGTTTGAGCCATGCTCTCCACCCTGCCCTGCAGCCGTTTTCCAGGTTTGAAACGACTGGTTTAAAAAAGGATACACACACATATACAGATACACACGCAAACACTCACACACCACATACGCAGGGCTTGCTGGCATACGGTTGGCTAGGGTGGAGTCATTCTGAAGATCTGTCAGGTGATTTCCTCATGAGCATGTCCCGACACACCGCAGTTCGCCTCCATTTTACAAACCCAGCTTTGATTCCGTGAAACAGAAATGGAGCAGTTGTCAGTGTTTTGCTAATGCTTTTACTCAGTTCCATTATCATTTAGTGAAAGACAAAGCATGTAATCACTGTCAGAACTAAATCTTGTATCTATGTTTTTATTGTTTATTCCTCTTTCACTTCTGATAATATTTTCCAGCTACAGTTTGTTTTTATGGACACCATTTTGTGCTGTGTCTGTGTGTGTTAGCAACTATTCGTTTATTAGCCTCAGCTCGGGCAGTGTGATCTTCATAGCTTGATGTCTAATCACAGTCATATGATATGTTATCATGGCTGCACAATGCTGCATATTTGCATTTCCTGTTCTCTGTTTGCTGTTGCTCATGAGGCCTTTCTGTTTTGCGTTTTGTAGAAAGGATTCCAGCGACAGGACTTTGCAGACATGACCATGTAGATGTAAACAAAGACTGTGAGAGTGTAACTACATGTAGTATGTGGACAGTGCTGTAAATAATGAGTGACATGATAAAAGAAGAACACTTCAGAACACTTCAGCTGACTGACTGTTGTTCAGCTGTGTTCCACCGTCTGCCATTTGCCCAGCTCAACACAACCTGCCGCAGAATACGGAAACAACGCACGTCAAGACCATAGACTGTATATAAAGATGGACGCCGTATTGCCGTTCCCATTCATTCAATGAAAATGAAGCCAAAATCTTTCGCCATTTTGGCGATTCAGAGACCCGAGTCTGCGCAGTAGAGACCAGAGGAGGGAGAAAGGCTGTGGAGAGACCGCCTACTCATTTAAATAACCCCGCCCCTGAGGGCTGCCTCGCAGTCACAGACTGCAGAGCGGGGCGGAGCGGAGCGGTTATTGGTCCCGCCCATAAGCAGCCCTTTTACCATAACCACACCTTTTTTAATAGAGCCGAATAAAGTTTTAAAAACCGAATTCTGTGTGGATATAAAAATTTGACAATATAAGCAGAGGTTACACTAGCTGTTGCATTTAAATAATGGAGGTAGAATTACAGTATATTAGAAAAAAACGTGATTGAAAGTTGTCTGTTTTGCCATTGAAACCTATGGGAATGGGTGGAGTTACACAGCTTTCTGCAGCCGAACAGCAGGGGGCGCCCGACCTGTGGTGGCTTCACTTTTAAGAGACGATGCTCTGTCCAGCTATATACAGTCTATGGTCAAGACCAACAGTGGAGATAAACAAATCATTTGCAGATGACTCTTGACTTTTTGGATAAAGATTGCACCTTAGCAGAATTTGCATCGACCTCAATTCATTATCATCTTCAGGGACTTTTGCACAGCACCCTCAGCAGCATCCAGCCTGGATTTTTACTGGATTTTGACTTTTACTATCCAAAATACTGGATTTTTACAGTAATACAGACTGGGCCAGATGGAGCCAATGAGTTCATTTTTCTAAATTTCTATCCTGTAAATTTTTTTGTGTATAAATATTAGTTTTTTTTACATCCCAAGATGTGGGAAAGAGGGCTTTGGGGTTTATCGGTAATGAATGTGAGAAACGAGTGCAATATATTGCATATACTGCACAGATATGAAAAGGGTATTGATATAACAGAATAGATCTTTAAATGCAGAGTGAAAGTGTGTTCCATTTTTCTACATGATGTACAATATATTATCTACATATTATACTCATTCAGATACAACAGAGAAACTTTTAGCATGTTATTTTTCTGAACTGCTTTGTTGGATTGATGTTGGTGCTTTTTTGTTTTAAATAGCTTGTTTTTTTTTTCTTATCTTTAGCCTTACTTATAAAATAGAGTATAAAATCATATACTTGTGCCTGCTAGCAGAGTTGAACTGAAGAGCTATGTTCTATATTTTCATAGTATTTTATGAGGACCTAATATGGTAAGAATCCGTAAGTCCATTTGAATGTCTGAATGTAAATGTTGCTCTTTGCTGCATTACAAAGCACTAAAGCTATATTTTCACTGTCCAAAGCAGTAAGGTTATATAAGAAGGCAAACATGTCCTTAATTTCTTATGTAAGTTAACATTAAGAGGTTTTATTTTTGAGAATTTGTTTCTAAGTATATAAAAAAGCAGTTTTTTTGGACAGTGATAATGTAAAAAAATGTCTGACTTGCCAAAATACAACTTTGTTTTCAGATACTTCTTACATTTCCAAGTGATAATACAGATCATATTACTATAGTAGAACAATAAACATAAAAATGGGTATTTTTATGTTTAAAGTTCTCTTATTCTAGTTATTGTGTGTACTGAGTGTTTGATTCATGCTGATTGGTGTAGGTGTGTAAATTTAACTTGGTTGTGTATGCTTGACCCTACCTTATTCTAATTATGACAAAAACATATTTTTGATGTTATGAATGAAAGTGATCTCATGGTGTTCTTGTTGTATTGGTTATTTCTGCAAAGCAAAATTCATACACTGCCCGTTTACTAAAATTATTCAGTAATAGCTGTCATTATCCCTGTCTTATCTACTTAACACTTAACTGTACAACATTCTCAAGTGTCATAAGTGCCATGTTAAAATAAAATGAATAAAGGGAAGTTTTATTCAGTTTTTGTGCAGTTTATTTAAAGAAAGCATCTACAGTCTGGAAGCAACTGAACTTTTTCTTTATTTTTTATAAAGAAAGCTATCATTATCCCTCTCTCCACCCTCACTCCACTCCTCCTTCTCACCCTGGTGTGAGTGATGTGCCTCATGGCCCAGGCCTATTTACATACTTTCTCTCTGCTCAGACATGAAGACTGGGCTGCCCCACCCTTTCCCGAACCCCAGTCTCTTACAGGAGACGCAGACAATTAGTAGTATACTGGGGTGGGGGTGGAAGGCTTTATTCAAGCACCTTTTTTTCCGTTTGTAGGTCTGTATGTTAGGGCTGTGTATTGGTGATATGTTAGTTATTATGATACTGTAAGCAACGTGAAACATTGTGATTGTTTAAATCAAGTTTTAGAGAACTCTGTGTTTGTTTTCCAGGTCACTGAAATGAAAATATTATCTTGCACTAGGTCACATTTTTTACAGTATTAAAATCATATTAATACAATCTGAATAAAAGAAAGGTCCTATCTAGTGGTATACAACACAAAATAAACCACTGTCTGCCACCAATCTTAACATTTTAACTAATAACTAAAAATGAAAAAAAAAAGTTTTTGAAAATTGATACAGTAATGCAAAACAAAATATTGCAATACATTGATATATCAATATTATCTTACACTCCTAGTGTACATAGCACATACTCTCTAACAGCAGGGAATTTATGTCATGCCTCTTCCCCACCTTTGGCCGCAGGCTGGCACATCTGTGTACCTTTGAGTAAATTATAGGGGGTATAATATCGCACACACACTCACATGTCATATATATGGAAGCCCATTTCCGCCACCTGAAGAAAAAAAAAACGTTCTCAACTAAGTCATAATTATGAGATAGAAAAGTCATAATTATGGGATAGTAAGTCATAATTATGAGATAGTAAGTCATAATTATGAGATAGTAAGTCATAATTATGAGATAAAAAAAGTCATAATTAAGCGATAGTAAGTCATATTTATGAGATAAAAAGTCATCTCATAATTTGACTTTCTATCTCATAATTATGACTTTCTATCTCATAATTATGACTTAGTATCTCATAATTATGACTTTCTTTCTCATAATTATGACTTAGTATCTCATAATTATGACTTTTTATCTCATAAATATGACTTACTATCTCATAATTATGACTTTTTATCTCATAATTATGACTTACTATCTCATAATTATGACTTACTATCCCATAATTATGACTTTTCTATCTCATAATTATGACTTAGTTGAGGACGTTTTTTTTTCTTCAGGTGGCGGAAATGGGCTTCCATACATATATCACCTATTTGCTGTTATATTATGTGATCTAAACTACCTTGCCTAAAATTGTTACTGTATCCAAATATAAATTTGATTTAGCTATTGACCTGCACTGTCATACAGTTTATTGCAGTCAGTGGCAACAGTTATTTTAAAGCAGTCTTGGGAGCATTTATTCCCCTCTAGCTCACACCTGAAATAAGGCCTGGTCTTGGACTATTCAGCACTGTGAATGGATATTTTCCTTTAAAAGTAAGTCTACCACTAGGCTTAATCTACACTGCTATGCTGCCCCCTGCTGGCTGAAAGTAACCTGTTCTTCATTAGGTACTGCAGTTCATTCTAGAGTAGGGGGGAAACAGGGTTTCAACAAAGTCCAAAGCTTGTTGATTTCCTTTTTCTGATACACCAACTAAACCAGACAACCTGAATCTGGTTTGGTTAAGCAAGAAAGTCACTCAAATGATGAAGGAATCTGGCCTATATCCAAGTATGGACATTTTGATTAAAAACATGGACGTTTAAAATACACAGACATATGTTGGTTGGCATAATCTTTATTAATGAATTAATAATTGCTTTGGGGTCAACCACTAACAAGAGGAGAGTAAAACCTACAGAAAAAGAAAAAGGCAATTTAAAGTAATAACTTAATATGTTTGAATATTTGCAATTATGTTTGAATTTTTTTGCAACTTGGCATATCTGTGCTTATCTGTGAATGTTTGCTCAGTGAGTGCCATCCATGTCTTTTTTCAGTTGGGTGGACACTGTTGTTGTTGTTCTTCTTCTTCTTTTCCTTGTGAATGGCGGTTGACAACGACTTTGGTGTATTACCGCTACCGCTTGACTGGAGTGTGGAACAGTAGCTGCCTCTTCTAAGAAATTAAATGCGTCTAATTAGACCTGTCTCTTTCAGAAAAGTAAATAAAAATATAAAATCTTTCCATTACTTCTTTGTAAAATATTTTTTTAGACTGAATGCTGTGTCATTGGCCTCTTCTTGTTCAATCAGAGGAGTGGACACTGTTGTGTTTGTTTGGGGGACTTTTATTAATAGCTTTTCCCACCAAAATGGCAGGAGGTGACATCACTACGCTTCCTGTTTGGTGCTATTTAAAGATGTGCATGGCATGTGGCTAGGGTTTGTTTGAGAGCTGTTTGAGCCTGTGGAATAATTGCTGTGGCTTGGTTTGTTAAGCAACTT
Source organism: Astyanax mexicanus (assembly GCF_023375975.1). Taxonomy (NCBI): domain Eukaryota; kingdom Metazoa; phylum Chordata; class Actinopteri; order Characiformes; family Acestrorhamphidae; genus Astyanax; species Astyanax mexicanus. Next base: position 58,166,981 of record NC_064409.1, read on the forward strand.
ACAAACAGTAAGTACATGAAAACAAAATAAATAAAGAAAATAAATTTAAAAACCTGATATAACGCCGAAACTGTCATCTTCTGCTCCGCGGAGTCGTTATCATGTGAAAGCTACGTGTTTGCGAGCATTTCTGCCTGTTTTCTGGTTGGTGTTTGTTAACTAGCCGGCTGGACTGTGGTTAGGTTAGCGTAGCTTAGCCTGGCTGATTACCGTTCTGGCTGTCAGACTGCGGCAGATGTGACTGATGATTTTTCTTTTCTTTTTTTCCCGACAAAAGACGAGTCAGTACAGCGGGCTGAGGGCGAGCGTGCCCTGGCTCGGTGTTAGCCTGTGCTAAGCTAATGCTGCTGGAGGTGATGCAAAACTTTCCTGTGCGTTTATGCCGTTACTCAGCAACGCGTCCGCGGAGTGATACAGATTTAGTGTGAGAAGGCCGTGATGTTATCACGAATATAGAGCTCTTCTCAACCAATCAGGTTGTGAGGTCGAAACTAACTGTATAAAGTGGAAAGTAGCTTACATATTTTATTTAATTTCATATTTTCCAGGACAAGAGTTAGCCATCCGAGGAATGACAGCTGCCATATAGAGGCTTAAATTACTAAATTATACCATACATGAAAAATATATAGGAGAAGCTGAGGATGTCACACACACATCTAAGCTATATCAGCCTCACAGACACCATGACAGGCACACAACAAATGACCAACAAAGGGCATGTCTAACTTGAAAACACGTTTTATTTAAATATATACTGTACATTTATATTATATATATATATATATATATATATCAGTAACTGCAGGGGCGGTGTTATTAAACATAGTGCACTTCTGTGCTTTCAGACTGTATAATTTGTATGTGATGCAAGAATATGCAGACTGAGGGCAAGGAAGTTATTAAAATATCGCTCAGTTTACAACTGGTCAAAATACAAAAACATTCAAGAGCCATGCAGAATGTAGCCCTCCATTTTAACATTATTCTGTCAATAAGCAGAATTGCTTCAAATACAGAACTCTCAGAAACATTCAAAATAACAAAGTAATACAATTCTGATCATTGGGGAATATATGGATGTGGTGTGATCTGAAAAATAACGCTAAGCTTGAGCCATCATAAACTTAATAATGAATTTATACTTATTGACAAAAAATAATGATGCACCGTGGATTGCCATAAAATAAGGCATGCAGTTATGATTGCAAACTCATCTTGTTGTCTCCAGGCCTAAAATGCTGCTAGAGCCTCCATCCAATAAACATATCTTTTCACTTTAATATCGCAATTGTATATATATGACATCATTACATTTACAAACAATAAGCTACATTAGATTCTGGTGCATTATTTTGATACAATAAGTATATGTTTCTCTGCTGGGCCAAAAGCTGGTATTCTGAACACATGAGTATGGAGTCAAAAAAGGGTCATAAAGATTTTGAGTTTGTAAAACAGAAGTCACAAATGTACTGAAACTTGTAACTGCGTTTAAACAACTACATGCACAAAAATCCAAATCCACAAATTAACTGGAATGTGCAAACTTGAAACAGAAAGTAATATTAATAATAATTCAAATGTACGAATGCGAAAAAATATTTTAATTATATATAAATATATATTTTTTAATTTGTAAATCCAATCTCTTGAATGTGTGAACCAGTACTGCTCAAATGGCTTAAGCTGGGTCAGACCAAAAATCACATGGAATTTGTGAGGTTGTAAATGTGACAGTGGGTGTTTTTCACTGTGGAGCTAAAAATCCTCTCATTCATCTTCTCTGCTGCGTGTGCGAAGCTCTAGCTGCAGTTGCGAATTTTGACCCTGTTTTGACGCCTGATTGATGGACCAATAGGAAAGCTTTATCCGGACCAATCAGATTACGGGGTTTGTTTAACCAATCAGAACAATGGGTGGGTCTCTGCAGCTCAGAGTACTGGGCGTGTCGAAAGGTGTGGGCGTGTCGAAAGTGTGGCCGCCATTTTGGAGTCAGCCACCATGCGCCCCCGGTGGATTAATTTACACAGAGGAAGGAGTTTAATAAACCGATAATATTCATAACTCTACCAATTTTTTACCTGATTTACACATTACAAATACGTGCTTTCATGCTGAAATACTTTATATTATGTTCTAATTATATGAATTAATTTTATATTTATGTACATAGATGCACACACACACACACACACACATATATATATATATATATATATATATATATATATATATATATATATATATATATATATATATATTAATAAATTAATTAATTTATGTACTAATTAATATGCTATACCATATGTCTGTCTTTGATAAAGAGCATAATGTAAAGTATTTCAGCATGAAAGCACATATTTGTAATGTGTGACAGCGTCCTGTATCATTACTACATCTCTGCTGTTTGTAACAAACCAAACCGTGTGTAAATTGGTAGAGTTGTGAATATTATCGGTTTATTAAACTCCTTCCTCAGTGTAAATTGATCCACTGGGGGGCGCATGGTGGCCGACTCCAAAATGGCGGCCACGTGGAACGTCAGCTCCAATAGACCAATAGACGACCACCTTTTGACATGCCCAGTACTCTGAGCTGCAGAGACCCACCCATTGTTCTGATTGGTTAAACAAACCCCGTAATCTGATTGGTCCAGATAAAGCTTTCCTATTGGTTCATCAATCAGGCGTCAAAACAGGGTCAAAATTCGCAACTGCAGCTAGAGCTTCGCACCCGCAGCAGAGAAGGTGAATGAGAGGATTTTTAGCTCCACAGTGAAAAACACCCACTGTCACATTTACAACCTCACAAATTCAATGTGATTTTTGGTCTGACCCAGCTTAAGCCATTTGAGCAGTACTGATTCACACATTCAAGAGATTGGATTTACAAATTAAAAAATATATATTTATATATAATTAAAATATTTTTTCGCATTTGTACATTTGAATTATTATTAATATTACTTTCTGTTTCAAGTTTGCACATTCCAGTTAATTTGTGGATTTGGATTTTCGTGCATGCAGTTGTTTAAACGCAGTTACAAGTTTCAGTACATTTGTGACTTCTGTTTTACAAACTCAAAATCTTTATGACCCTTTTTTGACTCCATACATGAACCCTTACAGAAAATACAAAGGAAAAATGACTCATGAAATGATTAAGAACTTTCATTCATCCCTGGAGCAAACGGAGTGAAATAAGAAAATAGAAATGTGTGACTGAGGCTTATATATCATCCTCTGTGACCAGGCAGTAAAAATCGGTTCTGGCAGCGTAGTTCCTCAAACCCAAGTCAGACACGTCTATCTCTGGAGGTTTGGTTTCAGTTGCTGGATCAGGGGCTGCAGGTAGTACTGGAGCTTTGGATGGTAGAGATTTGTAGATAGGCAACCGCAATCCTGCAGGAGGTAAAACAATAATACAGTGTATATAAAAAAATCATGTTAACTACTTCACTTAATCAAATTCATACCTAAGCCAAAGCATGTTTCATTAAGGCCCAACAAAATGATAAAACAGTGTTGGACAAAATTACCAAACCAGGTACTTGATTAAAGTAGAGATACCAAGGTTTGAATCCACAGGCACAATATTAAGACCTACTCGTTGTTTCTAAACTCCCCATCTTTTCAGCTTCACTGATTTTATAGGAGCACTTCGCAGTTTTGTAATTATGGGTTGTAGTACATCTGTTAATCTGCATACTTTATTGTCCTTCTTTCCCTTTATTTGTTTCCTTCTATCCTTCTTTCCCTCTTTTCACCACAGAGCAGCTATTATTTGGGTGGTGGGTCATTCTCATCACTGCAGTAACACTGACATGGTGCTGGTGTGTGGGGTGTTAGTGTGTGATGTGCAAGGAGGACTGGATCAGACACAGTAGTGCTGATGGAGTTTTTGAACACCTCAGTGCCTCTGTTGGACTGAGAATAGTCCACCAACCAGAAATATCCCGTCATCAGCATCCTGTGGACAACATCCTGTGACCACATATAAAGGACTAGAGGATGAACACCAAAAACTATGCTGCAACAGATTTAGGAGCTTCCGTCTCTAACTTTACATCTACAAGGTGGAGAAGCTAGGGAGGAGAGTTTAACAGAGTGGACAGTGAGTGGACATAGTGATCAAAAACTCCAGCAGCCCTGCTGTGCCTACCCATACTGTCCTTAAGTTCCCTATAACAGTGCGTTATAAAGTTATGCAGATTTCTGAATGAAGAAAACTGAATCAGACAGCTTTAGACACTCATATTTTTCATGACCATTTTACATATTTCATTCTGGAACATTATAATATTAGAATATAGATGCTTTGTGGTTAGTGTCTTACCCAGGTCTCCAGCAGGGTCTGGGTCTGGTCTACAGTCCAGATAATCAGGCTGTAGGGTGAGCATAGGGTCTTTATCATCTTGAAGCAAAGTCTGAGGATCTCCAGAAGACTTGGTGTGGAAAACCACCTTACGTGGCATAGCTAAAGCCAGCTCTTTCCAAAACCCAGATGATGGGGTCTAAGAAAAGAGTGAGTGTTTTAATGTAAGAACTGATCAAACAGAAGTAGCCTTAGCCTCCTATATCACTTTCTTTTTCTGTCATATAAGAGGACTTACCATAGAGTGTGCTCCCCAGATCAGAGTGGTGATGCGTGCCTGGTGCTCTCGGAGCTGCTGGATAATGTCCACACTTACATGCTTCTGCTGAGACTGGAAGATGATGAAGATGGGCTTCCTAGAAAGCTCCAGCAGATGGAATAAGCCCTGTCTAGCAAAGTTTTAAACAACAAGAATGATTAACCAGATCTTCTAGGTAACACTCTACACTCACAGTTCCACGAAATTAAACATGTAAAAAGTATCTGTTGTTTTACATTTGTAAGATATAACATTATAAATAGAAGGATTTAGATGATTTCCTGATCCAATACACATTATTTAAAAGAGGGTATGGAGACCTCCAAGCCCCTTAAATGTCTAGTGAAAAAATCCCCTAAAGTTATACTAAAAAATAAAACTTTAAGGAACTTGAATCTAGCAGTCCTCCATTCTTACTTGAAGTTGGTGGTGCACCATTCCTGTTCCAGGTAGGGATGTGACAGAACCACAATGAGCCTCCGGCATCGACTACTGTCCATTAGCATCTCTGCAGATGGCTCTGAGGACACAACGATAAACAGACACATTAGCCTTCAAGAACTATGAGATAAGAAAATGTATGATACTTCTTCAGAAATATTTAATATAACCTATTAGTTATATATAACTATATAATATGAATATATTTTACTTGATATAAATAAACAACTTTCTCTACTTCATCATGCACTCAGTAAGGAAAGCTTTAAAATGGCTCTCGGTTTTTAAATACACAACAGCGTGTGGTACGTACCTGCTCCAGGGAGGATGTCTGTGTCGTTAAGCAGTAATTTGTGACCATACTTATTCTCCAGGTGAGGTTTCAGGATAAAATTGACAAATTTCCGGTCATTCTCACTGTTTATGTATGAGATGTAGGCATCGTACATTTTGCCATCTAAGTGTCAGAAAAGATAATGTTTAAAACACTGTGGAATTACCAGTGACGGGCACAAGACTGTATATATTAATGTAATTAAATACACTATGTGGACAGTACTTTTTAAAAAAAAAATTAAATCTTTTTATACTAGATATTATACAATAATTGCTGTGAGGATTTGATTGTGTTCAGTAACAAGAACATTAGTGAGGTCAGAATGTTAGATAATCACATTACAACCCATCCCCAACTCCCTAACTCATAGTTCCACTGTTCCACAGGATTTTATACGCCTCTACTTTAAAAAAAAATAAAACTAACATTTAATTTGTTGCCATAGTACAGCATATGCTCCAAACTAATGAAATATTTTTCAGTGTTTTGTCATATCGCCAGGATTGTAGTTGTTCCAAAAGTTGTTCCTGAATATTGTGATATTATTGTAAGACCATATAGCCCACTCCTAGTGCGTAGTATTGACAGTAAGAAAAGCACACACACAAAAACCAACACAGCAGTGACATGACTTATTTTCCCTTCTCTCAAAATCTTGCATATGTACATGTATTTTCAATTATGAAAATGTAACTAAAACAATACATATAGGCTGTACATAATAAATAAAATGTGTACAGATTATACTCATATATGCATATATACAAAAAAAATCATAATCAATGTGAGATATACTACAAAAAATACTTGATTGTAGAATATTGACTGATATATCCCTCTACCCACACCTGGCATTAGGCATTGTGCCTGTAGGTACTTTTTTCTCTGTTCCAAAGAGTCCAATTCTTGGCAATATGTCTTGATGAAAAACCCTAGACAAGCTGTGTGTGTGTGCATGTGCAATCGGGCATCTGTGTCACCACTGGGGTCAATTTGAAGTCACTGAATGTATTCATTACAAGGATGTGTCCACAAACATTTGGAAATCATTTTTGAAGATAATATATATAAAACAGTGTGGAAAAAGGCTTACCGTCGATTTCATAGTCTCCGTATCTGTTTTTATACCAGAGTCTGAAGTTCAGGTGGCACTTGGAATAGATTAAGGCAGCCAGGGCTAATGAAAGAAGCAAGATCACAGATGCCACCACTGCCCCTGTATGACTGGGGAAAGCTGGGTAAAAGATCATTAAAACATGTTTGTTAAAATCAATGATCTGCTGGAGTAGTAACGTCGTGATAAAAACTGATGAAAAATAATCTAAAGTTTGTGATAAGGGTGCTGTGGAACAATGATCTAATAAAAAGCACTTCAATAATTACCTGACCTACTCAGCAAAACAATGAGAGCTGATAATCAAATTTACTTTACACATACTCAGCATTCCCAACCTTTAACCCATAGAAAAGTGACTGGCGTTTTGCTCTACATTTAGTTTATATTCAGGGCTAGGCTTACTAGTCTAAAAGCATGTGCTTCAGCCCATGATGATAAACATGAATTAGTAATGTAGATCTTACTGGTGCTCTGGATGTTAAAGGTGACTGTGCTGTTCCATATTTTACAGCGGTAGAGACCAAAGTCGTTCTGTGTCTTCAAGCTCAGAGTCAGAATACTGCTCAGACCATGATGGTAGTCATCAGCTATCCTGCAAAACAAACAGTTATTTTAAAGCTTTTTTTGTCCTTAAAGAGTTTTTCTTTTAAATTAAAAAAGTAGTATTCCTGAGTGAAAAAATGGCATTAATGTATTTCTGTAACCATCTTTGCAAAGCCAAATATATTAATTACAATATCAGAGTGGTCTGGAAGTTTTTTTGTGCAGAATAGTCAGCATTTTAAATGGCACTGATACAAACATAAAGATATCAGAAAGAAAGGGTTTTACTCTCCGTATGCGTGGCCCAAATACACATTCTTACCAAAAATGACTGTCACTTTTCTGTTACACACAGCACTACTGCACAACGTTTCTTCATGTAAATTGTATGAATTAAGTTCTGTCATATCTAAAAATCTTTAGACACAGGACTTGTAGATGAGCTTAGGCCTCCACTCTTCTCACATGATAGTCTTTAACAGATGATTTAAACGGAAAAGTGAATTTTGGGTTACTGCCATTTTGGAGATATTCTGTCAAACTTAATGTTAAATCATTATAAACGGACACCAAGGCAAGCCAGCAGAAACTGGTTGAAAAATGTGATGTTAAGATTGTAAAAGTCAAACAATCAACTTTCTGCTTTACTTTACAACTGCGTAGAATCACTCAATTACAGAAATAGTGCACTATATGGTGTGTCAGCCATGTTCTAGAATTTTAGAATTATGCAGCTCAGGAACTGTGCAGTGAGCACTGTGCATACTCTATTTTATATGTTTGCACAAAGGCTATATGCTTAAAATAAAAAAAAATGTTTGTTTTATATTCTTAAACATTGTTAATTATATTGGAGTAGACAAAAGTAATTGTAAATTATGTTACTCCTCTTGGTCTATTTTGGTTTAATGAGTGAGTAGCCTTCTTGCTGTTTTATGTGTTTTGCACTAAGGCTATATGTTAAAAAAAAAAAGTTTGTTCAGAAAGTGTTTTATTTTCATAGACATTGTTAATTACATTAGAGTAGATGGGGAGATCGGTTCTTAATAAACATTGTTCTTAAAAAATAGGTCTATGCTTCTTCAGTGTTGCAGTGTTAATTAACATCATTCTGAACAGATTTCGCTCATTCAAACATGTTAAATAAAATGTTGGGCTTAAATCGGGCTCGGGCTTACAAAAACAGTTTACGGGGCGGGTCGGGGTGGGCAGAACGTGCACGGGCTCGGACTGGGTCAGGCTGGATTTTTTTGGGCTCGATCTAAACTCTACTTACAAAATGTATAGTACAGACTACAGTATGTACCATAATGCATAGAGCAGCACAAAAAGTTCATTTGTTGTTTGGTTGTTTCCTAGTCACTTCACTACATATAGCACATGCTACATAGTGAATAGTGAATAAGTTAATAAGTGAACCATCTTAAACACTGCTTAGGTCAGTGTTTCTTAATCCTGCTCCAGGATTGCACATTTTAGAGGACTCCCTACTTTAACAAATCCCCTGCAACTCTAAAAGTTCTTGTACATGAGATGATAAGTTAAAACAGGTCTACTAAAAGAAGGAAAACACTAAAGGTCTCAGGGTGGGTGGAGCATCAGGAACAGGGTTTAAAAATACCGTGTAACGAATGTTTGCTGTGGGCTAATGCCGTGGAGAGACATGCAAAACAGTGACTAGGTTTATTTTAGTACTATTTTACAATTGTAATAGTCTGAAGGTGAAAGCTGCTCTGCTAAGAACAGCCTTTCTTGGTTACAGACAGTTTACAAAAGCTGTGAAGACTGTGTAGTCATAGTCCTTCAGTCTCTGTGGGATTTAGTTTTGCTAGTCATTTTTCTACTAATTTCGATGCACTGCTCACTATAACACAATACCTCCAAACTACCCCTATACACAAAAACCAGGGCTGTTTTGAGTCAAGTGATTGTAATTCAAGTTCTTTGCACTGTGCAGTACAATGTGCATGGAATTGTGGGTCTTTCATAATGTAGCACTCACCAAGACATGTTCTGGGTGAGGGCACTAAGGTTGGTGAGAGGTTGTCCATCTTTCGTCCACTGCAGATCGGGCACACAGCTATATTCACTCATATTGTAAACCATAAGTGCTGTGCAGTTCAGTTCAACCCTGGAGCCCAGTGGCTCCCAAATGTCAGTCCAAACTGCGCTGGGTTTAAACTGTGGAGCCACGCCACAAAGAGACTCTGTGAAAAAGACATAAGAATGCAAATACAAAAAAGGTAAAAATTGTGTCCCCACCTTCAATAATCAATATGTTTACCACTGCTTTTAATTCATTGTATGCACGCCTAAAACAAATTTGTTTTAAATGATCTGTTTGTAATGACTAAACCAGAGCAGTGTAGCAAAATGGTTCCCTAAATTTGTTTCATGTGATCATCCATACTGCAGACTTCAGCTTCAACCTTAATCAACTTACCTGATCCTTGTAATCACAGCTTTCAGAAATGTTTAATTAGCTGAATCAGGTGTGTTAGATTTGGGTTGGAGGTAAAATTTGCAGGATGGGAGATGGTGTAGAATATAAAGGCATACATGCTATATTATAAGTATGAAAATATAGCGACAACTTAAATTAAGAGCATTAAAAACAAGCTTTTTTTCACTGAAGCAACTGTCTCATATACAAAGACAACTTAAAAATGATGAGTTTCTTTGATTTTACCAAATCGAAAACCTCTGGAAGATAATTAAGATGGATGATCACAAGCCATTATACCAAGCTTAACTGCTTGAATTTTTGCACCAGGAGTGTCAGAAAGTTATCCAAAAGCAGTGTGTAAGACTGGTGGAGGAGAACATGCCAAGATGAAAACTGATTTAAAAACAGGGTTATATGAAATATTGATTTCTGAACTCTTAAAACTGTATGAATATGAATTTGTTTTCTTTGCATTATTTGAGGTCAGAAAGCTCTGCATCTTTTTTGTTATTTCAGCTATTTGTTATTTTCTGCAAATAAATGCTCTAAATTACTATTTTTATTTGGAATTTGGGAAAAATGTTGTCCGTAGATTATAGAATAAAACAATAATGTTCACTTTACTCAAACATATACCTATAAATAGCTAAATCAGAGAAACTGATTCAGAAACTGAAGTTAATTTTTTTCCAGAGCTGTATATGGAACACCATCTTTCCAGGGAAAAAACTACAAATGCTGCCTTCCAATGAAAAACATTTTTAGTTTTCTTCATATTTGAACCCTGTAGCTGCTCTTTACACTGTGTACATATTTCTAAATGAACAGATAGACAGCAGTTCTTTAATTGCACAAAATAAACCCTTTACATTAACTTATTTTTAAAGTTAAAAACATATTTATTTGCCTTCTCTTATGAAGTCACCATTGTGGTGATACAGGTTTTTCATTGGCCAACGACACATTGCCTACTCCTGGCATTGAGCATGGTGCCAACTGGTTCATGTTTATCAGCCCTAAATATTTGTATTCTATTGGTAACACATTTCTACAGGGACTAGACCATGTGTTTGTGTGTGCATTTGCACATCTGTATCAGCAATGGGTGTAAATCAAAGTAACTTAATTCCTTCAGTAAATTGGGGTGTCCACAAAAATGTAGACATGCAGTGTAAATTAATTATCATGGTGTTTCATTGGGCTGTACCTAGACCTAAATGAATGGCCTGTGTTGTACTGCAGGTGTGTATGTGAAAACTACAAGAGTAGGAATGAGCTTCTGAATGCAGTCTCTAGATTAAAACAATGCAGTCTTTATTATCAGAGCTGGCATGTGGAGTGTGGATGGGATCTCTCATCTCAGCAGAACAGAGTGAAACCTTATTCTCCTCAACAGGTAGAGCAAGAGGTTATTAACTCCACCTCGCATACCCCTTTCATTTCATTTTAATGCTTAGAACATAAAGATGTATTACATGACATTTATTCTATCTATTCATAAACTCTATCTCTGCACATCACTTAAATCATTTTACTTGAATATAGGTTAAGTAATAACTAATGTATTGCATAACTCTTATACGAAGAAAAGTTAAAGCATCATCTATAATGAAAATAAATGGATTTTTCAGGCTCTTAGGGAACTTTTTTATGATGCTCTTTAGGGACACTGCACTCAGATGGAAGGCTTCATGATAAGGATGGTGTTTAGCCTATTTCTCATGTGGTTCATGCAAGAACAATTCTTAATGCTTCCCAGAAACTAGAAAAAAAAAAAGATTTCCTAGATTTCCCTGTGATGAAGATCTAACTGAGATGGCAGATGGCATTTTCCACCAGCCCTGAACATTGATATAGGAATTGTAGGCTGATGCTGATATGCAATATCTGTTGGGTATATAGATACAAAAATAAAGAAAAAAATCTGTAGTGTGCAACAAGTGCAGTGAAAATAATACAATTGAAAACTTAAATGTTGATTTCAAAGGTTAGGCAAATCTAACATTTCAGGAATTACCTGCTGAAGTTCATATGATCCTGGTGATTTCATGCATTCCCACTCAAAGTGAAAAGAAGCCTAGAGGTCACGAGAGTGGGCAAGTTTATATATTAGTCCTTCTGAAATACAACTCCTGCACTCTGACCTGCTCCTCTGATCTTAGAGAGAGGGACTCGACAGTCTTTTTGTGTGTTGTGCAAGCTGCATTGCCTCATTGGTTAACAGAAAAAACATTGATTACAAATAAAGACATTCTGAATCATTTGTCAGATTAAAAGATGCACAAATAAATAGAATTTAGACATCTATTACAAATGTATCCACATTTATAGCAAATTAAATCATCCTATAGGCAGGGAGAGTTGATCTGTTAATTGTAATACACAATAATAAAGGGATTAACCACTTTTGATTCCATAAATAACTAGGGCTGGGTTTCCCAAAACATATGTAATGCTAAGTACTTCATAACCTTGTTCTTACAAAACCCTAAGGAGGATTTTGAGATGATTATTTTGATAAGATTTTTTTGTTATTGTGAAAGTAGGGCTTTTATGATTGTTCAACATAATTGACAATGTGGATTATGCAAATCTATAGACTCCAAATTTAAAAGTCAGTTAACTTTTTGTAACTGCATCGCACTACATAAAGTGTGTGACAGAAATGCAACGGGGGAGGGGCTACTCACTCACTCAGCTCAAACAAATTTTACATTTGTTCGTTTTGTCTGCAATTATTTAATGTGCTATGGGAACTTACTTTATGAAGGCAGAGACATTCATAGGTGTGCAGACTTTAGCAGGTGAGGTAAAACGTGCACTGGCGTAGGAGTCATGCTCCATGCAATGATTGAGAGAATGGCAGCAACAAAGTGTGGTTTTTAACAACCATTTAAAAAAACTTTTTTTTTTTTTTTTTAAAGTACTCCAACAAATGATTGCATATCAATTCAGCTAAAGTTAGCAACACCATCATACTACTGTCTATCCCACACGTATACTACATTAGCACCTGAAGAACACTGCTTTGGAATCAGCATTGAAATCACATACATAAGCTGAGCATTATTTTAACATTCAAAATCCAAATGTTTGCTGTCCTAAAGCTAATATTAGAATATTTGTGTATTTCTGTGCAGAAATGGTGTACTGTAGTGATTGTTTTGAATGTAATTAAACCTGCATTATGGCTTTACTCAACACTATACTCTATAAACAGCATAGGACAGTGAATGCAGGTGAAGGTATTGATAAATAGAGCAGGAAATAGAGCATGTTTGCACTGCTAACATGATCTCAGCATGCTTTAATAATGTCCTAATGGTTTTACCTGCTGTTTTTCCTGGTAAGGTAAGTCTTTAAGCAAGGACAGATGTTTGTGTTTGCTTCGTAGGACACAGGGGGGTTAATGGGATGAGTTCTAATTACTTCTAGCTCTATTACACTACAGTGGATCATGACAGATGAAATATATTAACATATTTTGTATAGACCAAGCAATTAATCATCAATAGAAAATATACAAAATCAGGCAAAATAAAAGCAGACTGACATATTTGTTTTGCATCAGCAAATGGCTGTTTTCCCCTGAATAAGTAATATTTTTAGATTACTTGACTTTGCTACGACTTGACAGGCAGGTTTCCTATTTAACGAAATCTAAAGCAAATTTAACAATAACATATGTTCCATAATGTAGATCAAGTGTAATCTAAGATACCATATGTATGTTCTTCTCATTCAAAGGCTTACATTTAGAAAGAAACAATGGATATTTAAAAAAACGAGAAGGAAGAACAGGAACATTATATCCAGGACTTGATTTGCATCTATTTAAATCAGGTAAGGAACATATTTTAATGGACTGAAGGGGAGAGAAGACAAGAATGAGGAAAACATGAGGTAGCAGCACTATATGTTCTTGCAGTTTAGATGTAAACTAAAATACAATAAACACACAGAAAATGACAAAGCCTGAAACAAACCAGCCTGTTGACTGTTCTAAGGTACTTTTGCTGCTTCAGCATTTAATATGCACATAACATCCAACAATGGATGTCAGAAGGTGACAAAAGGTTTGACCTAACATTCTTGTTATTCCAGAAATAACATTAAAGACTTTGTCCAGGTTTTGTGGATAAAGAATCAGTTTAGCACCAAACAGAAGAAGAGTGTGAGCTGAGCCATGCATTAAACTGTTAGCCTGTAATTAACTTGTTATACATTTTATTACACTTCAAAATTCTCAGGCCATTTGCCCACACTGCAAGCAGTTGAAACATATATAATGAAAGCATATCACAACATTCTCACAATGTTTTAGGCTAAAATCACACCTATTGCTATTAAAATAAACTGTAATGCAGTTTTTTACCAGTAGACACTCGATATCACTTCGGATATCAGCTATTAAATGTTTACTAATAATAATATCACACCCAAAGATTAATAAAATAATTCTGACTAAACATACTGCCAGGATGACATATCTGTAATCTCAATTTATGTCTATGATATCAATGACTGCAATAGTATGCTTATTATCTATAATTGCATTTTTACTAGTAAAAAGTACAGTTACAGATATCTACAGTTACTTTTTTTACTGGTAAAAGGTGTAATCACAATATATTCACAGTAATAATGACTAGTGTAATCTTTAAATTAATTAACACATATAAGCAATATTATTACTAGTCAAAACTTGAATTGTAGATATCTAAAATCCAAAATACACATCAGTACTACTCAACACTAAATGAGAGAGACCATGAATTATATTATGTACTAGTCAGAATTTATTTACAGATAGATGGACTTGGATTTTTTTAGTAAAATGAAATTATAAATAAGAGTGGGTGACATTGCATGTAAATCAATAGAAACAAATGACTAGTCAAAATTACATAAAGAATATGTCATCCTGGTAAAATGTTTAGTCAGAATGACTTTACAGTTCTGTAGGTTTGATAGTATTACTACTACACTGTAAATGCACAATAAAGTCTGTTTTATATAAAATTGGATATTTACAAACTATTTTAAATTAGGCGAATATTTGTGGGCACATATACATTCAAATCGAGATCTTTGAGATGAATCAACATATAAAAACTGATTTTAGTCTGTTGACATTTTCCATTGGCTTCTGGCATAAGTTATTTGGATAATGAATGCTCCCCCCCTCCCATCAGTGTGAAATAATTCAACCTGGGGTACCTTAGACAAACTTGTAGATTATATTTTAGGATTAACTGTCTGACCTCTATGTTGTAGGCTGTAAGAACAAGCATATTTCTCTGAGCTCTATGTGTTGGGTGTATGCTATACTGTTCTCTCTATAGCATTTTTGAAATCTATATTTCACTTCGATGAAATCAAAGAGAACAAATCTATTTTATTCAGCTGACCATAACATACAAAGTAGAAATATTATGCAAAGCAAATGGTATAACAAAAAAACAGGAACAATAACTCAAAATTTCAAGTCTAATTAACTCAAAATGTCAGTAAACATTACATCAAAATCTTAAGGCAACTGATTTCCTTCACAAAAAAAGGGAATTCAACTTATCCGGGCTTACAGTGTAGTCACCAATTTACTTTTGAGTTCTGAAATGGGATTTTTTCCTAATAAACAAAATGAATACATTTCTCCCAAATTTCAATAAAAATAGTATCATTTAGAGCATTTACTTGCAGGATTTTTTAAGAGTTCAGAAATCAATATTTGTTGGAATAAACCTGATTTTTAATCACAGTTTTCATGCATCTTGACATGTTCTCCTCCACCAGTTTTACACACTGCTTTTAAATAACTTTTTGCCACTCCTGGTGCAAAAATTCAAGCAGTTTAGCTTGCTTTGATTGCTTGTGATCATCCATCTTTCTCTTGATTATATTCCAAAGGTTTTCATTTTTATTATTTTTTTCCAGAGCTGTATATATGTATATACATATTGTGCTACCAGTAAATACTGCCTAAGGAACGGTAACAAGGGTGTCATTTAAGGCTAGCCATATGACTTTCCACACTGCTGCCAGGTAGTGTGTACTCCATCATTCATTAACCAGTTACAGAATTGTGCTAACTGCTAGCTAAAGGTCATGTTGGCCCTGTCGTCTAATAAACAAACAGGCAGGAGCTGCAAACGTCTGGAGAGTGTTGATGCTTAATCTCGTGACAGTCCTATTGAAAGTGTCAGTCGACTATTAGACTACATTCTTCAGATATAAACCTGAAAAGGTACACGATAGGAGCCTCATTTACTCATCTTTACTCCCATAATGACTACTTTCTTTTCTTTATGTACGTTTACAGTGTTTACATTTGAGCTGCAGGTCACAGAACATGAGGAAACGAGTTGATGATGTTAATCTTACACAATGATGAACGGGCGCAGAAAAGCTACAGGTTATTAAGCAGAGTAGTGGAGATAAGGTAAAGTCTTACCTGCTCTGATCACCACTGTGAACTGACCCCACACACACACGAAGAGCAGCAGAAGCACCTGAATCCGCCCCATATCCGCACAACTCCAACACCAGCAGCCTTCATAAACTCGAGATTCAGTCTGTGTAACCTAATAAACACACAGTAGATGATGATGATGATGATGGTGAATAGTGGAAGTAGTGAAGCTCCAGCTGATGAAAGCCAGAAGAACACCTCACGCTCTTTCCTCCTGAAACGGAGAGTCACGTGACGCACGTTGCGCTTACCTGTTGCGTTGCATTTATTAACCCCATTCCTACAAGCCCCGCCCCACCGCTACGATTGGCTAGTTTTCTGCCTCCTGTGCACGGATTGGCCAGAAGTTGCTAACCTGTTCTCCACTAGATGTTATAACATATATATATATAATGTAAAGAAACAATTAGAAATCAGCGGATAAACTGTGTAAATAGAATATTGGCTGTTTTGTTTTAATTTGTGCCCATTTCAACTCTTGGAAATGGAACTACATAGCTTTTACCAAAATGAAAACCTCTGGAAAATAATCAAGAGGAAATGGATGATCACAACTATTAAACCAAGCTGAACTGCTTGCATTTTTGCACCAGGAGTGGCATAAAGTTATCCAAAAGCAGTGTGCAAGACTGGTGGTGGAGAACATGCCAAGATGCATGAAAACTTTGATTAAAAAACAGGATTATTTCACCATATATTGATTTCTGCTCTTAAAACTATCCTAAATCTATAATAAAAAGCTTCAAAAATATTTATAGCTGAAACATCTGTTTTTTTTTTTTTTTTTCATTTTTTGGTTTTAAAAATTACCCTCTATGTCATTAATTATATTTTCCATTTTATGGAAGCTTGGTAGTCCCTGTGCATATAGCAAATTTAAATTTACATTTTGACTTTTGATAACAAGCTAATCATTTGAATCAGGTGTTTTTGAGAGGGAATCACCGAAAACATACAAGGTAGGAGGAGGTCTCCAGGACCAGAGATGAGATCCACTGCTTGATCAGGATAAATCTGCTGCTGATGTAGCCTTACAGAGTAGCTGACGCACTCAGAGGAAAGCACAGCGACCCGGCTCTGAAACATCAGCTCACAGATGCCTGTGCTGACTGACATCACCATGGGAGTAATGTAGGGAGAGAGCAAGGTCATTTGTGCTCTCTCTGACTCCATCTGCTGATGGAAAGCAGCAGGACCGGGATGCAAACTAGTGATTTCCTGATTCATCATGATAAATCTAACAAAAGTGGTCTATCTGCACAAGGCAACAAATAATAAACATGGATTTAGTAAGTTAACAACCAGAGTGTAAGAATATAGTAAGAATACAAACAGCCAAATATACCTTGTTACATTTTGTTGCACATATAATTTATTTTAATTTAAGACACACATGTACGCCTCATTACTATGGACATAGATATGCCACGTGACATTATATTAAAAATAGATAAATTGTTAAATAAATAAGTGAATAAATAAATAAGGCATGGCGTGGTAAGGTGTAATAACCAAAAATTGATTCGTTGCCAAGAGCAACACTATGCCATAGATGGTTAAGCTTATCTGGAATTTCATTAGTGAATGCACTTTACAGACATACAGGGATAGCAAGATAAAGAACCTCCACTGGGTGTTGCTGTTACACTTATCTAGCTCCATGTGAGTCAGTAAAGTCACAACTAACCAAGACCAGGACCACATTTCCTAAATACAGAGTGTAGCGGCCATTTTTAGGCTGTAATGTAATTCTTTCTTACTTTTCATTGTAACTTTTTGATTCTGATCATTTTGCACTGTTTTGTGTATTCCATTACTACCCACATCTGAAAGCTGGGTAATATTTATCTATTATCTATTATCTACAGTCTGCACAGGTTAGCAGCACCAAGCTGAACTGATTTAGACTTATTACCCAACTGATAGCTCTAGTGATTAAAATTCACAAGCAACAAAAATTACAACTATTACAGTTACTTAGATTTAGTTACTTAGATTTTATTAAAAACCCAATCAGTCTTGCAAAAAACAGGTCATATTTCTATCATAGTCAAGATATTTCTTTTTTTTAAATAAGTATAAAATATATGTATTTATATACTGTATTTATCCAGTAAATAAGTATAAACAAGCAAACAAAATTAATGCAACTAAAACACACTAAAACACAATCTTCAATTTACAGTACAAAAATATACATAGGTGTTTAGGACACAAAATAAAAGGTCACAGGTTTGGTCTAAAGCAGACATTTTTTTCCAGTTGTAAAAATAGATCTATAGAAAGTGCATGAAATTGTGCATACGTAAACATTCAGCAGGTTTGCAGTTGTGCACAATAGATAGTCATTCTGCTTCAAGCCTTTTTTACAGAACTGTAGAAACCTGACCAGAGTTTCTAAAAACAAGCATTTAAGTGGTCAGATCTCATGCTGACACACTGTACAACAGTTTTGTGTGTGTCCATTTTGGCCTTCCTTTTGATGCCTTGGTCATTTATCCTGTGATTTTTCTTTATGTCTTTTTCGTTTAGCTCTGTGGGGAAACAAACAAAATATGTTATATCTTGAGAGTATACTGCAAAGTATATTTAGGATATACAACCCTTCCAGGTAAACATGGTCTTTTCAGTGAATCAAATGAACATCATGATATGATAATAAGGTTAGCATACACTCTGCTGGTCAGGAGCTGGTTAGCCAGCAAGCTGACCCTTATGGGTTAAGCTGTTGTCTGGATGACCAGCCTTTCAATCACCTTGACCATCAAACACTAGTTTGAACCACCTGAAACCAGCTACCAGCAAAATCAGCTCTTTATGAGTTTGTCTGCAGAAAACTCAACTCATCAATGTCCTCAGTATGAAAAATAAACAATGGAATATTTTCTGGCTTTTCATTTGTTTGGAACAATAACAACTTAATTTGTTTGTTTGTTTTATGTAATTTTTTCCAACTGGTGATCACCTCATCATAGTGGTAATTTCAACATACAGTATATACATCTACCAAACGTTTGAGATGCCCCCTTGTGGTGAAATCATATCATATCAGAACATAAACCAAAAATACAAAACAAATTACACAATTATCCTTATTTGACTATAATATATTAAACATGTATCTACATGTATTGAGTGATTTACTGGCTGCTGGGTTCTCATGAGAACTGAAAAGGGTAAACTGAGACACAGTGACCGCTAGTGGATTTATTTAAAATTCCATACACCTGCTGAAGATACAATCAGGTTAAATTCAATAAGATTTTTGGTCTGTTTCCTAGGCAGAGATTAAGCCTCTCCAATCAAAATGCTGTGTTGTCCAAGACTAGGCTTTTCTCTGTGAAAATGCCCCTGTGACTCAAAAAGCTGAGCAGAGCATTAAAGAGTTTAAATCTACATACTATGGTAGGCTGGCATCTATGCTGAAAAACATCTGTCCTAATACTCTTGTACAGAAATGAAAGACCTCCTTATGTAAAGAGTCGACATTTTGCCTATTCAAACCCTTATTAATGTATTTGGTGATTATATAGACAATAGAAACTATAATAATACATTAAATTATAATTTTAAATATAAAAATTCATTCATAAATAAAATAACTAATGTTTCTTTGTAGGAGTTAAACTGAGAACCTGAGAGAAGCTAAACCAATTGGACAAGCGATATACAATTAATTAATTACAATAAAGGATTTGATTTTATATTCAAAGTGCTCTAAAAAATACTTTTTCAATATGTTATATGCTTCCAAGAACAGATAATAAATGATCAAGTACAAATCAAGTCAGTGTCGAGAGAGTCGTAGCTGTGGTCAGTTACCTCAGTTCTTCCTTCAGTCTGTTGAGTTTGTCTTGCAGCCTGTTATTTCTCACCTCCAGAGGAGAACCAGGCACAAACCACCCTGCTATGAACTTAAACATAACCACAACATGCTGCTCAGATACAGACAGAAGGAGGTACATATTGTTTGGGAGAGAGAAAAAGAAAGAATACATTAATGGACAAAAAACAAAACAAAAATGTGATATTTAGTACATTAGTTAAGATTATAATTTGCTCTTCATGAACTAAAATACCTCAAAAAGGACGACAAAAGCAAAGCGGACTGCCTGAATGACCCAAAATTGATTGGTCAAACTTTGGTCCTCATTACTCCTATAATCTCTATAGCTGCAGAATACAAATAAGAAGAAAAGAAAATAAATGATTTTAATATTTCTGCAAATAAATGTGTAGTCATACTTCGTACTTTAATTGTTGTTACACGTACCTGCAGTATGTCACACTATTGCTATTAGATAAAATAAACTGGGCAGGGAGAAAGTCTCTCTGGATGTTTTTATCACTGATGTTTGCAATGGACAGAGAGTTATTGATATATCCTGACATACAGCTGTGGAGAAGATAGTGAAGAAAAAAAAGGTTATGAATATTTAGCACTTATATACAAAATACTCTCATTGTGATAGAAAAAGTTGCGAAAACTGTTGCACCTAGAAGGAAATGTTGAACTGTATTGTTATTCAGAAGAAATACAAAGGCTACCAGGAACATTTAATGATTAAATATTTAGACGGATTTCCTGGTCATATTAATTACAGATTACATACATAACGTCGCTGTCCAATGAAAAACAAGTATCTCCATTTTTGTTGATTTTAAATAATTAGAAAGTACAAACTGTTCCTTACACTGTGCCAAAATGTCTTGATGAATGGTCCAATAGAAATATTTTATAATTACCTAAAATAAACTGTTTTTACATTGACCATTAGATGTTTTTTTTCTCTCCTGTAAAGCTGCTTTTTTGGAGATTTTTTTTGAGACTTGTTTTTCATTGGACATCGACGATAAGCTGTGTGTAATGCATGTGTAATTTAACATGCCATTTAGGCAAGACATCTTGGCATGACGTTGCAGAGGTTTCTCATAGTGTATTGCAATAATCCAGCCTATGCATAATGGATATTGACTAGTTCCAACAGTTTTTGCGATTGGGACTGGGTGTTGATAGCACATATAATGGCATTCCACACATATTTAATTGGGGATAGGTCTGGCAATGTATAGTGGCTGGCCATGGCATAGTACTCTGTCTTCATGGCAAGATACATGGCAGAAAATGGCAGAAAAATGGCAGCAAAATGTGGATGTATGTTGTCTTGTTGGAATAGTGTGCGTCCAGAAAAGGTAGGGACACTGTTTGCAGGATGTCATTTACATAATGTTGAGCTGCCAGAGTGCCTGTGATGAAGACCCAATTGAATCTCACATACCACACCATGACGCCAGGCCTTCTGGACATCTGACACGTGACAACAAACCATTATATTGGCGCTAAAAACAGTGCCTTTACACATGGATTCATTTGTCGTCTCCACCAAAACAAATGTGGGACTCGTTCCTGAAGATGACCTGCTGCCATTCTGAGAGACCCTGTGACAGTCTAGTACGACTTCCCACCATGTTTTATTCCTATCAGTTGATTCCCTTGTTTTTTTTTGCTGATAAGCAATTTATGCAGTGTCAAAAGCAGATGCTTTGCTTACTCAATATCAGAAGCATCAGAGTTGGCACAGGGACCATAGCGGTAACGATAAACCAGACGAGGGATAAAATCAGAGGATATCCCAATGACCAGCCCATTAGCGATGACTGCTAGCACCCCAATCGTTTCCAGCACATCTGTCCAAATACCTAAAAAACAAAAAGCACCTACATAAAGATACAGCAGTTTATTAGCTTCACTTTCCACAAACACAACTGTTAATTAGTCTAACAGCTGCTGGCTTTTCATGCACTTCCATTTGTCCATCTTGACCAGATAAAGATTATCAGTCTCTGCTCTCACCGATGTCATTAGTCTTCCTGGGTATGAGTCTGCGCTCCAGGCTGACCATCTTAATAGCATCCAGCCTGATCTCGATGATGTTGTTGAGCAGAGCAAGCAGAGGGGCCAGAGGAAATGCTGCCACAAAGATGGTGGTGAAACTGAACTGTAGCACTGGGCAGAGCAGAAGTAAACAGAAAGAAAAAGGAAATATTTAGATGAACAAATACTAGAAAAACTGAATGTCACAAAGCTTGTGGTTTAAAACATATCCATACCCATTTCCAGGAACTCATTGAAGAGGCTGAAGTGGTCCACATTTTCCAGATCAAAATTCCTCAGAAGGTCCTTCACTTTACAGTTGTCACACAGTTCAGCTCCTGGCGTGCTCTCCATACAGTCCCTCTTCGAACACTGTCGGACCTTTTGCCTCAGCTTCCGACTCCGCAGCCTCTTCCGCCAGCGTGTAAACCAGCTGTGGAAAGAGCGTGTACATAATTTCATTATATTGCTTTAAACTATAATGCTAGTTAAAATATAATTAGAATGTGGTAATAATAACTTGTATTAATACAAAAAAAGCTCATTATATGGGAAGCAAGTGTTGATTTACTTAGTAACTAATATTAGAATATATTCATACAATAGTGTTTTATATGACTGTCCATTAAAACATCTCCAAAACCCTTTGCATGGGTGTTTAGTATTATTTATAATTCTCATCATACAACATCTGGTTTTGTAAATCAGGGTTAAATTATGTTTAATCACGTAATAAAGTGTTGGAAATTGAACAAATTCACACTCTGGAGACAGCATTTTTTTAATGTGACTTTTTGCAAAGATACATGGTTTAAAATGATGATGATGATTAACAGAATAAGATTTCAATCTTACGGGCCAGCGATCTCAACCACGTTATTGATAGTCTGTTTGAGAATGAGGATGACGGCCATCTGAATGAACAGGTCTGTCAGACATCCACTAGGGTGACACTGAACAAAATAGACACAAAAAGAAATTAATTCTAAATCATGTTTGCATTGATTAAAGGATTATAAAAGGACTAAAATATATTCAAATACTTATTAAAAACAATCTTATAAATAAAACATATATTAACATATGAGAAAGAATGTAAGTTACCTCCTCCAACCTCCAGATGCCAGCAATACGCACATATCCACCAGGGTGTCCGTTTATCCTGGAAAACACAAACTTGCTCTTTATATAGGCAACTTTCACAAGGCCTTGTTGGAAAAAAAATCTGTATGCATTTCAGACACCCACTCTGATAACCTGTTATTATACAAAAATTGGTTAAGATTTACCTGCCAAGAAAGAATGCTGTGTATATGAGCGAGGAGAAGAGAGTGAAGAACTGAAAAACAAACATCTTCACTGTGAAGCTTCTTTCAACAGCTGCATGGGAGCGAACTTTCTCTATGAGAGAGAGAGAGAGAGAGAGAGAGAGAGAGAGATGTTAACTAAGGTTTCAGTAGCAATCCTTTTATAAATTAAATAAAATATAAATGACTAAAAAAATCTGTTTTTTTACTAACCTAGTTCACAAAGCTTCATCGCAACTGTGCGATTGACCTGCACACGTTAAAGATTAGGATTAGTAATGTTTATATACAGTGTTTATAGAACAGTGCTGTGTGAAAGGGACACATATGAAAACAGTCTAAAACTATTTGTCTCATCAGTAATTGTTTTTAATTCTTGTAAAATCACCACATCTGAGCAACAATACATTTTATTTCAGCAATAAATAAATTGAGGAAAATGGTAACCGCTGTTAAACTGCCAAAAGGGTTATGGCTTGATGTGGTTCAAGGAGGCTGATTTAACAATTTAAAGACCCTTCATGTCACACAATCAAACTTTTTTTTATTTAAAGGGGCACTTAACCGTCTCATTTTAGATGTTTCCACTTTCAGCTCAAATATGAAAAATGCTAAAAAAACGGGAGGGGTGGTTTGGGAGGGGCACTGGGTGATGTATGGTTTTAGAGGCAGCGCAGGAGGGAGAACTGATTGGCTGAGCCGTACCAGCAGCAGTGTGCAACTGAGACAAAGTGAGACGCAGATGATTGGACGTCAGCAGGGGGGGGCGGTATTATTGATGGATTGTTTTGCATATTTTGAGTGTTGCATATCAAAGTACACTGAAACATCTTCCACGCCTACAGAACAGTTGAACCTGAGAGGGCGCTGCAGAGGCGGAAATGACCAAAAATGCTTTTTTTTAAAGGTTTGGTTCATAATAATTTTAAGCAGGACTGATCAAAGTAACACATTTTAGCTACCGATGGAAAAAATATGGTTTATGGTTTAGTGGCTCTTTAAAGAAATGAAAATAGTTCTTTTATAGCATCACTCAAAAAACTTTCATTTGTATGCCATTTTGAATATCTTAATATATTATTGGTATTACAGAATTAAAAAGTCTATTACACAAAAAAATACACAAGGAAGTCTACAGCATTGTTTAGAAAAGTGTTTTACCCGAGTCATGATGGTTATTGTGAGGTAATGCAGCACAGCTCCCATCAAGAAAGCCACTGTACTGGAGTTTTCCCTCAGGAATGACCAGTTAGTGGGCTTGGCAAACAGCACACTGGCAATTACTCTGAACACCACCAGAGCATGCGCAAGGCCAATGATGAGCAGCAACTAAACGCACACACACACACGCAGTGATAAGTTCTTAGTGTACGGGTGCAGAAAGCTTAAAATATTTCAATGTTTAAAGTAATGATGAATCAACTTAGGTTTAGTGCCAGGTTCTCACCATAAGTGTCACTAAAATCATCACTAGTGTACTACGAAGGTAGGAGTGCCTGTACTTCTTGGATTCACAATCGGCATCGTTCACAATCTGAAGAATCAGCTCCTCCTGCACACACACATACACAGAAAATATTTAATAGATATTACCCAGATTACAGATTACACTTATTGTCAAATACCTTATTGCAAAAATT
This sequence comes from Astyanax mexicanus, assembly GCF_023375975.1. Classification (NCBI taxonomy): domain Eukaryota; kingdom Metazoa; phylum Chordata; class Actinopteri; order Characiformes; family Acestrorhamphidae; genus Astyanax; species Astyanax mexicanus. The sequence continues at coordinate 58,191,795 of NC_064409.1, forward strand.
GTTCCTAAAAGAGGTACCGATTGCAGTGCTATTCGGAAAGAACAATAAATGATACATAAAAATACCTGCCAGGTACCGAGAGTTTTTATTGAACTGGGAAAATCTGCTTTTAGCTACAGTGCACCGGCGAGCTGGAACTCACTACAGGAAACACTAAAACTCAGCTCTCTGGTTGTCACATCTGGTGCTGTTAGCTCCTCTGTTTCTCACGCACCCAGCTCTGACAGAGGTTCTCAGTCTAACAACTACATTACCCAGAACGCACCACCCGCTGACACGCACACACCCAGTCACACGTCACCTCACCTGCTCCAACCAGGAAGCCCCGAATATTAGTCTGGCACTATTTAAGGACACCTCTCACACACTTCTGTGCCGGGTATTGTTGGATTTTCCTCATTACTAAGCGTTACTCTCTATTGTCTCTGTTATCTTCGTGTATGACCTTGTTTTGTTTTTTCTCGACGCCGATTTTTGGATTATCTCTGATTGTGGATATTTTTGTGTATGACCTGGACTGTTTCACGTTTTTTTTGATTTTGGATTACCTCTGATGTTGGCCTGCTTGTGTTTGAACTCTGGACTGTATCTCACTCATGGTATGGTTATCCCTACGTTGCTTCTGTTTACCGGTGCTCTAACTTTGTTTGTACGACTACCCTTTTTTCTACCTGCTATTTTAATAAACAACCCGTTTTACTGCATCTGCGAGTGTCTGTATTCTGTGCACACCATGACAGAATACCCGGCCTCTCTCGATCAGACAGCAGATGCGGATATGCTAAGATCAGGGTTGTTTAATCAAGGCAGATTGCTCGGTCAGCACCAGCAAACACTCGCCGGTGTGACCCACGCTGTTACTGAGTTAGCTAGCCAGCAAGCTAACCAGCAGCAGCAGCTCTCTAGCATTCTCGAGCACCTCAAGGGCTTAGCTGTAGCTAACGCTAGCCCTGTAGCTAACACTAGCACCATTAGCTCTCCTGTCTCCGGCTTTCAGGTGTGCAAGCCGGAGTATTTTGATGGTTCCCCGGAGAAATGCAGCGGATTTCTCTTACAATGCTCCGTATTTTTTAGTAACGCTTCTCCCGCCTCAGACAAAGCTAAGATCGGCTTTATTATTTCGAGGCTGTCTGGTAAAGCACTCGACTGGGCTACGGCGGTTTGGGACACCATTTCTGAAACCAGCTATTCGGAGTTTTTGACTTTGTTTCGAGCAGTTTTTGATCACTCACGCTACGGACAATCCTCTGGAGAGCTTCTACTGGCGTTAAAACAAGGTCATAAAACTGTTGCTTCATATGCCATGGAGTTTCGCACTCTGGCAGCTGGCAGTGGCTGGAACAACGCTGCACTCATCTCTGTGTTCAAGAATGGACTTAACCCTGAAGTTTTGAAGGAGTTAGCATGCAAGGATGAATCCCTTACCTTGGATCAGCTGATTTCCCTCTCCATTCGGTTAGACCAGCTGCTCTCTCGCCAAACCAAGACCAACCTCCACGTACAACCCACTCCAGCAGAGCTACCTCACGCTTCATCAGACTCCACAGTGGAACCCATGGATGTTCAAAAGTCCAGATTATCTCCAGCGGAACGCCAACGCCGCATTCGGTTCCATCTTTGTCTCTACTGTGGAGAGGCTGGGCATCGCAAAGCTGCATGTGGTCTCCTGACCCGATCCGTGAAGGCTCCAGCCCTGGGAAAGCGCGTGGGGGGCTCTCCACGCGCTAACGTGGTACGTAATTCTATCTCTAATCACAAAGCTAAATGTTTTACGTTACCCGTTATTATCTCTTCACCCACTGGTATGTTCTGTGTCCCAGCGCTTGTAGATTCCGGGTCGGAGGGGAACTTCATCAGTTGGGACCTGGTCAAGGAACATGGCATCCCTACCCGTGACCTGCGCCGTCCCATTTCTATTCACGCGGTGGATGGGAAAACTGTACGCTCCAAGGCTATCACTCGTCAGACACTTCCCGTCGCTCTTCAAGCCAGCGCTCTGCATCACGAGGAACTGCCCCTGTTTGTGCTTCCCTGCTCTGAACACCCGGTGATTTTGGGCATGCCATGGCTCAAGTTTCATGATCCTGTGGTTTCCTGGACTGATGGTGATATTACGGTTTGGTCTCCCTCTTGTTATGAACATTGTTTAGCTCTTAATGAGTTAGCTTTACAGTCTACCTCGGTAGAAAGTCCTGACGCAGTAGATACTCCTGTTATCCCCTCTGAATACTCTGATTTTCTTGATGTCTTTAGCAAAGCCAATGCCACTAAATTGCCTCCACACCGTCCTTATGACTGTGCTATAGATCTAGTGGAGGGAGCTACGCTGCCCAAAGCTAGAGTCTATCCCCTCACCCTCGATGAAGAGAAGGCTATGGCAGACTATGTTGAGGAGGCACTCGCTCAGGGTTTCATCCGCCCGTCTAAATCTCCGGTTGGTTCAGGGTTCTTCTTTGTCAAGAAGAAAGACGGGGGGTTGAGACCCTGTATAGACTACCGTGGGCTTAATGACATAACTAAGAAATTTGCGTATCCGTTACCCCTCATACCCAGCGCTCTCGAGCAACTTCGTGAAGCTTCCTTTTTTACGAAATTAGACTTACGCAGCGCGTATAATTTAATTCGTATCCGTGAGGGTGACGAGTGGAAGACTGCCTTTACCACTACTAATGGGCACTACGAATATTTAGTGATGAGTTTCGGTCTCGCTAACGCCCCGGCAGTCTTCCAGTCATTCATGAATGACATATTTAGGGATATGATTGGGAAATACGTCGTCCTATTTATAGACGACATTCTGATTTATTCAGCTGATTTTGAGTCTCACGTGATCCACGTACGTTCCGTTCTCCAACGCTTACTGGAGAATAGCCTTTATGCCAAAGCAGAGAAATGCGAATTTCACCGTCAACAAGTCTCCTTTCTCGGCTATGTTATTAGCTCCCAAGGCGTCCTGATGGACGACACCAAAGTTTCGGCTGTCACTGACTGGCCCGTTCCGCAGTCTATTAAGGATCTCCAGCGCTTTTTAGGTTTCGCAAATTTCTATAGGCGATTTATCCGCAATTTCAGTGGTATAGCTGCCCCTCTTACTGCTCTGACCAAGAAAGCCACTAAGATCCTGAATTGGTCCCCCGAAGCTGAGCAAGCTTTTAATAAGCTTAAAGCTGCATTTGTGTCCGCGCCTATACTAGCTCACCCTAAGCCCGAACTCCCGTTCGTTGTCGAGGTCGACGCTTCTGATACTGGGGTAGGGGCTGTTTTGTCACAGCGTAGTGGGTTTCCGCCTAAAATGCATCCCATAGCCTTCTTTTCACGAAAAATGTCTCCTGCGGAGCGCAACTACGGCATAGGGGATAGAGAGCTTCTTGCTGTCAAACTGGCTCTCGAAGAATGGCGTCACTGGCTGGAGGGGGCCGCGCACCCATTTACTGTTATCACTGATCACAAGAATCTCGAGTATTTACGCTCTGCCAAACGTCTTAATCCTCGCCAAGCTCGTTGGTCATTATTTTTCTCTAGATTCGATTTCTCTATTTCGTTTCGCCCTGGCAACCGTAACACTAAGGCAGACGCGCTATCCCGAGTCTATACTGCTCCGGATAGCGCATCTCAGTCTTCCGAACCTGAACGCATTCTTCCTCCGGCCGTCAAAATTGCAGCTATTCGCTGGGAATTAGATGATCTCATTCAACAGAGTGTAGCGCACTCACCACCTCCTGAGGGGTGTCCCTCTCACAAAACTTTCGTTCCTGAACCATTCAGAGATCGTCTTATTAGCTGGGCTCACTCTGCTCTCACCTCGGGCCATCCCGGCGTTACGCGCACTCTGCAGCTAGTATCAGCTCGCTATTGGTGGGAAACCATGCGAGCTGACATACACGCTTTCGTCTCCTCCTGTTCCGTTTGTGCTCAATGCAAAACCCCAAAAAACCCTTCCAGCCGGTAAGCTTGTTCCTCTACCTGTACCAGAAAGACCCTGGTCTCACATAGCTGTAGATTTCGTCACCGATTTACCTGTCTCCGAGGGTTACACCACAGTACTCACTGTTGTGGATAGATTTTCCAGGGGGGTTAAGTTTATTCCTTTCTCTGCCCTGCCCACTGCACTTCAAACTGCACAAGCCATTTACGCACACGTGTTTAGACATTATGGTATTCCAGAGGATATTCTCTCTGATCGGGGCCCTCAGTTTACTTCCAGGGTTTGGAAAGCATTTTTTGAACATTTGGGTGTTCATGTTAGTTTAACCTCAGGGTTCCATCCCACTAGTAACGGTCAATGTGAACGTGTTAATCAAGAATTAGGCAAGTTTCTCCGTCTGTACTGTTATAAGCACCCCTCTGACTGGTCTCAGTTCCTTATATGGGCTGAGATTGCGCAGAATTCTCTCACTAACTCCACTTCTGGTCTCACACCGTTTCAGTGCGTTCTGGGTTACCAACCTCCGTTAGCTCCGTGGACAGCCGTGTCCTCTGAGGTTCCTGCGGTGGACGACTGGATGAAGCGGAGCGAGCAGGTGTGGGAGGAAACTCACCAGCAGGTTTCGGAGGCGTTACGCAAATACAAGGAGCAGTCCGACAGACACCGAGGCAGTACCCCCCAGTATCAACCCGGGGATCGAGTGTGGTTGTCCACCCGGGACTTGAGGTTTGAGGGGGAGTGCAGGAAACTTCTGCCTAAGTATATTGGGCCTTTCAAGGTTTTGTCTCAAATTAACGAAGTTACTTATAAGATTGAACTTCCAGCCCAGTATAGAGTCCATAATTCATTCCATGTATCTCTCCTGAAACCTCTTGTCCCAGGTCCACTCGCAGAGGGTCTTCCGGATGACGTACCGCCTGCGGCTGTGGAGGGGGAGGCTTCATCCACCTACGCGGTGAAAGAGGTGCTGGATTCTCGCAGGCGCGGCGGTGGGCTCCAGTATCTCATTGAGTGGGAGGGCTACGGCCCCGAGGAGCGCTCTTGGGTTGCTGCCAGTGATGTGCTGGATCCGGCTCTTTTGGCTGAATTTCATGCTAGTCATCCGGGCAAACCTGCTCCTAGACCCCGTGGGCGTCCCAAGCGCTCACTTTCCTCGTCGGTTCCGGTTCATCGGGGTTCCCAGCTCCGCAACCCCCGCCTGTCCGGCACCTCTGTGGCTACTCCTGTTCCTCCCGCCGGTACTCCCTGTCCGTCGGGTGGTCGTCGTCGTGGTCGTCCTCGTTCCGTTCCCGTTCCGACTCCCTCGGGGGGAGGTACTGTCACATCTGGTGCTGTTAGCTCCTCTGTTTCTCACGCACCCAGCTCTGACAGAGGTTCTCAGTCTAACAACTACATTACCCAGAACGCACCACCCGCTGACACGCACACACCCAGTCACACGTCACCTCACCTGCTCCAACCAGGAAGCCCCGAATATTAGTCTGGCACTATTTAAGGACACCTCTCACACACTTCTGTGCCGGGTATTGTTGGATTTTCCTCATTACTAAGCGTTACTCTCTATTGTCTCTGTTATCTTCGTGTATGACCTTGTTTTGTTTTTTCTCGACGCCGATTTTTGGATTATCTCTGATTGTGGATATTTTTGTGTATGACCTGGACTGTTTCACGTTTTTTTTGATTTTGGATTACCTCTGATGTTGGCCTGCTTGTGTTTGAACTCTGGACTGTATCTCACTCATGGTATGGTTATCCCTACGTTGCTTCTGTTTACCGGTGCTCTAACTTTGTTTGTACGACTACCCTTTTTTCTACCTGCTATTTTAATAAACAACCCGTTTTACTGCATCTGCGAGTGTCTGTATTCTGTGCACACCATGACACTGGTGTCACTCAATCATTTTAAACTTTTAATATCTAACCACCTTCAGACAGCCTGTACCTGTTTTACTCAATCTTAATTATTTATTTTACTTCATGTTTTAGTTCTCTTATTTTTTTTTTTTTTTTTTTTGTATATATATTTATATTCCTTTTATTTATTTTATATAATTTATTTATTTATATATTTATTTATTTTTATTTATTTTATTATTTTTGTTTTTGTATTTACTTTCTTATAATTATTTTATTTTAATATTTTATTTTTTTAATTATGTTTTATCAGTAATACTGTTATTATATATTTTTTATTTTTTTTATTTTTTTATTTTATTCTTATTACTAAATAGTTTTATTTTTTAGTTTCAGTTTTATTCTTCTGTTTCATAAATATTAAATATTTGCTTTTAATTTTGCTTTTTCAATCACTATTGTATTTGCTCGGCTACATTGAAAATGAGGGTCACCCTCAATGTGCTCAATGTGTGAGTTTAAAATAAAGGTTGATTGATTGACTGACACATAAAAGATACACATAAAATAGCATCCCACACATTTTTAATCTGGGCATAGGTTTGACAAAGTGACTGGCCAAGGCATAGTATCCATAGCAACATGTGTACAGACATCGTCCTGTTGGAATAACACACTGGAGTGTGTGCTCAGGTAGGGCCTTAATATTTAGGCATTGATGCTGCTACTTACTTACAACCTTACAACAGGTTGTACTTACAACCTTACTTACAACAATCACTACTACTTATTTAACTGAAGATTGCAGTTACAACAGTGAGAAATCAGAAGTTTGTAGTATTAGTTAAATTTGTTTCCTACCTCTTCTTCACACCAATCAAAAACTTTCCATTCAGAGACATATGATGCTCTGTGGCGTTTCCAGAACTCTAGAAAGACAGTAGCTGAAACGAAAGAAAAACCTTATTAGAATTAGACATGCTAAGTTGTGTTTATAACTAAAGACAAAAAGCTGAACTTACCCCAGACTGCCATAAACATGGCAAATGCGACTGTTCCCTCATTGTCAAACAGGATACTCAACTACAAAGGGTGAAAGAATTCAACTTTTAGACACAAAAAAATCAAGTGTAAGTCTGATCTCCAGTTTTTGCTGTTGTCATTTGTAACCCTGTAATGGTCCAAATCATTTAACATTATTGGTAAAAAAAATGGGGCAAGAATAGGGACAGATTGGAGGATGTGATTCACTCACTAAACACTTGGTTAGAAAAAGATGTACAACTAGTCAATCATGCAATTGACTAATCACCCAATAGAGTAGCAGCAGTGCAATGTGTAAAAATACACTGGCTGGCCAAAAAAGGTCACCATCTGGATTTAACTAAGCAAATAGGTAAGAGGCTCTCATTTGATTATTACTGCATGAGTGATTATGGTTTAGCTAGCAACAAGTGAGTTAACTGATGCTATGAGTAGCTATTCATTTGTTAAGCAACCATGTGAAAAGACTCATCCTGTGGTCATAAAAAAAGATGTTTGGCAAAAGATTATTGGCATGCATCAAGCAGAGAAAACATCTAAAGGAGAATACTGAAACTACTAAAATTGTAAACACTAAAATTCAGAGATGTGTTTAATAGTAAAAGTAAGTATTTCCACACACAACGGGAAGGGAACTCAAGGGACTGGGACTAAACAGCCATGTAGCCTTAAGAAAATCACTTATCAGTGAGGCAAACCAGCAAAAACGGCTTAAGTTTGTAAGGGAGCATAAAGATTGGACTCTGTAGCAATAGAAGAAGTCCAGATTGACCTTGTTCCAGAGTGATGGTGCATCAGGGTAACAAAAGAGGCAGCTGGAATAATACACCCATCATGCCTACTGTTTACTGTACAAGCCTTTGAGGGCAGTGCTATAATCTGGGGTTGCTGCAGCTGGTCATGTGTAGGTTCAGAAATGTTATGTGCCCAAAGAATGAGGTCAGCTGACTACTTGAAAATACTGAACTACCAGGTTATTCCCTGGAAGACAATGGCAGGATTCAGTAGCCTCAAATTGAAAGAGTGCTTAAGGGAGCATGAGACATATAAATTGGCCACCACAGAGTACAGACAAAAGTGTACAAAAACTGCTACCATTTCTGACTTGGCTATGATAGCTAAATTAATGTGAACTTGATTAATTAATGAATTAAAGCACAGAAATTCTAAAGCAGGAGAAGTTTGCACTTGATCCTGTATGTGTGCTAAGTGTTTAAGAATGAAGAGAATACCTTTGCATATATGCAGGTGTCAGAAAGCTGCCAGACCTTGCATTTCTTGTCACACAGCGGGCACATGACAATATTTGACTGACACACTTCTTTTCTGTGATACAAACACAACCACATAGACACACATAAGAGAAAACGCTAAAGAATTGGCGACATAGGTTTGTTTACACTGCTTTAACATGTTGATGTGATTCATGTTGATGTGGTTCAAATATGTCTCAGACCTCCTATTTTTCACACCTGAAAATCTGGACCAAAGTCCCAAACAAAGTTCCAGTGTTTGTTATACATATGGTCTGGTTAATTAGTGAGCGACTGAAAAAATATTGGCACATCGTCTTCATCTTCTACTTGATATTGATTAATTTGTAGAATGCCATGCATTTATATTTGTATATTTGTATTTATATATTTGCTGGTCCTTCCATGCGTTGTGATGAATTTTGCTACCCTGGCACCTTTCAATGATCCAAAAGTTCTGTCCATCTAAAATAAGTTTTCAAACTGCGTATAAACCAGACAATGTTTTAGTTGATCCAGAATTGTTCATTTGGTTGGACCAATTTGGTTAACTGAAACTGCTGTCAGCTTCATCTTTCAGGCCTGCTGTTTTAATGCAAACAGAATTTCTGAAAGACCAAACCAAACAAGGTAGCTGTAAAAAAAAAAAAACTAGTCTAGTCTAAGTAGGCAAATAGTAAAACACAATATCGATAGACGAATAAGGTGTTGTTGATACTAGAGAACAGCTCATCACTGTTTTTTCCTGTTCCAGTGTTTACTGAAGACTAAGTAATGAACGGAAGCTCAAATAATGAACGGAAAACTACAAAACATTTATTTTTAGCTTGTGAGCAGTAAGAGATGTAATAAAGTTGGGTTTTCTGATGTCATAAAAAGAAACTGTGTGTAATTCAGACATCACTCATTACAGTTGGAGTTGTTCAGTATTGACTGTGTTACTAACAGGGCTCATAGTCTTCCTACACCCTTGAGTATTATTACTAAGCCATTCTCAGATGTACCCCCAGGGAAACATATCCTCATGGCTTGTCATCACATGACTCATCCTGAGCTTCAGAATGTTTAAATCATAAACATACTCTTATTCATGCAGTTCTCCTTTCAGTGTCATTCACATTAGCTGTTTAATCTCACAAGAATTGTGTTAAACAGAATTAGGATAATAAACAGCAAATAATAAAATATCAGTGTGAGTCTGTGAGGGTTTGGAATCTGTCAGTAGTAAAATGTCAGCATAACTGGACTTCTAATCTAAAAGTGCTTTATCAATTCAAATGAGTAGTGAGGTATGAGTAGTAGGTTATTGTCTATTTACAATGCCATCAAAACATATTCATTCTACTCAATTTGAAACTGCTGACATTTCCAAACATACAAACGCTGTCATGTGAAGCCACAGTGGAATAACCAGCAGAGGTTTAAAAATATATATTTCATCACTCAGCAAAAATCAGCAAAATAAGTCAGTGTTACAAACCACATCCTCAATTCATTTCACAGTGTCTGGTTTAACAAAAGGTTCTTTAGAAGCATGAGAATCGAAATAAGAATGCAGCTTTGTTATAGCACACATCAGCATAGCTAAAGGCCCTTTCACACCACATCCATTTTTTATGGAAGGAAAAATACATGTGACCTTTTTAATCATAGCCTGTTTGAATTTCTTTACTGTTGGATGTGTTAAAAGAAGGCTGACCAGTCAGAGCTGAACTCTGTTGTCATGGCTGGGGAATGAAATGTGACACATGGATATCTAGAAAGCAATTACTTTGTGTAAAATCGCCATAAGGAAGATAACGAACCAATAAAATATACTTCTTTCAAAACACCTAGCTTTACTTACTATACCGCCAAGTTAATAGCTGATTACTCACATGAGTGGGCTGGTTTTGAAGAAGGCCAGGCCGTAAAGGAAGACTATGACCCCAACCAGGGCAGCAGGGATCAACAGAAATGTGTACCATCCCAGCCACAAGAAATACAGAGCCACCTTCTCCCCAAAGTAGGTTCTAGAAGAAACACACAAACAGAAATATCAGTTTTCTTTCAACACTGTGCCTATATGTCTGTGTAAGTGTCTGTGTCGTGTGTGATTAATACACCATACCTTACATCAGTTATTGGCTGACCATTAAAACAAGCCGTCCATCGAGCCCAACTGTTTTTCAGTTCTTTTTGTTCTTGTTTCTAACATTAAGAAACATCAAAAAAGATAGTGGATGAGACATACACTGTAAAAAATCCAACTGAGCAAATTTTGAATAACTGTATTTATCAAAAAGTCAGAGCCTAAACAAAAGTCAGAGCCACAATACACTTTAAGTTGAGTCTCCAATAATACATCTGGAAAAATGTGGTAGCAAGTTTTTTTGTTTTTGTTTCGCAAGCTCGAAAACTTTACAGTGTGGTTATGTATCATATGTGTGTGTATGAAACTGGACTAGGCTCTTTATGCAAATCTGTAAGTACAGATATGGAGCAAATAATAAAATACACAATTCCAGTAGTGACCAATTATATTGTATTTTGCTAACAATGCAATGAATGTATTCGATTCAATTCTATTTTTAGATGAGAAGTATGCTAAGGAGTGCTAATACTGTGATGCAAAACTAAGGGAATTTCCAAAATAACAAAAGGACCTCAAAGAATGCTAACGACATCAAAGTACAGCCAGTTCAAATCCATTACTTAGGCATGACAGTACATAGATACAATGTCTCTCTGTTTATTTTGCTGTTGAAAAAAATAAATAAAAATAATAATTAAGCACAAACAGACAGCAGTAGATCATATAAAATGAATTATTATTGGATCAGACAAATTGATGAAAGTAAAGAGAACTATAATGTTAACAGCGCAAAGCCTGATACCTCGTGCAGACAAAACTGAGCCTCAAAAACATTCTTCTTGATAAGGTCTGACAGATACTCTGCGCCACCTGGGAGTAAGAAAGACAAAGGGTGTATTAGTGCTCTGACAATCTATTAGTCTATTTCAGATATTTAAGTTGTAATAACCTATACTATATGGACGAAAATATTGGGACATCTGCTCATTCATTGTTTCTCATTCTTTTCTACAGAGTATGTCAAAGAAATAATTATTTTACAAAAGGTACTTAATGATGCCATAAAAAAACTACCTTTGAATCTATATATAACCATATCTGTAACAGAGATGTATATATATTGATGAACCTTTAGGAAAGTAGTCCTTTTACGTCATTGCTTAAAGAACCTTTATTTTTAATAGTGTACTGTAATATAGAACATTAGAAGTAGGTGCACAGCGGCAATGCTGGGTGAATGCCACCAATACTTACAATGGGAAGATTCTATGAAGGTGTGATCCACAATGAACTCAACTATCCGTATCCTGCATAAAACATTGAAATGTAAATTAACTGCACTTCTAATACAGAAAGCCAAGGGGCATCTCAAATGACTTTGCATACTTCAGGTGGGTTTTAGTTGCTTACGGAATTTTGAATAAAATGCAATGTACATTTACTAAAGCCATTTCTCTATATCTGATTGTATACATTCCCCTGCAAAAGTATTGAAACAGTGCTTTATTTCTGCTGTAGACTGAAAACATTTGGGTTTGACAATAATAGATAAATATGTGACATAAGATCTTTAACATATATTGGACAGTATAACCTAGGGATGCAACGGTACAATGTGGCCACGGGCGGGTGTGGGGTTGTGAGGTGGAGAAGGAGGAGCAGGGCGGGGGACAGAGAAACAAACCGGCAGGCTAAAAAAACACACTGTGTTGCCTCATTGAGCAAAGACTCACTGCACCCCAGCACATGCTCAGCAGCCCCTCCCCCTTGCCTTTGGCTGTGCAGTGCATTCAGCACTTTATAAATTACAGCGGCAGAGCGTTCGTTCGCTCTGTTAGTGCGCGCACCGAAATACCACGGTCATTCCAGGTGTATCGAACCGAACAGGCTGAACTGAACGGTTCGATAAAATACAGAGAACCATTGCATCCCTAGTATAACTCTTTGGAATGTCCTGAAGAAGACAGTCATCACTGGTGTATTATGCTGGTGTACTAGCTTTAGAACAGGTAGACTACAGAAAACAACAGTAGTTGATGACAAACATGGTGTGTGAAAGACCCAAAAACAGCTGTTCACAGAAGACTGTAAGAACAAAAGTACAGAGACTTCACCAAAAGATGCAAACCACTGATTATCAAGAAGAAGACACAGATGAATGTAACATGAATCTTTACCAATGTGACGGAAAGGGTAAAGTTTGGAGGAAGAAGGGATCTGCTTACAATTAGGCAGGAGTAGAAGGGTAATTCAGCCTGTAATTTTCTCAGGGAACGTCTGATAAAAACACGTACATGGTCGTTCCGGACGGGAATAAAATCACAGAGGACCCATAAAAAAGAAAATTATCACAGGACCCTTTGAGAAACTAATCCCATCCGGACAGGGCTTTATTCACTTTAATCTATATTAAGTTTATCTGTTTAAATATTTTACTCACAAGAAAAATGTGTGGGTTCAGACAAAAGGTAATACCTTCTGAACTGTATCTAGATCTAGATATAAATACCTAGAAATACAAGCTGAAATGTTGATCTTTTATCTCATCTTTAATTCAAGGTCAAACCCCAATGTTTTAAGTCTATAGCAGAAATAAAAGGATTGGCTGTGCAGTTCCAATACTACTGGAGGGGAGTGTATGTATGTGTGTGTGTGTGTGTGTGTGTGTTTCTCTGTTGTTACCTGGTGGACTGTGGTACTTTTCCCTGCTCCTCACAGCTCCAATTACAGGCATCAGACACTTTGAGCAGATATGTGTACGTCTCAAAGGTCTCATTTGGCGCAGTAATTCCATAAAAAACTCTGTCCTCGTCAACAATTTTCTGCCACATAAATAAAATGAAAAATGTATAAAACAAACATTTTTTTTAAATATTTTTGTGCAACATAACTTTATTTGTAATTTTTGTATTTGTATTTTTTGATTCATAGCTAAGTATCATAGCTAAGTCAAAGTGCTTTTGCTATTCAAGCATTATAACTACTAAACATAATTATTAAGACCAAAAATTAACAACATTTACCGTTATTTTTAGTTTTTTGTCCTTCAGAGCGTTGATAAAGTCTCTCTGCTTCTTGAAGCTCTCGTGATCTCCATCCTCGTTTTTCTGGGCTACTAGAACATAGTCAAATGACTGAGGGGCCTGCCAAGGGGAAACACAGGATTTAAGACATGTTAAACTCAGTTGAACTGTTCAATTACTAAGTTTGCACAAAAGGCTAAAAATAGACATTGCACTACCACCTAAATTCTATTGAATTCAGTCAGGAATTAATCTGCATTTAAAATCTTACATTTTTTCTGTTACTTAAACACTTGACAAAAGTCTTATCTCCCCTTTTTTTAACTCATAGTACACATTGTCACTTCTTACAAACTGAACTCAAGTATAAAAAAACACAACACAAATCATTCTATATACCAATGTATGTAAAGTAATGGTCTACAAAAGGCTGCGATACATGTACATAGTCACTGAGGTAACTATATGCACTATATCGTTCTCCTTATCCTTTTTTGTACTTTTTCTGTTGGGTAAATTATATGTTACTTATTTGAGACTAAATGCAGTTAATATAATGCAAAAATGCAAAAATATAAAGATGAACTCTGGGTATGGACTAAAAAGTGCAAAAAACTGTGTTCTTCTTTTTTTTTTTTACAATAACCCATAATCATATCTTTTGAAATACCTGGACCCTGCTCGTTTTGACTACCCATGTACTGCCCCTTTTGTCAATAAACCTGTTTTATTGTATCTGCACATGTCTATGACCTGCCTCGTTATGACACACCAGTGACTTAGTATTTAGAACATTGTGTTGTTGACAGAGACATTCCAATCTGATATTCAGTATCAGTATTGGTAGTGTAATGGCCAAAATCTCTTGATGGAATATTGAAAAAAAAAATCTGATATTATAATCTGATAATATCCACCTAACTACAACATAATGCAAATGTTTAACCCCTTGAACTAAACAGTACAGGTATTCAAGCCTACATGCCAGTATTCTAGGCTTCATATGAATGAAGAATATTTGTTTTAAAGTTTAATTATGATGTTTTTTACATAGTTTATAGTCTATATCAGTTCAAATGAGTATCGGCAGATATTCATAGTTGCAGTTTCGGTATTTGACAAGAAAAAATATTAGTGTGCCACACATAGTTACTTATGACAGGATTGTGGGTTCAATACCTTAGTTCATAAACCTGCTACTGTTGGGCAGTAGAGGAAATACTCGGACACCATAGAAAAACTGCACAGTAATCCAGGCATGTGTGCTCACTGTATTATATGTGTGTTCAATGCACAGATTGACACAAATTCCATTACAATAGTGTGAATGTCATTGTGAAAAGCCTAAATCTTAAGTCCCTCACATTTTTTAATCACAAAAATGGTTCTTTATGGACCCAAAAGTAGTTTTATGCCATCACTCAAAGAACATTTAGTAGAAATTGCGATAAATTGCAATATTTGACAGCAAGTTATATAATGGGTGTAAACTTGGACACTATAAAGGCAAAACTGTATTTGAAAATACATGTATACTAAAAAAATGTTTGCAAAATATCTCAATAAGTAATTGTAATTTTGCAGTTCCCTTGTAGTTGTAATATGTAGTTGAATCGTTACATAGTCTCTTTGAATGATGATTCATAATTTTGATTTTGACATTCATTTTTTGTCAACTGACTGCAGCCAAATATCTTAATGTTCGTTATGGTATGAGAAATTTTACCCCAGGCAGCAGAGAAAAGCTCCCGGTACCATTATCCTTTTTCACGACTCCAATAGCCTCCAATAGCTCAATGCTCCCCTGCAACAGAAAAAAAAATCACTGCATCCTTATCATCCTATCAAACACTTATGAGAGTGGCAAAACAAGATGCGCCACAAAGATGCACCACAAAGATGCCACAAAAATGCACGTAGGGACTTTTACACAAAGCTTACGACGAAGCCAAACAAACAGAAACCTGTTTTTTTAGTGCTACACTGTCTCTAAATATTGAAAATGACCTTTGTATAAATGACGTTGACTAAGTCAGAATGAATCACTGAAGAATGAAAGGAATGATAGGACTGTATACTCTTTACCCGGTATCGTGGGAGAGTGTTTATCACAGCTATTATTTTGGAACGTGCAACACTGAAATCAGTTTCAGCTAAATGCTTATATAGGATAGGTTTCACTTAGTTTGTAGAGATAATAACCACAACATGCAACATAAACCATATCTAAATATATTCTTGATATATTCAGTTCCAGAGAGTCAGTAGAAATGACAGTGGTGTTGTGGAGACATCATATGATCTGGGTGGTTTCTACAGCAAAAAGTATTTTTAGATGCAGGACTTACATACTTTCGTACTGGAGAGCCATTTGTTAAGATCTGACTCTAGATTATGAAAAGGATCTACCCATGACCCATAATAAGCCATGCAGCTTTTGCACACATGTTTAAATGTCCTCACAACAGACACACAAATCTTTCTATGTACGAAGAGCTGAAGAAATGAACACATAATTTAATTTAATCGATTATTGCAACCATTGATGTTTTTGAGTCTTTGGAGGTTGTATGATCAGAAAGCTATTTGTCAAAAAGTGTTGCAAGGAGAATGTGACCCTGAGTGAAGTTTTTCTGCTGTTCTGCTGATCCGGGGTCAAACGAATATGAACCACAATTAGTGCTGACAATGTTAAAATGATAATACATGTGATTAATCTGAAAACTTTAACTTTTTAAACTATTTTCATTATCATATTACCAAATTTGCCCCCAGCTTTCTCCTGTAATTTACTTTCTTTACAGAGCCCAGTGAGTTTTATTTAGCACTGTGAACACTGAAACACTACAGTTAAGTTCAGAACGTACATTACTTTTATTAACGATAAGATGTGGATTAATTCTCATGGCTAATTAACCCCCCCCTCTCTCTCTCAGGCATGCAGTTGGCACATTTGCTCTCCTACATTGATGAATCCATCTTTACAAAAGTTGTTGAAGCTGGAACATGGAGGGTTTATTGTACAGTTTTACCCATTAAACAAATTAAACAAAGTTAAACAAATATTTATATCCTCCATTAAAGCTTTCCTCTATTAATGTTCCTCAACACATACACAGATTCTATTTAAAAACATCAAAACAACAAATCTACCCTGAGATTTTACTTAGAATACAGTTTTCCAGGCACACCACAGAACACAAGCATTTAAACTTTTGTTTAATCATGACTTCACTCATGATAAATCACAAAATATTGTTGTGATTAATACAATTAATTTTGTGCAGTTTTTTTTTAAACCACGCTAAAAAAAGAAACACTTCAAATGATGTGGCATGTGCGTTTACTGAACCACTGACATAATAAAGAAAGAAAGACAACACAATCTTTCTGACTTAAAAAAACAACATTATAAGCTAATGGGCAGGAGCTAAAAAACATTCCACTGACGTTGTTTATTAGCACTCTATATCATGGTTTTCATATTTGTTAAGAAACCTTTTTTAACCTACTTTGAGCTTGGGGTCCCTGTAAATATATCCATCAAAAAATAAGAATCACACACACTGAAAGGACAATGCAATATTTTTTAAAAAATGCAATACCATGCCATAGAGGGTTAAAAAAAACATTTCCAATCACTGTTGCTTTAAACTTGAATACAAGATATCTCTGACATAAACAAAAAAGAACTTAACTTTACAGCAACATGGGTCAAAACCATCAATGACAACATCTCGATACAATGGCTAAAACTGTCCCTAAATCCACCTCTGACTGAAACTGAAACTTGCATTAGGAAAGGTGGAACTTTTACACACTCACCATACAAATTTACTAACTTGTAATTATCCAGGTATAGCTTAGAAATTAGCTACTTATAATAACAGGAAGCTTACTGTAACAACACAGATGACATGGCATATTTAGTAGAGTTACCAATAGTCAAAAGTCAAGGGTTCCCTCACAATTTTTTTTTTTTTTTTCATTTTTATCGCAATATTTAGCTACGAGCTGTCATATCTGACCACATCTTCTCACACTTGACTTCTGTCTTCTGTCGCCTCACCTGAACACTGTATTCTCAGACATGTGAACTCTGACTGAAACTTTGTGTGTGTGTTACAATGTATGTGTGTGTGTTTTGTAGTGTGTTTGTTATAGTGTGTGTGTGTGTTACTGTCTCACCGTTCTCTTGGTAAGCTTCTGTGGTGCCATCTCTGAGGGAACCTCCAGCAGAGGTAAGGAGACTGGCCGCTCGAGCCGGGTCACTCCATCTCCTCTGAGGGAGAGCCTCTGTCTCGAGCCTGGGCACTGAGTCCAGCCCTCAGCAGCACTGTCCCCTATATAACTCCCTACTTCCGCCATGGCAGGAGGAACTCGGGCGTAATGCAGCTGGTTTCTGCTGCTGCTCTCGGGGCTGGAATGTCACTGGTTGACTTGCTGTGATTTGTCACTCCTCAGGTTTCTGAAGCTGAAGGATGTGCGGGTTGGTCTAACCGGTGCAGGTTTTTTTTATCTCTTCTGGAAAGGAAACACTCAGGGCATTGTTCACTACTGTTAACTACTTATGAACAAAAATAAGACCACAGAAAGAGAAACACCTGCTGAGGACCAACACTCACAGATGCTCTGTATCTGATGGAAATGGGTCATTCCCAGTCTGAACCGCATGATGGCAGCAGTGCCCCAGTTTACTGCGGTCAGGACCAGCGTGAGCAAATGTGACTACACCCCTCACCCTCACATTTTTGTAACTTTATCATATCTTTTTTTATATGACAACTCAAAATATATAACACTTTGATACAATTTAATGTAGTCAGTAGCTTTTATAACATTGAATCAACCCAAATGCTGCATGTTTGAAAATAGACATAAAAACTAGACAAACATAAAGAAACTAATTGTGTATTTAGAAACTAAATTGTGGATGAATAGTTAAGCACATGCTTGGGGTACAAACCTGTAATTTTTCAGGCCTCGAATATTCAAGTCAGGCATTAGCTACTTATACCACCAGGGACTCATTATTTTACGCCATTTACAATATATTTAATAGAAGGTTATACCGAGGTTCTGCAGCATGATGGCAGCAGAGAGTCAGGTTGTTCCATTCAGAGCTGGTGTGTTGAACAAACTGGGAACACAAACCTGTTAGGTTAGTTAAAGAAGCAATCACTTAGATTTCTTCAGATTGACCAAAAATTATTATTTCTAAATGATGAGAGCGCAAAATATTATAATTAATGACATCAGTGTGCTTCTGCTAACAATCCTGCAAATAAAAGTATATTTATTTTAAAAAAGGTGTTTATTTAAGTCCCAGAACTTTTTCTGACTATAACAGCTTTGCTGGTTTCCTGAGCAACCATTGTGCTGCTAATGATACTGATGCAAGAGCTACTGTGAACAGAGATATCAGAACAGCAAATTTAGCCTTTATCTGCTCATTCACGCATTGTTAAACTAAAAAAGGCAAATTAGAGCTGAAAAAAGCTGTCCAAGAGAACACTTACTAAAATCGTCATATTCTTTCACTCTGAAAGAGACTGCACCGCAATGCATGTTTAAAATAACTTTTTAGCATGCTCTGTGCAATTACATATTCTTGTCAAACATTTACAGATTGTCACTTTAACTTAACCACACATCAGACATGTATACTATGTTATAAGAAATAGACAACATTCCAAACAACAAATGAGGGAATAGATACAGGGGGCATAACCCGGATAACATGCCCATGTGGGCCCTATATGGGTATCCCAACCAGGTTTGTCCACAGGTTACATCTTGGCCCCAAATATGAATGTCAGTGATAGGCCCCATCAGGGTCAGTGATTGGACCAGAAGGGGTAAAAATGGGCCCCTTCTGGGTTGTACACTGCACACTGGACCTAGATGGGACTGTGACACTAAGGTGGGCAGTAATTATAAAGCCCATTTGGGATGCCCATCTGGATCTCAGTAAAAACACCTACAAACCCCAACCCATGTTTCACTCATCTAAATCCCACATTAGCATGTTGGCTGGAAATGCATAATGGCTTGGTGTCCAAAACAGGTTTTGTAAATATGGTTGTCTTGCCTTGTTGTCTTAGTCAGCGATACAGAACACCAGGGCAAAGTCTACCTGCCCCGTAGAGTCTATGGTAAATGGTGTTGAAGGTACTGGAATAGTCAAAGAACATTACTCTCCTTATGCTTCTTTTAGTCAGTCACCCAGTGTGAGCAGGCTCTGTGCAGGAGGTAGATAATAGCACCCTCAACCCCCACATGCGGCTGATATGTGAACTGTAAGGAATACAATGCCACACCCCCCAGTGTCCTGAGATGACCAAGAACAAGCCTTTCCATTGACTTCATCAGGTGAGGAATCCGTGCTATCAAACAGCGAGTCGTTGACTACATATTAAACAATATTATTAAATATTTTATCTATCTTAAATACATATTAGCCAAAATATCATTTTATTTCTAATTCTTTTAAGAGATTTAGCATTTTTGTGCATATAGCACTCACCCACCAAATATTTTTAGAATAGTAACATTGAACAGATGTTATTCTTTTTTAGAACCTATCGTACAAAAGAAGAGTGCTGTTTTACACCTGTTTTTATGTAAAGACTAATTATTACTACTAACTATTTTTTGTGTATGTAGTATGTACCTAAAAGTATGTACCAGTAATATGATAATAATAAAATGATAAATCCTGCATCTTACATCTGGGTTACACCTAGGGCACATTGTCTTCTCCAATACTCTACTCTCCTATTCACTCCCTATTTTTGCTGTGGGCATTTATTATCAGATCACAACTTTGACACAAACACACTTAGATAAAAGGGTCAAAGTTAAGTAAACTTAAATATCCAATATACAAACTTACAGCCAGATGTTTTTTTAAAGATGTGTTTAGGATGGACAAAAAAAATAGAAAAAAATGGCATGTAATGACTCAAGTGCATAACTTGTGACTAATGTAGGCATACCAACGCTTTATCATTTCTTGTCGGTACAAAACGGGTTATTTAATATTAGACTTTTGGTGACCACTGAAATGTAGTATAAACATTATAGTGTAAGTGTGTAGTACACAATTGGGACACAGCCTATAATTAACCTACAGTTTCCCTTTGGTGTTAGGTTACTAGTTGCCAAGATACAATCAACTGTGCACACAGTAGTCCAGATTGTCTTATTCTGATAATAAGTGTGCTAAGGCTGGACAATATTATTTGAAATAAACATATTTCCAAATATATCATGGCATCATTTGGAGCTTGATAATAATGACTTGTGTTTTTATGAACGTGACATGCTCAAAAAAATCTATTTGCTAATATGAACATACAAAATATTTATATATATTTATTTATAACATTGTGGAAGCATTAGTACGTTATGTCAGTAGTGATGTATAGTAGTTAATATATCACACAATGTGGAAGGCATGACCCAAAGAATACGTCAAGACAACATAAAATGTTACGTCATAAAAGTGAATTTTTAAAAACAATAACAAGCACTGGTAGTCAGTGTTCAGGCATGGAGCTATATTTTATAGCCAGTGCCTGATTTAGAAAGGTCAACAGCCTTTGTTTTATTTGTGGATGCCCTGATCACATGCTGATGGATGACTGAAGGTGTTTGACCTGAATGTCACCTCATATTCATAGCTCAGTTAAAGAGGAAGTCATGAAGGGGCAAATAGTACACTCATAAACATAAAAAACATCACGACAAATGTAGTAAAATGAGGACAACACATTTTCAACACATTTGCATGGAACACAGAGATATATTATCTAACTGAACTAACACAGGCCTGGTCATGCGATTTAGGTTCCTTTAGGTATGCAGATTATATGTACAAAACATAATACTAATGGCTATATAAAAATGTTTGAAGGCATCAATCAGTTTGTCTACATCAGCATTATTTATTATACTAAAATCATGCTGTCTGCTGACTTCAACCAGATGAGCACAACAGTTTCTTGTTATGTCATTCTGTCCTTATCTGGGAACAATCAAGTTTCTATATGTCAATCAATCTGTCTTGAAAATGTCTGTGAAAATGAGAAAATGAGGGGCAAGGTGGTCTGGCATGTATACGACTTTATGCCTTCTAATATTTGTGTATGCCATACTGAGAAAGATTAGAAAGACTTTACTTAGATAGCGTTTGGTACCGTATGTCATATTCTTGTGGCCCAGTCCCATTTCTTAAGTTCTACTCAGTGAGTAAATAGAAACAATCCAATCTCCATAGTAGTGTAACAAGTGGTCAACTTAAATGTTGTTTGGTAATTTGTATATCTTTATCTTTAACTGTTATACTACTTAATCAATTTATCATCAATGCTTTATTCTGTCAAAATGCACATCTATAAAAGAACAGTGAGTCTGCACACACTAACCCTTTTAAAATTAGTATAAGTGTTTTCAGTTAAAGAGCACAAATTATGTTAGAAACCATAGTATTGCTGTATCTTTAAATGTAATTTGAGGCAACTGGCTTTGGAAAAATTCTTCCAGCCACTGTTTTTGCACATGCAATTCAGGAACAGAGCTCTTTCCTCTTTGGAACTTTATTAGTTACATGATGTGACTTGCTCCATTGAAGGAATGAAACATTACAAAATTGTGTCTAAACGAAATGTGACTTATTAGCTGAGACATGTTTGTTATTCAAAGTGTGCTTCTTTAATTTTACTTGTTTTCAGACCTCTTTTATAAAGGACAAATACTGCTATCCAACATATGACTTTTCCATCTATCTTTGTACCTGTGATTTATTTACTTTCTGGAAACTCTTTCTTTTGTAGTGTCTTTGTTACTGTGTACACACCATGTACTTGAACTGTGAAATATTGGTAGTATGTTAGAGATAACAGTATAAAGGACCAAATATTAGTTCATATATTATTTTCATTAATAAGTAACTTTGTTTGAACCATGTATGACCTGAATTGCTTCACATAAGCAATGTAAAGTAAAATATACTTATATGGCTCCTGAAATTCAGAAATAAGACAAAAAAACAAAGAAACCGAAGATCACAAAAGGGACCAATCCATATCTGGTCAAAACTTCTTATTACTTGCAAAAAGTGGGTAAACTTTGCTATTCTCATATTTTACAAGATGTCACAGTAAAATTACTTGAAATAGTAATAGAGCATGCTGAGCACTGTAATACTTAAATCTTTTTGGTGATTTTAGTTATATTTGTTTTTTTTTGGTCCTGACCAAAATACAGTTTAGGTACAGAAGTTACACTGAAGTTACACTGAGTTAAAATAGTTTTTCAGACCCAGCACAGTGCATGTACGTGTGTGTGGATTTTCATGTCCCCAGAACAGTAATAGTCTACTACACCCGTTATAATCAAAGACTATACTAGTCCCAGACCACCCCATCTTGTTATTGCTACCCTATCCATCACAACCCACAGATCTGTCCTGTCCTCTACTTCTACATAACGAGAGAGGGTGGCCAGATTGGAGGGGATGAGGTTTAAGAAATAGGCACCTAAATGCCTATTTCTGCCCTTTTGCAACGCCCTTAGAAAAACCATGCTGTAATTGCTAGTGTAAAAGACTGTACTAACCACTTGAAGGGAGCCAGGGCCGAAACCGTCTATATTCAGCTAGACAGGCTCTCCTGCTTACAGATGTGGCAGAGGGAGGGACTGACAGAGGAAAGAAGGATGGAGCTGCAGATGTGTATAATTTCTAGGGAACTGCTGTGTATCTTTCAGTCTCAGCAGAAAAGAGGAATCTGGAGTCATAACTGGAACAGTGTATCACTTGAATATCTGTTAGAAAATTAAGAAATAACTGTTTCTGTGTTGAGTTAAACACAACTATTACTACTTCTATTAATAATGATATTAGTCATTTGAGTCCCATCTAACACACAATATTTTAGTATATATAGTATTTAGTATTAACACTGCCCAGGAAAAAAGCAGAGAAGAAGAAAGGTTGACAAATAAATTTAGGCAGTTTATATAGATTCTCCTTCAGATATCAGTTTGGACACTTATTACATTCAGTGTTTTTTATTATTTAAACATTTTGCTTTGTAGACTAATACTAAAGTCATACAAAATATGAAGAAAAACATATGGAATTATTCATTAGGCCAGAATATTACAACTATAAATCAACTTTTCAAAGTAGGCACTTGGTTAGATGACAGCTTTGCACATCAGTCAGTTAACAGCTGTGCCTCAAGAGTTAATTAATTGAATTTCTTGCCCTCTTAATGTGTTTGAGAGCATGAGTTGTGTTGGGAAGACTAAACTAAATAAAAAAAAAATACTTTGAGAAGTGAAGTTTAGTCAATACAAAATATTTCAAGAACATGTATTCTCAAGTGCAGTCCAAAACATCATTAAACATGTTATTAAAAATTGGCTCTCATCAGGACCGCCCACGGAAGGGAAGAAAAAGAGTTACTTCTGTTGCACAGGATAAGTTTATCAGTGTTACCAGCGTCAGAAACCGCAAGTTAACAGCTCCACAGACAAGTATTTTGGTTTGATTAACACATGATTCCTTATGTGTTTCTTCATAGTCTGGATGATTCATTATTAGTTAACAATGTAGGAAAAAAATAACAAATTATAAAACAAAAAAAAAACATTAAAGAGAAGGTATGTCCACGTTTGTGACTGGTAAGTTACTGTATATGTACATTTTCGATATAGCATATGTCTATTCTAATTTCTGTGCAATGTAACATGAGATGTATTTACTAGCCTATAAGCCGCAGCGCTTGGAGGCTTATTTGTTGAAGTAATAGGGAACTGGAGCTGTTTACTGATGCCTGTGTGGTTCAGGCGTGGTTTCACAGTTCCTGAAATAATATACATGTTTGTATTGAAACGCGTGGACTGACACATGCCCACTGTCATTTGGTGGTAATAATTTTATTTTTCCTCCGATAGTATTAGGCCTCCTCCCTGTCTTCAGCTCCTCCCCTTTAACGGCGGGGTCGTGCAGCTGCAGCGACTCCACTGAGACCACTCTGCGCTCTGCTGAAGCTGCGCGAGGCGGGGGCAGCGGAGTGAGCTCGCGCGCGCGCGCGGAGGAATCTGGGGCGGAGGCTGGACCGAGGACTCTCTGAGTAGAAAACAGCGGGTTTATAGCGGCGATTTTTTCCGTTTTGAGCGGCTTATGAGACTTTACCAAGATGACTCGGGGGTCGGGAAAGTCGAAAGAAGAGACGCTGATTGAGATGAATGAGGCCGGTTCTCCAAACGGCGGTGAGTGAAGGATAAATCGGTAACGGGGCGTTTAGCGGGTAGTTAGTTATTGGGTGTGGGTACGGTCGCTAACAACACAGTAACGACAAACTTCTGTAACGTAAACTAGCCTAGCTGTTTTAGAATAACATGGTTAATAAATGCTAATAAAACCAACAGGACCACTTTTTAATATAAAAACTAAGAAAAAATTGTGTCTAATTTGTTGTAGCTTTTAGTTTTTCTGTTTGTGTTACTTGTGAAAGACATATTTTAAGTTGTTTCTGATTTAGCTTAGGTATAAGTTAGGTTAGGTTAGTTAACTTGCTAGTTAGCTAAATATTAACCAATAGTTAGGTAATTTATAGGTAGCTTAGTTAGTTAACTAACTAAAATAAGTAACTTAAGTTAACTAGCTAGGTTATAGGTTAGCTAGCGTTAGCTACTAGTTAGTTATGTTAGCAAATGTCTAATATGACTGTCAAGATAATCATATTTTGGACCATAACAGCTACATTTTCCCATACAAAAATTTACGATAAACTATTTTATTCCACCGACATATAATAATACAATAGTATAACAATGCATTCACACCCTACCTTTAGGCGCTATGAACTAACTCTCATTTAATTATTAAGAAGAATTGGAATCCAAAAATATTTAAACATCCTAGCACTACACATAAAACAAACTTAAACAATAAAGCCACTGCTTGTATAACGTTACAGTGTGGACATACCAGCTCATTCCTTTTAATAGGCTCTTCTCACTAAGTAAACAGTGGGCCAAAAGTTAAGGTCATCAAAACTATCATGCCCAAATGTTGTGTGATAGGTTGGGTTATTAACCTGGCGTAATTATTGTGACAGACATAATTTTAGCTCTAGTTCAGCTTTACAGAACGAAAACTGTGGGTTAGCTAAGTTAACTGTTGTTGTTTGTAAAGTTTGTAAAAGCCTAATAGCTAGTTATAACGTTTAGATTTTACATGGCTTTATGCTTGTGATTAAGTGTTTATTCTCTAGTACATAACCCAGTACAGTAATAATGTTTAAAGCTACACATTCTCTGAAATATACCAATAATGTAATGGCTATGAATGTGTACAGCAGGCATTTAAAAAGTTAGGACGCTTAGTAACTTTAGCAACTTCCCCTTTAAAAAGTGTTGGACTCAAGATTTGGAATCCTTTTTAGGATAAAATACTCCCTCTGTCTCTCTCTCTCTCTCTCTCTCTCTCTCTCTCAGAGTGTACTCAGGCAATGGAAATACTCTGTCACCCTGGGCAGTGTTGTCAAGGCCTGGGACAGCCCTTATTTTATGACAGCAAACACTGACGAACATAACTAGCTGACATGAGCCTCCATAATGCAGAGCATATGTATTATAACATTCAGAGAATGCCTTAAACAGAAGCTCATTTATTTACTTTTTAGACAGTTTTTTTGTACTGAGTCCAGGTAGAAGTTACTGGCAGCAGCAAGGGGATTATTACTGTCCAGGCCTTCCATTGGAAGCTGGGCATTCAATGCCAGCTTGCTCCATGGTGTCCTGTATAAATAGCTGACCATGTGCTGTGGCTGAACCCTCCTGTAACATAACTATGTGTGTCGTTCCTCTTTGTGGAAACGGTGCTTTAAATACACAGGAAAGACACTTTTTTCTGCAGAGAAAAATTAAGAAAGACCATAGTGCACTTAAGAACATGAATCACATTTAGGAATCGATGTATAGGGAGACTTAAAAGACTTTGTAGCTATGTAAAGTTGGGTTATATGTTTATATTTTATTGCATCATGATACATTTCTAAGCATACTAAGGATATTGTCAATGTATAATGATCATTGACCAAACTGTACATTTTATTACAGAAAGTGTAAAACAAAATCATGTGCAGCAAAAACTGAATAAAAATCACTGTGCTATGCATGAAAAAGTTCTTAAATTGCAGTTTTAAAGAATCTGACACTGCTGAAGCACTTTGTCTGTATATCAAAACATTGTGATAAATATTGTGTATCGTGAAATGTCTTTAAGCTCTGTCTTGGAATCAAGTCACTTTCAAGTCAGTTAAGTTGTATAAATACTGATAAGCAGCTTGAATGATGAGTAGTCACTCTCATATACTTCATCTCTCTGTCTGTTAAACAAATATTATTTAACTATAAAACAAATCGTACAAATATTATTAAATTATAAAAACAAAAAATGTCAACTGCGCAACAGCTCTGCCCATTTATGAAACTCCTGAAGTGACTAGATTAGCCTGTAGTGAATTTTAATGATACGTGTGTTTATCTTGATCTGCTGTGAATCGCACTTGCAGTGAACTTGCAAACAGATTTATGCTCGCAATAAAGTATGGATAGGAAGATAAAATGTGGTGTCTGGCATAGTGTTATTAAAAAAAAACACACATGATGTACACACCTTCCTCACTTCCATCATCACCCCACCATGGCCACATACACTGTACACACTTTGAACTCATCATACATGGTTATCATATACGGCGATCTATTCCTCCTAGACTGTAGACATACAGCTCACTGGGGTGTTTTGTGTTTGCACGTAGCAGAGTGGTTGCCATAGTGAATAAGAAATACAGACTCTTTTCGTGATTTCACACTGGCAGACAAACCAACAACTTCTGCACCCGTTGTTTCCTGTAGGCAAAGCTTAAAATCAATTTCCGGTTTCAATTTATCCAATTCTCACAATACATGCTTCAGGTGAAGCAGTAGGTTATATGTTTTAACAGCAGCAGAGGCCTAGCAATGCAAATCCTGGTGTTAATAGTGTAGCAGAAACGCCAGCTTGGTTTTCAGCCCCAGTAGATTCGTCCTCTGGTGAGTCACGGCCTTTCATCTGTATTTCACCAGTGTCCTTTCATGTGTAGGGTGTATGAATTTATCAGCGAGGGAGAACTACCCTAAGATACTGAAGGCTGTATAATTTAAATTATGTTCCTAGATATGTTATCGATTATTGCTTTCAAGGTATTATAAATAGGCAGAATAAGAGATAAGGGCAACTTTGGATAAGCTCTTTATCTGCCCTTTATCAGGATTTAAAGTTTAAGCCACATGTAAATTACTGATAAAAAAAAAAAAAAAACTAGTATTGATTGATCAATTCTAAAATTTAAAAGAAAATAGTGGGGAAAACTGTCATAAACACTGTTATACATTCTTTACACATTTACTGTTGTTATTTTAAAATCCTCCGTAAGGCACCATGCAACTGATTTATGTTAAGTACACCTCCCTGAACCTGACCACTTGTCACCAAACAATGGCTTTATTTTGTGGAAGTAAAACTTCCAACACTCTGTTTGAGAGAGGCCATTTTTTAGACACATACGGTAGTTTGCCAAAAGGGAAAAAGAACTCCTTAAAGGGAACAAAAGTCAGTTCGGTGTTGTTGAGTCCTGTTATTTCCTGATCAGTGATTGTGGTGGTAGGAGGTGGTGTGTCTGTGGAGCCAAACAGCTGTGGAAGTTTGTCACTGAGCAAATGGGCCAACAGGCAAATGTTAACCATGTTTCCTGAGCTCAGGAACATATCTGTGCAAACATAATTCACTGCTTTAATTTAGTTGTTTGTAGATTTTTTCTTACTAGAGATGATACAATCATCACACACTGATCTGAAATCAATCTATGCTCCTTTAAGTGGCACTGCATACAAATAGAGGGCTAATGAATACAATACAGAACATAGTAACTTGCTGGAATCTATTAAGCACTTAACAACATCATAGCAACAAACTAGCAACACTGTAGCAACCTTCTAGCAATACAATAATAGAAAACGTTTAGGAACCACTTGGTAACGCCCCTGTAACTACTTTAAATAAGAAATCAGCCAGCAACCACCTCTAGGTAACACCACTGTAGCCACATCCCATAGCAACAGGCTTGCAGGAAGTTAACCATTTAAACTGTTCACTCTTTTCTACACTTCAGTCAGAGGTCGATTCAAATTCATTATTTATTTCCTGACATTCTGGACAGATAAAGCAGCCAGATACCCATAACCGTCAATAGTGCTTTGTAGGGATGTGGGCAGATGCTGATATCTAATATTACACATGTATATACCTGCTGATGCTGGTACGAATATATACATTTATATATACACACTGTAAAACGTACAGAGAGACTACACGCCTCAGTATAACTTCAGAAACAAATGAACATATATTTGTCTTTCATTTTAGCTTTCAACCAACTGTATGCTGTTTTTTAATTATTAAGTATTAATTAAGTAGTGCCGCTGCTTTTCCAGCATGCAATAAATACTATAGCAAGTATCAGTTTAAAATATTGGCCAAATCGACCAAAGCCAAACGCTAATTTTGGCCAATACAGATATAATTCTGATATCGTTGTGCATCCCTAGTGACTTGCCATCTTCAATAACATTAATATAAAATAGTTTTGATAAATGTAATGCTTGTAAAATGATCTTTTTTAAGATATGAATTTTAAGTATAGAGGTTTTATATGTGCCCTTTGTTTACATTATAAGCAAGGTGCATGTTTACTCTTCAGCTAAATATAAAATTATAAAGTTTACTTAAACAATTTGCCTTTACCCAAGCCTGGTTTAGGGTGGAGTGATATGTACAACAATATATAAACTACACCATGTCTAACCTGACTTTACTTTAATTTATTCCTAATCCCAACAGTTCTTTTTTTAAGCAGTGGACTTTTCTTGATTGGTTGTGTTGTAATTGTGAGCCTGCATAAGCAAATGGTTGTTAACAAGGTGGGGCCCTTACTGAAGGTTTCACAATTTAGAAGCACAGTTGTGTAGCCAATAAGCAAACACAGTATAGTAATGTGAGTATTAACACTGGTCCTTGGGCTTATATAACATACCGATAGGCATAATTTAATTGTAGATTTAATAATTACATAGACTTTTACCTTAATATGTTTTGTTTCAAAAATGTTTGAGAAAACTCAGCAAAGATGTTTTTATGCTACACACCAAAAAATATTTTGTCAGTTTATTGTTTGAAAACATCTGCTAGATGTATAGCACTTTAATATGGTCTCTAAATATTTTTTACTTTTCTTTTAGCTATGCGTTTGTTGAATTATTTATGATCATGGGCTGGTTATGTTGTCTCAGCTTTTGTTTGTTTTGAGCAGCTGCTGCTTGCTATGATCATGTTTGTATGGATATGAATACAGTGGATGGATACGTACAAAGGCCTTTAGTTTTATTTACTGTAAAATGAACAGTCAGCAAGACAAGTGTGCAGATCAGAGTATACCGAGGTCTCTGTTTTCAGCAGGGGTTAATGGTTTAAGTACTTTGACAGGGAGTGCTTAAAAGATAGAGCAGCTGTGCTGAGGCTGTTGCACATGCTGCTGAAAGTCTTCACTGAGTCAATTCAGATGATTCAGCCATCTGTAGTAAATGACTAAACAGGTTGAAGATGACTCTGACAGTCTTAGATAGTCTGAGACAGGAAATGATAGGAACTCTCATCTTGTGTACTTTCCTGGTAGATTCATGTTCTAGTATGAGTACTAAATTATAAATCCAAATCTAGTATCAAATGCTATTATATTCTAATAATTATTGATACAAAAATTCCTGTTTGTCTAAATTTGACCATAAACTCTGCATTGTAGTAATTTTTAAATAAACATTAAACCCTATTAAAACACATTTTGTCTGTAATTCTAATCCATGTGATTCTGCTTAAAAAATTTTACTTTTTTTTTTTTTCATTTTTATCAGACAGATAAGCCAGATTAGTAGATAGATGTGTACAGTAAAATGATCAGCATTAGCCAATGTTTCTCTCATTGGTGCATCTTAATTTATGCACATTACAAGCAGCACAAACCCTTAATGTACTAATGTGTTACTAGTAATAGTAGGCTAACACCCATGCACCACAGCCTATTTTTGTGGCCCCCTAGTCCACCTAATTTAAAATAAAACTGGGTAACCAAACAAACTGAGCTTTTTTAAACAACTCACTATCTGCCAATTGACTCTCTCTCTCTGTTTTTCTTTCTTTCTCTCTCTAACTCTCTACCTATCTACCTCTTGACAAGGTGCCAAATATTTGCCTAAACACACTATAATAATGTTGGGAAGGGGTTTCAGTAGGTTTCAGACATGCAAATTATTAAATAAATATGTTTAAAAATACTATCATAATGTGCAGTCCTATTCAGTTACATTTTATAATTAAAAGTTAGTAATTAAAATAATTTAGTTTTTAAAATGTCAGATATTACTTGATTGATCCTGAAGATATTATTTAGTGCTATTAGTTTTCACTGCTTCTCTCATTCATTTTGTTGTCTGTCTGTCTGTCCTTCACAGAGGAGAACAATGGCTTCCATTCTAGTGCCAACGCTGGGGTATTTCAGCTAGACGATGCCACGGTAGTATATATATTTTACACTCATAAACATGCTTATTCTATTTTTAGTTACTCATTTAATGCACTCTACCTTTATAGAACTAACACAAGAGAATCTATTTTCTTGAGCAAACAGTACTACACATGTATTGTATAAACATCTGAACATTATGTAGAATCTGAAAAAAGACAGTGCTTTGCTAAAACATATTATGTATTAGATTTATTATGCTATTACACCATGCACTATTATACTTTTATTTGTTTTATTGGTGCTCTGTAATATATCTAGTCTCAAGTTATGACCTTGCTGTCAGAGGTCATTTGTAAAGGAAAGCTTGATTGATTGTGTGAGGTCTGCATGGCAACCAATTTTTTTTCCTTTTACGGACCACTGTGGTACATGCAAATAGTCCAGTCTCTTGAACATGCACCTTATTTACATATGCAAAATGGGATGTTAAAAGTTGTTCCTTGGTTGGTGTACCAGGCATTGAAAAATATAAATGGCAGTTCAAAAGGTTTAAGCACTAAGAAAACTAAAGTATGTGTGTGTGTTTAAGTGTCTATGTGTAAACATTGAATTAAGAGTGACTGGACATTTTCTCAGCTTTCTTGATGAAAGAAAAAAGACAAATCAGCAATCCATTTCTGTAATACAAAAGAAGTTAATTTACATTTTGTGGTTTCACATTTAGAGCTCAGCAAAATCGTTTGGTTTCTAAACCAAAGCTAAAATGTCCTTTTTGACGTTTGTTCCAAGTCCTAACCACCCTTAGTTTGGACTATATATTTTGTAATATCAATGAAAAATATTCCCATTAGACCATTTTTAACACTCTTGTTAAGAAAGTCCAGTATTTTTTTTGGAACTGGAATTTTTATTCCAGTGCTTATTCTATACCTAATTAATCTAGCCTGCCCTTCGTTATAGTGAAACAGGTGAGCTGGAACAGGAACAGCAACATGGAACAGGCTTCGATTCCAGTTTACAAACCTAAGTTTGAACCATTCTATGAATTTTCAAAAAAAAAGAAATAGGCTCTGGAACCAAAAAGTGTGTTCCCAGCTGAAAGCAAAGAACAGGAGGGTTTTCTGCACAAATCCTGCCAACATTCATGGGCATGTCTAGTTGTGCAGGAGCAAGAAACACCCTCTGTTGTTGACATATTCTGTGCTGTATCTTTGGTTCCAATTAACTGGTGCAAATGCAGGCTTGTTTGCTGAAAAGCACCAAGGTTCTTGTAAGCCAGAACCTATACAGTTCAAGAACCAGAGTTATTTTGATTGAATAGAGCTAAGAGTGTCTGCAGTGCACAGAACAGTCAGCAACTAAACCAGAGTTATTATAACTGTGCTGTACTAGCCAACATCACAGGCTGTGTCTGAAACTAGAAAAAGCTTGCTGACTTGATGCCTTGCTCTCAATGATGCCTCAATAGACAAATGAGGAAGGTCTCTGTAACCAATGCACTTGTACATGAGATTGAAATGTTCAGGATTTTGCACATCTATGTAAGCTCTTAGCAGGATGTGGATTCTATTCAAAATAACAGTTTTTTTTTTAAGTCAGGGAGAATAACAATTAAAAAAGAGGCATGAAGTGTTCAGTGTCTATGTGTACCTTTCGTCTGTGTGTGTAAGTGGGCATGCCATGGGAGGTTCAGGAAGTGTGTTATATGTACAGGAAATCCCTTTTCCGCTGCAGCAGTTGATGACTATCAATGGTAGTATTGAAAATTATCCACAAGACATCTCTGTGGAGAAAAAACACATCAAAAACACTTGCTCCATATTTGGATAAAGATGGCTTAGACACATCAGAGAAATAGTACTAGTGTTAGTTTTAGAATGGGTATTTTTGATATTTTGAGTGTTACAGGATGTGTGATCTTTTATCTGCAATAGCATCTTAGGTCTCTCTCTCTCACTCTCTCTTACTCTCTCTCGCTCTCTTCTCTCTCCCTTCCTCTCTCTCTCTCTAGAGAAGTTTTAATTTTCTGTGATCTTACTCAGTTTCCTCACATTTCATAGAATTTATAATACCGGTAATAATAATAATAATAATAATAATAATAATAATAATAATAATAATAATAATAATAATAATAATAATAATATTTTAATTTAAAAGTTACTTTTTGTAAAGTCACTTTTTATTCTGCTGGAGTGCTTGGAGTTTCAGATGAAGTCCAGGGAAGGAATAAATAAATAAATCAGTGTAAATGAAACATATTGTGATAGACATACATTTAGATAGGTATGATTACAAATTAAAAAGTATAAGTCTTTAGGTAAAACTAAATTGAGTACACTTGCGCTTAATTTGTCTTAAAAGTGAAAATTAAACTCGATTTTCTAATAAAAGATAAGGGTGGGTATCATAATATATACATTTTGTACAAGATGTAAAAAAATGACTATATCATGATTTTATCATCTGTGTGTGATTTAATCGCAAAAATAATATGTGTGGCTCGTCTGTGGTAAAAGAGTACAGTGCAGTTTGCAATGGACAAAGCGCAATTGTCTTATGTTTATTATTAAAATTGATATTACTTAGATACACAGTTAGATGTTACATTATACTAAATTAAGGTTTTGATTGTATCATATTGTATATCGTTTCCCTTAAGCATTTTAAGATATACAGAGGTTTTTGTTCTCCACCATTGCTGTTATTTACTGCTATTATGATTTGGCACACATACCTGCACATCTAAGATCATGTGGTGAACAAAAAGAGACAGACATTCATTAACATATCAAGATGCTTGGCCACAATGAAAAAACTGAATCTACTAAATTGTCTATACCTAACTTTCTATCCACTTCCTCCTTTTCTCTCTGTAGTCTGCAGAAAGTCTTTGTTCAGAGTTCTCTGCTTCAGTTTCCAAAAGCTCCAGTCAGTCCTCAGAGTTTTTGTGTGATCAGTGTGACAAAGAACACACTGAGCCTGTTCAACATCTTTCCAGCCTTGCAGGGGTAAGAGGTGTGTGCGTGGGTGTTGATTTATTTACAGAGGATTAATTCTAGTCTTATACTAACACTCGTTATCAAATAAGATTCTAGGGGTGACATCATATGCATTTTAATGTTTTTTACAATGTTAAGAATTTGATACAGTCAAGTTGTATGCTGTTGTACAGCCTTAAATTTGCATATGTCACTAGTTGTAATGAGTCAAAATTCCAAGTTTCAGGTCTGTGTGAGATTTGGGAGACATTTAGAATGATCAGTTTTTTAATAATGTTGGTAAAGACAGATTGCAGGTCCATAACACACTTGAGGAAATGAAACTAAATGAAACACATCAATTCAGTGATTAAGGGGTTGTGTCCAATACGTTTGACTATTTAGTGTGTCATGATTTAGGGTGTGTTGTCACTAGTGTCATAGGCTGTTTTGCACAGGCAGAAAAAAATAATGGATTCCATAAAATAGATCCCAGCAGGTCCTGGATCTAATACAACAAAAGTTTCAGATAATCCTAAAATCTCTGTCTGTGCCTTAATCATTATATATGCATCGAATCAAAATTTGTTACTCTTAATTTGCTATGTTAAAGTCAACAACATCACTATCATTACTACTAGCCATTAAAAAATAAATAGTTGTACCATTCTGTGTTATCTGTATCTGGCTGAAATCATGTAAAATGAGCACATTGTTTTACTGTTAAAGATAAGAACAAAAAGGCATTCTGGTCTGCCACTAAACTGCCACTCAGGGTCACTTCTCAAAAGTAGATGCCCGAAAACATGAGCCCTCCATCAGCATCAGAAAGATAACATAACATAAGAAAGCAGTTAGTCAGTCTTACAAAGTCCTGAATCTATAAAGTGCTCAAAGCTAAACACAGACCACCCTGATGATTTATAAGTAATTGTGCATTAGGAATCGCTGAAAATATTGTGTTATATATTTGATTCAGAGGTGATGCCCACTTTAATGTGCAAGACTGTATAAGGAAAATAATGTGTTGTGGTTTGAAGGTGGTTTGTGTCTGTGAGGTTAGTGTCAGAGACACTATGAAAAATAAATCACTAATTAGTTTGTTTGACGTTTGTTATTGAAATAGTTGTTTGTTAATTGTATTCCCACACAGTTTCTATAATGGGCAGGGTGACATTCAGAAAGAAATCCTGTACAGCCAGGATTGAAAGAGGGAAGTCCAGGGCTAGGTTGTCAAGACAGGCAGAAATCAGTTATTAGTCAGGCTTAAATAGATTTTTTATAATAAAGTTAGTGGGCTGATCATCATTCTTCTGATGCCTGTATCCACAGAAAACACATTAGCTTTGTGGGCTGCTCTGTGCTACATGTAGCTACATCAAGTCTGTTCCAAAGCGAGAGACCCTTTGTATACTACTGGAAAAGTGTTAAAAGGATGCAAAGCTTTCTGATGATGTCACCATGAAGCCTCACAGACTCTTCCATATGTGTGAACAATAGGCTACTAAAAAGGAATTGTCATAGGATAGTCCTACCCTTGGATTTGTAACCTAGTCATTGTCTGTAAACTTAGCTACAATTTTAAAGAGAAAATATGTTTTTATAGAGAAATTTTATAGAATACCATGTTCACTGTTATTGTAGCAGCCATTAGATTATTAATATACTAATTGGGAAGTAAATAGAAGATATTAGCATGCCTGAGAGAGAACAAAACATATTAATATATATTATTAGAATATTAGAAAAAACTAAAACTCTTCAGTAGTCAGTTTGCTTTGTCAGTGGTGAATGGCCATTGTATAGCCATGTGTTTTGTGATTTTGTGTGTGTGTGTGTGTGTGCACTTGTGATAATTTTTTTTCACACTTGGCCAATTCCCCACAGATCTGGAGGAAAAGAACACTGTTTCTGAAGTATCGCTCAAGGGTACGCCACGGTAAAGAGGGTTGAACTGAGTTTTGCTTGTTTGTGGTGTTTTAGAATGCTGTTTGTTCAACGTTTTGGCTTGAATGCACGTTGGGTGGTGTTGTTAACTAATTCACTGCAGTCAAATATAGTCTTTATATGGTAGAAACTTTATACAGTAAACCAGTTTTAATGTTGCTCTGTTATTAGGGATGTAACAATGCATCAAAGCATTGTGGGATCTCAGTGCAAGGACTGGTGGACAGTGTGTGACTATTTAATTCTCTTAATTATAATATCTAATGTAGTCACTTTGTTTGCACGAACCAGTATGCAAACAACCAGCCGTAACCAAAAGCCACTTCAACATAGTCATGTCACGCAGCTCACAGCTCACAGTCTCATTGGTAGATTATGCAACAACTGGATAGATTTATAGGAATATCTGAGTATGAGCTCAGTATCTTGAATTAGGCTAAATGTATGATTATGTGTTGTTTAATCTTGTTTAAGTAGCTTTATTTTTGCCCACTTATTATACCTTCTCTTTTTTTCTAAATTAAAGTTTAATGCTTTAGCTTGTCTACAAGCATAATCAACCTGACCAGGCTACTTAACCAGCAAGTCCTCAAGACCAAACTGGATGACCAGCATAATCAGTATCAAATTCAATATTCATTATGCTGTTCAAGAGCTGATTAACCAACAAACTTACCAGTATGTTTTTTTTTGTCTGTCCCTGAATATTGTTTATTAATTGTTTTAATTGAATTGTCAAGTAATTTAAATTATACTGGATGTGTGTTGTTGTATTCTGCGCCTTGTAGTAGTCTTCCTGTTTCTAACCTTCTGAAGTCCTATCTTCAGCTAGTGATTTTATTTTTTTGCTGGCCTGGCGTTTAACTTTGTCTTTGCAGTTCATAACTGGTAGCTTTTATTCCAAATTAGTCATACACAGTTTCCTCTTCTATCACATGTTATTTACAGCCCATTTCCTCCAGGCACGGTGAGTACCAGCCTGGAAGGGTGAGGCATAACGCATTCCTCTGTCAGAAATTTCTGCATTTTTTTCTGACTCGCTGCCTACGTAGCATTATAGTTTTGTTTAACATGCATGGAACAGAGCACTGATCCATTCTGTCTTATTAGACATGTTTGTTTTGTTAGCATCACACAGACAATCCTTTTTCACCATTATGCTTAGTTTGGTTTTTGGAATTATGTTGCAAAAGTAACTTTGTTACCATGTGTAAACAATGGCATTAGCTTGAAATTATGCAACATTCACCCACGTTATTAAACTGGAAACATTGTGCAAGTCAAAAATGGTGGTCCATCTTCTCTTTTAAATATTTAATGTTGCTGCAACAACCATCAAAGTCTATTGAGTTAGCCAAGTTTAATCTCAGACTTAGATTCTCCACCCACATGTAAACGTGTGTGTCTTATACAGTATTTGTTGTGTATTAAGCTGGCCACAGCTGTAAGATTTTATCTGTTGCATTACAATTTGCTACCTGTCTGAACCTAATTACCTGCAGCGGCTGTCTATTGGTAAAACCCATGCTCTGCTCTAGAGGTTGGAGTGAGACAATCACTGTATTTTATAAGTGCTAGAGAATGCTACAGAGGTGCTACATGACTTTGGTTGAAGTGCAGATGAAATTCTTCTCCTCACACACTCATTTACAACCCTTAGAATTCAACTTCTATTTTACTACTAGATTTTGTTTATAGGAATGTTACAAAACATTGTATGTTTTCTCTCATCTTTAGTGTGCAGTTTCCTAGCTGCAGAGATGGATAAGCTGTTTGTCAATGGTTAGCTTTTAGTCTAGCATGGATACCCATGCTCCAAGCTGCCTTTATTTGCACTCTGGCACAGGTAAGGTCATGAGGCCTGGTTTGTGTAGCAAACTGTTTTTGATATATAGCAGGCTGATGAGGAAATGCATGCTCACCCTATTTGCTAATGGATTTTCTCGCCGGTTATGCCGGTAGTTAAACATTTTTGTGGTTTTGGAATTGACATGGATTTTCTTTAGAAGGAAGATACAACAGAGGTTCATGGAAGGGCACTTCCAATTTCCATGAAACTCCTCTTAGCAAACTACAATATGTGGGCAGGTTTGGGACACCTGCTTATTCATTGTTACTTCGTAAAAACTTTCAAAATTGTTACTTCCTAATAGGTAATATTAAAGAGGTTAGTCTGCATTGGTTGGAAGAACTGTATGTCTCTACTATATTGCTGTGAGGATTTGAATGCATTCAGTAAAATGAGCATTATTGAGATCAGGATGTTGGATGATTACCACCTCATCCTTAACACACAAACATGTAGGGTAATTTACCACAGCATGACTTAGATAAAACTCGGATGTGAGAAATCTCAGAACATGAAATGATGACCAATGAGTCAGAGCTTAGAATTAAAAATATATTAAAGTTTACTTTAAAAATAGTTTCAGCATAACAGATATATAAAATGAACAAAAATGAATAGATATATATTAGAAAAGAGTAAAAGTACATCAACGAGTCAACACATAGTGTAATAAAATCTCGATAGATCAACACATTCACAACCCAGAGAGAAAGAAAGAGGGAGAGAGAGAGAGAGAGAGAGAGAGAGAGAGAGAGAGAGAGAGAGAGAAAGAAACTAAAGCCATTCGAGGGCCAGAGAGAACTCCTCAGACTTCATCCTAGCAGTTATACATTTATGCAAATGACGTGATTGGACAGAACTTATCAATATGATTACGTCAACAGTTTGTTGTCCAGTTTTAATGACGTGATCCGCTCCAGCCTGTCTGAGCAACAAGTTCTTATCTGATGTTGTTCAGGACTGTGTCCTTCATGAACACAGCAAACAGTCCTTAAGTGTCCTAAAGTCTGTGAGAAGATGAAACGGAGGAAAAGAGCGGATGGAAAGATCTTCTGGCCTGTGTGCGACTTTACGCCGTGTAGAACAGGCAGGCGCTGGCTATCTGAGGAGAGGTTCCCAGCACTTCACTCAGAGAGCTTGTTGTCTCCTAGTTTATATGCACTGGTCCCAGAACAGCAGAACAGCAGTGAAGCTTCTCTGCCACTCAGGGTCACGTTCTCCTCACAGCTCTCACTGTTTATGAAAACACTCTGACCTTCCTGATTCCTGAAAAAGTAAAAACAACCTCCAAAGCCTTGTCATTGTGACAGTTAAAAAGAGAGCAGAGATCATAAGTGTTACGGGAGACGGAGGGGTGTGAAGGAGGAGGAGGACGTAAGTGCAAAGATAATTATTTATTAAATAAACAAAACAAACACAGAAACGAAAACGGAATATATAAACTAAGGCTAAGACTAAGGTAAAGACAGGGATACAAACACTAAGATACAAGGCTGGGATACTGAGGCTAAACACTATAAACAGGAAACACGGTTAGATTTACAGACTAGAAAACACAAAAGACTCGACACAGCATGTACAAACAGAGGGGCTTAAATACAGGAGGAAAGTGAGAAACACCTGGGCTAGGATGACGAGGGGGGCAGGGTTACAAACAAGACACAGGTGAGAACACTAATGGTTAGGGCGGGACTAGGGCGGAAACAGGTACAAAAACACAACACAAGCACATGGCAGGGAACACATGACAGGTAAACAGAGGGGCAGGAGCACTAGGGAACAAATGAGGGAGAAACATAACACAGACATGGGCTAAGGTGTAACATAACCCCCCCTCAACGGCGCCACTTCCAGAGGCGCCGAGAGAGAGGGAACAGGGACTGGACAGGGGACACGAACGGAGACTGGACAGAGGACTGGACAGGGAATGGAGACTGGGACTGGACAGGGGACCGAACAGGAGACGGAGACTGGACAGGGAACGGAGACTGGGACTGGACAGGGGACAGGACACAGGGCTGGACAGGAGGCTGGACACGGGGCTGAGACTGGACAGGGGGCTGGACACGGGGCTGAGACTGGACAGGGGGCTGGACACGGGGCTGAGACTGGACAGGGGGCTGGACAAAACTGGACAGGGGAACTGGAACAAATACATGGACAGGGACGGACACAAACACAGTGACAGGGACGGGAACAGGAAAACCACCGGGGACAGGAACGGGAACAAACACAGACACGGGGACCAGGACAGGGAGAGACATAGGTACAAACGCAACTTGGGGATGCCCAGGACTGGCTAAAGTCTGTGGGGTAGTTAGAGGGGCCAGCCTGGGCACAGTTCTTGGGCAGAGGTCCGGGGGCCTTGGGGCGGGCCTAGAAGCCCGTGACCTGGGAGCAGGCCTGGGGATAGGCCTGGGGGCATACAAAGTTCTGGGAGTGGGCACAGGGTCAGAGGCGGCCGGAGCCGCGGGCACAGGGTCAGAGGCGGCCGGAGCCGCGGGCACAGGGTCAGAGGCGGCCGGAGCCGCGGGCACAGGGTCAGAGGCGGCCGGAGCCGCGGGCACAGGGTCAGAGGCAGTGGGTACCACATGAGCGGCAGGCACTGCAGACACAGGAGCTGAGGCTGTAGCAGCGGGAGCTGCTGGAGCTGAGGCTGTAGCAGCGGGAGCTGCTGGTGCTGGAGCTGAGGCTGTAGCAGCGGGAGCTGCTGGTGCTGGAGCTGAGGCTGTAGCAGCGGGAGCTGCTGGTGCTGGAGCTGAGGCTGTAGCAGCTGGAGCTGCTGGTGCTGGAGCTGAGGCTGTAGCAGCTGGAGCTGCTGGTGCTGGAGCTGGAGCTGTGGCAGCAGGTGCTGGAGCTGGAGCTGTGGCAGCAGGTGCTGGAGCTGTGGCAGCAGGTGCTGGAGCTGAGGCTGGAGCAGCGGAAGCTGCTGGTGCTTGAGCTGGAGCTGGGGCTGGAGCAGCGGTAGCTGCTGGTGCTTGAGCTGGAGCTGAGGCTGGAGCAGCGGAAGCTGCTGGTGCTTGAGCTGGAGCTGGGGCCGGAGCAGCGGTAGCTGCTGGTGCTTGAGCTGGAGCTGGGGCTGGAGCAGCGGAAGCTGCTGGTGCTTGAGCTTGAGCTGAGGCTGGAGCAGCGGGTGCTGCTTGAGCTTGAGCTGAGGCTGGAGCAGCGGGTGCTGCTGGTGCTTGAGCTGGAGCTGAGGCTGGAGCAGCGGGTGCTGCTGGTGCTTGAGCTGGAGCTGAGGCTGGAGCAGCGGGTGCTGCTGGTGCTTGAGCTGGAGCTGAGGCTGGAGCAGCGGGTGCTGTTGGTGCTTGAGCTGGAGCTGAGGCTGGAGCAGTGGGTGTTGCTGGTGCTTGAGCTGGAGCTGAGGCTGGAGCAGTGGGTGCAGCTTGAGCAGGCGCGGCGGGTGCAGCTTGAGCAGGCGCGGCGGGTGCAGCTTGAGCAGGCGCGGCGGGTGCAGCTTGAGCAGGCGCGGCGGGTGCAGCTTGAGCAGGCGCGGCGGGTGCAGCTTGAGCAGGCGCGGCGGGTCTAGGAGCTCGTGACCTGGGAGTAGGCACAGGAGCAGAGGCTGGACCCCCATGCACATGAACTGGGGTAACAGCGGGCACAGAGTCAGAGGCGGCCGGGGCCGCGGGAACTGGGTCAAAGGCGGCCGGGGCCGCGGGAACTGGGTCAAAGGCGGCCGGGGCCGCGGGAACTGGGTCAGAGGCGGCCGGGGCCGCGGGAACTGGGTCAGAGGCGGCCGGGGCCGCGGGAACTGGGTCAGAGGCGGCCGGAGCCGCGAGCAGCGCTGATCCAGAGGCGGCCGGAGCCGCGAGCAGCGCTGAAACAGAGGCGGTGGGTGCTGCTGGCGTGAGCGCGGCAGGCACCGCGGGTACAAAGTCAGAGGCGGCCGGAGCCGCGAGCAGCGCTGATCCAGAGGCGGCCGGAGCCGCGAGCAGCGCTGAAACAGAGGCGGTGGGTCCTGCTGGCGAAGAAGCCGCTTCAGCGGGAGCCGAGAGTGCGGCTGCCGCCAAGATCCGGACTGGAGCCGCAGATTCAGTAGTGGGCGTGGTTGTAAACACCGCTCCGGAGCTTGCTTCCGGAGCCGGAGTCGACGATCTGGAAGTCGGCCGGGCTGGTGAGCTGGAAGCCGGCCGGGCTAGAGAGCTGGAAGCCTGCCGAGCTGGAGTGCTGGAAGTCGGCCGCGCTGGAGAGCTGGACGCCGGCCGAGCTGGAGTGCTGAAAGTCAGCCGCGCTGGAGAGCTGGAAGTCGGCCGCGCTGGAGAGCTGGAAGCCGGCCGAGCTGGAGTGCTGGAAGTCGGCCGGGCTGGAGAGTGCGGTGGAGCTAACATGCTAGTTAGCTTAGCTGGAGCTGGGCCGACACTCTCCACCCCACGGAGAGGCGCCGGGAGCGGTTCATCCCCCCGAATTAGCCCCGCGAGGAACCGGAGATACGCCAGGTCCGCCTTCCTCGTGGCATTCCACTTTGCTACGTCCATAGTTGGGTCGAGTCTTATGTTACGGGAGACGGAGGGGTGTGAAGGAGGAGGAGGACGTAAGTGCAAAGATAATTATTTATTAAATAAACAAAACAAACACAGAAACGAAAACGGAATATATAAACTAAGGCTAAGACTAAGGTAAAGACAGGGATACAAACACTAAGATACAAGGCTGGGATACTGAGGCTAAACACTATAAACAGGAAACACGGTTAGATTTACAGACTAGAAAACACAAAAGACTCGACACAGCATGTACAAACAGAGGGGCTTAAATACAGGAGGAAAGTGAGAAACACCTGGGCTAGGATGACGAGGGGGGCAGGGTTACAAACAAGACACAGGTGAGAACACTAATGGTTAGGGCGGGACTAGGGCGGAAACAGGTACAAAAACACAACACAAGCACATGGCAGGGAACACATGACAGGTAAACAGAGGGGCAGGAGCACTAGGGAACAAATGAGGGAGAAACATAACACAGACATGGGCTAAGGTGTAACAATAAGGTTATTAAGTGAATTATAAAGTGAACAGTAAAAATAATAACTGTATATATAAATGTATAAAAACATTTAAGAATGAGTTTGCGATCATTCTTCAAACACATCCCAAAAGTATTGGAAAGTGCACCATGATTTAAGTTTCTCATGCCAGTAGGTTCATGTTTGGGTCAGTGTCAGTATCTGCTACAGAGAGCCCTATTCAGTTTTACATGATAGTTGTCTGTTATCAGTCATATTGATCTTTCCTATCAAAGTGGTACTTGGCTGCCTAATAGGATGCAATATAGACTCTCTCGGGTCAAAGGCTGAAGTTGTATAAGCATTCTCCCTGCCTATGGCAGATTCATACATATAATTAGTGAGCTTTCTGGTGGTTTCGAGTTCTGAGCATTGTAGCG
Source organism: Astyanax mexicanus (assembly GCF_023375975.1). Lineage (NCBI taxonomy): Eukaryota > Metazoa > Chordata > Actinopteri > Characiformes > Acestrorhamphidae > Astyanax > Astyanax mexicanus. The sequence goes on from NC_064409.1 coordinate 58,234,769, forward strand.
TTGTAGATCACTTAGGCCCTTTTTTGTATTAAAGGCATGTTCCATTCTGTTAACATGCCATGTAACTGATGCTCAGTGGATGCTCAATAAAATGCGTGAAACCGGTGCTTGATGTTCCAAATGGTTGCTAAGGAAGACTGTGACGAAACACATAGGTGTGCTCAGACATGGATTTATCAAAACAGCTCTTTATGGCTTTGCATTTCAACCTTTGGTTCTTAGCTATTACAACAGGCGGCTGTGTTATGAAACCTTTAATGACTGGTGCATCCCTGTCAAGAGTAATTAAACATCGTTTTACTTTACAACACATGAAATGTAATAATTTTAATATATTAAAATGTTTTCTTGCGAACAACTTTTGCCAACTTTCAGATGGTTGGTTTATTGAGGGCTTATGACGAGTCATAGGGTTGTAATGAAGTATTGCGTTGGAAGACCTCCATGCTGTTACGAAACCACTGCCGTTTTTTTTACACTTTTAACTTCAGTTACTAAAGGGATAACGAGCAGTGCACACACACCCACCCACCCACACACAGACTCCGAAACATCAGTATAAATTCCGTTTAGAGATGTACAGTACAGTGCAGTTGACCTTTAATTTGGCTCTTGGGGAGGAACTGCAAGCTTGGCTGCTCTCATCTAAAAAAATCATGGGATCCACCCTTCTCTTGATGATAAGCTAGAGCTTAACATTGAACAGGGCATGGAAAGCGGCAGCAAGCATGTTTTATACATAGCAGGAGCTTCTAATTGTGGTATACTGTGTAATTGTTAGGTATATGCTTAGTTGTGGTGTGGAGCATAAGGTGAGGCAGGCCATATGTGCAGTTTTTTACTCACATATGGTACTGGTAAACTATATTTGGTACTGTAGATTAAATTATGTATTTTATCATTGTTGTAACAGAACTAAATACACTACATGTCTAAATGTTTATGGGCCATTCCAACGAATGGGTGCCATTTGCTTGTTGTAACTCTTCCAAATTAAACTTTTTTTTTTTTTCAACTATTTTATCTTTGTATCTTTTTTTAATCTTTTTTTATAAGGTTTATAAGCTGAAGATGGTTCCAAATCTCATGTGACATTTAAAAAGCATTTTAAATACAATTTCACTAATTCCTTTGATTTTCTCTCAAGAAAGTATTTATTTTAATTGTATATAGTTGACTGCATGTTCAAATAATTGATATGTATGACAAAAAATCATTCCTGTTACTGGTACTTATTCCTGTTACTTTTTTTGTTTTGAGTAACAGTATTGAAAGTAACAGGAATGTGTACATTGATCACATTCTACTGATTTTCTCAAAATTTGTATTTTAAAAGTAAACTAATAAAATCTAATAATTGATTTAGGTAATATGAAAAGTGTTGAGATTGGCCTCCTCAATCAATCGTGTTATATATACATTAAAACAAATGACAGAACTTAATTTTGGTCTTCCCATGATCTTCAGAAGAACCAACTGATGTAACTTCCTGTTGTAGATGTGACTTGTAGAATGATCCAGATGTTTCAGATAGGGTAATTTGTTAAGGTAACAGGAATAAGTAAAACCCAGGAACACAACTAAAATGTGTATTATAACTTAAATACTATGGATTTATTATGAAAAAAACTTTTTTTCAATTAGGTCAATGTACAAGACACTATGCTTAATAATAAATTGTACTTAAAAGTTCTTTTGTGTGTACATTTATACATGTAATTTTCTAGGGACAGAAATGGAACCCATTCGGAGAAATGGCCCTTATAGACAGCCCTTTTAACGAATGCATTTGGCTACTTAAGGTTCCACCCATTGCTGATACACAGCTTGTCTAGTCCCTGTAGAGACGTATTGTCTGTATAATGGGACTCTCTGGAGCAGATAGGCATGTACCTTTTGGCACTATGCACAATGCCATTTTTTATTCCCTTGAAGGTTTAAAGAAATTGATATAAAAGTCACAGGATTGCAAAATGTAAATATGATCATGAAGTTACTTCAGGGTTGGATTCAGCCACACCTATCTGAGTTTTGAGGTGTTATCTTGTGAGTGAGGCTGAACACTAGTCAGCGTGTCCATGGCAAGATGGTTGGGATGTTGCATTGTACCCCTCAGATTAATGCAGTATTTTTGCTCCCATGCTTCTACAGGAGATGGCAAAAGTGATGGGGCATAGTAATAGTGCCTTACGAAAGTAGACTGCAATCTGTTAACATGCTTCTCCAGCCTGTGCAGTTAGGGTTGGGTGTCTTTAAAGGCCACTGTGATGAGGGGCTAACAGTTGTACATGTAATCTGCAGTGTGTAATTATATGTAATGACAGCACTGGGCAAAGGCAGTCAAAGTGAAGGGCCTTCTTTTCTAGGCCTTGCTGCTCTGCTACGCCGCTTACCGTCAAGAGGCAGTGTAGAGCTAATTTAAGCCTGGCTTTCACTGGGGCCTAGGAGTGTGTGTGATCATGTATGTGGTAAGTTCAGGAGGAGTCATGTTACCTTGCTCTTTTTTTCATCTGTAGACTACATCCAAGCTTTGTTATTAGTCACAGCAGCACAGCTGGTCCACTTGGTAGAAAAAGGGAAATCAATATGTTTCTAAGGCAAATGACAACAGATAAACAAAGCATATGGTCATGCAACTATTTGATTAATGGCAGCTTGTTTGATGGCTATTTTTTGAGGGCATTACACTTGACGTATTGACTTGCAAACACATACCATTTGCAAGCAAATAGATGTGATATATTAGAAAAAGAATCAATGTTTTTGCTTATGTCCAGAGACCAGACATGTATAAAATACTAGAAACCTAGACTTGAGTGGAAGGTACCTTGGTATTCAATGTTTTTTTTGTACTTAAGTATTGCAATATTACTTAAGTACGGAAAGTAAAAGTACAAGTATTGTGGTATGTAATTTTTATAGAAAGCAGTCAAAAGAGTCTCAGAGTGAAAGAAAGATTGGAAGCAGTGTGTTCTTTATAAAAGACAGCTTGATCGCTTAATTCGCTTAATGATAAGGCAGCTTTATCAAACCCAGTGACAATGCCATCTACCGGTCTGGCAGTGATATTGTAGGTTTGGAATGATTTGTAAGTGTAATTGTTTTTATAAGTGTTACAAGTAACAATGCAGCAGATAAACAAATTATCAAAGCAAAAAAACATTAAACTAAGTAAAAATATGTAGTGAAGTAAGCGGCAGTATGTGAAAAAAAATAATACTCCAGTACAGTACAGATACAGAATTTAAGTTCTTAAGTACTGTAGTAAAGTAGTTCTACTTCTTTACTATACATCTGGCAGAAACAGAGGAACTATATTTCTCTAGCCCTCATGTGTAGTCCAAGATTTTGTTTTGTCATTTCTTGCCACCAGGGTGGTACTTACAGGTGGATAAAAAAAACTCAAACATGTCCACAGATTTGAGCACATTTTAGGTAATAAATAAATAATTCTTTTTTGTTTCTACAACATATTTCTTTAGATTGTTGTGTCTTCACAGTGGCAATAAAGGGAAATCTAATCTTATCAGGCCTAGACAGATTGAAGATAAGGTATTGATACCTCTAACCTTGACCTTTCTGAAAAACAATGAGTGTTTTTTCTTAAACAATAAAGAAATTGTGTACAATATATGTGTATTGAGTGAGATGTGGGAGACAGATATAAACTGATATTTGTTTCTGCCTTATCCTGCTTCTCTTCCTCTCTCACGCACTGTTGCACTGTAATAGAATGCTATGCTGTTATTTTTTATTCTTTTACGGAGTCAGTTTGTGTGCCAGTTTAAGTATTATAATTATGGTTTTATTTTTACATTTACATTTTCATTTTGAAAATCATAAAGGACTTTCCTATAATGTGAGAAAGACATTTAAAAAATAAATATACAAAGCGACTTGTTTTGGTATATTAGCTTTAGGCACTGCTTTGTTTTGGTCAGAAGATCGCCCACCTCTCTCTACCCACAATCCCACACCTCTCAGGATTAGCTCCGTTTCACGCTGTAGCTACAGAGGTGGAACTGCTCCCAACTAGACTGACTAGACTCGCGCTAGTTTCATTTCCTAAAGCAGCGAAAAGCTGGAATGTGAGCGAGCATGCGGCTGGAGGAACTCGGGTATGATTCTGTTGGAGGAGAGCTGGAGGTAAGCCTTAAGCCGAACTCTTAGCGCTAACTTTAGCTGACTTTTGACTGTAGAGTAAGCTAACGCTAAGTTTCTGTAGTGAATGAGAGTAGGTTAGGTCTCCGTACTCTTTTATATAGTAACCACTGTGTATAACACTAAACTTCTCCTTACTCTCTCTCCCTCAGCTCTTTCACTGATTCTCATCTTATACATAGCTGTCTCTCTCTTACTCGCTCGCTCGCTTATTCTCTCTCTCCCTCTCTTTCTCTCCCTCACTCTCTCTCTCTCTGTCTCTCTCTCTCTCTCTGTCTCTCTATAAAACTCACTCACGTAAACAGCTCCTCTGCTCCATTAGCCGGTTCCGACCCAGCCCTTAACATCAAATTCTCTACCGGTGTCGAGCTGAAATCCGATTCCCCGCCAAGTTAGACTCTGTTGTTTCTGTGGATCAATGACAAAAAGCTGGACTTTTACTCTAAACAGCAAAAATATATTTTTTTATTCATTGAACAGACAGAGGATTTGCATTGCTGATACAATAGTACAATGGCCAGCACTAAGTTGTCCTACTATTCTTGTGTTAAACAATATTATTATAATTTTAAGACCATTTTATGGCACTAGTACATTGATAATACACTATCATAATAATTTACACATTTACCTATTGCTCAAAATTAACCAAAGAGCAATGAACTTTTAGCACCTGACAAGATATTGGAATTGGAATATAAAACAAACCACATGTAAATCCAAATGAAATAAAACCACTTTTTCTATACAACGTTGACCTATCGGCTCATTCATAGTCACAGGCTCATCTTCCTAAATAAACACAATGGATAATATTTTTGTAATCAAAAACGATTATTGAGGTGATGCCAGTATATTGTACAATAAGTCAACCTTGTTGTGAAAAGCCTATTTATAATTTGTTCTTGTTCTATATATAAATAGAAAATACATATTAGAAATAAGTTTTTAAAAGACTCTCAGGTTTGTTTCCTATTTCCTCAGTTTGGAACAACCATCACTGACACCTCTGTAACTCTGTCAACATGAACTGACGTCATGTGATTTTCATATTAAAATAGGTTAAAATAGAGAACAAACTATCCTCACTTATCTCTGAATGAGCTCTGGATTATAAAGCAATTAAAAGTGCATGCGTTTCATTATGGTGACAAAAGTTGACCAGTACAAAGGACTGCACTGATAGAGAAAGAGGCTAAATAAGAGTGTAAAGCCTGACATGCAGGATGTAATTTGAACCTGTGGTGAAGACGTTGTTGCCACACCCTTCTGTACAGCGCTTCATCAGTTACACTTGTTTTGTAGCCCCTCAGCTAAACTAACCAGTTGCTTTAATTTTAAATTTGCTTGGTGATGACTGTTTTAAATTACTATTATATTTTTGATTGCATAGGATCATGTATAGTGCAATTGCATTTTAATGTAATACTGTGAAAACTCAATTGTTTATGGGCCACAGAAGCATCTATATGGTATAGAAGTGAACATAGCTTGCACATGCAAAGTCAAGACATCTGTAGCTTGTTTGTTTGTTATTAATATTGTGCTTGATCAATTGAATATCAAATGTATTTGGTCTGTAAGTATGGTGTTTTTATTACTTTTTTCACTTCTCATCTTGGTCTTGGAGTCCACCGAGTCTTAAATGAGCACTATACAAAAATAAACACAGCATTTCCACATGTGGAAGCATACAGCAGTTGTTTACTTTCTGAAGATGAATATTAAAATTGAGATAAGTATTGCACAGTAGCACAGTGGAATTTAGCCTATTCATGGCTTATATTTCCCCATACACACAGCAAAGGCACAGAATCACTCGTGTGAATTTCATAACCATTCCTCTTAAAAAGTGTTTTACTGTATAATTTTGACACCCTCAACAAATGCTGACACAGATTAAATAATTAAGCACTGATTTTAATGCTGATTATAAGAACTTAAAGACAGGAATGCTTATCTTACTTACTGTGAAGAGAAGGATGGAAAAAAAAGTAATTCCTCCTAATTTTTATTTGTTTAGAGGGAGTCTGGGTCTGTTGGTATGCTGGTATGGCGTGAATGAGCTAAAGAGGTAAATTAACTTCTTGGCCTGTCACAGTAATTACATTATCGTAAAATATATGGTTGTGACAGAAGTAATATGCAATTTACCTTGTCATTACCCGTTATGTTTTTTTTATTTATTTAGGTTTTATTTATTTATTTATTTGTTTATTAAGTTCACTACTCTTATAAAAGGGTGTGATTGGATTATTATGCTGTTGCATTATCATTACATCTGTGGCATGAAATAGTCTTAAAATGACAATAATATAGTTTGATGTAATTCATTCTGGGACAATATATCGTCCAATTGAAGATAGTTATTGTGACAGACCTAGTGACTGATTGAAAGCTGGAAGAGAGTTAGTAGCATGGTAGGTTGCATCTCTATGACGTTAGCAGGGCTGTGGCTACCCTGTCCTGCCAGCATGCTGATGTCATCACCTCCAGCCCCCTCTCTGGCTGTCCAGGAGATGACTGAGCAAGCACGGACTCGCTCTACTAGCACTCTGAGTAAGTAGTCTAGTATTCAGGATCCACGCGAGTGTGAGAATCTAGTCTGGCATGAGGAAAAGGGTGCTCCTGAGAAAAGGATCTGACCTCTTTTTAGACGGATCAGCTGCTCTCAGATAATGCAGAGCCTGATGGAGAACAACATGGAGGAGGTAAGGAGCTCTTCACTCTCTTTCCCTTTTTTCCCCTCTGCTAACGGATTGCTCTACTGTGCCTCTAGGGAATGAGATCAATACAGGGTTTCAGCTGGCCACAGATTTGTTATGAGGTTATGGAGCACAGTGGCTAACGGTGTGTGAATTGCTGAGGCCAGTGTGTGTCTGTGAGTGTAGAAAGATGGAATGTGGGAGTTGCTGCCAACTGTTTCCAGCAGTAAGAAGTCTCTTCCAAGTCATTGTGTTTGTTTAGATGGGTTCCTGTGAAGGAGGAGTCCAGTTAATTTTCAGTTAGTGTTAGATTCAGTTAGTGTTAGATTGTAGAACTGTTCGCTGATTGTTTTGCCGTGAGTCTCTCGTGTTTACATCCTCAACAGCAAGACCAGGACAGAAGCTAGAAAGCTTTGGGGTCTAATTTGGGTGGCTCATTGTTGTCTGCTACAATTATTTTCTATTTATAACCCAGAGAAACAGCTGTAGGAACATCTAGCTGATCCCACCCTTGTCTATCCATGGGTTACCGAAATTAAGACGGACTAAAGCAGTAGATCTTAGAGAGCTGCAGTAGGTTCAGGGAGTGTTTTTGTGAATGACAGTTAAAAGCGGCCCACCTCTGTATTTACTGGTAGGCCAAAATTAGATTTAAGTGTAAATACAAGAGCCTGCATCTGTATTTACATGTGAATCTAGTTTTAGCCTAAGGACACTTTTTGACGAAAGATGGTAGCATGTAGTGCTGTCTAACCAATTAAACCCTACCTATAAAATGCCCTCTTAATTGTTTATATTTTATGAAATCTGAAAGCGTATACTATATAATTGTATACGGTATATACCAGTCATGCATTTATTTTGCATGCAGTTATTATTGAGGTATAGTGTCATTAATGAATTAAAAAATACATTGACATTGGTGACCAATATGACATTATTTTAGCGTACTCATTTGTTGTTGTGATAAATGATGCCCACCTTTGAGTAGCTGGACATTTGATTACAGTCCTGTATGGACATGGACAAAAATGCTCTCTAAGTGCTTTCAAGTGTATACTACTACTATATGATCTGCAACATATTTGATGGATGCTTTCTGAAAATAAAGGTACTTAGAATGATTCTTTGAGCGATGTCACAGATTCCATTTTATTCTAGACAGAAATGTTTGTATTAGAGATGTGAAAATGCATCGTTGTATGTAAAGGTTCTTTACCAGTTTAAAAGTTCTTCACTCTCTTAAATGTCATGGTATTTTATGGAGACAAAAGTGGTTCTTCTTAGGCATCACTGAAATAATCATTTGAAGTAGGTAATTCACATTTTAAGGGGTGTGAATTCACTGACTGGGTGACTTCAGTTGTGCCAAGTTCAACTTTTTGGCAATGTTCATTAGGGGTGGGTGATATGGCCCTAAAGTAATATCATAATATTTAATAGTGTTTTCACAATGACGATTCTCTTGCCAATATGACAAAACACTGAATAAAAAAAAATATTTCAAGAATACACTACTGCAACAAAATTAACATTTTATTTTATTATTGCATACGATATGGTATGGCACACTTATCTGACTGAGATATTAAAAATGCAAGAATTTTATCAGATTTGTAACAGGATGTCATGATACTAATAATGAACTCTCTGTAGTAGACATATAATTGTAAATGTGAACAGTGTGAATTTTCCTTATGTTAAAAACAGCAAAATGTAGTATCCTTATGTGACAATTAAGGGTGGATGATATGGTACAATATTTCACAGTATAATATTGTTCATGGTATTCAAAAATGTTGGTGATATTATTGCGTATTATGCAGTATGGCACACCCCCAATGTCCATACTTCCCTACATGACTTTCTATGGTTGTCTACAGATAGAGCACCTTCTCCATAATCAATAAATCTGGTTCTCCTAATTGTGGGAAATGTTCAGGAATGTTGTTATGTCACCCTTCATTGTTGTTCTAAAAGTTGGTTCAGATCTGCTCAAGCTCCTGCTGTACCTGTCAACCAAGCATGTCGTTAGTGTGAAGAACGTTATTGTTTGGCATGCCTGTGCCTGTTCTAAACTATATATTTTGTGGATTGTTTGTCATAAAATTTGTGAGCGACTGAGTAAGAATTTTAGTTAATGTCTCTCTTATTCCTTTGAATCACACTTACAGTTTGTCTGTTTTTTCTGTGTGTGTGTGTGCAGGTGGATAAACAACATCAGAGTAAGGACTCTGTGTACTTCAGAGATGGGAAACGACGGATTGATTTTGTTCTGTCGTACGTTGAAGATAAAGAAGACAGAAAACAGGTGAGCCACATACATCAGTAATACACACTGCAATAGCTGTGCAATCCGATGTAATCCAGGAGATATGTGTGGAGAAAAGAATGGATTACACAGAATAGTAGGGTAGTGGGTAGACAGCGTAGTGATCCAAAACATACATCAGGCCCAAATTCACTTGTTTATGAGAGGGGAGGCCGAAACCCTCCCTCTAAGAAACAGGACAACCCTTCAAGACCCACACAAGGAGCTTCATTACCAGACAACTAGCTGGCCTCTGTGGGTGACCCTTCCAGTCTGTTGCGATAGCAAAGAAACCGTAAAAGCAGGGGGTGGGGAGTTAACTTGTCCATTAAAGTCCATTTGATGGAGACTATGGTAAAATTTCACTAGGGGTTTTATTCTTAGACCCTGACAATGTTTCTTTCACTTCCTCTGGTGACACACGTGTTGTTGTGAATTCTCTGTTGACAATCTCACCAGTGTGTCATTATGTAAGAGGTGAGAGATCCCTGTGTACTTATTTTTTTTTGTTTCTATGCCTCTACAGGCATAAGAAAGCTCTGAGAATATCTGATAATTAATATTTTGTCTATTTCATTACTGATAATAAGGAAAACCTTAGTAAAAACATGAGTTCTGATGATTTAAGACCACACTGAATTGTTGTTGTTGTTAATGCTATTTTTTAAATTCTGGAAATGTAGTTTTAGAATAAAAAAATGACAATTAAGGTTAAAGAGATATTTTGCAATGTTTTTTGTGAATTTGCATTTTTCATTTTTATATAAATTCATGTAATACTAATAGATACGACCTGGTACCACAGATTGTACCATGTAAAAATTTACAGTAATATTAAACAAACTTGGCTTCATATGCATACAGTAGCATACTCTGGACTCCTTTCAGTACTTAGTAACAGCCCATCTGGCAAGCATCACGTTTTTTAAACCCTTTATATTCACATAGTATCTTGTTTGGGTGATTTTTTTTTTTTACCGAATCTTCTGGACAGTCTTTCTGAACTGCTGTTTTCACAGATTTTTGATGATGCTTTCAAAGTTGTCGCCTGTCATTTCCTAACAATGATTATTAACAAGCTGTAGTTCTAACCAGTTAAATAAAATAAATATAAAAATGAATGGAGATCTCAGATTACAGTGGCCAAACCTTCCATGGTATTACCAAACTGGTTTTCTCTAAAATAGTGCAACCTGAATTTTTTTTCCTTTAAAAGTAGCAAAGAGATCAGTTTATCTTCCTTTCACCTCACCAAAAAAGTTCTGAGCAGAAGTGTCTAAATATTTGCATGTCTCTGTATACAAAAATGAGTTTTATGATGCTGATATTTTAAGTCCTGTTGCTCTCAATAAATGTTAACATATGAATTAAAACATTTAAAATAAGTCTAGTTTACAACAATCATCTTCCTTATATGTTGTTTTAGAACACAAAAAAAGAGAAGTGGGTGTTATTTAAATGTGGCCTGTGTGTATATGTGTCAGGAAATGTCAGACCTTTAAAGACCTTGTTTCCTGAGACACTGAGTGCTATTAAACACAAGATGGTAGTTTCACAATAGTCACGATTGCTTAACTAGCTACCCACTAACATTTCCCTGATTACTGTCTGCAGCACACTGATCACTGGTACAGTCATATTTTGTTGTCCTTTTATGTTTAATGATTCAGGAAAGAAGAAAACTCTATGAGGAGAACATGCAGAAAGCAGGGCTGGAACTGGAGCTTGAGGACAAAACGGTAATTTAGTAAAACCTGATACTATATGGTGGAATATAGTGTATATCTAACTTAAGTTAGGTGGGTTCCAGGTAGGCCTGCACAATGTATATATTGTGCGTGTGTGCAATAGTCACATTGCAGGAGGTACAAAGTAACCTAAGGCAATTAAATTAAAGACCTCTTCTGGTCTTATTACTGGCTTTGCTTAAAATCCAAATGTGGAGCCAATATGGAACCTGTGGGGAAAAAAAAAACAGACATGTCATCTGGGATAATAGTTTTTACTGTATAAGAAATTAAGCTAAAATGGAATATCAGCAGTATGTCTGTGTTTCTGATCTCTCTAAATCTCCTGTTTCCCTGTGAATTATCAGGAGTCTGAGGATGGAAAGACTTACTTTCTGAAGATCCACGCACCATGGGAGGTGCTGGCCACCTACGCTGATGTGCTGAAAATTAAAGTGCCTTTCAAAGTCAACGATATCCCAGAAAACCGAGAGATTCCAGTTAGCTGGCTCTTCACACCATTACTCCTGCCTGATCATGTGATGCGTCCTGACCCAGACTACTTCACATCACCTTTTGACAAGAGCAAGGATGACTTCTTCCTCATTGATGATAAGGAGACCCTTTTCCCCCCGTCCACACGCAATAGGATAGTAAGTAACTCTTTTATCTTACCAATGGACAATAGTGAAATTCTGAAAGTATCATTATCAGTATCTGCCTGTCATGGCCTGTCATGATAACCAGTTTGTCTTGTTCCAGGAAGAATTGCAGTAAACAATATTCTTGTCATTTTAAGACTTATTCATTGCCACTGAAAAAATAATAATAAAATAGCATAATAATTACAAAAATAATGAACTTTTAATTCTCAAGAATATTCAGGTATAATAATGATCTCTGAAAGAAGCTGCTCTGTTCACATTTCAACTAGATAACTATTTGCATTGCTTCTACAGTAATTTTTGTGATTAACCATTCATCAACTTAACCAGTTATACCACCCGTATGTGCTTAACAAACACATTTGGATCCTTGAGTGTAAATAACGTACATCTTTTAGCTGATATCAAGGGCTGCAAATTGTTACAGAACCTACAATACAGTATATAATGATAATAAAGGATCAGAAATTAAGCCATTGCATTATGACACATAATTGACAGCAGTTTGTCTTAAATGTGCATATTAACCTATTAACCCTTTCAGACCTGAAAAAAAATGTAAGAATGCTGTTTTTTTTGTCTGTAATGCACAGAAAAGAAGACTCTAATATTCTACTATAAAATCTGTATAGCAAATTAATCAAATTAACTAAAATATTTAATAGTTTTTTATTTCCATTGCATTGGATGCCTAATGTAGTATTTTTTTTATTTTTTCAGTAAAAAAATATGATTAAAAAGTGTTCTAAATTACATTAAATTAGCAATAATTAGTTAGCTGTTACTTTGTCTCAATAGCTTTAGTACTACTGTTTTTTCCAGTGCTGTAGGTGGGGACAAGTTACTGTTTTATTGGTTTATAAACTTGTTCATTGGCTGGTTCATGATCTATTCTCATGGACAACAGCTCTCAAATAGTGGTAATAGTGTTATGTGCAACAAAACATTTAAAAATAAAGAAAATACATTTATGTCCATTGTATTGGATGCAGGCTCTGAAAGGGTGAACCATAGACTGTATATAGCTGGACAGACCATCGTCTCTTAAAAGTGAAGCCACCACAGGTCGGGCGCCCCCTGCTGTTCGGCTGCAGAAAGCTGTGTAACTCCACCCATCCCAATAGGTTTCAATGGCAAAACAGACAACTTTCAATCACGTTTTTTTCTAATATACTGTAATTCTACCTCCATTATTTAAATGAAACAGCTAGTGTAACCTCTGCTTATATTGTCAAATTTTTATATCCCCACAGAATTCGGTTTTTAAAACTTTATTCGGCTCTATTCAAAAAAGGTGTGGTTATGGTAAAAGGGCTGCTTATGGGCGGGGCCAATAACAGACCGTCAGCTCCGCTCCGCCCCGCTCTGCAGTCTGTGACCGCGAGGCAGCCCTCAGGGGCGGGGTTATTCAAATGAGTAGGCGGTCTCTCCACAGCCTTTCTCCCTCCTCTGGTCTCTACTGCGCAGACTCTGGTCTCTGAATCGCCAAAATGGCGGAAGATTTTGGCTTCATTTTCATTGAATGAATGGGAACGGCGACATGGCGTCCATCTTTATATACAGTCTATGGGGTGAACCAGTGCTCTTATACTGAGCAGTTCACAATGGCCCATGAAAAGTTGGGCCTGACTGTGCCATGGTGCCATCTTGTGGATTAACAATGCAGTTCATTTTGTTTTTACACATTAGCCTAAATGAGTCAAGATTCAGAGAACAAGATCTCTAGCAGATAAAATGCAGTGAATGGTTCATATTAGATGCACATTATGTTCCTGGCCATTATATTTAACAAAGCACTATAAAATCTCTTACAGAAAGATTTATTGTCTAATCATCTGTAGATTATATCAGTCACTTAAAGATCTACAGATTCCTTTTAGTAAAGCAGTGGCGATTGGCCAGACAATGCATTTAACTTCCATGTTTGAGGGGTGTGAAGGTTTTTACATTTTTTTACTCTGTGTGTGGTGCTGCCCACTATAAAATTGCATATCAGTATAGTACATTTATAAACCTATCAACACTTAGAATTTAGCTCATAACAATTAGTTCAATATTTCTTAATAATAACAGTTACACTTAAATATTAGTTCTTTGTCACCTGTGTATTTAAACTTGTTTTAAAACCTGTTGTCATGTTCAGCTCAGACTACCACTGACAGAAATTTCTCTGTTCAGGTGTACTATATACTCTCCCGCTGTTTCTACAACAGAGATGACAATATCAACAAGGATAAGAGAGGCATAAAGAGGCTGCTGAACAATGGAACTTACACTTCAGCCTTCCCACTGCATGATGTAAGTGTCTGTTACAAACCACAGTGTATCACAGGACAATCAATTCTGATAATATTTTTTTGTTAAGATTGACATGATTTTTTATATAGTTTTTATGGAACATTTTGAAAAGTTTATCAACCTAAATAAAAGTCCTGTTCAACCCAAGCATGTGACATTTAGATGAGGTTTTTCTGTGATAAAAGTGTTGTGTTGTTTTAACTAAAATAGTTTTTTCCAGTGTTCTGTAGAGTGTGGCCATTGTTGCTTTAAAATACAAAATATAAAATGCGGTAGGGTATTTATTATTCATCCCTTAATGAGAAATTTATGTGTGTATAGTGCAGGTACTGGACAAAGTCTCGAGACACTCACTGTGAGAGTGAGCGGTATAGCCTGTACCGATACTGGGCTCGCTTCTTCCGCTTTTACAAGGAGCAGCCCCTCAACCTCATTCGGTGAGATTAATAAAAAGAAAACAGTGTGCATATAAACACTTATCCCTCATCCATCTTTTTTTTTCTTAATTTATAATGTGTTTTCTTTTCTCCTGTAGGAAATACTATGGAGAGAAGATAGGGATCTATTTTGCCTGGCTTGGATTTTACACTGAGATGCTGTTCTATGCTGCGTTGGTGGGACTCATCTGTTTCATCTATGGAGCTGCTACGTACGATGACGTAATTTGGACGTGAGTAAAAAAGAAAGGGGGGGGGGGGAATAATAGAGATCATTGATTCTGTTGATCCCTGGTAATTTCATAATTTTTTGATATCAGAACTATACCTGGAATTAGTATCCATGTAAAATTCAGGGGTAAATGCTCCCACCTCAAACACGTCAGGGGAACTATGAATACTGTGATTACGCTTTCATCTCCTGTTGTGCATAGGGAAAAGAGAACACCCATTGGACTGGCTCCACTTAATAGGAGCACTTCTTCCCTTCTGACTTTAGTTTCTTCCCCAAGTTTAATTCAGTAGCCTTCTGGACTGTGATGAGTTAGTTAGCTTAATGCACCAGTTTGGTGAACTTGTACTTCAATGTTATCAATCTATTTAGTGGCAATTGTCTTCAAAAGAATAGGAAATAAAAACAGAAAATTTGATTTTAATATTAAAGCTGCATGGCCGTCAAATTTAAATCTGACTAATTAGAGACATTTTGATGACCTACGGATGTGTGAAATTTCTGCAGCAAAGAGATCTGTGATGACGACATTGGGGGGCAGATTGTCATGTGTCCTCTCTGTGACAAGAAATGTGGCTTCTGGAAACTCAACAGTACCTGTAACTCTACCTGGGTGAGTTGATGTTTTTTGCCTTTTCTGTTCCTCCACATAACCTCCAGAATATTATTATTAATAATTCCTTTCCTTATTCTTTTTCTTCCAGCAATCGCATTTGTTCGACAACACGGCAACAGTATTTTTTGCCATATTTATGGGTATATGGGGTGAGTAAAGGGTCTTATTGTAAATTTTCACTTGTGTTTTAGTGCCCCCTGGAGGCAGAACAGCAACACTGAACCTTTTTGTTTTTTTGGGGAGATTTATCGATTCACATTTGAAATATATAGCTCTGGAAAAAATTAAGACCACTCCTTTTTCTGAATTAGTTTATCTGATTTTGCTATTTATAGGTATATGTTTAAGTAAAATGAAAATTGTTGTTTTATTCTATAAACTACAGACAACATTTCTCCCAAATTCCAATTAAAAATATCGTCATTTAGAGCATTTATTAGCAGAAAATGAGAAATGGCTGAAATAACAAAAAAGATGCAGAGCTTTCAGACCTCAAATAATACAAGGAAAACAAGTTCATATTCTTACAGTTTTAAGAGTTCAGAAATCAATATTTGGTGGAATAACCCTGATTTTTAATCACAGTTTTAATGCATAATGGCATTAGAAGACTAACGCTTTTAGTTTTACTACTTAACTAAAACATTGCTCTTGAAAACAGTAACACAAATATGTATACTTGTAGACAACTGTTCAGTAAGTACTACCCAGAAATATATTACATATAGGCAATTCTTGTACATCATAAGTTCATAACTCTTGTAGATTTCATCAGCTATTACTGAACTTCCATGTAGGAGCAGTCAGCTACAAAATAAAAGCTAATGATTTGCACATGCTTTGTGTAGTGACTCTTTTCCTGGAGTTCTGGAAGCGGAGGCAGGCCAGGCTGGAGTACGAGTGGGATCTTGTGGACTTTGAAGAAGAACAACAGCAGCTGCAGCTCAGGCCTGAGTACGAGACCAAGTGCACCAGCCGCCGCCGTAACAAAGTCACACAGGTAAGCAAGCATCTTTCTCACAGGAGCATTTTTTTTTTACATTTATATTTTTCCATGTGTTGTTACAGTTATGCACATTTGATACCAATATTAATTCTACAACCTTGATTATCCAATATCAGTCGGATGTCATATTTTTCCTCTCTTAAACTAAGCTGTTAATAATATTTTTTTTAGAATTCACATTGCTAAACAGAGACATCTAAAGAACATCATGCTCAAACTGTGAAACAAATGTTCTGCTTCCCTATGAAGCCTAGTATGCTGGCATGTATTCTTGAATCAGGTTAAGCATTTACATGATATTGTAGGCCAATGGGATCATATCAGATTATACTTTTTATTTTTAATTTTTCTTCAATTTAGTTTATTGATCTTGGTCAGTATACTGTAGACTAATACCAATACCAAAAATCAGATCAGCACACCCCAACAAATACAATAAAGTTAGCCATTAAAATGTGTTTATATATAACTAATATATAAAAATAATAATAATATAAATAAAATGCAGAATGTCTTTTTTTATGCTGTTTTACTTGGATGATTGTATGAATGACTGAATGATGGAGGAAAAGAGAGCACACACAGAGTTACATTGCAGAAAGCTGGAACCAGATTAATTGACTTGAATAAAATTAATTAAATTAACATTAATGTTCCCATTCAGGTTATAAATAATGTACACATTTGATTTAAGTAAATTGGCTGTACTCCTGTTCACTGTAGGAGATGGAGTGGGTTCTAGAACAACCGGTCGTTGGTTTAGTAGGCAAGATCTTCCTGTGCTGGTCCACTGTGGTCCTGTGGGTAAGACTCGCACAGGATAAGCACAGACTAGGGTTTTTTGTGTGTGCGTTTTTGTCTGCGTTTTTGTGTGTGAGCATTGTATCCCTGCAGTTCAGTAAGCTGCTCATAACTGTTCATGGCTTGGTTTCCCATTTTAGAAAAAAGCTGTTTTTTTATGGTAAATGGTTGAGCGAGCATCGCACTGAATGCTCTCTCTACTATAAAAAAGATATTGTGGGAAACTAGGCCAGGTTAATTTTCTTGCAAACTTTACGCCAATAAAAAAAAAAATCGAAAGTGTGTAACATGAATGTTGTTAATAAACAACAGGTGGAGAAGATCCAGATGTCCAGACAGCGTTCTGTCAGAGCTTACGCATGCCTGACTGTAGGTGTGTGCTGGTGGTGGTTGTGCTAAATGCTAACTGCATTGTTCCCTGGTCTGATTGCTTGCTGTGTAGGAGATGGAGCCTTACTTCCCTGTAACTAGCAAGTGTGCTCGCGCCTGCCTGTCTGGGGCCACTGTCTTGTTCTGGGTGAGCATCAGTGCCACTGCTACATGGAGTGCAGTGGTACCTCAACTTCATCACTTACACACATACACAATAATACTTCATCAGTCTTCATCAATCTTCATCATTAATTGAGCCTATCAAATGAATAGCAATATAATGGCCATTTTTACCAGAATACTCCAGAGTCAAACAGACAAAAAACATTTGGGATTTGATTGGAAACAGTATCTGTAAAGTAAAAGACTTTGATTTTAAGTAAAAGTCCCCTGTTCCCAGCCCAGTTAGCATCTGGACTGTCGCAATTCCTGATCCTGTTGATGGCAGAAGCAGAGCCAATTCTCAGGTAAAGACAGGTCGAAGCTGGTGATTGGTCAAGGTAAGGTGACCTAATATTAGTCTCCTGGTAGAATTAGACTTGAGCTTTTATTTTTCACCTTTGGGAGAAATCAATTATATATATATATATATATATATATATATATATATATATATATATATATATATATATATATATATATATATATATATATATATTTTATTTTTTATTTTTTTTTTTTTTTTTACATAAAAATGTGCTTTATTTAGACTAGAGTTCTTTTTTCATTAAATCACTTAAAGTCAAATAACTTAATAATAAAAGGAGGAAGAAATTGTTGATATATGGTTATTCCTTAGAATGGCTCAATTTTAAACACTGACATTTTGAGATTGTTGTTTTGACACTTTTGCAGTCTCTGGAATGTATAAATGTAGATGCTATTTAATACACAACTGTATAAATTGTATTATATGCAGAAAAATATATCAGAATATCTTAATTTTAAGTAATCTTTCATGGTCACTGTGTAACAGCAGCAAATTGAGGTAAGTAATGGAATGGAAGTGAACGTTTGGAAAGATAGACGTTTATGTCCGTGGATGCACGTTTGAGTAGCATGTTGTTTTTAAGGTTTCCAGGTTTTTGTATGTTTAAGTTTATTTATTTTACACTTGATTAACTGTTAAAATAGTTTACATTGCATTCTCAACTCTGACATACCTCTTTTCTATTCTCTGTTTCATTCTTTATGAAGATCTCTCTGATCATAGCCAGTATCATTGGAGTGATAGCATATCGGCTTGCTGTGTTTGCTGCATTGGCCAGCGTCATGAAGGACAGCCCCACCAATAAGATGGAGCTGGTGGGCTCACTAATAACCCCACAGCTTGCCACCTCTGTGACTGCCTCCTGTATTAACTTCGTCATCATCATGATTCTTAACTTTTTCTATGAGCGCGTTGCCATCTGGATCACAGATATGGGTGAGTTAGACCAGCTTGTTATGGATGCCAATGTTTTTTATTCACTTTAAAGCTAGAAGTATCCTCGCTGTTAACTATGCGTTCTAATTTCCCTGATGCCTGCCTGGTGTATCCTGCGTCTGTTTGTTAGTCTGCTTTGTCGATTGTGCTCATCCTTAGTAATTAATATAATGTTTATGTAAGGTGCAGTACATACAATAATGGTAGGGGCAATGCAGGCACTCAGCAGCATCAAAATAGTGGAGTGGTTTGAAGAAAAGCTGTGTGGGAGCCTGCATTTCATATACGTTTATTCCTCTGTTTCAAATGGCACATTATGGTCCTGTAGTTTTCATATTCAGAGGGTGTCCCATTTCTGATCTAAAGAGTGTTCATGTTTGCCCTCTATGTGCCCTTGCTTAGAGTTTGTTCCAAGCTTTCAGGCTGTAGCATTCAGTGACCAAACTGACTGTGGAACTAGCTAAACTGTTGTTTTTCCTGTACTTAGCCCTTTCTATTTCTGTGTGCAGAGGTCCCTAAAACTCATCTGGAGTATGAAAACAAGCTGACCATCAAGATGTTCCTCTTTCAGTTTGTAAACTACTACTCCTCCTGTTTCTACGTGGCCTTCTTTAAGGGAAAGTTTGTGGGCTACCCCGGAAAGTACACATACATGTTTAATGGGAGCGGGCTTAGGAATGAAGAGGTATGTATCTGCAGATCCTTAAATGGCATCAATCTTATCAAGTCTTATATTTGTTTAGATAAAATTGCATTTATTTGTGTTTGAAATATTGGTATACAAAGGCCTACAGATCTTTAGTTTTTAGTACTGCTCTGTATTGAAAGGACCACAATGAATCATAATGTAACGGCTCAAACAGCTTGTCAGCTTATTCTGCATCATCACTGACAGTGTTTGTTAATTCTGCAGTGTGACCCTGGTGGCTGCCTGATTGAGTTGACCACTCAGCTGGTGATTGTCATGACTGGTAAACAAGTTTGGGGTAACATCCAAGAAGCTCTGCTTCCGTAAGTGTCTTGTAAAGTATGTGTGCAAAGATTAGTTAGAGCTTGTTTGAATCCAATTATGAGAATCCATGTACTGGATTCATGTTTGTTTATCATGTTCCTTAGTGAATGTTATAAGTGGGACTTGTACAATTTATTAGCATATTCCTCCCTGATTGGCTCAATAGGGTTGCTACTTGTCATACACTGTGGCATGTGGCAGCTCTCTTTTGAAATAAATAGAGTGCATTGATGCAAAGTGGCAAATGGACAAGTGCTGTTACTGTGCTGCATCTGTGGTAAATAGAGTGTAGTAATGCAGTGTGCTTGTGTGTGCAGCTGGCTGAAGAACTGGTGGAGCAGTAGGAAGGCTCGTAGTCACCCTGAGAGTCTGTACAGTCGTTGGGAGCAGGACTATGACCTGCAGAACTTCAGCCAGTTTGGTCTTTTCTACGAGTACCTTGAGATGGGTAAGTGTAAAATATTGCTATATCAGGGTTTGAACGGTTATGAAAAAAACAATAGCAATTTCCAGGCCTGGATAAGTTTTGGAAAAATAAAAATACCCAGAAAGTTTTGGTAAAGTCATGGAAGTTTAGTCTACAAATCTTTGTGTTTCATTTTACCGAAGGAAAAAAATCTATTTTAAGCTAACAAATACATAAATTCAGTAATTTAGCCCTATACAATGGAGCTTTCAGGATCTGACACACATTTTATTATTAAAGATTGTGTGTCAACATTTTATCAGATTCATTTTAGGCCTCCTATAACCAATTTTGATTGTAGTTTTAGTTTTGGTTTTATTGTTCATGTCTCCACTAATGTTTTAAAAATCATATGGTCATAAAAACATTTGCCTTGAAGGCACGGAAAAGTTATTAACAAATCATGGAAATGTATTGGTTAAAACATGTATGAACCCTGTATATCAAAGTATTACAATATTATGTTTTGCAATACTGTACTGAATCTCAAAAACACAGTATTGTGTTTCTATCCATTTTTCATAAAAATGTATGCATATGTTGGGAGTATTTTGGTATTTTGTCTGGAATTATCTGAGTTAAACTGTATAAATCTATCTCTATTTCTTCATGTCAATCATTCATCTCTCTTTACTTTTGTCTCCATTTTCCACAGTAATCCAGTTTGGTTTTATCACACTCTTTGTGGCCTCCTTTCCACTGGCTCCTCTTTTGGCCTTGATTAATAATATTCTGGAGGTGCGTGTGGATGCGTGGAAGTTGACTACTCAGTTCCGTAGACCTGTAGCAGCGAAAGCCCACAGTATTGGAGCCTGGGATGAAATTCTCAACATGATTGCTGTCTTCTCTGTTGTCACCAATGTGAGTTAACTTGTGCCTGTTCATCTTTCACTTGTCTGTTCTGCTTTGACTTGACAATATATTATTTTTACTTCTACACATTCTCAGATTTGTTTGTTTCTCTCTTGATCAGGCTTTCATCGTGGCGTTTACCTCAGATATGATTCCTCGGCTTGTGTATCTATACGCATATCACCCTGGAACTGAGCTCACCATGCAGGGCTACGTCAACAACAGCCTATCCATCTTCAACATCTCACAGCTGCACAGCGATAATACACCTGATCCTGGTGAAAATCCTGCCTGGTTTAACAATTCTGTAATTACAACCTGCAGGTTTGTTCAGATTATATTACTGTATTAGAGTATTCTTTTATTTTTGTTACAGATGGATGTCTAACTTGGGATTTGTGTGTATGTTTGTGTGCTTAGGTACCGTGATTACCGCTATCCTCCTGGCCATGAGTATGAGTACTCTCACACCATGCAGTTCTGGCACATCCTGGCTGCCAAAATGGCATTTATTATCATTATGGAGGTGGGCCATCGTTGTTTTCATTCTTCAGACAATGAGTCTTTAACCCAATCTTACTTTACATTTGACCAGCAATATTTAGATAATGCTGTCAGCATGTGCTGTACACATTTAAATTTGGGTATTTAAGGGCATATTATTGTTTTATCAGAGTAATAATAACTAGTATATAAATGGTATTGCTAGTTTGTTAGTTCAAACCAATGACTGTAGACAAATAGACAGTGCAGCATCTCTCAAAATTCGGAAGCCTCCACTGGTCTAGCACTTCTGCTGGCTGTTTGCAGTATATTCCCCATAGGTTTCAGTTAATTTACTATCTATGTTTTTGTCCTTTACACTGTATTTCCATCTGCAGTGTCTCATTATTACAGTTAGTTTTCCCTGTGCTAATATTGGCACATTTTTCCCCCTGTTTTAAAACAGAAGACGGGTTACACCTACGGGTTAAGTGATTGACAGCCGTAGATGAAACAGACCATCTGCAGTTTACATTGAGAAGCTGTGTTGTTATTATCATTCAAGTATTAAAGGGTTAAACCGTGTTTTTTTCCTTATATCTCTTCCTTAACTTCATCACTGATGTATTAATATGTCTGTTCTTTTTCAGCACGTGGTGTTTGTAGTGAAGTTCTTAGTGGCATGGCTGATCCCAGATGTACCGTCAGACGTGCAGGCTCGTGTAAAGCGTGAGCGATACCTGGTGCAGGAGTACTTGCACAACTATGAAGTGGACAAGCTGAAAAAGCAGCTGAATCAGATGGGAGGAGGAGAGTGCATCTGTCCAACAGTAGCTCAGCCTTTAAAACATGAGGTTGTATCTGAATGCCTGACCTAATCTCAGCTTTCTGTTCTTATGTGAAAATGAAAGCGGCTCCTATCAGGCACTTCCCTGACCTCAAACCCCAGACACTGACTGTTCTTGCCATTCTACTCATAAGCAGAGTGAAAATACTGATCTTGGATCTGCTCCTTTCCGCCCAAACACATACTCATTTAGACATGAAGGTAAAAGTACTTTAGCTCTTTTACTTTGAGACGTCTGATGCAAAAGGCCAAATGTGGCTTCTTTTATTATTGAACTGTGGTTTAGAAACTCTTTTTTTTATTATGTGTTGTTTATTATCTCTTATTCAGATTTAAGATTATTTTTATCAAACCCATTATGCAGCCAAAGACAAGATGCCTTATTTCTATATATCTATAGCTTGTATTACTCTCTTCAAGGCAAAAATGTGAGTCGTTATATCAGCACAGATGCCTGTTCATTTTAGTGAAGTTCAACCTTTCAGATAAGAAGTTCAGGGGAAACTTCAGTTTATATTTATTTCTGTATGAAGACATTTTACATAAATAGATTTTAAATGCATTTAAAATCATAGACAGTTTAACTTAAAGACCTCTATAAGCTCTTGATTAACTATCAGTAAAATGTAAAACAGTATTTTCACAATCAGGACACTGTACAGTGCACAGTTCACTCATCACTACAAAGTGCCCTTTTCATAGCATGCAGCTGCACAAGGTTGTTGCAAGGAGCTTTTCTTTTATTCCTGTGAAATATACCGTACCTCTATGCAAAATAAGAGCAAGTGCACCACATTTCTCAAGTACATTCTGTCTGCCACCAGGTGATGTCACTAGTGCATTCACACTCTTATTTAAAGAACAGACACCTCAGCCGATGGTGGTTGCAAGCAATCAGCACCTCGAACCCTGTGAACCAAATCCAGCCAAAACTTACTGTTTAAAGCCAAAGTGTAAAGAGTGTAAAGAGTAACTAGCGTTTAATGCAGGACTGAAAGAGGAGTCTAGGCACACTAATGGCTTTTAATGTGCCTTTATTTATCTTCACATTTATTACAGAGGAGTAAAGTCCAGCTGTAGTCATGGGAACTCTGTGAGTGTCTCTTTTGTTCGTTTGTTTTTTCTTTTCATTTTCTGTTCTTTTTACAGGTCAGGGGACATAAATGAGATTGTGTAATGTTGTTGTCTTGCACAAAGCACTTAATGAAGAAGGGGTTTGTCAGTGTGATTAATGTATTTACACTACAGTATCAGTGTTGTAATGAAATGCCTGAAATCAAGACGGCAGGCCAACCGTCCAGGTCTGCTGTGGATAGAAGAGATTAGTTGATGTAAATTACTGTCAGTGCTTTGTAAAGCATCACAGTACAGTAAAATTGATGTAATTTTAGCATTGGGTAGCATTTGGGCCCATGCATACATACATACATACATACATACAGAAACATATGCTGTGCTTAAGTTCCTTTTATCCTGAAGCAAATCATTGTTAATTTGTTCCCCTTTACATGCATGTAAGTGTTCCACCCTCTCTCCCTGTGTATGTCTGTCAAATGTCCTACAGAACATATGTAAACAACACTGGTATCACAACACAAATAAAGCCACTCAAGTTTATGTAGATTAGTAATTGGTTTTCAATGTTTACAGTAAATGCCACACTCTGGTTTTGTTTATATTTGTGAATTGAATTCTAAAGACTTTTTGTTCAGATTGTTCAGTTTGTTTAGGAATTATGACATAAAATGATAGGATAAATCATGAAAAAATCTTGTTTATGTTTGCCATTTGTTTTTTTTTTGTTTTTTTTTTCTAATTTTCTATGCACATTTCTCAAAATGCCTAAAATGCTACAGATCATACATACTAAGATTTCTATGCATTTGTTAGAGGTGAAATGCAAAAAATCATGGTTGTGTTTCAGTGTGCACTTCTGCCTGTATGCTGGTATGTTCTGCTGTTTTGGCCCTTTAAATATAATTCCAGATTGGACTTTATCTGTATAGACAATCAACAACCTTTGCGCCAAAATCATTTGTCTTTTGTTACTGATCATCTCTGTTTTAAAACACCATTATTGATTTTGTAATGCTGTAGCAATTTGCCAAGTTACTAAGTTATCATTGGATCTGAAATCATAAATGAATATAATTTTAAATAAATGAAAAATCTATTTCTTGTGGTTCATTTTTATATTTTCTCGCTCATCGGTTTGTTCTGTTATGTTGTAATATGTCCCTCGGTCACTCAAAGTAATTATCGCAGAAATTACTAAATGCATATTTTTTTCTACTGTGTATGTCCAAATGTTTTTGGGTACGCCTTCAAATGAATTAACTTTTAGGTTGCACCCATTGCTGTTATAGATGTGTAAATGCACAGACTGATTGGTTTGATTTGTAAATTCCCATAAATATGGCTAATAGAATAGAACTCTTCAGGTCAGGGAAACTGAATGCTTAGTGTTAGACATGGGCTATGGGGATTCATAGCCCCTGGCCTGAGCTCTGTTGCAGTGAAACTGGGTTCTCAATAATGATGGAGCTCCTTCCACATGTTTTAGGATTTGCTGTGAATTGTGGGAGGAAGTGAGGTGATTATCATCCAACATTCAGCAGTAACACTTTTTGATTAATCAAATTCTCACAGCCGTGCTTCTTAATCTGGTAGTAAGTCTTCCCAGTAGACAGTAGAGACAGTTACTCTAACAAAAGCAGGATAAACTGTCTAATACTCTACATTTTAAAAGAAACGAATGTATGAGCCGGTTCCCCAGTACTTATAGTGTATTTCTGATGGCACACTTTCTAATGAGAGCAGCGTCATCAGTAGCAGATGGCATGAGGGGGCAGATATTTACCTTGGGTTATTTACCTGTTACCAAAGAATGTAGGGGTGGGAAGAAAGGTGGGGACACTCCTATTAATCTTCCCTTCCTCACAGAGACGGGGCTGCAGGAGGAGCATCTATGCAGAGATGGCAAGCAACCACACACTGGTAGGTAACTGCTGCAGGTCTGTCTTTCTTATATTGTGCAGATAAATGTGGGAGATTTAGGCACATTATTGCCTTTTGTTAATTATTTATTTATAATATATATATATATATATAAATATAATATATATATACAAGTAACCTGCTAATCATTGGTAAACATTCAAATATAGATTTTAATTCCAAGTGGTGTAGTAGGTGCAACTGTTACAACTACCCTTCACTGAAACACGGAAAAAACACAGTTTATGACCAGCTAAGTTTTTGGTTCTTACCTAAATTTATATCTGATAAATGTCTTGATTGGAGAGTCAAATAATTCTGAGCATTGTACTTTATCACTGTTTTTCCAGAAGTTTAGTTGTAACACGGTGTAAAAAGAAACACCATCGTGTGAAGAGTGTGCTTTAGCATGCTAGCTACCTCTCCAGATCAGGAACTTCAAAATTGTGCTGTATTACTGCCACCAAGAGGACATTAAATTACCTAGACACACAAGTCTGTGACTGAGAAAGGTTATGGCAAAAACATGGTATTATACGGAGAAAAAAATATGCATGGCCACGATTTAGATTAAGACGTGGGAATGAGATAATTAAGGCTTGGCACAATATGACTGCATAAGCAAGGTAAACGGGTCTGCTTACTGTCTGCATCTGAGCCCATCAGATTTTAGTACGAGAATAAAGTGTCTTTAACTTAGAATTATGCCATGTCTCGCAAGAGACTCTAAAGTATCTCCGTAATTTATTCCAGAATAAAAATAAAAAGAAACCAATTCACTCTCCATTTTCTTACAAAAGATAATTATTGGATTGGAGCTTTGATGTAATATTCAGTCTTCTTCATGGACATTAGTTTTTCAGAAAAGCAAGCTTTATTTTTTTGGTTACAACTTAGTTATTTTGTCTCCATGCCTTAATAAGTTGTGGCCATGCATTATTTTTATTTTTATTTTAAATATGTTGTTACCTTAGGGTCTCAATGTATTAAGAGTCAGTACATTAACAAACATTCATGAATTTATGGTTAAAAAATCACAGTAATAAACTCATGGATTATGTTACAGAAGATATTATATTATTATAATATATCATAATATATTTTTATCATTATAAAAAATGTGTGCTAAAAGTTAATTTATTTAACTCTCTACAGTAGCTTCTTGAAGCGCTTCTACAATGCCTTCAGTCTTACTAGTTATGATGTGGTATATAGATATAACATGGTTTATGGCAAACTTTCAAGCCTAAATGTATGAATTGTTACTAATACTTGTCTATTAAAATTTTATAAAGAATAGTTGTCTTCTATCATTGTTTCTCCAGAGATTTTGAGAGATTTCTACAGAACATTAAGACAAAAAAGTAAAAAAAACAAAAAAAAAAACATTGATGTTTGTTTTTCATAGTCATGAATATGTTAGAAATTCTGGATTGATGTTTCTATGACACACAAGAAACTAACTAAATATTCATTCTTCCTACAACAAAAAATCTATTATTTAATTGTTTGTATTTTCTACCTTGCTTTAATCTGCTACCTATTCTCATTATGAAATGGGCCAAAAAATTAAGCTTTCTATGTTTCCTGACAGTAGTGATTCTCAAATCGCTACAGTAATCGTAAATCTAGAACCTTACATCTACACCAACCATGATCTTGGTGATTTATTGTCCTAATACTCACTGGATCAGTATGGTAGATTATGGTTGGATCTGAAGTCCCCAGGGTGGTCTATATCTTCAGGACTGGACTTGGAAGCAAATTGTTTTAGTGTTCACCTGCTCCAGCACACAGATCTATTAAAGTCCATGCCAATTTGAAAAAGTCCATGATTTAAATAGAGAAATGTCCAGTGCAGATGCTCTTTTCTTTAATTAGGGTTATTTAGATTCTTTGTGTTCTCTGTATAATTTATTTTGGTTTAACTTGATTGTGTTTCCCTTGCGTAGCATGAGTTTGGGGTGGAGGGTGGATAAGAGTCTCCAAAGATGGAGCCACCATTTGATGAGATAGTTACTGCTCATTTGAAGAGTTGTTTTGTACGTTAAATAAGTTACTCAGCCGGAGTTTGGCCCAGCCTTGTTACTCTGCCCCCAGTGACACTACACTGCTAATGTGGTGATCAGTAATTAGTATGATATTCATTTCTAGGTCCCTGATCTTTTTTTTAATGTTCTTTCTTTCTATTCCTTTCTTTTTGCAGGCGGACACTGTGTCCTGCAGTATGACGGCTCCTGGTCAGGGTGTCATGCGCTTTGTCCAGTTCTTTCTGATGCCGGGCTTTTTCTTAGGAGTGCTGATTTTGGGCGTGCCTCTTAATGTCTTCTCTCTGTGGGTGTTCTCCCGCCGCCTGAGCCGAAGTAACCGTACCATCCTCTTCCTGCACAACCTGGCCATGGCTGACACCTTCTGGCTGCTGGCCTTGCCATTCCTCATCCAGTACCATTTGGTAGGGATGCAGTGGTCTCTGGGCCTGCCTTTTTGCAAGGTCATCCGTCTCCTCTACCACAACTACTTCTACCTCAGTATATTCTTTGTGACATGCCTGAGTGTTGACCGGTACCTGGCTATCGTCCATCCCCTTCGTTCACCTGTTCTCCTCACTCGTCGACGTGCCGTCATTTTATGCATCAGTGTTTGGCTGTTGGCCTTAGCTCTGAGCATTCCAGTGGGCCAACTGACCTACACCTCTCACTGTGAACACAACAACAGGACAGTCTGCATCATCTACGTCTTCATGGATGAGTTTAATGCCAGCCTGTTGTATTCCCT